>NC_092577.1:23929397-25201897 GCF_037975245.1 Apostichopus japonicus
TTCCAATCTTAAAGGATGAAACACAACAAAAGAAAAGAGTCAATGAGGGACACGACCAACCATCCACATCGAGAAAAAGATTGAGAACAACTGAGCAGCGAACTGACAGAGAGCTGCCTCTCTTGTACAACACGGATAGAGAAGTTCAAGATGAGGAAAAGTCAGCAACCGAAGAAGCCAAGGAAGAAATTCGAAATGCTTACTTGGGTAAACTTAAACTCCCTTTCAAAAATGTTACAAAAATATTATTCCATAATGAGATTACATGATCTGGCCAGTGACGTTCTGTTCGTTCTATATGATGGTAAATGAGTCGCCTGACAAGACTCTCCCTGTTAGAAGAAATGCAGCGTTAATTGGATAACACACTGAGGTTGAATAAGAGAAATAACTGTCACATATTGTACTAGCATAGCGCCATCCTTATGTTTGATTATCTTAATCTGTTAATATGTTATCACCGATACCCAGGTGCAATACACGTGCAGTTATCTTAAGAACGTCTTGGTGTCTTGATTACTAATGCGATATGGTGTCAGAAATTGAAGCAAGTACGCCAAAATGGAACATTTAAAGCCGCCAGATGATTTAAGTTTTGAAGGAAACGTTTCCGTGAATTGGTAAAAATGGATTCAGAGATTTGAGCTGTATTTGTTAGCTACAGGGAGTGATAAAAAGGACTCTAAGCTCCAAGCCTCGTTGTTTCTACATGTGTTAGGAGAAAGTGCACTAGAGGTATATAACTCCTTCAAGTTCGAAAAGGAATCGGATAAATTCGACCTGGAAGTGTTGAAACAAAAGTTTCAGGACTATTGTAGCCCGAGACAAAATATTACGTATGAACGGCACCAATTCTTCTCGCGACAACAACAGGAAAATGAAAGTATTGACCACTATGTCACGGACCTTCGTAACAAAAGCGCAACTTGCGAGTTCGGAGATTTGAACGATAGCCTGATTCGCGATAGAATTGTGTGTGGTATTCGAAGTGACAGTTTGCGTGAACGAATGTTACGGGAACCAGACATAAAACTTGACACTGCGATAAACATGTGTAGAGCGGCGGAAGTGTCTAAAACACAGGTGAAAAATCTTGGAATCACTGAAAAAGAAAAAATGTGTTATCCAGCTGCCTTGAACTATCAGAATAAAGGTAACAAGAACCATGCTAACTCTACTGTTACTTATACTAGACCTACTCGTGACAGTGATAAACCAAAACAATTCAAATGTAAAAGGTGTGCTACCACACATGGCCCACGGGAATGTCCGGCATATGGGAAAAACTGTAGTAATTGCAACAAGTTTGGACATTTCGCAAAGTGCTGTCGTTTTGAAAGAAGGGTTAATGTCATTGAGGACAGCTATACCAGTGAAAGTGAAACGGAACTGTTTTTAGACACAGTGTGTACAATTAATGACATTACAACAGGCAATGAATGGCTGGTCGATATGGCAGTAGGAAAACGAAAAGTTCAGTTCAAAATGGACACGGGAGCACAGGCGAACATTCTGCCTTTCTCCTACAAGAAAGCAGCAAATGGAAAAGCATTGCACAAAACCAGAGTGAAACTCTCAACATATTCAGGTGAAACACTTCCTGTTTTAGGGAAATGCATGTTGATGTGCAAACATAATGGACAGAACAACAACGCAGAATTCCTGGTGGTAAATATGAAATCACAACCCATACTGGCATTACAAAGCTGTGAGAAATTTGGATTAATTCAAAACACCCGAGGATGAAACCAACAGTCTTTGTTTGGAGGACTATGCAGATGTGTTCTCCGGCATAGGATGTTTACAGGAAGAGCATCACATTGAAGTGGATTCAGAAGCCATGCCAATTGTCCATCCACCAAGAAAAGTGCCAGTTGCCTTACGGAAACAGCTGCGCAAAGAGCTAGATGTAATGGAAAAGGACAATATCATTGAAAAAGTGGAAAGTCCCACTGACTGGGTCAATTCCCTAGTCATTGTTGAAAAATGAAATGGTAGGTTAAGAATCTGTCTAGATCCTCGGGACCTTAATAAAGCCATAAAAAGGGAACATTTTCAGTTACCAACAGTGGATGAAATTACCAGTAACCTGACTGGGGCCCAGCTTTTCTCAGTGCTTGATGCCAACCAGGGCTTTTGGCAAATTCCCCTTGATCAGGAAAGTGCCAAATTATGCACTTTTAACACACCCTTTGGAAGGTACAAATTGTTAAGGTTGCTATTTGGCATCCATAGTGCACCAGAGGTATTCCACAAAACGGTTGCCCCACTATTTGAAGGCATTGAAGGTGTGTACACCTTCTATCTTGATGTGGGGCAAAACACGCACTGAACATGACAATAGATTGCGTCAAGTTCTTGAAAAAGCAAAGGATCACAACCTTAAATTGAAGAAAGACAAATGCAAGATAGGTCTAACTGAAATCAAATACATAGGCCACATTCTAACCAAAGATGGCATGAAGCCAGACCCCGACAAAATTGAGGCTGTCACACAACTCCCAAAACCAGAATCTAGGAAGGATCTACAGAGGTTGTTAGGTATGATACAGTACGTGGGAAAATTTTTACCAGACCTGTCACAAGAATGAGCACCACTAAGAGTGCTGCTCAGAAAGGAAATTGAATGGCATTGGGACACTGAACAAGAACAATGTTTTCAAAGACTGAAAGAACTCGCCACAAAGGCACCAGTACTTCCATATTTTGATATTGATAAACCTGTGAAAATTTCAGTAGATGCTTCTCAGAAGGGACTGGGAGCAGTGTTGTTACAAGAGGAACATCCAGTGGCTTATGCTTCAAGGTCATTGACCCCAACTCAACAGGGGTATGCACAAATTGAGAAAGAAATGCTTGCCATCGTGTACGGGTGTGAAAAATTCCACCAATATATCTATGGCAAAGAGGTTCTGCTTGAATCTGACCATAAGCCCCTTGAGGCTATAGTGAGAACCTCTTGTGTCAGCACCTCCCAGAATTCAAAGATTGTTGATGCGGGTTCAACGTTATAAACTCAAGGTTGAATACAAACCAGGTAAAGAGATGTACATTGCTGACACTCTCTCCAGGGCCTATTTAGAGGTAGATCAGACACATGACAAAGAAATTGAACTTTTAGTCCACACATTGGTGACCAACTTGCCAATGACAGTTCAAAAGAAAAATCAGTTTATTGATGAAACTAGAAAAGATCTGACCCTGCAAAAACTCAAAGAGGTCACTGAGGAAGGGTGGCCAGCAAGTAAATCAGCTGTGCCTAATGAGATAAAAGAGTATTGGGATTACAAAGAAGAAATACATATTGCTGAAGGTCACCAGGGGATAGAAAGGTGCAAAAGGAGGGGAAGGGAAGTAGTATTTTGGCCCAGAATGATGAGTCAAATTGTTGACATGGTTTCAAAATGTTGTACATGTTTGATGTACCAAAACGCAAATGCCAAAGAACCCCTCCAGCCTCACCCAATACCACATAGGCCATGGGAGACGGTAGGAACTGATTTGTTTTACCTGGAAAACAAAACATTCTTGTTAGTAGTAGACTATTATTCAAAGTTTGTAGAAGTCTCTGAGTTAAGACAGACAACTAGTGAAGGTGTAGTCAATAGCCTAAAGGCTATATTTGCCAGACATGAAATACCGGACAAAGTGGTGTCGGACAATGGGCCACAATTTTCAAGTCAGGTGTTTAAGCGTTTTCCACAAGTCTGGCAGTTCAATTATGCAACCTTCTAGTCCTACTTATCCACAATCAAATGGGATGGCAGAAAGAGCCATACAGACAATCAAGAAATTGCTCAAAAAAGCAAAAACTTACCAAAAGGATCCACATTTAAGTCTTTTGGAGTACAGAAACACTCCCATAGACAATAATCTTGGATCTCCTGCACAGTTCTTAATGAGTCGAAGGCTGAAAACAACACTGCCAATCACTAGTCAACTTCTCAAGCCACAAATTGAAAACAGTGGCAACAATGTCATTGCCAAATTACAAGACCGACAAAACAAACACAAATTGTATTACGACAGAAATACAAAACCTCTTCAACACTGAATCCAGGTGATACAGTCAGAGTCAGAAATTCAAATGGCACTTGGGATCCAGCCAAGGTGCTTAGTCAATCAAAACAACGAAATTCATTCATTACTGAAACTCCAAACGGGGACCTTAGGCGAAATAGGCGGCATTTGATGAAGACAAAAGAGGCAAATAATGTCTTACCTCAAACTGTCAACGAAGATGATTTGAGCTCATTTGAAACTCCCACTGATAACCCTCAGGAGCAGCTTGAGGGGACCAGTTCCAGGGGTAGAGTCATTAGTAAACCAAAAAGGTTTATTGAAGAGTACTAAGGTTGTTCAGTAGTGGCTGAGTTGCAAGTTTATCTGTTTATGGACTAACAGTCTATACTTTGTTTTCTTTTTACCTTTAAATCTTCTGTAGTTTAGTTTTCTTATTACCATATCGTTGTTAGAACAATTTGAGAAACTGCAAATAATATTAAGTGGAATTAGCAACTATTTCATCACCATTGAACATATTATAATATTCACACCTTGATAAGGGAGATGTCACATATTGTACTAGCATAGCGCCATCCTTATGTTTGATTACGTTAATCTGTTAATATGTTATCACCGATACCCAGGTGCAATACACGTGCAGTTATCTTAAGAACGTCTTGGTGTCTTGATTACTAATACGATAATAACCTATATTGATTCGCTTATTGAAGCGTATATAAAGTTTTCTGTTTGAGACAAGTGTCAGTCAGAATTGTCTACATGGAATCTAAAATTACTTTAAAAGCATAGTGTGTTGAATTTCTTTCAGTGAAATTGTTTTTATATCTTTATCACCGGTGGAACTGAAATAAGAAATAATAAAGATTTAGCAAAGTTTCATTTATTCATTCATTGATTTATGCAACAGAAGCATCGCATCACTGATGTCCAGCCTCATTGTACATATTGAATATTTATATATTTATCGTTATGTTGAGGTACCGCAAAGATAATGATCGACACTTTGGATGTCGGCTTAAAACTTCGGGACGTGAACCAGCGATTTGTGGAGAGCCTGAAAGAACAAATGTTGGAGTTTACCACTCATGCCTATCAACCACTCTGTGTCATCGCAAAAACGTTAACCGAGAAAACTGGGTTCAAAGAAGGAAATGTGAGTGGCAGTATATTAACTTGTATGATAAAATTATAATTACAAATAATAATAGACATATATACACACCGAATGTCGGTTAGGTCGAATTATTATTTTCCTGAAGTAGTTCTTCTCTTTTTGAACCTTTTATAAGGCTAAAGATATACATTGGAAGTGATTGACTGTATCACATGAATACTTATCTTTTTGCAGTTTAAGAACGTTTATTTCATCATTTCGATTCCCCCCCCCCCCCCCCAATCGAAAAAGTTCTCCTAAAATTTACGAATGCTGGCAATTCCCCTGAAAATAAAGAAATGGTGTGTGGGAGTATGCGCATATGAATATTTGTATTTATTTTTTATTTCAGGCCAGAATATGAGGGAAAATATTTCCATGTGGATTACTTAAAGCTAAAGTGGGGGTGTTGGTACCCATTATAATCTTTTGCAAGACTAGTACAATAGTTCAAATTGTGAAGTTTGGAGGGGGAGGGGGCAGTACGGAGGTTTGCTGGGAACTAGGATTTGCCGTAACCCATCCTCTGGTTACGCCCCATTCAAAGTTTCAAATACTAATTGTATAGAAATGTAGATAAATCTATCTCTGTAGTAAATGATCTGTTTTATTTTAATGATTTCATTAAAATAATTTTTTCGATTTTAAAAAGGCTAATAGTTCCCACTACGATGTAATAGGCGGAATTCATAACCTCCTCGCAACGAAAGCGCTTCACGAAGTGGATCCCGAAAACGAAGATTCAAGTCCAGACTCTGCATTGTGTATTACGCCTCACTGAGCGCGGAGTCCCAACTATGGCTGGCTAACCAACAACAACCTTATCGGAGAATATCGACACACACTGGCCTTAAGAGAAAAGGTAGATCAGTGATAATAATTATTTTCGGTGAAAGGTTCACAATCGAAAAATCAAATAGCCAGGTTACATTCGATGATTGATATATGATATCAGCAAACCAATTTCTTTCGATAATATTATTCAGGAGAGGAGGATATAACACAGTTGCACTTGCTTTTGATACGTGTAACGTGTAGTTAATTGCGATTGACTTTTTCTTTTAACAGTTGCTCGTGTATCGAAGCATGTTTGAACAAGCACGGAATTCAGAAGACGATTGGATTGGAACGTCCTGCTTCATTCTAAATGAGGTTAGTCATTGCTTTAAATATATTTCGACATTATTGGAACGCAAGGCACATGACCATTATGTCAATCTATCCCGTGAAACTGTAGTTTTGCTCTCAGCCAGTGAGACCAGACCGATATGCCTGATAGCATAACATTACTTTCCTAACCTCTGTTCATTGTGATAATTGGATAATTTTATAAAAGCAGGTTTCCAACTGTAATTCACGATTTTTTTGGACAAACCGAGGGGCTACAAATTCTTAAAAATTTAGCTTTCAATGTAAACGTAAATCTATGATATCAGTCAACAGTTTAACTTAGCATGTTAATTCGAATACTCCAATAATCTGCATTATTAAAAGGTGATGTCATATTCAAGGATATATGTTCATTTATACGTTTTTCCTCACTTCAATTTTGCAATTCCTTCTCTATAGGAGGAAAAAAGGAATGTCAAGTACTTCTGTACGATTGCTTCTATGGACGGCGATGTATTTCAAAAAGTAACAAATGTACTAGCCAAGTATGAAATGGGAAAGCTTAAAGGACAAAAGGTTACACCTGAATAATTAAAAGAAGGTCCATAGATGGGTACGTACGTTTTTCGGGATTTCACGCAGATACCCAAAGAGACTGCTCTCCAATTAATCGTCTCGCTGGACGCTGGACACTGGACAAATAAACGTGAGCAGCTTTCGCGAAGAATAAAAAAAATTGGACACTTTGCAAGACGTAGGAGGAAGCTAAGGAACGCTACCCTATGGCTTGTACTCGTGCATGCATTGAGAAGTATTGTGAAGGTAGTTTGAGAACTGTTCCAGCAGCATGAACAAATTTCTGCGAAAAGGTTGTTAAAGACAACCTAGGAGAATCGATGACAATTAAAGGAGCAGATATGGCAGAAGGATCGTTTTTAATAAGTGAGCTTCCTTCTTTAGATGGAAATACCAAAGAAGTCTTTGCCCTGGCTTCCCTGGTTTCAGGCTCACCTTATTGAACAAATGGAAAGTATGAATGCACGTAAAATAACCTGCTGCCAGGTAACATATCAGATCAGTACATGCAGCAGCTAATTCTATGTGTTATTTGTTAAATACTCATGACTGTTGAATTGATACAATGAAATAATTAACTGCTTTATTTGAGAATATATCGTTTGTTAAATGGACAAATGAAAAAAAATTGCGACATTTTTTAAAGAACGATATTGGACGGTTAACTTAAAATATATGGTAATGGCTATCTAGCTTCAAAATTTATGTATCCTCGCATTATGCAAATCCTGAAATGTATTCGTTTTAAGCAAAAATTCATAATGTGGTGTCATCGTTGACCGAACTTTGAATTTGCCGTTATTCATATCAGTCTGAAACAATTTAAAAGGAACTATCAATATTTTTTAGCACAAGATGATGATAAATCTGTCTGCTAGTTTAATGTTAGGAGTGGTACACTGATATTAGACTAATGGCCAAATAATATTCTATATAAACAAAAAGGCAGTTTTAAATTAAAGCACATCTTTTTTAACTTAACTCTACAGATGATAAACAAATGAAAGGATGTATAAACAACATTATAAGTAGTCTTTCCTTTGCTTGTGATGCTTTCACCGTTGCTGAATCTAGTTGACAATAGTGTTACCATTTGCAATTTTCATTTGTCCATAGATATGGACCGCAGACGACATCCGAAATTTTACAACTGACGTGGCAGCAATTAATATTAACAAAGGTCTGGAGGAATTTATCCTGGCCATATTCACCTCCGTGAGAGATGTCTGGAATGTGTGTGATACCTTGGTTGCAACAAAGCATTTTATGAAATTACGGCTCAAACGAAAGGTAAATAACGCCCTCTAACTCAACCGACTGAATAACAACTTATCTTACACTGTTGCCAAAATAGCATACAAATACTTCAACCACCGACCCCTGAAAAAGAATATTGGAGAGAAGCACACGCTCACATAAACTCTATTCCTGTGTTATATCTTGTGGAATAGAAAAGCAACACAAATTATTCTTTCAACTATTTAAGCATTACCAGTTACATGTCATACTTTTAGAAGAGAAAACTATCCTTATTTGCGTCCATACCTCCAACAATCAAGAGGGACACCAATATTGTTACCTTGTCTAATGCGATTCTACTCTGGTTGTACTGTTACATACTTCCTACACAGTGTAAGAGTATAGATCATTTGAAGAAATGTAAAGCCTCCTCAACAGTGTTAAAGGCAACTTTCCATGCTTGGTTAAATATTGTGTACGGTACCAATGTGGATAAAATAAACCTCGTAGGGTACGGGCAAAATATCGTCAGGTTCAAAGGTTACACATTCATTATTTACCTATTCATCTTACCCAAATTAGTGATTCAACGACTCCATTTAACATTTTTTTGTGTTCAATGACTCTTTCAGTTCTGTGGAGATGACCTTGTTTCATCCTTAAAGTGACGCGAAACTGTGATGGAAATGCCTTTTTGGAATTGCATTGGCTACCAAAGCACCCAATACCCGTCAATTCGCTTGGCACGACGGGAGTAACTCTGATTTAATAAGATGTCGAGAACACGAGGAACACAGAACAAACGAAAGTGTCAAGTGTGTGTATAAGAAACTGATCTTATCTTTTTCTCGACCGCATGACTGGATATTAGAAGGATGTGGCTGAACTGGTAAGTTCTTAAAGGATAAATCCTTTACCTGCAACTGTAAAAAAAATCAGAATGTTTAACATTCCCTAAACAACATGTACATGTAACATGGCTGTTAGGTATTACTCCGATTTTATAAACGCCAATTTACAACTTGAACACTGTTTTTCAGTTATGTACAAATATATGTTTTGAAACATTTTAATGTACAACGATAATGACAGGAAAAATTCCAAACTCTAACACACAATGTAGCAAACATTCTGCCTCATACCACACCTTTTACATTTTCAAAAAGGGATAGGGTTAGTATAAAAACTTAAACATTGATTTTGCAACTCCGTAATTTATATGATTTTAAGCATTTGCAAAACACTGCAATGACCTTGAACAACACTCATTTCAGTGAATGACGTCATTGTGATGATCTTTTGATTGAAGTTCCACTGCGTGATTTTCATGTCAACATAACTGTTATTGTTATTTGACTTCGAGCACAATGGAATACATGACATAAACATATATTTAATAATGAATTTCCAACGCTTTTCGAAAGGATTTTCTCCCAGCACGGGGTTGTTCCGTTCACTAGCAACAAAATCTGAATGTTATGCGCAACCATTATTGTCGCTTGTAAAACAGGAATGACAGCAAACTGATCCCTTCATGAAAGTCTTATAATCGGCAATAAAGTGAAATTTCTATTCGCTTATATGTAAAACTATTCCTCTAAATAAGAAACTTTGGCCCTTTGTCTATGTTCCAATGATTTAATGCCTAGGCCCCGTTACAGGAAAAATTTATGTCGTGGGTATTTTTGGATATCCCAATGGGGCCAACACCACTAGATACCACAACACCGCTCTCTGTTTACATGATCAAATTATGTGAAGGCTCTGGGCCCTTTATGGATCTTGTCTGGGGCTCGGTACAGATAAAAGTGGAAATAGTATTTTCGGTTTCTCCTAATGCATACAGGGTCCAATGCATTTACAAGAATTATCCTCGTCTCCTTGCACATGATTGAACCACATGTGGGCAATGGACCCTTTCAGGTTGTCTGGGCCCTGATAGAGGAACATTGAATGATCCTGCTTTCTTCTCACATAACAGAATCACGTGTGGGCCACCGGCCCAGTTTTTGACTGCTGCTCTCTGCATGAGCCCTGGTTCAGCATTAAACTGCTGTAATTGGCATTGTTAGATACCTTAATGTCTCAGGGGTGTACACAAAAATGCACATCACTGTCTCTTGTTTTGATGGTTAATACCATTTTAGCGAGCCCTCGGGTCCCGGTACAGGGTACAGTTGCTATCATTGCTATGGTTTCTAAAAGTGCCTTAAGTTAGGGTTTATGTAGCAATTTTGGCCTTGCCTCTTTTCACATGATTCAATCTGCATGTGCCCCCACCCCTATTTGAAGGCACGATGTGACACGGCAGCAACACATGACATTGAATGCTGGTAAAAAACGGACATAACATGCCCGTCAAACCCTTCTTATTTCATTTAATATGATTACAAATTCTGGGTTCACGGTCCACTTGAGTATCGCATCGATGCAAACTGGTTGCAAGTAAAAGCAGGCCATATGTACTGCAATAAAGTAAACTAAACACACTTCACGATGTGAGCCTTCATAATGACGTGACTGGTCGATTTAGATCACGTGACCATTATGCCGCTCTTCGCTCTTTTTTTAACAAGAACATGACAAGTTTAAGCCTTAGTTCGATACACTCCCCGAAATCGGATTTGCTTCATCCTTTCGGATTTGTTAACAGGAAATCGTCAAGAGCATTTAAGAAGGAAGTCCTTTCTTTTCTTGAAAGCTGAATTGTTATTATCGTTCTACTTAAATTTACAGGAACGGGTATGGTGACCAGCTTGACAGAAGGCAGAAATTGTCTTTGGATAGACAAAGACCCTACAAAAGAAGAAGCTATGATTCGTGTAACAAATGAAGTAGTGGCGCAAATATAATATCAGGATTCAACGATGCTTCCTCATATATAATTATTAATGGATAGCTATGTGGAATCAAAGAGTTAGCAAAAGTCAGTTAAACTAGTACTGGTAAAATAGCATATGCAGGTAATTCACTCTTGTTTGGTATTAATGTGAACTTGGTAGATTACCGAAAACGTCAAACTGTTTAATCAAGTGTTTTTACCAAAATCAACAGTTTAAATTTTTTCAAGTATCTTTAAGATACTTAGTTTCAACAATCTGCATTTTCATATAACACCTGTACAAACTGTACACTGAGCGTTATCGATAAACTCGTTATCATTCGTTATTATGGAATGATAAACATGGAATGAAGACTATGTATATTGTTTCAATCATGTTAAGAGATTATAGGTGTCAATATAGTTACGTGTATCTGTATTTGACACCTTTAATGTACAGTCACGGTAGGCCTACATTAAAGATGTACACAAATCAGTTCATCCAATATTCGCAAAAGAGAATGGTAGTTGCTGACTTGCTTAGTATACATTAATGTTCTTGGAATATGAAACATGTCACGCGCCTTATCGAATTCCCAGATGTGGCTTTATATCTGTATAAAGCCAGATATAACTGGATATAGAGTAAATCCAGATATACAGATAAAGTTTGATCTTTCATTATAAAGTCAGGTATAACTGGATATACATGTAAGACTGTATGCTCTTACATAGTGTATTTTCATAGAGATTTACATTGCACTTTATTGTGGTACTGCACTATGCATAGATATTGAAATGGTAAATAACTTACAGTGCACACTTAGTCAAAGGGGGGGGGGGGTAACTATCTCTATCAACCACAGGGTCTTAGCTAGAAACAGGATGACTCAGGTTTATTAAGTGTGAAGCCCGCTTTTGAACAATGGACATATGTGTATTGATACTCTAGGAGTGAGATAGGAAAGGTGCACATGGTAGGAATAGAGAGCAGAAGGAAGTTTAATAGATAGGATTGGTACATTAAGAAAAGGTGATGGAGATTCGTAAATAATAACCTATTGATGTCAGGACATCGAAAAAGGATTCTGTGCTTTTTACGTGACCCGCCATGCGGGATACAAAACGTCACGGCCAAACGGCACTACCGAACCATCCCATTCTGACAAACGAAACTAAGGTCTAGCGAGCCAAAAAAACATACGCCCGCCGACCTGCAGAGACAAAACGCCCAACCCCCTCCCCACTCAAACATTCAAAAACGTACAGAAGGACGACCCGCACGCAGCGAAACGAAAAACCCCTCCCCAGCACACCAGCGTCCAAAAAAGGCAGCCCCAGATAAACGGCGAAAATCGCCTTCAATCTGAAGGCGAATGTCAGACTTCACCGCCTCCAGGACTGCCTGCCAACTGGCAAATTTCCCCCTAAAAACCAAATTACATCTATTCCGCCAAACATGTTTTTTTACAATAGAGCAAACAAAAATGATGCGGTGCAACACAGCTACCGAACAAAGTGGAGGGTCTACCCCATATAAAATAAAGCCCTGCCCTACCGACCATGAACGGTCTCCCGTAACACGGTCGGTCCAGGTCTGGAACCACTCCCATAAGTTGACTACAAAGTAACAATGCCAAAAAACATGAGCAGTACTCTCTAAGCTGTCACAGCCGGTCCTAGGGCACAGTCCATCACCCAATCGCCAATGATATCTTTTTAGGTTGGTCACCAAGGCACCGTGTGCAACTCTCCATGCAAGATCACGGAGCCTGCAACCATTCAGCCTTGAATGCACCGAACGCCATACTTCTGCAGAATGACGTCCCTGGACAAAAGTTGCATTCAAGGCCTTATCCCTCAACGAACTGTGAACGAGGGCCGGCTGTGACAGGTCAACAGGGGGCAACTCAATCAGCGCGGAGCAGATGACACGCACCGCCCTGTTTGGAGTACTACTATGCGGTTCTCTGTTGCTAAACAGCGCCGGGACCCATCGACGCAGGTGCAAACCGCCCCAAAAACGTACAAAATATGAACAAGGCAACCCTGGGTCAGTTACCGCTACAAACAACTGCTTAAATAACAAAAAGGTCAATTTACTTCCCAGATGAACCACCCCTAGTCCCCCCTTCTCCAGTTTTTGGTACAATACCGCCCTCTTGACAAGCTCTGTACCACCGGACCATATGAATGAAAAAATCGCCCTCTCCAACCGTACCAGGACGCGACGCGGAATAGGATACACCGCGCCAGGGTACCACAAGATGGGCGAAACGAAACGATTAATAACAGTGACTTTCCCCAAGATCGAAAGCCAGCGGGTGCCAAAGGTTTCGAGTCTGCTCTGAAATACCTCAGCCCTCTCGCTCCAGGTGACATCACAAGGTGCATCGTAGCCGAACCATATACCATTAATTTTGATATTCTGATCCGACCACGACGCACCGAATGGTAAGTTTCTGTATCTCCAGCTACCAAGACGAAGGCCCTTTGTCTTTTCTGGATTCAACTTCGCCCCGGTAGCTCTCTCAAAAATAGATAGATCCTGCGAGAGTGCGCGAAAGGAGCCGAGACTCGAAACAATACATGTCACGTCATCTGCATATTGAGCGCATTTCACTTTGGCACCCCCTGGCACAACGAATGGAACAAGTTTGGAGTCCCTTTCCAAAAGACGAGAGAGGGACTCGCTAAACAAAACATAAAGTAATGGAGACAGAGGGCACCCCTGGCGCACCCCCCTCTCTACGTTAAAAACCTCCGAACAAAACCCATTTACGATAACAGAACTGAAACTTTGTTCATACAAAACAGAAATCCATTTACGAAAATTTGGGTGCAACTGAAACGTCTCCAATACATTCATTAAAACACCGCGATCCACCATGTCAAAGGCCTTCTGCTGGTCCAGAGACACCAATGCACATGGCAGATCACGCTCAATAACAAAGTCGGTCAAGTCGCGCATCAACCACAAGTTCTGCTGGATGCAATGACCCTTCACTGCACAAGTCTGGAGATCACCAACAAGATGCGGCATAGCCAGTGCAAGGCGGTTGCACAAGGCCTTAGCCAGCAACTTGTAGTCCACATTTAACAAGGTGATCGGACGCTTGGTATGGGGATCCAAGGGGTCCCCAGACTTTGGCAGCAAAGTAATCATGCCCAGACGTTGACTTTCGTTTAACAGTCCGTTTTGGAAGGCGTCTTCGAAGACGGCTCTGATGTCGGGTCCTATTATTGCCCAGAAGGTTCGGTAGAACTCCCTCGGAAGCCCGTCCGAACCCGGGGACTTGCCATTCTTCATCTTCGAAAGCGCCTTCCAAAGCTCAGCAGTGGTTATTTGGCCCCCCAAAATATTATTGACATCGTGGGGAACGGTTTTTGAGATTCCCCTCAATAAATCGATCTGTGCCGACAAGTCGACATTGCCACGCGTAAACAAACTCGAATAGTACTCTTTATATACGCGGACAATGCCGTGAGGGTCACTAACCACGGTCCCATCAGTAGCGCGTACAGACGGGACGCGTCTGGCACCTGCCGATGAGCTAACGGACTGGTAAAACCTCAGTGAAGGGCGCTCCTCGGCTTCCACCGCTTCGACACGGGCCCTGACGCGGGCACCGTGGTACTTTTCATCGAGATAAGTCTGCAAAGCGATGACAGCCAAAGGGTCGCCAAACTTCACCTCCGCGCACAGCTTCGAGAATTTTTCTCTTCGACGCCGTGCGCGGGTCACGCAATACTGAATTGCGTAGCGTTTGATGCGCAACTTGACCTCATCCCACCATTGGGATGTAGAAGCAAAGGCCGGCTTCAATGTTTGCCATCCTTTGTACCTGGTCTCGAAACCCTGGCGGAACTCTGCCTCGCCAAGAATCCGACAGTTAAGCTTCCATAGGCCCCGCCCGATGGGGAAAATGGAAGGCAAAACAAAACGTGCTACTACAGTGTCATGGTCAGAGAGCGGACAGCTGAGCGTCTCGCAACCCGAAAATGTAAAACTTACGGGCGCATACACTCGATCTATCCTGGAGGCATCTTCTCCGTTAGGCCTCACCCACGTATACACCGTACTACACGGGTGCATATGCCTCCAGACATCGGCTAAAAGGTGTGCCGAAGTGAATCTGTCCAATTCTGTGATCCCAGCGTCGGAACTTGCAGACACAGAAGTTCCGAGTCTGTCAAGACCCGAGTCTGGGACACAGTTAAAGTCTCCGACCATGACACACGGCGCACTACCAGGAACAAAGGAAGGCAGCGTGTTAAAAAAATCTCGTCTAGCAGAAGGCCGATTGGGAGCATACACATTGCAAATGGCGATGTTACCCTGTGGATACTTGAATAGAATGCAAACCAATCGGCCCTCGTGATCCGTCTCCACCCTAGTGGCACAACCCGCCTGACGAGCTGACAGAAGGATGACAGTGCCACAGGATGAAGACGAACCAAACGAAGCATGCAGCTCACCACCCCACTCATAAGCCCATAGAGGGACATCTTCTTCCAAAATATGTGTTTCTTGCAGGCAAACGCAGTCGACCTCCATTGATTTACAATATTGGAAAATGCGACTGCGCTTGCGATGATCCCTCATGCCATTCACGTTCAAAGTGGCAACTGAGAATGTATGGGCCATGAGAGGGCAATGGGGCAAAACTACGCCGACGACGATTCTGTAAGCTTCAAGCGCGCTCTAGACGACATATCGTCGTCCGAGTCGTCACTTGAGGCCGACCTTTTTAGAGAGGGTTCCCCCATCTCGTCGTACCAGCTCGTCCCAGTGGCACGTTTTGGCTCGACGATCACCGAGCCCCCGGAGTCGCTGTCAGACAGAGCCTCCGGAGACCCGATGACCACCGAGTCCCCGGAGTCGCCGTCGGACAGAGTCTCCAGATCTGGCGACACCGGCGGCGGGCTGGGGACGGAACTGGACGAGTTGATAGGGGAAGCTGGTGGAGACTTTCTCGGTGCGGGCACGGGGTTGGGGTCTGCAACTTCAAGGGAGGGTGAACTAGGTGCATCCGGCCCCCCCTCTTTGCGTGGAGCTTCCTCCGAGGCAGTAGGTGCGCCAGAACTTGGCGCCTTTGATTGACCCCCACTCTTTGTCATAAAGACATAAGAGGAGGGACAAGCGCGAAAAACATGCCCCTCCTTCCCACAGAGTGAGCACACAACTTCGCTTGGGCAAGCAGAGGTATCATGCCCAAGACGAAGGCAGCGCCCACACTTTTTGTTTGGGCAGCCCTTGGCTTCGTGCCCGGTCTCCCCACACCTGAAGCAGGTACGGGGCTGACCGGGGTATCGCACGTGAGCTTTATGTCCGGCAATAAAAAGGAAGGAGGGAATGTCCTGCTTGAGGTCGATCCGAACCTGTCGGTGCCCGTTCAACACCCCAGGGGCCTGTGCGTACGAGCACATTTTGATGCCCTTGACAGCCCCAAACCGACCTAAAACAGTTGCGACAAGTTCCTGACGCACCTCTAGTCCTACGTGGATGACAGTTACCCATACGGAACGCTCGTACGGAGTAACTGTCAAACCTTCAACCCCACTCAGCAACGCGACACCCTTCTGCCGGGTCACGTCACTTGTAAAACGTACATCATAAGTATTACGACCCTGGAGAGCTTGCAACGCATCAACCTCTCCAGGCACAACAACACCCTTACTCTTTAAAATACTAAAAACTTGCACCGGTGGAACCGCTTGTTCACCGGTGAAGGTTAACTTAACAATTTTGGAATCACGGCGCGATGCCATGATACCGAAGGTGGCTGGGCCACAGAGGAGTAACAAAACAAACTAAAGATAGGTTGGATAAAATACAATATACGATGACTATATACGATAACGATATACGATATACGAACTGGCGCACACCCGCCTGGCGGGAAGTATAGCACAGTACAGTGAAAAAACAGTTATCAGATGTAGAGCGAGAGCGAAAAACACGTCTGCACTCCACGAAAGCCAACTGTCAACTCTGGATTCTGTAGTCAACTGAACAGTCAGAAGGAAAATTTTTTTGGAACGGATGGCAACAAGGAATATATTTTGGGACTGAACCTCGATACTGAATGGAACATATATCGCCCTCCTGTAACTTATTCATTAAAGCAAATATATATTAAATAAAAGAATAGCACAATGTAATTTAGTATCAACATATTCTTAAGAATAAAGAACTCAACTTTCAGATATGGAAGCCATAAACTTCAACCATATAAAATTTTCTATGGGCCATATAAACCTTCATTTTATATCAAGTTATGTGCCCAATTTTGTATCTGGCCAGATAGAAATTGCAGATGTGGAGCAGATCTGGCCCAGATTTAAATTCAAGATCTGGATTTCTATATCTGTCCCAGATCTGTGATGTCGGTAAGGGAAATAACATGTGATGACATGTTATATATAGAATGATGAACATGGAATCAAGCCCATGTTAAGCTGCAAGTATATTTAAGTTTCAACGTGCATTTGTAAATGACAGATTTAATGTACCCTCGTCGTACATTGCAATTAACGTAAATTAAAACGTACAACAAAATCAGTTAATGAAATATTTGAACAACAGTTTGTTGTTTGTTGACTTGCTTGATGTACATTAATGTTGTTGCATCAGCAACGTGTTAAGCTCGTTATAACGCGTTATTACAGACAGATGAACATGGAATCATGAGTTTGCATCATTCCACGAATTTTAAGAGACTCGATCAGTATCAATAGTTACGTGCACCAGTTAACTAAATTGGGTTCAGTTCAGTTCTCGTGGAGTGCGGACGTGTTTTCGGCTGCTCTCCACTTTTCGTTGACCACACCTTTTTGTGTTTTTACGTTGGCCTTTCCTTAGTTTGCAGTTTGTGTTAGTGTAGTTTGTGTGTTTTGGGTTTGCTTCGTTTTGGTTTTTGTATAGGTGCGTGGCTTTGCCACACCCCTAGCTGTCATGGCGGCTCGCCGTGACAGCAAAATCGTATTGTTGAGTTTTTCGGGGGAGGCTAAGGTCGTCCCCGGACAAGTTTTTTCAGTTTTGCGTTCTGTTGGTTTAAAAGTCCCTGGAGAGGTTGACGCGCTTCAGCGTAAACCTCTCCGGGGTATGAATTGTTTTGATGTTCGTTTTACCTCGGAGGCTGCCCGCGTCCGAGGCGTCCATGTGTTGGAGGGAGTCGAGGGACTGAAGGTCACACCGTACGACAGTTCGGTGTGGGTGACAGTCCTCCATCTCCCTCTGGACATGTCTGAACAGGTTGTTGTGCGGACACTGGGGCGTTTTGGGAAAGTAACCGGCTACGAGGAGCCGGAATTCCTTGAATGTAAGGGTGTAAAGACCGGGACCAGACGAGTTAGATTACAACTCAAGTCCGATATCCCCTCTACCTTGTGGGCTAATGGGCACAGGGCCCACGTTGCATACCCGGGCCAGCCTCGCACTTGTTGGAGGTGTGGGCTGGAAGGGCATGAGGCCAGGTTGTGCCCGAACAAGCGGTGTAGCCGCTGTTTACAGGTTGGGCATACCCTGGCTGAGTGTAAAGGGGATATCGTATGTAACTCGTGTGGGAAAACGGGCCATCTCGCTCGTTTATGCCCAGACCGCTCATACGCCGCGAGAGTGGCTACGGGCGTGGTTGAAGCGGTCCCCGTCCCGGCCTTTCAAACCGTATCACCTGATGCTCCTCTCATCGCCCCAGTGTCCGACACTAGCGCCCCGGTGGAGGTTTTCAACTCCCCTTCGTGTTCCACCTCGTCCCTGGAGGAAGTTGCCGCTCCGGCCGAGACTGCCAGCCTGCCCACTAAGGCGGAGCAGGACAAAACGGCGGAGATGGTATTAGCGGAGTGGCATGCGGAGCAGGATGCCGCTTGCACTGGTTCACCGGTAGCTGCGCCCGCTATCGGTGACACTAGTCGGCCCTCGAGTCAACCGGCCCAAGAGACACTAAGTGGCCCAGATTCTGACTCGCCAATGGAGGACAGCACTACAGCCTTAGTAGTTGTGGCTAAGGAGTCCTCCGATTGGTTTGATGAGACAAAACACGCCACTGATCTCACTGACTCGAGCGGCCCTTCCACCCTGCCCGCAGTCGCTTCCACTATACCGGACACGATGGTCGCTAGTGGACCTCCTGTTCCTTGTGACGAGGAGCTAAGAGGTCTGCTAGGTCGTAGGAAAAGGGGAAACACCACTAAGGGCCTGAAAAGAGCCGTATTGGGAAAACATCGCAGGTTATGACACCAGACACCTTATCCCT
Source organism: Apostichopus japonicus (assembly GCF_037975245.1). NCBI lineage: Eukaryota > Metazoa > Echinodermata > Holothuroidea > Aspidochirotida > Stichopodidae > Apostichopus > Apostichopus japonicus. The sequence goes on from NC_092577.1 coordinate 23,948,581, forward strand.
CGTCACCCTTAATGTGAATGGGATGAGGGGTACCCCAAAAAGGCGACGGATTTTACAGTTCTGCAAGTTGCTCCAAGTGGATGTGGTCCTTTTGCAAGAGACCCACATATCTTGTGAGAGTGATGTTCATCTTTGGTCCTTGGAGTGGGGAGGAGGCCTTTATGCCTCCTTTGGATCAGGGGCATCTTGCGGGACTGTAATTTTGGTGTCCCCAAAACTGTGTCATTGTGTGGGAAAAGTGGAGAAAGACCATGAAGGTCGGGTGGTGTGCATACACTTAAGGCTCACGCGGGGTGAGTTGGTTGTTTGCAATGTGTATGCCCCCAACCGGCCAGCATGTAGGAAAAATTTCTTCACGGTGTTGCCATCCTTTGTACCGGGTAAGGCAAATTGTATCCTTGGGGGGGACTTTAACTGTGTCCCTCACTCTGCGTTAGATAGACGTTCGAGGAAAGAGTCCCCCAATTGTACCACCGGCATGATTGAGCTAGGCTTGTTTGTCAAGCACCGAGATCTTGTGGATGTTTGGAGGTCCCAAAATCCCCAGGTGGTTACTTGTACGTGGCATAAACCAGATGGAACAGTTTCATCCAGACTCGACAGGTTTTATGCCCCGCGCAAGTTTCCTCGATCTCGGTGCTCGATTATTTCATGTCCTTTATCTGATCATGACGCTGTTGTTTTGCGCTTGCAGCTGCCGGAGTCCTTTCATGTGGAGAAGGGACTTTGGCGGCTGAACACGGAAATTGTTAAAGAGCAAAACTTCAAGGAGCAATTTGTCGAGAAGTACAGAGGATGGCAGTCCCTCAAGCCTGCTTTTCCCAATGCGTTAGTCTGGTGGGACGAGGTCAAGTCCCTCATCAAGCAGTTCGCAATAAGGTATTGTGTTGAGAGAGCTCACCAACGGAGATTCAAGTTCCATTCCTTGTGCAATAGAGCAAGGGATGGTTCATCGTCTGATCTGCATGCACTCGGAGTGTTTCTCGATGAGAAACTGCACGGAGCCCGAGTGCGTGCCAGAATCCAGTTTGTTGAAGCGGACGAGAAGCCCACTATTCGTTTTTACCGGGACGACACCAAGTCTGTGGTTGACCGCAGAATAAGGGCAGTGTGTCATCCTGGTGGGGTCGTCGTGGAGAGCCCGCAGGCAGTCCTAGGGGTATTTGGGTCGTTCTTTTCGAACCTGTACTCCAGGGCTGCTGTTAGCGAGGATCTCCAGGAGGACTTGTTGTCTGGTATAGACAAGGCCCCCCCTGAGAGTAAAAATGATAGCTTGGGCTCCAATCTCTCCGTTGGTGAGCTCTGGACAGCGGTAGCAGCGATGAAGAAGGGAAAGTCCCCCGGTCCCGATGGCCTCCCGGCAGAGTTCTATAGGACCTTCTGGGAGGTCCTCGGTGGGGACTTGAGAGATGTGTTCGCTACCGCTTTCCAGTTGAATTACATGAGCCAAACACAGCGGGTTGGAAATATTGTTCTCCTCCCAAAGTCAGGAGACCCTTTGGACCCTAGAAATAGGCGTCCAATAACGCTGTTAAATGTGGACTACAAAATCCTGGCCAAAGCATTAGGAAATCGCTTATCGGACGTCATGCCGGATATTGTAGGTCCTCTCCAGACTTGTGCTGTGCGAGGCAAGTGTATTCAACATAACCTCTGGTTGATGAGGGACTTGATCGAGTTTGTTAAAGTTCGTGATTTGCCATGTGCACTGGTCTCACTGGACCAGGAAAAGGCCTTTGACATGGTAGATCACGACTTCCTGTTCAGAACCTTAGAGTCCTTCGGATTGAACTCCGTATATATTCGTTGGGTCTCGTTACTATACAAGGACGTCACAAGCATTGTCACTGTTAACGGATTAACTTCTGGTCCCTTCCCGGTTCGAAGAGGAGTCCGTCAGGGTTGTCCCCTCTCCCCGTTGTTGTATGTTCTCTTCAGCGAAACGCTTAGTACCTCGCTGGACAGATGCTTTGGATTTCGACCCTTCAACGTACCGGGTGGGGCTAGAGTTAAATGCGTGCAGTATGCCGATGACGTCACTTGTATTGTGTCGGACCTCGCCTCCTTCAAGCCTTTATCGAAGGTTTTGACCACCTTCCAAGAGGCTACTGGTGCCAGACTGAACAAGTCCAAGACCAAAGGGCTGCGATTGGGAGGTTGGCGCGGCCAATCTCTCCCGTTCGATGCTACTTGGTCAGATGTCATGATCAAGGTAAATGGCATCTGGCTAGGTTATGGTGCCCCGGAGGCCACCACTTGGGCCGAGAAGGCTGATCAGGTGGAGGCAAGGCTCGACACATTCAGTCACAGGTGGCTCTCCCTCCCTGGGAAGGTTACAGTTGTAAATAGGTTTATTGTTCCTCTCCTTTGGTATCCTGGTACGGTGATCGCCGCACCGGATCATGCCTTGGTGCGACTGGAGAGGATCATTTTTGATTTCATTTGGGGAAAGCGCAAACCAAACCTTGTGAAAAGGACCGTTCTGTATAAGACCCCCTTGAGCGGTGGGCTTGGTTTGGTCCACCTACCATCTAAACTGCGCTTTCTCCTCTTGAAAGGTGTTTTTGTTGCTTTTGAAAATCCTTCGTTTCCCTTTGCTTTTTTTGTTAGGTACTGGGGTGGGTTTCTTTTTCGACACCACTGGCCCGGATCCTTTTCCAATAACCGGCCAAAGGCGACACGCCCTTCTGGGGTCTATACTCAGATTGGTGACTCTCTTCGTAGAATCAAAGAAGAGGGTGGGCCACATGTTCTGCTGAACGTGGCCCCCTCTGTGTTATACCCACCATTGTTTCGTTCAATGCTCGCGCCTGTGTGCCCGTCGGCTTGCCGGACCGCCATCTCTCCAGATGTGTGGCGGTCTGTGTGTTGCAAGTCACTAGATAGCCGTCTCAGGGACTTGGCGTGGAGGATTGCACATGGGGTCCTCATCACTAACCATTTTCGCCTAGTCAGGTGGCGATTAGGTGATGGGATTTGTCCCCGTGTGGGCTGTAAAGCCATCGAGACTATGCAACACCTTTTGCTGGAGTGTCCCTTTGTCCGGTTGGTGTGGGGTTGGTTTCACGCCTTCGTTATTGGTGTTATTGGTTGCACACAGTGGGCCATTAGTAGTGATTTTGTTTTGTATGGTTTGTTGCCCCCTGTGTGCCCAACCTGGGTTAGGGATCTGCTGTTGTTGTTTGCCGCTGTCATCAGGAGACACATCTGGAACAGCAGATGCCGCCTAGTTTTCGACGGGGACGTCTGGAGGGCAGAGGATGTTGTCCCCCTCGTGCAGAGTGACATCAGGTTGCGCATGGAGGCGGACCATGCACGGCTTCCCGACACTGCTTTTCGTAGACGCTGGCGCAAGCCCGTCGTCTACTATCGGGACGGCGTACCCCGGATGAAATTTTGAGTTAGTTGGTAGGTGTGGGGGCTGTGTGGTCGTTACATATTATAGGTTGGTTAATTTTTCTCTTTGTGGTTTGGGGTTGGCTTTTTGGGGCCTGTTTGTAGTGTTTTATTTGTTTTGCTTCTGTTGGCCTTTGGGTCCGTGCCCTTTTCGCGTCACGTTAAACGCTGCGTTAGTGGGAGATTGATGGGTTTCAGTTGTTGCTTTACAGACTGGGTTTGTTTTTGGTTTTGTTGACCTTTGGTCCGTGTCCGTTTCTTAGCACGTAAAAAGCACAATTGGGTAACCCGGAGAAAAGTCCACAAAGTTAGCTATACTGTGTCACACATCCACACAAAGTTGTCACATAATACAGCATTCCAATAGTTGTGGCGTCCTTGTAGGGAAGCTAGTGCAACGATACTAATAATCATTCGGGTAACCCTTCTAGCGATAAGGAGGTTACACATTCGTACCCCTCGGTCCCTCTAAATGATGTGTCAGGCGATATATCGCGCAAGCTAAAAAAAACACGAATTGCTTTCTATACGGGTTACACACGTGTAACCCTAATAGCAGTGTTTACAATAGTTCATTTCGTTAACCGAAATCTTATGGGGCTGTAGTGCTTATCAGTTCTTTGTAAGCTATTGCTGGAGCGGCCTAGCGATGAGGATGTTACGCATGCGTACCCCTCGTTCCCTCTAATGGATGTTTCACGCAAAATAATCAAACCGAATTGAATTCTATACGGGTTTCACACGTGTAACCCTCATAGCAGTGTTTACAATCGTTATTTTCGATGACCACAAGTCTTGTGAGGCTGTATTAATTACCAGTGCTTGGAAATCCACAATATTTCAATGAATACTTTGGAAAAGGGACTTATTGAACACGTTAGACTGGATGAAATGAAATTTGGCCCAATAAATATGCTGCTTGTAAATATGACAGTATCGTTTTAATATTTGTTAGGTTAAAACAAATGTTAGAACGTAATGTACCGTAGTGTACGTGTAAACTGTTTTATGTTGTGAAAAGTTTGCATTTCGTCCGCAATTTTGTGTAAAGAAATTATCCGAAAAGTTGAGATGCAATTTTTGGAAAATAGCTGCAACCGTGTTAATATATATATATAATATAATATATATACCATCCCAAATAAACTAATACCTTGCAAATCTGAACCATTTGGTATGTAATTGTCAATTAAAAAATCATACACGGCAACATTCCACGACGAGTCTGATCCAAACAACTTCTGTTTTATTCATTAACAAAATCCCACTGAGTCCACTTACCTTCGAAATATGAGCGAATTGTGCTCCAGGTGTACAATTCAACTCTACAGAGGAGCCGGAAGTCGCCCGAACCATAACTTCGCTTCCACAAATGGCCGCAGTTGTGAATCACCTAGGATTACAACATGCTAAAATAAAAAATCAGACAACACGACGGTGGTAACATACTGTAGCTACATGGTGGCACCAGGTCAGAGAGATATTTCCGTCTGGCAAGGGAGACCCTCACCACAGCTACAGAATCTGGCATGGCCCTACAAGTCTCTCAGATAGACAGAAAGGAGAATTTGATGGCCGATGCTCTGTCCAGGGGACAGCTCCACCCTGACGAGTGGACCCTTTCGCAACGAACATGAAGTAGGTTTTTCCACATGTTCAGCAGACCTCTGATAGACCTGATTGCGACACAGGGCAACAATGGGCTGCTCATCTTTGTTCAGGCGGTCCCACCCGCAGGCCTGCCACATAACGCCAGGTCCGAAACGGACCGGAAGCTTACATCTTCCCCCTCTTGGCATGGCCAGCCATCATAGTGGCCCCGCTGACCCTGGTTCGGGCAAAAGTTCTCCAGCTCCTAGCGGACGAGCCGGCGATCCTGCCGGACAAACCACAGTCGGTTGTCCCATAGACGGGGCGCTGGCTCACCCGGACAGCAAGGGCATACAATAAGGTGCCTGGAAATTGTCTGGTGTTCCCTTAGACAGAAAGGACTTTGGCCGCCAGATTGAGAACAACCTTGGTACTTACGTTTTCTGCCTACGGAGATTCGGAATATGCCGAACGAGACAGACTCTGCCTACCATGGCCTTTCTAACCTTGATCGCCGACTCCTAACCCACACTGTTCCAAGAAGGGAGGCAGGGTTTCGACGATCAAAAACTATCGTTCGGCTGTTGCCGCCTTCCATCAGGGGCTTCCCCTACGGCTCGACGCCAGGCAACAACGGCACGCCTTGACTAAGGTGCCTTCAGTCCTACGGTTTGTGGTGTGCTGATAGTTCTCGACCCCTCCTTCGCTAGAACCAGGTTTGGGCTCTCCTACCGGGAGACATCATCATCCCAGAGATCAAGACCTTCTCTTTGATCCCCGAGGACAGACTACAGTATGGTTTCCCATTAGGGCACTGAAGTGGTACCTCAACAGAACACAAGATCTCTTGGGTACTTCGACATCTCTGTTCTTCCTCCTTCGAGTGCCCCACTCAGCAGCCTGGGAAGATACCTTGTCCCGCTGTTTGGTGGAAGCCATCCGCCCTCTGTCTACAGGTCCAGGCAGATCCATGGCTCACAACAGCAGGGGTTTCACTGCTTCTACAGCCCTGTTCGCAGGCTTTCCAATAGTGGACATCTGCAAGACGACGGCGTGGAACACTCCAATCGCTTCGTCGCCTGCTACTTATCGGACATATCACAGGCCGATTTGGCTTTGGTCGCTCGATGATACGAGCTCCGGGGGTCCCACCCCTCGGGCCTCCCACCATCGGGCAGTGCCACTCGGTGCATAGGTTGTGGGGAGACCGGTAAGTGGGGAACGAAGTAAATATTATAAAACTTACTGGTTTATATATTTACGAGTGACCCACTTACCTGTCTCCATTTCCCGCCACCCTCCCCCGAGGGAGGTGGGACGCAGCCGGACGGGGGAGCGGTCATTCGACCTGAGTCATGACTCCTCGCGTTTCGTCGATAGACATCGCCACCCCCTGGGTCGCTTGCGGCTACTATAGCATAAAAAGCTGAACTTTCAGTTGGTGTGACAGACGGGTCCATGGTTGAGTCAAAGGAAGCTGCAGGGAATAAACGAGCAGATTTAATTTAATACTACAATATATGGGTTAATTATTATGGAAAGAAATTGTTATTGGGTAGATGGTTTTCACAACCATTTCTCGTACACCACACCTGTGTATCAATGTATGATACCTGATCATACGTTGAAGACTCATTAGCCATCCTTCTTCTGCTGAAGGTGGTAGTCTGTGGCAATAGTTCTTCGGCAGCTCCTTCACCAACTTGGGAAGATCAAATTTGTCTAAATTGGGTACTACCCACTCCAGAGATTGTGACAGGTCTGGAACATCCTGTGTCATAAATTAGATGAAAGTTGAAAAACCATCATTTATTAACTTCTAAGCATAATGTAACCAGAGCATCACCTGGTTAATGTTTTGTATAGTAATAATATTCTTTCATTTTCATTCATTTTTTTCTTTTTGTGTTTCATTGATTTGACAATGAATAACCTTGACTTGGTAGATTGAGGAGTTCCCTTAATTTTCACCTTTATTGCTAACTACTACATGGCAACAGTTACTGGTCGGGTGGCCCTGTGCGTCCTGTCTTTTTCTTAAACTAAGTAATTGTTTTGTGTGGTCCCATTTTCTAGCAAAATATTAATGGCTCCAAGAGTGTATCCTTTTTCAGTACTGTGGATGTAATAGACAGTTTTCTAACTTTTTTTGGTTGTTTATTTTAAATGTACCCAAGGACACCATAAGTTAGACACATAACTAAGTATTAATTGACAGCTGGTTGGTCACTGGACCTCAGATAAATCCTGAATATTTGTGTTTAATTGGTTTAAGGTCGTCATGTGGGAGTTGCCTTGTACTATTATTATGGGATGTTTTCTAATTATTATGGGTTGTATTCTTTTTATTATGGGATTGAATGAATAGGGTACGATGGTTGGGGTAAGTTAAGAAAGGAGACTGACGCCGATTTTGTAATAGAGGAGAAGAGGGGAAGGATTAAGTTTGAAATGGTTGGGCCAACTTCACCAGTAAAAGAGTAGAGAACCAGTATGGAATATATTAAGTGGACACTTGAAGCTATTTACCCATGGAGTTTTCATAGAACTTTAGTAAACACCTGCAACTGTTTTACATGTTGATAACATATTTAATAAAAGTTTATGACCCGAAGCTGTACCAAAGGAGGCAGACCTATAAATCATCCTGTGCTAATATCTGGCAACCCTATTATTTCTTGTGCTCATTTTCTGTTGTGACTATAAATCCCCATTTTAATACTACGTCCTTGTTGGATCCGGAAGTGAACCCTGGGATGACCCAAACCCTAGTGATAGACAGCCCCTCCTAGAGACCGAAACTGAGACACCCCAAGAGGATATTTCCCCGAGTCGCGAGCTATCCAGAGAACCACCCTACTCCAGAGACATCCTAACTAAGTGAACCGCCCTAGAAGTTCCCGAAGGAGAAAATTTCGTTTCAAATTGTATGTTGTCCCGCGCCGCGATTTTCTAATTATTTGGTTGGGACTGATAAGCTTTCTTTTTCCATTACGTTTAGTGGAGTCGTTATAAGAAGTAAGAGCTCCGAGATATGTAAGTTACACCCATTTATATAATTTCACATTAAGTTTAGGTAACCCCATCGATATTTATACAACGTCCACGTCCATGTAAACACACCACTTTACCTTCATTTCTTTGCATTCCGCCCTTTTAAGTGGTCCCACGATCTCAGAGTAAACCGGCCCTATCCTCAAAGGTGCCACTTGTAATCTTCCCAAACCTAAAAATATATTTACGCCTGGTCACTGCGTTTTTGGCCGGCTACATATTTGACGCCCGTTTATGGGACCTCATTACTATTTATTTCTGTCAGATTAGGTCATTGAGAAGGCGACATGTTCCCCCAGTAAATAATTAATATTAATCTTATTTTACTATGTCCAACATTTACCTTAATTGTGTTTAAAGTGAGAGCAGAATTTGCATCCTTATCTTAAGTTCCAGTCTACACAAGTTATATGAATAATACTAATGTTACAACTGAGCGTGTAGCAGTCTTTGCAGAGAGGTTTCTAGAATAGCTTACTGCACAGTATAACCCTTAATAGTTTACAACCATGTGTGTATGTCTATCTGTCTCTATCTATCTATCTATATCTATCTCTCTATCTATCTATCATTGGTGCATTGGTTAATGTGGCATTTTCAAGTGGAAGAGAGTACCGTTTGCTCACAACCTTCTTTGGTCAATTTGGCATATTCATTATTATTATCATTATTATGATGATACTTTCATTGTCGTACCAAAACCAGGGTGTCTGCTGACCAACATGGTACGATAAAATGGGGTGCGATCCCTCCCTGGGGTGAAAGGGGGGTTATTTTGAGAAAAAACCATAAAAAATAAAATATTTAACATTAGAGTATTGGGAGGAAACCCACTTATGGACCTTACCACGCACAGGGGCCTGACCTTTTTTGGCCCAATTTTACAGGGTACCACCACTAGGGTGTCTGCTGTCTAAAATGGTAAATAATTGGGGGTGTGATGCCCCTGGGGTGATAGGGGGTTATTCCGAGAAAAAACCCGAAACAAATACAAAATTAAACATTACAGTATAGGAAGGAAACCCGCTTTTGGACCTTGCAGGCCTTACCACGCACAGGGACCTGACCCTTTAAGGCCCATTTTGACAGGGTACCACCACTAGGGTGTCTGCTCTCCAAAATGGTACAATAATTGGGGTGCGATTCCTCCCTGGGTGATAGGGGGGTTGTTTTGAGAGAAAAAAACAAATAAGTCAATAACTTACGATACGTTATACGGAGAAAACTCGCTTTTGGACCTTGCAGGCCTTACCACGCACAAGGGCCTGGTCGTTTTTGGCCCATTTTTACAGGATACCACCACTAGGGTGTCTGCTGTTCAAAATGGTACAATTTTTGGGGGTGCGATCCCTCCCTGGGGTGATAGTGCGGTTATTTCGAGAAAAAAATATACAATTACGTTCCCAATATGCCACAATGACCAGCACGTCCAGCACTAGATTGGTCAATTTGGCAAAACTTAAAAGCAAACGTGTTTTATTGGAAATTTGATAGCGAATTCTTTGAAAGAAAATCCAATTACCAATTATTTAGGATTCGCTGAAAAAAAACTTCCATAAATCGTTTCACACCTTGGATATTTTTACCAAAATAAATCCAGATGAAGTGTACTACTGCAGCATCATTTACACTCACCACTCACGTCAAAAAATAATGAAGGTTATACTAAAATGGTAATAGTTGCATTTTTTGCGGAACTATTAATTTTTTTCTAATTGTTTTATTGATAGATGAAGCAACATTTAACACATAATATATATCAATTTGAAGCTAATATGTCTTCCGGTTATTTTCTAGGAAGAATTTCTGGGTGTTTTTTTTGGGTCATTTGGTATACTTTTCGTTGGTCAATTTGGCGACGGCACTGGATTTTCGTCAAATTTGGCATGAGAACATATACCTTTATGGTTATTCCATGTGAAACAATATTTTGGCTCATCTATATCAAGAAAACATTTGCATATACACCCATATTTCATTAAGTTATGAAATAATATACCTCAAAATCGTCGGGATTTCATACTTGGTGCAAATGTACGATAAAGGTCGCAAATTGCTTTTACCCCCAGCTTTGGGGTTACTACTACAACGAAAATACACTGTAAGACAAATTTAAGTCCATTGTAGCCCTAAAGCTAAATATTTCTTGAAATCACTATGATATTTATCACAATTCGCCACCTAGTGCGCAACGCCCAATTTCAGCGAATTGAGGGCGACCTTCATGGTCTATTTGGCATGATGAGTAAAAGCAGCGAATCAGGCTCGTCTTATAACGTGATTTTAGAATGGCAATTATTTTTTTTATTATACTTGCGTATATTTATCAAAACGTTTAGATTTTTCTAAAGTTGTGTTATATTTTTCAGTTTTAGTATACCATATCAATCTCTTCGAAATGTGACTAAATACGTATCTTTAGTTTGACAATAGTGTACGAGCCTGGCATGAAATACGCAATATGCCAAATAGACCATTCTGCCACATTGACCAATTGAGCTAGTGCGCACTGCCACATTGACCATATTTTGGTAAATTTGGCATATAAGTGAGTAGTCTGCCAATTAGACCAAATACTCAGCAAAGATTATTGCTATCTCTCTATCTATAAGCATATATGTATGTATATGTATGTATGTATATATATATATATATGTGTATATCTATATATGTGTATATCTATATATCTATGTATATCTATATCTATATGTATATGTATAACTGCCTGAAATCCACCTCGGTTACTTGGTCGGAAAATAAATGGATGGGCCTGGGAAGTGTCCAAACACTAGTAACTAGCCTGTCGTTTTCCTTTCACTGGGCATGGTGACGTTGAAACATGGCAAGCGCAACACATGTCTAGTAGTAGTAGGATATCTACTGCTACATTACCGAGTACAGTCACACAAAAGAACGAAGCATTAACACATACGTAAAGTTAACGAGTTATTCTGTCTTTATTCTTCTTAGAAATCACGTAGGATTATTATAATGTCCCTAAAGTACCTTCGCAACGGAGATATCATAGCCAATACTGTAGACCTGCTAAATGATGTGCCGCGCTGCCGGTATACAACCGTGAATTTTCCTAGGTAATGTTACTGTCACGCCTGCATTGTATTTTAGCATTCCTTGTGGGTGGAAATTTCCACCGGGCGGCCTAGGCCTTTGCAAATTGTTCATTTCTGCTTTCGAGTAATGTATGCAAATTCTAGGAGGTGAACAATGGGGAGACGGGTTCTTCTCGGGTAATGTATGTAGATCCGAGCAAGTGCATAATGGGAAACGGGTCCATCGGAATTCGTAGATTGTGCTTTGGCGGGTAAGGGCAGGGGTCAACTTAAGGTCGCTATATAAGGATTGGGGTGTGGTTGGATGAGGCATTCTGTGTGAGTCTCACCACCGTCCGGTCTTCGCCGTCTTATTCCTCGGCTTCTGTGTGTTAGCCGTTATCCAGGCTTCTTTGTATGAGCCTAGGCTTCTTTGTATGAGCCTAAAGACTGGGGACGTTGGTATTTTGTGGCGTTGCGTTTTAGCCTAAGCCATATCAGCGTATCCTGAGGATTACTGTGTGTATCCGTTCTTGTCTTATTCGACGAAATCATTTTGGACACATTTCTGTGTATATGTACACCGCAAAGGGCCGTTTTACTGTGTGTTACGTCCCTGGCCGTTTGACCAAGTTAATCCGGGATTTACTAATAGGACGATCCCGGTTGCAGTGTTGGGGCCCGACGGCTACGCTGGTGTGAGGGGCTCGCCGTACCGTCTGGAGCTTCCTGCAGGGTACCAGCCGGAAGAAATCTAGCGATAGAGAAGAAATCTAAGCGATTGAGAAGAAGTCTAAGCGATTGAGAAGAAATCTAAGCGATAGAGAAGAAGTCTAAGCGATAGAGAAGAAGTCTACGCGATAGGGCAGATCCTTAGTAGAGTTATTTGGAAGGGTTGGTCGGGTTAGCGAATGCTAACCGACGTGTGTATTTTTGTGTTGGGTATTTATATGTTTCTTTTGTCCAGACCAAAAAGTCATTGGTCGAGTTGTAAATAAATTATATGTTTCATTTCGCAAAATTCTTGGTGGTCTGTCATTTATTTATGTCATTCGTCTCGGGTGTCGAACGCTAAGCAGATTGAGACGTGTCCAGGTGGGGGATTACTCCTTTACTTGTGACAGTTACCAACCCTGCTACTCCAGCAGTGCCTTTTCTACACGTGTCACTTGACATATAATTAACCCCGTGACCTTTATTCTGTGAACTGACTGGGTGCACCCAACAACGAGAACTGCTACAACAATATATATATGGACACTATTACCGGCAACTCACAGGTGTAGCTATGGGTACTAAGCTGGGTCCATCGGTAGCGTGCCTCATCATGGGACTATTCGAGGAGCGTGTGTTATCTAGTTTCCATGGCACCGTACCTGTTCTATATAAACGCTATATCGATGATATCGTAGGAGTCTCGGTTTGTTCGAGAGCTGACCTTGAACATTTTATTGATTTTGTTAGTAATTTTCATCCTTGCTTTAAATTCACACATACTATTTCCGAGTCTTCGGTGACCTTCCTGGACATGGAACTCTCAATCGAGCATTGCAACATCGTTTCTAATATTCACTTCAAACCAACGAACTCACACATCTACTTGCTATACTCATCCAGCCATCCTCCAAGTTGCATTTACTCAATTCCTTCATCTCAACTTTTGAGCTAAACGAATCTGCTGCTCCAAGGAATCTGATTTCGACAACGCATCTTCTATGTTTAATGGTTTCTTCCGGTCTCGCCGAGAATCGACTCTGGAACCAACCAACACCGCCACTAACACCGATCGCATTCCCCTCACAATTCCTTTCCATCCCTTATTACAACATATTCGCCACACCGTATACAGGAACTTCAAAACCCTCACACGTGACCCCACCACCAAGGACGTTTTCACGGAGATGGCTATTACAGCGTATAAGCGACTGAACAACCTGGCTGATCATTTGGTGAGGGCATCGCATCCTCCGCCCCACCCCTGTTGACACCTGCAAATATGTTACTTCTAATACTGTGCTTCGTATCACTGGCCCTAAAAACTCTTTTATAATCAGACATAATTTTTCATGTATTTCTACTAATGTGATTTATATTGTTATATGTAAACGTTGCAATTTACTTTACATCGGTGAAACTAAACCAAGACTGGCAGATCGAATTACTGAACATTTACGCTCCATGAAATCCAAGTTTTGTGGCTACCCTGTTGCCTTAATTCACCCTCCCCCTGTAAGATCACTGACTTTTCCGTTACGTCTGCTCTGTCCCCCAGAGGCACTGATATCGATCGGCTACAATCCGAGAATAGACTTATTTTCGGACTTGGCACCTTATCCCCTTATGGTTTTAACTCCAATTTCCATCTGTTGTAAGTCCTTTTACTGTCCTACTTTTGTGTGCTATGGACCATTTTATCTTTTTTCGTTCGCTGTTTACAGTTTCAGTAGTGTTTTTGCTCACTTTGTTAAAAGGTTTATACTTGAAACGTCTTCTTTGTTTTCTTTATTAGCACTTGCAAACTTTTGGAATTTTTCCACTTTCAGGGGCGTCGGAGCCGGTGAGGAAAGTTCTCACAAGCGTTAGCAAGAAAAGTTTGACGCGTTCCATGAACCATAGGGATACGGTATTGCGAGTACAACCACAGATAATCTTTAGTACAACTTTTTTCCGGGGTAAGGCGTATATGAGATTGGGAGTACAGTAGCCTATACATACCAGTGCCGACACAATATACACATTTTTTTGGGGGGCCATAATATTAATACCATTGCTTCATTAGCTCATGTTTTTTGTAACCATAATGTTTACGTTTACATTTTTCATGAAGTTGCTACGTTCACCTGTGCCATTTCAACTCAATATCCTATGCTATTATAAATGTAGTACTAGTGCTGGTGATACTGTTATGTAGTGACAAAGGCTACTTCTTTATCGACAATATCTTAGTCTATACCACTACTCGTTATCTATAACCTCCAGGATTGTACACCCATTACAGGGGTCTAAAACAGTTAAAATATCGCAGGAGTCAGTTGGGAGAGGAGGGTTAATTAGTTGGTGTATGTTTAGTGTACATCAGTTAAATACTACAGGTGGTTCAATTCGTTTTGGTTTAGTAGCATTAAGGGCTAAATTAATTTTGCCTTGTAATAGGCCTATGTAGCGTTTCCCTAATTTGCTACACACCGTTCAGGAAATTGTTGTTACTGTGTGTGTGTCATTCAGTCATTATTTTGCTGCATTTAGGATGTGTCAGAACAATTTCAAGAATAACAACCACCAAGATTGAGGTGGTCCCACTTTGAAAACTTATAGCAGTTTATACCATACATTCTGTCCGAGTTTTTATTAAGCAATAACCAACTTTTTAACCTAGCCACTGCAAGTTGATTTGTGTGCATGCAAATGGGGAGGTCATGGAATAGTACATTAACATCCGTACATACTTTAAGCAATTTTTTTTTTATTGTTCATAAGTCTGACGATGACCAAAACATGGTGAGGAGGCTAAAGCCCCCCCTCTGGCTCTATCTCCCGGTCCCTGAGTATGGCTAATTACACACTATCAAGTAGAATAGTTTTGAACGCGTTCACATTTCTTATTCAGATTTTCTTGACGGATAGAATTGACAATCCACGAGCCTTTCAACTTAATGCCTTCTCCTGGAATTCTTCTGAATTATCACGTCAGTTTTAACCCCTCATCTCAAATAAGAATAAGTTTAGTGAAAAGCTGAATGAGTTGGTAGGGTCATCACAATCTTCATACACCATCGTTGAAGTTTGTAGAGAAGATGATACGGTAGTGAGTCCAATGTCTACTTTTGAGTGGGAACTTTCAGGAAGTCAGGTCCAGAGATAGGGGACTCAGTAGTACATAGGTGAGTATCCACAAATGAAGAATAGAATTAATGTAGACTTGCAACAAAATTATCTGATATTAATGTGCAATTCAAACCATTTGATGATCACTTAACATTAGGATCCATGTAGGCTTACAATTTGATTTATCAGTTTTATTACCACATCCTGGGGAAAATTTACCTCACTGGGACATTCGGTCATCTTTTATCCTCATAGAATGTGTACATGGCACTCTTTGTACGTATGGACAAGTTAGTACTAACATACTACTGTACAGCAAGCAGAGATTACATCAAGTCTCCTCAAACCTGGTGTGTTACCACGGGCATTTGCATACTTATTAAATAGATCTGATAGGTATTGTAATGTAGAATATTTATGGTATTTTTACAGCACTCCAGAGCACCAAATAGACAAATGAAGAGAACATATAGTGCTTCCATTGATTGCCTCCCTGTTTTGTTTAAGAAGATAAAGTTAGAGATGTCTGCAGATCTTAAAATAATAGAAGAAGTGAAGGAAGCGTACTTGGGTAAGTAACTCCAAATATGAACATGGCATGACGCACCAGAGGAATTTGTATTTGTATTTAGAATTTCCATGACAATACTGCTGAGGTCAAAATAAGCATTTTTTTTATAAGGTGTGAGGTTGTGTACTTGCATGGACACTAAACTGTTAACATTCCTGTTTAATTCTTTGTTTTACTGTTTGCAACCTGTACTGAAAGAATCCCTGTGAGGGAAAATAACCTGAGAGATCTCAGCGAGTTGCTCATTTAGTCAGAACGAATAACAAGGTTTAGGGCTCTTTATGTGCAATTGACTGCCAGGGTATGTGTCTCTTATGCTCCAGAGTTTTTATTTTTGAAAAGACATAAATTTCCTTCTAACTTCATTTATTCAGGTTCTGCCATAATCCCAACAGCCCATATGGCGTTAGGCATCCAGCTTACAGAAATTCGGGAGGCTTTTGTGACTGAGCTGATGAACATCATCGACACCCTTTATGACATCACTCATTTAAAGAAACAAAGACTTGCAAATCACAATTCAACAAACCAAATCATTGGTGCAATTGTCTTGACATTATTTTCATCTTCAACGAATGGTTTCCATTACAAAGTTATTGGAGGCTGTCACAACTATTCTGCTGCTGAGCGACTCAGTCAGATGTACCCTGGTCAAGATGTGTTCAAGACCAGATTGTGCTCTATTTACAGCAACACATTGAGTGATGAGGCTATCCTTTGGCTGGCAAACAGACACAATTAAGTGGGAGAATTTAGACACAGCATGTCATATTAAAGGAAAAGGTAATTTAGGAGTTGAGCTTTGATGACCTTTTTAGGCAAGACTCTGGGCTTGTTTTCTGAGGATTGCACGTTCAAGTGTGCAAGTCCTGTGGTGGTCATAGTGGTTGTTCTTGTCTATTAATTCACATTGTACTGTTCCTCTGTCTTTAAGCCCAGTAAGTCTTGCTGACAAATTGACGTTACTATTTGTAACATATGTAGGACACTGCAAAACGTTGTATACACTGTTTTGTTAAATATACTTTCATTTCCAGTCAGCAGAAGTTAGTGCACATTTGAATTCTTCTTGTGCTTGTTATTTCCCTATTTATGACAAGTTTGGTGATTTTGTGTGGATCATGCTCTTTCATCTGTGGACGAATGCACTTTCAGTGAAATTGAGGAGATAGTTATTGAATTGTTATTGAAAGTCATGGTGGGCAGAGTGGGCAAGACTCGAGGCTTGTTATCTAGGTTTACAAATGTCCACTTGTGATATGACTTGCATTTGTTTGTTATGCAGGAAGAAACAAAGGGTGTTATTAAGCTTTTGATAAAGCTTGCAACACTGGAGGAAGATACATATCATCTGCTCCAGGAGGTTCTATGTCAACATGGTAATGGCAGACTTAAGGGGCAGAACCTGCCATACAAAGACATCACAAATGGTCCCGATATGAAACCCTATGTTTTTGTATCGCTGCCATCAACTGCTGCTTAACAGGTGCTGTCAGAGGTGAGGGATGGTACAATGACTCTACCATATTTACAGGAGACCAAATTACTGGTGAAGTTGCAGGCAGTACACTGGTTGTTTCTACACCTAATGTGCATAAAGAGCTGGGAAGATGCTATGCAGCAGTATCCAAGGGCAGCTACCAGGAAGGCCTTGGAGCATTTTTGCAGGTTCATCCTGCGGTCAACACCTCCTGAATTTAAGTATTTCTGCCAGCAGCTGAAGCTAGAAGCCAGTACGGAATTTCAGTGCTTTAAAAGTACCAATGGAGCTGTTTGCCTATTCACTGCTCTGGATGCCCGGGAACTGGATAGTGAGACACTGCTGGAAGAAGTTCGATGTTTTACTGGAGCAACCTTGGTGACCTTGGGCAAACCACAGGTATCATTTAGTATACATATGGTTTAAATTTGAGCTTTATTTGCAGATAAGACTAAGTTGCTGCAATGGTGCTTCTCCAAGCCTGGACCAATCTCATATTAAGTATGTAGGTTGGAGATTGGAGGCTTGGACTTATCGTGTAAGTGGTATGTACATGTAATGTTTTGCGTTCAAGACGCCTATTGCTTTTGTTGGCGGTCAAATATCATTTGGTGTCAGCAGAAGATAAAAGGAAACCTTGAGGAAAATTGAGAGATCACAGACATCTACATCAAAGATAAATCTATAATGGTCATTGCTTAAGCCTTGTGATCCACCTCCCCAATATTAAAACTGTAATTAAGAGAGATTAATGATAATATTTCCCTTTTTTATATTCTGTTTTGCTTGTTAGAGGATTGGCTATGGACAGATGTAAAGACACTTGCCAATGCAATTACATCTGTCAATATACACTATGGTATTCACAACTTCACGCTCGCAGTGATAAGCCCTGTGCGAGACATGTCTAATGTAGAAAAGGCCATTGTGGAAAGCAGGCATTTTAATGAGCCTGTATCAGCATTCTAACATGGTGGATGACCACAATAATGCTAAGCATATTTTACATGCAGCATTTGACCTATTCAAAGAAGGTGCTCCTGTAGCCAAGTAACTTTCTGCTTCCAAAATAAAAAAAAACATGGAAATTCTCCTAAATACCGTTACGCTAAATTTTCTCTTTTGTTAGGATGATTGCAATTAGCTATGTTGTTTTATTGTTCTATTGTATTGCTTGTATAACATGGCTGAAAAATATCACAAGAGATCATGCCGACATTTTTTCAGACTATTCCTTCAAATTTGCATGTTTTGCAACATGCGACTAATTTTGTGACTTCTGTAATGACGGATTTTTACCACCTGTACTCCTGAGTATGTGTGATACTGTTTAAAAGAAACTACAATGCAAAAATGCATTGTGGTTTCGATCATGTAACATGAGCAGTTTTCTTCATGAATTGCACGAAATGTATAGTGAGGGTTTGCAACATACTTGATATCAGTAATACAGTGAAAAACAATCAATGAGAAAATGTGACAAACAATAAATTAACCATGACATAGGCTGTCCTCATATGACAATCAGTTTGAAGCCTGCTAAACGGCTTTTGCCATGCCATTCCAAAACAGTATACGGCCACTTTTTTTGTTTCATTTTTAATGGACATGTTGATGCTGGGTAATATTACCGCGATCATTGTCACATTGTATCTTCTAAGTTAGATTGCTAACCATGGGGCCAACACAGAAGAGCTTTTCAAGGACCTTAGACCTCAGATTCCTGAAAATCCACAAGGGCACACCCACAGAATGGTGATTCGGTTTAAGTTCATGAAAAGTTCATTACAATCTCTTGCAAACTGTATAAGGAGCATTTGTGGTCAAGTTATGACAAAGAGTAAATGAGAAGAAAGAAAGTTAGATTCCGTGCAACTTGTTTGATTTATTTGAATGAACTGTCTGGAATATGAAAAGAGGTAACTTTGCAACTACAAAACTAACTGATACTTGTTGGTATGCAGGGTCAATCAATGTCAAATCAACAGATTTGTGGGTCTTATTCGATATGATATGGAATTTTCCCCCTCCAGATTAACATAAAACTCATCTAAAGAACCACTAGGTGGTCTTTAGACTATGCCGATAAGAAATTATCCATTGAATTTATGTTATGGGTCGATACCACGCTGACCCTCTCAGAATCGCCTGAAATTGATATGGTGTCTTGCCACATGTCTCAAAGGATGAATTTGGCCAAAAAACTTTGTTTTTGGTTGCTACGATACGGCCGCGCCTAGCAACCAAATCCAGGCTGCATTTTGAGAGCCCTAAATTTTCCCAAAAGTTTGGAGGCATCTTTGCATCGTAGCAATCAAAAAGTTGTACAAAGTTTTTTGGCCCAAATTCATCCTTTAAGACATATCTGGCAAGACACCATATCAATTTCAGGCGATTCTTAGAGGGTCGACTAGGAATCGACCCACAAATCTGTTGATTTGGCATGGATTGATCCGGCAACAAAAATGTGAAAGTATAGTGGAAAACTGGAAAGTATTTTCTTTCACGTAGGTTTCAATGAAAAAACATAATAATAAAAAAAGAATATTTAAGCTCTCGAATTCTTTGACTTGGACTTTTTGGAAAGTATATCCAAAATAACCACCTTGCCCACTAATAAAGGGAGAGTCAACAGTATGGAAGGTGGTTGGTGCTTTTACTTTAAAGTTAATCACTTAGTATAATGCCCTTCATGACGATCCGCTTGCATCAAATTTCAGATCTAGAGTTTCGAACAGGCTAACTCATTCCACTTCCATCAGTGGCTTTGTTACACCAACAACAGTTGTGTTTTGGACTTTTACTTGGGCTATTCCTGGGAAGTGGTACAGCAGTCTTTCATGGACGGGATCTTCATCTGAAGGTTCACCTTCATCACATGGTTCACGAATCAAGGATGTTACCACAGCGGTACTGCAGTTGTAAGTTAGTAAAGTCTATATGACAAAGCAGGTTGAAGGTGTTTTCTTCTTCATCAAATGCCAACACAGTTACACTTAGCTGCTCCTCTGGTGGAGATGTTTTCTGTTGAAGAAACTGAAAAAAAAAATTAGAATTCAATATATGACTGCAATAATGTAGAATACTTATTTACAAAAGAAGACAAAGCTTTTTGCAAAAATGACAGAATCGATAGACAATCCATGTCCAATACACTCACAACTTGTCTTTTAATAATTAAAAACTGTGAGAATATGTACAAAAGTGCAGGCCAAGATTTTATTTCACAGATTTTTTATTAAAGTTGTTCTGAATAATACTATGGAGCCTTTTTGTCAAGGGTATTTACACAGCAAATAAATCAGATTATTCTCCAAGGGCTACCTATATACCAAGTGTAACGTTGAACCAGCTTGCCCTTTATTATTTGTAACATATTAGTGATGTGCTCATGTAACTGAGACTTCAATGCATACAACTATATAAACAGATATGCATTTGTATATGAATGGATATATACCTGTATTTTAGTTGGACATGTTGTAGAGAGCTGTTTTTCCTTCTGATATTCGCTCACCACAATTTTTAGCTACAACAAAGTCTCCAGTCTTAATCTCTTCTTTAACAAACTCCTTCCACAATGACACCTTGATGTTGTCTTTCTTGTTTTGGATCACAATAGTTCTGATATCAAGCGATGTGTCTTTAAAGGTGGCCCCCTGGCGAGGACATTCATCCTGTGAATGACAATACATGGAAAAAAAAACATCAAACATGAATGAGGCCTTTGCGAAAGCTAGCGTTAGGTATGCCAATTTTTGGTTGAAACCGTTACTCGTTAGTGAACGACAAAATTGAGATATCAACATATGTAATCGTAATGCAAAAAGGGATTTTCCTATTAGGCGACTGGAAATAAGTAAACAAGAGATTGAGAAGGTAGCCCCTTACCTTGTTTCAGGCAGCGTCGATATGTCTGTTCATGTTCGTGTGACATCGGTTGTAAGCATCTACTGTAGCTGATAGCACTGTACGGAATTGCAAACGTAACCCCAATACAACTGCTCGATGGGTACGACTCGCGAGAGGAACATTACAGCTGCATGTACAGCGCGGATCCGATTTCAGGTTTTCTTGGAAACACTGCATATTCATTACATTTATTCCATACACACAATGAATTTAGCAGTAAACAACAATTTTGGATGGAAAGCATCTATTTTCAATTAAATATTTGTAAGACAGTTTTGCATTTATGAAGCCATATTGAACGAAATTTGTTTTTCATGCGAGATCTACTTTTTGTTTATCAGACACTGAAAACCACGGAAGTTGGATGTTATGGATATGCTGTTAGTTCTAGTTGACTAAAATAGCATTCCAAACTTAAGTTGTGCTTTTTTCCACTTCAATCGCAAACTCTATCAGCTGTTACACAGTTACTTGTCACATAACTATAAACAGTTTGTCTGCCAAAATCTCACAAATACTTGTTTTGCCAAGAAAAATGTTGGTTAGGTATGGTTTGTTAATTTACCAATGTTATTTAACAATATATTACCATGAAGGTAAATCTTCATGACTTTTATGTTATCAGCACTAACACAGGTAGACCCACAGAACTATCTATTTAAGGGATAAAGAGTTCTTACACTTTGTACCCTCCATCATGTCGTGACTTTTACAGCAAGCATTCCATGACTTTTCCAAACAAATGTGCCTTTCGATTTTCAAGGAAAAATGTGATGTAAAAAAGCCATTCTCCTTAGCATTTCTGGATAGAAATAGCATACAACATGAATTGTGCAAATCCATAACTTTCCATGCCTTGTCAGGCAACTTCACCCTTTTCCATGACTTTGAAGGCCTGGAAAATGCAAAAGTCAACTTGCAGGTTTTTCGATGTCCCGTAAGAACCCTGAGATAGTTTGATGATTAAAGTTCAGTGTTTCAGACAAATGCATTAAATTTTTGGTTTCAGAAGGTGGAAACCAAATGTGAATCAGATGAAAAAGATCTTAAGGGAGGCAAATTTGTAAAATGGTGTGAACTTTTATTAATGCACCTGGCAACCAGGATGTAAGTAATGTTATCAAACCGATTATCTGGATTAGTCTTTATTTTCTGTATCATGCTATATTACTTTATGAAGACGAATAATTTGATTAAAATAAATTTGCATTTCATGACTTTTTCAATTCAGAAAGCTGTTACAGCTACAGTAAAGTAATATTCCAACAGCATCATGTTTGAGGACAAATACTCCACAACATAAGCGAAAGTAAAGTTATTGAAAGCTATCTGCTACACAGTGGACCAACTGAGATCCTTCTCTTGAGTAATGCAAGGTAATTCTGGCATTCCCATTCAATGAACTATTGGCTTTACCAATAAATGTTGCATAATTTTGTCTTCCTGTGAATGCTGCATTACTAGACACAAGATAATCCATTCAAGAATTGATGATTAAAGCAAATTCACAATTCTGTCAGAGATCAAGAATAAGCTTCCCAGTGATTTTGGTAGTCTCAAAGAAAATGTTGTTACACTGATTTGATGATAATTTGATGAAGTTGTTAAAGTTTTAATCCAAGAATGTTGAATGTTTCCATTACATTTTTTGGAAAATTCTGTGACCCCAGCTTGTGTCAGGTGGTCTCAAGAAATTTCGTCTTGAGGGTGAATCACAGCAGTTGTTTTACAAGTTGTTATTCCTTGCCCTTGACGAGCCGTTAAATGCCTAAGTTGTACAAAGGATGCTGTTAAAGATAAGTCGGTAAGATTGAGGAGGTGCAAACCAAGGCATATGGTGGCTGTTGTCAACAATTTGTCTAAGCATTTTCTCCTTTCATTTAGAGGAAACCAGGTACAAATATTCATGTACTATGGAAGATTCTAGTTCCACTGATCTGCAAATGAAAAACACAAGAAAACTTGTTAATTGGTTGGCTTGGTGTTGTATAGTCTGCACAGGGAAGCATGATGAAGATGTCTGATGAGAGAAACAAGTTGATAACAAAGTATGCTAACAAGACAGTAACATGATAGGATGATGTGAGTTACAGCAATGGTGATGCTCTATGTAATACATTGCAAGGCCTATGTGATAATAGAAAAGCATTTGAAATGGAAAAACACAATATATCAAATTGTTACAATTTGTCTGTATGGTATTGCTTTAACCTATTATTTTTGGGAAAGATGTTATAGTAAAAGCTTGCAATAATTGTCTTCAATGTCATGAAGTTTGTTGTTAACAATCTCCTGAAATGTGACCCACGTTGCTTTGTGGTCACTGTAGAAGCTTTCGAAAACCCCACATGCAACAACAACAGCAGAGAAATTGGTATAGATATGGTCTAAGCATGATTTGTAGTCAGTTGTTGGAACATCAATTATTTGCCTATACTGCAGTGTATCAATCATAAGAGTAAGAAGCTTTTGTTTGTCTGAGGTGTTCTTCAGTAAGTCGACATTGAAGTCACCTGTAATCACAGTTGGTAGTGTTTTGTCGATATGAGCAAACATATTTATCAGGACTTGAATGAACCGATCCATTGGTACACTTATGGATCTGTAAATTGCAACAATTTAAATTTCACAACAAGGTGTTGATTGTTGTCAAGGTCATTTCAGTTTGATTAAGATTGAGCATTTCCTGTTTTGAGATACCAATGTTGGTTTTGCTGTAAACTACAGTGCCATATGGGGAATGCACTCAAGAGGTATGCTGTGGAAAATTTTGGAATAGTTTGTATCCTGAAATTTGTATGTCTTTATAAATTATTGTATCCTGAAATTTGTATGTCTTTATAAATTATATTCCTTGAAAGATGGCATTCTGTAAACAAAAGAGTATCTGCTGAATGACTGGAAATGTCACTTTGGATATCTGCAATGTGCTTCTTGAATGACCTTACATTTTGATGGAGGATTGTCATACGATTTTTAACTTTGGTAACAGTAGGCACACAGGTTTTCATTGACCTACTAGCCCGCAACTCTATCATTTCTTTCACAACATTTATATCAACATTTGTTTTGGATGGGTTCAGACAGCGCAAGAAAAGTCCATTCAAAGACGTCACTCTGCTTTAAGCAATTTAGTGAATGTGGCATTGAGACCTAGTTGCAGACATATCTATTTCTACTTCATTTAATGTATCACCTTGACATCTATGTACAGTTTTGGCTGCAGCTGGTCTAAGCGCAAACTGCTTACGAAGAATTTGAGCATTCTGGTTTCTACCAATTCTAAATTGTCTTGCAATTCTTGTGATTGGAGTCCATCCTGGTGAAATGTCAGCATTGCAGAGAACTTTCATGGCATGTCTGTGCAATTGTCCACAATTTATGTCATCAAATTGAACCCATATATAATGAGGGTGTTACCATCATGATCTTGTTCAATGAATTTGACAATACCTGAGGCACCTTTAATCAAACCATCATCAACTGCCACATTCAAGCACAAATCAACTCTTTGACCAGTTCCAACAGACAGTTCATGAGTTAAACCCATTGTCTTTTGTGGGTTATGAGGAATGCATTTTAGGATTTTTTCTTCCACTGCATTTGTAGCATCACCGGTTACAACCTCTTGGGATGGAATTTTCACCTTTGAACTTGTCAAGTAGGCAAACACTTTAGTGTTGTGTAAGTTGACCTTACTATTTGTTTGAAACAAATGAGTGGCATTTTGGGGAATGACTTCTACAGGGACTTCTCTAGTACTCAACAGATTCAAGTCTTCCTCTGTCTGGTTTCCTTCTCTAAGTCTATTCAGCAGTTTAGCAAACAATTTGTCATCTTTCTGGCGCATGATTTCGTCGAATTGAAATGCTGTGAAATTGTCTTTCCATAAATTTGTGGCTAAAGGACCATAATGGCTAAAGGACCATAATGGCTAAAGGACCATGATGGTCCATAAAGGACCATCTTGGGATGGAATTTTCACCATAATCATAATCAGGACCATAATCAGCACTTAAATCATTGAATATCCAGCCATGAAATACAGGCTTCAGTTGAAATAGACCACCAACAGCAATGATGCTGACACCTCCAAACACTGTTTTCGGTACCCATTATTTGTTGTAGCCTTTGGTCAATGTACTTTAACATGCCATTACCAACCATGGAGATTTCATCAATGAATATTACTTTCAGACTGATACTTGACTAGCAATGACTACTTGACTAGTCTGTCTGATGTTAAGGCTTTGTAGTGAAAACCTTGGCTAGCTGGTATTTGTAAGGCACTGTGAATTGTGCTACCTTTGGTACCATAGGCTGCTTTACCAGTTGGTGCCATCAGAAGTATGTATGTGTGATCAGGATTATTACCAGGTACAGTTGAAAAGTATCTTAAAAGAGCATCGTAGAGTGCTTTAAGTACTGTGATTTACCAACTACTAAGTACTTGTGATTTACCAACACCTGCACCACCAGTCAAGAAGGTGTACATTGATTTTGTGTTAGTCTTAAACCAGTGAAGTACATGGTAGAAGAACTCCTTTTGTTTTACATTAAGGCTGTTGACAACAGAATGTTGGTGTTTGGTTTGTTCACAGCGACACCAATGTCTTGCCCAATGTCATATAACTCTTGTGTCTGATCAAGTTTTCCTTTAGTTGCCTGTTCTTTTTTTTTCCCTCTGTCTATTTGGTCTCTGTGCTCAGTATTTGGTGCAATGTTGTGGTCATGTTCTTCATCTTCATTGTGAAGATTGTCTATTGCTTCATCAATGAAGTCACTGTTGTGATTGTACACTGCCTCCTTTTCTTTGATCATGGATCCTAAGGAGTTGTAGTTGTCCAGGTAACTTTCAAATGAGCCCATGAGATCTGTCTCCTTTCGCCAGGGATAAAACAGCATCAGTTGTTCTCTGCAGTAATTTTCAACATCATTGCTCTTATTAAAACGCACATACTTGATGATTTTGGCTTTTTTTCTTTTCCTGAAGGTTAATAGTCCAACATAGCACTTTGTGACATCCTCCTTCTGCAGTTCGAGATCATCTTCATTGTTTTCAGTCTCATGTTTTCAGTCTTCATGTTCTTCATGAGTTGTTTTCTTGTTTGTGGAAATTTCAAACCATGCAGCAAAGTCAGCTAAACAGTAGCTTTGAAGTGTCTTTGGACGGGCAGCGTACTTTCTTATT
Source organism: Apostichopus japonicus (assembly GCF_037975245.1). Taxonomy (NCBI): domain Eukaryota; kingdom Metazoa; phylum Echinodermata; class Holothuroidea; order Aspidochirotida; family Stichopodidae; genus Apostichopus; species Apostichopus japonicus. The sequence goes on from NC_092577.1 coordinate 23,974,650, forward strand.
AGTCCCATACACTCAATATCAGTTGAACAATCTGGCAATTGTTGAATGTAGTGTAATGGTTTCAACAGTACAGTGCGATTTTCAATAGGTGAAGTGTTGATGAATACAAACTGTCTCGAAGCTTTCCTGAGAGACATTTGAAGAACTAGATAGACATCCTCTTCAGCACCGATTTCAACATGATTCAAAAACTTGTTACCTATGTGTCTTACACTTTGCTTAATGCCAAGGTTACCCTCTCTGGCTTCTTTTGTTGCCCGTTGCATTAAATTGCTCATACCTCTTTGGCCCTTACTGATGTAAGAGACAATGTATATAGCACAGGCATATGAATCTAGAACATATTGAATATCCATGTTGGCTTTCCAAGTTTCTAGCAGATCCTTGTTGAAGGCATTAATGCGTATTTCACTTGGAGACCTTTGCAGGAACAGTTTATCTGCTTTTAGACTGAACCTGATGGCACGGATGTACTGTTCTTCCGTGGTTTGAAGGATTTGTAGCATCTCTTGATATGTTGTAGTTACATCTCCTGCTAGTTTAAGTTCATCCAAGTAGGTTTTTAGGTTGTTGGACAGTGTTACTAATTGTTCTTCTTCTTCAGTTGTCACATCTCCTAATGGAGTAAGAATCACAGTGCTTTTTACGTGACCCGTCATACGGGATACAAAACGTCACGGCCAAACGGCACTACCAAACCATCCCATTCTGAAAAACGAACCTCAGGTCAAGCGAGCCAAAAAAAGTACATACGCTCACCGACCTGCAGAGACAAAACGCCCAACCCCCCACTGAAATATTAAAAAACTACAAAAGGACGACCAGCACGCAGCGAAACAAAACACCCTTCCCCAGCACACCACCGTCCAAAAAAGGCAGCCCTAGATAAACGGCGAAAATCGCCTTCAACCTGAAGGCGAATGTCAGACTTCACCGCCTCCAGGACTGCCTGCCAACTGGCGAATTTCCCCCTAAAAACAACATCACATCTATTCCTCCAAATAAGTTTTTTTACAACAGAACAAACATAAATAATACGCTGCAACACAGCAACGGAACAAACTGGAGGATCTAATCCATACAAAACAAAACCCTGTCCTACCGACCAGGAACGGTCTCCCGCTAAACGGTCGGTCCAGGACTGAAACCACTCCCACAAGTTCAAAACAAAGGGGCAATGCCAAAAAACATGGGCAGTACTCTCTAAACTGTCACAGCCGGTCCTCGGGCACAGTCCATCACCCAATCGCCAGTGATACCTTTTCAGATTGGTCACCAAGGCACCGTGTGCAATTCTCCATGCAAGGTCACGGAGCCTGCAACCATTCAGCCTTGAATGCACCGAACGCCATACTTCGACAGGATGACGTCCCTGTACAAAAATTGCATTCAAGGCCCTATCCCGCAACGAACTGTGAACGAGGGCCGGCTGTGACAGGTCAACAGGGGGCAACTCAATCAGAGCGGAGCAAATGACACGCACCACCCTGTTTGGAGTACTACTATGCGGTTCTCTGTTGCTAAACAGCGCCGGGACCCATCGACGCAGGTGCAAACCGCCCCAAAAACGTACAAAATATGAACAAGGCAACCCTGGGTCAGTTACCGCTACAAACAACTGCTTAAATAACAAACAAGTTAACTTACTTTCCAGATGAACCACCCCTAACCCACCCTTCTCCAGTTTTTGGTACATTACCGCCCTTTTGACAAGCTCTGTACCCCCCGACCAAATAAATGAAAATATCGCTCTCTCCAACCGCACCAGGACGCGACGCGGAATTGGATACACCGCGCCCGGGTACCACAAGATGGGCGAAACAAAACGATTAACTACGGTGACTTTCCCTAGGATCGAAAGCCAGCGGGTGCCAAAGGTTTCGAGCCTGCTCTCAAATACCTCAGCCCTCTCGCTCCAGGTGACATCACCAGGTGCATCGTAGCCGAACCATATACCATTAATTTTGATATTCTGATCCGACCACGACGCACCGAATGGTAAGTCTCTGTATCTCCAGCTACCAAGACGAAGGCCCTTTGTCTTTTCTGGATTCAACTTCGCCCCGGTAGCTCTCTCAAAAATAGATAAATCCTGCGAGAGTGCGCGAAAGGAGCCCAGACTCGAAACAACACATGTCACGTCATCTGCATATTGAGCGCATTTCACTTTGGCACCCCCTGGCACAACGAATGGAACAAGTCTGGAGTCCCTTTCCAAAAGACGAGAGAGGGACTCGCTAAACAAAACATAAAGTAATGGAGACAGAGGGCACCCCTGGCGCACCCCCCTCTCTACGTTAAAAACCTCCGAACAAAACCCATTTACGATAACAGAACTGAAACTTTGTTCATACAAAACAGAAATCCATTTACGAAAATTTGGGTGCAACTGAAACGTCTCCAATACATTCATTAAAAAACCGCGATCCACCATGTCAAAGGCCTTCTGCTGGTCCAGAGACACCAATGCACATGGCAGATCACGCTCAATAACAAAGTCGGTCAAGTCGCGCATCAACCAAAAGTTCTGCTGGATGCAATGACCCTTCACTGCACAAGTCTGGAGATCACCCACAAGATGCGGCATAGCCAGTGCAAGGCGGTTGCACAAAGCCTTAGCCAGCAACTTATAGTCCACATTTAACAAGGTGATCGGACGCTTGTTACGGGGATCCAAGGGGTCCCCAGACTTGGGCAGCAAAGTAATCATGCCCATACGTTGACTTTGGTTTAACAGTCCGTTTTGGAAGGCGTCCTCGAAGACGGCTCTGATGTCGGGTCCTATTATTGCCCAGAAGGTTCGGTAGAACTCCCTCGGAAGCCCGTCCGAACCCGGGGACTTGCCATTCTTCATCTTCGAAAGCGCCTTCCAAAGCGGTTATTCAACAGTGGTTATTCCGCCCCCCAAAATATCATTGACATCGTGGGGAACGGTTTTTGAGATTCCCCTCAATAAATCAGCCTGTGCCGACAAGTCGACATTGCCACGCGTAAACAAACTCGAATAGTACTCTTTATATACGCGGACAATGCCGTGAGGGTCACTAACCACGGTCCCATCAGTAGCGCGTACAGACGGGACGCGTCTGTCACCTGCCGATGAGCTAACGGACTGGTAAAACCTCAGTGAAGGGCGCTCCTCGGCTTCCACCGCTTCGACACGGGCCCTGACGCGGGCACCGTGGTACTTTTCATCGAGATAAGTCTGCAAAGCGATGACAGCCGAAGGGTCGCCAAACTTCACCTCCGCGCACAGCTTCGAGAATTTCTCTTCGACGCCGTGCGCGGGTCACGCAATACTGAATTGCGTAGCGTTTGATGCGCAACTTGACATCATCCCACCATTGGGATGTAGAAGCAAAGGCCAGCTTCAATGTTTGCCATCATTTGTACCTGGTCTCGAAACCCTGGCGGAACTCTGCCTCGCCAAGAATCCGACAGTTAAGCTTCCACAGGCCCCGCCCGATGGGGAAAATGGAAGGCAAAACAAAACGTGCTACCACAGTGTCATGGTCAGAGAGCGGACAGCTGAGCGTCTCGCAACCCGAAAATGTAAAACTAACGGGCGCATACACTCGATCTATCCTGGAGGCATCTTCTCCGTTAGGCCTCACCCACGTATACACCGTACTACACGGGTGCATATGCCTCCAGACATCGGCTAAAAGGTGTGCCGAAGTGAATCTGTCCAATTCTGTGATCCCAGCGTCAGGACTAGCAGACACAGAAGCCCCGAGTCTGTCAAGACCCGAGTCTGGGACACAGACACATGGTGCACTACCAGGAACAAAGGAAGGCAGCGTGTTAAAAAATTCTCGTCTAGCAGAAGGCCGATTGGGAGCATACACATTGCAGAGGGAGATGTTACCCTGTGGATACTTGAAAAGAATGCAAACCAATCGGCCCTCGTGATCCGTCTCCACCCTAGTGGCACAACCCGCCTGACGAGGTGACAGGAGGATGACAGTGCCACAGGATGAAGACGAACCAAACGAAGCATGCAGCCCACCACCCCACTCATAAGCCCATAGAGGGACATCTTCTTCCAAAATATGTGTTTCTTGCAGGCAAACGCAGTCGACCTCCATTGAAATACAATATTGGAAAATGCGACTGCGCTTGCGATGATCCCTCATGCCATTCACGTTCAAAGTGGCAACTGAAAATGTATGGGCCATGAGAGGGCAATGGGGCACAACTACGCCGACGTCGATTCTGTAAGCTTCAAGCGCGCTCTAGACGACATATCGTCGTCAGAGTCGTCACTTGAGGCCGACCTTTTCAGTGAGGGTTCCCCCATCTCGTCGTACCAGCTCGTCCCAGTGGCACGTTTCGGCTCGACGATCACCGAGCCTCCGGAGTCGCTGTCAGACATAGCCTCCGGGGACCCGACGACCGAGTCGTCGTCAGACAGAGTCTCCGGATCTGGCGATACCGGCGGCGGACTGGGGACGGAACTGGACGGGTTGATGGGGGAAGCTGGTGGAGACCCCGTGTCCGCTTCGCTGTGTGGTGGAGACGGTGCGGGCACGGGGTTGATGGGGGAAGCTGGTGGAGACTTTCTCGGTGCAGGCACGGGGGTTGGGGTCTGCAACGACGGGGGAGGGTGAAGGAGGTGCGGAGAGTGAATCCTCACCCGTTTCCCCCTCCTTGCGTGGAGCTTCCTCCGGGGCAGTAGGTGCGCCAGAACTTGGCGCCTTTGCTTGACCCCCACTCTTTGTCATAAAGACATAACAGGAGGGACAAGCGCGAAAGACATGTCCCTCCTTCCCACAGAGTGAGCACACAACTTCGCTTGGGCAAGCAGAGGTATCATGCCCAAGACGAAGGCAGCGCCCACACTTTTTATTTGGGCAGCCCTTGGCTTCGTGCCCGGTCTCCCCACACCTGAATCACAGTCTTTGGCATTGGTGGAATTGGAAAGCCAAACCGACAAACACCCTGACTTTTTTTCTACATGTCTTGGCATGACTGTGTGATTGCAAGTTGACTGAATGATAAACACTTGATGGGTGGTTTGCTGCATGTGACATATTTGTCAACAAACTGCTCCACTTCAGTGTTTGTTGCATCACCATACACTGGGGCATCTTTAATCCATGCTAACATGTGAATATGTGGAGAACCTCGTTGCTGAAATTCAACTCGGTAGAAATGATCAATCATTTTACCAATGGGATCATATGAGCTTTGCAACACATCAGTGAGAAATCTACGTACCATGTAATCAAAGTGTCTTGCACAGGTAACTGGGTCAGCAGTTCAGGCTGTTCTGGCAAGAATTCTGAGCAGGTGTAACCATCGGGTTTCTGCAGCTGAAAAGGACAAAAACCATGTTGGAATTCCGAGCTGTCTGATCATTGGAAAAAGTTCTTTCTTTGCCTTTTCCCAGTAAGGTGGAGACCCTGTTATTGTTGTTAATACTCTGAAATCCTCGTCAAGTGATAGAATGTTTTGCACTTGTTCCATATTCTTAAAGTCCTGTGCAGTAAAGCTTTTTTTCTTCCTTAGGCTAAGAGTCACTTTCTGATGGATTTGGTTGATCTGCAATTTTTTGGCTTTGTAGAATGTATTTGGAACTGACTTGGCAAATCGTCTGTCTGTGTGTCGCAATTCCCACTTACAGATGTTGCTGTAATGAACCCTTTGGTTAGTTTTGTTTCTAGTTTGCCCACAAAACAGGGTTGGAAACGGTAATTCTTCTGAGTACTCTCTTGAAATAAACCAAGCGGACTTCTCCCTTCACTCGGGGCAAAGCAATATGCATGGTTGTTATCTACAAAGTTTGGAGTGAGCATGGTATCTAATGTGCCAGCTGCTTGAACTTCTTCACTTGGCACTTCTGTCCACTCATCATCAGAATGAGGTTCAATTTGCACATTTATTTGTTCTGCTGTACTTTGTAGAGGCTGCATTATACTTTGTGGGTCTAGATCTGTTTCTCGACTTTCTATAAATTCTTCCCAATCATGGCTCTTTCCTTTGAGTGAGTCTGTCCAGGTTTCTTGAACTGTTATACCTTCATCTCTGTATAGCTGACTATTTGTTACAAGCCACTTAGCAGCATCAACCACTTTCTTTGGTCTTACATTTTGGGAATCTACTGAATGTTTGTAACAAAGCTTTCTCTTAAACTTGACTGGGATGGTTTGTCCATCATCTAGTCTACGGGCCAGTGTTCTAACAGTGGTTGAGACATCAGCTGGTACATTGACTACATTTCCTTTGATGCTCATTTGACGACCTCTGGGCAATTCTCTCATTCGCATGAATGGAGTACGAAGTGCGACCAGCCTTTCTTCCAAAGAATGTAATTTCAGTTCAACTGGCACTTCGGGCAGAGACATGTTATTGCCTAATCCTAGGGGTGAAGTTTCTTCTTTTGTAACATAAATGTTACACGTTCTACATATGTATTTCTTTCCATTACCTGAAAGCCATGATTTCATTTCTTTGCAAGTTGATATGAGATGTTCAGTAGAGAGGACACTTTGTTTGTACCATAATTGTTGACAACAGCAGCAGATAAATTGAGGTCCAACTGAAATGGATTGCCAAAATCTTATTTGTAAAGCTTGAAATGACTTTGTACTACGAGTTGGTCTGGGTGCACATTTCTCAGCCAACTCTTTCTCAATATACTGTTTATCTGTGCTGAGTTGTTGCAATCTTTTAATGTTTGCTAATCTTTCATGCTCTTTTGTATATATTTCTTGTCTGGATTGACTGCATCCTTGCTTTGTTCTTATGCCTTTCATTGGCTAAAAGGTGGCTACTTGCTCTAGCCTGTCTCATGTGCTTCAGATTCTTTGCTCTTTTCTGTAATACAAAATGTTTGTCTTTTCTCAGGTTCTGAATGCGTATCCTGTTATTTTGTGCTTCTTTTGCAGAGTAGGATGCAGATTTTCTCAAAGTTTGCATACGTTTCCTGGTTACCCAGTTGCTGAGACTCACATAGGAATCATCTTTCCTCAATGTATGCATTCTAATGGTATCATGCCTCCTTTCTTTCCATTTGAATGGCATGGTCTGTCTGGTTCTTGACATTCTATGGAGATTCTGTTGCTGTTCTTTCTGTTTGTAAGTCTCATTGGCTCTTGTTTTCATACGATGAAGATTGTTCTGCTGTTCTTTGTTTTTGTATGTCTCATTTTCTCAATTTTTTTTCATGCGAGTAAGATTTTTCTGCTGTTCTTTCTTGGTGTATCCTGTGTCAGACCTCATTATTTTCATGCGCTTTGCGTTCAACTCAGTCTCTAGTTTCCTCAATACTTCGTTCTTACGGTTCTTTCTTTCTGACATGATTTTACTCTTTCTCTCTCTTTGTAGCTATCATTAGATGCTGTAAGCTTTCTCATTCGCATGGTGCTAGATGAAGCAGATGGCAAACCTATGTCACCTTGTTGAAGGTGTGCAAATTTCAAATCCTGCCAAAGATTGTCAGTCTATTTCAGCTCTAACAAGTTCTCTAGTTGTTTTTGGCACAGGCAATGGGTCCCCACAGCTGACATCAAGAAGAACATCATAGTGGTCACTGTTTGTATTTCTCTGATATATTGCTCTTTTTGTGGTGTCAGTTGCTGCACTAAGGTTACCACATGGAGGGTATCGAAGCCACTGCCACTTATGACCATGCAATGCATATGTATAAATGTCCGTTTGCAAAAGATGAGCAGCAGCCAATAGTTCAACCTCTGTTGACCACACATTAGCGTTGTCTATGCCAGAAACATTTATGTACTCTTGAACTGTTTTGCTGAATCATTCAGGTGGCTTTGTTTGATAGATAGGACCACTAACTGTCGCATTACCTCATGATTTTCTTCTGTTCGTGTTACCAAATGAGATAAACATCTGAAAAAGCAGTTGACATCACCTTTCATTTTCTTAACAATGAATGGTTTGGCATCAATGTTACAAATTCGTCCACAATTGAACGCAGTTTGACCAATAATATCGGCTTGTTGAAAGTTGAACCCAACACTCACTTTTTCAATAGCTGAGGTTTCCCAATCATCATCTACTGGGAAGAAATGAAAGGTTCTACTATTCTTGGTAGCAACAACTTCAATTTCAAGTTGTTGACATAGTTGACCATTTGAATTTGTTTGATCTGTTTCAGGATTTGCCGATTCGGTTCTTATCTTTTGAACACTTCTCCTGATGGTTGCTTTCCTTTTACTGTAGCTTGACTTTTTAAGAAAAGGTCACCCAGGAAAGAACCTGGGCACGAAAACCAAACTACCATAACTAACTGCAGTGACGCGCAGGTATTCAAAATGGATGAAAATAATTAGGCCGCAGCGTTTGTTAAGTCTTATTTTCCTATTTCTATTACCGGAAAATGATAGTTCCGTTCGTAAAATGACTATTTAGATCGAACATTGAAGTTACGCAAAGCCTTGCCTACACTCTAAACATTGTCGTAGTTTATTAAACAATCTACGTTAGGAGAATTAGGCCAACTTCATGAAGTGAAAACAAATCCCAAGTTCACAGGTGCTTGACCTAGTTTCTCCTTGGCAGCTGGCCAAGAAATGATTTGACACCAACGTCAAGAACAATGGTATGTTCCAAAACAGTTTGGGCTTTCATATTCAACAAAACAATACGCAAGCTGTTTCAAGCACAACCATTTCATTTGGGGGGTTATGGTATTTTACGTAAAGTTATTATGAAAAGGTTCATCCAGAGTAGCTGCAACAACTTTGCGAACATCTTAGAAGTATTATCGGAAGATTTTGTTGAATATGCCTACTTGGTTGCAGTCTTCTATAAATATATGGCGCCTAATGGCGGGTATATTGCTGATAGATTCCCGCGCTTGATATCACCAAACAGATATTTTGAGAAGTTGCTTAACGACAAGTCAAAGGAAATTTTACAACCGTTACGGCTTTTGGAAGCTAGTGTACAATTTGTTCAGTGTGTACTGCAATGAACTTTTATTGGCGGGAAATTTCGGCTGTAAGACCGGGAGACTCCCCGTAGTATTTGGAGCGTTCCCGCTGCTGGGATTACTGTATATGCGGTATGCGGAAATATCACAAATATCACACTAACTGTAGTGCGGATTCCGCTCGTGTTTCGGCGGTCTCTGATCTGAAAATGTTTGCAAAAACTTCCTAGTTGTACATAACAATCTTCGCGGTAATCCTTTCTTTTGCCCAAAATGGCTTCTGTAGGTCTATTTTTTTTTGGCGAGCGAGACCGCTCATCTCACACGATGTCCAAGATTTTCAAACCCTCGAAATACTGTTAATTTTAAAAGAGGTCAAGAAGAACGTTACATTGTATTGATCTCCTCCTAAATGCAAATGTCAATGTAGTCTAAGCTTAATACTTTGTTCAATGATTATCCAGCATCATGACGCACCCTGCATTGTTTTGTAATTTAGATGAAATATGTGGAAGGAAGTTTTCGGGAATTATCGCGATATTTTTTAAATTATTTATCGTGACAGTAAAAAGTCCCCACACTACCACCCACCCAACAAGTATGGCATAGATCAATAATTCATTTATTTAGTTATCGTGCATACAAACTAAAGTGTCACACACACAGACCTGACTACATAGGTTCCTTTGCTTAGAGCAAGGAACCAAAAACAATAAGCTTCTTGCACTGCATCTACTACACCACACCACCTACATCCTAGGTCAGTGCTGGGTTTGAAATTCGTGGTACTTGTGCAACTTACATCCAACCAGAACTACCAATGATCTATAAATATTTTCTACAGAAGGCATACTTCGCCATTCAAGTGCACTATTTATTCGAAATCACATCAACTCTTTAGCAAAATATCCATACGGATGAGTGACAAGTGTTGCAGTAGCTCTACCACTTTTATATGTCTATGGTCTGCAAGCAAGCCTTAGGAGAACACTGTTACACACACACATGTATGTAGCTATGTACATGGCAATCCAGGACTTCTAGCGACACACTTAAGTCAATGGGGATATTGTGGCGAGTTCAGATTCAAATGTAAGGATGCCCGTAAGATCATTTTCAGTTGTCAATAGGCTCTCCTATTCTGATGAGGCGAATCGCCCATGTCATCTACTTAGCGGCTGGACGATGTGAGATACCGTATATTATGAAAAGGTTTTTACAAATTGACCCCTGATTGACACAGATTGACCCTAAATGACCTTCGACATCAAAAATAGCCTTTTTGTACTTAATGTGGTCAACCTACATACCAAATATGAGATCAGTCCAAGCTTTGCTTGATGAGATATGTTTACAAGCTTTTCACTATTTGACCCCCGGTGACCTTAAATGACCTTTGACCTACGCCAAAAACAATAGGCTTCTTGTAGTCAATAATGTACCAAATATGAGAACTGTCCAAGCTTCCCTTCTTGAGATATCGTGTTTACAAGCTGGGCGTCACAAACGCACACACACACACGCCAGCATGATTGCAAAGGTTACGATTATCATCGAAACCAAAAACGTGCAAAGGTTTTAGGTTAACATATTTTTCACCATTACAGAAGGACCATGAATTTTTTCATGACGGCGGCACTAGTGAGGACAATCAGAAGCCTATTCGACTCTTCCGGGAATTGGTTTCTGCACTCACTTGTCGTTTTGTTTCGCCCATCTTGTGGTACCTGGGCGCGGTGTACCCAATTCCGCGTCGCGTCCTGGTGCGGTTGGAGAGAGCGATATATTCATTCATTTGGTCGGGTGGTACAGAGCTTGTCCGGCGGTAGTGCACCAAAAACTGGAGAAGGGGGGGGGGGGGGGCTAGGTGTGGTTCATCTGGGAAGTAAATTGACCCTTTTGTTATGTAAGCAATTGCTTGTAGCGGTAACTGACCCAGGGTTGCCTTGTTCATATTTTGTACGTTTTTGGGGCGGGTTGCACTTGCGTCGATGGGTTCCCGCGCTGTTTAGCAACAGAGAACCACGTAGTAGTACACCAAGCACGGTGGTGCGTGTCATTTGCTCTGCTCTTATTGAGTTGCCTCCTGTTGACCTGTCACGGCCGGTTCTCGTTCACAGTTCCTTGCGGGATAGGCCTTGAATGCAATGTTTGTACAAGGACGTCATTCTGCCGAAGTATGGTGTTCGGTGCATTCAAGGCTGAATGGTTGCAGGCTCCGTGATCTTGCATGGAGAATTGTACACGGTGGGTGACCAATCTGAAAAGATATCATTGGCTATTGGGTGATGGACTGTGCCTGACCGGCTGTGACAGCTTAGAGAGTACTGCCCATGTTTTTTGGCATTGTTCCTTTCTTTTAAGCTTGTGGGAGTGGTTTCAGACCTGGACCGACCGTTTAACGGGAGACCGTTCCTGGTCGATAGGACAGGGTTTTATTTATATGGGGTAGATCCTCCAGTTTGTTCGGTTGCAATGTTGCAGCATATTATTGGTGGTTGTTCTGTTGTGAAAAAGAAATATGTGATGAATAGATGTGATGTTGTGTTTAGGGGGAAATTTGCCAGTTGGCAGGCAGTCCTGGAGGCGGTGAAGTCTGACATTCGCCTTTTTTTGGACGGTGGTGTGCTGGGGGAGGGGTCTTTCGTTTCGCTGTGTGCTGGTCGTCCTTTTGTGGTCTTTTCAATGTTTGAGTGGGTGGTTTGTCTCTGCAGGTCGGTAGGCGTATGTATTTTTTGGCTCGCTTCACTTGAGTTTCGTTTGTCAGAATGGGATGGTTCGGTAGTGCCGTTTGGCCGTGACGTTTTGTATCCCGCATCTCAAGGAATGGATTTTGGACTTGGATTTGTGCAGTGGCACAGGTGATATTGACCTCTCTATTGACGTCGTAACTTACACTCGTTGTTTGCCAATTGACAGGAAGTATTGATATACATATGGAAGATAATTTTGTTAACATTAATGTATTGTTTTGTCAGGTACTGGATGCTTAGCAGCCCTTAAAGAGGGCAGAAATGTTGTCAATAAGATGCTACAAGCCATCACTATGCGGCTCAGGACCCAAATATGTGAAGTTGGACCACAGGACAATGAGAAGCAGAAGATGAGGACAGTGTTGATGCGGAAAATGTAGAACCACCAAACTTCGTTGTCTTCTGGTGTATGAAGCCCAAATGTATAACATAATTTAGTTTGTCTGTCTGTTAACACAGTATTAACTTGTTTGCAATTTGAAAGGTTCACTAGCGAACCTCTCATACACTTCTGGTGATGTTAGTGCAAATAATGTCAAAAAGTAACATTTTCTTCTTCAATTGTTAGATTTAAATTTTGCATAGAAACCAGCAAAAACCTGAAAAGTAAACATCAATACTGTAAGTGTCGCACTAAAATTAAAAACATGCAATTACCAGATTGTCAAGCTACTTTTCGCAAAAAAACTTGAGTTGTTGAAATATCAGATGAGATTGCTGGGGGTTTGCTACTTGCTCATTTTAGCGTGGGAAATTTGTTCCTGTAATTGTCACAGCATACATTTTCAGTATATAACAGACGTTGATGTGAGATCTTATCAAATAACACTTTGCTAACAACCGTAAGTTCTTTTTCATTGACAGCATTTACATGGATGTGTCTGTCATCCTTTCAAGTAATTGTTTATAAAACATTATTAGCATGAGAATGATTAATGTGGGGTACTAACATTTAGCTAGATTCAGAAATATGTTGTGTGTCCTGAAACTAGAAAGAAGTAATACATTAGTCGGATTCCCTGCATTAAATAACTTTATATCTGTATTTAAGGCACCGCATGGTTGTTTCCTCCCCCATTTTCAGCTGCGTTTTCTGTTTATCTACATTTCAAGTGTTTAGTTCTGATTTTTTGTTACAAATAAAGGTGTGTGGCATGCACAACTTTCAATACCACCTCTAACTTCTTGATATGGTCAGGAGCAGGGCATATTTTAAGCGAAATTAATTGATTAGCACGCTTTGCTAACCAACTGCCATTTTGATTAGCACTGCATAAAAATCGATTAGCAGTGAGAAATTTGTGAATCTAGTAATCTTCATTTCTCATTTATGTATAAATGTACGTACTGTAGCCTACATATACGCCTGATGCTATCATTCCACAAAGTATGCATCAAAAGGAGGACATATAAATAAATTCCTTGTGTGAAAATGCAGGTGGTATCCGTTTCTCATTTCGCTCAACTAACCTACTCGCGCCGGGAGTCAAGTCATATTCCAGCCACGACCAATTGCTCTCCGAAATCCATTTCTTAGCCGTTTCCTCCTTTAAAGACCAAATATGGAGGCAATTTTTGTTGTTGAGATTTTCCATTAATTTAGGAGTTTACATACCCATAATCAACATGTGTAAAAAATAATCTTCCAAAACCTACTATAACCCATCAAAAACGACCACGAAAATGGACATTTTGGGTAGTCACGTGACATGAACCTCTGGAATGTCTGAAAACAGAGATTGACCCAAAGGAGCCTCTGGTCACCGTGTGACGTCAAAGTTTGTATACCGCGAAAATCAAACGCTGATAATAGGCACTGTTTGTACACAGATAGCGAACAATTGTACTGTTTTTGACTTCCAATTTTGAGCGTTTGAAAAGCTGTTAGCTTAAAACAAGAACACATGAAGGTTAACAAGTTTTACGACAATTATAAGCAGAAACTTTATTAGCAAAATTTCCACTCAAATGGAGGCATCTTTTACATAGCGTAGCGTCAATAGGTCCGTACGGTACAATATACTTACATAGTACTTACTCGTTTTAATATCCAAAAGTATACAAACACAGAAAAAGTATCCTGTCAATACACAAATTTAGCAGTGAATATCCTAATCCACGTTTCTTGTTCAATCCTGGGCGAAAAACTACCGTGAGTCTGTAATTCCATAGAGTTAGGTCTAGTTGAAACAGGCCTTGACCAGTACTAACATCTCACAATCACAAGACAGTCACTAATGAAATAAAACGTCCGATCGCTACATACTACCGTTTTTATTCAACTCCTTGGACCATGCAGATGTCGGAATAAACAGAACGGACAGTATTACACATGTATCACGAACTCACGATACTGGAATACAACAAATGAAATAGATAAATCCTAACATGGCTATTTACACATGCTGTGAGCCAACGCCGGCGAGAGTTGTAACTAACTACCGTACATGTACTAACAATGCTATACCCTTGGCACGGTATATATATATACGGTCATCTCTTACAGTAAATATATTACTGTCAATTGCGTGATATAATGTTACATGTAAAGGACGTCCAGGGCGTGTTTACGGTCAATTTCACATTAGCTATGTCCGACCATGGTCCGACACAGCTATCGACAGTATATAATTTTCACAGAATGAGACATTTGCAGCATACACAGAAGCAGGGTCATGCATGTGGACTCATGGGCATGAGATACTCCGGGTGCTGAAAAATCTTTCCGCGTGGATCTCAAAAAATTGATCCAAAGTCTGCGGCGTTTTACGTCGGTTCTTTTACTCGGAAATCTAAAAAAGCTGATGCTTTTGTTGGATGAGGTATAACCTCCAACAACACAGAATTGTGACATTTTGAGGAAAAAGGAGTAATATCGTTGATGTTTTTGGCAGCTTAAGTATACGACTTTACACACTAAAAGTATAGTTGTGAGTGAGGTATACAAACGTTGACGTGACATGGTCACCTGATATCTTAGGAATGTCTGAAATAGAAGCTGACTTTTCGTCCCATTTTTCACTTATTTAACGTCCGAAATTGGTAAAGTTAATTACAGCAATATAATTGGAGTCAGTTAAGGATTACATACATGAAAAATGGTGGGATTTTATGTTCATCGAAAAGTCTCCATAGTTGATCTTTAAACCTTTAACTGCCATGGCGAAGTATTCGGAAGTAAATTACAAAACGGAATCTGTGGAAACTGCGCGATCACAAATCCTGAACTCCTGATTCTGTAACAATGTAATTTCTGTTCAACCGATGGCGATAAATCCGATTACATTCTGGCCGCTAGTGGAAACTACAGTACTACACGTACAGTGCAATATTATTATTGTAATGTTAGCCCATAGCCAGCACCAGTAGCCCACGACGTGGTATTGCAATTAGGGTTGGGCGATATTTGCTTTTTTAACGTCACGATAAATAGTTCAAATAATTATTGCGATAATTCCATAATTTGTCCTTGTTGTTTTTAGTGTGTTCGCGAACACACTAAAAACAACTGCCGATTTCCAACCGGTGCTTTCGCGCAGCGAACATGCACACCAACCCCTGTTGCGTGCAAGCATAGTGTCGTGGGGTCCAGGCCCCCCCCCCCCCCCGGAAAATGTTAGTATTTTTGCGTGTCTCAGGGCGATGAAAAATTCGCAGTTCATTCAAAATACTGATAACTTTTTTAATATAAATTGTCACGAAACTGATGAAAATTTTAAAATGACAAGTTAGAGTAGCTATATTATGTGATCAAATGAAAAGAGATTTAATCTGTCTTACAATCTTTAAAAAGTTGACTGCCTAACAATGAACAGCGTGCACTATACGTACATCAGTTTACAACTGCAGTGTTTATCCCTACTAAAATATCACGGTAGGCTACATGTGATGCGAATTTTCACAGGTACCTTGCCGTGTAACATTTTTGGCACGTTTCCAATAATAACTTTTCATGGAGTTCAACTGTTTTGGCTCCATTCCAGAATTAATTAGGTCAGTCAGTAAAAGATATGCGGTAAAGTTATGCGAAGTATTATCTTACACGTTCAAGAAAAGTAGGTAAATATCCCCGTAACATTAAGGTAAGTAAAACACACCTCAAGTCAATCTATTCCCCATGATACACGAGGCACAGTCTATACCATACAGTCATAACACGATATCACAATAGCTACAGTATGGCCATCTTTATGAAAGTAAGAATCTTGTTATCCCATATTTTAGGCCACTTGCCGTGATTAACTAAATGCCTAATATTGTTTCCATGTCCTTGTAGAAAATGTCAACTTCGCAAAATACAATTAGTTGTGTTTTTTGTTGTTACGTGAGATCCGTAACCGACGAAGTGGTTAGGCTAATTACTATACACTTAACTATGGTAGGATAATATTTGATTTTGTAAATTTGTGGGAAATTCTAGAAAATACTTTCTTTTCCCCCGCTTTACACTAGATGTGGTCTTATGGTTTATTCAGAAATGGGTGTACTAGAGCCTTGTTTACATGACATTAGCTGCATATAGCACGATATGCCAGTTTCGCGTGAATTTTTCGAAAGTATTTTGCTCGACCCTTTCGTAAAATTTGAAAGGTGTACCAACTTACTGTTCGTACACAATTGGTAATTTCTGTAGTGATTTTTAGAGTTTTTTCTCTATACAGTCAATGTTGTAAAGGACGGGTTTTTCGAGAAGTTAAAAAATCAGTAAATGAAGTTCATAAACTTTATTTCCTTTCAACTTTCTTAACCATGGAATAGTTTAGTTTAGTAGAAAAAATGATCAGGAGGGACACTTAAGTCCCCATCAAGGACCCTATAAAGAGAGGGGAAAAACTGAAGACACAAACACTCAGACCCGATTACAATGCTTAAAGTGCTTGTCCAAAGCATTCTTAAACCCATTCACACTACTTCCAAGTACAACTTTCTCAGGCAAACTGTTCAACTCATTCACAACCCTATTAGAAAAGAAGTTATGCCGAATATTAATTCTACTATGCGACTTTTCAAGTTTAAGACTGCAAACTTGAAAAAGTCGGTAAAGGATAAATTGTCCAAACCATACACAATCTTGAAAACCTGGATCAAGTCCCCACGTAACCTCCTAAGCTCCAGGGTGGTGAGATTCAACAGTTGTAACCGCCTATAATAAGGAACCCTCTGAACAAATGATCGTAGTA
This sequence comes from Apostichopus japonicus, assembly GCF_037975245.1. NCBI lineage: Eukaryota > Metazoa > Echinodermata > Holothuroidea > Aspidochirotida > Stichopodidae > Apostichopus > Apostichopus japonicus. Next base: position 23,991,482 of record NC_092577.1, read on the forward strand.
GCTCACCTCTGGACCTTTTCAAGTACTTCCTTATCCTTAGCAAAATAAGGGTTCCAGGCCTGCACAGCATACTCCAGATGAGGCCTAACCAACTGCTTATGAAGCCTAACTACGATGTCCTCTTTCAGAAAACTGAAGTTCCTCTTCATCAGCTTCAAAACAATGTTTGGAAGGTTGCAGAGACGAGTCAATGTAGATACCTAGGTCTCTTTCAACAGAGACCTCCTGTAACTCCACACCATTTAGATTGTATGTAAACTTTTGGTTACTACTACCAATGTGCATTACCTTACATTTATCAATATTAAAAAGCATTTGCCACCCCTGAGACCAGGAAAAAATATTATCTAAATCCGCTTGAAATTTCTCAGAATCGCTTTTAGAAGAGACCTCAGAATACAATTGTGTCATCAGCAAACTCCTTAGCTGTACACAAAATATCTCCGTCGATGTCATTTATATAGGCAACAAACAACAGGGGACCTAATACAGACCCTTGTGGAACACCACTAGTAACGTTCTGCCAGGAAGAAGCACAGCCATTAATTACCACGGTGGTGGGGAACGCTGGTGGGGAACAGTGATATCTATATAATCTGAAATCTTGAAATATCGGCTGGTGGGGAACTTTATCAAAGGCCTTCTAGAAATCCAGGAACACAACATCTACAGACCTCTGCCTATCTAGTGAGCTTGTTACATCTTCCATAAACTCAAGGATATTAGTGAGACAAGACCTTTTTTGACAAAAGCCATGCTGAGACTCTCTGATCAAAGACTGACTGCTGAAGTGACAGACCAAAGACTTTTTAAGAAAAGACTCCATGACCTTACAAACTACACTAGTAAGACTAACGGGCTTATAATTACAGGGTTTAGTCTTATGACCCTTCTTGAAAATTGGGGTAATATTAGCACATCTCCAGTCCCTGGGAACATAACCTTCATCCATAAATTTAATAAAAATCAACGAGAGTGGAACGCAGAAATAGTGTGCAAAAGTCTTCAACAAATACGGATGGATTGCATCCGGTCCAGAAGCTTTAGAAACATTTAGACGGAGCTGCTCCTTTAAGACAACGTCATCCGAGAATAAGAGCGTATCCGGTTTAGGCCTATCACTGCCCCCTGAAAATCTGGAATACTACTTGTGAAAACCGACACAAAATAGTCGTTCAAAAGATCTGCAAGATCCTGACTATCAGTAACTATCTTATCAGCCTGTGGTGCCCTAAGGGAAACAATTGCATCTTTAACTTTCTGCTTTGACCTGACATAAGAAAAGAAGGCCTTTGGGTTATCCTTAATTTTTAGGGCAATGCTTTTTTCGAAATGCAATTTAACATGAGAGACTAAGCATTCTACCTTCAGCTGATGAATTTTAAACTTGGCCAAAAGAGATTCAGATTTAGTCCTCCTAAACAACTTCCACGTTCTACGTTTTTGCCTAATTGCACATCTAACTTTCTTATTCATCCAGTGAGGCATACTGCATTACGACGACGATTCTTTCACGGAACATGATTTTCCATAATGACCTTTAATTTATCAGCAAAACAAATACAAGACTGAGAAGCACTCATATCACTAACCAAATGAATCCAATCTGTACCCTTTAGTAAAGTTTCAATTGCCTCTGTATCTGATCTCCAAAAATCAGGGACTTTTTCCTTGCTAACAGAACTTACGACCTTGCAAACAACATCAAAAGCTAGTATATCATGATCACTAGTTCCTAGTTTTCCTAGACCGGTCAAATCAACAACATTGCTTGAATTAGAACTCAAAACAAGATCCAGGATGTTATCCCCCCTAGTAGGGAAAGTAACATGTTGATGTAAAAAGCAATCTTGCACAACATCTAGAAAATTACTACCTTTCCTTCTACTAGAACCATCTATCCAATTAATGTCAGGGAAATTAAAGTCGCCCATTATAACAACATCACCTTTAGCAGACATTCTAATTGAATCAAACAGCACATCATTATCATCGCTGCTGTTAGGAGAGCGGTAAACAACACCCACAGTGATAACGTCCCTGGACCTCGTGGAGTTGTTTGTGGACAACTCGCACCAGACAGAATTAACAAAAGACCCTTGCAACTGAGACAAAAGACCCTTGCGACTGAGAATGCTAGAATAACATTTACACTTAAAACGGAAAAAGGATAATCGCATTTTTTCCACATTTATTTCAAACTTCTTTCACAGGAAATTATCGTGATTTGTTCAATCCTCCAAAAATATCGTCTTCAAAAAAATATAAGCAATATCAGTTACGCGATGGTCCGTATCATAGTGTGGTACAGTACGGATGTATCAATGACCATGCTTCTAGTAATTTATACTGCCCGCACATACCTAGCGCTCGTTCGCGGACTACGACTGTCATAGATATAGTACATACTACGGCGCTGTGTAAAACATGCATTAGCAACTTGATTGCGATTTCGACTCGCAAACTGCGATGCGAACCCGGTTAAAATATGCCCTGGTCAGGAGTTATCCGAGGAGGATATTCAATGGTGGTCATGACCAATGAAGCTGGTCTTGCTAAACCAGAGAGGATCAGAGGGACCAACATGAGGCGTTTTGATGGCAACCATGAGCCAGGTAAATTGTTTTTTGTTAAAGAATTTATAGTGAATGTAGTGAAATACCATGCAGTTTGATTACATTGGAGGTTTAAACAACATATTACTAAAGTTGACAGCAAATGCATCAGGAGAATTTGCAGATGACACTGGTTGCTTCAAGTTGATTTAGGGATCAAATGTTAATTACATGTTTATATCTTCCTAATTGCAAGTTGCCCTTAGAATTAGTAAAGTGCTATTTGTATGCATTAGATAAGTGTACCTGCCAACTTCAGCAGCAACAATGGGTGGTTGACCTTATGGGTCATATCTGACCATGACACTGTGGTAGCACGTTTTGTTTTGCCTTCCATTTTCCCGATCGGGCGTGGCCTATGGAAGCTTAACTGTCGGATTCTTGGCGAGGCAGAATTCCGCCAGGGTTTCGAGACCAGGTACAAAGGATGGCAAACATTGAAGCCGGCCTTTGCTTGTACATCCCAGTGGTGGGATAATATCAAGTTGCGCATCAAACGTTACGCAATTCAGTATTGCGTGACCCGCGCACGGCGTCGAAGAGAAAAATTCTCGAAGCTGTGCGCGGAGGTGAAGTTTGGCGACCCTTCGGCAGTCATCGCTTTGCAGACGTATCTCGATGAAAAGTACCACGGTGCCCGCGTCAGGGCCCGTGTCGAAGCGGTGGAAGCCGAGGAGCGCCCTTCACTGAGGTTTTACCAGTCCGTTGGCTCATCGGCGGGTGACAGACGCGTCCCGTCTGTGCGCGCTACCGATGGGACCGTGGTCAGTGACCCTCACGGCATTGTCCGCGTATATGAAGAGTATTATTCGAGTTTGTTTACGCGTGGCAATGTCGACTCAAAAACCGTTCCCCACGATGTCAATGATATTTTGGGGGGCGGAATAACCACTGTTGAGCTTTGGAAGTCGCTTTCGAAGATGAAGAATGGCAAGTCCCCGGATTCGGACGGGCTTCCGAGGGAGTTCTACCGAACCTTCTGGGCAATAATAGGACCCGACATCAGAGCCGTCTTCGAAGACGCCTTCCAAAACGGACTGTTAAACGAAAGTCAACGTCTGGGAATGATTACTTTGCTGCCAAAGTCTGGGGACCCCTTGGATCCCCATAACAAGCGTCCGATCACCTTGTTAAATGTGGACTACAAGTTGCTGGCTAAGGCTTTGTGCAACCGCCTTGCACTGGCTATGCCGCATCTTGTTGGTGATCTCCAGACTTGTGCAGTGAAGGGTCATTGCATCCAGCAGAACTTGTGGTTGATGCGCGACTTGACCGACTTTGTTATTGAGCGTGATCTGCCATGTGCATTGGTGTCTCTGGACCAGCAGAAGGCCTTTGACATGGTGGATCGTGGTTTTTTAATGAATACTTTTTAAGAAAAAGTCACCCAGGAAAGAACCTGGGCACGAAAACCAAACTACCAAACGACTGATCCGCTCTCAGCCCCAGTCCCCTTGCATCGGGACTGTGACTGTGTGATCATCGTCAGGTGTGTATCACCATTCCCGAAGGGAACAGATACTACACATGATCTTAGCCAAAAGGCCGAGAAGCGATGAATGTATTGGAGACGTTTCAGTTGCACCCAAATTTTCGTAAATGGATTTCTGTTTTGTATGAACAAAGTTTCAGTTCTGTTAACGTAAATGGGTTTTGTTCGGAGGTTTTTTACGTAGAGAGGGGGGTGCGCCAGGGGTGCCCTCTGTCTCCATTACTTTATGTTTTGTTTAGCGAGTCCCTCTCTCGTCTGTTGGAAAGGGACTCCAAACTTGTTCCATTCGTTGTGCCAGGGGGTGCAAAAGTGAAATGCGCTCAATATGCAGATGACGTGACATGTATTGTTTCGAGTCTCGGCTCCTTTCGCGCACTCTCGCAGGATCTATCTATTTTTGCTACCGGGGCGAAGTTGAATCCAGAAAAGACAAAGGGCCTTCGTCTTGGTAGCTGGAGATACAGAGACTTACCATTCGGTGCGTCGTGGTCGGATCAGAATATCATATGGTATATGGTTCGGCTACGATGCACCTTGTGATGTCACCTGGAACGAGAGGGCTGAGGTATTTCAGAGCAGACTCGAAACCTTTGGCAACCGCTGGCTTTCGATCTTGGGGAAAGTCACTGTTATTAATCGTTTGGTTTCGCCCATCTTGTGGTACCCGGGCGCGGTGTACCCTATTCCGCGTCGCGTCCTGGTACGGTTGGAGAGGGCGATTTTTTCATTCATATGGTCTGGTGGTACAGAGCTTGTCAAGAGGGCAATATTGTACCAAAAACTGGAAAAGGGGGGGGGACTAGGGGTGGTTCATCTGGGAAGTAAATTGACCTTTTTGTTATTTAAGCAGTTGTTTGTAGCGGTAACTGACCCAGGGTTGCCTTGTTCATATTTTGTACGTTTTTGGGCGGTTTGCACCTGCGTCGATGGGTCCCGGTGCTGTTTAGCAACAGAGAACCGCATAGTAGTACTCCAAACAGGGTGGTGCGTGTCATCTGCTCCGCTCTGATTGAGTTGCACCCTGTTGACCTGTCACAGCCGGCCCTCGTTCACAGTTCGTTGAGGGATAAGGCCTTGAATGCAACTTTTGTCCAGGGACGTCATTCTGCCGAAGTATGGCGTTCGGTGCATTCAAGGCTGAATGGTTGCAGGCTCCGTGATCTTGCATGGAGAGTTGCACACGGTGCCTTGGTGACCAACCTAAAAAGATATCATTGGCGATTGGGTGATGGACTGTGCCCTAGGACCGGCTGTGACAGCTTAGAGAGTACTGCTCATGTTTTTTGGCATTGTTACTTTGTATTAAACTTATGGGAGTGGTTCCAGACCTGGACCGACCGTGTTACGGGAGACCGTTCATGGTCGGTAGGGCAGGGCTTTATTTTATATGGGGTAGACCCTCCAGTTTGTTCGGTAGCTGTGTTGCACCGCATCATTTTTGTTTGCTCTATTGTAAAAAAACATGTTTGGCGGAATAGATGTAATTTGGTTTTTAGGGGGACATTTGCCAGTTGGCTGGCAGTCCTGGAGGCGGTGAAGTCGGACATTCGCCTTCAGATTGAAGGCGATTTTGGCCGTTTATCTGGGGCTGCCTTTTTTGGACGCTGGTGTGCTGGGGAGGGGTTTTTCGTTTCGCTGCGTGCGGGTCGTCCTTCTGTACGTTTTTGAATGTTTGAGTGGGGGGGGGTTGGGCGTTTTGTCTCTGCAGGTCGGCGGGCGTATGTTTTTTTGGCTCGCTAGACCTTAGTTTCGTTTGTCAGAATAGGATGGTTCGGTAGTGCCGTTTGGCCGTGACGTTTTGTATCCCGCATGGCGGGTCGCGTCACTTTTTTCCCCACGATGGTTGTGGGTAATTACCATAAAGGAGGCGTGTCTCAATCAGTGCACATGTGCAGTAGGCCTACTTCAGGAAAGTTTGGTATGACCTATGCACTGTACTATTGTTACAAATACATTACTGCTATATAAATACTGTACTGCAATTGTTACAAATACATTACTGCTATATAAATACTGTACTGCAATTGTTACAAATACCGTACCATGCTTCGTACATCACACAAAAACTTGGATATCGCGTGCATGCACTGTACTAGCCTAGCCTATATGACTTATTGTAAGGCTAGTGCGAACCACACGTACGTCGACTGGATATGGGCATCGTATGGATATGGGAAGGAACAAAGACAGGAACAAAGACTGATGATTCTTTGGTACTTGCTTTAGAACGTAAGGAAAGTCCTTATGCAACAAATAACACCGGTCCTCACTCCTCAGGCTAAAAATAATTCGAAATGCCCCAAAGCTGACAAAGGCCAACTTTTATTGTTAAATATGTCAAAGATGTAATTTCAAACCAAAGATAAGGTTCCTGTAAGTCAGTTTATAGAAAACGTTAGAAATTCCATCACTGGTAATACTAGCCTTTTGCAGTGAAATGATCTTGTACGGTCTTTTCACATGCGTACGTACACGGCCTAGATGTTTCCAGTGTTATATCAATTCACGTACGAACACTATGGTAAATAACCTCTGTTGCCATAGGAGCACAATTAGATTGGCGCTATTTACCTTTCCTTTTTGAGGATATCTGCCAGTATAGCGGCACGCCTACTTTATGTTAATTACCCACAACCATCCTGGGAAAAAAATCACGCTGGTGGGTCACGTAAAAAGCACACACTCTATAACATAACAATACTCTAGTGCTTTAGTAATTACTATTTGACCAAAACTGTTTTATTTTCAGAACTGGCTGGCCAGGGAGAGACCGAGGCTACAACTGAAGCCTCGGACATTGGGGAACCGGATGATGAGGTGAGAAAAGTTGTCACAGCTTCAAAATGCAACGGCACTCACATGGATGTCGTCCATGTCGAGGAAGAATATCTGCCACATTTACCACAAGATGATGATTCTTCGTCAATCTGTAAGTATTTGCAGTTATATGTTGAGATCAGGCGAAGTCCCTTTGCAGTCCCTGTGACCAGCAGGGTTGAATGAGGGTATATAAGCTGAAAGATTACGATAGGATATTACGTTCAATGCAACACCATGTTTACTGACTATTGCAGTCAAAACCTAACTGACTGTAGTCATCAGTGTTTTGGAATGAAGGTAAGGAATGGAAGCTTTTGCATGTAAGCCCTATATCAGAGGGCATACTTTTTATTCTTAAAACATCTTTAACTGTGTCTTTAAATATATTTTGATGACAACACAACATGTCTTTCTTCCTGTTGCAGTCAAAGCTGACCGTAAAAAGCCCCAAAAAGTGCCTAGGAAAACCACACAGAGACACAAATGGACACCAGATGAAATTTAAGAGGTGAAGCAGCTGTTTAGTATGACCTTCAGGAAAGACAAACCCCCGGGTGAAAAAGCGGTCAAGAACGCCATGGAAGTTAGGTAAGCGAAAGGAGGCTCTTTGTGGCAATTGCCACTGAAAGTATTAAAGCTAAAGCTGGCTGAGGTTAAAGAGTTAACTTCACTAGAGGTTAAACAGTTTAAGAGACACTCTTACATTTTGATTGTATAAATTGGTGGAGGGGGGGGGGGTGTTGTTCAGACAAAATTGCACTCATTTTTGGTTTGATGATAATTGTAACCTATGCATTCATGATGGCGTATGTTGTATGTATGTGTGTGTGTTTGTGACGCCCAGCTTGTAAACATGTTTTTTTGTGGAGGTCAAGGGTCATTTCGGGTCACCAAGGGTGAAATTGTGGAAACCTTGTAAACACGATATCTCAAGAAGGGAAGGTCGGACCAACTTTATATATTATGTATAGGTGTACCACATGAGTACAAGAAGCCTACTGTTTTCGGCGGAGGTGAAAGGTCATTTGGGGGATCACCAGGGGTGAAATTGTTAAAACCTTGTAAACACGATATCTCCAAGGGAATCATGGGCAGACCCCATATTTGGTATGTAGGAGTACCACATTGTTTAAAAGAAGCTTTGTTTTTGCTGTAGGGTAAAGGTCATTTGAGGTCAGCAGGTGTCAAATACTGAAATCCTTGTAATCACGATATCTTAATACTGGAACCTTGGGCCCATTTCTAACTTAGTGTGTATAAGTACCACAGTTAAAGAAGCGTATTGTGTTTTGTCAAAGGGTCATTTGGAGTCATCAGAGGTCAAAACATGAAACCCTTGTAAACATGTGCACCCTCACTATACGTTGTCAGATTCATGAAGAAAACTGCTCATGTTACATCATCGAAACCACAATGCATTTTCGATGTTTTGAAAAACATCACAAATAAACACAAAATAGTGCGAAAGAAATGCACAGACATAATCAATTCTGCTGTTGAACACACTTTTGTTTTTTGTATTGACTATTGGTACAATTGTGCATACGAAATTGGTTGGGGCAAGTCACAAAAACGAGCACTCTTCTCATTCTTGACAGAACAGTGGTACTTGGTAACATACATATGTGGTATTTTATATTGCTATCATGTACTTGCTGGTATAAGCTCTTAGCATGAATTAAAGTTGACTGTAAGTACACTTAAATACATTGAAATATATTTAATTTTTTGGGAGTACTTTACCATTCACGGATCAGGATTATCTGTTAGAGAATATCTGTATGCATCCAGGGGAAAACAAAGTTCGTTGCCAGTAACCACCCCGCCCCAAACAAACGAATAACAGTTGCACTGTAAATTAGTGCAATGATATTTCAGTCCCTTTTTATTGTTCGAATTTATTGAATGAAATTCTTTTACAGCTTTTATGTGCTGTTTTACATAAACTCATAAAGGTTTATTGTATTTTACAGCCATTGATTGGCCATTGTTTTGATAAGAGTTCAATTGTGTTTGAAAACTTGTTCAGAATTGAGATACTAGCGTGTGCATTTTACGTGCTAAGAAAACGGATACGGACCAAAGGTCAACAGAACCAAAAACAATCCGAGTCTGTAAAACAACTGAAACCCATCAATCTCTCACTAACGCAGCGTTTAACGTGACGCGAAAAGGACACGGACCCAAAGGCCAACAGAAGCAAAACAAATAAAACATTACAAACTGGCCCCAAACTTGCGCCAGCGTCTGCGAAAGGCAGTGTCGGGAAGCCGTGCATGGTCCGCCTCCATGCGCAACCTAATGTCACTTTGCACGAGGGGGACAATATCCTCTGCCCTCCAGACGTCCTTATCGAAAACTAGGCGGCATCTGCTGTTCCAGATGTGTCTCCTGATGACAGCAGTGTGTTAACCGTGGACATTTCCGTCGGACTAGCATCCGATGACAGGTAGGTATCCAATTTTTGTGACACTGGGAATAACACACTAAGACACTGCTTGGTTAAAACCAGCCCACGAAGGCAAAGGTGGCGCATCTTGTATCTGTGAGTGACAGGGAATTAGAGGGAAAAAATAACATTGGATTAAAATGTACTCAATAGGTTGTTGGTGTCTGATTATAACCAAGGGAGGGTTGTGGCCACTGTTAGTGAACGAACCTAAGGGTCAGGTACGTCTGTGGCTCTGCCAACATTTACTTAAAGCCCTGTGCATAAATATCAAATAAAAGCAATATGAACAAATTATCAGTCAACAGTTGAATGTCAGAAAATAATTATCAACATGATCATGTTTGCATTCCATGCACTTTTTCTCTTTCTAAAAACACAAAGTTTTTAACTTTTTGGATGTACGTGCAAATGATATTCTGTGTCCTTTTTGATGCCATCAGCACTAAGAAGAAAGATATACATAAGCTTAACAACAATAACAAAGCAATTAAAAAAAAAACCAGGATGGAAAGAAACTTAAAACAAAATAGTAATAAATTAATAAAATCAACACATACAACACTAAAATCATACACCCCAAGGACCCATTTAAGTCCATCCCATTTTCGTATGTCCAAATCCAAGGTGGGGGTGGGGTATGTGTCAAATGTGTGTCTCATGGGTTACTTTTGTGCCAAAAAAATCCACAAACCCTCAAAACAAATTGGGGAAAAAATCAACAATAACTGTTAAATATCAGCAAATGTTAATGTGAAAATCATGCATTTGTTACAACCTACAACAACCAAGCAGAACAAGTGAAACATCAACTATGACAACTTCCGTAGGTCACAGTTGAGTTGAAACACTCCCATCACCTGTTGGTAGTGAGGCACTGCCTTTATAGTTCTTTGCTTAGACTTGGTAATGTCGATGACACTGGTTGATGGTGTGTTCCAGTCTCTGGTATCCTCTGAAGAATTATCCCATTTGTATTGTGCGTAGTACCTTTACCTGGAAAAAATAGGATATTGTTAAAGTTTTTATTTGTGAATAGATGAATTGAGATTTTGTGGTTTTCACTGACAGGATTGAATGGAACTACATGTACAGGTTGTCGATTAATGATACAGATTTTTCTAATATTTTTGGTTTATTTTAATTCTTCTTTCAACAAGAGTCCAATATAGGCCTTCATGCAACTATGGCGAAAAATTTAGGGCATGCATATATGTCTGCCCTCAAATAAGGACAAACAATTATCATGGGTTTGGCATTGGCAGTAGGTTATGCAGGGGTCGGATGTCTGCGTCCCAGGCAGAATTTTCTATCTGCTTTTGACTTGACTGGCTATCTTTTTTTTGTAGAAAAATTCAACATTTATACAAAAATATCAAGAGTAAAATAGTAAATAAAAAAAGTGCTCACCAGTTAAAGTCTCCTCTCCAAAGTCGTTATTGTCCCAGACAATAGTAGTGAACACGCCTTCGTGAAAACCTGCTGGTATGCCACCACCTTGAAGCTATTGAAAAGCCAGTGCTGTATCGTGTTGTAGTGCTTTTTACGTGCAAAGAAAAAAACGGACACGGACCAAAGGTCAACAAAACCAAGAACAATTCCAGTCTGTTTAACAACCACCATAAACCCAACTGAAAACCCACAAACACAAATCTCTCAGTCACCCACAAATGTATTCAATGTAGCGTTCAACGTGACATGAAATGGACACGGACCCAAAGGCCAACAGAACCAAAACAATAACGCTACACAAACCAGCCCCCAAAAGCCAACTCCAAACCACAAACAGAACCCCCCAACCCATATTATGTAACGACCACACAACCCCCCCACACACCTGAAAAATAACCCACTCCAAAACTTCATCAGAGGTACGCCGTCCCGATGGTAAACAACAGGCCTGCGCATTACCTGCGAAGTTTTCCCAATATGGGTCTTTTCAGGCCCCTGGCAGTGTTCCCCCTTTTCTTACGAGGGAGCAGAGTTCTTAGCTTCTCGTCACTGATCGAATGGACCTCCCTGTTAGGAACAGGAGGCCCACTAGCGACCATCGTGTCCGGTATAACGGAAGCGGCTGCGGGTAGGGTGGAAGGGCCACTCGAGTCAAGGAGATCAGTGGCCTGTTTCGTCTCATCAAACCAATCGGAGGACTCCTTAGCCACAACTAATAAGGCTGTAGTGCAGTCCTCCATTGGCGAGTCAGATTCTGGGCCACTCAATGTCTCTTGGGCCGGTTGACTCGGGGCCCAACTAGTATCACCGATAGCGGGCGAAGCTACCGGTAAACCAGTACAAGCGGCATCCTGCGCCGCATGCCACTCCGTTAGTACCATCTCCGCCGTTTTGTCCTGCTCTGCCTCAGTGGGCAGGCTGGCAGTCTCGGCAAGTTCGATCATTCATTGGTACGTGTTGTAGTACCAATGAATGAGAGATGCTGTGACCCAATCCATTGAGAAGTCCTATCAGTTGTGATGATCCAGTCAAATGGCGTACTGCCAATCCAAGGGCAACATGCTTTGAGAAGCTAGGTAGATCAGTTCTTGACCAACAGACAACAATTTCTTTTGTACGTCCTGCGAGACTTTCACATAGTCTCCCGAACAAAAGACATCGGTGATTCCAGTGCACCAGGCAAGGAAATTGAATAACTCAACAGGCACCATCTCTTAACAATGCTTGGACGTAAGATCTTCTGCTCTTGGTGGCCACTTGGTAACACCTTTGGAACTCTATGATGCCATGCAACTGCATTGCAGCATGGTTGCTGCATTGCAGCATGGTAAATGTCTCGCAAGTCAGTGTTAGATGTTTGAACTACTGGCTTAACCGGAACTGTTTGCTCAACTGGAAATGCTTGCTCTACTTGTTAATCTACTTCACTGTCACTAGTGTTCAGACTGGCTTGTTATGTTCAAAACATGGCTGGCTGATCCACTACGATGAGCAAGAACAAGTTCACATTCACGAATATGTGGCCGGATAAATTGCAGTTTGTCACCATATGTTTTCAAGAACCTGTTCTTAACTTAAGGGCACTGTTTCTGTAGTGTGAAGCATCACAGTTCTCTGTGTCACCGACGATTTTCACAAAGAGATTTCTTCATTATTGTTATTCTCAGCACTTCACCCCCATTGATGATTGTTCTCTCGACTATTTCCGTGCAAGAAACTCTTAAATGAGGGAGCATACATAATACTCATATCCTCCTCAGATTTCTTTCTGTATTTGTATGACAAACAGCGAGTGTAGTTTCGATAGCAGGACTTGTGATACCGAAGCTCTATGCAAATCTTTACCATGATTTTTCTGTTCTGCAGCTTGAATCAAAGATCTCCTCTGTCTCACATGTTGTGAGTGCCTCAACTTCTCTTTTTCTAGTGATTTTATTGTACACCCGTCCATTACCATCTTTACATATTAAACACAATGGGGGCAAAACATGCACACTTCTGCGATGTACACAGGAAGTGTCAGCAGATCCCGTCTCTGATCTTAATCGTCGCTTCACTGATGGCTGAGAGTATTCATCTGTAAAAATTATACTAGTAGTACTAACTTCCTAAGCTTCATGGTTATGTACTGACCTTGGCCTCCCGTTTTCGATTCTTTTTTTCAGCTTGAGCAATGCGACATTTGTCGGTAAATCTTTGATAACACTTACGATGAAAACCGCCGCCTTCTTTACAGTCTTGCCTGAAATGCGATGCTATGAAGCACTCTATTCCATCAAATGTTTTCCATTTATCAACACAGTCCAGCAGCTTTGCCCAGGATGCGTCAGAAAACGGTCGAATTCGTTCATTTTCGATGAACGTGACAAACACACGGAACATGTACTTTGTTTACGTCCGCCATTTTGTATAAAATATATCGCATGGAACGAGCGTTGTGATTGCACAATATTTCAGATTGTTGGTATTCGAAATATGAATGCCTAACATAAAATAAAAGTGCATAAGCTCACCAGTGAAAATGAGTAACTCCTGTTAGAAATGTGGCAATCCAAGAAAAATAAATCATCTGGGGCCCGGAGGCATGATGTCCATATAATTGTCCGAAGAAACGCGTCCAAACAATACACTTTAAATTTACTCCTCCTTGGATAACACAAGCGATGAAAGTTTTTACAGGTGAGAAATAATATCCAAAATTAAATATGTGAGAAAACCTAATAGTAGTTGTTGTAGTTGATGTATAGTGTAGATGAGTAGTAGTATAGTTCCTAGAGTCTTAGCAGAAGATACTTGTTCCTTGGTGGAAGCCTTCTACTAAGAACTGCACATGGTATAGATCTACCGGATTATGCAATGTGCTAGAATTTAAACTGTCTCTTGATTGGCCAGTTGTTGCCATGGTACAAAAACAACTACTGTACTAGGGTACAGTAGTTATGGTATTTCAACAAGAGTGAGCTTGGCTGGTCTAAATTCTATACAGTGACAATGTTGAAAAGGCTGACCAGTGGTGAACTTACTCTACCTATTCGGCATAGCGTGACCCAGGCTTTTTGATCTCTAGAATTTGAAAATTATCGGTGCTTTTTCAACGATATTTCGGCAAAAGACAGGTAAAAACTTGTGAACTTTACGATTTTGTGAAACATGGAATATTACAATGTTATTAGTGATTTACGAAAGTAGTGCCTAAGACCTATATGAACATGTTGACAAGATAATCCGGCACGGCCCACGGTCTAAAAGTATACAGAAAATGTTTATTACTAAATAAAATGGTATTGTTTTTGCTCTTGATTGAAATATTCAGAAATCTCAAGTCTTGCCGAGTCACCATCTGTTTCAATGTCATTGCCACCATCGTTTTATTTCACATAGTGATTTGTCGGCCAGTGACACAATTATACTACCTGATTCATCTCCTTTGTACAGTGTAACTATTGAATTTGTGTATACAGTCATAGTATGAACGGACTAACATAAAAACAAAGGCATCATTTTATGCCTGATCGTTCCACCTTTGGTAACCTTTATTCTCTTCTTCATTGCTCTTTCTTCATATCTCCCTCTCATAGGGCTATGTCATATTGCCTGTAAAAAGGTAGCATTTCATAAGGTTTTATATGTAAATTATTACCTCACCCTAAAGCTTCTCGTTTGGGTGGATTTTCAGGAATGATGAGATGCTACAGCTAGCCAATACAAGCTTTGACATGTGATACCTTGGTTAGTGAGAGTGTAGTAGCACTTTAACTGGCTTAACAAGTCCAAATAATCTCCTTTCGATGCTGTCTCATTTCTCCTTTCAATGCAATCTCCTTTCAATGCAACATTGTGTTACACAGGCTTTCAAGTGACTCCTATTTTCTCCAACTTTTTTAACCTTCCGCTTGTTCATAATCTTCAAATTCTTGTTCAGACTTTTTTACATGACGTCACTCAACTGAACTTCTGATTGAATAAATGAATACAGTGAATATAATTGCATTATTTTACTTGACTTAATGAAGTTCATAAAATAAAATTAACAAAGTTAATTAGTTCTTACATTCCCTGCAGGCCTGGTGAAACATTATGTTCTGTGTTGATTCCCTGCTGAAGGCAAGATTTATGTGCGGTGATGATAGCATGTGTGTCTGTGTGTGACACCTTGGCTTGTGAACCTGATATCTCAAGAAGTCAGAGTTACTTGAACTTCACACTTGTTATTTAGATATCCCCTTAATTATATGTATTTTTTTTTCCTGGGGTTTAAAAGTCTTATCAGGTATATACTTAACAGTCTAAGCGAAAGTTGATGGAGACTCAACCTTGTAGAGGCACATCAATCAATGTAGAGGCACATCAATCAATGCTGCAATGCCCTTGTATTTCTGATCAGGAAAACAAGCCTTCGAAGAGTCTTGGCAAACTGCCAAGACAATATACCCGCGCTGTATATTTGTTATGAGAGGAGGGGGGCCAAGCAGTCACCTGGATTGACACGTGTAAGCTCAACGTTTGCTGCAACGAGCTGTCGACTACGTGAGCGATCCCATGGAATAAACCTCTCTCTCTATTTTTTGGGTGAATTTCCAAGACAAACGCGTTAGTAAGTTGGAAAAGGGGTAGGATACAACCCCAACAAAGGTACAAGCGCTAACGCGCTCCGAGCATACAGTATGCGCTTCGTGAATAATGTTCGATGTTCCGACATTTTAAGCACAGTTGCATTTCGTAGCACCTGATAGCCTAGTCGTGGCTATGCGCTAGGTGGTTTCAATAGGAAGTTGGATACTTCTACTGTACTACACTACGAAATTGACACGTCTCGACATGGAGAGATTTGAGGAGTAACGGGTACGTTATCATAACATTTATTACGTGTTTATTACGTTAAATGTGGTGTGGTAAAAACGTCGACATAACGTTTCTATGAGATATTAATGTTATATTAATGTTATATTAATGTCTTAACGTAAATCGTTTTGAAATATGAGTCTGAAAACGTTTTCGGTGACATACCTCTTACACCACTAATAACGTTACCATAACAAAACACTAGGCCTACATGCTTAGTAACGCTTTAGTGTTTGCTGAGTAACTCCCCGGGCTCCGTTAAGCAGCCAGGGTTTTATGAGGTGGATTTTCTACAAACCCACCCTCTCACCATCTTCACAGCCCCTGTTGGGAGTTTGTTTCTGATGAGTAGGTCTATCGCTCAGTTAGCTCAGGGTTAAAGCCTTTCAGTCATAAGGTCCCCGGTTCAGGCCACCCCAAGAGTAATGTATGTTGTCCAGCTACAGAGTTGTTGAATTTTCATAATCATGGACGTTAAATTTGTATGTAAGAGACTGACTTCAGTCAGCTTGCAGCTTGGTTAAGCCAGTGAGGCTTCTTCTCAAGTTCCTACTTGCAGGTTCATCCTAAATACGTTCTTAAATACATACATTTAATTGTAGGAGTCACATAAACAGTAGCATTGTAGCTTTGTTTAAGATTCTGATGAAGCAAACTATCCATTCAGTACTCAGTCTCATTTTTTGTAGCAGGGTAGCATTGTTTAAGATTCTGTACTCACTCAGCAGAGTGAGATTCTGTACCTTCAGTACTCATTTTTGGAGTCATCAACGGTACTGTGGTACTGAATCAGTACTGTGAGTGCGGCTGTCCTGCAAGCGCTCACAAGGTCACCAAACAGGCCGCTGTCCTTGACTTCTTTAGCAGCAGATACACAGGGTTGGGCTCTCTGGAGCCCTCCGGCGCCCAGGTACGGGGCTTTTGACTACCATCCTCTCAGACAACACGACGGTGGTAACATACTGTAGCTACGTCAACAGACATGGTGGCACCAGGTCAGAGAGATATTGCCGTCTGGCAAGGGAGACCCTCACCACAGCTACAGAATCTGGCATGGCCCTACAAGTCTCTCAGATAGCCAGAAAGGAGAATGTGATGGCCGATGCTCTGCCCAGGGGACAGCTCCACCCTGACGAGTGGACCCTTTCGCAACGAACATGAAGTAGGTTTTTCCACATGTTCAGCAGACCTCTGATAGACCTGATTGCGACACAGGGCAACAATGGGCTGCTCATCTTTGTTCAGGCGGCCCACCCGCAGGCCTTCCACATAACGCCAGGTCCCTGTCGCGAAACGGACCGGAAGCTTACATCTTCCCCCTCTTGGCATGGTCAGCCATCATAGTGGCCCCGCTGACCCCGGTTCGGGGAAAAGTTATCCAGCTCCTAGCGGACGAGCCAGCGATCCTGCCGGACAAACCACAGTCGGTTGTCCCATAGACGGGGCGCTGGCTCACCCGGACAGCAAGGGCCTACAATTAGGTGCCTGGAAATTGTCTGGTGTTTCCTTAGACAGAAAGGACTTTGGCCGCCAGAGTGAGAACAACCTTGGTACTTACGTTTTCTGCCTACGGAGATTCAGAGTATGCCGAACGAAACAGACTCTGCCTACCATGGCCTTTCTAACCTTGATCGCTGACTCCTTACCCACACTGTTCCAAGAAGGGAGGCAGGGTGTAGACGATCAAAGACTTTCGTTCGTTCGTTCGTTCGTTGGTTATTTAGATATCCCCTTAATTATATGTATTTTTTTCCTGGGGTTTAAAAGTCTTATCAGGTATATACTTAACAGTCTAAGCGAAAGTTGATGGAGACTCAACCTTGTAGAGGCACATCAATCAATGTAGAGGCACATCAATCAATGCTGCAATGCCCTTGTATTTCTGATCAGCTGAGTTTGGAATGTTGTATCCACAATGTTCCTTATAGTGACAAATAATCACTACGTCAATTAACTTTGTGGCTGAATTACAGATAAGGACGAGAGCCCAAGATGTTTAGGAACAGTCTAAGATTGAAAGAACCACCTTTCCCCAGCGAAAAAAAAGGGGCAGCGAAAGCAATTTGCACACCAAATGATAAAAAAAAACACCTCTCTTTTTCGCTTTACGTGTAGTAGCGTTGTCACCAGATCATTTTCTATAGAAGTGGGTAATGGAGTTGATTCATTTGCTTGTTTCATCGAAAACGCATATTACAACCAACCTAGCATGAGACTGCAGTGAAAAAATAATATCCGCAGTGATCTGTATGCACCAGGTACTAGTGGACGTAAGAGAAAGGGTTTAGGACTTGGAAGAATCATATGGCTACACAAATTGGCATCTCCCTCGTGGTAAAACCAAGGAAAATCAAGAAGAAAAGCGTAAAATTTCGAAAACTGACTTTTCCAAACCAAGTCAAAATGCTAACAAGGTTGGCAACCTGATGAAAGTGCAGAAGCTCAGAACTTATATGTTTTATACTGTTTCAGGAAGATGCTGACTTTTGTACTTTCCAAAATGATCTACCGTCACCATGTGTGGTATATGCTGGTGAGTATGATGACTTACAAGATCTACTGCATATCATTTCAGTCATATCCATTAGCACATACAATGCAATAAAATTTTTGTTTCTGTTATTCCATTTTATCTCTATCCTAATTACTATGATTGGTATCACATATCAATGCAGTAGATCATCAGGTTTTCACTTTTTTTGTGGTGAAGTGCGTTACGGTGGACCACTAGGATTCATCCACAGTGCAAGAGTTTCACTTGCAGGCTACTCTTGCATAATTTCTGAAAGAAATTGCTTTAAAAAAGTATACTGTAAGATATTAATAAGAAATGCTTTTGTTTTTATGTAACAGGTGGCAATCCATTTCTTAGCAAGAGAATGGCAATAACAGTTGATCGGGAGCCTCTGCTGTATCCTATATCCATTATTGCTGCGTTGATGGTGTTGTTCATGAGCTATTATGTGTTCAACATGTGCTATCCCACAGAGGTTCAAGCAACCATGGAATACATACAGAGGTACAGTTTCAACCTAGTTTCTTCACAGACTAACAAAGGAGGTGCATTCAAACTACAGTTCCTCCATCTTTTTGAGATCCTCCAAGTAGAACTGCAAAGTCATCTTCAGTTTCTTTAGTAATAGCTTTATGTCGCTTCTCGGCCTTTTGGCTAAGATCATGTGTAGTATCTGTTCTTTTAGGGAATGGTGATACAAACCTGACGATGATCACACAGTCACAGTCCCGATGCAGGGGAATGGGCTGAGAGCGGATCAGTCGTTTGGTAGTTTGGTTTTCGTGCCCAGGTTCTTTCCTGGGTGACTTTTTCTTAAAAAGTAGCTTTATGTCGTTGTCAATGCCAACAAATGTTGTGCAACATTCACTGTTTTCATTAAACTACTGGTGCACCTGTCTCGACATGCAAATTACAACAGTTTATAAATAATAAAATCGGATACAAATAAAAACGTTACTCTGTTTTTAATATCATATGTAAAAAGTTCAGATGTGTTGGCCAAAAGTATTAAGCTACTTGAGTTAACTGCACTGATTGTTTATTATTTAACGCCGTATACTTTGTTTGTTTAATGATACATCCATTTCGAAAGTGCTGACTGTGAACTATTCTGCTAAAAATCTTAACCTTAATCTTAACCTTACTTCATAAACAATAAGGTAATCTTCTTGCTTCAGAAGTCTTTTCTTAAATGAAAAAATATGATTCTGTTCAGAAGAAGCTGATAGTAGCTTTTCCAGTACAAGTTGGATATAATTATATCAAAACATCCCAAATTTTAGCACTCAAGTACATTTTGTGATTGTTCTATATATTGAAAAGGGTTATTTGGACTGCCAAAAATATCCCAGTGTGCCTGAGCATTTCAATGGAAGTTTCATCACTTTCACATTGAGCATAATTGTAACAATTTTTTTATATTGAATTGGAAGTTGTTCTGATAGCAGTAAAGCTTGTTTCCAAGAGTGCACTCATTCGAAACAAAGTATTTTTACTTTAAGTAATGTAAGCATATAACTACTATTTGAGTTTCATACTGTTAATAGCTTTTTCTTTCATGTTCAGTTTCAAGGCAACTTAAGTGGTTTCCAGGTTCATGTTATGTTTCGAAATGAAATGGGGGTGTAGGCGGTTTTACACTATGTTAATAGTAGGAAAGACTAGGGTAGGTTCTTATGACCAACTACACCGGTTTCTGCTCTCAACTTTTATAGGAGGAGCTTCATCAGTAGTAAGCCTTGAATATTTTATATTCGGCATGAGCGTCTCGTTCTCAAAATGCATCTATTTTCTGTGCACGAGTTTTCATGGACTCATAGTGCATCTATAAGAACATCTAAACGAGCTTCGTGTGAACCTTGAGAGTCACTGATTCTTCGTTAGTACGAAACCTTGAGTTAAGAAGTAAATCTTTGAGATTTTGGGCCCTTTTGTAGGCAGGAATCGGTTCTTTTGGAAACAGTTTGGATAATTCCGCGTGTTGCGAAATTAAGTGCCAATGTTTCAAAAGTGTTTTTTTCAAATGATATGGGGTGTATAGGTAAGCTTCAACACCAGTGGTGGTTCCTTTTCTTTAGGTTTGGTAGTGAGGTAATGCCTACGGTTTTCAAATGTTATTCCTTTAGTGGCTGTGGCAACTGCCTCTTTCTTATAGTTACGAAGTACCAGTTTCTCTGTGAACGCGTTCTTTTTCTGTAAGAAATCAGTCTCGTTGTTACAGAGACGTGCGTATCGTAATATTTCCCCTTTAATGAAGCCTTTAAAAGTGGCAAGTAGGTGTGCAGTTTCTGTCGAGGTATTGGAAGGTTTCCGTGGGTTTGCTGTGGACTTTAGTGTCTAACAACCCATTGGTTTCGAACCATGTACCTTTGAAGATTTTCAAATCTACGTATGCAGTGGCGTAGGTAGCATTTTTTGTGTGGGGGGCCATGGGGACTGTTCTTTCTTGTGCGGGGCCGGAGGTTACTATCTAAGCGGAGCGCCACCTTGGTTGGCGCGGAGCGTACAGAGAAAATTTGAGATTTCACCACCCCCCAGATCGCAGGAGATGGCACCTGTGAGGCAACATAGCAACCAAAAAGATGTGCAACTTTGGTGACAGAAATGCAAAAAAAAGTTCTCTTTCATGCTGACTGACCTTGCCAACTCAGCCAGACTTTTAACTTGACGGAAGTTGGCATCATTTGTCGTTTCAAGGTATCAAGGCCTTTCTCCTAACTCAAACCCCTGTGGGCTACCGGTAGGTTTGCAGGGTATGCCCACATGTGGACTTAAATAGCAATAGAGGAAGGGGATGAAAGACTAACACGCATGGTCCACATTGGTGGCTCGGTGCTAATTAGGCCATTTATTGGTTTTTTTTGAGGCACCTGTCATCAGAATGTGTGTTTTTCTGCCAATCGATGACCGATAACATGTATTGGTATGTAAATTTGTACTTCATATATCTAGCAACACTCTAAAAACAAATGAGTGGATTTCATTCCATTGGAGTGATCACTCGGCGCACTTCAAATTAAGAGGGAAATTTAACTCTATTGGGGTTAACCCTCACTCCTAATATGAGTGAATATAACTCTATTAGGAGTTTAGATTTACTCCAATGGAGTGGAAATTCACTCTTATACCGGAATGTGCTCAGTGATCACTCCCATGGAGTGAAATTCACCTATGTTTCTATAGGAAAAAGAAAGTTGGGGGGCATATGCTACAGATAACGCCTGGCTGCAGGTGATTATGATCCCGACACCTCAGCCCTGCCGGACTGTTCTTAATGTCTGGAGCTTGTGCAGTTGTGCCCATCCGAACTCTCTGATTACTCGGACTACCTCCTACCTAGCAAGCGGATTCAATTATTCCTGCCTACAGAAGGAACCAACATGCTGTACATGGAGTTTGAATCTGAAAAACAAGAAGGGTCATAATTCTCCAATATGGATATTGTAGTATTGTTAATAGACTGATCAAACATTGAACTTGAGCTCATAACCATTGTATGTTAATCTAACAATTTTCAACCGTCAGATTTGATTAGCAGTGCCAAAACTATTTCCCAATGTGGGGCGCTGTTTTTTTCCAAACCCATTGGCCATGCGGAGCATCACGCACATATTGACAACAATTCATACCAAGTCTTTGCTATAACCAGCCGGAGACTTAAACCCCACACCTATGGCTGCTACTAAAAAATTTCAATTCTGCTTTTCTACTAATAAACAAATAGAACAATGCTATAGTAGTTAGTAATTCCTCATAATCATACACAAAACAATATCCATGCACTTGCAACCTCAAATTTATTATGTTTACATATAAACATATTTTCACAGTAGCACTGATGAGCTTATCAAATAAATCAGTAACTGATGAGCCAATCAAATAAAACATCATGAAACACTAGCAATGTACTTGCAACCTTAATTCAGTTACATATTATCAGTATATAATCAAGATATTTCCAACAATACGCTTATTTCTGCCAAAAATGGCATTGTCTACACTCTAATTATACACAAAACAATAAGTTCAAGATACTGTTGTTTTTGTCACAGATAAGGTGCAGGTTTTAGACCGCAAAAACGACCTACTTGTTTCTGCTTCTTCTCAAATTCTCTGCTCCCTCTATTCTGTTATTAGTTTTGCTATTACATGAATCTTCACTTGCGAAAACAAAAGATAAACTTTTTCCACTGAACCTTCATGCTTTGCCTAACAAACTATAGTCAATCATTCCCAGACAGCCACACAAATGATAACCGGTAAACTGATGATCTTGCCATCTTGTGGGGGGGGGGGGGGTGGGCGTTTTGTCTCTGCAGGTCGGCGGGCGTATGTTTTTTTGGCTCGCTAGACCTGAGTTTCGTTTGTCAGAATGGGATGGTTCGGTAGTGCCCTTTGGCCGTGACGTTTTGTATCCCGCATGGCGGGTCACGTAAAAAGCACTGATCTTGCCAAATATCAGGCAACAACATTCCTCATTGTTAATGTTAAGGACAATTTTGTGACTGAAATTAGCACACCACCACTGAGCATGTTACACATTCATGCAAAGTATCACATGTTTACATGCTAAGTATCAAGATACACAGTATGCTACGTTCGTATATCCGACGCACTCGATACTTACGATACGGTCCTGGAGAAACAATTTCCATTTTTTAAGGCGATACAGTAGTGAGAACAGGCACAGCCGCAAGTTTGCAGGAATTTCAGAATTCCCAATATTTTATATCTCTACCAGTAGTGAAAATCATGTTTCGACAGTTTCGTGGCCATAAAAAAGTTGTTTTGTGGAATATTCAATGACATATATTCATTTGACTCGAGGCAATATATGAATACCTGATACCTCGGCTCAGTACAAACCGAGCCAATCTTTTGATAGATTGTTGCGCAAGGTGGAAGCACTCAACATATTTTCAGCAGATATCGATATCGCGCAGCACAACAAGGTTTGTGGTGTATGGTCGCATCGACCATTGCCATGCCATGCTGTGTGACCATTCTCATGATTACTATAGATATTTTCTTATTCTGCCAGATGCAGAAGAGAAAATCGTGTAACTATCTCCCAAATTATTGAACAAAAAATATTACTGAATCGCACTGATTTTTAATTTTGTTTACCCCATTCCCAGTGGGGGGGGGCCAGCCGATTTCATGAGGGGCCTCGGCCCCAAGGTCCCCCCCCCCGTAGGTACGCCACTGTAGGTATGTTACCTCGGTGTGTGATATTTCTACCGTAAACTTTAAGAAGCGGTGTATTTCATTCAACCTTTTTACTAGGTGTTCAAGTTCCTGATGTGTACCGTCGTAGAGCAATAGAATGTCATCTCTATAGCGGAGCAATTTTAAGATTTTATTATCTGTCGGTAAAATCGAGAGGGGGTTATAGCGCTCACGAGGGTTAAATCTCTGCAAAAATAAACTAAGTCCGAGATCTGTGCAGTGCGTTATAGTATCATTAAAAAATTCCCATTGACTTTGTGTTAGCTCCGTGAGGCGTTGCAAATGTTCAAGGCCCCCAGTCCCAAGCCCCCCAAGGGTGGTACTCAAACTTCATGAACGTCTAGCTGGTACATACGAAATTTGGGTCAGGACTTAAGTTTGGGTCAAATCCTTCTTTTCCATGGCGCACGGGGCCCGAAACACATGCCAAATATGCTAATTCTGTTTTGGACTAAAAAAATGAAACAGCTCCCATTGACTTTGTGTTAGCTCCGTGAGGCTTTGCAAATGTTCAAGGCCCCCAGTCCCAAGCCCCCCACGGTATGGTACTCATACTTCATGAAAACCTAGCTGGTACATACGAAATCCCTATTTTCCACGGCGGATAACCTTATTCTATTACAACATTCTTAACAACTCCTGAACCTTACGCCAACTATGTTAACTTGATTATTTCTGTATCGTACGGAAGCGTAGAAAGGACATTGCATTGACTTGCACACTATATCACTACGTCAAACTTTTTAAAACTGCGTTTTGCACACTTCGTACAACTTGTCAATACTAAGAGGCTGGATGACAAAATATACAAGGGAAAAATACAAGCACAGAGTACACACAGTACAAATATAATTTTCCAATTTCAGATTTCATGACACATGTATCTGCCTAAGTTCTACCCTAGTTTCTTCACAGAAAGTAATGATGTTACTATACAGTCATGGAAAGCAATCGGATAGTGATCGCATTGAATACGCCTTTCAAACTATTTCGTAATTACGAACAGCAGAACAGTGTTAATAAAGTGATATCAATTGGAAATATGTTTGGTACAATGTGTAAAAGTTAAGAACTGACGTTTCGATCCTAGCAGGATCTTCTTCAGAGGCTCAAGGACAAAATAAGTGACAAATACAAGCACAGAGTACAGGCAGGTTAATGAATATAGTGAATAGGGAGAACACAAGAGTAAGGTGAAAGAGGATTAGTAGACAAAGGTAGTGAGAGAACTAAGAAATTTACAGGGGGAGAGGAGAGATACAGCAAATAAACTGCGGAGGGACAAAGGGCGCATTCAAAGAAGGGGATTGGAATAAACTGAAGAAGGACAAAGACAGGGCTTCTTTAGGGTCGCCATTGTTGGAATCTATTGCTATCCAGAGTCAAATTATGGAGCTGTGATTTCAAAGAATCGTAACCTTTACTTACACCCAGTGAAGCACTGGAATAACACAGAGTCACTTCTAGGCGTTCCCATGTACTCTGGTTTGCTGAAAGCATGCATAGGTAGAGCTAAAATGAAAACAGCAGATAAGATCTCTTGTAGAGTTTGCGGCATCCAGTATGTTGGTGAAACCAGAACCACCCTCAAGAAGATATTCTATGGTCACAGATCAACAGTGGATTTTGCTTCCCCCCCCCCTCCTTTCCTTCTCCCCCTGGTTACCTCCATTCTCTTGGCTCTCTTCCACCTTTTTTCTCCACACCTCCATGTCTTTGTCCTTCTGCAGTTTATTCCGTACCCTCTTCCCTAATACTTCCTTTGTCCCTCCACAATTTGTCTCCTGTACCTCTCCTCTTTCTGTGTAAATTTCTTCGTTCTATCCTTCCTTTGTCTAAAAATCCTCTTTCACCTAATTCTTTTGTGTTCTCCCTATTCTCATTAACCTGTATGTCCTTCAGCCACTGGAAGATCCTGTTAGGATCGAAACGTCAGGCCCTTAACTTTTA
This sequence comes from Apostichopus japonicus, assembly GCF_037975245.1. Classification (NCBI taxonomy): domain Eukaryota; kingdom Metazoa; phylum Echinodermata; class Holothuroidea; order Aspidochirotida; family Stichopodidae; genus Apostichopus; species Apostichopus japonicus. Next base: position 24,016,846 of record NC_092577.1, read on the forward strand.
CACATTGTACTTAACACATGCGCGTATCCAGGGGGGGGGGGCGTTGGGGACGAAACGTGATATACGCACAGAGCGGAAGGCCCGGGTTCGAATCCCTGTGGAGGCTGGAAGTTTTTTCACTGTTCTTGATTTTAAAACTCATTACGATTTTCATTTATATATATTCATTTGCCTTTGTCGTTTACCTCCATTGCATTAACATAAAGTGTGTTCAAAGTATATCTATTTCAAGATCCGGCTTTAGGAATCACAAATGATTTCGAGTTGGTTAGCATCATTTTTGATCTCTAGAGTAAGGCAAAATATGTCATCAAAAACAGAAGCAGTATTGTTCGATACAGGTGACAAACGCCTACAGTGGAATTACGACCTTCCTTACCGGTTTCGAACTTCTGGACAAACAATCAGCGTCCATAGCCTAGTGGTTAGGGTGTCCGCGTACAGAGCGGAAGGCCCGTGGTTCGAATCCCTGTGGAGGCTGGAAGTTTTTTTCACCGTTCTTGATTTTAAAACTCATTACGATTTTCATTTATATATATTCATTTGCCTTTGTCGTTTACCTCCATTGCATTAATATATATATATAAATATAAATATGTAAATATAAATATATATATATATTTATATATATATATATTTATATATATATACCGTATATATATATATATACCGTATATATATACCGTATATATATATGTGTGTGTTCAGACTAGTTGAGACTATATATATATATATATATATATATATATACAACAATACTATATTAGAATATCATGACGCGTGTGTGTGTATGATCGCCTTAAACAATTGTAAAATTGTGCTATGAAACCAACTGTGGCTGATCTTGAACTCGAACGAGTCGTCGGGGAACATGACACATTTCGGTATTAGACCAAATCTATGTGCGAACTGAACTAGACTTATGTCCTTCGATGCAACACTGCCATTCAGTTCGCGGTTGTATAACCTAATTGTTACCCCACCCTAGTACCGTCAGTCATACAATGAATCTAAAAATAAATTCCGCATGTGATTTGAGAATTGAGCACATTTCCTGTGAATATCATGTAGTGGACCCAAAGGCGTATCATTGCCGGGGCGGACGCACGCATCTCTTCCTGAGATTGTTCACATCTACATAACAACGCGCGCCCCACCCCTACGCCCAGCACTTCTTATCGCTTCCGGATGAGTTACGAAACTTAATTAAAGACCGTCGCCCCAGGGACGTAGCTAAGGTCTGATAATTGGGGGGAGGTGTATTACCTGAAATTCCAACTGGATGGGTTTTGGAACCAGAAAATTCCGACTGCTGCCTTGTTCCCCCCCCCCCCCCTTTGATACTCATCAACATTTCCATGAACGCGCGAGTAGCGCGCGGATTTTTTCCCCGATACCACTTTACAAATTTAAACTTATTAATCACTCTGGTTAAGCAAGTAAGCAACTGAGTATAGTTATCTGCTTGAAGGCTACATAGACTACTGACTACAAAAGCTACGTTAATGTAACAGAGGGGAATTGTTTTCAACAAATTATATTCGACGACATAGTCAATGACCAAAAAATACAGTGCTTTTTACTAGCACGCTTAATATTATTTTCCTTTGGGGTGGGGGGGGTGTGGGTGGGGCTGTTAACCACTCGCGTGAAAAAGTGTTCAATTGTTCACTTCATTTCAACTGAGCATTTGGAATGAAGTGAAGAATTAAACATTTTGCCCAAAAATGTCCAATTGACGAGATACGATAAGTTGTCAATTCAACATTTTGCAGAAAATGTTTCAATTGCTCAGTTGGAATGAAGTTAACAATTAAACATTTTCCCAAAAATGTCCAATTGGTGAGGTATCATAAAGTTGTCAATTAAACATTTTGCAGAAAGTTGTTCAATTGCTCAGTAGGCTGGTTAATATACTGCAACGTTAGGTACCGTGTTCGAAGCAGCGATTTGTCGTAACGTAGCGAGCTAAGAAATGTGTTATTAAGTAATTATTTGTGTATCAAGTAATTTGGGTCAGAATTTATGTAGTGACCAAAGTGTTAATTAAGAAAAATAGGAACGATATGTTGACCCGTTATTGTGTTATAGGCCACTGAGAGTCACGTAGCCACTGAACGTAAGTGGGTATATAGTTAAACAAGTTCATGATGATACATGTTGGTTGTCAATTTGAAAACGATCGTTAGCCATGATTTGGTAGTTATTTGTCTGTTAGATTTTGGGAAAGACTGTTAATTTACGATCTAGCGAACTTGGAATACTTTAATCAAATTCCTTATATTATATACCACGTGAACGGACGTCTCTCTGGTGATTGATTTACTCGCCAAATACCTTCTCAATAGTTAGCCAGCCATATACTCATAAATATATTTTTTCTCATCGCGTACCTACTCATGAGAAGTCTACTCGCTGGTCCCCTGCTCGTTAGTTATCTACTCGCGAGACATCTACTCGTGAGAGAACTACTCAATTATATTTTATCATCGTTTACCTACTCATGAGAAATGTACTCGCTGGTCCTCTACTCAAATTAGTGAGAGAACTACTCAAATTATATTTTTTCACTTATGAGAAATCTACTCCTGAGACGTTTGCTCAGTTGTATTCTCAATGTTTAGCTGCGTACTGGAGACCTGCTCATAGGATACTTTCTCAAGAGCAACTGTGGTATATGAACTGGGGAGAACACTGCTTATTGTTATCTAGTATACTCTACTTACTCGCGAGTAGCTGTGCTGGTGAGAAACTTTCTCAGATACCAGTGAATGTATTTACTCAGGTATACGTTATTATTACATGCTCATCATAGGTCATTGCTAGTTTCCAGGCTCAGTGTTACTCTTGAGCAGTTACTCAAGGTTGAAACCGTTTTACACACTGAGACACTGTAAATCCGTCTTGCTGTTCTTCGACTCACCAGTTAAGAATAATCATCTGTAGAAATTTGAGAAATAAAGTGATTTTCAAGAAACAACACAGAAAGTTCTCTTCATCATTTTGGTTGACTGTGCTTGTATACAGTGGACCGAGGGTCAACGTTACAATATCATCGACCCGAACGTTTCGTCTGTCGGCGTTCCATTTCTTGCGAGGAACCAGCAGTGGAAATACGTCACGATTCCAACATTTCCAGAACGCATTAACGATTCTTCGTACAAATTCCACTGTATGCTTCGGGTTCTTGGTTTCTCTGAAAGGACCTTGTGGAACTGTGGTTCACGCTCGTCCCAATAACATATCGTTAGGACAAAGATATGATCCGTCGTCAGGGTCATTAGGCAATCTTCCAATTGGACGCTGATTAAACAAATTGGCAACTTACAACTTTTGACAAGCGGTTCAACGCAACCGTTCTGATGGGGTGCTAATGACGTAGCGAATTTCCATTCCACTCCTTTGTCAGCACAAAATTCTTGAAGTTGTGTCTCATCATATTCTTTGATCATTTCTTGCAGTTCTTTCTGTGCTCCAACAAACTGTTTTCCATTGTCGCTTGTAATAACTTTCGGGCATCCTCGATATGCCAAGAATCTTCTGAGAACTTGGATGAACTCCATTGTTGAAGCGTCGGTTGCAAGATCTAGGTGTACTGTTCTTGTGTTCAGGCAAGTGAATATTACTCCATAATGCTTGCTAGTTTTGTTGCGACCAACTTTCACGCTGAATGGTCCAAAATAGTCAGAAGCTGTATAGTAGAAGGGGGGAATCTCGGGCATCAAGCGATATTTTGGCAAATCAGCCATAAACTGTGACTCAGTTTTATGCACAGCATAATTTTTGCATAGCATCTTCTTACATAGCACGCACCTATGCTTCACTGTTTTCGCAAGCTTCTGCACTCCTATTATCCAATATTTTCTTCCTACTTTGGCAGCGGTAGTTGCCACGCCATCATGACCAATTTCATGAGTTTGCCTTGTACTTAGCATTGATATTGGATGTTGTATGGGATGACGGCAATCGTAAGAAAGCAGTCTCTTCTCAACTCGCCCACCAACATGGATGATTCCTTTCTCTTCAAATGGACTGAGTGTTTTGCATTCTCCCCTTTTAATCTGGTCATGTATGGATTTCAGAGCTTCTTGAATCCAATACATTTCTGCCCTTTCTAACTCTTGAAGGGTTGAGTGTTCCAGTCTCAGGTCAGCTAGTATAATCATCCTTGTGGCATCTAAGTTTTAGGTGGCTGAGAAATCTTTGTACATAAGCGGTTACCCTCATCAATTTTCTCCAGCTTGAAAACCTTTTGCAATTAATGAAATCTGACTTTGTCACCGTGGCAATCTGAAAAATTGTCCGTTTTTCATCAACTCCTGTATCAATTTGAACTTCTTGGTGTGGCCATTCTGTCTGTGGTTGGCATAAGAATGGAGGTCCTGTTATCCATCTATCAGATAACTTCTCTACAGGAACACCTCCAGAGATATCATCTGCCGGATTTATGTCTCCCGGCACATGCTTCCATTGCGTGTAGGATCTGATCTCTCCGATTCGAGCAGAAAAAAAAGGTTTGAAAGTCCTTGCCTCGCTGTGAATCCATCCTAGGACTATCATACTGTCGGTCATGTAGACAGTTTCACTGATCTCTAAGGTGGTTTCTTCCTTGAAAGTTGAACTGCCATAACTGCTGCTTGCAGCTCAAGTGTTGGAACAGAGAGTTTCTTTAACGGAGCCAAAGGCCAAATTTGACCCTAACCCCAAAATCTCTCATATAGTATTTTTCTCTGCTGAATATTTCTCTTTGGGGTGTATATAATCAGATCTAGGGTGGTGTGGACCTGTAACCCTTGTTAAATATTCAAAATGGCGTCCAAGATGGCCGCCATAAAATACCAAAAAACATTATTTCAGTTTAAATTTCATTTAAGGTTTTTTGCCACAGATCAATAATTTTGGGGTCTAGTCATATGTTTTTGGGTACATGTACCGTTGCTGTGGCAACTATCTATATTTATACCATTTAGTCAGTAAAAGCCAGAAACAATGTCAAAACAGCCTTTATTTACAGAAAATGTTGGAAAATCATTTATTGTTTCTTAGGAATATGCTAATGATCCTAAGGTATAATGGAATAAGGTTTGACGAGTAAAAATTTCTTGTTACCATGATAACCACTAACCATTTAAAAAGACAATGATGATGTTTAAATGTTTAAGATAAGATTACACAAGCCCTTTATATTTGATCGCAGTCAAACATTTTCTAACTCTTAATTCAGATTTGTTGAAAAATACCCCTCCTTTAGTTGTGTATAGATCATCCCCCTTTATTTTGTACCATCCTAGCTGCATCACTTACCTCCACAAAAAATGATATAACCCAAAATGTAATACATTCTCCACTCATACAGTTTCATTGTAACAGTAGTGACCTATTCAGCTCTCTGTGCATTGTCAAGTTTTCTGTTCTGCAGACATTGATTGAAGCGCAATTCTATCTGTACTCCAGGTAGGCAGTTCTAAAAATAATTTTACCATTTTAAATTACATTCATCAAATCACAAAGATTGTTTAGTGTTTGATTATAATCTGTTTCAAGGCAGCGGACATCTCAGTATTTGATAGTGTGATTTAAAAAAAAAATGGCAAACCGGTGGTTAGGCAGATTTCCCTTTGACTTAGTGTGGTGTTAGGCTACCATGTGGTCGAAGATAACAGCAATAACGAAAGCATTCCATGGATATCTTATAACTGCGTCACAATTTCAGCTAATAAACATATGGTTAGGCTTAGCTAGATTTCTCATTGACATAGTGTGGTGTTAGGCTTCCATGTGGAAGAAGTTATTATTCGTTTATTTCATAGAAGGAAAGGCTGACAAGGAATTTGACGAAAACTGTTGATCTCTTTTCAAGCGTAATCACCCTGGCACACTAATTGGCCCCACGAAACTGTAATTTCAACAGAATTGCAAGTGTAACATTAATACTGCTGTTGTTTGTTTTAATGTAGAGCTAAACCATGGAGCAGGGCTGCGTCTTTTAAGTTCAAGTATGGCACTGAGTGTAACGAGAATGCAACGCTCGCAGAGGCTATTGGTCTGGCACGAATAGAAACGATTATCAATGCGAGCAAAGTTTATGGGGACACTTTGCATGTAGATCTTGAAACACAGCTTGCTGAAAACGAGTGCTTGAAGATTTATTAGCACAGAAACTGCGTGTCTCGGTATACATCAAAAACCAACCTTGCCAAGTATAAGAACAATGTGAGTGCCCCGCCAGCCAAAAGACTTGACTTCATTCAAGCTCCATTGCCTGTACTGTGGCCAAGCCTGTAAAATAAACAAGAATCCAAGGAATCCTCAAAGATGGAGATCAGCCTACCTGTGTCGTTCAACTCATAGTGTACACTGTGATAAGCCCTACAAAGAATATCTCCTTGAAAAATGTCACTCTCGTAACGACCACTGGGCAAATGAAGTCCAAAGTCGCATTGAAGGCGCTGTCAGTGCACTTGCATGCAGTTGATGCTCGCTACCACAAGGACTGCATGAGCTTATTTGTGAGCAACCGGTGCCGTTTAGATGATGAAAAAGGCACAACCGAACAGCCAGAGACAGACAAAGCCCTGCAGTTTGTGATAGAAACCCTACAGGTCGACATAAGTCGAATTTGGAACTCAGTTGAACTCTTCAAGGAATACCAGGATAGTCACGGGGTGTGCACTCACACGCGTCCGTCTCATAAAAAAGGAGTTGCGAAAGTACTTTGGTAATGACTTTGTTGTCATTTCAACTCCTGGTTATGCCATCTTAATTGCATTCCCATTCCACAAGAATGCTGCCCTGATGCTCAAGATGATTAAGGACGATGAAGAGAATGATGACATTGAGAGTAACGTTAGCGTTTTGGCCAAGCATGTAGTGAAGGGGTGCAAGTCTTCATCCTGTGACAAGTCAAAGTACCAAGTGCACATCAATAAGGATGTTGCTGCTGAGTACGCGTCTAGTACAGTGATGAGGTTACTGGCTGCTCTGTCCTCAGTTGGATACTACCTTACCAGCGCTGTTCATTGCCAATATTATCACAGACGTCATAACAAACATCTGCATCTGCTGATACTGTCAGACAGGGAATATCTGATTCTGAGGAGGGTCTTATCCCAGTTGTGGCTGACAAGTTCTCCAAATGGAAAGCTCTCCACGCACTCGTTGGCAATGATCATCATGCAAACGACCCATGAAGATGACACCCCAACAAGTGAAACCATTCCACGTCTAAAGAAGTGTGAAATGGCTAAGCCAATTGCAGATGGACAGGAAAGTGATGTGAAAATTTCACATGTCAAAAAAAAAGAACACCAATGGCAGAGCTCCAAACATCCTCACTCTCATCAGATATTCTAAATCATCAGGATGTGTCACGGAAGAGAGCTGCGGAAAATGACTTTGCCTTTGGTACCCAAGACAAAAATTGTTTACCTACCGCTCATTGATAAGCCTCCTGCTGATTCAGCAACAATGATGACAGCAATGGTCAAGGTAAAGCAGATATCAGAGACTGCTGGACAGAGATACACAATTCTCACGCTTGACCAACAACTATACCGCATCGCATTGAATGTTCTGTGGGAGAATCAAGGAAGGTTTTTTCACTTCTATCTGAGACTAGGTGGTATGCACTTATTGATGAGTTACTGTGGCTGCATTGGTACGCTGATGGCTGACGCCGGGATAGCAGAAATACTAAGTGCTGCTTTCGGAGGTGTACTGAAAATGCTCATTGGCAAGAAGTTCCCACAAAAAAAACAACCTATATTATGTAACGACCACACAGCCCCCACACCTACCAAGTAACTCACTCTAAATTTCATCCGGGGAACGCCGTCCCGATAGTAGACGACAGGCTTGCGCCAGCGTCTACGAAAGGCAGTGTCGGAAAGCCGTGCATGGTCCGCCTCCATGCGCAACCTGATGTCACTCTGCACGAGGGGGACAACATCCTCTGCCCTCCAGACGTCCCCATCGAAAACTAGGCGGCATCTGCTGTTCCAGATGTGTCTCCTGATGACAGCGGCAAACAACAGCAGATCCCTAACCCAGATTGGGCACACAGGGGGCAACAAACCATACAAACAAAATCACTACTAATGGCCCACTGTGTGCAACCAATAACACCAATAACGAAGGCGTGAAACCAATCCCACACCAACCGGACAAAGGGACACTCCAGCAAAAGGTGTTGCATAGTCTCGATGGCTTTACAGCCCACACGGGGACAAATCCCATCACCTAATCGCCACCTGACTAGGCGAAAATGGTTAGTGAAGAGGACCCCATGTGCAATCCTCCACGCCAAGTCCCTGAGACGGCTATCTAGTGACTTGCAACACACAGACCGCCACACATCTGGAGAGATGGCGGTCCGGCAAGCCGACGGGCACACAGCCGCGAGCATTGAACGAAACAATGGTGGGTATAACACAGAGGGGGCCACGTTCAGCAGAACATGTGGCCCACCCTCTTCTTTGTTTCTACGAAGAGAGTCACCAATCTGAGTATAGACCCCACAAGGGCGTGTCGCCCTTGGCCGGTTATTGGAAAAGGATCCGGGCCAGTGGTGTCGAAAAAGAAACCCACCCCAGTACCTAAAAAAAAAAAAGCAAAGGGAAACGAAGGATTTTCAAAAGCAACAAAAACACCTTTCAAGAGGAAAAAGCGCAGTTTAGATGGTAGGTGGACCAAACCAAGCCCACCGCTCAAGGGGGGGGGGGTCTTATACAGAACGTCCTTTTGACAAGGTTTGGTTTGCGCTTTCCCCAAATGAAATCAAAAATGATCCTCTCCAGTCGCACCAAGGCATGATCCGGTGCGGCGATCACCGTACCAGGATACCAAAGGAGAGGAACAATAAACCTATTTATAACTGTAACCTTCCCAGGGAGGGAGAGCCACCTGTGACTGAATGTGTCGAGCCTTACCTCCACCTGATCAGCCTTCTCGGCCCAAGTGGTGGCCTCCGGGGCACCATAACCTAGCCAGATGCCATTTACCTTCATCATGACATCTGACCAAGTAGCATCGAACGGGAGGGATTGGCCGCGCCAACCTCCCAATCGCAGCCCTTTGGTCTTGGACTTGTTCAGTCTGGCACCAGTAGCCTCTTGGAAGGTGGTCAAAACCTTCCATAAAGGCTTGAAGGAGGCGAGGTCCGACACAATACAAGTGACGTCATCGGCATACTGCACGCATTTAACTCTAGCCCCACCCGGTACGTTGAAGGGTCGAAATCCCAAGCATCTGTGCAGCGAGGTACTGAGCGTTTCGCTGAAGAGAACATACAACAACGGGGAGAGGGGACAACCCTGACGGACACCCCTTCGAACCGGGAAGGGACCAGAAGGTAATCCGTTAACAGTGACAATCATATATGCTTGCTCTGGGAATTCCAGAGAAAAAGAATTTTGTATGAAGACGCTGAAAAATTGTTAAGAGAAGAGAGAGTCCCACTTACTGTTACAATATTGTTACTGTTATGTATTGAGATAAAACAAAATTGATCACTTGGTATTGAATGTAAATACATGTAAAATAACCACAAACAGGTTAGCTTTAAGTATAACTGTACTTCTCGTTTCCAAGAAAACACGACAGAGCGCTCCCTTGGGAAGCCGATACAACGAAACACGCATTATTACGAAGATATATTGGATTTAGTACGTGTATATAGTCATGCTTATCTGATTGGCTGAAATAATCCGCCTATATATTGGAATTAATCGACGTATATATGCGAATTAATACGAGTAAACATTGGATTTAAAACGCGTCTATACTCAAATGAATATGTGTATATATTCGAATTCATACGCGGATATATTTAAGCCCTGTGATTAGCTAGTAATATATACGCGTATATATAGGACTTAATACGCGTACAAATTGTGATTAATACGCGGATATATTTTGCGCTGTTTGTCCCACATGCCTTGGTAGAGATGATCGTTTGATAAACGAGAGTATCTGATCTGGATCTAGTATAATAGCACAAGTCCAAGAACAGATGTAAGAGCTGAGGTAAGTGCTAATTTGCAAATGAAATCTTTATAGCAACAAAAATGCTTATATACTTCTCTATTGCATACTGTACATGCTGCATATTTGTAGAGTTTATTTCATGCTTTTCCACTTACAAACACCCTCCCCCCCCCAAAAAAAATATATATATAACAAAACATAAATAACAGTTTTGGCATGTCCCCTGCATGGTCCAGTGTGCAGATTTTGACTTTTTACTCACATATGTTGCTCTCACTCTGTATGATTGTGGAAAATAGGGACTGTGCCCCAGGGCTAGGAAAGTTATTGATGGTCAGGCTATTTAATTGAAGTTAATTAGTTTTGTCCTTTTCACAAGTTGTACTGAAGTTTGGTAGAAAAGTACCATTTTGACAAAATATCAAATGTCAACTACAAATTCACTTACTGACATTGGACAAGCCGTCTCCCTCCATACATCACCTCACAGATGTGCAAAAATTCATAACAGGGCTACACAGTCTGCATAAATTACAAACCTCAGAAGCAAATCAATCACAACAATATGGTTGAGCAGTGGTCATGCTCTGAGGATTTAACCTTTCAATGCATGCCCTTGAATACAGTTTGACATTAATGGCTCATAATATTGTGGTGTGCAGCCGAGTAAATGAGAATCTACTTGTGCTGATTTTGTCATTGTGCTCCACTTAGATGGGAACAAAATGTGTGAAGGAAACCTTACAAATTTTAACAAATTTCCACTGTCAGAATGTAAAGAGGATGATCCTCACAACTTGGACTTTCAGCCAACTCTTCTCTCATCTCCACACAAAAGCAAGGTAAATGAATCCCTACCTAATACACTTAGAGCGAACGTAAGCATAGATAATGAAATGAAAATGTTGGGAAATTGATTTATGTCAAGTTGCCTGGATAATCAAGAAATGCAGACAAATGATACACATCATTTGAAAATTGATGTGAATAAGACTAGACAGTGAACTATGTCTCAGAAGCAACAACCAAAATTGCATTCCTACCTCTCAACACAAAACAAAACTTGCAACGGATGACATCAATGATGTAATATAACAGATTTCACTTGTGTGCTTTAGTAGTAAATATGATATGCCCACCAATCATTTCCCAAAATGGTGAGGAAACCAAACATTGTTTGGCCAAAAATTTCTTATGGAATTTGTTAAACATGTACAGTATGCACCACAGCTATCCATATAAATAGTTGCAAATCCTTCCGAAATAACACCAAAATCATCGGTATTTAAGATTTGTCAAGGTTCTTGGATCCAACTTTCAAATGTTTCAATTTCAAATCACTTCAGCATAAAGTAATAAATCGATATTAGTTGTTAACATTTTTCTAATCTTAAAGAGAAACGATGTTTGTAGTGTATGAAATACTCATGCATTGCAACTAATTGAGAAACAACTCTTGTGTGATAGAGAAAAAGGTATTGTGTCAATCTATAAGAACAGAGCTGCTGTTCCACTCTTGTTCATGTAGCCAAATGAATTTTACTTTGGAGATAGCCTCACTGACAAATTACATTTCATTCCCCTATGCTTAGCTAAAACAGTTCTAAGGACAAGTACATCAAGCACTACATAAATGCTTATTGATCAATTGGTATATATGTATTTTCTCAACCTTCATAATTTTGGTTCTGTATTATTAAGGAAGGAGTGATCTGCTTCCCAAACCTACAAAAGGTTTTTCCTTTCATTACATACATTGAACATATAACTATGTCACGTTATTTGTTATCATTGTATGTTACGAAGACACAATGAAATGAAAGAAATGAAAACACTCCACACCCCTTTAAAGTGAAACTCTCTTGTATGGTCCAGACTTGAATTTTTATTTCCTAAAAACTTCCCAAAAATATGATAATTTATATATGGAGAGGAGAAAAATCCAGTCATTGAACTATTACTTTGCATTTTTACAATTTTGAGAAATGAAAGTGAATGCATGAGAAATAAAGTACAAAAATGTCTTTAAACCCATTCCCCATGTCATGCATTAGTATCATAAAAGAATTCTTAGTTACAATCAGGGATGTGCCCAGAAACGTCAGGGTGCAAGACAACTGTTCAATTCAGTATGCTGCATATCCAAGGGAGGAAGTGTCCCCTACCTACCCTTAAGGAAAAAAAGCCTGAAAGACTGCTTGGATTTGAAATGGTCTCATCTTTAGTTACCTTTTTAGCAAAGAAATTTGAAGATTTATTTGCTCAGTGCTGGGCAGAAATAGGAAAAACAAATCCTTGTGTCAGGCAGCACCCTGATTATTGAATATTTCATCAGAGGGCTGAACATTTCAGCCTGCCCAGGCCACCTCAAAAATATTGCAACAACACAATGTCCCAACAATTGCTTTCTGGTGTAAAGATACTCTGTTCAACTTAAAACTCATTACCTTAATGTTGAAACAATTACTGTTGTAACGGTTCATTCACAATTTCTATACGTAAAATATATTCATTGATATTTAAACCTGTTCGTATTCATAATTTGTGAGCTCGGCAGCAATCTCGTGCTGTCTTGCATGGCAAATATTCCCACATGCGGAATTCTTCACATTACAGTACCGCACAATGGTTAGTTTAAATTGTTTTGTGTACGAGGCCGAGACGTCTCTCACTCGGCATTATTCGAGAGAGGGTGCACAGCCTTGTACAGATAGGCCGACCATGCATGTTGTTAAGACACAATTTATCTTTGCCACACCTTATCAGAGTGCTTAACTGAGCCGCAATTTGTAAAGAGTCCAAAGAGGTAGCCTACTTTATGTTATGTAAGTTTACCCCGGACCTAAAGGCTTCTTCTTGTCCAATTGTAATATGTATATCCACCAATTACAGAGATAGTAAATATTCTTTTCGTGAGAACTTAGTGACAGTTTAGATGGAACTAGATATCACTCAATGGACTAGGCTTACTACTATAGATGATATATTCACTTCTTATTGTATATGTATTCGATCGAATGTGCACTTTGTAGTTGTTTGTATAATTATTATTTCTATTTGTAGTTTTCACGAAGGTAAACAAAGAAAACCAGAAGACTCGGTCCTAATTTTTGACGGCTACAGTTATAACTGTCTTTTATCTATTTCCAGATCATGCAAGCAAATACAGAGGTAACCATGACAGCAAAGGAGAACTTTGGAGAACTTAAAACTGCCAAGACAGGCACCAAATACAGCATCATACTCATCGCAGACGAGACCGGATCATTGGATCTCAAACTATGGAATAATGATGCTGAAACCAAATGTGGTCTGACAAAAGGAGATACAACCCTGGCACAAAACATTAAGATCTCAGTTTATCATAATACACAGCAATAACAAAAGTGCATAAAGTGTGCAATGCACCATTAAGGCAATTCCTGCCCTACTTGCAACAAGAAACTCAGATCTCATGATGACAAGTGCTTTGGCAAGTGTGACTCCTGTAACAGTTATTACAATAAGCCAATGCTTTGTTCTACTTGTCGCTTGGCATTACAATCAGAACATGATGAATCCCTCCTTGCATTTGGCCTACAGGCCCTTCAAATCTGTGCTGTCACTAACGTCACATAAGTGAAAGCCAACACGGAAGAAGTAATGCAAACAATTTCCTCAACCAGATATAGGTTGTAGTCTAGGAGCCTGTCCCATATGATTTTAGCCCAGAAGGTTTGACCCCTTAAAGTTACTCAGACCATCTAGGTCATTCCGAAAAAAAAATTCAGCTCAACTCCAGTGGTCGGGTTCGGACCCAAGACCCCCCCCCCCGGACGGGTTAATTTCAGCCCATCTAGCCCAAACTTTGTCAGAAGGAAGTAGTATGGCTGTACATTACAAAAAAGGCGTCTGGTTCTGAAATTTAACTGGAACTAATTAATGTAGAGCCATAGTGGGCTATGCCACATGTATTCAATGAGTTGAGAGTATTGCTTCTACATCTCGGTGTCAAACGGTCTTGCGGAATACAGATGGAGTTGTCAATCTCCATGAAATCGATAACAGATACTCGTCTGACGTAACAGGGGAGGATACCAACGACGAATCCGTAGATACGGAAGATGATGCAGGTGATCGTTAAAACTTCTGAAATTCACACCCTTGTTTTGCAGGTGACTCTTCAATGGCAATATTGTGCAGGTAGCAGTTCCAGAAAATACTCACCTATAAGGCAATAGGCTTAGCCTAACATCTATTGTTTAATTTTACAATTATTTCGTTATTATTCCAGGTCTGCTTAAACTGCAAAAGTGGGATAGCCCTCTATGGCTCCCATGTTGTAATTTCGAAGAACTGAAGCTTACTGAGCACACATTCATGGCTTGGTATGTCAACAGAGCTGAACCTGACAGGTCAGTCATCGGTATTTTAACCAGGGTTGATCTGCCAGTTCATTACTCTGCATTTCTCCAGGGCGGTGGGGAGGAGGGGGTGCATGGGGTAAACAGTTTGTTAATGTAAATAGTTCCACAACTTCCAGTGTGGGTTGCCCTGTGTGAATACAGCACATGGAAAGGGTTCGATTCTTGTGAGAGCACTAATTCCAAAGTATAATAACATGTGCAAATCCTCGAAGAAATTCATTCTATCTTTTCAGATCCAGACTGGGAAGACTGGTCGCTTGCCTCGAGGACGAAAAATATCACGAAATGTTGCAAACTGAAAAACAAAACCGACAGCGTAAACGTGCAACAGGTGAAGAGTATGTTGGGGTTAGCAACAAGGTTGTGCCTGCTAAGTCAGTACCAGCTGATGGATGTGGATGTGCAAAGCTGTGCTCCGCCAAGATCAGCCAAGAGAGAAGGCAGGAAATATTTAAATCTTATCATAGCATGGACTTTGATAGTCAGAGGGCATTTATTGGAGGGGGAGTTAAGCAGAAACCCGTTGTCAGAAAATACACAAGAGATGAACAAACAGTACAAGGGTATTTTTTTTTGGGGGGGGGGTTAGATGCGGAAAAGAACAATTGGCTAGTCTGCAATAAGTTTTTCATGAGTACGTTAAAAATTTCAAACGGCTTCAATGATAGAGTAGTGAAACAAGTCAAGGAAACCGGTACTACACAGCCTGATAAGAGAGGGAAACACGTCCCAGGCACTAAAACTAATGAGGAAGACTCGACCTATTTGAAAAACTTCATCAAGAGTATTCCTGTTTACCAGTCCCATTACTCCAGGAAAGACAACCCCGACCGGATGTATTTTGCCCCTGGACTGAATGCCCGAATACTGTATGACTTAAGATCTGGAACTATAGGCATATTCTTAACTATCACTTCAATATCGCTTTCCACAGTCCCCTTATGCTGCAAAAGGCAAATCACTGGCCAGTCAGAATAATCAGCAAGAAATGTAATGAACTGAAAACAATTAAAGATCTTCATTTAAGGAAAGCCCAGGCTGCCCGTGATGACTCTGATCATAACAAACATGCTACCAAGGATCATCCGAACTTGACCTTTTTCACATTTGACTTGATGAAGACACTGCCAACGCCTGTAGCGCCTAATAATAATAATAATAAGTAAGGTTTATAATGCGCTAATTATAAAAAAAATAGTTGTCAAAAGCGTCATACAAATAAATATGAATAGAAAGAAAAGCCAAAATAATAATGCAACAATGAAGTATACTTACAAATGAAATTGAAAAATGTTTAGCATAGAGGTTTTTAGTTTAGATTTGAAAAGTGATTTATTAGGTATACATTTTAAATGGTTTGGGAGGGAATTCCACAATTTGGGACCAGAAACTGAAAAAGCACGGTTGGCATAAGTAAAGTCCTAGGTACAAGGAGAGTAATTAATTTTGACTGACGGCTGGAACGCTTTGGAACGTATTGCTTTACTAATACGTTCCGGGATAAACGATTATAAATACAATTGTGGATTAAAATAAGGACTTTGAAATGTATACGCGTTTCAATGGGAAGCCAGTGTAATGCTTTAAGAAGAGGGGTAACATGTGTAAACTTTGGCAGCGCAGTTTTGATTTTTTTGCAAACGAATTACCAGATTTTTTGGAAGGCCAATGAAAATTGAATTACAGAAATGAAGGCGGGATGTAACAAAAGCACGGATTAATTGCTGACTCATTTCTTGGGAGAGATATGGTCTGACTAATTTAATATTCCTTAAGTGTATACAGCAAGATTTAATGACATTAGAAATGTGTTGTTCAAGAGAGAATTTTGAATCGAGTGTTTCTCCTAAGTTGCGAGCCTGATGACATGGATTTACAATCACTCCGCAGAGATTGAAAGTTATGTTTGTTAAGGGTTTCCGTCTAGATGTTGAGGACATCAATAAAACGTCAGTTTTAGAATGATTAAGTTTCATCCAATTGTTGATTTCAGCAAAGGTGCTTTGAATGGAATTGACTTTAGTTTGGATATCAGTTGGGCCTACTGGAATAGTTTACTACAAGAAACAGCTATGGACATTCAACTTTGGCATCCATGATGCAAGAAAGAATATGAAACGAATCGATTGGTTCCACAGGCCCAAGAGAAATTGCTTCCTGCGTTCTCAAGCATATGACAAGTCAACCAATGACCCCCAACCTTGTTGTGTATAGCAACAGCTGTGGATGACAAATCGAAACATCCGTCTAGCGTCTTTATGGTTACATGTAGTTTGTAACCCTGCAATTCCAGTTACCACAATTGACCACCCCCTACATCATGGTTCCTGACGAGTGGACTACCCTGATCCAAAATACCAAACAGAGAAACAACTTTATCGTGACGTCTCTTACATCTCAGGATATTATTGACACCACGCCATTTGAAGATGCAATCACCAATCGGAAGCATGACGCACAAAAGGAGAAAGTGAACTGGTTGAAGATTCAGTGGATGAGGTTCCAGACCACAGACCCATCTTTTTTTTTTTCAAGTACTCAAACCAACAGTTGGGTGATTTTCGATGCATCGATCTGAAGAAAAGGGTAGCTCGTGGTCGTCCATCCAATCCTGAGACACTTTGGGAGATAGCACCCTCCATCCTATATCCTGATGGGAGAGCCATCCAGGAGGCGAAGTACAAAGACCTACAAGACCTACTCTCCCTCATCCCCCTGTACATCACAGACCCTGAGACATGCATCAGCAGCAGTGGGCGGTCATGCTGTTGAAGGTTAGAGGAATGAAGGGGAAAAACTGGATGTCTCCCGCCTTTCACCCACGCTGTTAAACCCCATAGTACAGATGTGTGCCTAACCCCCTCCCCCCATTTTGCACTCCACACTACCCACCTCCCATGTCGCTACTGCACACTGCCCATTCCCAATGTTGCTACTCCACACTGGCCATCCCCCCAACATCGCTACCCCACCCCCCTCATTGTTACTCCACACTGCCCACCCCTACATTGCTACTACACACTGCGCACCCCCCCCACATTGCTGCCCCCTCCCCCATTCCTACTCCACACTGCCCCCATTGCTTCATCACACTGCCCCATGCCCCCAAATCGCTACTTCACACACCATGACCCCCCACACTGCTACTCCAAACTTCATACAAACAATACAAGTTATGACTGTTGTGACTATTCAATATATACTGTTTGTGCCATAGCGGGCTATCCCACTAATTGCATTAATTACCACTATTCATCAAGTATTTGTTATTGTTATATATGTTAGAAAACTGTTGTTATGTAATAACCTGAAAATAAAGAGTATGCATCTGAAATCAAAACTGCTCATTTTTCAAGTAACAAAAACTTTGGACCCCGTTTTCTCAAAACTATGTTCATGTGGCTTAGCCCACTATGGTTTTGAGCCCCTCAATTATTACAAAAATCACATGAAAATTTAATTTTTCACCAAGATAATTAATGACATATTGTATTTGGCTTATCTTTGGAAATCATTCATTTCTAAAATTAAAAAAATCTATCCGTGTACTATCACTAATTTCAACAAATCAGATAAGAATTAATAGTTACTAAGCTATTGCACATTGACTTTACATGTTTTCAGACGATTGATTGTAAACAAGCGCAGTATTACTTATTTGAAAATGTACATAATAACTTAACATTCATTGATAGCAATTTCCAATCTGTGTACTACTAATTTATGCAAATCAGATAAGAATTAATCATGATAAGCTGTTGCACATTCAATGAACTTGTTTATGGATGATTGCTTAACAATCAATTTCCAATGGACGTACTATCAATTATTACAAAAATCACATGATAAGTAATAATTGACATAACATATTTGGCTTATATGTTTTGAAATCATTGATTTATAACACTTTTCATCTTTGTACTGTTAATAAATTACACAAATGACATGATAATTCATAATTGACATAACATATTTGGCTTATATGTTTAGATATCGTTCATTATAACAATTTCCATTGTACGTGCTATAGCCAATCTTTACAAAGTTTCCAATGTTTGTACTATGAATGTTACACATCACATTACAACTAATAGTTAACATTAAACATTCAATATACACGTTTTGAAAACAATGGGTGTACCATTACTAATTGAAAGAAAATCACATGACAATTAAGATTTTTACAACTGCACATTACACAGTTGATTCATTTGCTTTTGATATCACTGTGTGATTGCTTTAAAAACCAAATTACATGCTGGACATGACAATAAAGAAAGTTGGATATTAAGCATATATTCTCATTTTTTGGTATTCACATGTACTCTAACAGATGACAGATTTGAAATTTAATACAGAAACTTTCAGAAATATGGATACAACATACAGTCACAGGGGATGTTTTTGGTTACAAAATTGTATGTCTGGGCTTCTGATCACTTCAGCTCCCATACATGTACCTGTGCTTGTAGCTCATGCTTGTTATTCCAGATCC
Organism: Apostichopus japonicus; assembly: GCF_037975245.1. Taxonomy (NCBI): domain Eukaryota; kingdom Metazoa; phylum Echinodermata; class Holothuroidea; order Aspidochirotida; family Stichopodidae; genus Apostichopus; species Apostichopus japonicus. The sequence goes on from NC_092577.1 coordinate 24,035,731, forward strand.
TGATAATTGAAATATACACTATATACAGAAAGTACGAGAATCTTGCTAATTCCAAATCAAGAATAAAAACCTTCATGAAATACATTAAAAGTGTTCCAATTCCACAACTTTCTTATACAAGTGTACAACATCATAGTGCACAATTTTCATTGCTGTCCTGCTAACCACCGTCCACAAGGGCAGCCCCAGATAAACGGCGAAAATCGCCTTGAACATGAAGGCGAATGTCAGAAAGCAAACATGTGCCCATTATTTTCACATGGGCCACTTTTGTATTTGTGTAACATATACCGTAAAAGCATGAAATACATACATGTACAACCAGGAACAAATGTTAAATTTGAAAAGTTTTTACACTTGTACAGCAGATTCCTTTGTAGAAAACAGAAAATAACAACATGCTTTCAACAGGACCAGCCCCAGTTCATGTTGGTAGAATAAGTTTGCTTGTTCAACATGGTTGTTTGGACTGGCACAAGGGCTTGGTACTGATTTTTGACATCAGTTAGTAGGAGCACCTCTATGTTTGTTATGATTGTTTCTTCGATGAAGCAGGTCAGGGCATCGAAGGCTTTTGTGTGTCCATTTTTTTTATTGCCAGTTGCTTCATTGTGGCTGATCCTTTCAGTCAAGTGCCTGTTTCTCTTGTTTCATTTCAGCCATAGCAAGAGGTGTTGCTCTTGCTTCTGATTGATACTTTGATCGGCAAAAGGCATGGTATTTCACTTCTTTTGATATGAAATCAATGCGGCTTATACGTGCAAGTAACTTGTTATCACTTTTCCAACGTGCATACTTCTTCACTTCCTTCAAAGTTACTTGTTTCGACATTCATCAACCTTTGTTCCTTCTTTACTGTCTTCCGAGCATGGCCACAGAAAAGTCAAACTTCAAGAAATAATCCTGTTCCTTCTTTGGTGGATCTGATTTCTGAGCGGGTGACAGTCTCAGATTTTTCACTAGATTTGTTCTCAGGATTAGTATCAGTAACATTTTCCACCATATCTCGATGTACTTTTGACAGCAGTGAATTTTCGATAGCTATGAAATCCATGTACTGTATCTATCTCTTCGGGCAGTGAAACCTCTGCATACGTATTGCTTCCGTGTTGCTAGAATCACTTTGCACTTTTGCATAGTGTCATTTGTGAAGAGAATGATGTTACCTTGATCTGCGTCATTTTTCCCATGCAAAGAACAGACATAACCTGAAGGGAAACAAAAAAGGGGAATTCTGTAAATATGTTTTATTTTTTAAATCTAGTGATTTCATGATCTTACAAAAGAATGACAGTGTCTTTCTCTGCCATGTCTTACATGTATTACAAATAGAGGGTCTCATTATAACTATTCAGAGCGGGGGGGGGTAGGGAGGCTTTAGCCCCCACTTGTTTTGCAAAGCGACCATATGTTTACACTCACCTTTAACACATAACAAAATTCATATATGTTACGCCCCCCCCCCCCCCTCACTTGAAAATATACTCCGCCAGTGAGGTCTGATGAAGGCTGAAACATGGTACATCAAAATATGCAGTATAATGGACCAGGCCTACCATGTATATAAACTTAGGCAATAATCTATATATACCTGTAAGTTTCTCGATTTTTCTGTTAGGCAGCCATCTTGTGACCTGGTGTGTAAACTTTATGTATCTGAAATAGAAGCGCACAATAAGTAAAGCACTGTACAGACCGGGGCACAAACATTTAAATAACGAACTGGAATAATACGGGGTGGGAAAATACTGCCTTTTCACCCATGATGTAAATCAAATTAACCTTGGAGATTTTGTAAATATTCCTTGATTTTACAAAATGAGTACTCAATTATTGTTTGCAATAGTACAATGTGAGCTTCTAGAAATCTAACCCATAGGATACATATATATATTTAAGGAAACGCCAAAAATGAAATGAAAACAATTGCACAGGGAAAGTGTACATTCGTAACACAAAAACAGCTGAAGCAGGGGGGGGGGGCAGCTTCAATAATATAATTGAGTGATCAAGCGTCCCCCAAATCACTTCTCTGATTAACCAATGATATCTATAACTGGCATATCTATAACTGTTTGAAAAGGCTCCAGAAATTAGAAGAATGTTGTTCGTAACCATATCTAATATGCAAAAGAGTCCCCAATATTTTGTTGGTTCCACCACTGCTGTAACAGCATAAATTATGGGATCAAGCAGATAACTGGGTTGCAGGCCATTAATTAAAGCAGGTCTTATGATTGACATGAATAAAACAATCTTCTGCCAAAAAAAAATACTATCAAAGTTTAAAATGAATTTTGAGACGGAATTATGAGTATTATAGAAAACGAAAGTGCTTGGAAACTAATACAATCTCTTTTATTACTCCGAATATTTTTTGGATATGCCCTTCCATTTAACTGCTTAAATCTGAATTAATCAAATATACACCTTCACTCCACAAGAACAGAACCGTAAGAGAATGTGGGAATAGAGAAATTTGGTGAAAGTGGAGGACCAACTATGGTCACATAACAGGATGTGGGCAAGGTTGTAATACAGGCATAAGACAAAGAGGGTCTTTGTCTTGTCTTATAAATTAAAACATTTCCAGCAAAGGCAGGAGAAACACCTTCCACAAGATTGTCATCTATATCAGTTTTTTTTTATTACGCCAGGGATGCCTACCCATATTTGATACTTAGGTGCTATAGTAAAAAAATGAAAATGTTTTCAACTTACCAAAAACAGGAGCATCACGTTTCAGTCACTTAAATGCCTAGCAACTTTGGACCGCTTGTCACCCAAAAAGATGAAGCAATTAACAAAGGCAAGGCATAACTACATAGAATATCTCCTCTCATAAATATGATCATTAATTATTTTTGGTAATAATTATTGTTTATCTTTTTATCATCTCAGTTGATGGGTAAAAGACACTGAGTAGGGGCTCTTTGTAGGGGTCTCACGACCCATTAACATTTGTTCCTGGTTCCACATGTATGTATTTCTGATTTTACGGTATATGTTACACAAATACAAAAGTGGCCTATGTGAGAATAATGGGCACATGTTTGCTTTCAGACCATTTGGTATTTTCCATGTTTTATAATATAATGTCTTGAATACTTTAAACAAAATTCTCGTCTATGATCAGATTGCGTCAATTGAATTGGCTGGGTGGGGGCACCTTGTGGGGGTTGTGACAACCCCTTCCCGACTGGGAATTTTGTCAGTTTTACACTTTTTGTAATGTACATCTGTAGTGACCGCACTGCAAGCGAGCATATATAGTATTCCCTCTCGCAAAGTGGAACAGCCTAGGTATTTTGTTTACAAACATTCTGTCGCCCAACTTTCTTGCTTATCTCCACTCCCATTTATAGTAAACTTGAACAAAGAGGACCAGTTTCCAACGAGAGAAAGTTTTGGGGTCATAAGTTCAAGTGTAGAGCGACATATTTTTATCAGTCACTTCGTTCATGGAAGTAGATACCATTGCCTACACTACAGCGATAGCTGGCTAAAAAGGCCGATACTTCATATATTTTTCGTATATTCTTCGGGAATCCACCGGACATTTTATGTGTGGGATGTAGCAATGCAACCCACCAATTACTAGCGGATTCAGTGATACATTTATTCATTTATAAGGATTTTCATATATACGGATCTATCCTGGAACTGACAGTTCAAGTTCCCTGGACCGACGCAAGGAGGGTTAGACTAGACAGAACTATTATTAGAGGTTAGTAGTATTTATTATTATTATTTACAAGACCTCTAAACATCCACACTACTTCCTTTTGACAAAGTGGCTAGATGGGGTGAAATCAACCCGCCTTTTGGGGGGCGGGTAGGGTAAACTTTGTGGGGGTCTGACAACACCTTCCCGACCAACAATTTTGTCAGTTTTTCTATTTTTGTATCATACTGCCATATTGGGCTAGATGGGGTGAAGTCAACCCGACTGGGGGTGACTTAGTGGGGAGTCTGACAACCCCTTCCCGACCAAGAATTTTGTCAGTTTTGCCCTTTTGTTTAATGTACAGCCATACTACTTCCTTCTGACAAAGTTTGGTCCATGGGCTAGATGGGGGGGGGGGACAAGATTAAGTCTTGTCGAAGGTGTCATTTTTGCATTGAGAAAAGATCCAGCCGTTTAAGCCTCTCCTCATCGCTTTTGTTCCTCAAGCCTTTCATAAGTTTTGTCATACGTCGTTGCACTCCTATTAAATTTATATCTGCCTCCATACTTATTAGTATTGACTAAAATCCCTAGATCCTTTTCTTCATTTTTGGTTGCTAATTCCATTCCATCCTCTATTCTGAAGACACTTCTTGAAAGCAAAGAATTAAGGTCATTGATACAATCAGCAGTGAAGGAGGCCATCCAAGTGTCACTGGATGAACTTTCCCACATTATGGAGATGCATGAAGGCAAAATTCCTGAACTGGAGTGTCAGCTTGAAGGAAATTCCAAAGAACTTACCGCATGGACCAGTGAACATGGTCATTTTAAGTCTGATATGGAACAAGTCAAATGTGAGCTGAATGTCTTGGAACAGTATTCCCGACGCAATTGTCTACGTATATTTGGCTTTCCAGATGAAAACACAAATCTCCTTATCAAGATTCTGGCCTGTGACAAACTGGCAGTGGAACTAAAGGAAAGCGACTTTGACAGAAGTCACCGAATTGGAAAACTCAATAAGAAAGGTTGCCGTGCTATAATTATGAAATTTACCAATTACATAGTCAAGTCACAGGTATTACGATCAAGGAGAAAACTAAAATCCACAGAAATACTTATATAGGAAGACCTCACTCCAAGAAACAGCACGACTGAAGAAGGTTTCGGATCACCCTCGTGTATCCTCCGCATGGTCCATTGATGGTCGAATCTTTGGCTTAGTGAAAACTTCAGATGGGGCTGAAGCAAAGCGAAGGATCACAGGCCTGTCCGATCTAGCAAACTTATTACAACGTTACCACTGAAGTTATTGTATTTTCATGAGGACATCATCATGGATCCCAATGAATTCTCTAATGCCGACTGGTAATGTCGAATTCAACCGCAATAATATCAACGATCTCAATAGTATTTTTCTACACAAGTTAGTAAGTAACTGCATTACGAATGATGATAATCAAATGTTTTATGATAATGCAAACTGTTCTTATATTGATGCAAGTCATTTATATAGTAAGGAACTTTCATGAGGGTGTAATTTTTCCATAGTACATATTAATTCACGTAGCCTCTGGAAAAACCATCATGCTGGATATAATTTGTTATATGACAATCCCAAAGGTGCTTTTTCTGTTGCAGCAATTTCTGAAATATGGCTGCATAATAATAGTCCCTTAAGTATGGTTAGTATTCCCAAATAAGAAAAGATAAAAAAACGGGATGTTTACATTTCTTTGAGCAGGAACCAAAATGCAGTTTTCAGTTGAGTTTTTGGTGGTTGTTAAACAGACTGGGATTGTTTTTGGTTTTGTTGACCTTTGGTCCGTGTCCGTTTTCTTTGCACGTAAAAAGCACAAGTTCACCTCGGGATCTTACTATATATATATATGAGAAATTTTAAACTTGCATACATGCCTGTTGCCAGGTCTTATTCTGTTCCAATGAGAAAAACAAACACCATACAGCTGAATGGAAATTAGATGAAAACCCTACTGTCACCCCAGTTTGGAAATGGTGAAATTTTTCATGTGTTTCACGTGTTTAAAGCAATACTTTTTTGTATGGGTGGATGTGATGAGGGTAATTTTGTTTTTGGTAGGTATTATTCCATTATGTCATATTTTGTTTCATTTCACCATACCCAATCCCACTGGGAATATGCTCACATTATTGAATGCAAAGTACCAATTATAAGTGATTTGTTTTTTTTTTTACATTGGCTGCATCATAAATTTTAACACAATTGACAAATGGGGTTATGCCATGATACAGCATGAACCTATCTATCCCATATATTAATTGTTATGCGATTGCACAAAGATGACAATGGGTTTCATTTGATGAAAGTTGGTGACAATTATCCATGACGTTGCCAAAAAGTTGTCCAACAAAGTCATCTTATGTCTAGTTATTTTCAATTGTTTAAAGGTAAGACAGTATCAAATAACGTGGTAAAAACAGGGCCTGCATAACTGCTATTGTACTATCATTGTTATTGTTAAAGTACTGAAATGTTGTGGGCTCCTTAAATCTTCAAAGAGCCATCAACTTGCAAGTGGAATTCTGTATATTAATCAATCAATTTCCATAAAGATATTGTATTTTGACATGTTTTGAGCTGGGCAATAAAACAATAAACTGGATTGAAATATTGAAATTTGCAATTTATTTCGAGATTTTTCTTGTTTATGTTTCTGAAAGTATATCATATGTATATATATATCACAAGCTAGAACAACATTTAGCTGCAACTATTATTATAATGTATTGGAGCTATTCATGTACAGATCCCGCCTAAAACTCCCTATTATTTACCTACAGCCTAACAAACCTTGGAAAACAAACACAAGTTTAAATATAAAGAAGTACATAGAAATGCAAACACCCTATTGTTTGTAAGTAGTCCTGTACCTTGTCTGTCACAGAGGGATTGGACAACCCAGCCAGTTATTAATTGTTGGCAGCCTTCAGCGTTTACCAGTAGCTCAGTAGCAGCTCAACACTGCACTGCCAATTGTTGCTCAATTAATGAACGGGTGGGCCAATCATTAGCACATCCATGATTTAACTCGGAAAGTCTTGGGGTGGACAATACCAGATGGGCACAAATACTTTTCTTGATGCTGTCCCTTTCATGGTTAGAAGAAGAATACAATCCTATATTAAATCCTATATATAAGATTGTATACAATCCTACAATATATGATCCTATAACATATTTAGTTTGGATATAATCCTAAATTTCTCAATGTAAGGGGGTACAAGCAACCCCCCCCCCCCATCACTATAGTGATTTAAATGAGGAAGCTACCAAAAGCTGGGCCGTTAATGAGCCATCATACCCTTCATCAGTAAACTACTGGTGGTAGTTCTTCAACCCTTCATGTATTTGCTAATCCCACAGCTATGCAACTGAATACAACATTTATTAGTATACAATTGTTTATATTGAGTCCTGCACCCTTACCCAGGATGTTCAGTGGCGTTGCCCTGCAGGGTGTTTACTAGAGGTGTGCTGAAGCACCCCCCCCCTTCACATGTACCCATCACCCCATAATTTATCCTCATGTAAAAGACCCCAAACGGACCACTTAAAACAAAAAACAGCATAGATAATTGGTAATTTTATGCATAGAATGGTAAAATAATATATACAGGGTAAAAGTAAATGTTAATATAAATGTTAAAATGTAATTATTTCTTTTTATTCTAGATGTTATTCGTTAGCATTTACAAGATGCCCCACATAGACCATAACTGTCAATAGTAGAAAATTGGAGTATGACCTCCGAGAAACTTGCAATAACTTTTTTGTGTAGAACATTTTAAATGACAGTTTTTGGTAATGGTTTGGTTATAGTGGAAATCTTTTAAATTAACAGTTGGCAGTTGGCAGTTGGAGTTGGCTTTCGTGGAGTGCGGACGTGTTTTCGCTCTCGCTCTTCATCTGTTGCAGCTGTTATTGTACTGTGCTGTGCTATACTTCCCGCCAGACGGGTGTGATAGCTTGTGTTCGTGTGTTTTCCTCAGTTCGTATATCGTTTGTTGTTTCACTATCCTGTCTTTTCTTTGTTTTGTGTTACTACCCTGTGGCCTAGCCACCTTCGGTATCATGGCATCGCGCCGTGATTCTCGGATAGTTAAGTTGTCGTTCACCGGTGAACAAGCTGTTCCACCGGTGCAAGTTTTTAGTATTTTGAAGAGCAAGGGTGTTGTTGTGCCTGGAGAGGTTGATGCTTTGCAAGCTCTCCAGGGTCGTAATACGTACGATTTACGTTTTACCAGTGACGTGGCCCGTCAGAAAGGTTTTACCAGTGACGTGGCCCGTCAGAAAGGTGTCACGTTGCTGAGTAACGTCGAGGGGATGACAGTTACTCCATACGAGCGATCCGTATGGGTAACTATCATCCACGTAGGACTAGAGGTGCGGCAGGAACTTGTCGTAACGGTTTTGGGTCGGTTCGGGGCTGTCAAGGCTGCCAAAATGTGCTCCTATGCACAAGCCCCTGGGGTGTTGAACGGGCACCGACAGGTTCGGATCGACCTGAAACAGGACATTCCCTCCTTCCTGTTTATAGCAGGGCATAAAGCCCACGTGCGGTATCCCGGTCAGCCCCGTACCTGCTTCAGGTGTGGGGAGACCGGGCACGAAGCCAAGGGCTGCCCAAACAAGAAATGTGGGCGCTGCCTTCGTCTTGGGCATGATAGCACCGCTTGCCCAAACGAGGTTGTGTGCTCACTATGTGGGAAGGAGGGACATGTCTTTCGAGCTTGTCCCTCCTCTTATGTCTCTAGGACTAAGAGTGGGGGTAAGTCAAGTTCCGACGCACCTACTACTTCACGAGAGGGGGAATCTGGTGGGATTTTACCCTCCCCTGCACCTGGTTCACCCTCCCCCGTCGTTGCAGACCCCAACCCCGTGCCCGCACCGAGAAAGTCTCCACCAGCTTCCCCCATCAACTCGTCCAGTTCCGTCCCCAATCCGCCGCCGGTATCGCCAGATCCGGAGGCTTTGTCTGACGGAGAATCGGTGGTCATCGATTCTCCGGAGGTTCTGTCTGACAGCGACTCCGGTGAATCGGTGATCAGCGAGCCGAAACGTGCCACTGGGACGAGCTGGTACGACGAAATGGGGGAACCCTCTCTTAAAAGGTCGGCTTCAAGTGACGACTCGGACGACGATATGTCGTCAAGGGCGCGCTTGAAGCTTACGGAATCGTCGTCTTCGTAGTTTTGCCCCACTGCCCTCTCATGGCCCATACACTTTCAGTTGCCACTTTCAACGTGAATGGCATGAGGGATCATCGCAAGCGCAGTGGCATTTTCCAATATTGTAAATCAATGGAGGTCGACTGCGTTTGCCTGCAAGAAACACATATTTTGGAAGAAGATGTCCCTCTATGGGCTTATGAGTGGGGTGGTGAGCTGCATGCTTCGTTTGGTTCGTCTTCATCCTGTGGCACTGTCATCCTTCTGTCAGCTCGTCAGGCGGGTTGTGCCACTAGGGTGGAGACGGATCACGAGGGCCGATTGGTTTGCATTCTATTCAAGTATCCACAGGGTTACATCGCCATTTGCAATGTGTATGCTCCCAATCGGCCTTCTGCTAGACGAGATTTTTTTAACACGCTGCCTTCCTTTGTTCCTGGTAGTGCGCCGTGTGTCATGGTCGGAGACTTTAACTGTGTCCCAGACTCGGGTCTTGACAGACTCGGAACTTCTGTGTCTGCAAGTCCCGACGCTGGGATCACAGAATTGGACAGATTCACTTCGGCACACCTTTTAGCCGATGTCTGGAGGCATATGCACCCGTGTAGTACGGGGTATACGTGGGTGAGGCCTAACGGAGAAGATGCCTCCAGGATAGATCGAGTGTATGCGCCCGTAAGTTTTACATTTTCGGGTTGCGAGACGCTCAGCTGTCCGCTCTCTGACCATGACACTGTAGTAGCACGTTTTGTTTTGCCTTCCATTTTCCCCATCGGGCGGGGCCTATGGAAGCTTAACTGTCGGATTCTTGGCGAGGCAGAGTTCCGCCAGGGTTTCGAGACCAGGTACAAAGGATGGCAAACATTGAAGCCGGCCTTTGCTTCTACATCCCAATGGTGGGATGAGGTCAAGTTGCGCATCAAACGCTACGCAATTCAGTATTGCGTGACCCGCGCACGGCGTCGAAGAGAAATTCTCGAAGCTGTGCGCGGAGGTGAAGTTTGGCGACCCTTCGGCAGTCATCGCTTTGCAGACTTATCTCGATGAAAAGTACCACGGTGCCCGCGTCAGGGCCCGTGTCGAAGCGGTGGAAGCCGAGGAGCGCCCTTGACTGAGGTTTTACCAGTCCGTTAGCTCATCGGCAGGTGACAGACGCGTCCCGTCTGTACGCGCTACTGATGGGACCGTGGTTAGTGACCCTCACGGCATTGTCCGCGTATATAAAGAGTACTATTCGAGTTTGTTTACGCGTGGCAATGTCGACTTGTCGGCACAGGCTGATTTATTGAGGGGAATCTCAAAAACCGTTCCCCACGATGTCAATGATATTTTGGGGGGCGAAATAACCACTGTTGAGCTTTGGAAGGCGCTTTCGAAGATGAAGAATGGCAAGTCCCCGGGTTCGGACGGGCTTCCGAGGGAGTTCTACCGAACCTTCTGGGCAATAATAGGACCCGACATCAGAGCCGTCTTCGAGGACGCCTTCCAAAACGGACTGTTAAACCAAAGTCAACGTCTGGGCATGATTACTTTGCTGCCCAAGTCTGGGGACCCCTTGGATCCCCGTAACAAGCGTCCGATCACCTTGTTAAATGTGGACTACAAGTTGCTGGCTAAGGCTTTGTGCACTGGCTATGCCGCATCTTGTGGGTGATCTCCAGACTTGTGCAGTGAAGGGTCATTGCATCCAGCAGAACTTGTGGTTGATGCGCGACTTGACCGACTTTGTTATTGAGCGTGATCTGCCATGTGCATTGGTGTCTCTGGACCAGCAGAAGGCCTTTGACATGGTGGATCGCGGCTTTTTAATGAATGTATTGGAGACGTTTCAGTTGCACCCAAATTTTCGTAATTGGATTTCTGTTTTGTATGAAGAAAGTTTCAGTTCCGTTATCGTAAATGGGTTTTGTTCGGAGGTTTTTAACGTAGAGAGGGGGGTGCGCCAGGGGTGCCCTCTGTCTCCATTACTTTATGTTTTGTTTAGCGAGTCCCTCTCTCGTCTTTTGGAAAGGGACTCCAGACTTGTTCCATTCGTTGTGCCAGGGGGTGCCAAAGTGAAATGCGCTCAATATGCAGATGACGTGACATGTGTTGTTTCGAGTCTGGGCTCCTTTCGCGCACTCTCGCAGGATTTATCTATTTTTGAGAGAGCTACCGGGGCGAAGTTGAATCCAGAAAAGACAAAGGGCCTTCGTCTTGGTAGCTGGAGATACAGAGACTTACCATTCGGTGCGTCGTGGTCGGATCAGAATATCAAAATTAATGGTATATGGTTCGGCTACGATGCACCTGGTGATGTAACCTGGAGCGAGAGGGCTGAGGTATTTGAGAGCAGGCTCGAAACCTTTGGCACCCGCTGGCTTTCGATCCTAGGGAAAGTCACCGTAGTTAATCGTTTTGTTTCGCCCATCTTGTGGTACCCGGGCGCGGTGTATCCGATTCCGCGTCGCGTCCTGGTGCGGTTGGAGAGAGCGATATTTTCATTTATTTGGTCGGGTGGTACAGAGCTTGTCAAAAGGGCGGTAATGTACCAAAAACTGGAGAAGGGTGGGTTAGGGGTGGTTCATCTGGGAAGTAAGTTAACTTGTTTGTTATTTAAGCAGTTGTTTGTAGCGGTAACTGACCCAGGGTTGCCTTGTTCATATTTTGTACGTTTTGGGGGCGGTTTGCACCTGCGTCGATGGGTCCCGGCGCTGTTTAGCAACAGAGAACCGCATAGTAGTACTCCAAACAGGGTGGTGCGTGTCATTTGCTCCGCTCTGATTGAGTTGCCCCCTGTTGACCTGTCACAGCCGGCCCTCGTTCACAGTTCGTTGCGGGATGGGGCCTTGAATGCAATTTTTGTACAGGGACGTCATCCTGTCGGTGCATTCAAGGCTGAATGGTTGCAGGCTCCGTGACCTTGCATGGAGAATTGCACACGGTGCCTTGGTGACCAATCTGAAAAGGTATCATTGGCGATTGGGTGATGGACTGTGCCCGAGGACCGGCTGTGACAGCTTAGAGAGTACTGCCCATGTTTTTTGGCATTGCCCCTTTGTTTTGAACTTGTGGGAGTGGTTTCAGTCCTGGACCGACCGTTTAACGGGAGACCGTTCCTGGTCGGTAGGACAGGGTTTTGTTTTGTATGGATTAGATCCTCCAGTTTGTTCCGTTGCTGTGTTGCAGCGTATTATTTATGTTTGTTCTGTTGTAAAAAAACTTATTTGGAGGAATAGATGTGATGTTGTTTTTAGGGGGAAATTTGCCAGTTGGCAGGCAGTCCTGGAGGCGGTGAAGTCTGACATTCGCCTTCAGGTCGAAGGCGATTTTCGCCGTTTATCTAGGGCTGCCTTTTTTGGACGGTGGTGTGCTGGGGAAGGGTGTTGTTTCGCTGCGTGCTGGTCGTCCTTTTGTAGTTTTTTAATATTTCAGTGGGGGGTTGGGCGTTTTGTCTCTGCAGGTCGGTGAGCGTATGTACTTTTTTTGGCTCGCTTGACCTGAGGTTCGTTTGTAAGAATGGGATGGTTTGGTAGTGCCGTTTGGCCGTGACGTTTTGTATCCCGTATGACGGGTCACGTAAAAAGCACATCTTTTAAATTAACCTTATTTGCTGTTTGAGGTGGGTCTGCATCACCTCATGATGAAAATGCATATATTGGTAAATATCTCCACTTAAATACAATAGTGAAGAAACCATGAAGAATATCAAAGAATGATAAATGCTCCCTCCTTATCAAGGAATTACTGAATTTGCGTGATTTTTTGTATAATTTCTAGCTATGGCACTTTAGGCTCCAGGAATGCAAAAACCCTACTATGTGCAGATTGCATTCCCTGGGACTTGGTTAGCTAACCAAAATTTAATGTAATTCCCACATTTTTAAGTAGATAAGGGCAGTACACCATCCTCTTTTTGGGTGAAATTAAGCTGTCTAGTTTTTTTTTTGGGCTAGTTACTTGCATGTACAAATATTGAAAGACTTTGTTAAATAGATGGCAGTAATGAATCCCCACACTGACCAATCACAAACTCTGCACCTGGTATAGAAGCAATAGTGCCAGGCCCCACATAGACCAGTTGCAAGAGGTGGAGAGATATGTCAATTAATATATAACTACAATACTTTACTTAAATTTTAGTTATTTATATGAGTGATATCGTTGGGAATCGTCTCGGCTTAAGATTGACAATGTGTGTTGTCTGCTATGCACTTTAAAAACCTCAGGGTGTTAAATGATATTTATTCACCTTCCCGAGTTTTGGGATGCTTGTGAAGCCAGTGTCTGGGATTTGGTTTGACGTAAACCAGGGCACGCTCACCAAAAGGCTACCTAAATCTATCAGCTATTCTAGTACAATCTTAATAGGCTGATCGTGATCATGAACAGGCGCGTATCCAGGATTTTCAAACCCGGGGGGCGCGAATTACTATCTAAGCGGAGCGCCACCATCGGTTGGCGCGCAGCGTACAAGAAAATTTATTGTTTTGATACCCCCCAGATCACCGGAAACGGCACTTCTCGGGCTTGAAATGACCAACCAGATGTACACTTTTTGCATGAGAACCAAGTATTTCCTAATAGTTTTTTTCCCATCCATAACCTTTTTGAAGATTGTCAACCCGGCACACATCATGTTCGACCTGATCGCATCTCCTGTGGGTTTTTGCTTTTGTAGGTGATTCTACGTCGCGGCCCACAATACCCGTCAGCCCCACTTTTCAAGGTTTTAAGCCACGTATTTGTTTAGAATTGGAAAATTCACATTTCTCGTGAATAAACTCACTTGAAAACATACCCATAATGTTGTACAAAATTTCATCTATGGACAACCAATATAGAAAAACTTCCTTCAACCCCTAACAGACCGGTCAAAATTGCACGAGTAGAGGGAAGTGTGATGCAGAATGTTGGTCAGAAATTTTCTCAAATTCAGACAGTTAATTTATTGGTGTAGAAATATTAAAACCTCTTATAACGGCTATTATCAAACTTGGTTGAAGGAAATGAAAAAATAGCAGATATTTCCGAAAACCGAACACTACACACATAGGCGTAGGAGCCGCGGCGGCAGTGGCGGAGCTAGGGGTATTGGTCAGGAGGGGCGAGAATGGTCTGTAGGAGCGCTTTCGACACTATCTAAGCGGAGCGCCACCACTGGTTGGCGCGTAGCGTACAGAAATTTTTTCAGTAAAGATACTCCCTAGATCGCCTGAAATGACCCTTTCCGGGCCTGGCTAATTTGCAGATAAACCAAGAATAAGGTGTCATCGCCAAATTACACCAACAAAATGTGACAAATGTCAATAAGTAGATGAGAGCGCAATAAAAAAGTCAATAATCTAGAATAAGTAAAAAGTGGTAAAGAGCTGAAAAAGGCGCCAGCAGTCCCGGATTTGAGTCCGTCAGGGGGGGGGGCATCCGCCCCCCTGACCGTATGGACGCTCGGCCACTGCGCGGTGGGGTTGCAGCCCCTAATTCGCCATTACTAATGTAAAAGAGAGTTTTGACATAATTGGACCTCCATGTTTTTATACATCTACATGAGACATGTCGTTATTTACATTAGCATCCCGCGGTATACTGCGCAATTTGAACGGACCGTACGGTACATGATGGCATGCGATGTAATAACCGATGCTTGCTTATATGATATTGACATTAAGACGTTGAACGCGCGCGAAGCGCGCGAAAGAATTTGGTTATTTTTTCAGGCAAGTCGGACAGTTTTGAGGCTTTTCATCCTGGAACGCCATTTTCATGCTCACTGATATGATGTGATATCTGCTGTTTGCGTTACAAATTCGAACACGCGCGTAGCGAGGAATTTGCCAAGGGAGGGGCGAAGCCTGTTGGCAAATTATCTAAGCGTAGCGCCACCATAGGTTGGCGCGAAGCGTACAAGCAAATTTTGGCCGAAAATGTCTTTTGAAATTACTTAGCGATATCATTTAAAAAAATGCTGAATGGGGGGGGGGGGCGGGCGGTCGCCCCCATCCCAAAATGCGTCATGTTCCCCGACGACACGGTCGAGTTCGAGACCAGCCACAGTTGGTTTCATAGCACAATTCTACACACGCGTTATGATAGACCATATATAGTATATATATAGATCATTAGTGAGAGAGGAAAATGGAAACGTCAAAAAATGGAGTTGTCGGTGTAAGGGGTAGGGTGAGTCACACTTTTACGAAATCATTGATCCGTCACTGGCTACCCTTCAGCGCTGTAATGATGTCACTGTTTATCTTTCTCTTCCCGGTGTCTTCGCGTTTTTCTTTTACTCCCTCCTTTTCTCCTTTTTCTCTCTTTCTTTTTCTTTTCCCTTCTTTCCTCTCCTCTTTTTTTCCCCTCTTTTTTTCCTTTTTTCTTCTCTTTTTTTCTCTCCTCTTTTTCTTACCCGGGGGGCGCGCGCCCCCAACGCCCCCCCTGGATACGCACCTGATGAATCTATAACCACACCCTCACCCCTCCAGCCCCCCCCTTTAAAATTCAAATTAACCCTTTTGCAACTTTGGCCGAAGTCCCAAAATTTAAGACGATTGCAAGACAAGCTGCATTGGATTGTAATAACAACAGTAAAATTACTACATCCAAAAGGCAGCACCAGGCGTGACTTATTGAAGGGATTGACGTTAATTCAAAGCAATATCAACATTCTCATTTTATATACACATGTGTTCTTGCTTGTATTTCCTTCTACACAATTTGTTTATTCATGGCAATCTCCGGACCACTTCATTCTCAAGAACAGAAGGACCGGTATTGAGGGAACATATCTGTTATTGACTTTGGCGTATTAGCCTGGGAACTTCACTTTAATCGTACAAAGAAGTGAGGTGCGGTTTTAATTTCATGGTGTTCGTTCAAATTGTTGTTTAGGTGGTAAACGTGCACAATTAACAACGCTTTGTCACCTAATTAGTTACGTGTGCTTACTTACTGAAGAGAGGTTGGAAATGTTGCCCTGAAAAACAAAGGGTAGTCTGTATTTTGCTATCGGAAAGGGTGCATATAAAAACAAAGAGGTGAATTCATAACATTTGCTGTATCATTTACATAGGATTCTTGGCTTGAATCTTTATTACTTTTGATAGACTCAGCCGCACAATGTACTTACAATACCGGTAACTATGTAAACTACTGTTTATTGAGCAAGATATGAAGGAGTAACTTCGGAGGGATATTACTCCAAGTGTGCAACTGTTATACTATGACGGTGGCATCATTTATAACTGTATTCATTTTAATTGGGCCAACATGCCGATTTTTAAACGCCACGATTATTCCGAACAGTTAGTTTTGAAGACATACAGGAAGGTAAGTGCAACGATCTGTTGTTAAAGCAATACTTAAAAGAATACCATTATAAGAAACAAAAACTTTTTCACGAGTTCGTCCAGTTCTATTCCAATAGACTGTCCTGATTAATAACGAATGAGTCAAGAAATTAACATAAGTTTGTTAAAAGCGTTGCATGTGTCAAGACAATTCATAGTGTTTTTAAAAAGAGTCCCCGAACCCGCCAAGCCTATAATTACGACAGTTCCCCCTGGCTTTGTAGAAGTCTTCGGCAGGTAAAAGCTATCATTCAATCCCTTTTCTGACACATCGACCATGCACAGCACCTTCAATTTTCCGTCTCACTGTACGAAGCGTCTGAGTTTTAGCTACAGGGCAACGAACTTTAACCCAAATTTTATCCTTCAGCCTGAAAGGCCATAAAATTTACAAAATTACTCCAATCGCCCCCTTTTCCACCAAATATTCTTCTACCATTGTACTTTAATTAAAATAAAACCTCACATTATTTGATAACACCGCGCAAAAGTGCTACAAACGTGGATTTTTCGCAATTAAAATAATAGATTTATCAAAAACGTTCATTTCATTTTTCCAAAATAAATTTTGTTGCCAATGGCGAAATTATCGCCGTAGGAATATTTGTTTACAGAAGGGAGCTTAAGCCACCCGAGAAGAAGAGATGGTACCTCAATTGGTTGTTCGGTTTCACCACGGCATTTTCATCCATTTCCGTTTTTTCTTTTCCTTGATATCCGACCCTCTGTGAGGGCTATCGTTGTAACTTTACGTTTTGGACGCTTTCCGCTGGCTAAGAGTGTTTTTAAGCTTGTCCGGTTTGTCAACTACTGTATAGAAGATATATTCGTTGTTCAAAGTAAATGTACATTGTTAGCGGCATTGATGTACTGCAGCGATGATTTGCATGGTTATAGTCGTCTTGGTCAGTTGCTTCCCGCTTTCTGAAAATGCAAATTTTATCAGTGCAACAACGTTCATTTGAAAATGCATGCTTTAATACTACAGTCATTCATTATTTTCTTACCTCCGGCAATGGAACAGACTTGTCTGGTGGATCGCGTGAAATTGGAGTAATTTTCGAGTTGCTATTCTTGCCGAATTGATCATGTAATACACAGGCTAACGTTCTACAAAAATAACATTGCAAGGTGAGCTCACGGGTAGTGGCAAAAGTGCTCGGGGTCTCACTAAAGGGAGGATGTTCAAATGTGAAATTTTCATGCAGGTCCTCATAATGGGTAGTCACACAAATGACTTTTCCGAGTTTTAGCTAAAACCCTTAATTTCAAATATATTAAGAACATCTGACTTTCTGTAAACCATACATTGACTGTATATAAGCTCATGCGCGCCTTGTAAGAAAAAAGAAAAACTAATCACAAGCCCCATTCTGAGATTTTCGCTCAGCCTAGGCTAGCGTATATCTAGTATAGAAATACGAACGAGATCTTGAAAAAAAAAAACACACTCGGTCGATCTCCAGAATGTTGTGGTGGGGGAGGGGTCAGGATGTATGTAGGTGGTAAGCACCGGCTGAGGTCCCTGAGAGGTATACCAGGACACTAAAAACGGAATGTCAGATGGTTTTTCTGTTATAGGTATGTTTACAACGTTCAAAGACGAATGAGATTTTTGGAAGAGACGAAGAGGTGTTTTCGGGGACTTTGTAAAAGATTATTTTAATATGGTGTTGGGGCATTTCCCAAGGGAACATGATACTATCTTAGCGGGCCGTCACCCTTACTTGCCAAAGGCGCTGTAAATTCAATGTAAACAATTCTCTATTTTGAGATGTAATGTTTTTTTAAATTTACACTTCTAATAAAGAGGGTTACTTGGAAGATTTAATTTACTTGTAGGTAAGAATTGTGTTTATTCAATAACCAAATACAAAAGCAGGCTAGACCGTTTTGATGGTAGCCGACGACTCTATGCCTATCGTGGTGAAACACCATGGATAATTTATACGTATATCAAAGAAACGTTTATTTTTGAATGTAAAGAAAAATTTCCCTTACATAAAGCTAACAATAGTCAAAGACGGTTTTCCTAAAATATTTTTCATATTCTATACCTGATAATATTGAGGTATAAGAAGGGCATTAAAATCAGCTCATGTCAAATCGAATCAATTTGAAAAAGTAAGTGGGCTTGACGGTTCGATCCCATCAGGAATTGATGACAAAGTGCTAGTCGATGATGACTATGATGACGATGATGGCAAAGTGCTAGTCGAGTCACAGAGAAGAAAGTTGAACACTAAGGACGTAAACGAATTAGTGAACAAAGGGAAGAAGAAAGAATTCGGGGGGGGGGGGGGAGAGGGTAAACTGTTGAAGGGCCAAAGAGAGAGTGTAACAAATAGACCGTGGAAGGACAGATACGAAATATAGATCTGATCATCGGGACTTGCATCGGTACTGTGACTGTGTGATCATCGTCATGTGTGCATCACCATTCCCCTCGAAAGGGAACAGATACTACACATGATCTTAGCCAAAAGGCCGAGAAGCGAACAGGTCAATAAGGTACAGAAGTTAATGAAACATTTGTGGTAGTCTGTAACGTTAATTCAATCGTGTAATTTTTACGACATGTGAAAACGATTTCAAGATTAATGCCATTTGAAGTCAAAGAGAAACAACACAACAGGGACAAAACAGAAGAAAGGGATATCTAGGAAAACAGATTAGCGAAAACCGAATTGCACTTTGTAGCATAGGAAATTGATATGATTCGTTTGAAGTAATTGTCTCTTTCGATGGTCTGGTAAAATTTCAATTATAAAATGTTAGGCTCAGTGTTGTTTCTACTGCAACCGAAAATCATGACATAATCATGGAGATAATCATGACATCGCTCACCTTACAGATACACTGCTAAACAGTTGATAATACGGCGGACCCACGTAAACGTGAGTCTATTATTATAAGACTTTTATAAAAGAAAAGATTATAGTTTCTACTTCATTTATAAAACTGTTTGGCTGGTTGAGGAGACTAAAATGCCATACATTTAACAATATTCCTATACTGTACCTATCGGAGTAAAGTCTCTTTGTGGACCAGATAGGTAACGAAATTTGCATTAGCATATTAATTTACATTTTCTACCATCAACACACATTAGATAGAGTATTGCTGTTTTCTCCGCAGAAAATACTTAATCGACGTCACGCATATAGGCCAAAGCGTGTAAATTACATGGTGGCTGCCAGGGGACTCTGCCAGGGGACCCAAAAAAATGCATGGTCAAAAGGTATGTGGGGTATGTATAGGGGTAATGTCACAGTTCAGAATATAACTAAAAGCGATGTTAATACTGCAAGAATTGTATGTCATTTGACCTACAAAAATTCGTTGTGTCAGTATATGAATTAAAGATTGTTGGCATGTGTCCAATGAATGGTTTATGACCGAAAATGTTTTGGGTCGAGCCAATCAATGACTAGCAAACTTATGTGAATCATGTGATTGATGTTCGAGCAAAAGGATGCTAACACATGTAACATCATAGCAACGATCGTAGAAAGTACATTGAATCAACTGACTATTCCCAGTGAACACAAAGAGAGCCCATATTGCTGTACCAGTATGCAAAACATGATTTAACATATTTTCCATGCATGATCTTTGCAAAAAAAAAAAATTAATTCCCATGTTTCATGGCATTTGTATGATCAACAAAAGTCCGCAAGTTTATCAGCCGTGGCCCCCAGTCTCCTACCCCCCCCCCCTCAACACACTCAGCTCACCCTTTCCCCCCATTTAGGCCCCTTTTTGGCATGTCAAAGAACAAAACGATGTCACAAACCTGAGATTTAATTTACACATGGCATCCCAAGTACCACTTTCGCAAATAACGACTAGGACGCCTTGCCGGTTTATTCTACTAGTAAAAAACAATGCAAATAATTGTAAGTTGATATTTTTACCAATGCAGATTTCCCCAACCTTTTCCGTAACCTTCAGTGCCATGGCTGTTTCACATAGAAAGGTACTACTGGGCACCCATATTCAAAAGGTTTTACGAGGTGACCATTCCAACGTCTGCTTCATTTAAAATTGACGAAGATGCATGGACACAACTTAGGAAGGAACAGAAGGGGGCAAGACTACCATTGCAGTGGGTAAACGTCTTTTACGACGGGTTTCGTAAATCCAACCCACTCTGTGGCGTTGGTGTTTAAAAGACACAGAGTTGCAAAACAGTGTAGTAGGAAAACATCCGGCATTATTTTCTCCGCCAGTGCATTATGTTGTATCTGCTACACTATCGATGAATGAAAACCAAACAGGGCCCACATTGCATACCCGGGCCAGCCTCGCACTTGTTGGAGGTGTGGACTGGAAGGGCATGAGCAGGCGCGTATCCAGGATTTTCAAACCCGGGGGGCGCGAATTACTATCTAAGCGGAGCGCCACCATAGGTTGGCGCGCAGCGTACAAGAAAATTTCTTGTTTCGAAACCCCCCCCCCCCCCCCCCAGATCACCGGAAACGGCACTTCTCGGTCTTGAAATGACCAACCAGATGTACACTTTTTGCCTGAGAACCAAGTATTTCCTAATAGTTTTTTTCCATCCATAACCTTTTTGAAGATTGTGAAGCCGGCACACATGTTCGACCTGATCGCATGTCCTGTGGGTGTTTGCTTTTGTAGGTGATTTTACGTCGCGGCCCACAATACCCGTCAGCCCCACTTTTCAAGGTTTTAAGCCCCGTATTTGTTCAGAATTTGAAAATTCACATTTCTCGTGAATAAACTCACTTGAAAACATACCCATAATGTTGTACAAAATTTCATCTATGGACAACCAATATAGAAAAACTTCCTTCAACCCCTAACAGACCGGTCAAAATTGCACGAGTAGAGGGAAGTGTGATGCAGAATGTTGGTCAGAAATTTTCTCAAATTCAGACACAGTTAATTTATTGATGTACAAATATTAAAACCTCTTATAACGGCTATTATAAAACTTGGTTGAAGGAAATGAAAAAAATAGCAGATATTTCCTTCAACCGAACACTACACACATAGGCGTAGGAGGCGCGGTGGCAGTGGCGGAGCTAGGGGTATTGGTCAGGAGTGCGAGAATGGTCTGTAGGGGCGCTTTCGACACTATCTAAGCGGAGCGCCACCACTGGTTGGCGCGTAGCGTACAGAAAAATTTTCAGTAAAGATACTCCCTAGATCGCCGGAAATGACCCTTTCCGGGCCTGGCTAATATGCAGATAAACGAAGAGTAAGGTGTCATCGCCAAATTACACCAACAAAATGTGACAAATGTCAATAAGTAGATGAGAGCGCAATAAAAAAGTCAATAATCTAGAATAAGTCAAAAGTGGTCAAGAGCTGAAAAAGGCGCCAGCAGTCCATTCGAGTCCGTCAGGGGGGGTCATAGGCCCCCCTGACCGTATGGACGCTCCGCCACTGCGCGGCGGTGGTGCAGCCCCTAATTCGCCATAACTAATGTAAAAGAGAGTTTTGACATAATTGGACCTCCATGCTTTTAATACATCTACATG
Organism: Apostichopus japonicus; assembly: GCF_037975245.1. Lineage (NCBI taxonomy): Eukaryota > Metazoa > Echinodermata > Holothuroidea > Aspidochirotida > Stichopodidae > Apostichopus > Apostichopus japonicus. The sequence goes on from NC_092577.1 coordinate 24,057,444, forward strand.
AGACATGTCGTTGTTTACATTAGCTTCCCGCGGTGTACTGCGCAATTTGAACGGACCGTACGGTACATGATGGCATGCGATGTAATAACCGATGCTTGCTTATATGATATTGGCATAAAAACGTTGAATGCGCGCCAAGCGCGCGAAAATTTTTGGTCAGTTTTTTCACGCAAGTCGGACAGTTTTGAGGCTTTTCATCCTGGAACGCCATTTTCATGCTCACTGATATGATGTGATATCTGCTGTTTGCGTTACAAATTCGAACAGGCGCGTACCGAGGAATTTGCCAAGGGAGGGGCGTAGCCTGTAGGCAAATTATCTAAGCGTAGCGCCACCATAGGTTGGCGCGAAGCGTACAAGAAAATTTTGGCCGAAAATGCCTCCCAGATCGCTGGAAATGGCACTACCCAGGACCATTTCTTAGCGCGAAACGTACAAGCAAATTTTGGCAGAAAATGTCTCCCAGATCGCTGGAAATGACACTTCCCAGGCCTTGTAAGGTGCCTCTAAGCACTTTCTATTTTGAAATTACTTAGCGATATCATTTAAAAAAATGCTGAATGGGGGGGGGGGCGGGCGGTCGCCCCCATTCCAAAATGCGTCATGTTCCCCGACGACACGGTCGAGTTCGAGACCAGCCACAGTTGGTTTCATAGCACAATTCTACACACGCGTTATGATAGACCATATATAGTATATATATATAGATCATTTGTGAGAGAGGAAAATGGAAACGTCAAAAAATGGAGTTGTCGGTGTAAGGGGTAGGGTGAGTCACACTTTTACGAAATCATTGATCCGTCACTGGCTACCCGTGAATGTAATGATGTCACTGTTCCTCTTTCTCTTCCCGGTGTGTTCGCGTTTTTCTTTTACTCCCTTCTTTTCCTCCCTTTTTTTCTTTTCCCTTCCTTCCTCTCCTCCTCCTCTTTTTTCCCCTCTTTTTTTCTCTCCTCTTTTTCTTACCCGGGGGGCGCGCGCCCCCAGCGCCCCCAGCGCCCCCCTGGATACGCACCTGATGAGGCCAGGCTGTGCTCGAACAAGCGGTGTAGCCGCTGTTTACAGGTTGGGCATACCCTGGCCGAGTGTAAAGGAGATATCGTGTGTAACTCGTGTGGGAAAACGGGCCATCTCGTCCGTTTATGCCCAGACCGCTCATACGCCGCGAGAGTGGCTACGGGCGTGGCTGAAGCGGTCCCCGTTCCGGCCTCTGACACCATATCACCCGATGCTCCGTTGATTGCCCCAGTGTCCGACACTAGCGCCCCGGTGGAGGATTTGTTCCCCCTTTCGTGTCCCACCTCGTCTGCCGAGACTGCCCACTGAGGCAGAGCTGGACAAAACGGCGGAGATGGTACTAGCGGAGTGGCATGCGGAGCAGGATGCCGCTACGCCTGCCATCGGTGATATTAGTCGGGCTCCGAGCCAACTGGCCCAAGAGACATTAAGTGTCCCAGATTGTGCTTTTTACGTGATCCGCCATGCGGGATACAAAACGTCACGGCCAAACGGCACTACCGAACCATCCCATTCTGAAAAACGAAACCCAGGTCAAGCGAGCCAAAAAAACAACATACGCCCGCCGACCTGCAGAGACAAAAGACGCCCAACACCCCCCCCCCCACAGAAACATTCAAAAAACTACAAAAGGACGACCCGCACGCAGCGAAACGAAAAACCCCTCCCAAACACACCACCGTCCAAAAAAGTAGCCCGGATTGTGACTCACCAATGGAGGACATTTGTGGCTAAGGAGTCCTCCGATTGGTTTGAGGAGACGAAACAGGCCACTGGTCTCATTGACTCGAGTGGCCCTTCCACCCTGCCCGCTTCCACTATACCGGACACGATGGTCGCTAGTGGACCTCCTGTTCCTGACAGGTTGACGGGGAGCTAAGAACTGTGCTCGCACGAAGGAAAAGGGGAACACTGCTAGGGGCCTGAAAAGACCCGTATTGGGAAAACTTTGCAGGTAATGCGCAAGCCTGTCGGGACGGCGTACTCCGGATTAATTTTGGAGTGAGTTAGTTGTTAGGTCAGTGTGGTCGTTATATAATATGGGTTGGGGGGTTCTGTTTGTGGTTTGAAGTTGGCTTTTTGGCTTGTGGAGCTTTATTGTTTTGGTTCTGTTGGCCTTTGGGTCCGTGTCCTTTTCCGCGTCACCTTTGACGCTACATTATATACATTTGTGGGTTAGTGAGAGATTTCTGTTTTTGGGTTTTCAGTTTGGTTTTTAACATTTGGAAATGGATGGCAGTGTATTCGCCAGCGGAAATCTAACTGGAGCAGGTGCCGACAAATCAGCTATGAAGGGAGACGTCGACAAGTGAGAAGGACCTCGTTACCAGCCTCCTAGTGAAAGAGCAGCTCAACCTGAAAAAGTATATCCGGCAAATATCTGCAGTTCCAAGCTATATGATCACGTTCACAGACGCCGGAGTGCGCCTGTTCCACGAGATGCAGTTCCGTTACATTGGGACGCAACGGGGTCCGTAGCCTGGAAGGCCGACAGTAAAGAATATCTTTACTATGCGATGCTGATGCCGAACCAAACAAGACAGGAAGAAAATCTGAAAAGCTCACCATGCCCGGTGACCGAGCTGGTTACGATCAATAAATCTGAGCCTACCATATCAAACTGGCTTCAGATTTTCAGACATAGAGAGAAGAGTATTTATGGATACTCTGATTTCAAGCGATGACCGCAGCCTGCCATTACTTGTATCATACCTGGAAAGATGCTGGAAAATTGCCAATGGTGAGGCATCACAAGTTGAAGTAAATGGAATGAGTCTACATACCCGCTTCAGTCATGTAATGAAAGACGGCAAAGACTATTGCCGCAAATATTACAGGAAAGAACAGAAATGGTTTGTGATGATCATATTCCGTCTGCTTGCAGGAGTTCACCTTTTACCAGCGTACCGGCGATTATTGTTTTCCGTTTGTGTTGTACTCCGAGATGAACGCTATACAGCGTTGTGCCAACTCCACAAAAAATCAATTCTCGATATTGTGTTACAACGAGAAGCAACAGAGACTGTTGAAGATGAAAGAGTCACAACTGCGACGAAGAGGTCAGTGGATGTGACAGTTCTGCCTCGCCAGTTAAACCTCAAACATCAAGGTACACAGAAGAAGAAGCACTTATGCAGGAAACATTAAGTTTTACTGCATTAAATCAAAGTGTCGATGCCAAAGCCAGAGAAGCTGTACAGAATGAAGCAAATTTAGAGGAAGCCATTGATCCTACAGTTAAGGCAAATACATTCAGAGGGGTACGACTCCTAGAGAAGATGTTGAAATATCTACTTCCGACAGTTGCCATTTAGTCCAATATAATGCTCGGAGACCTTACTCGACTTTCGCCATCATACATTAATGCAAATTACGACAGAAACTGATACTTTTTAAGAAAAAGTCACCCAGGAAAGAACCTGGGCACGAAAACCAAACTACCAAACGACTGATCCGCTCTCAGCCCCAGTCCCCTTGCATCGGGACTGTGACTGTGTGATCATCGTCAGGTGTGTATCACCATTCCCTAAGGGAACAGATACTACAGAAACTGATACTTGTTACGCAATCCGCCGCGGACTGAAGGTTATATGGAGTCATGGAACAAAATTTTCAAGACGACAACACTTGCAAATTACAGACTCCGACTTGATGAACTGCTGCAAAGAATATATGTCGGAATTCAAGCACATCAACGAAAATACGTTCTCTAACACCGGGTAAAGAAACGAAGGAAGGCGGAAAAAATTAACCACATTAGTGCAAGAAAAGTGGAAAAGGAGCCGTACAGAAACGAGAGATGAAATGAAGTCGAGATCTGAAGCTGGGGTCATGAAAATAATGGAAATAATGAAAATAATGGAAATAATAAAACTAGAAAAGCAGCAGGAAAAGGGAAAGAAAGATGCTGCGCGTATGGTGACAACAAATGAGCAGCAAGGAGGAACCAATCGAAAAGAACAAGACAGATCACAACAACTGTCTAGACGGCTTAATGTACAGCATGAAATCCCCATTGCTGATCAATGAAAGTTAACAAAAAACCTTGATCTGTAAAAACATGAAACTCCACATGCAACCCTGGGTGAAAGACCAGCAAAGACATTAAGGGAGACATCAGAAAACGCAAGCCCAATAATCAATGATTACGAGAGCTCAGCGAATTATGACAAATATGAATCGTTGTTACGAAAATCATGGCTGAAATGATGAAGTAATTAACGATCAGCTTGGTTTCCTTCAAACCAAAGTTGCAGATTTCAATGTTTTTATCTGCAACTCATTTCACATGAGCTCAGGAATTCCTGCTAATGTACAAGCTCGTAAATGGTACAGAAGCTAGAGACTTGTTGATTGCACATGGGTTCTCCTCCCAGTCAATAAGGATGGATATCACTGGATCCTGTTAGCGGCAAATTTAGTAAGCAAATCTCTTTATTTCCTCGACCCACTCAAATACTGCACGTCAAGTGATGAAATGAAGCGTTTCAGGTGTTTCATTTCAGATAGATCCTCATGAGAAGGCAAGCCGTTCAAATGTCAGAAATGGCCAGTTAAGATGACATCTGAGTCGTGAAGAAACGACTGTGGACTTTATCTCCTTCTTTACGCCAAATCATTATTTCGAGGAAAGGTGAATCCATTTGTTGATATTCCGATGGAAAGGGATTGTATTTACAAAAATTTACATCACTTCGATATGAACAGACGATAGCATAAACATTAACAGCAAAGTAATGGTTTTACACTCTGGAAGCTGACGGAAATCAATAAGAGACAAAAATGCGAATACGACCATGTGGCATCAATATTTATTTGTTCTTAGAGGATCAGCGATATCTCAACAAGTATATTTCAAGTACAGCATGAAAGTGCAGATTGTGTTGAACTTTGTCACGAAAAATCTGCGGGTAGCTTGTTACACAGGCTAGCAACAATTTTTCCGTAGAGATCTGCTGTGCTAAGGAGCCCTCGGCACGCAACAACTGGTGGCAGCGGTGGCATTCTGAACTCCTCGAAAAGAATACTAAACCAGACCACCGGTTCTGAAGAAATTGTATGCTGGCTCAACAAAGGTGTAGCTATCTGGTGGAACAAAGAACAGAAAAGACAAAGAACAGAAAAGACTCTCCAACAAGGGACTCTGATGGTTCTCAGAGTCACACTCTGGTTCTCCCACAGAAGAGACTCCGGTTCTCTAAACAATGCAGTCTCGTAATTTTTACGGAAAGACTTTAGCTACTCATGCTGATGAACATAGTGGAGAAATCTGCAATGCAGTCTGGCAATACTTGAGCTTGAACCGATGATAGAGAAGAATTGTACTATCTTTAGGAAGAATATTGGGACTTGTCAAATTATTCCTGAAAGAATCAAGAAAACACTCTGCATACACCAACTATGTCAGAGGCACATTCAAATGAATACTGGCTGCTAATGGACGAATGTACGTCACCTGTGAGCTCACAGCCATCAAGAAATCCATTCCAGAAGGAAGAAAGGCTACAGACCAATCCTTTCCTGAACACAGACTGTGACCAAAGGGATATGAATCAATCCCTATACTACACTCCATACCAGAGAGAAAGTCATGGCTATGTTGCCCAGAACTAACAATCAGTTCGGGTACCCCCAATCATCCGCAGCACGTGTAAATGCTAACACTCCAACATATGACGAATCAACCCCATGGAAAGATTTTTTCATTCAACTCGAGATAGTGTCGGAACTCCGTGGCGGGAGCCCGCTTTCGATGGCATTAAAACCTGGCAGCGAATCTCAGAGGGCCAGCTCAAGCACTATTGGGATCTATCTCCCTGAAGAGTATATGAGAAATGACCAGGCTCTCTAACAGTAGCATTAAAGCAGAGGTTCGCTCCATAAAATCAATGCGAACTGCACAAAGCCCTACTCCGGAACCAAAATGTCAGTCTACCAGAATTGGCACAGATTTGCGTAGACAAGTATTTAAGGCCTGTCCTGATGCTCCCGGCGGCTCCATGCATGATGCATTGGCGAAAGAATATTTTGTTGACTGCTTGCAAGATCCAGATACCAGATGGCGGGTTTACCAATCTAGACCTACGACCCTACAGGAAGCTGTCATTGCAAGAAAGCTTGTTCGAGATGTGGCTTCCGGCGGAACTGTGACCTGACGAATCTGGTGAGACAAAACCTAGAGAGCAGACTCAGCAGAGTGAGATGACAAGCGCCCTCATCGAAGCAATTAGAGCGGCTTTAACGAACTTAAAGGCGAGCTCAAGAACAACAGGGGCCAGAGATATACAGGAAGTGGCAAACCGGGTGGAGTGGAGTTCAGAGGACGATGTTTTAAATGCAACAAGTAAGGTCATAGGGCTACAGATTATCCTGAAGGGGCCATGCAAACATCACCACAGGAAAACTCCAACCTGTCGAGTTTAGGGGTCGAAGGTCGGTAGTAGGGGACACTACAACCTCCGTGAAGTCAGCGAAAAGGGGGAGCAAGTAGCCGAGATGTAACAGTTGAAGGGCAATTGGAGAACGTCAAATTTTTATTTGTCGTAGACACCGGGCAGATGTCACCATCGTAAGGCCAGATGTCTACAATGCCATTTCTGTACCAAGTATGGGTAGCGGACATCGAGACTGAAGGAAACCTGGGAATTGATTTCTTGCGGGACTACAACTCAGATTGAGGCTGGTAGCGGAAAGGTTACGATAGGAGAGCAAACCTCCGGGAATGTGGAGCAAGTTGAAGTGTCTTGCTGCCGCATTAGAATTGCCGAGAATGTCATGATTCCTCCTGGCTGTGAAGCAGTTGTACCGGCATCCCTGGAAAAGAAATCCAATGGAATTGCCGCCGTTGTAGAGATGCTGCCGAGGTTTCTTGATAAACATGGAATGATGGTAGCTCGAGCAGTTGCCCCAGTAAGAGTGCTGAACCTGACGGACCAACACAAGACGATCTATGAGGCTACAAATGTTGCCACCTGTGAACCTGCCAAGGAGATCTGCCGAATGATCAACACTAGCCCTACTGAAGAGAAATGTTCTCAAGAGTCAACGTAAGTCCCACATGAGATTCATGCCGACTTGAAGGGCCTTCTAGATAGGAGCACGAATTTGCTTGAACCACGGCAGAAAGATCAAGTACTGAACTTACTATATGCCTGTAGAGACACTTTTGCTGCTACTTCAATAGATATCGGAAAGACGAATCTGGTGAAACATAAAATCAACACTCATCACCGAGACAAACAACAGACAGAGGTACAGCGCATTTTAGAGGGAGGCATTATTCAGCCTTCATCCAGTCCTGGTCTTCACCAATAGTCTTAGTAACAAAGAAAGATGGCCAGGTGTCTCAACAATATGACAATGAAAGATTCGTACCCCCTTCCGCGGATTGATGACAGCCTGGACGAATTATCCGGGGCTAAATGGTTTTCAACATTGGATATGAAGAGCGAATACTGGCAAGTAGAGATGGACCCTGTCGACAAGAGCAAGACTGCATTCATTTCAACCAGTGGTTATACGAATTCAACGTGCTACCCTTTGATCTCTGCAATGCACCGGCGACTTTCGAACGTTTAATTGAGAGTGTTGAAGGGGCTCCACTGGCAGACTTGTTTTCTATACGATATAATTGTGTTCCGATGAAGAGCTAGTTCGTCTTAGACAGGTGTTCAACCGCATCAAAGAAGCTGGATTAAATGCTGTCTGTTCCAGCAAGAAGTATCATACCTGGGACACTTGGTGTCTTGTGAGGGCGTTTCCACCGATCCAATTAAGGTCAAAGCAGTATTATTCGAGTTTATTAACGCATGGCAATGTCAACTTGTCGGCACAGGTCGATTTATTAAGGGGAATCTCAACAACTGTTCCCCACGAGGTGAACGATATTTGGGGAGGGGGCGGAATAACCACTGTTGAGCTTTGGAAGGCGCTTTTGGAAGATGAAGAATGGTTCGGACGGGCTTCCGAGGGAGTTCTACCGAACCTTCTGGGCAATTCTAATTATTTATAGGAAGCGCGGATCACGTACGATTGCTTAGGAAGCGCATATCACGTACGATTGGTAGTTGTTCCACGAATGTTATGAAGCTTAGGACGAATCAAAGAAAGGATGAGAACGAACGTTGTCGACGTCGTTGTGCATACGGTTTGTGACACTCCATCGAGTGTGGTTAGGTAGGCAACATGTATTTTATTACTCAGTGGCCAAATGTAGGCTTGTACAACAGTTTTTAACATTTGTTCGACACTGAAAGGAAAAAGCAGTCGCTCCCCCTGCTCCCCATGGTTACGTCACTGCCCCACGAGACCAAACTATTACTAGCTATAGGCCTATAACAGTGATATTACAAATATTACTACCGGTACTGTTACGTTAGTAAAGCGCATAATTAAAAAGAATTTACAGGCATTTCTTTTCATAGTGGATACCAGGAACTTGCGCAAGGGAGCTGGGCGGCTTGATTTGATACTACGCCTTCACCAGTGGCGTACACAGACTGGGTTGCCGGGGCGAAAGCCCCTACTCTCAAAAGTCTGCCCATCCCCCTGTTGCCCCAAATGAAAATTTAGACTACAATATAACTGAATTATAGATATAGCGATACCCTATTTTAAACAAAATTGCCCCCCCTTGTCAATCTCTTTGACATCCTCTGAAGCCCCTCTAATGAAAAAAGTCTAAATACGTCACTGCTCACCCCTCCCCCACCTCTAGTGGGGGGAATCACTCAGTCAATGGAAGTCACTTGGTTGGTTCAATCCGGGAAGATTTGAGGGATTCAGACTGGGGGATCGACACAGTGAAAAAATTAAAGTAGTTATATATAATAATATTAATATTGCCACGGACTAACGTTAAATTAGTCTGTGACGTTAGTCAATGCACACGGACTAGCCAAAATCTTCGTTTCATCACTGCTTCTTAATCAGTTTACACTAAGGAAAATATAATGCAGCTTAGTCGGTGTCGACGGACTAATGTATTTTAACCCAATTCGATTCAATTCAATTTCGAAACCGAGAGGCAACGGCAGCTTGCTGGGCTTGGCATAGTTTCATACGATCACTCTAAGCAACTTTCAACCGTAAATCACCCAAGAAGGTCTTTAGAAGAATGGAGGTATTAACTGCCATCATCGGCCTACCTGTTATTCCTTCAAAAATTAAAGTTCATTGTTAGGCCACTGGCACTAGTACTGTATTACTGTGCTACATTGTATAAATTTGTGGGTGAGTGAGAAATTTCTGTTTGTGGGTTTTCAGTTGGGTTTATGGTGGTTGTTAAACAGACTGGAATTGTTTTTGGTTTTGTTGACCTTTGGTCCGTGTCCGTTTTTCTTTGCACGTAAAAAGCATTACTGTGTTACGCTACGCAGTACGTGTAGCCCGTTGTTACGCTGGCGTTTGACAGTGAGTAGCATATAGGCTTCTACTGGGTACCGCAGTGCATTCTCAACACCAATTAACAATGTGTTATATGTGTATTGGGCTAGATTGAACAGTGGCACATAATCTTCTAATTTATTCACAAACAAATGCTGGGACTATAAATCTCTATAGTTTTTTTGAAGTCTACACTCATTTGGTAAAGATTCCCTTTAGTTTCCCATGGGAATCTAATGGCTAGGCTATGTGATATTGCATAAGCAAGGCTAGACCATGAAACTTACAGTCACAGTAGGCTGAACAAATTATGTTGGATAGTCACCGGTATTATATTTTGCGAGCAGTCAGGATGCACGCTTCAGTTCTATTTAACCTTTTCATTTCTCATTTTTTACTATTGAATTTCCGGTCACGCCCGGAAACAATTACGACATTCATTCACGGTCGATTTGTTTACTGTAAGAAGTATTAACCGTTTTTTCTCAGGAAAGCTTCATAGTCTAAAGTTATTATAACGTGTGCTTTTAGTATACTGCCAAAATAGTAAGTTGTTGTATTTGTATTGATATTTTATGTAGAAGTAACGGAAACTTTACTGTTTAGTTTTGTCTAATTGCGCGTTTTTTCTGTCCAATGTAGTAGTGCAGGGTTGACTTGCGCGAAATTATTCTGTTTATGTATATGTATATGCATCGGTTCGTAGATTATAAGGTTTTTTGACATTTATTTGTAATGCAAGCATATCTGTTTAGTAGCAAAGTTTAAAGGGTTAAGATTAATTAGTTTTCTCTTTTTTTGTTTGATCCCAGATTGAATGAAACTCATTGACGTAAATAATAGATCAGATCATACAGTTTAACGCAGTTGCTAAAACTCTGGGTATTCTCTAGTCTTCGCCGGTCCATTATATACTTTAGTACTACTAGTAAGACTAAATCAAAACGACCGAAAGACAAACTTAGTGTAACAAAGTACCGATTCTTCTCTAGCCTAGGTCTAAACAGGCTTGTTATGTGAGCAAGCAAAATAACAACTAAAAACGATTTGGCCTATAAATAAGTTGGCTCAGTGCATTTGTGTTTCTAAAATTTTATATTGTTAAAGATCATAAAAACAAAGATTTAGCCCATGTTTTATTATCTGTGTATTCTGGGCATTTGATTCTGGTTGCAATGGTGATGACACTCTCGTTAAAATTTTCAGCTTTATACAGTCTGCTTCAAACTTTCTTTTTTGAGGCTATAGTGGAAGCAAATCTCACATAACTTTGCGGTGACAACTTTATTTAATTATTTTTGTTAAATGATGAATACTTTTTTCCAGGAAGAATTGAAAAGCCAAATATCCAAGTCAAGGGTGAGATTTCCTGTGATGTACGACACCAGTGTGGAGGCAAGAACAGAAGAGGAGAACTGTGTTATATATGGCTTAAAGACATGTTTTAAGATGATATATTGGTACCCTTCGCAGAACAAAAGAGTTTTATCCGAGTCCAAAAAGCAAAGGAACAAGTACCATAGAGAAAAAAGATGGAAGAGTGAGTTTAACTATTGTACCCAACTGTTTAATGATATTAAAGATACTTTTAATAATCTGTTTAAAAAAAAAAAACAGTCTGGTATATCATTTACGTGCAAGCTTCATAAGTTTGGTCAAATTTTTACTGATCTGTAGAGCGGGAGTCCAGAGAGGGTTTGGTTAGCTGGGAAGGTAACAAATTGCCTGGTACATCACAATGTTCACAATCCCCATCCCCACAATTGACCTAGTTGAACTGGTTACCTTATGAGCTTACCTAGGTCAATGAGGGGATGGGCATTTTGGGGGTCTACTGGCAGGGGTACCCCCAATATAGACTACTGGAAATGCCCATCCCTTACATATGAAGTGATACCTATCATTTTCCAGTAGATTTCAACTGGTTACATCATGAGCTCATCTAGGTCAATGGGGGATGGGCATTTTGGGGGTCTACTGGCAGGGGTACCCCACCAATAAAAATTACTGGCAATGCCCATCAGTTGTATCTCAAGTCCTAACCAACATTTTCCAGTAGGTTTCAAGTGGTTACCTCATGAGCTGGCCTAGGTCAGCCGTGAGGGGTTAATTATAGATCACTGGCAGGGGTACCCCACCACCAATAATTACTGGCAATGGCCATTCTCTTGGGGCCATACCTGACACAAAACTAATCTAGGCTAGCTATCAGGTCACTTTAAAATTGCGCTCCCAGTCTTTTGGGATCATTATTAACATGATTATTAAGCTTTGAAAAATAAGTTGGAGTTATGCTGTGCAAAGCTAATAATTATTTGGTTAAGCTGCTATTCCTGGCTTATAATTTGAGGGACCTACATTTAAATGTATACCTCCCAACATGTTATACAATTTTAATGTAAATGTATGTTTATGATAATGTGAGTTATCATGTGCTATATCTGTATCTGTGCTACACGTGTATCATATTTTCTGTTCACAGGTCAATAGTGGTGCAGATTTTTGGCTTCCTGAAGACAAGTGGGAGGCCATTTGTAGTTTGATCCATTAACTTGTCTTAACTTTGTTGGAATAAAATCAGATTTTCAGATTTTTGTTTACAGTGATTTCTTCTCCATCTGTCGAAAGTCAGCTTTTGTAGACATCAGAAGTTTTATCAGAAATAATGCTATAGACTAATGTAAAACCTGCTATAATTAGTCGGTAAAGACCTACTAATGTCACCGACTAATGTCACCAACTAATGTAACTAATGCAAGCGCAGTCGCATTTTCCAATATTGTAAATCAATGGAGGTCGACTGCGTTTGCCTGCAAGAAACACATATTTTGGAAGAAGATGTCCCTCTATGGGCTTATGAGTGGGGTGGTGAGCTGCATGCTTCGTTTGGTTCGTCTTCATCCTGTGGCACTGTCATCCTTCTGTCAGCTCGTCAGGCGGGTTGTGCCACTAGGGTGGAGACGGATCACGAGGGCCGATTGGTTTGCATTCTATTCAAGTATCCACAGGGTTACATCGCCATTTGCAATGTGTATGCTCCCAATCGGCCTTCTGCTAGACGAGATTTTTTTAACACGCTGCCTTCCTTTGTTCCTGGTAGTGCGCCGTGTGTCATGGTCGGAGACTTTAACTGTGTCCCAGACTCGGGTCTTGACAGACTCGGAACTTCTGTGTCTGCAAGTCCCGACGCTGGGATCACAGAATTGGACAGATTCACTTCGGCACACCTTTTAGCCGATGTCTGGAGGCATATGCACCCGTGTAGTACGGGGTATACGTGGGTGAGGCCTAACGGAGAAGATGCCTCCAGGATAGATCGAGTGTATGCGCCCGTAAGTTTTACATTTTCGGGTTGCGAGACGCTCAGCTGTCCGCTCTCTGACCATGACACTGTAGTAGCACGTTTTGTTTTGCCTTCCATTTTCCCCATCGGGCGGGGCCTATGGAAGCTTAACTGTCGGATTCTTGGCGAGGCAGAGTTCCGCCAGGGTTTCGAGACCAGGTACAAAGGATGGCAAACATTGAAGCCGGCCTTTGCTTCTACATCCCAATGGTGGGATGAGGTCAAGTTGCGCATCAAACGCTACGCAATTCAGTATTGCGTGACCCGCGCACGGCGTCGAAGAGAAATTCTCGAAGCTGTGCGCGGAGGTGAAGTTTGGCGACCCTTCGGCAGTCATCGCTTTGCAGACTTATCTCGATGAAAAGTACCACGGTGCCCGCGTCAGGGCCCGTGTCGAAGCGGTGGAAGCCGAGGAGCGCCCTTGACTGAGGTTTTACCAGTCCGTTAGCTCATCGGCAGGTGACAGACGCGTCCCGTCTGTACGCGCTACTGATGGGACCGTGGTTAGTGACCCTCACGGCATTGTCCGCGTATATAAAGAGTACTATTCGAGTTTGTTTACGCGTGGCAATGTCGACTTGTCGGCACAGGCTGATTTATTGAGGGGAATCTCAAAAACCGTTCCCCACGATGTCAATGATATTTTGGGGGGCGAAATAACCACTGTTGAGCTTTGGAAGGCGCTTTCGAAGATGAAGAATGGCAAGTCCCCGGGTTCGGACGGGCTTCCGAGGGAGTTCTACCGAACCTTCTGGGCAATAATAGGACCCGACATCAGAGCCGTCTTCGAGGACGCCTTCCAAAACGGACTGTTAAACCAAAGTCAACGTCTGGGCATGATTACTTTGCTGCCCAAGTCTGGGGACCCCTTGGATCCCCGTAACAAGCGTCCGATCACCTTGTTAAATGTGGACTACAAGTTGCTGGCTAAGGCTTTGTGCACTGGCTATGCCGCATCTTGTGGGTGATCTCCAGACTTGTGCAGTGAAGGGTCATTGCATCCAGCAGAACTTGTGGTTGATGCGCGACTTGACCGACTTTGTTATTGAGCGTGATCTGCCATGTGCATTGGTGTCTCTGGACCAGCAGAAGGCCTTTGACATGGTGGATCGCGGCTTTTTAATGAATGTATTGGAGACGTTTCAGTTGCACCCAAATTTTCGTAATTGGATTTCTGTTTTGTATGAAGAAAGTTTCAGTTCCGTTATCGTAAATGGGTTTTGTTCGGAGGTTTTTAACGTAGAGAGGGGGGTGCGCCAGGGGTGCCCTCTGTCTCCATTACTTTATGTTTTGTTTAGCGAGTCCCTCTCTCGTCTTTTGGAAAGGGACTCCAGACTTGTTCCATTCGTTGTGCCAGGGGGTGCCAAAGTGAAATGCGCTCAATATGCAGATGACGTGACATGTGTTGTTTCGAGTCTCGGCTCCTTTCGCGCACTCTCGCAGGATTTATCTATTTTTGAGAGAGCTACCGGGGCGAAGTTGAATCCAGAAAAGACAAAGGGCCTTCGTCTTGGTAGCTGGAGATACAGAGACTTACCATTCGGTGCGTCGTGGTCGGATCAGAATATCAAAATTAATGGTATATGGTTCGGCTACGATGCACCTGGTGATGTAACCTGGAGCGAGAGGGCTGAGGTATTTGAGAGCAGGCTCGAAACCTTTGGCACCCGCTGGCTTTCGATCCTAGGGAAAGTCACCGTAGTTAATCGTTTTGTTTCGCCCATCTTGTGGTACCCGGGCGCGGTGTATCCGATTCCGCGTCGCGTCCTGGTGCGGTTGGAGAGAGCGATATTTTCATTTATTTGGTCGGGTGGTACAGAGCTTGTCAAAAGGGCGGTAATGTACCAAAAACTGGAGAAGGGTGGGTTAGGGGTGGTTCATCTGGGAAGTAAGTTAACTTGTTTGTTATTTAAGCAGTTGTTTGTAGCGGTAACTGACCCAGGGTTGCCTTGTTCATATTTTGTACGTTTTGGGGGCGGTTTGCACCTGCGTCGATGGGTCCCGGCGCTGTTTAGCAACAGAGAACCGCATAGTAGTACTCCAAACAGGGTGGTGCGTGTCATTTGCTCCGCTCTGATTGAGTTGCCCCCTGTTGACCTGTCACAGCCGGCCCTCGTTCACAGTTCGTTGCGGGATGGGGCCTTGAATGCAATTTTTGTACAGGGACGTCATCCTGTCGGTGCATTCAAGGCTGAATGGTTGCAGGCTCCGTGACCTTGCATGGAGAATTGCACACGGTGCCTTGGTGACCAATCTGAAAAGGTATCATTGGCGATTGGGTGATGGACTGTGCCCGAGGACCGGCTGTGACAGCTTAGAGAGTACTGCCCATGTTTTTTGGCATTGCCCCTTTGTTTTGAACTTGTGGGAGTGGTTTCAGTCCTGGACCGACCGTTTAACGGGAGACCGTTCCTGGTCGGTAGGACAGGGTTTTGTTTTGTATGGATTAGATCCTCCAGTTTGTTCCGTTGCTGTGTTGCAGCGTATTATTTATGTTTGTTCTGTTGTAAAAAAACTTATTTGGAGGAATAGATGTGATGTTGTTTTTAGGGGGAAATTTGCCAGTTGGCAGGCAGTCCTGGAGGCGGTGAAGTCTGACATTCGCCTTCAGGTCGAAGGCGATTTTCGCCGTTTATCTAGGGCTGCCTTTTTTGGACGGTGGTGTGCTGGGGAAGGGTGTTGTTTCGCTGCGTGCTGGTCGTCCTTTTGTAGTTTTTTAATATTTCAGTGGGGGGTTGGGCGTTTTGTCTCTGCAGGTCGGTGAGCGTATGTACTTTTTTTGGCTCGCTTGACCTGAGGTTCGTTTGTAAGAATGGGATGGTTTGGTAGTGCCGTTTGGCCGTGACGTTTTGTATCCCGTATGACGGGTCACGTAAAAAGCACATCTTTTAAATTAACCTTATTTGCTGTTTGAGGTGGGTCTGCATCACCTCATGATGAAAATGCATATATTGGTAAATATCTCCACTTAAATACAATAGTGAAGAAACCATGAAGAATATCAAAGAATGATAAATGCTCCCTCCTTATCAAGGAATTACTGAATTTGCGTGATTTTTTGTATAATTTCTAGCTATGGCACTTTAGGCTCCAGGAATGCAAAAACCCTACTATGTGCAGATTGCATTCCCTGGGACTTGGTTAGCTAACCAAAATTTAATGTAATTCCCACATTTTTAAGTAGATAAGGGCAGTACACCATCCTCTTTTTGGGTGAAATTAAGCTGTCTAGTTTTTTTTTTGGGCTAGTTACTTGCATGTACAAATATTGAAAGACTTTGTTAAATAGATGGCAGTAATGAATCCCCACACTGACCAATCACAAACTCTGCACCTGGTATAGAAGCAATAGTGCCAGGCCCCACATAGACCAGTTGCAAGAGGTGGAGAGATATGTCAATTAATATATAACTACAATACTTTACTTAAATTTTAGTTATTTATATGAGTGATATCGTTGGGAATCGTCTCGGCTTAAGATTGACAATGTGTGTTGTCTGCTATGCACTTTAAAAACCTCAGGGTGTTAAATGATATTTATTCACCTTCCCGAGTTTTGGGATGCTTGTGAAGCCAGTGTCTGGGATTTGGTTTGACGTAAACCAGGGCACGCTCACCAAAAGGCTACCTAAATCTATCAGCTATTCTAGTACAATCTTAATAGGCTGATCGTGATCATGAACAGGCGCGTATCCAGGATTTTCAAACCCGGGGGGCGCGAATTACTATCTAAGCGGAGCGCCACCATCGGTTGGCGCGCAGCGTACAAGAAAATTTATTGTTTTGATACCCCCCAGATCACCGGAAACGGCACTTCTCGGGCTTGAAATGACCAACCAGATGTACACTTTTTGCATGAGAACCAAGTATTTCCTAATAGTTTTTTTCCCATCCATAACCTTTTTGAAGATTGTCAACCCGGCACACATCATGTTCGACCTGATCGCATCTCCTGTGGGTTTTTGCTTTTGTAGGTGATTCTACGTCGCGGCCCACAATACCCGTCAGCCCCACTTTTCAAGGTTTTAAGCCACGTATTTGTTTAGAATTGGAAAATTCACATTTCTCGTGAATAAACTCACTTGAAAACATACCCATAATGTTGTACAAAATTTCATCTATGGACAACCAATATAGAAAAACTTCCTTCAACCCCTAACAGACCGGTCAAAATTGCACGAGTAGAGGGAAGTGTGATGCAGAATGTTGGTCAGAAATTTTCTCAAATTCAGACAGTTAATTTATTGGTGTAGAAATATTAAAACCTCTTATAACGGCTATTATCAAACTTGGTTGAAGGAAATGAAAAAATAGCAGATATTTCCGAAAACCGAACACTACACACATAGGCGTAGGAGCCGCGGCGGCAGTGGCGGAGCTAGGGGTATTGGTCAGGAGGGGCGAGAATGGTCTGTAGGAGCGCTTTCGACACTATCTAAGCGGAGCGCCACCACTGGTTGGCGCGTAGCGTACAGAAATTTTTTGAGTAAAGATACTCCCTAGATCGCCTGAAATGACCCTTTCCGGGCCTGGCTAATTTGCAGATAAACCAAGAATAAGGTGTCATCGCCAAATTACACCAACAAAATGTGACAAATGTCAATAAGTAGATGAGAGCGCAATAAAAAAGTCAATAATCTAGAATAAGTAAAAAGTGGTAAAGAGCTGAAAAAGGCGCCAGCAGTCCCGGATTTGAGTCCGTCAGGGGGGGGGCATCCGCCCCCCTGACCGTATGGACGCTCGGCCACTGCGCGGTGGGGTTGCAGCCCCTAATTCGCCATTACTAATGTAAAAGAGAGTTTTGACATAATTGGACCTCCATGTTTTTATACATCTACATGAGACATGTCGTTATTTACATTAGCATCCCGCGGTATACTGCGCAATTTGAACGGACCGTACGGTACATGATGGCATGCGATGTAATAACCGATGCTTGCTTATATGATATTGACATTAAGACGTTGAACGCGCGCGAAGCGCGCGAAAGAATTTGGTTATTTTTTCAGGCAAGTCGGACAGTTTTGAGGCTTTTCATCCTGGAACGCCATTTTCATGCTCACTGATATGATGTGATATCTGCTGTTTGCGTTACAAATTCGAACACGCGCGTAGCGAGGAATTTGCCAAGGGAGGGGCGAAGCCTGTTGGCAAATTATCTAAGCGTAGCGCCACCATAGGTTGGCGCGAAGCGTACAAGCAAATTTTGGCCGAAAATGTCTTTTGAAATTACTTAGCGATATCATTTAAAAAAATGCTGAATGGGGGGGGGGGCGGGCGGTCGCCCCCATCCCAAAATGCGTCATGTTCCCCGACGACACGGTCGAGTTCGAGACCAGCCACAGTTGGTTTCATAGCACAATTCTACACACGCGTTATGATAGACCATATATAGTATATATATAGATCATTAGTGAGAGAGGAAAATGGAAACGTCAAAAAATGGAGTTGTCGGTGTAAGGGGTAGGGTGAGTCACACTTTTACGAAATCATTGATCCGTCACTGGCTACCCTTCAGCGCTGTAATGATGTCACTGTTTATCTTTCTCTTCCCGGTGTCTTCGCGTTTTTCTTTTACTCCCTCCTTTTCTCTTTTTTCTCTCTTTCTTTTTCTTTTCCCTTCTTTCCTCTCCTCTTTTTTTCCCCTCTTTTTTTCCTTTTTTCTTCTGTTTTTTTCTCTCCTCTTTTTCTTACCCGGGGGGCGCGCGCCCCCAACGCCCCCCCTGGATACGCACCTGATGAATCTATAACCACACCCTCACCCCTCCAGCCCCCCCCTTTAAAATTCAAATTAACCCTTTTGCAACTTTGGCCGAAGTCCCAAAATTTAAGACGATTGCAAGACAAGCTGCATTGGATTGTAATAACAACAGTAAAATTACTACATCCAAAAGGCAGCACCAGGCGTGACTTATTGAAGGGATTGACGTTAATTCAAAGCAATATCAACATTCTCATTTTATATACACATGTGTTCTTGCTTGTATTTCCTTCTACACAATTTGTTTATTCATGGCAATCTCCGGACCACTTCATTCTCAAGAACAGAAGGACCGGTATTGAGGGAACATATCTGTTATTGACTTTGGCGTATTAGCCTGGGAACTTCACTTTAATCGTACAAAGAAGTGAGGTGCGGTTTTAATTTCATGGTGTTCGTTCAAATTGTTGTTTAGGTGGTAAACGTGCACAATTAACAACGCTTTGTCACCTAATTAGTTACGTGTGCTTACTTACTGAAGAGAGGTTGGAAATGTTGCCCTGAAAAACAAAGGGTAGTCTGTATTTTGCTATCGGAAAGGGTGCATATAAAAACAAAGAGGTGAATTCATAACATTTGCTGTATCATTTACATAGGATTCTTGGCTTGAATCTTTATTACTTTTGATAGACTCAGCCGCACAATGTACTTACAATACCGGTAACTATGTAAACTACTGTTTATTGAGCAAGATATGAAGGAGTAACTTCGGAGGGATATTACTCCAAGTGTGCAACTGTTATACTATGACGGTGGCATCATTTATAACTGTATTCATTTTAATTGGGCCAACATGCCGATTTTTAAACGCCACGATTATTCCGAACAGTTAGTTTTGAAGACATACAGGAAGGTAAGTGCAACGATCTGTTGTTAAAGCAATACTTAAAAGAATACCATTATAAGAAACAAAAACTTTTTCACGAGTTCGTCCAGTTCTATTCCAATAGACTGTCCTGATTAATAACGAATGAGTCAAGAAATTAACATAAGTTTGTTAAAAGCGTTGCATGTGTCAAGACAATTCATAGTGTTTTTAAAAAGAGTCCCCGAACCCGCCAAGCCTATAATTACGACAGTTCCCCCTGGCTTTGTAGAAGTCTTCGGCAGGTAAAAGCTATCATTCAATCCCTTTTCTGACACATCGACCATGCACAGCACCTTCAATTTTCCGTCTCACTGTACGAAGCGTCTGAGTTTTAGCTACAGGGCAACGAACTTTAACCCAAATTTTATCCTTCAGCCTGAAAGGCCATAAAATTTACAAAATTACTCCAATCGCCCCCTTTTCCACCAAATATTCTTCTACCATTGTACTTTAATTAAAATAAAACCTCACATTATTTGATAACACCGCGCAAAAGTGCTACAAACGTGGATTTTTCGCAATTAAAATAATAGATTTATCAAAAACGTTCATTTCATTTTTCCAAAATAAATTTTGTTGCCAATGGCGAAATTATCGCCGTAGGAATATTTGTTTACAGAAGGGAGCTTAAGCCACCCGAGAAGAAGAGATGGTACCTCAATTGGTTGTTCGGTTTCACCACGGCATTTTCATCCATTTCCGTTTTTTCTTTTCCTTGATATCCGACCCTCTGTGAGGGCTATCGTTGTAACTTTACGTTTTGGACGCTTTCCGCTGGCTAAGAGTGTTTTTAAGCTTGTCCGGTTTGTCAACTACTGTATAGAAGATATATTCGTTGTTCAAAGTAAATGTACATTGTTAGCGGCATTGATGTACTGCAGCGATGATTTGCATGGTTATAGTCGTCTTGGTCAGTTGCTTCCCGCTTTCTGAAAATGCAAATTTTATCAGTGCAACAACGTTCATTTGAAAATGCATGCTTTAATACTACAGTCATTCATTATTTTCTTACCTCCGGCAATGGAACAGACTTGTCTGGTGGATCGCGTGAAATTGGAGTAATTTTCGAGTTGCTATTCTTGCCGAATTGATCATGTAATACACAGGCTAACGTTCTACAAAAATAACATTGCAAGGTGAGCTCACGGGTAGTGGCAAAAGTGCTCGGGGTCTCACTAAAGGGAGGATGTTCAAATGTGAAATTTTCATGCAGGTCCTCATAATGGGTAGTCACACAAATGACTTTTCCGAGTTTTAGCTAAAACCCTTAATTTCAAATATATTAAGAACATCTGACTTTCTGTAAACCATACATTGACTGTATATAAGCTCATGCGCGCCTTGTAAGAAAAAAGAAAAACTAATCACAAGCCCCATTCTGAGATTTTCGCTCAGCCTAGGCTAGCGTATATCTAGTATAGAAATACGAACGAGATCTTGAAAAAAAAAAACACACTCGGTCGATCTCCAGAATGTTGTGGTGGGGGAGGGGTCAGGATGTATGTAGGTGGTAAGCACCGGCTGAGGTCCCTGAGAGGTATACCAGGACACTAAAAACGGAATGTCAGATGGTTTTTCTGTTATAGGTATGTTTACAACGTTCAAAGACGAATGAGATTTTTGGAAGAGACGAAGAGGTGTTTTCGGGGACTTTGTAAAAGATTATTTTAATATGGTGTTGGGGCATTTCCCAAGGGAACATGATACTATCTTAGCGGGCCGTCACCCTTACTTGCCAAAGGCGCTGTAAATTCAATGTAAACAATTCTCTATTTTGAGATGTAATGTTTTTTTAAATTTACACTTCTAATAAAGAGGGTTACTTGGAAGATTTAATTTACTTGTAGGTAAGAATTGTGTTTATTCAATAACCAAATACAAAAGCAGGCTAGACCGTTTTGATGGTAGCCGACGACTCTATGCCTATCGTGGTGAAACACCATGGATAATTTATACGTATATCAAAGAAACGTTTATTTTTGAATGTAAAGAAAAATTTCCCTTACATAAAGCTAACAATAGTCAAAGACGGTTTTCCTAAAATATTTTTCATATTCTATACCTGATAATATTGAGGTATAAGAAGGGCATTAAAATCAGCTCATGTCAAATCGAATCAATTTGAAAAAGTAAGTGGGCTTGACGGTTCGATCCCATCAGGAATTGATGACAAAGTGCTAGTCGATGATGACTATGATGACGATGATGGCAAAGTGCTAGTCGAGTCACAGAGAAGAAAGTTGAACACTAAGGACGTAAACGAATTAGTGAACAAAGGGAAGAAGAAAGAATTCGGGGGGGGGGGGAGAGGGTAAACTGTTGAAGGGCCAAAGAGAGAGTGTAACAAATAGACCGTGGAAGGACAGATACGAAATATAGATCTGATCATCGGGACTTGCATCGGTACTGTGACTGTGTGATCATCGTCATGTGTGCATCACCATTCCCCTCGAAAGGGAACAGATACTACACATGATCTTAGCCAAAAGGCCGAGAAGCGAACAGGTCAATAAGGTACAGAAGTTAATGAAACATTTGTGGTAGTCTGTAACGTTAATTCAATCGTGTAATTTTTACGACATGTGAAAACGATTTCAAGATTAATGCCATTTGAAGTCAAAGAGAAACAACACAACAGGGACAAAACAGAAGAAAGGGATATCTAGGAAAACAGATTAGCGAAAACCGAATTGCACTTTGTAGCATAGGAAATTGATATGATTCGTTTGAAGTAATTGTCTCTTTCGATGGTCTGGTAAAATTTCAATTATAAAATGTTAGGCTCAGTGTTGTTTCTACTGCAACCGAAAATCATGACATAATCATGGAGATAATCATGACATCGCTCACCTTACAGATACACTGCTAAACAGTTGATAATACGGCGGACCCACGTAAACGTGAGTCTATTATTATAAGACTTTTATAAAAGAAAAGATTATAGTTTCTACTTCATTTATAAAACTGTTTGGCTGGTTGAGGAGACTAAAATGCCATACATTTAACAATATTCCTATACTGTACCTATCGGAGTAAAGTCTCTTTGTGGACCAGATAGGTAACGAAATTTGCATTAGCATATTAATTTACATTTTCTACCATCAACACACATTAGATAGAGTATTGCTGTTTTCTCCGCAGAAAATACTTAATCGACGTCACGCATATAGGCCAAAGCGTGTAAATTACATGGTGGCTGCCAGGGGACTCTGCCAGGGGACCCAAAAAAATGCATGGTCAAAAGGTATGTGGGGTATGTATAGGGGTAATGTCACAGTTCAGAATATAACTAAAAGCGATGTTAATACTGCAAGAATTGTATGTCATTTGACCTACAAAAATTCGTTGTGTCAGTATATGAATTAAAGATTGTTGGCATGTGTCCAATGAATGGTTTATGACCGAAAATGTTTTGGGTCGAGCCAATCAATGACTAGCAAACTTATGTGAATCATGTGATTGATGTTCGAGCAAAAGGATGCTAACACATGTAACATCATAGCAACGATCGTAGAAAGTACATTGAATCAACTGACTATTCCCAGTGAACACAAAGAGAGCCCATATTGCTGTACCAGTATGCAAAACATGATTTAACATATTTTCCATGCATGATCTTTGCAAAAAAAAAAAATTAATTCCCATGTTTCATGGCATTTGTATGATCAACAAAAGTCCGCAAGTTTATCAGCCGTGGCCCCCAGTCTCCTACCCCCCCCCCCTCAACACACTCAGCTCACCCTTTCCCCCCATTTAGGCCCCTTTTTGGCATGTCAAAGAACAAAACGATGTCACAAACCTGAGATTTAATTTACACATGGCATCCCAAGTACCACTTTCGCAAATAACGACTAGGACGCCTTGCCGGTTTATTCTACTAGTAAAAAACAATGCAAATAATTGTAAGTTGATATTTTTACCAATGCAGATTTCCCCAACCTTTTCCGTAACCTTCAGTGCCATGGCTGTTTCACATAGAAAGGTACTACTGGGCACCCATATTCAAAAGGTTTTACGAGGTGACCATTCCAACGTCTGCTTCATTTAAAATTGACGAAGATGCATGGACACAACTTAGGAAGGAACAGAAGGGGGCAAGACTACCATTGCAGTGGGTAAACGTCTTTTACGACGGGTTTCGTAAATCCAACCCACTCTGTGGCGTTGGTGTTTAAAAGACACAGAGTTGCAAAACAGTGTAGTAGGAAAACATCCGGCATTATTTTCTCCGCCAGTGCATTATGTTGTATCTGCTACACTATCGATGAATGAAAACCAAACAGGGCCCACATTGCATACCCGGGCCAGCCTCGCACTTGTTGGAGGTGTGGACTGGAAGGGCATGAGCAGGCGCGTATCCAGGATTTTCAAACCCGGGGGGCGCGAATTACTATCTAAGCGGAGCGCCACCATAGGTTGGCGCGCAGCGTACAAGAAAATTTCTTGTTTCGAAACCCCCCCCCCCCCCCCAGATCACCGGAAACGGCACTTCTCGGTCTTGAAATGACCAACCAGATGTACACTTTTTGCCTGAGAACCAAGTATTTCCTAATAGTTTTTTTCCATCCATAACCTTTTTGAAGATTGTGAAGCCGGCACACATGTTCGACCTGATCGCATCTCCTGTGGGTGTTTGCTTTTGTAGGTGATTTTACGTCGCGGCCCACAATACCCGTCAGCCCCACTTTTCAAGGTTTTAAGCCCCGTATTTGTTCAGAATTTGAAAATTCACATTTCTCGTGAATAAACTCACTTGAAAACATACCCATAATGTTGTACAAAATTTCATCTATGGACAACCAATATAGAAAAACTTCCTTCAACCCCTAACAGACCGGTCAAAATTGCACGAGTAGAGGGAAGTGTGATGCAGAATGTTGGTCAGAAATTTTCTCAAATTCAGACACAGTTAATTTATTGATGTACAAATATTAAAACCTCTTATAACGGCTATTATAAAACTTGGTTGAAGGAAATGAAAAAAATAGCAGATATTTCCTTCAACCGAACACTACACACATAGGCGTAGGAGGCGCGGTGGCAGTGGCGGAGCTAGGGGTATTGGTCAGGAGTGCGAGAATGGTCTGTAGGGGCGCTTTCGACACTATCTAAGCGGAGCGCCACCACTGGTTGGCGCGTAGCGTACAGAAAAATTTTCAGTAAAGATACTCCCTAGATCGCCGGAAATGACCCTTTCCGGGCCTGGCTAATATGCAGATAAACGAAGAGTAAGGTGTCATCGCCAAATTACACCAACAAAATGTGACAAATGTCAATAAGTAGATGAGAGCGCAATAAAAAAGTCAATAATCTAGAATAAGTCAAAAGTGGTCAAGAGCTGAAAAAGGCGCCAGCAGTCCATTCGAGTCCGTCAGGGGGGGTCATAGGCCCCCCTGACCGTATGGACGCTCCGCCACTGCGCGGCGGTGGTGCAGCCCCTAATTCGCCATAACTAATGTAAAAGAGAGTTTTGACATAATTGGACCTCCATGCTTTTAATACATCTACATGAGACATGTCGTTGTTTACATTAGCTTCCCGCGGTGTACTGCGCAATTTGAACGGACCGTACGGTACATGATGGCATGCGATGTAATAACCGATGCTTGCTTATATGATATTGGCATAAAAACGTTGAATGCGCGCCAAGCGCGCGAAAATTTTTGGTCAGTTTTTTCACGCAAGTCGGACAGTTTTGAGGCTTTTCATCCTGGAACGCCATTTTCATGCTCACTGATATGATGTGATATCTGCTGTTTGCGTTACAAATTCGAACAGGCGCGTACCGAGGAATTTGCCAAGGGAGGGGCGTAGCCTGTAGGCAAATTATCTAAGCGTAGCGCCACCATAGGTTGGCGCGAAGCGTACAAGAAAATTTTGGCCGAAAATGCCTCCCAGATCGCTGGAAATGGCACTACCCAGGACCATTTCTTAGCGCGAAACGTACAAGCAAATTTTGGCAGAAAATGTCTCCCAGATCGCTGGAAATGACACTTCCCAGGCCTTGTAAGGTGCCTCTAAGCACTTTCTATTTTGAAATTACTTAGCGATATCATTTAAAAAAATGCTGAATGGGGGGGGGGGCGGGCGGTCGCCCCCATTCCAAAATGCGTCATGTTCCCCGACGACACGGTCGAGTTCGAGACCAGCCACAGTTGGTTTCATAGCACAATTCTACACACGCGTTATGATAGACCATATATAGTATATATATATAGATCATTTGTGAGAGAGGAAAATGGAAACGTCAAAAAATGGAGTTGTCGGTGTAAGGGGTAGGGTGAGTCACACTTTTACGAAATCATTGATCCGTCACTGGCTACCCGTGAATGTAATGATGTCACTGTTCCTCTTTCTCTTCCCGGTGTGTTCGCGTTTTTCTTTTACTCCCTTCTTTTCCTCCCTTTTTTTCTTTTCCCTTCCTTCCTCTCCTCCTCCTCTTTTTTCCCCTCTTTTTTTCTCTCCTCTTTTTCTTACCCGGGGGGCGCGCGCCCCCAGCGCCCCCAGCGCCCCCCTGGATACGCACCTGATGAGGCCAGGCTGTGCTCGAACAAGCGGTGTAGCCGCTGTTTACAGGTTGGGCATACCCTGGCCGAGTGTAAAGGAGATATCGTGTGTAACTCGTGTGGGAAAACGGGCCATCTCGTCCGTTTATGCCCAGACCGCTCATACGCCGCGAGAGTGGCTACGGGCGTGGCTGAAGCGGTCCCCGTTCCGGCCTCTGACACCATATCACCCGATGCTCCGTTGATTGCCCCAGTGTCCGACACTAGCGCCCCGGTGGAGGATTTGTTCCCCCTTTCGTGTCCCACCTCGTCTGCCGAGACTGCCCACTGAGGCAGAGCTGGACAAAACGGCGGAGATGGTACTAGCGGAGTGGCATGCGGAGCAGGATGCCGCTACGCCTGCCATCGGTGATATTAGTCGGGCTCCGAGCCAACTGGCCCAAGAGACATTAAGTGTCCCAGATTGTGCTTTTTACGTGATCCGCCATGCGGGATACAAAACGTCACGGCCAAACGGCACTACCGAACCATCCCATTCTGAAAAACGAAACCCAGGTCAAGCGAGCCAAAAAAACAACATACGCCCGCCGACCTGCAGAGACAAAAGACGCCCAACACCCCCCCCCCCACAGAAACATTCAAAAAACTACAAAAGGACGACCCGCACGCAGCGAAACGAAAAACCCCTCCCAAACACACCACCGTCCAAAAAAGTAGCCCGGATTGTGACTCACCAATGGAGGACATTTGTGGCTAAGGAGTCCTCCGATTGGTTTGAGGAGACGAAACAGGCCACTGGTCTCATTGACTCGAGTGGCCCTTCCACCCTGCCCGCAGTCGCTTCCACTATACCGGACACGATGGTCGCTAGTGGACCTCCTGTTCCTGACAGGTTGACGGGGAGCTAAGAACTGTGCTCGCACGAAGGAAAAGGGGAACACTGCTAGGGGCCTGAAAAGACCCGTATTGGGAAAACTTTGCAGGTAATGCGCAAGCCTGTCGGGACGGCGTACTCCGGATTAATTTTGGAGTGAGTTAGTTGTTAGGTCAGTGTGGTCGTTATATAATATGGGTTGGGGGGTTCTGTTTGTGGTTTGAAGTTGGCTTTTTGGCTTGTGGAGCTTTATTGTTTTGGTTCTGTTGGCCTTTGGGTCCGTGTCCTTTTCCGCGTCACCTTTGACGCTACATTATATACATTTGTGGGTTAGTGAGAGATTTCTGTTTTTGGGTTTTCAGTTTGGTTTTTAACATTTGGAAATGGATGGCAGTGTATTCGCCAGCGGAAATCTAACTGGAGCAGGTGCCGACAAATCAGCTATGAAGGGAGACGTCGACAAGTGAGAAGGACCTCGTTACCAGCCTCCTAGTGAAAGAGCAGCTCAACCTGAAAAAGTATATCCGGCAAATATCTGCAGTTCCAAGCTATATGATCACGTTCACAGACGCCGGAGTGCGCCTGTTCCACGAGATGCAGTTCCGTTACATTGGGACGCAACGGGGTCCGTAGCCTGGAAGGCCGACAGTAAAGAATATCTTTACTATGCGATGCTGATGCCGAACCAAACAAGACAGGAAGAAAATCTGAAAAGCTCACCATGCCCGGTGACCGAGCTGGTTACGATCAATAAATCTGAGCCTACCATATCAAACTGGCTTCAGATTTTCAGACATAGAGAGAAGAGTATTTATGGATACTCTGATTTCAAGCGATGACCGCAGCCTGCCATTACTTGTATCATACCTGGAAAGATGCTGGAAAATTGCCAATGGTGAGGCATCACAAGTTGAAGTAAATGGAATGAGTCTACATACCCGCTTCAGTCATGTAATGAAAGACGGCAAAGACTATTGCCGCAAATATTACAGGAAAGAACAGAAATGGTTTGTGATGATCATATTCCGTCTGCTTGCAGGAGTTCACCTTTTACCAGCGTACCGGCGATTATTGTTTTCCGTTTGTGTTGTACTCCGAGATGAACGCTATACAGCGTTGTGCCAACTCCACAAAAAATCAATTCTCGATATTGTGTTACAACGAGAAGCAACAGAGACTGTTGAAGATGAAAGAGTCACAACTGCGACGAAGAGGTCAGTGGATGTGACAGTTCTGCCTCGCCAGTTAAACCTCAAACATCAAGGTACACAGAAGAAGAAGCACTTATGCAGGAAACATTAAGTTTTACTGCATTAAATCAAAGTGTCGATGCCAAAGCCAGAGAAGCTGTACAGAATGAAGCAAATTTAGAGGAAGCCATTGATCCTACAGTTAAGGCAAATACATTCAGAGGGGTACGACTCCTAGAGAAGATGTTGAAATATCTACTTCCGACAGTTGCCATTTAGTCCAATATAATGCTCGGAGACCTTACTCGACTTTCGCCATCATACATTAATGCAAATTACGACAGAAACTGATACTTTTTAAGAAAAAGTCACCCAGGAAAGAACCTGGGCACGAAAACCAAACTACCAAACGACTGATCCGCTCTCAGCCCCAGTCCCCTTGCATCGGGACTGTGACTGTGTGATCATCGTCAGGTGTGTATCACCATTCCCTAAGGGAACAGATACTACAGAAACTGATACTTGTTACGCAATCCGCCGCGGACTGAAGGTTATATGGAGTCATGGAACAAAATTTTCAAGACGACAACACTTGCAAATTACAGACTCCGACTTGATGAACTGCTGCAAAGAATATATGTCGGAATTCAAGCACATCAACGAAAATACGTTCTCTAACACCGGGTAAAGAAACGAAGGAAGGCGGAAAAAATTAACCACATTAGTGCAAGAAAAGTGGAAAAGGAGCCGTACAGAAACGAGAGATGAAATGAAGTCGAGATCTGAAGCTGGGGTCATGAAAATAATGGAAATAATGAAAATAATGGAAATAATAAAACTAGAAAAGCAGCAGGAAAAGGGAAAGAAAGATGCTGCGCGTATGGTGACAACAAATGAGCAGCAAGGAGGAACCAATCGAAAAGAACAAGACAGATCACAACAACTGTCTAGACGGCTTAATGTACAGCATGAAATCCCCATTGCTGATCAATGAAAGTTAACAAAAAACCTTGATCTGTAAAAACATGAAACTCCACATGCAACCCTGGGTGAAAGACCAGCAAAGACATTAAGGGAGACATCAGAAAACGCAAGCCCAATAATCAATGATTACGAGAGCTCAGCGAATTATGACAAATATGAATCGTTGTTACGAAAATCATGGCTGAAATGATGAAGTAATTAACGATCAGCTTGGTTTCCTTCAAACCAAAGTTGCAGATTTCAATGTTTTTATCTGCAACTCATTTCACATGAGCTCAGGAATTCCTGCTAATGTACAAGCTCGTAAATGGTACAGAAGCTAGAGACTTGTTGATTGCACATGGGTTCTCCTCCCAGTCAATAAGGATGGATATCACTGGATCCTGTTAGCGGCAAATTTAGTAAGCAAATCTCTTTATTTCCTCGACCCACTCAAATACTGCACGTCAAGTGATGAAATGAAGCGTTTCAGGTGTTTCATTTCAGATAGATCCTCATGAGAAGGCAAGCCGTTCAAATGTCAGAAATGGCCAGTTAAGATGACATCTGAGTCGTGAAGAAACGACTGTGGACTTTATCTCCTTCTTTACGCCAAATCATTATTTCGAGGAAAGGTGAATCCATTTGTTGATATTCCGATGGAAAGGGATTGTATTTACAAAAATTTACATCACTTCGATATGAACAGACGATAGCATAAACATTAACAGCAAAGTAATGGTTTTACACTCTGGAAGCTGACGGAAATCAATAAGAGACAAAAATGCGAATACGACCATGTGGCATCAATATTTATTTGTTCTTAGAGGATCAGCGATATCTCAACAAGTATATTTCAAGTACAGCATGAAAGTGCAGATTGTGTTGAACTTTGTCACGAAAAATCTGCGGGTAGCTTGTTACACAGGCTAGCAACAATTTTTCCGTAGAGATCTGCTGTGCTAAGGAGCCCTCGGCACGCAACAACTGGTGGCAGCGGTGGCATTCTGAACTCCTCGAAAAGAATACTAAACCAGACCACCGGTTCTGAAGAAATTGTATGCTGGCTCAACAAAGGTGTAGCTATCTGGTGGAACAAAGAACAGAAAAGACAAAGAACAGAAAAGACTCTCCAACAAGGGACTCTGATGGTTCTCAGAGTCACACTCTGGTTCTCCCACAGAAGAGACTCCGGTTCTCTAAACAATGCAGTCTCGTAATTTTTACGGAAAGACTTTAGCTACTCATGCTGATGAACATAGTGGAGAAATCTGCAATGCAGTCTGGCAATACTTGAGCTTGAACCGATGATAGAGAAGAATTGTACTATCTTTAGGAAGAATATTGGGACTTGTCAAATTATTCCTGAAAGAATCAAGAAAACACTCTGCATACACCAACTATGTCAGAGGCACATTCAAATGAATACTGGCTGCTAATGGACGAATGTACGTCACCTGTGAGCTCACAGCCATCAAGAAATCCATTCCAGAAGGAAGAAAGGCTACAGACCAATCCTTTCCTGAACACAGACTGTGACCAAAGGGATATGAATCAATCCCTATACTACACTCCATACCAGAGAGAAAGTCATGGCTATGTTGCCCAGAACTAACAATCAGTTCGGGTACCCCCAATCATCCGCAGCACGTGTAAATGCTAACACTCCAACATATGACGAATCAACCCCATGGAAAGATTTTTTCATTCAACTCGAGATAGTGTCGGAACTCCGTGGCGGGAGCCCGCTTTCGATGGCATTAAAACCTGGCAGCGAATCTCAGAGGGCCAGCTCAAGCACTATTGGGATCTATCTCCCTGAAGAGTATATGAGAAATGACCAGGCTCTCTAACAGTAGCATTAAAGCAGAGGTTCGCTCCATAAAATCAATGCGAACTGCACAAAGCCCTACTCCGGAACCAAAATGTCAGTCTACCAGAATTGGCACAGATTTGCGTAGACAAGTATTTAAGGCCTGTCCTGATGCTCCCGGCGGCTCCATGCATGATGCATTGGCGAAAGAATATTTTGTTGACTGCTTGCAAGATCCAGATACCAGATGGCGGGTTTACCAATCTAGACCTACGACCCTACAGGAAGCTGTCATTGCAAGAAAGCTTGTTCGAGATGTGGCTTCCGGCGGAACTGTGACCTGACGAATCTGGTGAGACAAAACCTAGAGAGCAGACTCAGCAGAGTGAGATGACAAGCGCCCTCATCGAAGCAATTAGAGCGGCTTTAACGAACTTAAAGGCGAGCTCAAGAACAACAGGGGCCAGAGATATACAGGAAGTGGCAAACCGGGTGGAGTGGAGTTCAGAGGACGATGTTTTAAATGCAACAAGTAAGGTCATAGGGCTACAGATTATCCTGAAGGGGCCATGCAAACATCACCACAGGAAAACTCCAACCTGTCGAGTTTAGGGGTCGAAGGTCGGTAGTAGGGGACACTACAACCTCCGTGAAGTCAGCGAAAAGGGGGAGCAAGTAGCCGAGATGTAACAGTTGAAGGGCAATTGGAGAACGTCAAATTTTTATTTGTCGTAGACACCGGGCAGATGTCACCATCGTAAGGCCAGATGTCTACAATGCCATTTCTGTACCAAGTATGGGTAGCGGACATCGAGACTGAAGGAAACCTGGGAATTGATTTCTTGCGGGACTACAACTCAGATTGAGGCTGGTAGCGGAAAGGTTACGATAGGAGAGCAAACCTCCGGGAATGTGGAGCAAGTTGAAGTGTCTTGCTGCCGCATTAGAATTGCCGAGAATGTCATGATTCCTCCTGGCTGTGAAGCAGTTGTACCGGCATCCCTGGAAAAGAAATCCAATGGAATTGCCGCCGTTGTAGAGATGCTGCCGAGGTTTCTTGATAAACATGGAATGATGGTAGCTCGAGCAGTTGCCCCAGTAAGAGTGCTGAACCTGACGGACCAACACAAGACGATCTATGAGGCTACAAATGTTGCCACCTGTGAACCTGCCAAGGAGATCTGCCGAATGATCAACACTAGCCCTACTGAAGAGAAATGTTCTCAAGAGTCAACGTAAGTCCCACATGAGATTCATGCCGACTTGAAGGGCCTTCTAGATAGGAGCACGAATTTGCTTGAACCACGGCAGAAAGATCAAGTACTGAACTTACTATATGCCTGTAGAGACACTTTTGCTGCTACTTCAATAGATATCGGAAAGACGAATCTGGTGAAACATAAAATCAACACTCATCACCGAGACAAACAACAGACAGAGGTACAGCGCATTTTAGAGGGAGGCATTATTCAGCCTTCATCCAGTCCTGGTCTTCACCAATAGTCTTAGTAACAAAGAAAGATGGCCAGGTGTCTCAACAATATGACAATGAAAGATTCGTACCCCCTTCCGCGGATTGATGACAGCCTGGACGAATTATCCGGGGCTAAATGGTTTTCAACATTGGATATGAAGAGCGAATACTGGCAAGTAGAGATGGACCCTGTCGACAAGAGCAAGACTGCATTCATTTCAACCAGTGGTTATACGAATTCAACGTGCTACCCTTTGATCTCTGCAATGCACCGGCGACTTTCGAACGTTTAATTGAGAGTGTTGAAGGGGCTCCACTGGCAGACTTGTTTTCTATACGATATAATTGTGTTCCGATGAAGAGCTAGTTCGTCTTAGACAGGTGTTCAACCGCATCAAAGAAGCTGGATTAAATGCTGTCTGTTCCAGCAAGAAGTATCATACCTGGGACACTTGGTGTCTTGTGAGGGCGTTTCCACCGATCCAATTAAGGTCAAAGCAGTATTATTCGAGTTTATTAACGCATGGCAATGTCAACTTGTCGGCACAGGTCGATTTATTAAGGGGAATCTCAACAACTGTTCCCCACGAGGTGAACGATATTTGGGGAGGGGGCGGAATAACCACTGTTGAGCTTTGGAAGGCGCTTTTGGAAGATGAAGAATGGTTCGGACGGGCTTCCGAGGGAGTTCTACCGAACCTTCTGGGCAATTCTAATTATTTATAGGAAGCGCGGATCACGTACGATTGCTTAGGAAGCGCATATCACGTACGATTGATAGTTGTTCCACGAATGTTATGAAGCTTAGGACGAATCAAAGAAAGGATGAGAACGAACGTTGTCGACGTCGTTGTGCATACGGTTTGTGACACTCCATCGAGTGTGGTTAGGTAGGCAACATGTATTTTATTACTCAGTGGCCAAATGTAGGCTTGTACAACAGTTTTTAACATTTGTTCGACACTGAAAGGAAAAAGCAGTCGCTCCCCCTGCTCCCCATGGTTACGTCACTGCCCCACGAGACCAAACTATTACTAGCTATAGGCCTATAACAGTGATATTACAAATATTACTACCGGTACTGTTACGTTAGTAAAGCGCATAATTAAAAAGAATTTACAGGCATTTCTTTTCATAGTGGATACCAGGAACTTGCGCAAGGGAGCTGGGCGGCTTGATTTGATACTACGCCTTCACCAGTGGCGTACACAGACTGGGTTGCCGGGGCGAAAGCCCCTACTCTCAAAAGTCTGCCCATCCCCCTGTTGCCCCAAATGAAAATTTAGACTACAATATAACTGAATTATAGATATAGCGATACCCTATTTTAAACAAAATTGCCCCCCCTTGTCAATCTCTTTGACATCCTCTGAAGCCCCTCTAATGAAAAAAGTCTAAATACGTCACTGCTCACCCCTCCCCCACCTCTAGTGGGGGGAATCACTCAGTCAATGGAAGTCACTTGGTTGGTTCAATCCGGGAAGATTTGAGGGATTCAGACTGGGGGATCGACACAGTGAAAAAATTAAAGTAGTTATATATAATAATATTAATATTGCCACGGACTAACGTTAAATTAGTCTGTGACGTTAGTCAATGCACACGGACTAGCCAAAATCTTCGTTTCATCACTGCTTCTTAATCAGTTTACACTAAGGAAAATATAATGCAGCTTAGTCGGTGTCGACGGACTAATGTATTTTAACCCAATTCGATTCAATTCAATTTCGAAACCGAGAGGCAACGGCAGCTTGCTGGGCTTGGCATAGTTTCATACGATCACTCTAAGCAACTTTCAACCGTAAATCACCCAAGAAGGTCTTTAGAAGAATGGAGGTATTAACTGCCATCATCGGCCTACCTGTTATTCCTTCAAAAATTAAAGTTCATTGTTAGGCCACTGGCACTAGTACTGTATTACTGTGCTACATTGTATAAATTTGTGGGTGAGTGAGAAATTTCTGTTTGTGGGTTTTCAGTTGGGTTTATGGTGGTTGTTAAACAGACTGGAATTGTTTTTGGTTTTGTTGACCTTTGGTCCGTGTCCGTTTTTCTTTGCACGTAAAAAGCATTACTGTGTTACGCTACGCAGTACGTGTAGCCCGTTGTTACGCTGGCGTTTGACAGTGAGTAGCATATAGGCTTCTACTGGGTACCGCAGTGCATTCTCAACACCAATTAACAATGTGTTATATGTGTATTGGGCTAGATTGAACAGTGGCACATAATCTTCTAATTTATTCACAAACAAATGCTGGGACTATAAATCTCTATAGTTTTTTTGAAGTCTACACTCATTTGGTAAAGATTCCCTTTAGTTTCCCATGGGAATCTAATGGCTAGGCTATGTGATATTGCATAAGCAAGGCTAGACCATGAAACTTACAGTCACAGTAGGCTGAACAAATTATGTTGGATAGTCACCGGTATTATATTTTGCGAGCAGTCAGGATGCACGCTTCAGTTCTATTTAACCTTTTCATTTCTCATTTTTTACTATTGAATTTCCGGTCACGCCCGGAAACAATTACGACATTCATTCACGGTCGATTTGTTTACTGTAAGAAGTATTAACCGTTTTTTCTCAGGAAAGCTTCATAGTCTAAAGTTATTATAACGTGTGCTTTTAGTATACTGCCAAAATAGTAAGTTGTTGTATTTGTATTGATATTTTATGTAGAAGTAACGGAAACTTTACTGTTTAGTTTTGTCTAATTGCGCGTTTTTTCTGTCCAATGTAGTAGTGCAGGGTTGACTTGCGCGAAATTATTCTGTTTATGTATATGTATATGCATCGGTTCGTAGATTATAAGGTTTTTTGACATTTATTTGTAATGCAAGCATATCTGTTTAGTAGCAAAGTTTAAAGGGTTAAGATTAATTAGTTTTCTCTTTTTTTGTTTGATCCCAGATTGAATGAAACTCATTGACGTAAATAATAGATCAGATCATACAGTTTAACGCAGTTGCTAAAACTCTGGGTATTCTCTAGTCTTCGCCGGTCCATTATATACTTTAGTACTACTAGTAAGACTAAATCAAAACGACCGAAAGACAAACTTAGTGTAACAAAGTACCGATTCTTCTCTAGCCTAGGTCTAAACAGGCTTGTTATGTGAGCAAGCAAAATAACAACTAAAAACGATTTGGCCTATAAATAAGTTGGCTCAGTGCATTTGTGTTTCTAAAATTTTATATTGTTAAAGATCATAAAAACAAAGATTTAGCCCATGTTTTATTATCTGTGTATTCTGGGCATTTGATTCTGGTTGCAATGGTGATGACACTCTCGTTAAAATTTTCAGCTTTATACAGTCTGCTTCAAACTTTCTTTTTTGAGGCTATAGTGGAAGCAAATCTCACATAACTTTGCGGTGACAACTTTATTTAATTATTTTTGTTAAATGATGAATACTTTTTTCCAGGAAGAATTGAAAAGCCAAATATCCAAGTCAAGGGTGAGATTTCCTGTGATGTACGACACCAGTGTGGAGGCAAGAACAGAAGAGGAGAACTGTGTTATATATGGCTTAAAGACATGTTTTAAGATGATATATTGGTACCCTTCGCAGAACAAAAGAGTTTTATCCGAGTCCAAAAAGCAAAGGAACAAGTACCATAGAGAAAAAAGATGGAAGAGTGAGTTTAACTATTGTACCCAACTGTTTAATGATATTAAAGATACTTTTAATAATCTGTTTAAAAAAAAAAAACAGTCTGGTATATCATTTACGTGCAAGCTTCATAAGTTTGGTCAAATTTTTACTGATCTGTAGAGCGGGAGTCCAGAGAGGGTTTGGTTAGCTGGGAAGGTAACAAATTGCCTGGTACATCACAATGTTCACAATCCCCATCCCCACAATTGACCTAGTTGAACTGGTTACCTTATGAGCTTACCTAGGTCAATGAGGGGATGGGCATTTTGGGGGTCTACTGGCAGGGGTACCCCCAATATAGACTACTGGAAATGCCCATCCCTTACATATGAAGTGATACCTATCATTTTCCAGTAGATTTCAACTGGTTACATCATGAGCTCATCTAGGTCAATGGGGGATGGGCATTTTGGGGGTCTACTGGCAGGGGTACCCCACCAATAAAAATTACTGGCAATGCCCATCAGTTGTATCTCAAGTCCTAACCAACATTTTCCAGTAGGTTTCAAGTGGTTACCTCATGAGCTGGCCTAGGTCAGCCGTGAGGGGTTAATTATAGATCACTGGCAGGGGTACCCCACCACCAATAATTACTGGCAATGGCCATTCTCTTGGGGCCATACCTGACACAAAACTAATCTAGGCTAGCTATCAGGTCACTTTAAAATTGCGCTCCCAGTCTTTTGGGATCATTATTAACATGATTATTAAGCTTTGAAAAATAAGTTGGAGTTATGCTGTGCAAAGCTAATAATTATTTGGTTAAGCTGCTATTCCTGGCTTATAATTTGAGGGACCTACATTTAAATGTATACCTCCCAACATGTTATACAATTTTAATGTAAATGTATGTTTATGATAATGTGAGTTATCATGTGCTATATCTGTATCTGTGCTACACGTGTATCATATTTTCTGTTCACAGGTCAATAGTGGTGCAGATTTTTGGCTTCCTGAAGACAAGTGGGAGGCCATTTGTAGTTTGATCCATTAACTTGTCTTAACTTTGTTGGAATAAAATCAGATTTTCAGATTTTTGTTTACAGTGATTTCTTCTCCATCTGTCGAAAGTCAGCTTTTGTAGACATCAGAAGTTTTATCAGAAATAATGCTATAGACTAATGTAAAACCTGCTATAATTAGTCGGTAAAGACCTACTAATGTCACCGACTAATGTCACCAACTAATGTAACTAATGCAAGCGCAGTCGCATTTTCCAATATTGTAAATCAATGGAGGTCGACTGCGTTTGCCTGCAAGAAACACATATTTTGGAAGAAGATGTCCCTCTATGGGCTTATGAGTGGGGTGGTGAGCTGCATGCTTCGTTTGGTTCGTCTTCATCCTGTGGCACTGTCATCCTTCTGTCAGCTCGTCAGGCGGGTTGTGCCACTAGGGTGGAGACGGATCACGAGGGCCGATTGGTTTGCATTCTATTCAAGTATCCACAGGGTAACATCGCCATTTGCAATGTGTATGCTCCCAATCGGCCTTCTGCTAGACGAGATTTTTTTAACACGCTGCCTTCCTTTGTTCCTGGTAGTGCGCCGTGTGTCATGGTCGGAGACTTTAACTGTGTCCCAGACTCGGGTCTTGACAGACTCGGAACTTCTGTGTCTGCAAGTCCCGACGCTGGGATCACAGAATTGGACAGATTCACTTCGGCACACCTTTTAGCCGATGTCTGGAGGCATATGCACCCGTGTAGTACGGGGTATACGTGGGTGAGGCCTAACGGAGAAGATGCCTCCAGGATAGATCGAGTGTATGCGCCCGTAAGTTTTACATTTTCGGGTTGCGAGACGCTCAGCTGTCCGCTCTCTGACCATGACACCGTAGTAGCACGTTTTGTTTTGCCTTCCATTTTCCCCATCGGGCGGGGCCTATGGAAGCTTAACTGTCGGATTCTTGGCGAGGCAGAGTTCCGCCAGGGTTTCGAGACCAGGTACAAAGGATGGCAAACATTGAAGCCGGCCTTTGCTTCTACATCCCAATGGTGGGATGAGGTCAAGTTGCGCATCAAACGCTACGCAATTCAGTATTGCGTGACCCGCGCACGGCGTCGAAGAGAAAAATTCTCGAAGCTGTGCGCGGAGGTGAAGTTTGGCGACCCTTCGGCAGTCATTGCTTTGCAGACTTATCTCGATGAAAAGTACCACGGTGCCCGCGTCAGGGCCCGTGTCGAAGCGGTGGAAGCCGAGGAGCGCCCTTCACTGAGGTTTTACCAGTCCGTTAGCTCATCGGCAGGTGACAGACGCGTCCCGTCTGTACGCGCTACTGATGGGACCGTGGTAAGTGACCCTCACGGCATTGTCCGCGTATATAAAGAGTACTATTCGAGTTTGTTTACGCGTGGCAATGTCGACTTGTCGGCACAGGCTGATTTATTGAGGGGAATCTCAAAAATCGTTCCCCACGATGTCAATGATATTTTGGGGGGCGAAATAACCACTGTTGAGCTTTGGAAGGCGCTTTCGAAGATGAAGAATGGCAAGTCCCCGGGTTCGGACGGGCTTCCGAGGGAGTTCTACCGAACCTTCTGGGCAATAATAGGACCCGACATCAGAGCCGTCTTCGAGGACGCCTTCCAAAACGGACTGTTAAACCAAAGTCAACGTCTGGGCATGATTACTTTGCTGCCCAAGTCTGGGGACCCCTTGGATCCCCGTAACAAGCGTCCGATCACCTTGTTAAATGTGGACTACAAGTTGCTGGCTAAGGCTTTGTGCAACCGTCTTGCACTGGCTATGCCGCATCTTGTGGGTGATCTCCAGACTTGTGCAGTG
The DNA here is from genome assembly GCF_037975245.1 of Apostichopus japonicus. Lineage (NCBI taxonomy): Eukaryota > Metazoa > Echinodermata > Holothuroidea > Aspidochirotida > Stichopodidae > Apostichopus > Apostichopus japonicus. The sequence continues at coordinate 24,096,080 of NC_092577.1, forward strand.
AAGGGTCATTGCATCCAGCAGAACTTGTGGTTGATGCGCGACTTGACCGACTTTGTTATTGAGCGTGATCTGCCATGTGCATTGGTGTCTCTGGACCAGCAGAAGGCCTTTGACATGGTGGATCGCGGTTTTTTAATGAATGTATTGGAGACGTTTCAGTTGCACCCAAATTTTCGTAATTGGATTTCTGTTTTGTATGAACAAAGTTTGAGTTCTGTTATCGTAAATGGGTTTTGTTCGCAGGTTTTTAACGTAGAGAGGGGGGTGCGCCAGGGGGGCCCTCTGTCTCCATTACTTTATGTTTTGTTTAGCGAGTCCCTCTCTCGTCTTTTGGAAAGGGACTCCAGACTTGTTCCATTCGTTGTGCCAGGGGGTGCCAAAGTGAAATGCGCTCAATATGCAGATGACGTGACATGTGTTGTTTCGAGTCTGGGCTCCTTTCGCGCACTCTCGCAGGATTTATCTATTTTTGAGAGAGCTACCGGGGCGAAGTTGAATCCAGAAAAGACAAAGGGCCTTCGTCTTGGTAGCTGGAGATACAGAGACTTACCATTCGGTGCGTCGTGGTCGGATCAGAATATCAAAATTAATGGTATATGGTTCGGCTACGATGCACCTGGTGATGTCACCTGGAGCGAGAGGGCTGAGGTATTTGAGAGCAGGCTCGAAACCTTTGGCACCCGCTGGCTTTCGATCCTAGGGAAAGTCACCGTAGTTAATCGTTTTGTTTCGCCCATCTTGTGGTACCCGGGCGCGGTGTATCCAATTCCGCGTCGCGTCCTGGTGCGGTTGGAGAGAGCGATATTTTCATTTATTTGGTCGGGTGGTACAGAGCTTGTCAAAAGGGCGGTAATGTACCAAAAACTGGAGAAGGGTGGGTTAGGGGTGGTTCATCTGGGAAGTAAGTTAACTTGTTTGTTATTTAAGCAGTTGTTTGTAGCGGTAACTGACCCAGGGTTGCCTTGTTCATATTTTCTACGTTTTTGGGGCGGTTTGCACCTGCGTCGATGGGTCCCGGCGCTGTTTAGCAACAGAGAACCGCATAGTAGTACTCCAAACAGGGTGGTGCGTGTCATTTGCTCCGCTCTGATTGAGTTGCCCCCTGTTGACCTGTCACAGCCGGCCCTCGTTCACAGTTCGTTGCGGGATAGGGCCTTGAATGCAATTTTTGTACAGGGACGTCATCCTGTCGAAGTATGGCGTTCGGTGCATTCAAGGCTGAATGGTTGCAGGCTCCGTGACCTTGCATGGAGAATTGCACACGGTGCCTTGGTGACCAATCTGAAAAGGTATCACTGGCGATTGGGTGATGGACTGTGCCCGAGGACCGGCTGTGACAGCTTAGAGAGTACTGCCCATGTTTTTTGGCATTGCCCCTTTGTTTTGAACTTGTGGGAGTGGTTTCAGTCCTGGACCGACCGTTTAACGGGAGACCGTTCATGGTCGGTAGGACAGGGTTTTGTTTTGTATGGATTAGATCCTCCAGTTTGTTCCGTTGCTGTGTTGCAGCGTATTATTTATGTTTGTTCTGTTGTAAAAAAACTTATTTGGAGGAATAGATGTGATGTTGTTTTTAGGGGGAAATTTGCCAGTTGGCAGGCAGTCCTGGAGGCGGTGAAGTCTGACATTCGCCTTCAGGTCGAAGGCGATTTTCGCCGTTTATCTAGGGCTGCCTTTTTTGGACGGTGGTGTGCTGGGGAAGGGTGTTTTGTTTCGCTGCGTGCTGGTCGTCCTTTTGTAGTTTTTTAATATTTCAGTGGGGGGTTGGGCGTTTTGTCTCTGCAGGTCGGTGAGCGTATGTACTTTTTTGGCTCGCTTGACCTGAGGTTCGTTTGTAAGAATGGGATGGTTTGGTAGTGCCGTTTGGCCGTGACGTTTTGTATCCCGTATGACGGGTCACGTAAAAAGCACCAACTAATGTAACCGACTAATACATTTAGCGACTAAGATTATATTGTGAGAGCAATTTCCTGCTTTTAAATGTTGATAAAACAAAGGAAATGGTCATATATTTTCATATGTTGAGCGAGTGGATCACTATACATACCTACGGGTTGTACTGGATAACTCCTTGTCCTGGCATAGCCATGTTGATGCCACACTGAAGAAACTTAACTCTAGAATGCATTGCCTGCGTAAAATGAAAACTTTTTAAATTGATGAACGTATTCTGACTATGTTTTATACTTCCAACATTTGTGGGGTATGGAAATACAATTTGATTTCTTGGGGCGGGAATGCGAGAAAGGAAGATCAGAACCGTATGGACTCTTTAATCCGCCAGGCGGGCCGCATAATTGGCAACAGCCAACCGTCTTACTCATCAAGTTATACCCATCTACTCCAACAGAAATTAGACATGATTTTGGATGATGCCGACCACCCACTGCATGGACAATTTCAGAATGCAGTGATTCCTCGGAGCGGGAGGATGAGGCTGCCGACAGCGAAAACCAATCGTCACCTCTCCTCATTCGTCCGACAGTGCATCAGAATCCATAATCAAAATTACAATCGCTAGTGTTCTTGCCCTCTGGTAACACCTTCACTGTTTTTGTCATACTTAGTCTTGCCATTGCTGGACTTTGCAATTTTATTGTTTTATGTGAGTCAATTTCCATGTGCTGTATTTAATGTTTTATTCTGTACAACGAGCATTTAATTACCCGAAATGGGTTTAATAAAGTGAATCTCATCTTATCTTATCTTATTTTTTTCTCTTAGTCCTAATTTTTTTGGGCGCCGTGAATACTGGTCCGATGCGTCTGATATAACATGGTGAGTGTTCTAAACTACTCACGAGAGAGTGACAGCCGTGCTTTTACCTTGCTGTCTCTTAGAAATCAAAATAAGGAATATGCAAGGGGCCACTGACTCGGGTGACGTTACAAAACAGAATTCCCGACTAACTTATTTGGTGACGCAAATATTGCGCTGAGAGTAAACCCGATAAGTTATCTCGACAAGCAAGCAAGGAAGGACGCATTCTAAACAAAATGACCTATATCAGACAAGATGAAACATTAACAACTGATGTTGATACCGAAACTACTTGTAATACCAAAGAGATGTCTGCAAATCAAAGGTTTGTCGACTGATGTAAAAATCTGAGGAGCCAACCGAGCGCGCTAATGATCATTTAACTTCGTTGCATTAGTAGTGTGTTAATAGGCGAACCATATGACATAACGTTTTTCGGTAAGCTACTTGTTTGAAAATCATAAAGTTAAAGTTAAACGTCATGGAAGCGGTCATTCGCCCGGGCATCGGGAGAGGATTCGTGCTAGTGCATCGTTATCAGAAAAACAAGAATACGGCCACAACCATTTCGTGGAGGTGTTGGAAGAAGTCCTGCTAGGCTAGGGCAAAAACAAATATTTTCGAAACCGTTGATGAAGCGCAACCTACCGTCATGGAGGTAAATAAACTTCGGTAAACTTAATTTTACAATTTGGACTTATAATATATAACACGATGGTTTCTCTAGGCCCTATATGGAACGTGAAAATTAATACACTGGCACCGCCCCGAAGTAAATACATCTAAATTCACGTTTAGGCGCCTATGATGGGGGCGGTCTGCACTTGGCTTCAAATTTCCTTCAAATCAGGATTATCAGGTGGTACACTGCACTGAAGCATTTGGTGCTAAATGTGTGCTGCGTCTTTCTTCCCAATGGATACTGCATTGACCCTGTTCGCAATTATGGAGGTGTTTCCCCGACTGGGGCCCCTACAACAAAATGTTTCCGTATTATAGCGTATACTCATGGGCGTCCGCAAGGAGGGGCAAGGGTTAGGGCACTATCCCCCCCCCCAACCACGAAAATAAAAATAAGGAACAAAGTCAAGCATTAAAACAATTATTTAAAGTCAAAATCTTAAGCCATGAGATTTCAAAATTACCGATGTGTAGATGCAACTTGAAGCGCCACGGAAGTTTCTTTTCTGACGACCTAGGAGTATTATTTTGGCCACGAATTCTTGGTACGCTCCTCGGCAGTTGATGGTGGTGATCCGCTTAGATAGTGTTAAGTGGTATTATGTAACGAATATTAATTTCCGCTAGGTCTTCTTAACATTTATACATTTTGTAGCAAAAACAAATGTTTGTGGTTTTCGGCGATCTGATAGGTATTTTTTCGCGACATACTCTTAGCGTCAATCTTAGGTGGCGCTTCCATGTTACGGGCAAGGATTGGAAATTTCGGGCAAAGCAGGTTATGCCACCCTTCCCTAAATGAAATGCTCCCGTAGACATATGAGCCTCCCCTTGCCACCATCACAGAACATTGTGTGCCTACGCATATACAAACGTATGGATACTTCATTTCAGGATAAAACAGATTAAAATATATAACAGTTTATGAGATTAAGTTAATAAAGAAACATGAAAAGCGTTACAAAATTTAGGAAAATTCTCAACAAGCTACAACAAAGGATCTAAGAAGCGCTCTGTCTTTACCAGTTTACAAAAAGGGGATGCTCTGTACATAAAACGAGTTCTTAAAGAGTAAAAATGCTAACACATAATCAACAAGCTACAATAAATAACACACAAATATAAGCACAAATGCGTAAGCACACACATAAAGGCACTTACATAAGCACATAAGGGTACATATGCACTGTATATACCCATCAATAACTATATAGGCCTAGGTACACACATAGGCACTAACTTTCGTAGGTAGGCCTATATAACAATTTGCAAATCTCACTATTAATACAAGTTGTGGCAGCTATTTGAAACTGCGTTTTTTGTTTACAATCGGGCAGAACAGGGTGTTCCCCTTACCTTATTGGTCAGTTATTTTTTATGGGAAAGAAAAAGACAGAAGTCTCTTTGTGAGCAAATGTAAGGGAAATTTTTAGCCTACGAAGTATGGACTAGAGTCTTAAGGGATCTTTTTACAACACTGGCTTCTTTGATATTGATGATTAATGATTACTGGACTATTCGATTGCAGCCCGTTTTTTGTGCCTCCTCTTTCCAGGTTACTATCGAACATAACCATGAAGATAATGAACTTGTTTCTAGAGAAGCTGCCTTCCAAGAAATCCGAGGTAGGATCACAGATGACCCATCCAAACCTCTGAAAAGATTGTACGAGGTTGCAGGCCATACGAAGACCGAGGAAGAGACGGGCCTGCATATACTAGCGTCCGAACGAGAATGCATCGAGTGCGACAAGAAAACATGCCATCAATTCCAAGGCGAGTTGAGGACGTTAGAGCTGAAGGTGACTGGGCCAGAACATGGAACGGACGTAATTTTCTTTCCCTGAGAGACAATGTTGCTGGAGTGCTCCTTTTCATCACTGTTACCTACCTTGACATGCTTAGCGAGGTAAGAATTCCACAGTGCAAAACAGATTAGTCTATCAGGAAACTTTTTTCAGCTGGCAGGTTTTCTATAAGAAAACTTGGCCACCAAGTCAACTTTGCAATTGACAGGATACACTTTATTGAACACCCCATTGCACATTGATCAGCTAACCGCGTGTGGTCCACTTGGTTCGTTCACCTGTTACCTGTCGTGACAGAAAGAAATTGTAGAAAACAGGTACTTTCAGCGATCGAATGAGGCATAAAAATGGCAGTACATTTTTTTAGATGGCTATATCCGTGTTTAAGCTTTCGATAAGAGAGAGTGAAATCGTTTACAAGCATGGAAAAGGAACCCTTTGAGTCAGAGTGGAACCCTTCAATAAGGGTTACTCTGTAAATTGCCGATCTCGAGACCAGTTCACTTCAGTATTATGCTATTGCTATCATTATTATCATCATTATTACTATTATGTAATTACACTAGTATTCTTATTGTTTTAGACTTGCAGTCATGTGATCTACATTTGTATAATTCATTTGTGTAGTTATCGCTATCATTCATTTATCAGTTATTTAATTCGTTCCTGAAATCATTTTATACCAACATTCTTTCACAAATCTTACAACAGATTGATCGTCTGACAAATAAATTAAGAAATAAATATCGGTTACCACTATTTATTGAAAGGGCTCACTAAAGTAAATGTTACATTTGTTTCTGTCACCTATAATTTGTATCCCTTTCTTAATTGATTCTCTTTAGATCAACACACTTTTTGTAGACGGGACTTTCAAGTCCACCCCCGCGCCCTTCTCTGAACTAGTCACTTTAGATGGACGCTACCACGGAAATGTGCTAACCCCGGCATACATTTTGATGACGGACAAGCGCCTTGACCAGTACAGAAGAGTACTCCAACATCTGAAGGAAGAGGTAGCCGCTCATGGAGGCGTTTTTTATCCAACCCACGTTATATCAGATTTTCAACTTTCCATCCGTTCAGCATTCATCAACGAATTCCCAGCAATACACGTTCGTGGCTGCTATTTTCACCTAACGCAGTCGTTATGGAGAAAGGTTCAGGAACTGGGACTAGTCGTAGCATACAACAACAACCCCAGGAAAGTCAGGAAAGTGTTCGCTATTGGGTATCTTCCGGTGGCTTTGGTGAGGAACATATAAAATCATAACCCCCAATCTTCCACCGAACATGAACATGACGAAATAACTGGAATAATAGTAACTAATAATGAAATGTCAGTATGTTCATTTAACTTGTTTCAGTTACCATGCAATCAATGGACTGAAATAATACCCTGAAAATGTCTTTCCAATACTTTCATGTAAAAAATAGCTATGCTGGGCTAAACATACAACCCTAAATTCCTTCGTATACATTTATATACCAGCAACAAGGTTCAACATAATGAACTCTCAAGGTCAAAACTATCTGCTGTACTACAATCCTCCCTAGTAGCTCTGAACTGACCACTAACCCCAGGATATACAGTACTACACTTCTGCTCACCAAGCATGATACATGTGATCACATGGCCTACCCTGTTTTATGCAGTTCGAAGCTATTGCTTTCAATACGTAACATCATTACTGTACATACAGCATAGGCCTACTGAAATAATTCTGTGATGGGCTGAGCCACTCCGTAACTTTACATTTTAATTAACAGCAATGTGATTATGAATTTTAAGTACGACCTTCAGCCTCTCTAGTACTTTACTTAAAGTAACTCATGAGAATTAAAAGAGAAACTCAACATACCTGATAGGAAATGAAATAAAAGACAAGCATCAGATATTTTATGAGTAGAGCATTTGCTTGCAAGATTCATGTGTGGTCCTCACACACAAGGCCCTAACCTATATCCTGACAGACTACATGCCAGACGGACGGAATATCCAATTATGTACACGGGGGTGCTTCTAAAGGAAGAACTGTCTAGCAAATAAAATGGATTGATGATGGGAAATACTACTGTTTTTAAACAGATGTTTGTAGGGGTGCCTGCTTTATGATAAATGAAACGGCGCGCCCTCAGAAAACTGGCATATCAAATTGGAAAATAAAAACCAAACTTAATAGGTTTGCCTCCCCAGACACCACATCGTGGGGGCTAATGCGTACTTCTTAACAGGGTTTGAGATGACTGGCCAATAGTTTCTTTATGGTTTTTATTTGTGTTATTCTTAGGAGTCTAGCTAAGGAATACTGGATAGCCAATAAAATCAATTCCGGTTAAAATGCTGCGCGCATCGCCCTGGCCTTTAACGGCGACTAATGTGAAAAACAAATACAATCCACATTTCATTCCGGTATATCGCCCTCAGTTTCGAAAGAACGACACCGCCGCGGCTTTCTATTGCATGTTGTACACACGTGTATGTCAAGTCAAATGTCCCCAAAATCAAAAAGCATGCTTTAGCAGTCGATGATCCAGAATAATTGCTATGCTATTTTATCACTAGAAAACCTTCGAATAATGGTCCGGAATCCCGGAATGTCACAGATAAACAAGAATATGGATGATAATATTGGACAATTGAAAGTCCTGTGTTTTCTCGAAAATATGTCTGTTGATTATTATTACAAACCCTGATTATCAGTCGGGAATCATGGGTTCTAGGCGATATTCCAGGGTTGTCGCTCTGAACACATTGATTATCAGCTGATAAATTTTGAATATCAACCCCTTTTATTTACTGCAGGGAATCATGCTTACCAAATACGCACATCGGTGAATGTTTGTAGTTGTAAATCCTGTAAATTGAGTGCTTTTTACGTGACCCGCCATGCGGGATACAAAACGTCACGGCCAAACGGCACTACCGAACCATCCCATTCTGACAAACGAAACTAAGGTCTAGCGAGCCAAAAAAACATGCGCCCGCCGACCTGCAGAGACAAAACGCCCAACCCCCCCCCCCACTGAAACATTCAAAAACGTACAGAAGGACGACCCGCACGCAGCGAAACGAAAAACCCCTCCCCAGCACACCAGCGTCCAAAAAAGGCAGCCCCAGATAAATCCTGTAAATTGAGTAACCCAAAGTGATGGCGTGCTTTATTTTGGACTGCTACGATCCTATGCCAGTGCAACGTACACGATTTACTCAAATTAACAATCTGGGAGGCGTCTATAGTCTTGGATTTTGGCCGCCATCTTGGAAGTGGGTTACTCAAGCAACATGCCATGATCATCATCTGTTTCAGTGACCCCGGAAACACCTGAATTGACCCCTCATTTGTTCATCTCTGATTTTTACAGCCAGATATATGACATTTCCTTGTTTTCTGGCGGCCATCTTGGATTTTGGCCGCCATCTTGAAATATCGGAACCGATAAAGCGGGTTCCACGGATAAAATCGATAGATAGGTCGAAAAGAAACTCCATGCCAAATTTGGTACTTTTGTCCGGCCTGTAACATTAAGCCTAAAAATTGTTGCTAAGCCACCTGACTATACTAAGCATGATCAGTATGGAAGTGTGCGGTATCATGTGTTTGGTTTATGATTCGGTAGCTTTGCAAATATGATTAGGACTTAGCCTACATTAGTGTAATATGGATTTGGTAGGGAGATCTCCCCACCAAAAATTAAACTCAAAAGAAATGCAATTTCTCATGAGCGGAGCAATAGCAAAAGTAGGACTACTGTAGCCTAGCTCCAGGCCCAGATTTCTAAAATTATGCACCATGGAGGGCCTACCTCAATTTGGTGGCTATTCATGTGAAGAGCATTTTTGATATGGGCATATTTATTTTGTAACTGTAAGTCTAGTGTGCAATGAGATACGTGAGGGACGGGCCTATACGCAATAAAGTAACTGTTTTCATTTCATATTCTACTTTATCAGCACAATTATAGAGTTCCTAGCAACAAATTGAGTCTGACAACTTGAAAATTTACTGCATATTTGCATGCATGGTCATTCTAAGTTATAGACTACTAATTTGTGTAGCCATTTCAGTTTTGTCTTTGTGTCTGAGAATAGGTTCTTAAGTGGTGAAATAACCTCGAATCTGCTGAGCAACTCCAAGATGAATTAAGTTACTAAGGCATTGGGTTCTTTTACTTTTTGAAGTCTAATATGCATAGGCTAGGATATTTACTTTGCTTGACTTGTTTGTCAATCCGCATAGCCACTTTAGCTGTGGATGATTCTCCACTTGCAAAGAAAAAAATGTACGCATTAATTTAAAGGCCGTGGCTATTTTGACGAATAGTCGTAACAATTATTTATAAACTATTCTTACGACATCGGCGAATTCATGCGCAGTAAAGTAAATAAAGCAACTGCGCATGTAGTAGGGGTAAACCTAACCCTAACCCCTAACCTAACCCTAACCCTTAACCGGAAAATATTTTTACTCCTAGTGTAAAGTGATAACTGATATAAGTAACTTTTCAAAATTAATTGAAAACTCAAAAGCCTTCTCAGAAAGAAGCTACAGTACACTAGCTCTACAGGCTCCTTTGTTGAATTAGTGAAGGATAGTAGATATCGTTCACATATTTATGCATTCATAACATGATAGTTTGCTATCATCGTTGTTTAATCATAAAATCAAGGAAAAACATAAACAAATCAATGTCACCAATACTTGTGAATGCCACCATTTTATGTTCGACAAAATTTACCACATTTAATTTAAAGGATACACCATGCATGGCGCATTGACGCACATATTGTAGTTGTAATAACGCACCAAATATGCGCTTCATCGGACATGACGCACCACTCCGGGGGTTCGTCTTACAATAATTGATAATTTCATCATGATATAGAAATGAAAGACATTTGCCAAAATATAACAACATCATAGGCTTCATAGTTCTACACATAATCTGATCATGCAGTTCTAAAAATTATACAAAATGAAAATGATACTACTGATTTGTGAGAGAACTAGAATGGTCACCCATTATATACCATATCATGTTTCTATAGTATCTTTTAAACACTTCATTGTTTAGGGCACACCTGTAGAATATTCCGTAGTTTTTAGTCTTGGAAATAAGCCAAGCCTGGCTATATTTTTGAAAGCAATTATGCATCCCTGAACATGATGAAATTTGGTGACTTATTAGTGTATGAGCAAGCCTACTGGGACATTGCCATTGTAACATGAAATGTTATGACATTTAGTGTATGTAAGGTATTAGTAGACGAGTTATAATACTGCAGGTGTATACTACTAACATAGAAATAAGAAATATAATAGAAATTGTTGCACATCACTAGTTTAGGTTTGCACTATATTAGTAAATGGACCATTCTTGAATACTTGCAGAGTTGACACTATACATACTGTCAATCATAAAGCAGATGTGATGAATTTATGCTGCAAATAGCAAAGTTCTGTATTAACTAGTAGTGTTATTACTGTTCTGTGTTTGCAAAATTGATTTGAATTTTTGACTATTTAGTGAAGGGCAAAATGTGGTATTCAGTAATTTATGTTGGAAGTTATATAATTCACTTTGTCAGGGATTTGCTCACACTGGGCAGCTACTGTACGCCCAGCAGTTCTGAATGCCGCCCCACATAACCTTTTTCGCCCATGACTTTCATGATAATTTAATAAGTTTTACCATAACCAAAATGGCACAGAATAGGAATATAGCACCACCTAAGCATACTTCATGTGCAAAATTTGTCCATTTGGGGGGGGTACCCCACCCATGAAATCCCTCTCCCAGGGTGTGGATCACACTACCGCCCAATCTGCCTGGCACTCAAATATTCATGAGCACTTCCCTGCTATGTGTACAGTATGCATTCTGATATATTATTAACTTTGCACATCCCGGTATTATTTGTCTTTTTCAGTTGAAGGTGTGTGCCCAATTAAGAAACTCGAGAGGTTGGTATCCAAACTGATCAACCAGAAAAGATAACACCAGTTCCTCAACGAAAGGCCATGCCCAACAGAGGCTAATGCAGCAATGCACTCCAGCAGCTATACCCTAGTGGAGACTGGTCATTTTTTTATGTACATACTGTAACCATTCCATGTTGTAAATAAGTCTACATTTTAACTAGGTCTGCAGTTTACTACTGTAGGTCTGTATATGACTAACCAGATTTAGGACATTGGACACATTTATTCATTTATTGTATTATGTTATATTAATGACATAGACATGTAGTGCTAAATATGGTGGTAATACAGCCACTGGAGGTCTGTAAATGTGAGGGACCCAAAAATGTTCAAACCCCACAAGTTAATGATAACAGTACCTGTAGTATTTTCCTTATCTCTGAAAAATAATGACATTTAGCAATCTTGTAGAATGTGCTACCTACCTGTCTGGAGCAGTTTGTGTTCAAAAATTGCACATTTATTCTTTTCTCTTTATGTTTCATGATGATGTGGCATCATTTGTACATACAGTACAGTACTTGCACTGCTTAAAGTCAAGATAGTTACTCTTAACTGCCTATACTGTAGTTGTCATCTGATCAGGTTGTCATGTGCATATAGTTTCATATCAGCAAAGACATTGACATTTTGGGCAAATTTTGAGTGTGAGCTATATTTCTAGTTGAACGTGTTAGGGGCATCATTTCAGCCAGTCTACTTTCAGCCACATTTGAACAATAATTTTTAGTTATTACAATGAGTGCAAGTTACAATCTCAGTGAATAAACAAACATAACATTTATGCTGGCTCCAACCCAGTTACCTTGGCTATGAGCCTGAATGTCTCTTTTGCAATTAAAATCAAATAAATCCTATCTTGGAAAATCATTTGAACAGGTATATCTTTGTGACACTTCTGTCCTCACACAATGCCATAAATATGTCTTTTTTCCATTTTCATTTCACATTACAGATGTACAGAACATCCTTTAGAGGAACAGTACAGTACAGCACAGCATAGCGTTGCGTTATGGCATGATGGATGTTTTGCAAGCAGATATAAGGGTTGGAACTGGAAGTATTTGTGTTGGATTGTTTCATTAATAAATGTGTGCTTCTCTACTTTACGTAAGATGATTGTCATATTTCTTGTTCTCCAGTGAAAGCTATGGATTTGCATAGTGGACAACATGGATACGGACAATTTTGAAATAGCTGATGTCAAAGCAGTTTCTCAGCTTATTTAAATACCATACATCAAGGACACAAGAGTGGACAATGGGAGTAACAAGTATCCAGAATGTAGATATCACAAGGCTTCAAGACAATTGAACAAACTGTACCATAACAGACAACAACAAACATGGTGTCTCAGTAAAATGAAGTTACTAAGCTAGTGCAATGTATCATAAGAATTTATCTTCTCCATGGTGTGAAACATTGATTGTTGTATTCAGTGCGTTATGTATCCTCCTTTCTGTAGTAGTATTTAGCATTGATTTGCATGTTCATTCATAGTGTAAGTATACTACATAATTGATGTCAAAGTTACAACTGTGTCATATTAAATAAGTAAATGATTGAAATATTGGTTTCACTACATACTTGATTGTACGCTATTTGGCTTTCCATGATAGCAATATCTGGTCTTTTTAATTACTTTAGCTTGTTCAGTCATACCAGTAGTTCCAATGTGACATTGATCTTGGGTTATTTATTGTTGGTACAGAATATTTTGTATTGTGTGAGATCAATTTAACATAACATATATTGTGATGTCATAGTGTTGAAGAGGTACTCCAACTTGCAGCTAGTTCATTCATAAAACAGTTCATTCAGTGCTCTCATGATAACCCCAGTCGGGCCCAGTGGCAGATGCAGATAGTGGCAGATGGAGATGTTTGAAATGCAGGGGATATTATAGGGTCTTTTGAAGTTTTGGCAAAAGTTCTTTTGCATGTAAAGCTGCTATACTTATCATGGAGAAGTTCCACAATGGAGGCATGGCGTCTCATAGCCTTATTTGGGTATATGTCCTTGCATTCCGTATTTGGAACACTGACCCTACTATTGTTTGTATTGCTTATTCTAAAGTTAGGTAAGTCAGTATTGTAACATGTTTTTATTTTTAACACATTGATTGCATCTGTACAGTTCTTACATTGAGTTCAACTATATACAGTAACAATGAGCAGGGAAAACTTTGCATTTCTTAATGTTCAAGTGACCATATTCATACTTTAACCAAAGCATTTCTTCCATATTAGATAGTGTTTATCTAGAGTAGGTTACAGGATATTTTGAAGGTGTATGTAGTATTTTCCCCAATTTAGCATGCTATAATTGCTAGAATATTTAATATGTTCCTAGAGGTCTTTACTTCCAAATTGTTCTAAGGCATTCTAATTGAAAGCATAAGATGCCTGAATGTCCCAGTGAGGTAAATTTCCTGGAAGGTGGTTATAAAACCAGTTTCAAAACTTTGACCGAAGGTAACCTATATGAATATCTGGTTTATTTGGGGCCAATACAGCATACTCTGGTCGAGAGTTGGCGTGGAAGCTACCATATGTTTGTAGTAATGCAGTAAAATGTAGTAAAGGCAGCTGGAGGAGTCCAGTTTACCCCTGTGCCGAAGCTCATTCATCTTTTAGGTTTTTTGGCCGAACACTTTAACCTTTCCAACCACAGAGCTCCCAAATGACCCACAATTCGCGGGTTGGACTCCCATTCTAACACCCAAAGCCCCTGACCCGTGCAAGCATCCCAAAAACCTGCATTGTAATTTACAAGTATACATAAAAAAAATTGCATCAAATTTGGACTTACCAACCATCATTTCTTTATCATTTAGCATAATAGAGTATAAAACCTCCTTTACATCATCATTTGAAGCTCAAATTAGGCTATATTTCATTTCATTGGGGCGAGCAGCGGACATTTTCATGCCACGGGCAAGAATGAATTATCACCTACTACTGAATTTATTGATGTTACACACCAAAAAATGCATATTTCTCAGAAAATTTTGGGTGACAAAAGCCTTTCTAGGTGCCACCATTTTACATGTAGGCATCACCAGGATTAAAAAAAAAAATTAAAAGGGGGAGGGAGACACCCCCCAGATACCCCTCCCCCAGGACGGCAATTTGTGGCATGGACCAGCATTTGCCTTCTCAAGAGTTGGGAGCTATGCAACCATACCATTAACGACATGTCTCTATAGGCCCAGGGGATTGAATCCTTAGGTAGCCGTCCTGAGCTAGTGCGAATCAGCAGAGAGTGGTTGTGGATGCTACGCCTTCGCACCATTCAACCTCATGGGCTCAACATTCAGGAAGGACATGAATAACTTTTCTTCATTCCCCCTCCTTCTCCCCTTGCCCCCCTCCCCCATTACTCCTTTTCTCATAGCTTTTTCCACCCCTTTTTTTCTCCACTTTTCTGTCGTTGTCCTTCTCCAGTTTATTCCCTACCCCTTCCCTTAATCCTCTCTTTGTCCCTCCACTGTTTATCTCCTACTTATCCTCTTCCCCTGTTGGTTTTTATCTTTCATTCTTCTCTCCATCCCTTGTCTACTAATCCCCTTACAATCTATCTCTTTGTGTTCACCATGCTCATTAACCGGTCCGTATTATGTGCGTGTTTTTTCTACACAGGCTCTCTAGTGGATAAGCTGTTTGCTCACTGTTTTATTTTATTTTGAACTCAAGTATTGAAGAACTTTAGGCCACAAGCAAGTCGTTTAGTCAAATAAGAGTACATAATAAGCAGCACACATTTAGTCACATGTTTATAGAGAATTACACGACGAAACTATTCGCATTTTATTTCTTCAGCAATTTCTCCAACAAAAACTGGCAGCACGAAATCATACGGGCCCATATGACTTTCCATAACAACTACCTGATGCTACGAGCTGGTATAGCGTTTTCCCAGCAGTACAATATGCACTGTTCCATATAGCAAATCGAAAAATTGCGTAACTCGAATAGCACACAGTACAATTACAGTGTGCCTATAGGTTACGCAACACTGAGAGGCAGATTAGAATCTCGGAAATCTGAAACCTTCGCGGTAACGGTACCCATTTGCGTATGCTGTTTATAGCTATAGGATGAGAATGCCATATTAAAGAAATGAATATGTTGCCGCTGTGAGAAGAGGGCAGCATTGTTTTTATTTTTTAATCGGGGAATACGTTGAGACAGGATTTTTGATTTTAGCAATTTCCTAGCTGAGAGTGTGCCTTTAAGCTGGGAGGTCCCTAGCATGTGTCAGTTTATTGCTGTCTGCGAGAGCTTTATGTAACATGTCCTGTGGACAAGGCCTCCTTTTTTCTTAGTATACGGGGAACTATTGGGGTGCATAGACAGTGTGGCGGGGTTAGCTCATATACGTATAGCACTGTAGAGAGCGTTGACCGGCTGTAATTGGGTTATAGCGCTTGTCAATCTTACTGGCTTTTTCTTAATTGGTCAGTAAATCGTGTATAGGATTGTACACAGTCACGGACTTATTTATAATGTCGTGCGAGAAGCGTTTTTAGCAATAAGTTGGGGTATATTTAGTGTGAGTTGCCAGGCAGAATCTATGCCGAATTTTTACGTTGTTTTAGGGACTTGCTTATTTTGGGTTCCTGCAGAGGATCGAGTTATTCACTCTGCAGCTGCGATGCGTAACTGATTATGCCTGCGCAAGGTCGTCGCAGCGTATGGTTCGCGGGCTGACGAACCTAATCGTTAGCTGCGCTACGTTGTCCTTACGCTGCGTCGCCCTTGACGCAGTACCTAGCTTGCGCTGCGTTGTTTTCGACGTAGCGCCTATAGTTAGCTGCGCTGATAGGCAGCTGACACACTAGAGATTACCTTTGCCTTGACATAGCCAGTTAATGTACGCCACCCTTGTATTGTGTTTAGGTTATATTTTATTACTTTCTGTTTATATTATTTCTTTATTACTTTACGAAAGATGTACGACAGGTACATTGTATATATAATTATAATTATAATTTTGGAACTTCAGTTCATTGGAACTTCAGTTCATTGGAACTTCAGTTCATTGGAACTTCAGTTCATTGGAACTTCAGTTCATTGGAACTTCAGTTCATTGGAACTTCAGTTCATTGGAACTTCAGTTCATTGGAACTTCAGTTCATTGGAACTTCAGTTCATTGGAACTTCAGTTCATTGGAACTTCAGTTCATTGGAACTTCAGTTCATTGGAACTTCAGTTCATTGGAACTTCAGTTCATTGGAACTTCAGTTCATTGGAACTTCAGTTCATTGGAACTTCAGTTCATTGGAACTTCAGTTCATTGGAACTTCAGTTCATTGGAACTTCAGTTCATTGGAACTTCAGTTCATTGGAACTTCAGTTCATTGGAACTTCAGTTCATTGGAACTTCAGTTCATTGGAACTTCAGTTCATTGGAACTTCAGTTCATTGGAACTTCAGTTCATTGGAACTTCAGTTCATTGGAACTTCAGTTCATTGGAACTTCAGTTCATTGGAACTTCAGTTCATTGGAACTTCAGTTCATTGGAACTTCAGTTCATTGGAACTTCAGTTCATTGGAACTTCAGTTCATTGGAACTTCAGTTCATTGGAACTTCAGTTCATTGGAACTTCAGTTCATTGGAACTTCAGTTCATATAATTATAATTTTGGAACTTCAGTTCATTGCCAACAGCTTATTGTTGATAGTTATTAACATTGGTGGAGATATCATCAACATTTTAGGGGTGACGAGCAAACCCGAATGTGATTAAATATTCTCAACCTTCCAAAAATGTTGATCGGAGTCCTGGGGAGAGTAGTGGTGTGTACATGGTCTTGAGACATGGTTGGGGTGGGTAGGAGGGGGGACTCAAAAGCCTACGAAAGAATTTCACTTTAGGAACGGGGGGCATGACATTCTATGCCCAAAATTTCCAAAACCATGGCCGAAAAATGGAAGCGTCACCATAACTTGAGGCTACGGGTATTTCTTGAAAAAAAAAAATACCTGTCACATTGCCGAAAACCACAAGCATTTTGTGTGTTAGTGCTACAAAATGTAAAAATGTTCGGAAGTTAAATTATTTCAAAATTTATTGTAAGCAAATTGTGTCAACTGTTACGGGCTAGAGGTTAAAAGTTGACCCCTAATTAACCTCGGTCTCGCGGACCTTTTTCAATTTGGGTCTCGCATGTTTATATATGTTTATTTACAAAGACTTTGCATACTGATACTACTAAGAAATATCAAATGCTATGTTTGAACTTTGCAAAAAAGAAAAAGAAACAAAAAAAGGAGGAACAGCACCAACTACAAAAAGAGAACCTGAAGGCTAAGAACTGAGAGCTTGCCAAAAAAATGCATGCACTTAAACAGGAGCTTAGTGAATCAAAGAAACAACTAACCAAGGTCAAAGAGGACCTTGACTCATCACAAACTAGCTTTCAAGCCCTCCTAGCCGATGAAGACAATACATCTTTTGAAGATGACATTGACTCTTCGCAATTTTTCACATCCACTCCCAAAGACCAAGTATCTCTTTCGAAGACTTAACCAAACAACTTTTAATTTCTTGCCATGTTCTGTTAGGTTGGCACTTCAAAACATTTATTTTTCATGTTTACATATGTTTATTTACAAAGACCTTGCATACTGATACTACTAAGAAATATCAAATGCTATGTTTGAACTTTGCAAAAAAGAAAAATAAAGAAACAAAAAAAGCAGGAACAGCACCAATTACAAAAAGAGAACCTGAAGGCTAAGAACCGAGAGCTTGCCAAAAAAATTACCGAACAACTTTTAATTTCTTGCCATGTTCTGTTAGGTTGGCACTTCAAAACATTTATTTTTCATGTTTACATATGTTTATTTACAAAGACCTTGCATACTGATACTACTAAGAAATATCAAATGCTATGTTTGAACTTTGCAAAAAAGAAAAATAAAGAAACAAAAAAAGCAGGAACAGCACCAATTACAAAAAGAGAACCTGAAGGCTAAGAACCGAGAGCTTGCCAAAAAAATTACCGAACAACTTTTAATTTCTTGCCATGTTCTCTTAGGTTGGCACTTCAAAACATATATTTTTCATGTTTACATACTGATACTACTAAGAAATATCAAATGCTATGTTTGAACTTTGTAAAAGAGAAAAATAAAGAACAACTCTCATTTTATAGGGAAGAACTCAAGTCTTAATGCAATTTCAGCTATAGTATTTTGGGTTTAGTTTTACAACTGCTAAATGCTAAAAGCAAATTGACCAAAATTTCACAGCCTCCCTGCCACAGGCACTGCCCCTAATTCTATCTAATAATGCCTCTTCACCTTTCAATCGGTACAATTTCACAAAGAGCAGCCACAGTTACAGCCATAACTATACAACCACAGTATATTGGCATATTTTATATACGGGTATATCTGCTAGTATTATTAAATCAATGTTGTAGTTATTCAGTTTACCTCGGTTTGTGTAGCATGTCCTTCCTCATACCACATCATCTTTTCACCCAGTGCTGTAAGTCATTTGCTGTGGACTTGGACTCAGACCGGGGATGTCTTGCAGTCAGACTTCAGATCCCCGTCTAGATGTATTCCACATTCTGTTTGTTGGTATAGTAGTAGTTAACACATATGGCCACAAAGTGGACCTTCGCTAATTGAGTGTATTATTGTAAGTGGAGAACTATGTAAACGATTGTGATACCTGAAGTAATAGTACACGGAGAATATCGGTTGATTCGTAGCAGTGTTTATTACGATAAGTTGTTTACAAGAACATGGTGATCGTAACGAATGAATCGGCTGTAGCAAGTAGAACGTACGTAACTAATATCACACATCCCCTAACAGATCATGAAAATGTAAGCATTGCAAGGCCTTCCAAAGATGCTAAAAGGAAAAGACGCCATTAAGGCGCAGCGCAGCAGCAGGTAATACCAGCTAGTAAGTCAGTGTTTCATCCCTGTATCTCTGTGGTTTTATTATGATTCGACCACTTCTAGCCTTTCTGGTGTTTGTTGTGTTGATCCTGTAAAAGGACTCGTTTTGGTGTTTGGTTTGCGTTAGTGGGTGTTGTGTTGTAGAGGATGGTGTATGTTCCTTCTTAGGTTTCCGTTTGGTGTACGCACTTCGTAAGCTCTTGGCTCCTGGCAGACTCCTGTTATTTCTCCTGGACACCAGGTTTTCTTTTCATTATTCAATATCCGGACTAGAGTGGTGATGGGTTTTTAGCGCTGGTCTTGGTGTCATGGTGTTCCTTCATTTTTTCTCTTCTGTCATTGATAGTATTGTATATCCGAGTAGATTTCTAGAGCATCTGGGGTTGATGGTTGCTGGGTAGGACAGTTCTGACGGGTCTACTGAAAAGGATTTCTGCTGGCTATGGTAAATCAGCATCTAGTGGTGTCACACGAAAGTTCAGCATGGCAATTTTTGGGTCTTGGTAAGACTTCTTGCACTTCTTTAGGAGAGATTTTCGCTCAACTAGTCCATTCGACTGGGGGTATCGTGGATGTAGTATGTGTCACACCCCATCATGTACACATGTCTTGATACGGGTTTCCAACGAATTGAGGACCATTGTCTGAAACAATCTCGGTTGGAACTCCTATAAGGCTTAATGTCTCACAAGTTAGGTGAGCCACGGTTGCACTTCATTCTCGATAGTGAACAAGTCAGTGGCCAGATTGGTCCATGGTGTGGAAGGAATCTCATGTGGTTCTAGTGGCTCTTTCTTTTGACTTGGCTGTATTTCTTGACAGATGCTACAAGACTTGACACGGTGTCCGTGTTCAATTGATTGATTGATGTTGGGGTAGTAAACAGAATCACGAGCCACACGTCTTGTTTTCTCGATGGCCATGTGACCAGTATTTAATTGCTTAAGAATATCAGCTTGTAGGGGTGTAGGAATCAACACTTGTCTGCCCTTGAAAATAACACCATTTGATGTTCTTCTCGGTATGCCCAGTATGGAAGTAGGTCTGTTGGCAACTCTTTAATATAGACTCCCATGCCACCCAGTGTTGATTATTTGATACAGAGCTCTGAAAGTTGGATCTTGGAAGGTTATACTTCGAAGAGCTTCTTGCTTACTGGTACTAAAACTGTTGACATTAATGTTGGGCTCTTCATCGGCCTCTGTGATTTTGATGTTTTGTACACGAAGATCAAGAGGTATGTCATCATCCTTGTTTGGATTTCGAAGTCGGCTTTGTGTATCTCATATAACCATGGTACTTGCAGGTTTGTAGATCAGGTCTAACGAGGTGGTTGGTTGGCTAGGCGTTTCTTCCATATCATTTCAAGGGGTTTGTGGTCCGTATAAGCGGTGAAATGTGTGGAATCGAGTAATGCCAAAAACAAGTGCTAGAGTTTCTCTCACGATGTTGGATTAGTTGGACTGCGCTGGAGATAAGCTCTTTGAGGCGAAAGCAATTGGTTTCTCTTTCTGCAGGAGGCAGGCTCCATAGCCTTTTTGTGATGCATCCACTTCCAGTACAGTTAACAAGTGAGGATTAAAGTACTGCAGACATGACCCTCTTGACGGTCAACGGTATGAAATGAAGAGCAAGCAGATTGGAGTCATGTTCCTCTTCTGTTAGACCAAACACGACAATATCGTCAGCAATCCCCACGAAGCCAGGAACTTAGCTGATGATGTCATCGCTTGACCTGAGGTTCGTTTGTAAGAATGGGATGGTTTGGTAGTGCCGTTTGGCCGTGACGTTTTGTATCCCGTATGACGGGTCACGTAAAAAGCACTGATGATGTCATCCATTCGCTGCTGGAAAATGTCCTGACTTGTGGCCAATCCCAAGGGAAGCCTGCGAAAGCAGTATCTCCCGAATGGTGTTCGGAAGGTTGTCAGCTCTTGTGAGTCTCTAGCTAGGTGGACAGACCAATAACCTGCCTTTGCATCCAACTTTGAGAAATATTTTGCATTGGCAAATGCTCGGTTAAGTTCTTCTAACGTTGGAATTTTGTGTGGGCACCGCGTCAGGTTTTGGTTGAGCCTCTTTTGGTCCAGACATGGCGACATCCTTCTTTATAACTGGTGAGTGAGCTACACCAGTCAGTGTGGTGGTTTACTTTTTTGATTATGCCGTCATTCTCCATCTTGTCGAGCTCCGCTTTGAGTTTGTCCTTCAAGTGTATGCTACACTTTCTAGGTGGATCTATTGACGGTGTTGCATCTTCTTTGAGAATCAGTCTTGCAGGTGTCTTGAAACTACCGATGGTATCAAATCGGTGTGGAAAATGTTGACAAGATAATGTACAGTATTGATCTTGGTTTTCATTTCAGCAGTGCTGACATGGATGGTAACGGTTGTGAGCGCGTCACATAGTGGCAATCCTGCTACTGCTGGCCCAGGAACAAACCACATAGAATGTGTGCTTTATTTAACCAGGGGGATCCGTTGTAACGACATGTTATGATTATGAATCCGAGACATGGTATCCTAGTACCACTGTAGGCAGAAAGTTTGATATTGACTGGCTTTACATGTGACCTCCACTGGGTGTGTCCGTACATCTGTTTGATTATTCGCAGAGGTAAAGTATTACCGTTGGCACCTGTGGAAATTTGAAGTTTAAGGTGGTGTCGCCCTCTTAAGCTGGGGCACATAACATCAAGTGCGCTAAATGCTTCAGCTCTTGCTGACTATCATGCTGACTTTCTACCACGGTTTCTGGGATTAAATCTTTTGTGCTTGTCAGATGGTGTTTGTTTTGTTTTGTGAAATATTTGTCACCCTGTTGTCCATTTTCCATGCGTTTTGGTTTACGGCACATTCTAGCCCAATGACCCTTGGCGCCGCATTTCTTGCAAGTATCATTGTTTTGGCGGATGGGAGAGCCCACAATTTCCACATTTTCTGGTGGAATTAACCAAACTGATTGAAGCCCCAGAATCTAGGTTTTGCAAACATTGTTTACCTGCTATTATGGCTTCATACTTCCGCCCCTCAGTGAGGACTTTGTCAAGTTCATAACCTTTAGGTTTGTCTAGCAGATCTCTTTGAAATGCCTCGCATTTGGCAGAAGCTATTCTTACTCGATGACTCTCTCTGACAATTCAGTGTCAGTAAAATCACATTCTTTAGCATGATGGCGACAACGGTTAACAAATGCATCCAACGGTTCATTATTTTGTTTATATGTCATTAATTTTCAGTTGAGACTCAAAGAGGGACCACAGTTTTGTAGGGTCATTCTGGTCTGTTGCTGATACCACCAACCGCTATCTTTGTATTCATAGCCTGTTATACAGTATCAGTTATGCCGTGATCAAGAAAACATAACTCTATTCTATGTTTGAATAGTTGGAATTCTTCTCCTACATCAGTGGCAGACCAGTTCATATCATGAAATTTGGCCATGATGTGGTGTACCGATCAACAGACTGGAGAACATAAATAATAATACACTTAGGGAATATATATGTTGATATTTCATGGTAGCCTATGTAAAATACCCTGGGCAGGCCTACCTCAGGTCTATATTGAGAATTGTTTGAGAATACGATTACAGTCCACGAGACCGAACGTCCGCGAGACCGAAATTGAGAAAAGGTCCGCGAGACCTGTCAAGCTAAATACAGTAGTCAGTAACATGTTGTCTCTTTACTCTGGTTATCACTAAGCATCCACTGTTCATAGCATACTGTACAGTACTGTCCTTCTTGAAAGTCATATGGTTATGGCTAAAAATGGTCACGGTCACACTGAATTCCTGAATTCGAGAATAGCTAAGGATAGTGTGTGTACAGTGACGTCACGGTCACGCCGAATCCGAGAATAGCATAATTCGCTCAGTGTTTCAGGCACATGTTCACTTAAATGCAAATAACGTTAGAACTAGGCTAAGAATAGTCACACAAATATCACCACGTTACACACGAACATCAACAGGTGTAACATTAGGCCAAGGCTAGGCCTATGTCAAGTTGGATAGCCTACCTGCAGTGCTACCGTGCGTACGAACAGCACCAGGCCTACCGAATTCGAGAATAGAATAATTTGCTCACTGTTTCAGGCACATTACTTGAATGCAAACTGAAGGGCCGATTACACAACTCCCCAATCGTAGTCACACGAACATCACCACGTTACACACGAACAGCAGCAGGTGTAAACATTACGCCAAGGCTATGCCAAGTTCGGATATACTATATAGCCTACCGTACGAAGGAGCGCAAATATCACCTAAAACACAAAGCTCACGATGCGAAAAACAATCTGTAATCGATATTTCAAGATGATTTATTCCTAAGTTACCAAAACGCGACAATTATACTAAAACTAAACCCCCTTAGGACAATAAGAAAAAAATATGATGTCGTTTCCGAAAATTGTAGTCTAACCGAGCAGCAGACGACTGAGAAGAGTGATTTCAAACAATTATAAGCTTAGCCAAATTACAGTAAGGATGACAGAAAATTTACTTTGGTTCTGACACTATAACACATTTGCATGCTGCTAAGTACACAACATATCCAATTCAAGTACAATCTCCTGTGGGATGAGTAGAGGTATTACAAGCCATTTGACCTACTTACCACAACTCCTTCCTCTTGTGTTTCAGACAGTAAGCAGTTAAATGACAATACATATTATAAACTTGATACTTATTGTGGTTGTCATTGTGGTTAACGAATGTATGCATGTAATGCTTACCCATCGTGGGTGACACTTGTTTCATTTTAAAAGCCAGGTGGGTCTCCATTGTATGAATTTATCCAATCTGCAGCTGCTACATCATAATCCTAATTTTAAGCGCCCCATCTATCAATAACAAACCAATGTAAACAATTAAGTTCAATTATATTTTCACAAATAATTTGGCTGAATGCATTCCTCTAAATGCAAGTTCATTTATGCGTAAATAACAGACGGCCAAAAAAATGAAAGGGCAAAATTATTAAAACATACAAAGTTAGACCCACATGCATTAGTTCATAGGCTACCACTGATGAGACCACTTGTTATATTATATTTTATCAAAATAATACTGCATGTTATTGCAGAGCCTAACGTTATGCTATGTCTGGTAAAATATATAGCCGAGCAACATAGGCCATAACTCCAGTCTTAGGTCCCATTGCTTTTCGATCAGTATAATGAATTCAAGAGGGTCCATTCCCAGCGAACACAGAAACGTTTCGTCTTTCGTTTTCATAACGTTATTTGTGCTGTCATAAATATGTCAGGAAAACGTTTTCATATCTCCTAAAAACGTGATGGCGACGATTTTATAACACCACATTTAACGTTATAAATACATATTTTAGAGGTATACATAAAGGTGCTTTTTACGTGCAAAGAATACGGAAACGGACCAAAGGTCAACAACCAAAAACAATCTGTCTTTAAAACAACCACCACAAACCACCACAAACACAAATCTCTCACTAACGTAGCGTTTAACGTGACGTAAAAAAGGACACGGACCCAAGGCCAACACAGAAGCAAAAACAATCTGTCTTTAAAACAACCAACACAAACGAGCACCTGTAAAACAACCACCAAAAACCCAACTGAAACCCAGAAACACAAATCTCTGGGATGAGGGGTACCCCCAAAAAAGGCCTGTCGTATACTATCGGGACGGCGCTCCCGGATGAAATTTGAGTGAGTCAGTTGTCGTTACATAATATGGGTGGCTTTTTTTCTGTTTGTGTTTTTGGGTTTTGCTTCTGTTGGCCTTGAGTCCGTGTCCTTTTCAAGTCACGTTAAACGCTACGTTAGTGAGAGATTAACCAAAAATGCAGCCCAGCAAAATTAAAGTCTATTAATATTACATATTAAGCTGTAACCACATATCCTACCCTTAACTTCAAACTCCCAACACCACACAAAATTCTAACAACATGAATTTTGTAAGAAATAAAGATCAGTCAATTAAATAGTGTGTTTGCCCAGTTGGGCCCCCTTGAGTAAGGAAAATCCTGACAATAGCCCATTTACAGCCCAGATACCAAAACAACGGTTATTTTACTCTTGCCATTTTGGGGTTAAAACCTTGTTACAACTATCATTTTCTGATGCAATAGCGGTTTATGAAGTCAAGTTTTTTGGGTATAAAAACTGTGCTCCTTGCTGTGGGTAAACGCAGCAATGGCCCAGCTATAGCCCAGCAAAAATTGAACAAAAAATTACATAAGAGGTAAAGGAAATCAATAAAATCATGGAAAAATTGTTGTCACAATCCTACAAAGCCATAAGCCAGTCTGCTTGTTCCCACCACCAAAAAATCAGCTTCTCATGCAAAGATTAAACAAGGTATGCATGGTTTCATTTTCTTCCATAGCATATCAGTGAGTCAAGCCCAGATAGAGAGCCAGCGAAGGATTCACAGAGGATGGGGTGCAATTTCGGGTGTCCTTGGAATATCACGAACAACATTATACAGAAGAAGTCAGCTTCAACTGAGAACAAGCCAAGGTAGCAACTACAGTGACATCACTGCCGAGGAGCTAGACAGGATAATGGATATCCTGAGAATATCCCCAAATGCAGGTAATTATTCAACACTAGGGTGTGGTTTCACTTGCTTAAGTAGTAAAATCGTGCCAATGAGTAGGCAAATGGAAATGAAATCCTAAAAATTTGCTTTCTTTAAGGTGCTGTGATAATGGACGTAATATATTCATGTCTAAATTTGTTTTTCTGTCGACGACTGGTGCCTTCACTTATCGTACTTAATTGACAGCTTATCAAGGTCACGTATGGCAAATTGCTTTGGCATGGGCATCATATGGGAAAGTATGTTATTTTTAATGGCGTAATTTAAGTAACATGATTACAAGAGACAATAGTTGTTGGATGATATACATCTTACAAATTATTTTTGGATTTCATAGCATTCAAAAATTTTAACATTTACAACCAGTATAGTCGATTTCAAACAGATCTGTTTACAACTAGTTTGGGTTACTGATTGTTTGTCATATCGGAAAATGGAAATGATCATAATGAGTACAACCTCCAGGTCAACAGAGAGGGAACTAAACATAAAACACAAAGGGAATGCAGAAATGTATGAAGTTGGAACGCTTCTTTTGACAGTATATAGTGAGGGTTGATGTTAGCAGGTTGCTGCATATCTGATTTTGAAGGGAAAAAAGGCATAAGCTCTATGAGTATGATTTCCACAAAATGTAGTAATTGGAAGTGATAAAAGTACATATCATCTCTTTTATCTGGAGAAGCATGTATTGTAATATTGTGACGAGCCCGGCTCCTCCGATAGTGATACTATATCGGGACTCGCGATAGAAAGGTACTGGGGTTATCTTGATGCCGTATTTATGCTTCTTCAGATGTCTCGAACGGGAGAAAACGATGAGTTCACAGAAAAACAATTTGACAAGATCGGATTTGATTAGTGATTCGGTATAATTTCTTCTCTGTCGATTCTCTTTACAAATAAAACTAAATTACAATGATTTGACTTGACTCCGTCAATTAAGCAATTAGAAGTGATAAATTTCTGACGGAGTAATAAACTTTCGGCCCCATTTATACCTTACTTCTATAAAGTCCCACTGCGCATAATCAGTAGGCAGCCAATAACCTGACCATCCTGTATTAACTTAACGATATAAAAATAAGTGCGCTGGCACTGATCTGCCCTCATTGGTTGGGAGTTTGGAAGTCCCTCCCTTTTCTATGGAAACTTCCATACCACGTGAGAGCACCTTCTCGAATGTTCCACAGACATAATGGAATCTATTTTGGGAAAAGGCCCTGTACCAAAATTCAATAAGATAGTTAAAACTTCTCGTGGGAAAACTGAATCCATGACCTAGATAAATATATAAGAGGCCTGTAAGGTGTCTCGATGGAGTGTTTCGGTAACATCAAAGAGATGGTATCACTATTTCATAACAGTATGCCTGTTCAATGACGTTAGATACCACTGTAAATACAATTTTATATTACAGGAGAAAGAATCGTCATTGCAGCTTTGAGGGGCCGAGCAATCTGCATCAGAAGGCAAAGGCTACGACTGGCCCTCAGACGTATTGAATCCTGTTGGGAGAATACTCAGAAGAACACGTTCCATAGTTAGAAGAACATACACTGTTGCTGGACCCAATGAAGTTTGGTATGTTTCCTTCATGCACTAGACCGAGTAATTTTCTCAGAGAGAGATTTTATGGTAAATGTTATGGTACGTTAACTTGACTTCAAGCAGATCTACTGAACACAAAAATTACATGGACTTTCATTCGGCTTGGTTAAGCTTGATGTACTAAACAAAACTTCTGTAACCTGTAGGAAGTCATTGTGAATAAATGGATTGTATTAATCCATACTATGATGCACTAAAGATAATTGTTTCCATTTTTCATGTATTAGGTATTTCAGGATCATTAATCACCGGCCCCTTTAAAGGAAGAACACACAGTTTTGTTAGGCTTCTGTACATACATACAAAAGTCAATGAGGAGCTTGAAGAACCCTTATAGATTTTTCATGTATTTGTTGTTCATGCCTGCATGTATGCAACATCAACATAATGCAGTATGTTGGTTACATATCCGACAACCTATAGTCCCCAATGATAAAGACACTAACAGATGTGTTTTACTGATTATGTTGTTTCTTCCAGGCACCTACATGGGAACCACAAAGTAGTTCGTTGGCGTTTTGTCATCCATGGCTGTGTGGATGGCTACAGTAGGGTCATTATTTACTTATGCTGTACTACAAACAACTTGGCAGCAACTGTCCTCAGACTATTCCAAGAAGCTACAAATTCATATGGCATACCATCGAGAGTGAGGACTGACATGGGTGTAGAAAATACTGGTGTCGCTCGTTTCGTGATTCAGGCAAGGGGTTTCAACAGAGGCAGCATAATGACCGGTTTGAGTGTCCACAACCAAATAATTGAAAGGCTGTGGGAATGAAGTAAACCAACGAATTGGCTCTGTTTTCAGATAAATTTTCTTTTCCCTTGAAGAAAACCTCCTTAACCCCCTTCATGAAGTTCATATGTATTGTTTACACTTTGTTTTCCTCCAGGCTATTAATGAAGATATATCAGAATTTGTCAAAATCAATCTCCACTTCAGCTGTGGGATTCTGGTACTCTAAACAGGTTTGAAAGTAATTCCACAGGGGTCAGTAGCATCTTGTCTGATGACCATGGTAATGTAAATGAAGATCAATGGTATACAGTGAATGAAGCAGATGAGAGAGGGGTAGTTATTCCACAAAGCCAGGTTGATACAGCTGATACACCACAGCTAGGCAAGTACTTGAAAACTTGATGATTGCTTGTTCCATGATTAGGAATAACTCCTTTATTGTAATTATTTGGGAGCTAATGATTGAATTTTGGTTTCTTACTATTTTATTTTTTTTACACTATATGTATTCCATATTTACTTCTGTACCTGGTATTAGCTGTTGTTCCAACGCAATGAGGAAGGTGTCCCTATAGCTCTTACTGGCAAAATTGTGACCTCTGGTTGGCTTTTCTAAACAGGAGTAGAATATTTTTTTCCACATCTCATCCTTCCAATTGTTTCATTTAAGGAAATATGAGTTATCTTGTTTTGAATACATTCAGATCTATTGTAAATATTTTATAATCACAGGACATCCACTATAGTATTTTTTCACTGCATTAACCTATTCACTTTGATCCATGATGTAATCAGTCTCATGATGTAATCAGTCTTCAGACATAACAGCTTATTCATAGCCCCATGCCCATTTTCCGTGTGCACAAACCGTTACAATACAGGATTATCGAGGCAATAAAACCGGATCTCCTAGTACCTTGTTAGGTAGATGCCCCCTACTGTGACCCACATACACCTTGTGACAAGATCCATCTTCATATGCATGACTGCATCCTGAATAAAATTCACTGCAATGAAATGTCAGTTTATGGCCTTGGGATGGTAACAATGTGTTTAAATTAATTACTAAGTGTGTACACAATTTGACCCAGGTACCAATAATGAAAATAATATTTATACAACCATACCTGTCTAAAATGAAATGTGCACTGCACAGTTTTGTCATGTGGCTTTCAGGACAACACTTTACAAAAGATTGGTGCAAATGTTCATGACAAACAGTCAAATTAACAAAACAATGAAGGATAGATAACAGATAGGAAATTTATTATAAGCACACTTTGAAATATGACAAGAGTTGAGATTGTTTGAGAAGAGCATGCAAAGAATAAATAATGCATATACGTTGGCATTTACAATGAGCCCCAAGTATGAGAAGTAATGTAAAAATGTAGAACTGTTTTTTTTTTTACAAAAACAATATTTGATCATTCAGCTGTCATTTATTAGCCACTTCAGTGTGATATAATTGATTCCAGCGGTGAAAGACAAGGATATACTTGGGTCATACTTCACTGCCAGCACATTATCTGTAGAACAATGAATACACATTTATATTCCTAAATGTGAAAGAATGCCAAAATGCATTGTAGGTTCTATGATGTAACATAGTAATATTTCTAAATTTGTTATACTCAATGGGTGTAAGATATACTTGTTCTTTGATACAGCGAAAAGCATTAGATGTGGCGATATATTCCCAACTTCGCTGCTGACCAAAAATGGATAGACTTCTTTACTCGATATGATACATCAGCATATCAAATTCATACCCACCATGTATAATTATAATCACTATACTGTTTTCAATATTTACAACTAGATTTGGTCGACTCCTGCAAGTGACCACTGCTTCGAATAATATTGACCACCTGCTGTGGATGACCTTTTTTTATTGACCTGTGCTATATCTTACCTCTGGCTAGTTTCACACACAATTTTATTCACTGTATGTTCACCAAGTTTTGCCCTTCATCTTTCATGTGTTCTCATAGATTGCTTACTTGAGTGATCTCTCAAAGCTTAAAGGAGAATAAGAATATGTAAAACTATACCATCTTTTGGTTGTGTTTGATTCCACATGTTGACACATCTTGTATTGGACCTACTAATAGTACTTATCTGGGACGTGGGCTCCTCATTTGAAGGTATGGAAAGTCCTTGAAACATGCATCATTACTAACCATGAGGTGTCTTTCCTTCTAAAAATCTGTTACACACTCATTCTTTGCTTGATTACATCTTATCACCCTAGGGAGGAAATGAAACACACTATATTGTCACCTCATATAGGCAGCCCTCAAATCTGAGCGAGTGATTGACAGTACCAGATGTACTTTCTGGAAATCCTCATACTCTGCCATAGCAACAGAGCATGTAGTAATTATGAGACTGTAGGTGTAACCAGAGAGGTGTAACAATAATTCAAAAGAAAGAAGATTGCATTAGCCTATGATATTGAATTTCTGCTGCCAGTATTTGCACAGGGATGTTAATATTAGGCTAAGCGAAACAATTGCCTCTACTGTACAATGGAGGTAAAAACAGACCTCCATGACTGTACTATCACCATGGGGCTATCTGCTCTGATTTAGCTATGGCAGGTATTGCAGGAATTGGTCACTGCAGGCAGCCTGTTGTGCCAAGGACGAAATGAGGAAGTTGCTGCCCTCACAGCATATGTAATTTTCTACTCTTACCTACTAAACTCCATGCCAACTGCTTAGTATGTAAAAGATCGAGAAAAAGAATAACATCACAATTTCTAACACCGCAACACAGAACACATAGTAGAAGGATTTAAGGATGTTACTTTGTTTCACATATGTAAGAAATATGTACATGTATTCCTAAAAGTTTGCCTTGAAACGTTTCTTCGAAACTTTTCTACAACTTTTCAGTCATGTTTTTGATTGCAGTAATTTGTAGGATATGCTACAGTGCCATTGGTAACTGGTACTTGCCTGCAGTGATGTGAGATGACTGTGGCTTTCACATGTGGTAATACCAATGGGTTATTAATCTCATGTAAACTCCTTAGTAATGCCTTTGAGTTAATTTAGCATATTATTTCCTTTTACTTAACGAATGGTTTCCAAAGACAATTCAATGACACATGCAGGTATACAGAACTGCCTTCATTAATTGATAAATATGGACGGGGGATATCCCCCCTCCCCCTGCTTGCACATTATACACCTGAGGCATACTTGGTATCCATTGTTGAAAATAGAAAATTAGGACGGGGGAAGACAGAGGGTTCCTGCTCCACTTTTACCCACCCCTCCCCCAGCCATTTTTTGGTTTTTGTTTTGTTAACTTTGTTCTTGAGTAGGCCTAATACCGTGTACTATAATTTTTGAAATTCCCAGGGGCTGTTCAATATCTCACTTTTTATACAAAAAGTTTTAATACTGATGAAATTCATTCGGCATGGAGTTGCACTGGCTTTGGATTGCTAGGCTTTAATCACAAAGTCTTTACTGAATTTTTAAATTAGTATGCAGGCTAGCCTTCTGTTTCATTGTTCTGAGACATCATGATGGATACTTGTTGGTTTGCGAAATAAGAGGAGATACAGTTTGTAAGTTTATGCTGATGTATTCAGATAATATTGGGTGACAGCAGATAGCTACTCTTCTGATAACAGCCCTTTGTTGTGTCTACCAAGTTTATTCTCAAAGAAGAAAGGTTCCATATACTGAGAGAGCTTTATGTTCCATAATATAGAAAGAGCTTTTCTTTAAAACTATTTACTACCTACAGCCCATTCCTTCCATCAATCTCCTTGGACTGACCAAGAAATTAATACCTCCTTTGCTGTGTGGATGTGCACTGGACCAGATTAATCTGTGCACTGGACCACACTAATCATGGAAGAGGTGATAAAGTTCTAGAGAGGCTGATGCTACATAAACTAGTGGTTTTCATATGCTAAGATACAGTGATATTCAATTTCAAACCTCAAGTGACTTATACCAGGGAGCTGCTATGTGTTAGAGTAGCAGTTCCATGCTTATACCATGGAAGTATTACTTGCATGCTTTTACCATGGGTTAAGTGTCCATTTATCATTAAAGCCTATATTCTGTGTATTGCAAGGTTTACACATTTTCACTCTATTTACACCGGCATGGGGCAATTTTAACAATTACATATGTAAAATGAATGTGTTGGAAAGCAACTTAAAGCAGCATTTTGGGTCCTTTTTATGATTTTTCTCAACCTCGCTGACTCCACGATGCCATTAATCTATCTATTCAAATCTAACTTCAAATGGTGGCATAAAAATCAAAAACTTTCAACTTTATTTTTCTCCAAGATATTTTCGTTGGGATCCCAATAAACCTTGCCCATAATGTTAATATTTAAACACTACGAACATCATTGAACAATACGTAATACAACACCAAGCTTGATTTGTGTACAGTCTATATGGCAGTTGTACCAACGCAAAGTTTTTAATCTATTTTTAGCAACGGCTCATAACTAAACCTGCATCTCTGATTGGTTGAATTCAAACTAGTGGGTTGGGGGAACTGTATGCGATTAATTTTAAATGTAGAATTTGTCGGTGGACACTTTCTCATTATCTGCAAATATCCCTAATTACTTGGCAGGCAACAACTTGGCTAATATTTTAGTTTGCTGCTTTGTGATTGATGTATGTAAAAAAAAATCGATGGACATGTCAAAAACGTGGAAAACTACGACATAATGCACAAGGCTGCTTTTAATACTGAGACATGTATTAAATAACTCCCACTTATATGTCCACCTTTCTGTGGCTCTGTGACAGAACTACTACAAGTTCCAAATTTTACAAGTGGCAGTTCCTGTTGCAGTTACAGTAACTTATTTTACAATTTGTTTCTTTGGCACATATGCATTTACTTTAAAAGTTAAGGTTTGCTTACCCTTTCAAAGGATATTTAAAACACTGATATATTTTCAGAAAGCACACAATATACATAGCAAACTTTGTCATCCTATAAATTTTGAGGTATCTGCAAGACTAAAAGTGAATGTGCCCCATTGGTATGACCTGTAGCAAGTCTAAGTGACTTTACATGCTGCCTCCACGGGTGAGATATATTTGCTCTTTTTGCTAATATACTTCAAAAGCATATCTGCTCTGTCCATAAAAAATACCAAAAATGTTTTCCTTAACATACATTTTTCTGACATTGTTAATTTTACATGGCAACTGTACTGTATAACTAAATGATACAAATTGAGATTACGAAGAAGATGATGACGGTTATTAAAGTGAAATTAAGCATGTAACAACGATTCTATTTATTACAAGCTAAGTTTAGGAAAATGACAGCTTCTCATGACCTATCATGAAATACAGAAATATATCCCACAAACACACATTTTAAAGGATATTTAAAGGGAAAGCATTCTTTTCAGCTTATCTTTTAGGAATAAATTGGTTAGTACTGTGGTTACTTCTTTGAAGGAGGAACAAGTGGGAAAGAAGATAAAAGTAACTTTTCTGTTTGATAAACTTTTATTTCTCACAAATTTATTCTTTTTTATTATTTCCTATGACACAGTGAGAGTTTAAGAGCACTTTAAAAAAGTAAATAAAACGTATAGATAAAAATAAATGCAGGCCTACAGTGCAAATGCCTTTAATAGTTCTAGTGACTAGAAAATGAAAACTAAGTTATTTAAACTGTAAGCTCTACATATAATGTAAATATAACTTAGGACTCCAGAACACATGTATACTACCACAGCCTCCACAGGTGTGCATGTACACCTATAAAATTACAATACTAATAATGACCAAGTACCTTAACAGCTCCCATGGAAGAGTTGTGGCGACTGGAATAGAAGGGAAAATCTTGTCTCTCTTTCACTTTTCAATATGAAAGACATCTGCCATAAACGTCATAAAAATAACTCACTTTCTTAATATCACATCAGAAAGAAGACACAATGAAGCACATAATAACATCTTTACACATGAACAGAAACAACAAATATATCTACTGAAACACAGTGCAGCAATAGTAACAAAGCTCACTTATTGGCTGCACACCATGCAAACATTTTATAAAGACATTACCTTAGTTTGGAAAAACACCAGATTGCCAACTCCCTGCCCACCATGCCCCCACTCCTCCCACCCAAAAAAGGACTATATTTACATTTCTACATAAGAATGTACGTACAATGTATTACAGATGCCAACAAAGGCTTGGACCAACAACAACAAAAAAACACTAAATACAGCCCCTGCCAATTGAACAGTGTGGACTACCTTCATCACAAATTCAGTGTTAAGAATTCAATAAGTGAGGCAAATATGACAAGTTCAATTGACAGGAATACCCAGCATAGGCATGACACAATTTTTTTCACCCACACGAATACAACTGAATTCAACATTGCATGATGCACAGCAACGACAACCATATATTTGCATACGCATACTGCACAGTACAATGCTGGTTACATGTTAAAGGTGTGCAACCTTGATCACATTAATAGGCACCATATCTTACATGATTACATTTACATTTACAAGTTTTTAATACAATGCTGGCCACTTCACCATACTGTACACACAAAAAGGGCAAGTAATTAGACTACTCAGAGAAAATTGCTTATCAGATTCCACAGTCAAATTACACAACAAATACTTTTGAATTCCAAATACAAGAAAAGAGCATAACAGAAGCTATGTACTCAAGGTTTACATAACATGATCTCTCATGTTTACACTCCTTGCCAGGTTAATTATTCAAACCTAACTCCCTATTATATTTGGCAGTGATAAAATGTAAACAGCTGTTTGACAGACACAAGAGATGTACTTAATCAAATTAATCTCAACCCCCTTCCTAAATAACAGACAAAAAAGAAAGAAAAGAAATTGAGGATGGTTTACAAACTTAACATGCAT
This sequence comes from Apostichopus japonicus, assembly GCF_037975245.1. Classification (NCBI taxonomy): domain Eukaryota; kingdom Metazoa; phylum Echinodermata; class Holothuroidea; order Aspidochirotida; family Stichopodidae; genus Apostichopus; species Apostichopus japonicus. The sequence continues at coordinate 24,131,099 of NC_092577.1, forward strand.
TTGTTCCAGGATGTTGTTCCATAACTAGCAACAATTAAAATGAAGAATGGCTTTATGAAACATGTGAAGGAACTTCGGTAACAATAAGGTAACTAAATCAGCAACAAAAGGCTCAAGGTGAAACAAACATAGGAACTAGAAACATGAGTACAAAATTAAAAAGCTTGTAATATACACATAAAAAAAAATGAAAATGGTTAACACATAGACATAGAGTGATATAGTACTTTATAATTGGTTTCACTGAGTGTTATGAAAGGTTGATACAATGCAAAATTTCTTATCAAAATATTGTTGAGCAAGACTTCTCATAAACCATCCATGCTACAGTACCATACTGTATACTGCTTATGATACAAGAGTACACTGGACTCAGTGACAGTCCTAATGCACTTTTCAGTTGAATGAGTCACTCCACTAATCCTGGACAAGGCGAGTCATTGCACACAACTGCATTGACAAAACATGTACCTTGATGCACACATCAGTCAGTTCTGTGCATAACACTTTCGTTACTTAGGACTGATGGTCTCCGTACTTGTCAAGATCAGGGGCTGTCACAAAAAGCTTTGAGTAAGCTGGCTCAGTAATAGTATTTCTACCTTGAAGTTCAATTTGGCGCTGTGACAACTGTTCCTTACATAGCCTAACTTTTTGTAAGCATTCTGTGTACTCCCTCGATATATCCTCTTTCTGTTTATATGGTAGATCAGCCCATTTTCAACATGTCACAATAAACCTTTTTACTCTCATCAAAAGTTAACCGTCTACGAGATGTCAAAGCCCTCCTCGTCTGAGCAAAATAAACGGCAGCATTCTTGGCAACTCTGGGAATTTTTAACATTTTAGGACTGTTCATCAATGTTTTTCGTGCCTTTTTAATAACCGATATTATTCTCTTACGCTTCATGAAGTGCTTGGCATGAAGGGACAATGTTTTCTTAATGTTCCATATCCACCATTGCCCCTTGTTTAATGCAATCAGTTACGAAGGAATACTGTAAAAGATGATAGCCATGTCGTTCACAATCCCTCACTGCAGCAGGTATCTTGTTGCTAATATCTTGTTGCTAATCTTGTTGTTAATAGGCCCAGATACAAGAATATAAACGTTACTTGACCTCTTACTCCCTGATGGTATTTTATTTCTTACCCTTCCACCATTATCCAGAATCATCTGAATCATATCAGCTCGACGTATTTTCTTGCCATCAATATGAGGGATCAGTCCACTCAAGACCAAAACTTGTCCATAAAAGATCTGGCGGGGCTTTGAATCACATCCCACGCTGATAGCATTCTTGGTTTTCTTTAGGCGATATATTCTGAAGTTATGCTGGATAATGGCAGCTGCTAGATGTCTCTTCTTGTGCTTTTTACGTGACCCGTCGAACGGGATACAAAACGTCACGGCCAAACGGCACTACCAAACCACCCCATTCCTACAAACGAAACTCAGGTCAAGCGAGCCAAAAGAAAAAAGTACATACGCCCACCGACCTGTAGAGACAAAACGCCCAACCACCCACTGACACATTCAAAAAACCACAAAAGGACGACCAGCACGCAGCGAAACAAAACAGCCTTCCCCAGCACACCACCGTCCAAAAAAGGCAGCCCCAGATAAACGGCGAAAGTCGCCTTGAACTTGAAGGCGAATGTTAGACTTCACCGCCTCCAGGACTGCCTGGCAAATTTCCCCCTAAAAACAATATCACATCTATTCCTCCAAATAAGTTTTTTTACAACAGAACAAACATAGATAATACGCTGCAACACAGCAACAGAACAAACTGGAGGATCTAATCCATATAAAACAAAGCCCTGTCCTACCGACCAGGAACGGTCTCCCGTTAAACGGTCGGTCCAGGACTGAAACCACTCCCACAAGTTCAAAACAAAGGGGCAATGCCAAAAAAACATGAGCTGTACTCTCTAAGCTGTCACAGCTGGTCCTCGGGCACAGACCATCAGCCAATCGCCAGTGATACCTTTTCAGATTGGTCACCAAGGCACCGTGTGCAATTCTCCACGCAAGATCACGGAGCCTGCAACCATTCAGCCTTCAATGCACCGAACGCCATACTTCGACAGGATGACGTCCCTGTACAAAAATTGCATTCAAGGCCCTATCCCGCAAGGAACTGAGAACGAGGGCCGGCCGTGACAGGTCAACAGGGGGCAACTCAATAAGAGCAGAGCTACTATGCGGTTCTCTGTTGCTAAACAGCGCCGGAACCCATCGACGCAAGTGCAACCCGCCCCAAAAACGTACAAAATATGAACAAGGCAACCCTGGGTCAGTTACCGCTACAAACAATTGCTTAAATAACAAACAAGTTAACTTACTTCCCAGATGAACCACCCCTAGTCCCCCCTTCTCCAGTTTTTGGTACAATACCGCCCTCTTGACCAGCTCTGTACCACCAGACCATATGAATGAAAAAATCGCCCTCTCCAACCGCACCAGGACGCGACGCGGAATAGGGTACACCGCTCCCGGGTAAACAAGATGGGCGAAACGAAACGATTAATAACAGTGACTTTCCCCAAGATCGAAAGCCAGCGGGCCAAAGGTTTCGAGTCTGCTCTGAAATACCTCAGCCCTCTCGTTCCAGGTGACATCACAAGGTGCATCGTAGCCGAACCATATACCATTAATTTTGATATTCTGATCCGACCACGACGCACCGAATGGTAAATCTCTGTATCTCCAGCTACCAAGACGAAGGCCCTTTGTCTTTTCTGGATTCAACTTCGCCCCGGTAGCTCTCTCAAAAATAGATAGATCCTGCGAGAGTGCGCGAAAGGAGCCGAGACTCGAAACAATACATGTCACGTCATCTGCATATTGAGCGTATTTCACTTTGGCACCCCCTGGGCACAACGAATGGAACAAGTTTGGAGTCCCTTTCCAAAAGACGAGAGAGGGACTCGCTAAACAAAACATAAAGTAATGGAGACAGAGGGCACCCCTGGCGCACCCCCCTCTCTACGTTAAAAACCTCCGAACAAAACCCATTTACGATAACAGAACTGAAACTTTCTTCATACAAAACAGAAATCCATTTACGAAAAATTGGGTGCAACCGAAACGTCTCCAATACATTCATTAAAAAACCGCGATCCACCATGTCAAAGGCCTTCTGCTGGTCCAGAGACACCAATGCACATGGCAGATCACGCTCAATAACAAAGTCGGTCAAGTCGCGCATCAACCACAAGTTCTGCTGGATGCAATGACCCTTCACTGCACAAGTCTGGAGATCACCAACAAGATGCGGCATAGCCAGTGCAAGGCGGTTGCACAAAGCCTTAGCCAGCAACTTGTAGTCCACATTTAACAAGGTGATCGGACGCTTGTTATGGGGATCCAAGGGGTCCCCAGACTTTGGCAGCAAAGTAATCATGCCCAGACGTTGACTTTGGTTTAACAGTCCGTTTTGGAAGGCGTCTTCGAAGACGGCTCTGATGTCGGGTCCTATTATCGCCCAGAAGGTTCGGTAGAACTCCCTCGGGAGCCCGTCCGAACCCGGGGACTTGCCATTCTTCATCTTCCAAAGCGCCTTCCAAAGCTCAACAGTGGTTATTCCGCCCCCCAAAATATCATTGACATCGTGGGGAACGGTTTTTGAGATTCCCCTCAATAAATCAGACTGTGCCGACAAGTCGACGTTGCCACGCGTAAACAAATTCGAATAATACTCTTTATATACGCTGACAATGCCGTGAGGGTCACTGACCACGTTCCCATCGGTAGCGCGCACAGACGGGACGCGTCTGTCACCTGCCGATGAGCTAACGGACTGGTAAAACCTCAGTGAAGGGCGCTCCTCGGCTTCCACCGCTTCGACACGGGCCCTGACGCGGGTACCGTGGTACTTTTCATCGAGATAAGTCTGCAAAGCGATGACTGCCGAAGGGTCGCCAAACTTCACCTCCGCGCACAGCTTCGAGAATTTTTCTCTTCGACGCCGTGCGCGGGTCACGCAATACTGAATTGCGTAGCGTTTGATGCGCAACTTGATATTATCCCACCACTGGGATGTAGAAGCAAAGGCCGGCTTCAATGTTTGCCATCCTTTGTACCTGGTCTCGAAACCCTGGCGGAATTCTGCCTCGCCAAGAATCCGACAGTTAAGCTTCCATAGGCCCCGCCCGATCGGGAAAATGGAAGGCAAAACAAAACGTGCTACCACAGTGTCATGGTCACAGAGCGGACAGCTGAGCGTCTCGCAACCCGAAAATTTAAAACTTACGGGCGCATACACTCGATCTATCCTGGAGGCATCTTCTCCGTTAGGCCTCACCCACGTATACACCGTACTACACGGGTGCATATGCCTCCAGACATCGGCTAAAAGGTGTGCCGAAGTGAATCTCTCCAATTCTGTGATCCCAGCGTCGGGACTAGCAGACACAGAAGCCCCGAGTCTGTCAAGACCCGAGTCTGGGACACAGTTAAAGTCTCCGACCATGACACATGGAGCACTACCAGGAACAAAGGAAGGCAGTGTGTTAAAAAAATCTCGTCTAGCAGAAGGCCGATTGGGAGCATACACATTGCAAAGGGAGATGTTACCCTGTGGATACTTGAAAAGAATGCAAACCAATCGGCCCTCGTGATCCGTCTCCACCCTAGTGGCACAACCCGCCTGACGAGGTGACAGGAAGATGACAGTGCCACAGGATGAAGACGAACCAAACGAAGCATGCAGCCCACCACCCCACTCATAAGCCCATAAAGGGACATCTTCTTCCAAAATATGTGTTTCTTGTAGGCAAACGCAGTCGACTTCCATTGAAATACAATATTGGAAAATGCGACTGCGCTTGCGATGATCCCTCATGCCATTGACGTTCAAGGTGGCAACTGAAAATGTATGGGCCATGAGAGGACAATGGGGCAAAACTACGCCGACGTCGATTCTGTAAGCTTCAAGCGCGCTCTAGACGACATATCGTCGTCGGAGTCGTCACTTGAGGCCGACCTTTTCAGTGAGGGTTCCCCCATCTCGTCGTACCAGCTCGTCCCAGTGGCACGTTTCGGCTCGACGATCACCGAGCCTCCGGAGTCGCTGTCAGACAGCTTCCGGAGACCGGACGACCGAGTCGTCGTCAGACAGAGTCTCCGGATCTGGCGATACCGGCGGCGGACTGGGGACGGAACTGGACGGGTTGATGGGGGAAGCTGGTGGAGACCCCGTGTCCGCTTCGCTGTGTGGTGGAGACGGTGCGGGCACGGGGTTGATGGGGGAAGCTGGTGGAGACTTTCTCGGTGCGGGCACGGGGTTGGGGTCTGCAACTACGGGGGAGGGTGTACCAGGTGCGGAGAGTGAATCCTCACCCGTTTCCCCCTCCTTGAGTGGAGCTTCCTCCGGGGCAGTAGGTGCGCCAGAACTTGGCGCCTTTGCTTGACTCCCCACTCTTTGTCATAAAGACATAAGAGGAGGGACAAGCGCGAAAGACATGTCCCTCCTTCCCACAGAGTGAGCACACGACTTCGCTTGGGCAAGCAGAGGTATCATGCCCAAGACGAAGGCAGCGCCCACACTTTTTATTTGGGCAGCCCATGGCTTCGTGCCCGGTCTCCCTACACCTGAAGCAGGTACGGGGCTGACCGGGGTAACGCACGTGAGCTTTATGCCCGGCAATAAAAAGGAAGGAGGGAATGTCCTGCTTGAGGTCGATCCGAACCTGTCGGTGCCCATTCAACACCCCAGGGGCCTGTGCGTATGAGCACATTTTAATAGCCTTGACAGCCCCGAACCGACCTAAAACAGTTGCGACAAGTTCTTCACGCACCTCTAATCCTACGTGGATGACAGTTACCCATACGGAACGTTCGTATGGAGTAACTGTCAAACCTTCAACCCCACTCAGCAACGTGACACCCTTCTGCCGGGTCACGTCACTGGTAAAACGTAGATCATACGTATTACGACCCTGGAGAGCTTGTAAAGCATGAACCTCTCCAGGCACAACAACACCCTTACTCTTTAAAATACTAAAAACTTGCACCGGTGGAACCGCTTCTTCACCGGTGAAGGTCAACTTAACAATTTTCGAATCACGGCGCGATGCCATGATACCGAAGGTGGCTAGGCCACAGAGGAGTAACAAAAACAAACTAAAGACAGGTTTAAACTTAAAACGATATACGATAACTATATACGACAAACGCACACACCCGCCTGGCGGGAAGTATAGCACAGTACAGTAAGGTAAGAAAGTAGCTGTATCAGATGGAAGCGAGAGCGAAAAACACGTCTGCACTCCACGAAAGCCAACTGTCTCTTCTTGTACTCTGTGAATTTAGCACTTGCCTTTGAATTATCTGAGGAAGTATCACCGTGGATGTCATAGGACAGCCTTTTCCACATATTGTTTGACATGGCTAGTATTGGGTCCATTCGATAGTCTCCGCCATGTCTGGTGGTATGCTGGTAGTAGTAGCAATTATGCATATAGTTTGTGTGCTCTCCTCCTTCAGACTGCATCCTACTAAGAGGGAATGGTAATGTCTTCATGAAAATAGCCCCATAGTCAATATATTTCATCATGTATGGTATAAACGCTGAGCATGAATATCTTAATCGAAAGAGTTGGTAAAATTTCTCTGTCTCATAGAGTTGTTTTTCTTCTGAAGTATACCCCCACTCATAATCATCAGTATGTCTGGAACCATTAAGGCAACCATCTTTCAGCTTTGGTTTTGACTCTTTGGCTAAAATGGTATGTATTTTGTAGAAGTGTCTCCATATGGTCTGTACGAGTGCAATCTCTGTATACGAATCTTCGAATGCCAGAGTGCAATCCCTGTATACGAATCTTCGAATGCCAACTGTTTTTGTAAGTCTGCTGGAAGAGTATTCTTCTCAATAGTGTTTGGTACAACACCTGACAAGACATGAGGGAACTCTTTCTCATTTTCTCCGGGGGGGTCACATAAAATAGCCTCAGCATGTGATTTGTTTAGTTTCACATCTTCTGGTACATTGCCTTTCATAATGACATGAAAGTTTCCTTGCCTTACACCACGTCAGTTAATATTACTTTCCAACTTTTGGATACACTTCTTGATGTATGCTCCAGCATGTAGACTTCTCTGTTGGCCGGCAACATTTGCTGCTGAGAATACTCTCACAATTTCCAAGTTCCCTAACTTTTTAGTAACTCTTGCAATCCCATGTAACAAACAAAACACTGTTCTGTGTATTGGAATAGACTTGAGGATAGAATTAGGGAGTTCTCGGTTGAATTCATTTGCAAACCAGTCCGAAACCCATTTTCAGTGTTTTTCCAATCATCCTTTGAGTACTTACTGTAAATGTTCCAGTCTGTTTTTGAAGTTCGTGATAATTCCCCCTGATCTGACAATATGTGTTCCAGAAAGATCTCATCTCCCGAGAGCTACAACTCATTGTGAGCCTTCTGTGCTGCAGAAATTTCTTTGTCAAGGTATCCCTCTGGAAAACCAAGATTTTCTTCAAAATTATCTCTTGAGTCATCTTCGTAAAATATTGATATTGGGAAAATTTCTGTAGGACTCTGAAAAGAACATCCATACAGCACCGCTTCATTATTAAGTACACTAATTGCCATAAATGTACTCTTGCGTCCCCCCCCCCCCCCCATCTCTCTCCCATCACCATAAAGACGCCACTTCACTGGACTCTGAAGCCAGAAGTAACGAAATGAAAGTACTTCCATTAACCTATGAAGGTTAATCTTCCAGCCTATAGAGGTTCTCTCTGGAAGAAGAATACTCTCATATTCTTTCCGATATAGCTTTTTGTGTTTCTTTCCTTCATACGTAGATGGAATAAGTCCTGGAAGTTTCTTTCTTAGCTGATCAAATTGTCTAGTGCCACCATAGTTCTCCTCAAGGTGTATAACATCTGTAGCTGACAAACGCATACTGTTCATTCCAGCTTCCTTCACCATTTTTTGATTGCTGGAAACTCTTATTAATAAAGGTGTTCAAGTGGACTTTGTTGAAGTATCCATCAAAATTTGTCGTTTTGTTATGAATGTTATCACTGCTTGATGTGAAAAGTGTTGCAAATGTCCTAATAAGGCTTTCTGGGTTGCCCTGAAACTCTTTATGGCATAACTTTTTCATAGCCTTCCGCAAGACTGCCTTCTTCCTGTAACGGACTTTTTTGCCTATCATACTTTGAGAATGCTTCTTGGGTCTTTCTGATTTGCTACTGAGGTCAGGTGATTGGTCGTTTTCAAATGATAATCTGCTCTTTTCTATCTTCAGATGGTAACTTCCTGTTGACAACATTGATGGCAAGCACTTTGTGTGGAAGCTCAAGCAATTCTTTCTTCAACAGATGGTTATGGCTCAGTCTGTTTCCTATGTTGCTTTCCAGTATATGTAACACAGCAGAATATGAAACAAACTACCCTTCTTAAACCTTTGAAAAGGAATGCTTGCTCTTTTGCAATTTCTTTTGCAGCAAATTATCAATAAATGTATACCCTCGCCTCCTTATGTGGTTACTCATTCCAGTTAATTGAAAGAGGTCTTTACATGCAAGAAACATTACCTCACCTTGAACAGCAAATCCCACCTTGTTTCCATCCACATTCACGTGACCAGTGTGAAGATCCATCCTTACATTGTCTTTCTCAGTGGCAGGAGTCTTGGGAATTGTTGGATTTTAGGAACTTCGTTAACTTTTTCTGTACAGAATCTCCTTGATGTCATCATGTATTTTTGTGTAGTTAGTGAACCTCAATGGACTTTTAGCACTGTTTACATTCTTCTGTGTTTTCACTATGGAGGACTCTGTCTTTGGGTTGCTTTTCGTTGGGGTGGGTCGCCTGCTTGGAATCTTTTTCACTGGAGTAGATTTACTGCCTGAGTACATTTTCTTTGTCCCTTTACTGCCTTCACAAGTGGTGCCTCTCATTTTGCTCTTGGGGAAAGAATGTGCTGAGCTCACTTCTAATAATGGGGACCAAGTGGTTTGGACATTATTTTTCAGTCTAGTGAAAACTACCAAGTGGATACCATTATGTTCCTCAGAAGTCACATGGTAAGGAGATGTCATGGCATGATTTTGATGAGCAGCAGCACTGAAAGTGTTGTACCACTCGCTCTCTTGGCACAGTCCATCCAGCCTTACAAACTGCTGCCCAGATTTAACGATGCAGAGGAAATGATGGGGCTGAACTAGAACTGAAGCAATTATCTCATAGCTGTCTCCAAATATACTGCAATTTTCTCGAATGGTAACTGGCTGATGGAACCTGTTTTTCCAATCTGTGACACTTAGTTCAGCAATGAGGAAATCTCTTGGAACCATTCTTTCTTTTCCTACTGACTTTGTAATAAGTGTTACAATGGGCATACTTGGGTGAAGTAAACACAAACTCTTAAAACCTACTTTAGTACTTTGTTCACTTGTCATGGCAAGAAAACCTAAGGATTCAGCTCTGCTGGTACCTTTGAGGCAAAATGCCTTTGGATGGTTTTTGAGAAGCCATTCCCACACATTTTCCCTCATTATGCAATGTGTTGCTTGTCTGTTATTACGCAACTCACAAAAACTGTGTAAATGAAATGAGTCTCTCCTGGTTACTTACATTAAATATCGACCTATGAAAAGTAAACATGCCAAAGTAGGCAACTTCTAACAGGACATCAATGGCGCACGTTGCACCATGCTTATGCACAGTACAGTGCAGGCCATTACGCACATGAAAACTATTTTTCATTAAAACATACAACATGTATTCATCCATGAAAATGTCCCTGGGGTAGTTTACAAGAACATTTCTATGCACAGATGGTTATGACAAGAATGAAAAATTTGCAACCATAATTTGAGAAAGTCAAAATTGCATACAGTAAAAAGATGCTTTGTCAGCTCACAATGCTACAAGATATTATGAACAGTGGGTAATATACACACATTATGCATACACATATATGCACACACACCAAATTGCCTGGATAGGATACTTGCCTGCCTATATACAGCAAGAAGCACAAAGAAAATAAAGTGACTGTATCAACACAGAACTGTTTGTTTCTTCTGTAGATAATTAACAACAAAAGGCAAGATGAATATACCTCTCTTAGAAGCTGTTGTAGGTCCAGATCCAGGATGCCATCTGAAGATTTCATCCATCGGTTTCTGAACAATGCAATCAATGACTGCAGGGTGTAAAGGGATGTTAATAGGGGCGTCATTAATTATGGCTGCAGCTATAATCTTTCCTAGTACCTCAAACATTCCAGAATAGAGTAACATTTCATTATTACTGGGTAACAGGTTATGACTGTGTGTGCCCAAAAAAAAAAGCTTGAGTGCAGCTTTTGTACAAGGAGTCGAAAGTTCTCCCTTAACGGCCCCCAGCATCGATGGCCATTTCTCCATGGAAGCGAACAGAAATGGGGCATTTCACTTTGAAACTTTTCTTGAAGAATGCAACATTATCATCAAAGACGGTACCTATGGTTACATAAATGAATTGTCTGGGGTTACTTGCAAAGTTAAGGACATCCCTGATCCGTTGAATTGGATCGCCCTTCCCATTCCAAGGGGATGACTTTCTCTGTGTGTTGGTGTTAACGCCATCGAAAAAAAAAAAATTATGAAATGGCATCCTGTTCACCAGAGTCATCTCCTAGAATAAATAAGAAGACAGAAAAGGATAATAACTTCAGTCCTACAAAACCCAATTGTAAAAAGAAATGATAGGCTTTTTCTTGATGGGTCACAGAGTAATGAATTACTAATTGAAATAATAGGTCATTGTAAATAAGTGAAAACCCCACCTATTCATACAAGATCATCTAAAGAACTAGAACATCTTAGTGTATGTAGAATTAGCTCTAAATCTGTGACCGTAGCTACACTCAGTCACTATCTCAACTTAGTTGCAGATCCATTCAGACATTCCCTTCAACACTTGCTAAAATGCAGACAAAAAGATTGGGGCCCCCAGTTTAAAGACAACATTTTGACACTTCATTGCCCTTCAAAATGTATTTCCACCTAACTGAACTCAAATTCAGAAAGAAACTTATAGCAGGCATGCAATGTGGGGTTATGAAAATTATGATCACCTTTGGCAATTCTTTAGCCCAACAAACAAGTGAAACTAACCAGGGCACGACACTCTGAGAGAAATATGTACGTAATTTCATTTCATTTATTTTTCGCAACATGCATTTAAACGTTTACAAATAACAAGTAACAATAAGTAGTAGTGGATAATACATGAAGTGAAGGAAGCGGAACAAAAAACCCTTGCGGGCTTGACGGGGTGCTTCGCTCCCTAAAATAAAGAGAAAGAGACAAATCAAAGTACAACAAAGCAAAAGACCATAACAAAACAATAACACCCCCCCCGCAAAAAAAAAACAATCCAGTGCATCTGAACACCTGAGTTTGTCCATACAACAAGTTGGAGTCTTTCAGTTACTTGTCAAGAGTTAGTGTTTGTTTAAATAATAATTACTTAAGTTATACCTAAAAGATTTTAAGCTAGGCTTGTCACTTATTGCCTTGGGTAATGAGTTCCAAAGATTAGTGGCACGATAACGAAGGCTTGAGTGGGAAGAAGTGCGATTTACAGTATGCAAAAGAAGCTGAGGATTCCGTGTATTGTAGTTATGAATGAGGGAATTGATTGTGAAAAAGTTACAGAGAGCGTCTGGTAGCAGATTGTGTATGAAACGATACGTGATTGAAGCAGTTCCTAGATTGATTATGTCCTGAAGTTTCAATAAATTTAATGTTTTAAATAGAATATCAGTGTGATCACGGGGGCCACAATGACAAATATGTCGAACAGCTCGTTTCTGCAGAAGAAACAGACGATTCAAGTAAGACTGCCTGGTACACGACCACGCAGTACTGCAATAAGTAAAGTGCGGATATATCAAAGTGAAGTACAAAGTGCGAAGAACGCTCTTTTAAGTCTACCAATAATACCGACTCCACTTGCAATTTGTGAGGATAAACTATGGATATGCTCTTGCCAATTGAGATTACAATTAATAATTACCCCGAGAAATTTAATGTTACTAATAGAATTCAGAGTGTGACCATTCATGTTAATGTTGAAACTATAATCGTTGTAATGCTTAAGTTTGTTAAATACCATGAAGTTTGTTTTGCTGATATTTAAGGATAGCTTATTAGCTACAAACCAATCACAATAAGCTTTTAGTTCAGAACAAACAGTCCTCTCTAACCGTTTAGGGTTATCGTCTGAAAAGAAAATGTTCGTGTCGTCAGCAAAAAGAACTAATGAAGAATTTCGTGAGACAGACGATATGTCGTTTACATAAATAATAAATAGAAGTGGGCCAAGGATTGAACCTTGGGGAACCCCGCAACGGACAGTAGCCAGGTCAGAGTCTGTATTATTATAGTGAGTGTATTGTTGCCTGAGATTCAAGTAACTATCGAACCATTTGAGCGGAAGTCCCCTTATTCCATAGTGTGACAGTTTGCGTAGTAAAATGTTGTGGTCGACTGTGTCAAAAGCTTTGGATAAGTCTAAGAAGATTCCAATCGAAGTCTCTTTCTTCTCGGCAGCTTTGTTTAATTTGTCAATAGCATCTACAAGAGCAGTTTCGGTAGAATGACCTGGGCGGAATCCGTACTGACTGTTTGAAAGAACTTTGTGCTTGTCTAAAAAGTTTTGTACTCTGTTAAATGCTAGTCTTTCTATAATTTTTGAAAGGCAGGGCAATACAGAAATTGGACGATAGTTTATAAAGTGACAGATCACGCTCAATAACAAAGTCGGTCTGGAGATCACCAACAAGATGCGGCATAGCCAGTGCAAGGCGGTTCCACAAAGCCTTAGCCAGCAACTTGTAGTCCACATTTAGCCAGGTGATCGGACGCTTGTTATGGGGATCCAAGGGGTCCCCAGACTTTGGCAGCAAAGTAATCATGCCCAGACGTTGACTTTGGTTTAACAGTCCGTTTTGGAAGGCGTCCTCGAAGACGGCTCTGATGTCGGGTCCTATTATTGCCCAGAAGGTTCGGTAGAACTCCCTCGGAAGCCCGTCCGAACCCGGGGACTTGCCATTCTTCATCTTCGAAAGCGCCTTCCAAAGCTCAACAGTGGTTATTCCGCCCCCCAAAATATCATTGACATCGTGGGGAACGGTTTTTGAGATTCCCCTCAATAAATCAGACTGTGCCGACAAGTCGACATTGCCACGCGTAAACAAACTCGAATAATACTCTTTATATACGCGGACAATGCCGTGAGGGTCACTGACCACGGTCCCATCGGTAGCGCGCACAGACGGGACGCGTCTGTCACCCGCCGATGAGCTAACGGACTGGTAAAACCTCAGTGAAGGGCGCTCCTCGGCTTCCACCGCTTCGACACGGGCCCTGACGCGGGCACCGTGGTACTTTTCATCGAGATACGTCTGCAAAGCGATGACTGCCGAAGGGTCGCCAAACTTCACCTCCGCGCACAGCTTCGAGAATTTTTCTCTTCGACGCCGTGCGCGGGTCACGCAATACTGAATTTGCGTAGCGTTTGATGCGCAACTTGATATTATCCCACCACTGGGATGTAGAAGCAAAGGCCGGCTTCAATGTTTGCCATCCTTTGTACCTGGTCTCGAAACCTTGGCGGAATTCTGCCTCGCCAAGAATCCGACAGTTAAGCTTCCATAGGCCCCCGCCCGATCGGGAAAATGGAAGGCAAAACAAAACGTGCTACCACAGTGTCATGGTCAGAGAGCGGACAGCTGAGCGTCTCGCAACCCGAAAATTTAAAACTTACGGGCGCATACACTCGATCTATCCTGGAGGCATCTTCTCCGTTAGGCCTCACCCACGTATACACCGTACTACACGGGTGTATACGCCTCCAGACATCGGCTAAAAGGTGTGCGGAAGTGAATCTGTCCAATTCTGTGATCCCAGCGTCGGGACTAGCAGACACAGAAGCCCCGAGTCTGTCAAGACCCGAGTCTGGGACACAGTTAAAGTCTCCGACCATGACACATGGAGCACTACCAGGAACAAAGGAAGGCAGTGTGTTAAAAAAATCTCGTCTAGCAGAAGGCCGATTGGGAGCATACACATTGCAAAGGGAGATGTTACCAATCGGCCCTCGTGATCCGTCTCCACCCTAGTGGCAAAACCCGCCTGACGAGGTGACAGGAGGATGACAGTGCCACAGGATGAAGACGAACCAAACGAAGCATGCAGCCCACCACCCCACTCATAGGCCCATAGAGGGACATCTTCTTCCAAAATATGTGTTTCTTGTAGGCAAACGCAGTCGACTTCATTGAAATACAATATTGGAAAATGCGACTGCGCTTGCGATGATCCCTCATGCCATTCACGTTCAAGGTGGCAACTGAAAATGTATGGGCCATGAGAGGGCAATGGGGCAAAACTACGCCGACGTCGATTCTGTAAGCTTCAAGCGCGCTCTAGACGACATATCGTCGTCGGAGTCGTCACTTGAGGCCGACCTCTTCAGTGATGGTTCCCCCATCTCGTCGTACCAGCTCGTCCCAGTGGCATGTTTCGGCTCGACGATCACCGAGCCTCCGGAGTCGCTGTCAGACATAGCTTCCGGAGACCGGACGACCGAGTCGTCGTCAGACAGAGTCTCCGGATCTGGCGATACCGGCGGCGGACTGGGGACGGAACTGGACGGGTTGATGGGGGAAGTGTCCGCTTCGCTGTGTGGTGGAGACGGTGCGGGCACGGGGTTGATGGGGGAAGCTGGTGGAGACTCTCGGTCCGGGCACGGGGTTGGGGTCTGCAACTACGGGGGAGGGTGAAGGAGGTGCGGAGAGTGAATCCTCAAAAAACAAACTATAAAGACAGGTTTAAACTTAAAACGATATACGATAACTATATACGACAAACGCACACACCCGCCTGGCGGGAAGTATAGCACAGTACAGTACAGTAAGGTAGGTAAGAAAGTAGCTGTATCAGATGGAGAGCGAGAGCGAAACACGTCTGCACTCCACGAAAGCCATCAGCAAAGGTTTTGCCAAACGTTGTAGCACGTTTCATCAACAGTGCCGCAGAACATTCGAAGTTTGTTTATGTTTAGACTTCAGAGATATGCTCAGATTTACTGTTATTTTGTTCTTTTTCTCGCTTCCTACGAGTTTGTTTGCTAATGAGAGTTGAGTATAGTCATGTTCGGGAGCATGTAGTTTGCACTTGTTGAAGCTTAGGCTTATTTGTTAGGAAAGTTTGCATATGTTGGTATTGGTTGGTCATCGGTGCATATTTTGAGTGATTTATGCAAATTTAGTCTTAAGCCATATATTAATTATGTCGACAAAGTAGAGTAAGTGATTATTATAGGTTGTAAGTATTTGTCATTGTTTTACTCAGGTAGTGGCGGGCCTGATCCAGTGATCAGCAATAGGGGATTCCACATTGTCATTTGAAGTACGGATGCCTGTACGTGCCATCACGTTATGTAGGTTTAGTCAATAGGCAGATTTTACTGTTTTCGTTGTAGTGAGGGGTATTGAACTTAAAGTTGCGACATGTTGTAGACATATTGTGCCTTGTCAGAGTTGTTTCATATATCTTTACTTGTTTACCCCTTTTTAAGTGCTACCCTTGGACAATGCATTGTTGAAATGTCCAGACCAAGGATTGTTCTGGCTCCTATTCCCTTAGGTCTTGGTGTTGAAATGCACCACCAGTACGGATCGCGGTTCTTAATTGATAGTTTGAATAATCATGGGCTATGCGTGTCCTATTCAGAGGTACTGAACTTTGAATCAAGTGCGGCTTGTTTCAAGGGCACAGGTATTCCGGTAGCTGGATACTTTGGTCAGTACATAGCCGACAATGTCGACCATAATCTGAGAACTTTAGATGGACGCGGTACAGTCCATGCAATGGGCATAATGACAATGACCCCAGGTATGCCAAAAAAAAGTTGCTTTTCCGCGACTAACCAACCTCTTAACTGCAGGTGGACTGGAGGATAACAAAATTGCAATTCGCTACTATAGATACCTTAAAGGGAAGAGCCTTCCATTGGTGTTCAGGAAATTGCCCCTTGTTGAAATAGCCAATGAACAGCATGGAAAACTGGACACTTTGTGGAAAGTATCATGGTCCCTTCGACCACGTTCTACAGGCTGGAGTGGAATGTTGCAGGCATTGCGCAAGGGTGACCATCCAGGAAAGTCTAGTGTTCACTTTCTTCCTATGTTGGATCTTGACCCAAAATATATGACATGCATTTATTCCACACTCCACTTCGTTGCGACTGAAAGCAATCGCCAAGGCACAGTTCCAGTGGTAACATTCGACCAGCCTCTCTGGTGGAAATCTAGAACAATCATTCTGAATGAAGACGCAGCCAGCATTCTCAAGCCAATCATACTGATACTTGGGGTTTTTCACACCGTTATGAGTTGCCTTGGCAGTATCGGTCACATAATGGAAGGATCGGGCCTGAAGGAAACGCTGGAGCTAGTTCATGCTGGCAATGCTGTGGGGCACATGTTAGGTGGAAAGGCATATGCAAGGGCTGTTAGAGGACACTTCCTGGTAGACGCTGCTTTAAATGCGATCCTCTTAACACGATGCTATCATGTACCAGTTTTTTCACAAGAGGAAGACGTCCCAGATACATCAGATGACCTTCGGGAGGCCCTGAAATGTTGTGATGCTTTCCTGGCAGAGGACATGACTGACGAAGTGGTTTGCCAGCAGGACGTGTTTCACCGGATAAAGGAGAAAATGGGAGCACAGAAAGGACGTTTGTCTGAGCTCCCAACAGGAAACCTTTGGATCGAGTACATGGGAATGGTGGATTTGCTGAGATCTCAAAGAACGGGTGACTTTCAGTTGTACCTGAGGTGTCTCCAGGACATGCATCCCTATCTTGCCGCATCTGGACAACCACTACGTGAAATCAGTGCAGATCCATCTTCAGGATATGCTGGAATTGAAAGAAACAAACCCTTATGTCTACAACAGGTTCAGTTCTGGTCTGTTTGTCATTCGGCGCAGTGACCGCTGGGTTGCCTAGTGACCTAGTCATCGAACAGGCTCTTATGCGGACAATCAAAACCACAGGGGGTTTGACAAGAGGCCGGGGTATGTAAGAGAGGCAGCGGAAACGCTGGCTTCTTGCAATGCCCGCCTGTGCTGACATCAATGAATCGATGCAGGAACTTACAGGTGCAACATACAATACTAGTGATCAGCATAAGGACCTTTTTGTTTCACGGAAGGAACGCGATCATAAAGACACGAGATCTTCCAGTACCTCAATGACTACAATCCATTCGTGTCAGAAGAAGGAGCATTGTACAGCGTAGCCACTGGCGTGACTGCAAGTGCCTCGTGTAACCCACATGAAGCAAGGACAGTCGGAGAAGCTAACTTGGACAAATGATGGGACAAAACGCATTTGACTTTGTCTTCAGAAGGAAGGAACAAATAGAAAGAATGGGACTGAAACAGCTGGTTGTGGATGACGAAAAAGTGAAAATTTACCCTCAGCTTCTCTTTCAGAGGCTGCTAATTCTAGCTAACAACAGTGACTATAGCTTGGACGATCTATTGAAATATGATCTTCCTGCGCAACCGACAGCATTGTTTGATAAACACGGTCTTCTCCGCCAAGCAAACAAGCCACAACTGGCTGATGCGCTACCGCCCACTTCATCGAATGAAGTCCAGCAGACGCGTGACAGCAAACCAGTGTACAATGTCCTCGATGGAGGTTCTCTTTTACATAGATTTCCCTGGAAAAGGGGTGAAACGTTTGACTCCATAGCTTCTACCTACGTCAAGTATGTGAACACGTTTACAAATCCAATTGTCGTTTTCGATGGATATGAAACGGACAGCTCCACAAAATATTTGACTCATCTCAGGCGATGAAAGGGTGCAGTTGGTGCACAGATGTTCTTCACTAGCAGCATGGCGTTAAAGTCGAAAAAGGAACACTTTTTGGCAAACATCGAAAATAAGCAGATATTCATCAATTTCCTGTCTGAAAAACTCCAAACCCAGGGTATCAAAACATTGCACTCCAAAGGTGACGCTGATCTTTTGATTGCATTGACTGAGGTGAAGTGCGCAAAAATTGGTGCTACACATGTTATCGGAGAAGACACCGACCTTCTGGTGTTACTTTGTCACCATGCTGAAGAGGAAAGGGATGAGTTGACATTTCGGTCGGACAAAGCAGTGAAACGAGATACAAACACTAAAAATAGAGAGTGGCAGATCAATGCTTTGCAGACTTCTCTGGGTGAAAAAGCTGTGCTACCTGTTACCCATCATCCATGCCATTGGAGGTTGTGACACAACTTCGAGATTGTACGGGATTGGTAAGGGACTACCTCTCAAAAAGGCGTTGTCAAACACTTCGTTTGCAAAGCAGCTGGAGCAAGTGTTGGATTGTTCCACTCGTGAGGAGATGAAAACCTCGGGGGAGAAGGTCCTAGTAGAATTATACGGAGGCAAGAACACAGAGTCCTTAGATTCACTGAGGATAAGGAAGTTCAAGGACAAAGTAGTGAGGTGTGCTTCCAGCGTAGAGATACAAAATCTTCCACCCACACTGGATGCCGGAATGTACCACATATATCCAGCCTTTTACCAAGCTAAATGTTGGATGTCAAAGGATGAGGACTGTGCATTGAGGGCAGTAGATTGGGGATGGCAGGACCTGCAGGGCAAACTTATGCCTACAACAATGGACTGTCAGCCTGCCCCTGACAATATTCTCAAGTCGATAAGGTGCCATTGTAAAGGGGACTGCTCCACGAACAGATGCAGCTGCAGAAAGCAAGGCCTGAAATGTACAAATGCCTGTGGTGAATGTCGTGGTGATGCCTGTTCCAATAGCACAGCTATTGACGTGACTGAGGAGATGGACATGTAACTCACGGGGGCTGAGCCAGGTAGCGCAGCTAGTTTATGGACTAAGTATTTGGTCGCAAAGAGTGTTCTAGGGCTAAAGAAACAGCAATCAGCAATCAAAACCAAATTATACAGAGAATTACAATAACAAGGTACAAAATGTCTATTTTCAGTACAAATCAGGGACTACGTCATGACATGACGTAATACTACGTTATAGTTACGTCATATCATGACGAAATTAGCCTTATTTCATAGATTGATATCACATTCCTATCTGTTGGCAATACATTTATGGGCCCTAGAACCACCCAGAAAAAAGTTTGCTGTACATTGAATTCTGACATGGCGGCCATCTTCAATTTATGCAAATTAGGGCACTTAGGGTGGGTAACTTTGAGATAACTTTCGATATGATGTTCAGTGGGGTCCAATGAACCAGTCAAAGCCAAAAAAAAACCTTCTCAAACAATTTGTTCTAGGTATTTTAGAATTTGACTGGACAACAAATTAAAGCTACAATACCGAAAGATGCTATGAAAACTTGTGGTCTGTTTGGTACACTAACAATTGCAGTTGGCAACAAATATGAAACTGTAGCAAATATAAATGTTGAAGATGGCATAACAAATGGGATTGGTTGTGTATTGAAAAATATTCATTACATTGACGCCAATAATCCTTTACCTAGTATATTGTGGGTTCAATTTGACAATCCAGATGTTGGTAAAATTGCAAGAGCTCGCTACAAAACCTATTACAATAGACACATTGTCAGTACTTGGACACCCATATTTGCTATTAAAAGAAATTTCCTAGTAACAAAACGAAAAGTCGTAGCTATAAATCAAACTGTGCAGCAACGCCCACCAAATGGTCTTGTGATGTTTCTAAGGCAAAATTTTGCATATTCTAGTGTGCTTTTTACGTGATCCGCCATGCGGGAAAGAAAACGTCACGGCCAAACGGCACTACCGAACCATCCCATTCTGACAAGCGAAACTCAGGTCAAGCAAGCCCAAAAAAAAAAAAACATTCTAGTGTATCATTGCATAGCAGTAATCTGTTTGAATGCATGACTGTGACTAGTCCATTGCTAATACAAGTATCAACAGTTTATAAGGCTCCCTCTTGTTCTTTCCATGAATTTAAACACTTCTTTGAAATTCAACTTAGGCCACAAGTATCAATCGATGAGCCTTTTCCTATTGTGGGAGGTTTCAATTTCAATGTCCGACAGGAATCTACATTTCTACAGTTCATGACCTCTACATTTCAATGTGAACAATATGTTAATCAACTAAGTACATCAGCTACCACCATAGACCTGGTATTTTGGAATGTAGATATACTTCTATGCCAAGCAGTCTAATTGTGTGTGGTCTGACCATAAAACTCTGCAAGTTGCAATTTAAACATTCCAGTATTAGTAACATATTTGGAATAATGCATGACTTTTTGGTTGCTCTTATTCCTTTCATCATCAGATGGCATCGAGGACAATGGTTGTGTATATGCTTACCGAAATGGAGACAAGAGGTTGTAATTATTTTGCTTATGCAATTTCAGAAGACAACGACATCCATGAAATGTTCGTCGTCAGCACTGGGAAGTCGCTGGCCAAAACGCTAGCAACCAAGTTAAAGAAGGAAATTTTTTGGTCCTAGCGAACTTTTCTTTGAATAAGCAACAGGAATGTTCGTATCTGCGGTTGGCTGCCGACAAATGAAAGGTAAGATTTAACCAAGATTCACAATTGGTTTAAGTGGTACTGACACTTATGTACTTTTACCAGATCTCTGACGAACATTTTTCCTACAGCAGGTATCAACCATTTATCCAATTGAAAGTTGAAACCATTCAGTTCAATCGTAAGTTGGGTAATAAAAGACCCTCTTCAGGACTTGAACAGTTGGCTCGCCCAAACCTTTCGTATTTTATTCATATCAGTCTGCTCATTTTCATATGTATATAGACAACATTGAAGATTCCAGATACATCCAGTCATATACTACAAATTATACACAAATGAACTAGGATTGGCAGACTACCTTCATCTGTATCCACAGACATCACCTGAATAGTGTGGATTGGTTTGAATGGCGAAAAGGGAGAAGACTAGTGGAAGCAGAAACGTGGGGGTTTTATATATGTAAAAAGACATGTGGCTGGTTGTTTGCAAGAAAAACGACTTGCAAGCAAATTTTGTGCTGCTAGCTATCACAAATATTTCAAAATGTTTTTCAGATAAGAACTTTCAACTAAATTTCTCAAATCTCAACATGCTACAAAACTAGTGAGAGTACTTTTGAATAACCAATTGTTCATATTTCCCATTAAAATGAAAGTTCTTCATAACACATTCATCACATTTATTGTACCCATACCACCAGTGAAGAACAAACATCTATTTCTTATTCACAATAGGTTTTCAAAACATGAAAGTCATTCCGCCTTCCAAAAGAAAAACTAGAGAAGTTTTTCAATCCGACACTCTGCACCATTCCTGATGCTTTAGCGTCACCAAAGAAGAGGAAGCTTTCCGTTGAAGGAAAAGTAGCAAAGGTAAATTAATATGTTTAAAGTATCTAATCAAAATAAAATGTTAAAGGTGGAACAGGAAAGGGATTCACAAAGCAGTCATAGTTAAGTGGAATGTAAGTTTCTTTTTAATGAAACTTTCATTTGGAAATTGTAAAGCTACACCAAAGTCACTACATCACAAAAATTGTTCAATTGCTCAGTTAAAGCAACTGAGCAATCCAACATTTTTCTGATATTTGATAAGATTTTATCTTGTTATCTAAACAATTTACTGAAAAATGTCACCTTATGGGGCAAAGTTTTTCTTATGTTCATGGCACTTTTATGCTTCCGTAGATTAGCATTGCGCGTTTTAATTGTATACTATTAAATATTAAACGTATATCCTGAACTTACTTTAAGCTAACGAACATGGTCAACCCATCCAATAGTAAAATTAATGCATAAATTATCCAAATTGAAGCTGGCAAACGTTGTGCAGTAGTTCTATTAGGCATTATTATTTTTTTAAAAATCATACGTTTCTTGCTTTCTTGGTATTAATATTGATAGCAAACTCTCTTGGAATAACCATATTTCGTCAGTATGTAACACTGTAGCAAAAAATACTGGTATATTATCTAAACTGAAATATTTCCTCCCACAGCATGTCCTTAGAATGCTTTAGCAAACACTAGTTCTGCCACACTTATCCTATTGTACAACTATTTGGTCTGGTACATACAATGGTAATATTGACCTCCTAAATATTCTCCAAAAGAGGGCTATACGTCACATTGCTAATGCCCCACCACTTGAACATACTAGTGGAATATTCAAGTCCCTAAATTTATTAAAACTCGGTGATATTATAACAGTCAAGGTTGCTGCCTTTGCTTACAAAGCATGGAATGGATTACTGCCAGTCACTTTTAATGACTTTATTTGTAGTAACAGAGTCTTACATGACCATCACACAAGACAAGCCAACAACGCTCATTGCAATTTTTACCATAGTAACATAGGGAAATTCGGTCTTCGTAACAGAGCAATACAAATCTGGAATGATCTATGAAAAAATTTTCAGTTCATAACTTCAAAACCCACATTCACCAGACATTTGAAAAAGGAATTTATTAGCTGGTACTAGTAATATTTTATTACTGTATTACTGTATAATATTTTTACTGTATGTTTAATCCTTACGTATATTCTGTATTATCAATATTTGTTCATTTTTCTTTTCTTTTCTCCCAGGGAGTCTCCTACCTTGTTAAAGTGGCCATGACACGAAAATGTCAAAGTCCTATATTTTTGGGATCCATCAAAGAATGTTCTCTAGAACATGTATCAACCAATCTGCCAGTTTAAAACTTGATTTTTCAAGTCGAAAATTGAGAATGAATTTACCCTTTTCGGCGTTTGAAACTTTGTTTACTCGAAAATTTTACGATTCGCATGACGTCATGTGACGTCACGTTTTGAACACATATTTGTTGTCGCTGCTTACGGTACCATTCACGTACACAGTAGACAAGTACACATACCACTAGTAGTTACTAAACAAAACACCGATCACAAGTGCGATATCAAACCAAAATTTGCTGTGAAATGGCGGATCCAGAGCCAATTGCGGCAACCGCAAGTTCAAAGTGATAATGGTTCTTGACTAGGCAGTGAAATTGGGCTATAATTAGAGTGCCCTTTCTCATATTCGAAGCAGAGAGTTAAGGCGATGATCATTCCAATATTGAACCGAACGTTCAGGGTGGAGCGGAGGTGTTAGAACCGTATCACTTCGAGCCTGTTCAGTTCAGTTCAGTTCAGTTTCTCGTGGAGTGCGGACGTGTTTTCGGCTGCTCTCCACCTTTCGTTGACCACACTTTTATTGTGTTTTTACGTTGGCCCTTCATTAGTTTACAGTTTGTTTTAGTGTAGTTTGTGTGTTTTGGGTTTGTTTCTTTTTGGTTTTTGTATAGGTGCGTGGCTTTGCCACACCCCTAGCTGTCATGGCGGCTCGCCGTGACAGCAAAATCGTATTGTTGAGTTTTTCGGGGGAGGCTAAGGTTGTCCCCGTACAAGTTTTTTTCACTTTTGCGTTCTGTTGGTTTAAAGGTCCCTGGAGAGGTTGACGCGCTTCAGCGTAAACCTCTCCGGGGTATGAATTGTTTTGATGTACGGTTTACCTCGGAGGCTGCCCGCGTCCGAGGCGTCCATGTGTTGGAGGGAGTCGAGGGACTGAGGGTCACACCGTATGACAGTTCGGTGTGGGTGACAGTCCTCCATCTCCCTCTGGACATGTCTGAACAGGTTGTTGTGCGGACACTGGGGCGTTTCGGGAAAGTGACCGGCTACGAGGAGCCGAAATTCCTTGAATGTAAAGGTGTCAAGACCGGGACTAGACGAGTTAGAATCGAACTCAAGTCCGATATCCCCTCTACCTTGTGGGCTAATGGGCACAGGGCCCACATTGCATACCCGGGCCAGCCTCGCACTTATTGGAGGTGTGGGCTGGAAGGGCATGAGGCCAGGTTGTGCCCGAACAAGCGGTGTAGCCGCTGTTTACAGGTTGGGCATACCCTGGCCGAGTGTAAAGGGGATATCGTTTGCAACTCGTGTGGGAAAACGGGCCATCTCGCCCGTTTATGCCCAGACCGCTCATACGCCGCGAGAGTGGCTACGGGCGTGGTTGAAGCGGTCCCTGTCCCGGCCTCTGACACCGTACCACATGATGCTCCTGTCATCGCCCCAGTGTCCGACACTAGCGCCCCGATGGAGGCTTTGTTCCCCCTTTCGAGTCCGACCTCTCCCCTGATCGAACTTGCCGAGACTGCCAGCCTGCCCACTGAAGCAGAGCAGGACAAAACGGCGGAGATGGTACTAGCGGAGTGGCACGCGGCGCAGGATGCCGCTTTGTACTGGTTCACCGGTAGCTACGCCCGCTATCGGTGATACTAGTCGGGCCCCGAGTCAACCGGCCCAAGAGACATTAAGTGGCCCAGATTCTGACTCGCCAATGGAGGACTGCACTACAGCCTTTTTAGTTGTGGCTAAGGAGTCCTCCGATTGGTTTGATGAGACAAAACAGGCCACTGATCTCATTGACTCGAGTGGCCCTTCCACCCTACCCGCAGCCGCTTCCGCTATACCGGACACGATGGTCGCTAGTGGACCTCCTGTTCCTGACAGGGAGGTCCACTCGATCAAGGTTGACGAGGAGTTAAGAACTCTGCTCCCTCGTAAGAAAAGGGGGAATACTGTTAGGGGCTTGAAAAGACCCGTATTGGGGAAATTTCGCAGGTAATGCGCAAGCCTGTCGTCTGCTATCGGGACGGCGTACCCCGGATGAATTTTGGAGTTAGTTAGTTGTTATGTGCGGGGTGGGGGGTTTGTGTGGTCCTTATATAATGTGGGTTGGGGGTTTTCTGTTTGTGGTTTGCTTTATTGTTTTGGTTCTGTTGGCCTTTGGGTCCGTGTCCTTTTCGCGTCACGTTGAACGCTATATTTTATACATTTGTGGGTTAGTGAGAGATTTCTGTTGGTGGGTGTTAAACAGACTGGGATTGTTTTTGGTTTTGTTGACCTTTGGTCCGTGTCCGTTTCTTTGCACGTAAAAAGCACAGTTCGAGCCTGTTAAACGAGCCGAAATTGAAGCTCCACAACATATCGAAGAAGAAATCCGTTGGAAACCATTGCAAGGAACATACAACGTGGTAAGAATTTATTAACGAAGCATTTAAAAACCAAATCCAGTCCATTTTGTGCATGTGTTGTTGGAATTCGCGGAACACCCTAAACCGTATTGTGCGTTGTGTTACGGTAACTTACAACCCATATGTAGAGTGTGTAGTACTAGTAGGGTTGGTTGCATACTGAAAGTTTGGCTCGGGGATGTAAGTTGCATTATGCAGCCATGCTAGGTAGGCATATGCGTTGTTTCATACTCATTATTACTTGGCTAGTACTTTGGCCTGGAGTTTTGCAAATCAATTTTCTGAAACAAAACAATGTTTCATGGTACATGAAAGGTGTAAAATCACAACAAATGTAACCATAACTGTACATTGTGTGCCTGCTTGTTATTGTGGACATCATGGCCAACATTAATACATTTTGAACTTTCATAAATTTTTTCCCAGGCAGTACAGATACATAGCCTACGGTCAACAGGTTCAATGATACTTGGGGTTCCTAGCAAGACACGTCAGGGTTGTGCTACCATCATGTGCAGTCCAAAGGATCAGAAGTGATTTTCCAGCCAATGGTCATTACACTGGATTCAAGTTGCCAGGAGAAAACTCATTGTATAGGAAGCCTTGGTTGAGAAATTCCTCCAGAAACACCTTTCTAAACTACGATTGTGTTGGATTATCAATCCGTCAGGGTTCCCTCAGTGTTGATATATTGAAATTCAAGACTTTTAATTCAGGATGAAAAGGTTATTTGTGAATTTTCAAATTCTGAACAAATATGGGGCTTAAAACCTTGAAAAGTGGGGCTGACGGGTATTGTGGGCCGCGACGTAGAATCACCTACAAAAGCAAACACCCACAGGAGATGCGATCAGGTCGAACATGATGTGTGCCGGGTTGACAATCTTCAAAAAGGTTATGGATGGAAAAAAAAAACTGTTAGGAAATACTTGGTTCTCAGGCAAAAAGTGTACATCTGGTTGGTCATTTCAAGCCCGAGAAGTGCCGTTTCCGGTGATCTGGGGGGTTTCAAAACAAGAAATTTTCTTGTACGCTGCACGCCAACCGATGGTGGCGCTCCGCTTAGATAGTAATTCGCGCCCCCCGGGTTGGAAAATCCTGGATACGCGCCTGTATATGATGGGTGTATGTCTCATTGAGGTAATTAATTCCTTCCAGCCTCCAGGGTGTTAATAAAAATATTTGAAGAATTGTTACCAAAGGTAACCATATTTGAAAATCTGACATATTTGGGGCCAATACAGCATATCATTATATGCAACATGGAACTAGCAACTAGCAGATTTTAAGAGGAGCGGTGAACTTTATACATGGAATGTGCTTTTTGAAAGATACATATTAGGTTATTAGGTTTCTTCAATCCTGTGAGTTACTTAGATATAATGCAATTGTTTTTATTACAAAATGCCATGATCAGCTTTATTTCAAGTAACACAAGTGACTGACCTTTGTGTGACCTCAGTCAGCATCTTAGTATACTTGAGCTGTCATTAGAACATTATTTCAAAGGGCCTTCAAGAGTGTATTTTAGTACTAACAGCTATCTAAGGTTTTCTATCTAGGCTATTAATGTAGCTATTTAGTGATGGGTCATTCCATATCAAATCACCAAATTTTGGGGTATGTTGTAGTTCGACATCTTTTAAAAATTCTCAAACTTTTTGTATGATAGGACCACCATGAAACAAGCATATTCTGAAAATTTCAGTTGCATTGCTTTACAATTGGCCGATTTATCACACTTTGAAATTCCGCAATTTGTCGCCACCATGGCATTTTGACATTTTCTTGACTTTTGAAGTCTCATTTCTCAGCAATTAAACATTCTACTACCTTTCTATTACAGATGCCTATAGAGTCTATCCCATAGAACAGGAAAATAAAAAATTAGGCTACAAAAATATTGTCTTGTCGAGTTAGGTCAACTTAAAAGTGTCAAAATATTCGATTTTTGTACTTTTCACTAAAAAATGTGCCATTTTTAGTGATGAATTGCTCCTAAACCATTGCTTCAGGGTACTTAATTCTTTCAGAGGTTATTATTTCTAGTATAAACATTACAAAATAATGATAACAATGCTTTCCTATAATATGTTTGCAAGTTGTGCAACTCTTAAGTTGCTATTTCATGCTGCGATTCAGCATAAGGTAGGGGTTTTGATGCTAATTTATTACCAAAGTAACCATGTTAGAGCTGTCAGGGCTGTATATATATATATATACATATATATATATATATATATATATATATATGCGATTCAGCGATATATATATATGCGATTCAGCTGCGATTCAGCATAAGGTAGGGGTTTTGATGCTAATTTATTACCATAGTAACCATGTTAGAGCTGTCAGAGCTGTATATATATATATATATATATATATATATATATATATATATATATATATATATATATATATATATATATATATATATATATATATATATATATATATATATATATATATATATATATATATATATATATATATATATATATATATATATATATATATATATATATATATATATATATATATATATATATATATATATATATATATATATATATATATATATATATATATATATATATATATATATATATATATATATATATATATATATATATATATATATATATATATATATATATATATATATATATATATATATATATATATATATATATATATATATATATATATATATATATATATATATATATATATATATATGGCGACCGATCCTCAACTTAAAACCTTTCAACAAGGGCTTCGTCCGGCCGACTCATTTTGGCATGGAGACGCTCGCAATAGTTGTACCAAACCTCACGAAGGGAATGTGGGCGTCGTCCGTCGACCTCAAAGACGCATACCTCCACATTCCCGTCGAAACCAGGTCTCAAAACTTCCTAGCGTTTTCATACAAAGGAAAAACATACAAATTCGTGGCACTACCCTTCGGCCTATCGACCTCACCGCGAGTCTTCACGCGAATAGCGGGCGCGGTGGTCGCAGACCTACGCCGAAGCGGAGTGGCCTTATATGCTTACCTCGACGACTGGCTCGTCACGGGGAGGTCGCACCAAGAGGCACTCTTCAACCTAGATCGCACAACAGATCGCCTCGAACAGCTCGGTTGGGTAATCAACAGGGAAAAATCACATCTCATCCCGACCCAGACCATTCAATTTCTGGGCGCAATTCTAGATTTTCACACTGGTTGGGTGAGACCGTCCTCAGAACGGGTCACCAACACCCAACAAACAGTTCGCCGCCTACTCTATCTCCTCAGACGCTTCCTTGCAGGGCTGGGGAGCGTGTCTGGACGATTTGACAATTTCAGGGGAATGGGAGCCAACCTGGCGACAGGCCCACATCAACGTACTCGAGTTGGAGGCACTATCCAGAGCCCTCCACCACTTCGAGTGCCACCTTCGGGACCACGCCGTGACAGCCTTCTGCGACAACACCACGGTAGTGGCCTACGTCAACAGACAAGGGGGGACAAAGTCCCGATCACTGTGTGCCGCGACATGGGACCTCCTGCTCTGGTGCCGAGACAACAACATCTCGCTAAGAGCCTCGCACATCGCAGGGAGGGAAAACCTAACAGCGGACGCCCTGTCCAGGGGGGCCCAAACCCCAACGGAGTGGTCCCTACAGGAAATCACCTGCCGGAACCTGTTCCGCCTGTTCGGGACTCCGAACATCGACTTGTTTGCGTCGGCGACCAATGCCAAGCTCCCAGTATTTTGCACTCGGACCTTCCACCCCAGGGCGTGGGCGTCGGACGCGTTCTCAATCAGCTGGGAGGGGATGGAGGCGTATGCCTTCCCCCCCCCTTCTGCCTCATACAGAAAGTGCTACTCAAACTGAACGGACACGGCTACTACTAATCGCGCCCTACTGGCCGAGACGACCGTGGTTTCCAATGCTACTAGACCTACTAGTAGGAACCCCACGCAGTCTTCCAGACTCACCCCACCTAGTGAGCTTGGGCCGGGCCCGAGTCAGCCTACCTCATCTACGGTCCTTGAACCTGACTGCGTGGCCGTTGTCCGGGCTCGGTTCGGAGCGAGCGGCTTTTCTCCAGACGCTGCCGCCATGGCAGCGTCAGCCAGGCGGCCTAGCACCGTCCACACTTACGATTCCCGACTGGGAAGATTCTTCGAATGGTGTTCCCGTTTACAGGTCCGTCCGGACACTACCTCTCCGGCACAACTAGCGGACTTTTTCATGCTCCTCTTCGAAGAGGGTAAACAACCGAACACCATTCGAAACTACAGATCGGCTATCGCAGCAATCCACTCGGGATTCCCAGATGGGTCATTGGTAGGCACCTGCCCGCGGCTATCGGCCCTCAAGGGTATGGCCAACCGCAGGCCCATGTGTCGTAAACTCCCACCGGATTGGAGCATCAACGGCGTGCTATATCACTTAGCCCGTCCACCTTTTCAGCCAAAGGGCTCATCCCTACTCAGGGACCTCACCATCAAGACACTATTCTTGGTGGCCTCTGCCTCCGCCAGGAGGAGGAGTTGCCTGCACGCATTGTCCACAGCAGAAGGACATATCCGTTTTGACAGCCGAGGCGTGCGTCTGGTTCCGGACCCCAGGTTCCTTGCTAAGAACCAGACGCTCACCTTCATACCGGGGGACATCTTCCTCCCGAAACTGTCCCTGACCTCCGACACTGCGGAGGACAAACTATGGTGCCCGGTGAGGGCACTTAAATGGTACCTACATAGGACAAAGGACCTCAGATCATCACAGGCCCTATCTATTTTACCTACAAGCCCTCACTCGGCTGCCTCTAAAGAAACAATCAGCAGATGGCTGGTGCAGGCAATTCGTCTCCACGCGGAGACAGAACAGCCGGTCAGGGCCCACGACATTCGAGGCCAGGCGGCATCGAAGGCCCTGTTCCAAGGGGTCCCGGTGGATGACATCCTCCGGGCGGCCTCGTGGAAAACTCCCTCGACTTTCGTCGCGTCCTACCTAACGGACACGGTCGCTTCGGAGTCGACGTTTGGCCGTACGGTGTTGGGCGTTCCCGCGGGCAGGTCCCGCCCGTTGGGCCTCCCACCATCGTAGCAGTGCCACTCTGTGCGTAAGTGTTGTAGGAGACAGGTAAGAGAGGAGTGAAGTAAATGCACCAAAACTCACTGGTTTGGGTATTTACGAACGACGATACTTACCTGTCTCACCCACCTCCCTCCGCCACGTGCGGAACTCAGGAGCCCGACACAACGCCAACAGTAAAACAATAAAACTTGTCATTCAATATAGATCATATTTCTTCCATAAGCTATCTATAGTATGTGCTGCATCACAGCCGGATGGACCCGGATATACCGGACACCTCCAACCGGACATATTCTACCGGACATATCCATGCGGACATATCCAGCCGGACATATCGAGCCGGACATATCGAGCCGGACATACTCATCCGGACATATCCACTGAGGACATATCCATTCAGTCCGGACGCCGAACGAAACACGACACCTACGCTCTCAGCCTAAACCTCACCAGGTGAGTGCCTTGTGCATCGTATTATTGCTTTGGTTCACACTATCATTCATCCTGTGTTTTTTCGCATCCCTCTCTGGTGGGTTCTCCCACCCGACTCGGGCCTCCCCGCTGCGGTTTCACGGCCACAGCGGAATGGGGCAAATCCGGAAGGGAGAGAGGGTGCGCGGTGACCTATGGGAGAGGTCACCGGGGGCGCAGTGCTAAAATTATACCAGTGGCGTCTAGGTACACTAGGAAATGTGCGTAAGTGTTGTAGGAGACAGGTAAGTATCGTCGTTCGTAAATACCCAAACCAGTGAGTTTTGGTGTATCTTAAATATTGCACTGAATGGCCCAATACCCTAACCATGAAATGTTTATGACAAGGGGGTTCTTCTCTTATTCGTAATTGCTGACATGTTGTATTATTTTTTGGGTTGCAAAATATCGCTTTCTTTTAGCCTAGTACACAAAATCCTTGCTGTTTTCTTGATTGACTGTCCCAATCATGATGCCATGCGGCTCTTGGTCTCAATCATGTCGCTTAATGGTGTTAATTACTTTAATTAAGGTTTCCATCAATGCAGCCAAGAATAGAAAAGAAACAGAGAGTGACAAGGAATCAGGGAATGGAGATGAAACAATGGATGAAAGGGATCATGCAGATAATATTAAACCATTTGAGGTGAGTAACAAATGTTTTTCTACTGGAAATAGCAATCTTCAAAATACTGCTAATGATAACATTGTAGTAAAAGCTTCGTAGAGACAATTCATGCAAGGATCTGTAAATAGAAGTGTTAAGACTATCTTACAAGTGTACATACTTCTGCCTGTGTTTGTCTAGCAAACTTTATTTGAATGAAGACATTGTTGAGCATAGATTCCAGTGTGTTGAAGTTTATTCATTAGCCTCCTATGTTGTCAAGTATACACCTTCAAGATGGTCCTTGGTTGTAGACTGTGGACTTAAATATGACTGATTCATTCAGGATATCTGTGGTAGTTAGAAAACAAAAACCTTTAATGATGGTCTAGTGTTTGAGAGTGGATTCTAACCTCGCTGTTACATTGACTTTGTCAAATCATATCCACCTGAACGTACAATGTTTACCTAATGACCCTTACTATAGTCCTGTGTTTGAGGGTGGATTCTAACCTGTCTGTTACAGTTATACTTTTATATGGCTACTGAATGTATAGTGTAAACCTAATGACCCTTACTATGGTCCTGTGTTTGATGGTGGATTCTAACTTGTCTGTTACAGTTACTTTTATATGACCACCTGAATGTACAATGTTTACCTAATGACCCTTACTATGGTCCTGTGTTTGAGGGTGGATTCTAACCTGTCTGTTACAGTTATACGTTTATATGGCTACTGAATGTATAGTGTAAACCTAATGACCCTTACTATGGTCTTGTGTTTGATGGTGGATTCTAACTTGTCTGTTACAGTTACTTTTATATGACCACCTGAATGTACAGTGTTTACCTAATGACCCTTACTATGGTCCTGTGTTTGATGGTGGATTCTAACTTGTCTGTTACAGTTACTTTTATATGACCACCTGAATGTACAGTGTTTACCTAATGACCCTTACTATGGTCCTGTGTTTGAGGGTGGATTCTAACCTGTCTGTTACAGTTACTTTTATATGACCACCTGAATGAACAGTGTATACCTAATGACCCTTACTATGGTCCTGTATTGGGTGGGTGGATTTTGACCTGTCTGTTACAGTTACTTTTTCATGGCTACTGAATGTACAGTGTATACCTAATGACCCTTACTTGGGGCGATTACATCTGAATGTAATCGATTACGATTACGATTATTTGAGAATGTATGATTACGATTACAGCCTAAAGTTGAAGTAATCGATTACGTTTACGATTACATTGTAGTGTAATCGTGATTACAATCATGATTACATTGTGGTTACTTGCACAATCCTCTGCATATCTGTTTAATATAACTCTCTGCCGGGAAATAGGGCAATGAAATAGGGCAAAGGAAGGGCATTTACAGTATGTACAAACAAAATTGTGGAAGTACTGTATATCTACAATTCCTACCAGGCATTACACATTTATGCCTTAACACGTTTAAGATGTGTAACCCATAAGTCCAGTAAAGAATACAATTTAAACAGACAAAGAGTAAACAGACATATACTAAAGTAAAACAAATGAAGATTTTCATGCAACACTATATTTTGTAAACTAATAATTTCTGCATAGCAGCAAAACTAAAAACTCTTTTACATTATAACCCAAAATAAAACTAAACAGCTTTGAAATGGGGCATTCCACAGTACATGGGACATGGAAGGCCAAAGTAAAAGTAAATTATTTACATCAAAAAGTGCTCAACTCTGGTAAAGCAAATTCTGATCCACCAAATTCTAGAAGCAGGAACACTTCTTTGGTCACACTAAAAGCCAATAGTAAGAATTAGTTTTAATCATTTGTACTAATTTTGCCCTTCTCATTCAAATTTCTCTGTAATCATAAATGTAATACGATTACGATTACTTTGCCCTTGTAATCGATTGAGATTACGATTACTTTGTTATTTTCACAAAAGTAATCGATTACGATTACTTCAAAAAATGTAATCGATTGTAATCGATTACGATTACTGATTACGATTACCCCAAGCCTGACCCTTACCATGGTCCTGTGTTTAAGGGTGGATTCTAACCTGTCTGTTACAGTTACGTTTTAAAATCATGGCCACCTGAGTGTAAAGTGTTTACCTAATTAGCATATATACAGGTCTCTTGGAAGAAGTTCTGTTAAAATAACTGTTGGATGTTCTTTCTCTCAAGTCAGTGTTTTGTTAGAAATTGATTTAATGCAATTGATATTTGTTCTTTATTAGAACCAACAGCGATGGGCTCATCAGTTAGAGCAGCTCCTAAACAAAGACTCTGGAGTTTGTGTCAAGTCAATTGGGCGACTTTCTTTCAGCAGGCAGTACAAAATTGCTGATGGTAGCAATGGCGCACAAATTTTCATTGGACTGGTAGATGAGCAATGGCCTGTAGCAATCAAAAGACTGAACCAGGGCACCCACTCTATGGAACAAAATGTCTATGGAACAAAATGTGAATAAAGTGCTTAATGAGGGCATACAAGGATCAAAGCATTTGCTAAGAAACACACTTTCGGAAGAAGATGATGACTTTCTCTATTAGCTTCACCCCTCTGTGAATATAACTTAAAGGAAATAATTGACAATAAGGGGAACCCATTAAGACCTCAGCTCACAGCAAACAAAAGAGCATCTCTAACTTATCAACTTATGCTCGGCATTGCAGAATTGCATCAACTGAACATTCTCCACCGGGACTTGAAACCAAGTAATGTGTCTTAGGTTAACAGTCACAGTGCTTGTTTGAGAGTCATTTCAGAATGTTGTATTGAGTATTAGAGATTTTCATTCCATGGTGCTGGTCATTAAGTTGTTTGTATCATCAAATTCAACACAACTTTTGCACAGCATTACAAAAACCAACAGCAGAACAGCCATGCATGATTGTAATTTTGGTCACAGGTCAATGAGAATTGCCCTGAATTTTAAGCATGCTAAAACTGTTACTCCCAGTTTGCCTTCAAGTTATCACTCTCAGTATTGATTTATATTTTACAGTCAAATCTTTTGAATGATGTTTTTCATTCCACTGAAATTGTTGCTTAATACACATAGTGCGAGAAAATTTGAAATTTTCATTTCAACATTAACAATGATAACTTTTGTTTACATTACAATTTGCTATGTGAGTGTCATTCAGGGCTGCCCAACAGCCAACTAGTAAATTGAATATCAAAACAATCTGCTTGCTTGTAAACAGAGATAAAGATAAAGGTGTGATTACAGGATCCACACAGGCAAAGAAATAGGCAATTCATATTCATTCAGTTTGTTTACATCAAATGCATAATGGGAATTATATAAAGGAATACCTCCCAGTGGTTCTTTCTTATTCGCCGAAATAAGCAATATATATTATTTAAAGTCTCAATGAGAAAAAGTACCACCGAGCAAATGAGGTAGCATTAAATTTGTAAATGTCCATTTTACTATATCATTTTACCAAGTTAAAGCCACAAACATTGTAGTGGTTTTAAAATCATGAAGAAGAAACTTAATTTAATAGCTTTACAGCTTCAATTAAAACAGAAAATCACATATAAAGGTATAATTTGATTTTATTAGTAATGTAAAAGTAACAATAGTCACCTTTCTGTGCAGAAATCAAATTGTCTTTTATGGATTTATTGCCTATACTAATTGCACGTTAATTGCTTTTGTTTGTTCATAGATCACAATGAAAAGATACTTCTGGGAGATTTTGGTATTTCTAGACAAATTACCCATGGCACTACCCTTCTTACAAAAGCAATGGGAACTCTCTGCTGGACAAGTCCTGAAAACACCAGCAACAATCGTTGCCGATACAAGAAGTCATCTGATATCCAGGTGAGACATAACAACTATTTGCTTTGATTAACAGGATTGCTGCTGTATTTGAGCCACTGTCAAGTGTCACAAGTAAAGGAGTAATCCCCCACCTGGACACGTCTCAATCTGCTTAGCGTTCGACACCCGAGACGAATGACATAAATAAATGACAGACCACCAAGAATTTTGCGAAATGATACATATAATTTATTTACAACACGACCAATGACTTTTTGGTCTCGACAAAAGAAACATATAAATACCCAACACAAAAATACACACGTCGGTTAGCATTCGCTAACCCGACCAACCCTTCCAAACAGCTCTACTAAGGATTTGCCCTATCGCTTAATTTTTCCCTATCGCTTAGATTTCTTCTCTATCGCTTAGATTTCTTCTCTATCGCTTAGATTTCTTCTCTATCGCTTAGATTTCTTCTCTATCGCTTAGATTTCTTCTCTATCGCTTAGATTTCTTCTCTATCGCTTAGATTTCTTCTCTATCGCTTAGATTTCTTCTCTATCGCTTAGATTTCTTCTCTATCGCTTAGATTTCTTCTCTATCGCTTAGATTTCTTCTCTATCGCTTAGATTTCTTCCGGCTGGTACCCTGCAGGAAGCTCCAGACGGTATGGCGAGCCCCTCACACCAGCGTAGCCATCGGGCCCCAACACTGCAACCCTATGTGACAAAAACACAACAAAACTACTCACAGGCATGCGCCAAATGGCAAACACATGGCTATACTTATATCTATACCAACGAATATTGTCAAACTATGACGTCAAAAGCCCCTATCTGACGTAAAGTCAGCAAGCAACACACAACCAATATGGTGTCACTAATTACCAAATAATACCAAGAACCTCCAGGTCAACCCTTACCATGAAACACATAATAGCTACTCGATACTACATATCACAATAACAAAATGGCGGCAGCCCGATGTTTGGAAACAGAGCATGGTTAGAACGCCCTCAAATTGGCGATAACTACCCGTTCCACTACATATGATAATTTCCACAATCAATCAACCCAACCAAAGGCACTAAGGCGAACTTATAATTCGCACACACTTATACGACCTAAAAATACCTTAAATGCTTTAAACGCATTTGACCCCAAACAATTACAAATTCGTATGCCTAAGCATGGATAAACATTTTAACAAACTGACTGAATTGCGAGCCATAGATCGAGGACTCCTTCAAATACAATACATTAATTTCTTCACAAACCCTATTGTGCGATCAACAATACAGACACCACTTAAATGCGTAATACGGACAAAAAATCAACTTACGGGATCGTCCTATTAGTAAATCCCGGATTAACTTGGTCAAACGGCCAGGGACGTAACACACAGTAAAACGGCCCTTTGCGGTGTACATATACAAAGAAATGTGTCCAAAATGATTTCGTCGAATAAGACAAGAACGGATACACACAGTAATCCTCAGGATACGCTGATATGGCTTAGGCTAAAACGCAACGCCACAAAATATCAACGTTCCCAGTTTTTAGGCTCATACAAAGAAGCCTAGGCTCATACAAAGAAGCCTGGATAACGGCTAACACACAGAAGCCGAGGAATAAGACGGCGAAGACCGGACGGTGGTGAGACTCACACAGAATGCCTCATCCAACCACACCCCAATCCTTATATAGCGACCTTAAGTTGACCCCTGCCCTTACCCGCCAAAGCACAATCTACGAATTCCGATGGACCCGTTTCCCATTATGCACTTGCTCGGATCTACATACATTACCCGAGAAGAACCCGTCTCCCCATAGTTCACCTCCTGGAATTTGCATACATTACTTGAAAGAAGAAATGAACAATTTGCAAAGGCCTAGGCTGCCCTGTGTAAATTTCCACCCACAAGGAATGCTAAAATACAATGCAGGCGTGACACCACCCCCTCCTAAAACATGATAGTTTACTATCATGTACTAACTTTTAAGAATACTATTCTGGGCACCGACTTAGAAAATCAGCACCATGATTTTCCGAGCCTTTGACAGCCTTGATCACAAAGCTGTAGGGCTGCAAAGACAAAGCCCATCGTAGGACTCTGTTGTTCTTAATCTTAGTACACGTCATGTACGTAAGAGGCTGGTGATCAGTTTCCAACAAAAACTCTACCCCATACAAATACACGTGAAACTTTTCCACGGCCCACACAAGAGCCAAACACTCTTTTTCAATTGTAGAATACTTTACTTCCCTTGGCTGTAACTTTCTACTAGCATAACAAATAGGAAATCTTTCCCCACTTTCTTCTTGCATTAAAATAGCACCTATGCCTATATCTGATGCATCTGTGCACAAAATGAAACACTTACTTAAGTCTGGTAACTTGAGAATAGGGGCAGATGCTAACCTGCTTTTCAAAGTTTTGAAGGCGATTTCTTGCGCTTCACCCCACTCTACCTTATTTGACTTAGACCCCTTAGTTAAATCTGTGAGAGGGGCAGAAATGGCAGCAAAATTTGAAATAAAACGACGGTAATATCCGACCAGTCCCATGAAAGAACGAACATCTTTCTTTGTTCGCGGGGTGGACGTATTCATGACCTTTTCAACTTTATCCGGTTGGGGTTTGAGAACTCCCTCTCCAACCAAATGACCCAAAAAATCCAACGAAGCATACCCAAAGAAACATTTCGTGGGACGCACCGTCAGTCCTGCTCGTCTGATACGATCAAGCACCCCTTCAACTGCACTTAGGTGATCTCCCCAATTTTCTGTATAGATCAGAACGTCGTCAATGTAATTGACTACGTTGGGTATCCCCTCAAGCAACCTGCGCATCATGCGTGTAAACACCGCAGAAGCGTTGATGATGCCGAATGGCATCACCTTAAATTGATAGAGGCCGTCATGGGTAACAAACGCCGTTTTAGGTCTGTCGGTTTTAGCCACTGGGATTTGCCAGAATCCCTTTGTCAAATCTAGCTTAG
Source organism: Apostichopus japonicus (assembly GCF_037975245.1). NCBI lineage: Eukaryota > Metazoa > Echinodermata > Holothuroidea > Aspidochirotida > Stichopodidae > Apostichopus > Apostichopus japonicus. The sequence goes on from NC_092577.1 coordinate 24,169,177, forward strand.
AAAAGAACCTCCCCTTGCTTATTTTGACCATTAGTTCCTCCTGATTGGGAATTGGTTCTGGATCATACATGGTGACTTTATTTAATTTACGAAAGTCTACACAAAACCTGTTCGTCCCGTCCCTCTTTCTAACCAAAACTATGGGAGAAGCGTAAGGCGAGCTTGACCGCTCCACAATACCCATTTTCAGCATAGTCTTCAGTTACAACTTTACGCATACTATGAGCTAACGGATATGGCTTACTTCTAATCGGATCATCCGTTGTGACTGGTATGGTATGCTCGATTAGATTAGTGCTACCAGGCAAACCAATAAGTACATCTTCAAAATTAGACAACACTGTTTTGAGCCGTTTTTGCTCACCCTTATCCAAACGATCACATATGTTTGCATCAATACAACCCTCGGTCGACTCGAGCGGAGGATTATCAATTCCTAATATTTGCAACTCCTTTTCCTCCTCAGTTACGACACTCAAACCTACTGTGTCTCTTGAAACATACTTTTTCAAAAGATTAGCATGAAAGGTCTTGACCTTACCCTGTACGTCAATTCTATAATCATTCACGCATATCTTAGCCAATACACTGTATGGACCACGCCACTGCATGGTCAACTTGTTTGAATCCGTGGGGAGCAGAATCAAAACCTTGTCCCCAGCCTTAAATCTCCTATCTTTAGTTTTCGAGTCGTAATACTTCTTGTATCTAGCGGACGATTTTGCTAATTCATCCCTTGCTAATTTCCACGTTTCATCTAACCTCTCCCTAAGGTCTAGGATATACTGATAAGTAGTCTTTACTTCCTCTTCATCCACCTCGCCCGACCACAATTCCCTTAAAATGGTCATGGGACCTCTCACGGTCCTACCATAGAGTAATTCAAAGGGAGAAAAGGCTAGCGACTCCTGTGGGACCTCCCTGTAAGCAAAGAGTAACGCTGGCAAAAACCGATCCCAATCCTTGGGACGTTCAGCACACATTCTTTTCAGAGTCCCACTGAAGCGCTCCACTAACCCGTTACACATGGGGTGATACGGTGTTGTGGTTAACTGTTTGATCTGAAGAAGGCGACTTATCTCTTTCATTAATTCACTAGTGAATTGCGTTCCCATATCCGTGAGTATTTCTGCGGGAATTCCAACCCTAGAGAATATCTCTAACAAGGCCTCGGCAACACATTCTGTAGATATCCCTGATAAGGCTATTGCCTCTGGAAACCTAGTAGCATAATCTAGCAAAGTTAGGATATAGCGGTTACCTCTGTCGGTAATTGGAGCGATTGGCCCCACTAAATCTATTGCTACTCGTTGAAATGGTGTGTCAATTAACGGCATTCTCCCTAATGGAGCTTTACCTACACGCCCCTTTGATACGGTTTTCTGACAAATGTCACAAGACGCGCAAAAGCGTTTGACGTCGCCTTGAATACCAGGCCAGTAAAAATTGCTTGCAACACGATCTTGAGTTTTCTTTGCACCCAAGTGCCCTGAAAGCGGCGAATCATGTGCAATACTAAGTACATTCTGTCGATACCGTTTTGGAACTACAATTTGTTTGAACAATTTTCCATTCTCAACTCGTGGTGAGGTAAATCTACGAAACAGGACAGCATTTTTCACTTCGAAAGAAGTTTCATTACCACCTCTTGTTAATCTGACTTTGGCCTCTTTAGCATCACTGAAAAATTTGAGAAATTCCGCCTCTTCCCGTTGTTCTTTTGAAAGATCCCCCCTTGTCAAACCATTTTCAAAAAACTTCCCCGAAGTCTTAAGTGGCGATAAAGGTCTTTCCCCTTTTGCCTTTTGACCTCTAGTTTGAACTGCACCACTAATGGATTCTGACAGCGACTCTTCAGCTTGTAGCCTCGAAGAAGGCTGCCATTTTGGGTTGGGGTCAATGGACCCTCTTACGCCCTCTATATTACCTAAGATTACATCGTAAATTGGGCTGTTCATGACAAGAGCCTCCACCTCCCCAACATAAAAAGGAGAGTCCAACAACACTCTAGCGACTGGCACATCGCGAATCGTACCATCGAGCAATACACAACGCCTATTTTCGCCCGTAAATTTACTTTCATCCACAAACTTTCTTCTAACGACCACCGTGCTACAGCCGGTGTCCCTGAGCACCATCGTCCTGTGACCTTCCAATAACCCCTCCATTACTGGCATATTTTCATTTACACAAACCGCGCTTATAACTGGCAAATTTTGTGCCCCCATTAGTTCATGACCTCTATGAGCTTGGCATGCGCCCGCGCTTTCATCGCGCTTCTTAGAGTTTTTCTTGTCCTGCGCATTAGGATTTTCGCAACCGGCCGCCCTCTCAAAATTACCACGACCCCTTGGCGGATTATTCCTTTGCGCTCTACAGTCGCGGGACACGTGACCGTATTCATTACAAGTATAACACCTTTTACTCTTAGCCCAATCTTTAGACTGATCATTTCGTTCGGCTTGCGAACTCTTCGCATTTACCGCGGCAGGCCTTTTGTCAACCTTTTTACCCCAATTCTTCCCATGAGCTTCAATGTACTGATCGGCCAATTTTGCTACGTCCTCTAGGCTTTTTGGCTGTCTCTCTTTTACAAACACACCTAGATCTCTATTGAACCCATTGAAAAGCTGTTCCTTTAGCATCAAGCCACACAACCCTTCGTAAGACTTAGTGGTATTAGTTAACTCCACCCACCTAGTCAAAAACCCTTTCATTCTCTCCACAAACTGAAGGTAGGTCTCACCACCTTCCGGTCTAGAATACCTGAATTTCCTACGAAAACCCTCTCCGTTCAAATCATACTTTCTGAGCAATGATGACTTTAATCTGTCGTAATCCTTAACATGCTCGTCTGGTAAGCGAGAATATACTGACAACGCTTTCCCTGTGAGGACAGAGCTAAGCAAAACTGCCCATTGCGTTTTAGGAATTTCGAGAGATGTCATAAATCTCTCGAATCGTTTTAGATACGAGTCTATGTCGTCACACTTTTCATCGAACGCCGGCAAATCCGGTCGTTTGCGATAGAATTCTTGAACAGAACTTGAACTGACAGAATGTCGTGTAGCATTTTCTTCAGCAATTCTCAGCTCTAATTCTTTTAATTCCCTAGCATGCTCTCTCTCAAGTACTCTTTCTTCCCTTGCCCCATTTGACTTTGTTTCAGCAAATCCATTAAGGTCTTTTCCTTCGAAGCCCAGTGTCTTTCCTAATTCTACGAATTCCTGAAAACTCATGGCTACAGAAAAGCTACAAAAATATTCACTACTGAAATCACATAAACCTCGGCACCCCCAACTCCCTTGACCTAACGTCAAGAGAACCAATATAGCATGTGCTGTAATACATATCATTTCATGAGAAATATGATGCAATTAAATACATTTGCAAACAGTCAAAGAAGTCAAATCATTTACACATGTCAACAGCAATCGGATGCAGAAAGTCGAGCAGCTAGAGATTGATTTTGCCCTGCACTTCCACCAAAAAGTGTCACAAGTAAAGGAGTAATCCCCCACCTGGACACGTCTCAATCTGCTTAGCGTTCGACACCCGAGACGAATGACATAAATAAATGACAGACCACCAAGAATTTTGCGAAATGATACATATAATTTATTTACAACACGACCAATGACTTTTTGGTCTCGACAAAAGAAACATATAAATACCCAACACAAAAATACACACGTCGGTTAGCATTCGCTAACCCGACCAACCCTTCCAAACAGCTCTACTAAGGATTTGCCCTATCGCTTAGATTTCTTCTCTATCGCTTAGATTTCTTCTCTATCGCTTAGATTTCTTCTCTATCGCTTAGATTTCTTCTCTATCGCTTAGATTTCTTCCGGCTGGTACCCTGCAGGAAGCTCCAGACGGTATGGCGAGCCCCTCACACCAGCGTAGCCATCGGGCCCCAACACTGCAACCCTATGTGACAAAAACACAACAAAACTACTCACAGGCATGCGCCAAATGGCAAACACATGGCTATACTTATATCTATACCAACGAATATTGTCAAACTATGACGTCAAAAGCCCCTATCTGACGTAAAGTCAGCAAGCAACACACAACCAATATGGTGTCACTAATTACCAAATAATACCAAGAACCTCCAGGTCAACCCTTACCATGAAACACATAATAGCTACTCGATACTACATATCACAATAACAAAATGGCGGCAGCCCGATGTTTGGAAACAGAGCATGGTTAGAACGCCCTCAAATTGGCGATAACTACCCGTTCCACTACATATGATAATTTCCACAATCAATCAACCCAACCAAAGGCACTAAGGCGAACTTATAATTCGCACACACTTATACGACCTAAAAATACCTTAAATGCTTTAAACGCATTTGACCCCAAACAATTACAAATTCGTATGCCTAAGCATGGATAAACATTTTAACAAACTGACTGAATTGCGAGCCATAGATCGAGGACTCCTTCAAATACAATACATTAATTTCTCCACAAACCCTACTTAAATATATCTTGGCAGCCTCACAAATTGATTGTCTGTTTCAGCAAGGGTTTGTTTAACGAGGGAATAGTGAAGTATATACCACTTTATCCAGTCATAAATGTCATTATGTTGGTTGCACTTACATACCACTTCCTTGAGATTAGACATGTTAATTACATTATAAGTATATATATTTCATTTTCAAGATATCAAAATAAAATGTGATAGCTTTTGCAATGATCCTGCTATTGCTTTCATACAATTACTGTTAGGTCAATAATATATGAACAGTGAAGCCCTGTTTGAAGAGTTGACTATTATATATTTTGTCACAAAAAAATCAATAGAAAGGACAAGCTCTTGATTTTGGGACAGTAGGATTTTCCGTACAGACAGAAAGTTTTCCTGGTAAAGAAAGATGACGAGAGAAAACAATACAAGTTCTTGTTTTACACTAAAGGACTTACAGTACATTTGTTCAATTATTATAAGCCACAATTGAAAATTGGAAATGAGACAACTGTGGGTGATTTCACATTGTTTTGCCATGCACTCCATAAGCCATGGGATAACTTCATTTGCCATGACAGTAATATTTTTTGCCATGGAAGGTTTATTTAGCCCTGTAAGCTTACTTGCAAATTAAGAAGGGTCACTGTTCGGTGGACGGTCACCTCTGGTAATGTGATTGTGGAATCTATTATTCATATGCCTCATTCTTGAATATTGTTAACCCCATGTTATTTTCAAGACTACTTCTGATCAGTGATAAAGCATGGAATTGGGTAAGGAGTATAACGCTTCTCCACTTTACTCCTACTTAGTGTCACATAGATTACAAATAATCAATCTTAATAACTGTTATGAAAACACCTTGTCCAATCTACATAGATCTAACTAGTCATCCATGCAACAACCTCTCTTTTCTTCTTAGATTATAAACACCATGTTATCAAATGACTCTTTTATGCTAAAATAAATTATTTGTATAATAAAACCCTTCCCAAACAAATTTTCAATTGAAAATGTAATTGTGTTGCATTGTATTACCTCCACATGTGCTTGCCTTGCATTCTAATTATTATCTGATACACAGAGAATTTGGCCCAACATCCCAAAATATTATGATTGCACAGACTGTATAATGTACACTTAACAGGTTTCTGTCCTTCAAAACCAATTGTGTAACTATCCATGCGATCATAACCATAACATTTTGTAAAAGTTGAGTGCATGATACCTAAACAACTGGTTTGCAGTGATTTTTCCCCATAAGCAATGCAAAATTTGTTATTCACTGGATGGTGGAAGTCTTAAAATTGACTTCACTTCTCACTAACCTGTCTCCACACAGCTACTGCACCACTACCTATTTAGTTATTACTGTGAAGACAAATGCCACAAGCATCTCTACTGTACAGGAAACTGGCAGCAATCTGACAACATTATTATACAATATTTTTACTTTTTTTATGCCATAAATCATTAAACAGTCAATTTTCAAAATGATTTTCAGCGCTACGTTAGTTATGGATCCACTACTAAGGAGACGGTCTTGAAAAAAAAAGAAAATCTTCAATCTCACTTTTTCAAATTCATTAACACACAATTTAAACAATACATTTGAAAGTTATGATCAATTTTCATTATTTTGTAAGTATTTTTCCTTCTTTCAGATGTTGGCATGCCTCATGTATTACATTTTGAGATGGACATGTCCCATTCGAAACCACAGTGCCTTACACTGATCAGCCAGAAGGTGTGGTGACAAACATGAAAAAGGGTCAATATAGCCTTAAACATCTTGGAACACATGACACTTTTCAGCCACTATTGGAAAACATGCTTAACAGGGATTAAAAACTGAGGCCCACTATTGAGGATTGCATAGCATTTTATGAGGGTAAGTTATTAGGCTAAAACTTCTATGCCTCAGCATGGACTGAGTAAAACCTTCAACACTGCTTGATTTAGGGTTGGTTAGTTGTAAAGCAGATTAAGAAGCAATTCTTGAAAACTGGTATGTTTAAAGTATGAAAGTACGGTATAAATATGAATTAAAAACTTTCAAAGGTACGTATACCTCTCAGAAAGTGCTATTCAGAGTTTTCATGTATTGTTTGTTTTGAATGTAAATATTGTTTTGGAGCTCACCTACATTTCTTGTTTCACAAGCTTTTAGTTCTTACAGAGCATATAGTAAGGCCACAAAAGTTGTCATTAAATAGATTGTTGGATAACCAACCCACAAATATAGCATATATACTTACAAATATGTACCAAAAACACAGTCAAAGACAAGTAACAGTGCAGTAATGCTGGAGCAGTGCCTTACAATTAAAACTGCACAATTCCCAATTGTTCTCAGCTTGGGATATTTGTAAATGCTTGTTATTACATTTATATATCAATGCAATGGCGGGGCTTCAATTAATTTCAAAGTCTTTATTAATTTTGCAAGTGACTATGCAGCTGGATTGTAGGATTCTACTGTCTACTAATTGAGTTGAATGATCAAGAGGCAAGAGGCAAGATTGCAATTCAAGGACGAGTTTGACTAAAAGTTGATTTTACAAAATGTTTGCATATAAGCAGGCATATATCTGTTTAATTGTTCACTGTTTTGGGGCATCAAGTGTGCCAAAATATCACCTGTTTATATGAACCATTGGCCACTTCAGCTATGTCGAAAATCACTCTGATCTTTTTGTTGTTATCATATTCAATTATTTTTTCTTTTTTAGAAAATCATCTCAATCCTGATAGTTGCACCATACAATATTGTGCAGACACCAAAAATCAAAGTGATCCTTTGCCAGACCAGATGGATGCAGAGACTGTCTTAAGTGGATCTGCAGACACCAAAAATCAAAGTGATCCTTTGCCAGACCAGATGGATGCAGAGACTGTCTTTAGTGGATCTGCAGACACCAAAATCAAAGTCATCCTTTGCCAGACCAGATGGATGCAGAGACTGTCTTAAGTGGATCTGCAGACACAAAAAATCAAAGTGATCCTTTGCCAGACCAGATGGATGCAGAGACTGTCTTTAGTGGATCTGCAGACACCAAAAATCAAAGTGATCCTTTGCCAGACCAGATGGATGCAGAGACTGTCTTTAGTGGATCTGCAGACACAAAAAATCAAAGTGATCCTTTGCCAGACCAGATGAATGCAGAGACTGTCCTAAGTGCATTCTCATTTGTGTCAAGTGGCTTAAAGCATTGGTCCCAGCAGGTGAGTGGTATTCTGTCCATTGACATGTGTGTTAACTTAAGAAACTTTCTGTTATCAAGAGCATATATCAGGACACACTCACACAGCTGATAGCTATGTGTATGAAAAGGGAGATAAATACATCCTTCCTTATTGCATACATTTTTTGGTTTATGCGTGTGTTGGGGAATATTTTGTCAGAGTTTGGGTTATCAACAGCCATTTTTGACAACAACAGGCAGATTTAGGGATCTTTTCAAAACTTGAAGGCAAGTGAAAACAACATACTGTAAACATTTTTGCTCTCCATACCAAACTTAACTTTGCTAATGCAATATGCATATAGGTTAGGCCTATTCATTCATTGCAGGGTGAGTTGTATTATTCGGTGTAGGCTGTCCATTATTGTGCCCTTATCTTTAATCTTAAGGACTTTTTGGTCAAAGACTTGTGATTATCCAGAATACTAATAGCTTTGGTTGAAATTCAGCTCACGCTGTGACAAAGGGTTTTTAATTGGACTCTTATTAGCTGCTCTAATTCATACTTGTCATTATGGTATGAGTTACTGTACCATTGGTGCTCTTGTAAACTCCTTTAAGAGGTTATTTGACATTTATGTGAACATTCTCTTTTGTGCATGCATGGATATGAATATTACTGACTTGTAAAGAAAGTTGTTCACTATCTGTTATTTCTAGTGTTAGAATTTACATGATTGTGCTTCAGACTTTGAAACTCGATCAAAAGTAAGATCCTAAATCTACTCTTCAATTAAGAGCATAAATGTGGTTTATATTCACATTTATAAGTGACATATTATACTCACTTCAATTTTTCTTAACCTATCTGATTTTGCTATACAGAATCATATACAGAAGCTGGCAGACCTCCATGGTTGTACAGTAGATATACTGCAATGATAGAGAGTACCACAACCCATGTTATTCTCATTGCTGCTGAGTATTGTTGTAACTCTATTTTAATGTCTTCTCATTCTTTTATCAGTTAGTTACCTCGCTTCATGTTATTGGTAACTTCAAAATCTTTTAAGTAATCATTAACCAACAGCACATGTGAATAAAATATCTGAACTCATGGATTTCAGTATTCTTTCATATATCTTCATGTTTCAGTTTAATTGCTGGGTGTGATAAGGAGTTCTTTAATACCCTGAGAAGTGTGCACTTGTTGACATTGTCAAAATTCTGACCTTAGGCTGACCTTCTTGAATGTCATTCATAAACTTTATTAACTATTGCAGGTTGTGTACATACATTTTATCAAGGACTGATTAGGTAATTTCACAAACAATAAAGGAAGCAAAATCACTTTGTGTTTTAAATCTTTTTTGCAGAAAAGGGGAAATGTCCCAGAACTATGAAGTATATTACAGGCATTGCTGCTGGATTGTGGATAGTGAGCTACTCATGTAAGTTTAAATGAATTTGTCTGTCCATGTGACTATATATGTTTATAATATGTTCTTATCACCTGCACATATGCTTGATCAGTCCTTACCTGCAGTGTTGTACAAAGATTCTGTTTCTGATTTAGGACTATGCCCTATACAGTAGGACAAAAGTCATTCAGTATGTAGATGTTGGTCACTCAGTAAGGCATTGTCAGGGCAGAAAAGGATAAAAAAGTCAAAACTATAGAACATCAAAGGGTGACGACAGATTTAAGTTCAAGAGTGGCTTTGGGCTTTGGACAAAATGTTAACCAAAATAAGCAACACCCATCAGTTGCTTTAGCGATAGCAGAACTCATATAGAACTATCTTTAAAAAACTTTTTCAGTTACAACTTTTAAATATGGAATTGCTTCCAATTATGTGTCTCTCTGCTAAGCACTTATAATCATCCTTGTTTGAAACAGGTCATTTTGTAAATGGAAGTTATATATGGTACAACACAGTCACTTGACATATTGCGAGTGATTAGACAGTTAAATGGAAGTTGCATTGGGCATACAGTTTCAAAACATTTGTGTGTTATTGGAATTTGAAATATACTGACTACATGTGTAGGTTTCACTCCTTTATGCTTGGAGCATGTGTGGTATGGCAGAAGGTAATGATGATATGTTAATGCGTGCAAATTAAGAAACAATTTTGTTCTGTCCACCTGTTTGCATTAGGGGTGCTTCTTTGCATGCCACTCATTTGAATGAGTTTTTGAAATTTGGCTGAGCCATTTTGGTTCCTGAACTTGTGATAATGATCATAAATAGACAAATGTCTTTCAGCTCAGCAAATGTGCATATATTGAGAATGATCTCTTGCTATTACTTCATTGAATATATGTTGAAAGCAGTTCTTAATGGTAGATATTAAGCTTCCAATTTTATTTCTTTGCCGACGGTAGTTTTGGTAATTTCTATAATAATTAAGAGGTACAGCACTTGAGATTTTAAGAAGTTCTGAAAATCAGCCATTAGAAATGTAATGTACTGTAGATAATGGTACTTCATGTTTTGTCTATCCTCATCCCTTTGTAATATAGGGGTACAATCTTCCCTCAAAGCTGGCAGGCTTCTTGCAGAAGCAGACTTCGAAATCATAGGTGACTCTTTGGGTGTCCATTATGGCCCTATGAGGGCAAGGACCAGAAGAGAAGGAAAGCCTCTCTTATCGAAATACTCCATCTCCCTGCTTGGGGAATCAAGTAGCGGTCCTGAAGGTGATTTACATGAGAGTTGTTCATTTCTCATTACAAATTCTGTTTTGGGGGAAACCAATTTACTTTTACTTTTTGCATCATTGGGAAAAATCATTTTGTTAGTACATTGTAGGGAAAGAGGGCCAATTGTGAAGTTTAAAATGTCTAAGCATGTGAAATCATGTGGTGATGATACTAGTAACATTTATATTTCTATCACATGCCTTTAGACCACTACAAAGGCGTCTGATGCAAATGACCATAATATATTTCTTACAAAAATATGCATATGGTTTCCGTGGCAAATTGGTTTCAGTGGATCAGAAACTCTTAAGACAATTACAAAAAGAAAATTCACATGTTTTAAATAGCCAGTTCTGATCCATTAGACCTCATTTGTGGTGTCCCCCTGGTCTATCTTTGGGTCTCTGCTTTTCAAAAGTTATGTTAACGATATACTTATTTCTGAAAATTTCTCATTGGTTATGTTGAAGATGACACAAATTTATTTTTCACTGACAGTGATCTATGGCAGCAACCATGGTTAACAGAAAACTAATTTGTTATTCAAAGAGGTTCCTGCAAGAGTTGAAATACTTTTCACATGTTCTACAAGTTTGTATTAATTTTCAAAGCCGCAATCCAGTTGACATGCAGCATAAAGTTTATGCATGGGGTGTTCATTGGTTTCAACTTGAGATTGACAGAAACACAAATATATGTTTCACATGCAACATAACAAATGGCAAAGGACTTTTCATTACCAGTAGATTAAAAAAAAAACCTGCTCCTGAACCCTCCAGTTTGTTCAAGTAGTCCAATCTGCTAAAATTACGGATGTTAATCTCTGTCTAGCCACTATCATGTATTTGAGAAAATGTTTTAATTCACTGTGACAACATCGGTATTCCACACCTGTAGGTTACATATGGTTTTTAGTGCCTTTCCTTGCACTGCATGTTATTAATTGTAGCCTTCATTTTATTTGCAATTTCTTGAGTTATGATGTTTGTTTAATGTATGTTACTATTGTACAATTGTACTCAACAAACTTTTAATTCCCAACATTTTTCTTTTCAGATGAGTTTGAAAACCTTTTGAAGCTGTCTGGAGCAAATGGTCCAGATGCATGCATATCAATAGCAGTATTTAATGAAGAAGGCGGCAAGATGTTAGATGGTATGTAATAAGAAGTATTTAACAATAGTACCACAAAATGATTTTTGCAAATGTAGAAACTGTATTCTACTTATAGCAGTGTAAATACTAACTCATGTGGCCTAGCTTACTTGGCACATGTCTTTTTTGTGGTTATGTAACACTAAAGTGTATGATAAATTTGATGGTCATACTGTTACAGGTTTTATCTCTCCTTCAATTATAGTCATTCACATTCATGCTGAATTTCTACAAAGGAATGTGCAAGGGTGTTGATACACATTGCCAATGGTGCAAGTTGCTAGTGCAAAATTGGGTGTAACATTAACAGAGAATAACAAACATAAAATAAAGTACATGCGTCAATCGATCATTGTTGTGTTCCTTCTTTAAAGTTTTAATGACAACCTCACTAAAACATAATTTATGATTTTTGTTTATTCTCATTCTGTATTGGCAAGTAATATGTATGACTATTGTTTCAAATAATTGGTCACTGCATGGTGAAACTTCGCATCCTTATATGGTGAAAGGTGCTTTGACAGAATTATGGAGAAGGACAATGTCGCAAGAGTATGATGGCAGGCCAGTTGTTGCAGTTGAATGGCTTTTGGACACCATCTGCAAACATGAAATACAGCCACTGGGGAATTATGAACACCTAATCAACAGTAAGTACATCATCTTTTTTTCTTCATCAATTTGCAAGATCACTAAATCTGTGATTCTGCAGACTTTTGTGTGCCATCTCTTTATGCACCATCATTTCAATATAAAACTGTACTCAAACCCAGTTTTGATTACTAAATATACTAAATATACAGTTTTCAAACTGATCAAGTGCTTTGCAACCTTTGTGTTAATTAATTCATTTCCGCTTTGTGTGTATGAAATAAAAAAAACAGCTCTTGTTGGCCTAAGGAAAAGTACATTACCTTAACCAATTGTCTCAATTGTTTAATCCATTCATTAAAGTTAGTAATAACTGAAATTGTTAAAGTATACTGTTTGATGCAATGGGTTGCTAATTTCATGCATTAATGTTCATAGGTAGAAAATGGAAGGATAGGCTTTTATTAGATCTAAATCTATCTGAATAATCTAAATACAATCTGAATAAGTGAAAACATACCAATATCCACCAAGTAATTCTAAAATTTCCCCCAGGTTGTCCTCAAAACAACTCATGGCACTAGAAGGCACCTAAAATCCTACATTCACCCCAAGTTAGGGTTCAAGATCTTTTCCCTATGTGTTTGCATGTATGCACTCATGCTCAGTCATTGAGCATTTTGAAAATGAACAGTTTTGTACAGCCTAGGAATAACTGATGTCAAATTGCCTTTCCTTCCTGCAATGACCATGTTACAGGATGATCTCTGAACAGAAAAGCCTGCATATACATTGGTTAATCTGTACACCTGTAGCATATGAACTTTTTCATACCAATAACTAAGCAGTTTTACCAGAGAACATATTGAACAGTATTTCCAAAGCTCATATTAAAGTGTCATCCATGTCATGATAATTTGTCTCAAACAACAAACTTTTTGGATGAAATATAGCAATAATTATCAGTTAAGCATTAAGAGATGAATCAATTTATTATTTCTGATTCCTAGAAAACGACCAAGAACTCTCAGATGAATCTTCAGATGAGTACATCCCAGAACATTGTGAAGATTCTAGCAGTAATGAGGAAGCTGAAGTAGATCAGAATGAACTCGCTGAACTATGTGATGTTGGTGCTGAGGAACTGTTAAGATTGTTTAAAGCATTAAAGATTCATAAAAACACACTCATGATTGCATCACAAACTGTATTTAGTGTTACATAAAAATGCTGTGAAGTTGTATATTGAATAAGTGTGCTAATTACTCAAAAATGTTGCAGCAGTATGGAGGAAGGTGTTATTTCCATGTCCAATTTGACATTTATCCCCAGTTTACTGCTTCCTTGAAACAAATCAATTATTACACCAGCTCGACCACCAGATCAAGCAATTGTTATTGTATAAAGCCATTGTAACTCCAGTGAATGCATTGTTGGTATTTGTGTATCAAAGTATTGCACCTTATTTTAAAGGTGCAAGCTCTGATAATGTTTGTCATGGAATGTTATTGTAATGTTTTTTAAGACCATGACAGTGCTGTTTACTAGTAATTTGTTCCATTTCTCAATTACATTGGTGACTGTTAATGTTTAAAACTTTATCGATACAAAATCATACCAGCAGAGAAAAAAACTTCTTTGGGAAAACTTCATGTAATGATCTGCAAAGTGTATCAATATTTTTAGCCTTAAGTCAACATTCAGTGCATTGTATTATTTTTTTCATATTTCAGGAAAAGAAGAACATTTAACTGCTCAGGCTGCATTGAGGGACAATCCTGACAGAGAGGGTACTAACCATGCACCTTTTGTAGTCACTACTGAAACTGATAGCAAATACTGCTACTGTCCGTTCTGTGACAAATCCCAAGAAAAGCTGCCAAGGCACTGTAAAATGCTACATGCTGAGGAGGTACTTGTGGCCAAAGCCAGCAGCATTTCCAAAGATCATGTGCAGGACATAAGAGAGGAATGGCGGAAAATCCGTAACATGGGGAACCATAAACATAACACTCTTGTTTTCCAAGGAGAAGCCAGTGACCTAGTTGTCCAAAAGAGACCCACAGATAACCAAGATAAGCGCCACAAAATTTTTTCTTACGTTCCATGTGGCGATTGCCTAGGCTACTACCACAAGGATTCTCTGTGGATACATAAGAAAAGTGCAAAGTAAGAGAACCCAGTTGTAGTTCTGCTCATAGCAATCATGTAAAATAAGGCAGAAAGATGATTGCATTCAAGGACAACATTTCAGGAGATCTGTCTGAGTGCTTGCATAGCATGGCAATGGACCACCTCTCACCGATCGTCAGGAATGACAGAGATATATTGCAAGTTGGGCAGAATATTCTTGATGCGAGTAACTCCTCAAGAAAGAAAGATAAGGCAAGAGAAAAAATGCGGAGTATTGCCAAAGTTGTTAAACATGCCCGTGAACTGGACAGAACAATTCAGACAGCAAGAGACCTTGTCCATCCATTTAAGTTTGATGTGGTCGTGAAGTCCGCGAAAAAGCTGTCCGGATATGACGAACCGAAGCAACTCCACACAAGTTACTCAACTGTTTTAAGAGTAGGCCATGCCATGACAGACTTGGCTTCGGTGAAAAAAATGAGTACATCAAGCTGCAGATGAGAGAAAGTATTACTGCAGTTGATGACTTTATCTACTTGAGGGCAACAGAGTGGAGAGTGCGAGTAACGGCTTCAGCACACAGGCGAAGTCAGGAAAACAAATGGAAAGCCCCAAAATTGCTGCCATTGACAGAAGACTGTGTTGCTTTCAACACATTCCTACAGAGTGAGGAGGCAGAGCTGAAGAAGGCCTCTTCAAAGGGATTTACATCTCCTGAAGCATACAAACAGTTTGCCTCTGTTTGGCGCAGGTCATCTTCTTCAATCGCCGACGTCCCCGGGAAGTGGAACAGCTCACTGTTAAGGACTACACCAATCAAATCTCCAGTACTATGCCCATTCATGATGAAATTCAGCAATCCTTGACATTCTCAGAGAAGATAAGCCTGAAAAGACTCACAATGCTGATGGTGAGGGGAAAGCGTGGACGAGGAGTTCCTATCCTACTGAGTTCATCCCTAAAGCAGAGCCTTGATATGCTAGCAGAACATAACAAGGACAGGGAGTTCTTGTTTTCCCGTGTGACTGACAAGTCATTAACACCTCTCCGTGGCTATGTGGCAATGGCTGAATTAGCCAGTGCTGCCAAACCAAAGTTGAAGCAGCCTAATAATATCAGGTGCACTAAATTGAGAAAACACCTAGCGACAATGTCCCAACTTCTCAATTTGAATGATAGCGAGCTAGAACAACTTGCTAACCACATGGGGCACGATATTAACGTCCATCGTGATTATTACCGCCTGCCAATGGAGGCACTCATCCTTGCAAAAGTAAGCAAGATGCTCACATTGTCGTCACAAGAAGGAAAAATACATCAATATCAAGGGAAGTCGCTTGATGAAATCACTGTGCATCCAGATGAGCAATTGGTAACAGCCTCTCAGAGTGATGATGATGATGACGATAATGATGGTGATGAAGAGGACACCAAAGATGATGATAATGATGATGATGGTAAACATGATGATGAGGATGATGATGATGATGGTGCTGATGAGGATGATGATGATGGTGCTGATGATGATGATGTTGAAGCTGATGACAAGAAAGCCAGAAATTCTAAGGCCACATGTCGTCCAAAATACACACGGTGGAGTGGTGTGGAAGAGAAATTCCTCTTTAGGCAGAAGGAAATCAAGACCCTCATGGCTACAAGAAGAGCTCCTGGAAAATCGATTTGCTTGCTAATAAAGCAACGAAGTAAAGGCCTCCTAGATGGGAAGACTTGGCTGGACTTGAAGAACAAAGTCCATAATACCAACAGATTAGAAAAATTAAAACTTCAGAAGCAATGTTGAAAACTCAGCACATGTTGTAGCCATAGAGTTAAAGTTTTCATATATGGCTGTATTTCGTTTGATATTAAGTTTAAGTCTTTCAAAGAGGGTCTATCTTTGAGTTTTTGTTATTATAGCAATGGACTTCATCAGTTTATATTTCTACATGAGCCTATGTTTTGAGGGACGATTCCATTTTTACGATGAAACCTTTAATATAAGGCTTGACCTCGATATTATAGTATATACCTTCTCCCCTGGTACATAGTATGAGTTATTGCCTCCCATTTGCTCAAGTACGTACCTTTGTGTGTTGAGGATGGGTTTTCCTTATTTATTCCAGCAGTTCCCTTTAATTTTGATCATTGAAGATGGTTTTCAATCATCCTGATACTTTTTTGTTATTAATGTTCTTCATTTTCATGAAGAATATACCTTTTAACATTGAACTGTGATTTAGGATGGCTTTCAATTATTTTGCATGGTCAAGTTTACTGTAGTATTATCCTGGACTCTAATATAGGCCCTATGCCAAATAAAATTGTCCTGTGCTTGAGATTGGATACAAATATTTCCTGACTTTTTTAAATATTCTCCTATTCTATAGTCATTGACTCCCATACATAGAGAATTTATGCATGTAACTTTGTCCTGTTTTTTAGGATAGATTGAAATATTTCCTGACCTTTTCTGTTATTACTGTTCTTTTATGTCATCAACAACATACCAATTTACAAGTGCCTGTGATTTAGGATGGCTTTCAGTCATCTTGCACGGTGAAGTTAACTGTAGTATTATCCTGGACTCTAATATAGGCCCTATGCCAGATAAACATGTTGTGTCTTGGGATGGATCTAAATATTTCCTTCTTGGTTTCTTGCTTTAGCAAAAGGAACCTATGCAGTCAGGTTGGCGTGTGTGTGTCTGTGTGTGTCTGTGTGTGCATCTGTGACACTTGCTTGGGTACGCTCTATCTCAATAAGGGAAAGTTGGATTGAGGCCAAACTTGGACCATAGAGCCGCCATATGGAGGTGTGCCCTATTGTTTTTGGTGCCCACAAAGGTCACCGAAGGTCAGTTATGGTCCAAAAACCCAAAACATTAAAACTGCAATAACTCCCAGTGCCTATGTGCTACAAGGTTGATATTTTGGGACAAGTTGTGAACTGGTTAGGGGAACATTTTGAAACTTAACGGTCATGTGATCTGAGGTCACCAAAGGTCAATTAATGTTAAAAAACTAGTATTTTTGCGATAACTTGAGAACAAATTGTCCGTTAGGGTTGGGAGTTGCTTCAATGTTATCCAATTGTCAACCCGCATCTGGATGACCCTTTACCTCAATATGACCTCCGGTGACCTTTACTTGTTTTTGGGGATTTTTACAGTTTTGATGCTATTTTCAGATGTCAAAGGTACCTTCTGATCATAAATGTCAATAGGTTTACCCCGTGTGACCTTCGTGTGCGAAGTTATATGGGGTCAAAGTTTTTCGGTCGGAGTTAAGATGGTTGTACAGACTTTCCGTTTTGTTTTTTGGAATCAGGAGATTAAACTACATCAGAAACCAAGGTCAAAATGTGAAAGGTCACAGAAAAAATGTGCTTATTTTGGGAGGAAACGAGCAAAAAAAGAAAATGTTTGGTTTTGATGCTAGATTTGGATATCAAAGGTACCTTCCAAACAAAAATGTCAATTGGTTGACACCTGTGTGACCTTCGTGTGCGAAGTTATACGAGGTCAAAGTTAATTTTCAGACATTTAATGCAACAACTCCCAGTGCCAAGGTGTGACATGGTTGATATTTTTGGACAAGTTGCAAATGGTATAAGGAAATATTTTCAAACTTAACGTTCATGTGATCCGAGGTCACCAAAGGTCAATTAATGATAAAAAAGTAGTATTTTGGGGGCAGAAAATGGGCAAAGAAAAAATGTTTCAATTTGTATAGTTTCATGCTCTAATTTAGGTCTCATCAATCAAAAGTTTCAATAAGGTGACCCAAGGTGACCTTTGTGTCTTCCGCGGATTTCCGATTTTTTTTTTTTTTTTCATTTTCTCGTTTTTTCTCGTAATTCGCGTTTTTGGTTCCTTGCTTTAGCAAAAGGAACCTATGCAGTCAGGTTGGCGTGTGTGTGTATGTATGTATGTATGTATGTGTGTGTGTGTGTGTGTCTGTGACACTTGCTTGGGTATCTCAATAAGGGAATGTTGGATTGAGGCCAAACTTGGACTATAGATCCGCCATATGGAGAAGGTGTGCCCTATTGTTTTTGGTGCCCACAAAGGTCACCAAAGGTCAGTTATGGTCCAAAAACCGAAAATATTAAAACTGCAATAACTCCCAGTGCCAATGTGCGACAAGATTGATATTTTGGGACAAGTTGTGAACTGGTTAGGGGAGCATTTTCAAACTTAATGGTCATGTGATCCGAGGTCACCAAAGGTCAATTAATGATAAAAACTAGTATTTTGGCAATAACTTGAGAACGAAATGTCTGTTAGGGTTGGGAGTTGCCTCAATGTAATCCAATTGTCGACCCGCATCTGGGTGACCCTTGACCTCAATTTGACCTCTGGTGACCTTTTCGTGTTTTTGGGATTTTTACAGTTTCGATGCTATTTTCAGATGTCAAAGGTACCTTCTGATCATAAATGTCAATAGGTTGACCCCGTGTGACCTTTAAGTGCGAAGTTATATGGGGTCAAAGTTTTTCGGTCGGAGTTAGGATGGTTGTACAGACTTTTCGTTTTGTTTTTTGGAATCAGGATATTAAACTACATCTGAAACCAAGGTCAAAAGGTCAAAGGTCACATTAGAAAAAATGTGCTTATTTTGGGAGGAAACGAGCAAAAAAGAAAATGTTTGGTTTTGATGCTAGATTTGGATATCAAAGGTACCTTCCGATTAAAAATGTCAATTGGTTGACACCCGTGTGACCTTCGTGTGCGAAGTTATACGAGGTCAAAGTTAATTTACACACATTTAATGCAACAACTCCCAGTTCCATGGTGTGACATGGTTGATATTTTTGGACAAGTTGCAAATGGTATAGGGGAATATTTTCAAACTTAACGGTCATGTGATCCGAGGTCACCAAAGGTCAATTAATGTCAAAAAACTAGTATTTTGGGGGTAGAAAATGGGCAAAGAAATTTTTTTTTGAATTTTTACAGTTTGATGCTCTAATTTAGGTCTCATCAATCAAAAATGTCAATAAGTTGACCCAAGGTGACCTTTGTATGTTCAGTTATATGAGGTCAAAGTTAATTTTCAGACATTTAGTGTAATAACTCCCAGTGCCAAGGTGTTACACAGTTGATATTTTGAGACAAGTTGCAAATGGTATAGGGGAATATTTTCAAACTTAACGGTCATGTGATCCGAGGTCACCAAAGGTCAATTAATGATAAAAAACTAGTATTTTTTGCGATAACTTGAGAACAAATTGTCCGTTAGGGTTGGGAGTTGCTTCAATGTAATCCAATTGTCGACCCGCATCTGGGTGACCCTTGACCTCAATTTGACCTCTGGTGACCTTTTTAGTGTTTTGTGGATTTTTACAGTTTCGATGCTATTTTCAGATGTTAAAGGTACCTTCTGATCATAAATGTCAATGGGTTGACCCCCATTTGACCTTCGTGTGCGAAGTTATTTGAGGTCAAAGTTAATTTTCACACATTTAATGCAATAACTCCCAGTGCCAAGGTGTGACAAGGTTGATTTTTTTGGACAAGTTGCAAATGGTATAGGGGAATATTTTCAAACTTAACGGTTATGTGATCCAAGGTCACCAAAGGTCAGCTAATGTTAAAAAAGTATTATGGGGGGAGAAAATGGGCAAAGAAAAAATGTTTGAATTTTTACAGTCATGCTCTATTTAGGTCTCACCGATCAAAAATGTCAATCGGTTGACCTCCGGGTGACCTTTGTGTGTGAAGTTACATACAAGTTCAAAAGTTAATTTTTGGACATTTAATGCAATTAAATCTCAATGCCAAGGTGTGACATGGTTGATATTTTGGGACAAGTTGTGAATGGGGTGGTGGAACATTTTGAAACTTAAAGGTCATGTCATCTGAGGTCACCATTGTTATCATATCTGTTGACACGCTTGTAGGTCTGTTATATTTGTTACATTTTCGACGCCATATATAGATCTCAAAAGTGCCTTTTGATAAAAAAATCCGATCACATTTTGTGATCACAAAAGTGTTGGCTATAGTGTTGGTTACTTTATGGGAACATGTAGGACAATTACTTGGACTATTTCAGCCCAATCTTGCTTGATAATATGATGTGTATTGTCATATACCCCAAGCAAGGAACCACAGTGCCCTTGGGCTCTTGTTATTCTTTTTTTTAGTTAATTTTTTTGTTCATTTTTGGTTTTTTTTTGGGGGCCGAACATGCTGGACTGTGAAGGAAAGGAACACCGAATTTGACCAGTGGTGAAATCAAGTAGCACAAAGCAAGCCAAAAAGCCTTTTTTGCTTAAAAAAAGCTAATGGATAAATTAAACAAGCAGAAATTCCACACTTTTTTGGCGAGTTACGTGATGTGATAGATTCCATCTAGAGTCCACCATTTTGCATCTTAGCCCTGACAAAATTCTAAAGGGGAGGGGGACACTCCCTCCCCTTAAACCCCTCCCCCAGGACGGCGATCGATAAATTTCAGAATTTTTTTCCCCGGCTCAGTCTCATCCCTGTATAAGAGGTCACAGTTAATTTTCAGACATTTAGTACAATAACTCCCAGTGCCAAGGTGGGTGACCCTTGACCTCAATTTGACCTCTGGTGACCTTTAAGTGTTTTGGGGATTTTTACAGTTTCAATTCTATTTTCAGATGTTAAAGGTACCTCCTGATCATAAATGTCAATAGGTTGACCCCCCGTGTGACCTTCGAGTGCGAAGCTATACGAAGTCAAAGTTAATTTTCAGACATTTAATGCAATAGATCCCAGTGCCAAGGTGTGACAAGGTTGATATTTTGGGACAAGTTGCAAATGGTATAGGGGAATATTTTGAAACTTAACGGTCATGTGATCAGAGTCACCAAAGGTCAATTAATGTTAAAAAACTAGTATTTTGGGGTAGAAAATGGGCAAAGTATAACAAGTTTGAATTTTTATAGTTTTGATGCTATATTGACGTCTCACCGATCAAAAATGTCAATGGGTTGACCCTAGGTGACCTTTGTATGTGTTGTAAGAGGTCAAAGTTAATTTTCAGACATTTAGTACAATAACTTTCAGTGCCAAGGTGGGACACGGTCGATATTTTGGGACAAGTTGCAAATGGTATAGGGAAATATTTTCAAAGTTAATGGTCATGTGATCCGAGGTCACCAAAGGTCAATTAATGTTAAAAAATAGTATTTTCGGGAGAGAAAATGGGCAAAGAAAAAATGTTTGAATTTGTATAGTTTTCATGCTCACCGATTGAAAATGTCAATGGATTGACCCCAGGTGACTTTTGTGTGTGAAGTTATACGAGGTCATAGTTAATTTTCAAACATTTAATGCAATAACTCCCAGTGCCAAGGGGTGACAGGGTACTGCTGACATCACTCAACATCCTTCTCCATGGAAATAGTGAGATACAGTGGTGGCACAACAGTTGAAGGAGACAATTTATCCCCTCAGATTTTTTCCTAGCTGCTTGAACCCTCCCCCCCCACTCAGATCTGGTACTCATTCAAAATTTCTCATATCATGTTTAAAATTGCAATTTTTTCAGAGGTTAGGTATATCCTTTCCATTTCCACTTAATAATATATAGGCAATATTATATAACTCCTCCGAAATAGCATTTGCGCTACTGTAAACACACATGGTACTGGTGACATGACTCAACATTCTTCTCTATGGCAATAGTGAGATATAGTGGTGGCACTACAAGGTGTAGGGAAGGGTCATTTGTTCCTTCAGATTTTTTTCTCTTTTGTACTTGAGAGTTCAAGGAGCAGTCTCCACTTCAGATTATTATCAGCAGTGATGAGTGATAGAATGCATGCATGGACGGACCTTAAGGTTGGGAGTTATGCTATTGTAATCCAATAGTTGACCCACATCTTGGTGACTTTTGACTTGTATCAGCTACATACACTACTGTTACATACTACTGATAATATATCAACTAAATGCAGATATTGATTGTACTGACACAGAAACACTGATATACATTAGTTCTATAAATGTTTTTATCAATTTTTGTGCTGATCAGATCACCTACAGTAAATATATGAACATTAACTTTATAGTGAAATTATGAATTTGATACATGTTATCAATCTGCAAATAACCACAGACAAGGTCAAAATGACCAAATACCAAGCTCCAATATATACTTATATCCTTTCCATTTCACTTATTAATATATATATATATATATATATATATATATAGGCAATATTATATAACTCTTCCGACGTAGCACCTTCCCTTCACACACATAGGCGTAGGAGGCTGGGGGGCTGCAGCCCCCCCCCCCACCAAATTTTGTTGTGAAAATTCGGGCAATATGCTGAGAATTTTTTGTGCACCTACTGAAAAAAGAATAATTTGCAGTGTGTTTTTGACATTTTGTGAAAATTTGCCAATATGCTGAGAATATTTCGGGCACCTACTGTGAAAGAAGAATAATTTGCAGTGTGTTTTTCACTTTTTGGTTGAAAATTTGGGCAATAGGCTTAGAATTTTTCGGGCACCTAATGAAAAAAGAAGAATTTGCATTTTTTTGGCTTACATTTTTGGCTGAAAATTCGGGCAATATGCTGAGAATTTTTCAGGCACCCACTGAAAGAAGAATATTTTGCAATGTGTTTTTCAATGGTTAAATTTATATTATTATGATCATTATTCTTGTAACGAATTCCCCAATAATTTTAACCAATATGGAAGAGTAATAAGACGAAAAAATGATTGTATGTTATTGGCATGTGATGTAATAACCGATGAATGCCTATATGATATGCACCATAACATATTCAACGCGCGCGAACAATTTCGGTAATATTTGGGCAAGTCGTTACAGCCCCCCAAATCAAATTAGGCTCCTACGCCTATGTTCACACACAGGGTACTGCTGACATGACTCAAGTTCTTTATCCATGGAAATAGTGAGATACAGTGCTGGTGCTACAGGGGGAGGGGGAATTTGCTCCCTCATATTGTTTTTCTTGCCCCCTCAATTCCCCACTCAGATCTGGTACTCAGTAAAAATTCTCTAATCAGGTTTAAAATTGCAATATTTTCAGAGGTTAGATAGGTATAAGTTGTCCTTTTGATACATTTTTACACCCCCAAGAATCTATGTTGCCTCCAGGTTACCCCCCCCCCCACCTCGGTTTACTAAGGCTGGTGTCAACCCTAGTGTGATACTCCATGCTTTATCCCAACATTAATTTAGCTTTTGGAATATTTGCCACTTTTGTCCTTGTGAGGTAAATATATATTTACACCCCCCCCCCCGATAGTCTATGTTGTCTTCCCCCTCCCCGTTTACTTAGGCTAGTACCACCCCTGGTGAGTTAGCTTTTGGACAATTTGCCAACTTTTGTACTTGAGAGTTTAAGGAGCAGTCTCCACTTCAGATTATTATCAGCAGTGATGAGTGATAGAATGCATGCATGGTTTTTAGTGGTACAGAGGATATTTGGTTCAACTTCACATTGATCTATGTGGTGTCCCCTTCCTAGTTTACATAGGCTGGTGCCGCCACTGGTGAGATACTCCATATTTTATCCAGACATTGAACTTAGCTGTGGACAATTTGCTATTACTTTTGTCCTTGAGAGGTCAAGCAGCAGTCTTCACTTCAGATTATTGTCAGCAGTGATGACTGATAGAATGCATGCATCAGTTTAATGGTACAGAGGATATTACACTGAGTTCAGAATCAGATAATATCAGATATAATCAGGCTTGCAGCATTCAAAACCATTCTTTCACACTATCTCGATCGATCAAAACATATTGCAACCAGCAGCTTCTATGACTTACAGTCAATTCGCTTTAAAGTTTGAAGAAGATTTGAATTGCAACACTACATTAGAAGACAGTCCTGGCTACAGTATTAAAGGTATGTTACATTTTATTTTTTCCAAAGAAGTACTTATTTTATTTTCTTTGGTAATGTTATACTGGATACTCATTGTAAATATATTGTAAGTTCAGACTTTTTTGGCTTGCACATACCCACCCTTCCCAACAAAAATAAATACAAATATATATATATATATATATATATAGGCTAGTACTAGTACAGCATGACACATTGTGTGTTGAGTTTACTATTTATAATTTAAACAATGAGTAGGTTGCTAGGTTACCATAGGTATATACTATAGTAGCCCTACTATTAATTTCAAAGTACTGGCTAGTAGTACTATTGAGTACTGTATAGGCTACTATACTGTTACCGTTACAGATTAACACTATGCATGGTGACATCTCTATGTAATGACGTCTCCATGTTTTGACGTCTCTATGTTCCGACATCTCCATGTTCCGACAAAAAGAAAAAAAGGGAGCAATATTTTTATCCACAAATTTGGTTGTACTAAGAAAAGTAGTTTTGTGACCCAAATTTTTGGGGACCAATTTTGATGGGAGTTTATTTGTTTGGACCAAATTTCTTCAATAATGTGGTCCGAAATCATGTTGGTCCAAAAATAATTTGGTACGAAATTATGTTGGTCCAAAACAAAATGGTCTGAAAAATTTTGGTAAAAAAAAAAGGGCGAAAAATTGTTGGTCAAAACAAAAATCTTGGCCACAAAAATATTTTGGTCCAAAACAATTCTGCTCCGAAATTTTTTACCGGAAACATGTTGGTCCAAAAAAGTATGAGTCCAAAAATTATTTTGTATTGTCGGAACATACTGTAGAGACGTCGGAACATGGAGACGTCAGAACATAGTATGTATATATTTGTCAAATTTAGTAAGGACTACTGTCTCCACAGTCACTCTGTGATCTACATATATGAATCCTGTGCTACTTTAAAGAAAACATCTTTTGGTTAAATATACTTATGTGGTAACTACAATGAACAGTTAACATTTGCATGTACACCTTGACCCCTCAATCTAACCCCATCTCACCTAAGAAAATGGTGATGTACTTTCTTCAATTAATTGCAAATTTATTAGTATTAATTACAAATTCATGCTAGGCTAAATGTACTTGTTCAAGTTGTTGTAGCCTAATATCGATTCAAAGTAGTATTAACAACTTACACATGGCATTCGTTGTATTCTGAATTTGTAAGGTACTGTATATCCCACCTAATATGTTATTTCACATTTGATCATTGTTTGACTTCAATATTAGAAAAAATGTCAATCTATATAATTATACTTGTACAGTACCACTGCCAGATTTTCAGTTGGGCCAAACATTTCAGAAAGTCTTTTACAAATGTTGTTTGAATTGATTGAGGACCACAATTAAATTGGGATTCCAACCAAAGTAAAAATAATTACAGAAATGTAAAGTTTGGGTAAACAACCAGCAGTTGGGTGTAGAAACACATTGAAACATAGCCGTGGACATTTTGTCAAAAATATTTCATTGTGTATCGTTTGTGCACAATATCTGGTAGAGGAAGGCAGGAGAGTATGTTTTCTCGAACTGATCAGATTTTAAGCATTATATATGCTAACTAATGACACTAATTTGCATAATTTAGATATTAAGCTGTTATGACAAAATTTGTTTCGTTGTAACAGGTCTGTGGGTTCTCAACTGACTATAGTTTCCAACACAAATGTGCTAATTAAGTAGGCTAATTACATAATTCTGTAAATTATTGTTGTTTAGTTTTTTTTCTCCAATTCTTATTTTGCTTCAATGTAAACAATTTCACTGTTAAATTTATTGGATCTAAAAAATTTTAGTCTTCATTTTTCCACTGTCAAATTTCTTCACTTAATTGTCTACGCCCTAGGAATTATTCTGTAAAGTATAATTAAATTTTGAAATGTTTTAGTGCAAAAAAATTGTACTGTTGACATTTTAACCATCAACTTTACATGACCAGATCATAGCATGTTGGCAATCAAAACAAAAATCCACTGTCGCGTAGCTAGGTCAAGACTAGAGGTTCAAGAAAGGGCTTGATCGTAACAGGATGTAAAAACAAGAACTCATGTAAGCGTAACTGGCGTGGCTAACGTTGAACCTGTTAGTAACAGTAGGATAGTACTTTTGGTACTGTAATACTGGATACTCTTTGTAAATATATTGTAAGTTCAGACTAAGTTTGTGATTGATAGGGTCACATTCTTGCTTGCACACTTTCACCCTTCCCAACAAAAATAAATACAAATAGGTATACTCTAGTACTAGTACAGCATGACACATTGTGTAACATTTTGTAAGATTTTACTCATTATAATTTAAACAATGAGTAGGTTGCTAGGTTACCATGGGTATAGACTATAGTAGCCCTACCATTAATTTAAAAGTACTGGCTAATAGTACTATTGAGTACTGTATAGGCTACTATACTGTTACCGTTACAGATTAACACTATGCATTTGTAAAATTTAGTAAGGACTACTGTCTCCACAGTCACTCTGTGATCTACATGTATGAAGCCTGTGCTACATTAAAGAAAACATCTATTGGTTAAATATACTTATGTGGTAACTACAATGAACAGTTAACGTTTGCATGTACACCTTGACCCCTCAATCTAACCCCATCTCACCTAAGAAAATGGTGATGTACTTTCTTCAATTAATTGCAAATTTATTAGTATTAATTACAAATTACTGCTAGGCTAATTGTACTTGTTCAAGTTGTTGTAGCCTCCAAATATCGATTTAAAGTAGTATTAACAACTTACACATGGCATTCGTTGTATTCTGAATTTGTAAGGTACTGTATATCCCACCTAATATGTTATTTCACATTTGATCATTGTTTGACTTCAATATTTGAAAAAATGTAAATTTATATAATTATACTTGTACAGTACCACTGCCAGATTTTCAGTTGGGCCAAACATTTCAGAAAGTCTTTTACAAATGTTGTTTGAATTGATTGAGGACCACAATTAAATAAGGATTCCAACCATAGTAAAAATAATTACAGAAAAGTAAAGTTTGGGGTAAACAACCAGCAGTTGGGTGTAGAAACACATTGAAACATAGCCGTGGACATTTTGTCAAAAATATTTCATTGTGTACGGTATGTGATGTGCACAATATCTGGTAGAGGAAGGCAGGAGAGTATGTTTTCTCGAACGGATTAGATTTAAGCATTAAATATGCTAACTAATGACACTAATTTGCATAATTTAGATATTGAGCTGTTATGAAAAAATTTGTTTGGTTGTAATTGGTCTGTCGGTTCTTAACTGACTATAGTTTAAAACACAAAATGTGCTAATTAAGTAGGCTAATTAATTAATTCTGTAATTAATTGTTCTGGCAATTTGGCTTCTCCAAATCTCATTTTGCTTCAATGTAAACAATTTCACTGTTAAATTTTGTTGCCCTAAAATATTTCAATTTACACTTTTCCCGTATAAATTTGTTTCTCTTAAAATTGTAGTTGTTCTCTAAAGAAAAATTCAATTTTGAAATGTTTTAGTGCCAAAAATATGTATTGTTGACATTTTAACCACCAACTTTACATGACCAGATCAAAGCATGTTGGCAATCAAAGCAAAAATCCACTGTTACGTAACTATTGGCCTTGTTGGTAAACAACATGTTCAAACAAAAACTCATGTCAGCGTACTTGGTGTGGCTAGGCTTATACCTTTTAAGTAACAGTAGGATAGTATCACTTTAGGAACTAGATAAGTTGAAGAAAACTGATTTAATTTCTGATACAGACAACATTCAGGTAGTGAACAGTCTTATTACTTCGCTAGACCCTATCCTACATGAAGTTGGTTGTATGTAGAACAAGCAAAGTTTGCAATCAACCATTCCTACGTGTAAACAATTTTGCTATCCAAATATTCATATTTTTTTTTTCATTCTTTTCAAATTCTTGCTGTACCCACTGATATCTGGACAAGAAGTTGATCACTGTGAATATTACTGAACCATCAGCTTCACGATCCATCCACATCCAGCATTGTAAGTATCAACTGTTAAGGTGGAAAGAATTGATATGTTTTTCACAGGTTTTTAGAATTGTTAACACAATATAAAAAAATTATTGAAAATTAGTATCTTAAAGTAGTATTAAGCACAGTACTGACAATACAACATTTTGCAAAACAATACTATATTCAAACCACACATATATACGAGAATAGCAACCAGAATATTGAAGCACAAAATTTACAAGACTACAAATTATAAATTTCAAAAGACATGAGCATAAAAAAGGACTAGGAGATACTGAAAAGAAGCAAAGAAAGTACTGAACGAAGCATAACAAGTACTGTAAAGTACTTGGACAAGCATAAAGGACTGAAATGTACCAAAACGCACAAGTACTGTAAGGTACTGAAGAAAAGTACCACAAGTACTGCAAAGTACATAAAAAGCATAACAAAGTATTGCTGCATGCATAAAAAGTGGTACAAAATACTGAAGACCATATAGAAGTTGCTGAAAAGAGCTAAAAATTGCTGAAAACCACCGAAAGGAGCTAATAGTAGTGAAAGTACTAAATCAGCAAAAGATAGCGCTACAAATTACTATGAAAGCATAATATAAAGCACTCCTTATAAAATACTCACCAAAACCTGGAAACTACTCAAAATTAATGCATAAAAAGTGTTGCAAAGTACTGAAGAACATATAACAAATGCTGCAAAGAGCTACAAATTGCTGTAAAGAGCTAAAAAACATCAACAGTACAAGAACTGCTACAAATTACTAACAAAGCATAATATAAAGCACTGAAAATACTCCAAATTAAATACTCACCAATAATATATATAACAAATGCTGAAAAGAGCTGAAAATTGCTGAAAAGCACTGAAAAGAGCTCCAAAAAAATGTAAAGTACTGAAAAAGCCAAAAAACCGCTATAAATTACTAAGAAAGCATAATATAAAGCACTGAAAATACTACAAATAAAATACTCACCAAAAATATATACATATAACAAATGCTGAAAAGAGCTGTAAAGAGCTGAAAAGCACTGAAAGGAGCTAAAAAATCAAAAGTACTGAAAAAGCAAAAGAACCGCTATTAATTACTAACAGAGCTTAATTTAAAGCACTGAAAATACACCAAATAAAATACTCACCAAAAATATATATAACAAATGCTGAAAAGAGCTACAAATTTCTGAGAAGCACTGAAGAGAAGATCTGAAAATACTCCAAAAACCCTGAAAAATTGCTCAAAATTACTGACAAATCAACAAAGACTTTTACAGAAAACAATTTTAAGCACTTAAAAAGCACTTACCAATATTAACTAGAATTACACAGGGATACAAAGAGTACTTGAATTCCAAGCATTGCAATAAAAAAAAATACACAAAATTAAGACACAATTCTGATCACGTTCTTGTGATAGAATTCAAAAATTCAGAAGAGCATTTACAGTCAATCACTCTCTATACCCAGACGAAAATAATTCCTGGCTTTTAAGCAAGAGTCTTGAAAACCCTGGGTTTCCCTGGATATCCAAGCTTTATTCCTGCCTCAGGTAGCCAGGATTTTGAAAGTCCAGCCTTTTCCTGGCTTCATCTAGGCTCACAAGTCCACACTAGGCAGGAAAAGCGAGGGCAATGCTGTCTTGGCTAGGCAGGAAAAGCCAGGATTTTGAAAGTCCAGCCTTTTTCCTGGCTTCACCCAGCCTCACAAGTCCACAATAGGCAGGAAAAGAGTGGAATGCTGTCCTGGCTAGGCAGGAAAAGCCAAGCTTGCCTTTTACCCAGTATTAGCTAGTTGTAAGATGGTCAGCTCTTACATAAAGTTTTCTTTTGAACCATAGTTTTACTTGTTTATTAGTGCAGTGCTCACTGTACAGAGGGCTATACATTTGTACAGTATATTTGTAACTTGTTTTGTGGTAGGGGGATTAAGATTTCTCTCTTCTGGGTTGCTAAGCAACTATCTTTGTTCTTCCTGGAAATTAGCTCTCACAGGAAAAGGGGTCTGTGTATATATATTATAGGAACAAAAGAGTCTTGTGAGCCTGGGTATACTTACATTTGGGTGCACCTCACGAATCTAAGTCGTTTTATTTAATTCTTTGACTGGGCTCAGATCAGCTGTATATTGTTTCTTATTCATAATTATAATTTATTTTCATCCAATCCAGTTGAGTGTTCCCTTTTTATGTGTCTTGTTCTGTGTTTGGTCATCACACCAAAACCCAGAGTTCTCTGATCAAGAACAAACATTTATTTCCAGTCGCTAACACCCTTACATATACATATAATTCATGATTTTTAAGTTATGAAAATTTCCTATACCACAAACACACTAACCTCCTATAAGCTAAAAGTAACTGCCAACTAGCCAGCAAGATAATATATATAGGGTAAGCATGGACACTTGTCTTTTCCGGTTTAATACTGGGTATGTATACCTGGCTTTTCCTGGCTCCTCACTGATATAAACAGGGACCTGGCTTTTCGTGGGTAATCCTGGGTGTGCATGTACCAGGCTTTTCCTGGTTTTTCCTGGCTCTTCACTCACACACTAGACACCTGGCTTTTCCGGGGTAAACCTGGGTTAACCATCCAGGCTTGTCCGGCCTTAACCTGGCTCTAAATGAGTTATATAAACCAGGCTTTTCTTGTCCGAATTACCATTTTCAAACCCAGGAATTTCCTGGCTTATATTCCAGGGAATTGCAGGGTTTTCCTGCCTTAAATTCGTCTGGGAATGCACTACTATCCCACAAAGACTGTTGTCCAAAAAGAACTGTTGAAACTGTTGAAACAAAAGAAACTGTTGTCCACAATATTCTGTCATGCCACGAACAAAAAATTAAGTTACAGACAGCGAAACAAGACAAGAAGAGTATCAAAGCAAAATATAACATCAATCCAAACATGCCAGGCACAAACATATGCTAATGAAACCCTCTCTGAAAAAACAGAACAGCAACATTCATCATTTGATCAAACAAAAATTACTGATATTAACTTTCAAAGTATACACACTCATGACACGTTTACTTTCTTCCCTCCAGATGACCCTCCGAAGAAATTCATGCCAGTTGTTATCCAAATTTCCCAAATATTTGCAGGCAATACACCAGAGCTTCTGCTTGGTTTCCTCGATCTTTTCCGTCAATTCTTCGTTTAAAATCATATGGGGTCTCCTCTGGAACTGTTCGTTTTCTTGCAGCAATGTGCTTGCTATCAATGAACCGCCTGTAACACTTATCGTGGAACCCCATCATACTATGCTGTTGAACACACGCTTGATCGTAGTAGGCCATGGAGTAATCAGTAGTACGGCGATATCACTGTCTCCGCCGCTGAGATTAAGCCAATCTTTAGCGCAGGAAGTAACTTTAGTCCATCGTTTATTCGTCAGTGCCTTGACTGCTTCAAATTTTACAGATTCAATGTGCACTGAGCACTGTAGATTTCCGTGTGTCGGAGACTGACTAGCGCCCGTGGGAGCCGCCATGTTTGTTGTTTTCTACAAAGATTGCACACAGAACTCATGGCTCATTGGACAATTCATATCACATGGTACAGATATCTCACTGGCGCACAACTTTGAACGTAAAACGGCAGGTTTCTTAACATACGCAATAAAAAATATAGTTCGATCTTTCGACCGGAATTGCCAAAAAACTGCAGGAAAGTACATGGAGAACTTTTGGATCATTAATCTTAGTTAATTTATGTATTCAATGCTGTAGAGAAATTTTAGACCCGCAGTTGCTGGAACGAAACAAGCGAATTTCGACCTTCAGCTGATGGCCTATGAAGGAAATAGACCTATGGGCTTATTTCAAGACAGTCTTTCTGAAATACTTGCATATCCAACATTATTTTGTGGACAACCAAGAAGTGACAACAAAGTTAAGGTACATTACAGCACAATATGTAAGTGGGAACTACGTCACAAAGATAGATTTGCCAAATCTGTCCCAAACATATTCTACAAAGTCAAAAAATTACAAATCAGCCAAATACAGCAAAAAGTAACACTTAGTATGCGAAAGAAAAAAACACAAGGGAAGAAAGTAACTGCTCAACATTTCAAAACAAATGAAAGTATCAAGCAAATCTTGACCCTAGATGAAGGATTTAGAGTATTCCGAACATTACGAGGATCCCCTCCCTATTGGGAAAAGTCCAAGAAAGAACTGTTTGCAATGATTCGACAACTTGGAATCCCAACATGGTTTCTGTCATTCTCTGCTGCTGAAACAAGGTGGCTTCACTTACTCAAAATCCTTGGAAGAACAGTCAAAAACAAACATTTCACAGATGAACAACTCTTAAACATGAATTGGAATGAGAAATCTGACCTTATCTAGAGTGACCCTGTTACATGTGCACGTCACTTTGATTACATGTTTCGTAGGTTATTGAATAATTTCCTGTATAGTTCATATCATCCAATTGGTGAGATCATTGATCATTTCTACAGAGTTGAGTTCCAACAGAGAGGTTCCCCACACATTCACATGCTAGTTTGGGTCAAAGATGCACCTTTATATGGAAATGCAGCCCCAACAGAAGTAACATCTTTTATTGATCAATATGTCACATGTAACAAACCTTCTGACACAGTCAACCAAACAGTTAACTTGCAATCTCACAGCCATGCAAAGACATGCAGAAAGAAGAGACAAGGTGCTTGCCGCTTTGGGTTTCCTATCCCACCAATGCCTAGAACCATGATTCTAACACCGTTAGAAGTTGAAGGCAATGCTAATACTACAGAACTGTACAAGTGCATAAGAGCTTACTTGGATGATTTGAAACTTGCTGAAGACATTACTGACACATTTGAAGATATGTTGACCAAGTTGGGAAGCACAAAAAGAGACTACATTCTTGCCATACGTTCATCCATAACATCAGACAAAATCTTTCTCAAAAGATCACCATCTGAAGTCAGAATTAATGGTTACAATAAAGTCTTGCTAGAAACTTGGAGAGCTAATATGGATATTCAATATGTACTCGACCCATATGCATGTGCCATGTACATTGTATCTTACATTAGCAAAGGACAAAGAGGTATGAGTAACCTTATGCAGCGTGCAACAACAGAAGCAAGAGAAGGGAACATGGACATCAAACAGCAAGTACGACACATTGGAAACAAATTCCTTAATCATGTTGAAATGAGTGCTCAAGAAGCAGTGTATTTGGTATTACAAATGCCACTCAGAAAAGCCTCCAGGCAATTTGTGTTTATAAATACCTCACCATTAGAAGATCGAACAATCCTGATCAAACCATTGGAATATATTCAACAGTTGCCAGATTACTCTACAGATATTGAATGTATGGGACTTATCAGGAAGTATGCTGTCCGACCTAAAGCACTACAACATTATTGCCTTGCAGACTTTGCAGCTTGGTTCGAAATCACTAGTGACAATAAGAGAATTGAGAGCACTAACAATGATTATGAATCAGATGATAATGCTGATGACCATGATATGCAGGATACTGGTGAGGTCAAATGCTATACTGTTGGTGCGTTAAACTTTAGAAAGAGAAACAAAGCCAAGATCATCAGATATGTCCGGTTTAACAAGGAAAATGATGCAGAAAAAGTACTACAGAGAGCAACTGATGTTGTTTTTTCCTTGCAGATCTGAGAATAATATCATAGTCATGTGATACTTACCAAGAACGATACCTCCAGGTTGAATCCAAGATTAAAGACAAGGAATCAGAATATAACCACAGTGGAGATATCATTCACCAGGCAATAGATGATATTGAAAATGAAGACCCTGAGATGTATGATGAGATAGCACCAAATACAGAACATATCGAAAAGGATAAACAGCAAGTGAAAATCCCTTCCAATGAATCACCTGAATTGTATGATATTGGACAAGACATTGGGATTGCAGTCAATAGTGCAAACATAGAAGAATTGCAAAAACCTCGCTTGCCTGATTCTGAATACAGAACTCTAGTACGCAGCCTCAACAAACAACAGAAAGACTTCTTCTATGTACTGCATTGGTGCAAAACAAAAGAAGAACCAATGTACACGTTTCTCACTGGCGGAGCTGGTGTAGGAAAATCTCAAGTATTGAAAGCTCTGTACAATGCACTATTGAGATACTATTCTAGCCAGCCTGGAAGCGATCCAGATGATACTCACATTCTTCTTATGGCACCAACAGGCAAAGCAGCTTATGGTATTAAAGGCAATACCATTCACAGTGCTCTATTCATTCCAGCTAGTGAAGGATTTCATTACAAGGCATTAACATCAGACAAGCTAAACTCACTTCGAGTGAAGTTGAGAAATTTGAAAATCATTTTCATTGATGAAATATCTATGGTTGGTAATGGAATGTTAACATTCATAGATAAAAGACTGCAACAAATTATGGGTAGTAAGAAAATATTTGGAGGTGTTAGCATTATTGCTGTTGGTGATCTCTTTCAACTCAAGCCAGTGTTTGATGGATGGATATTTAATGATCTAACTGAAGATTATGGCCCATTAGCATCTAATTTATGGAAAGACCATTTTATGGCCTTTGAACTAACTGAAATCATGCGACAAAAACATGACCAGAGTTTTCCTCAACTTTTAAACCGACTAAGAGAAGGCAATCAAACAGATGATGATTTAAGGCTGCTGAACACTAGGCAGTTTACAGTCGACAACGTTCCATCAAATGCTACACATGTTTATCAGACCAACCTAAAAGTTAATTCACACAATGATGAAGTTTTTTCCCAACTAGACACTCTAAAGCTCACAATTAGATCTCAAGACATTGTCGTAGATGATGTCCCAAACACAGTCAAACAGAAAATACTAACTTGCATACCGGACAACCCTGAAAAGACAATGGGATTATTCACTGAACTATCATTGGCCATTGACCAACGAATTGACCTCTGTCTCAATGTTTCAGTTGAAGATGGAATGATT
Source organism: Apostichopus japonicus (assembly GCF_037975245.1). NCBI lineage: Eukaryota > Metazoa > Echinodermata > Holothuroidea > Aspidochirotida > Stichopodidae > Apostichopus > Apostichopus japonicus. The sequence continues at coordinate 24,204,261 of NC_092577.1, forward strand.
AATGGTGCTACTGGTATCATCAAGTATATAGAGAATGTACATGATCAGAACATTCACACTATATGGGTACAGTTCGATGACATTACTGTAGGTAAAGCATGTCGACACTTTAAAAGAGAACTGTATCATTCAAAGCTTGCTTCAACATGGACACCAATATCAAGAAGTAGTCGACAGTTCAGGATTGGTCGCAACAAAAATGCAGAAGTTGTGCGGAAACAATTTCCCCTCAGACCAGCAACTGCAAAGACAGTCCATAGATGTCAAGGAGATACAATGAAAGAGATAGTTGTTGATATGTCAGGTGCTAGATCACAATGTCACATCCACTATGTTGCATTAAGTAGAGTGACTTCCATAAATGGATTATACATTCTTGATCTTAATCCTGACAAGATTAACGTCGATCGAAATGTTGTGAAGGAAGTAGAAAATTTACGATCCATACGATCATTGAAAGCATGCAGCCATGCATTTGAAAGTACAGACAGCACTACCATCATTCATCAAAATGTAACATCACTGAAGAGACACATTTCTGACATAATTCATGACAGCACAATCACATCTGCTGATATTCTACTTTTCACTGAATGCCATTTATCAGAAGCAATCACAAATGATGAGCTGTACATTGAAGGATTTACACTATTCAAAAACATCCCATCTCATGCTCCTGTCTCAAATTCCCCATATGGCACTGTGATCTACACTAAGAATAATATCACAACACTGACTGAACATACACTGAATACAAATAACATTAAAATCTCCCTGACAACCAAAGACACATGTGCTGGAACTATTCAAATTGCACTAATTTACAGGTCCAATAAGGTTCCCATGCAACTATTCCATGATGAATTGAGTAACTTTTTAAGTCACATAGATCATTCACAACCAACATTGATTGCTGGTGATTTCAATGTTGATGTACTCCAAAACTCACCAGACAGTAAAAGCCTGATTTCTTTATTCACAAGAACATTCAATTACAAAGAAATCATACTTACTCCTACAACAGACTATAACTCATGCTTAGATCACATATACACAAACATTCCTACAAGTAAAATATTTGGTAGTGGAGTCCTTGAGAGCTATTACAGTCATCACAAAGCAACTTGGATTTCTTTGCAGAACTTCCATGAAAACACAACAAGTTAAACCAAAATATGTGTACCATATGTCCTATGTGCTTACCATAGAACTACAAACTCCAACAACTTCATTTAATTGTTAACAATTACTGTCAATACACTTAATTACACAACATAATTTACTGTACTAACTCACTCTATACTAGCAATTTATTGTAATAATCCACTCCTCCTTGTCAGTCACTTCGATCAACCAATTGGTTTAACAGCTACTCTACACTACACTGTAATGATCACTTGATTGCCTAGATCAAGAACTACACTGTAATGATCACTTGTTTGCCTAGATCAAGAAAGGCTTCTATAAATAGGCTACCAATTCTTATATCATACAGCCTATCAAGTTCAGATACTAATTGTCATATCAATTAGGCTATCATAAAATGACTAAAACAAGTCTTGATTTACACAACAAAATCAATAGGATTTTAGTGTGCAAGTTTCCTCACATACAACTAACTCAACGGGGAAGTCTCATTGACCTAATGTGTAAAATTAAAAATATCGCCCAAGAACAAAACAACGTAGCAACTCGACTTGAATCATTTTAGGAAATCAACTGGCCTATTTCTTCTCCATCAACATGTATATTGACATAAAATCCATGCATGCTACCTGAAACAATGCTTTCGTAACAATTCTTATTATTTCTAATGAACATGATACATCCCTCTCCTAGTTTGTTTCAAGGTTTTGGTCATTTCATCATTGGTCGTAATTAGCCCTTGACCTATGCTTATGCTTTGATAAAAATTGCATGTGGGCTCAACCTATGAAAATTGTAAGAAGTATATGAATGATGTATGCAGTATACTTGAAGTGCAAACAGTGTAACAACCATTCAGAATTGTGCAATGCATACAAATTTCCATTTAAAACCAAAACACTGAAGAAATTATAGGATCAGATATCAGCTGATATTGTGAACAAATATCAGCTATCAGATCTGCAAAGAAAAACCCTAAAAATAGCAATACCAGAAAGTAACTAGACCAGGTAACTAATTTTGGGGGACCCCGATACCCAACCAGTAAACTCTGTGAAGCTGTGTAAAACTTGGCTTTACAAAATTGAACAAAATCTAACCCCTACCTATACCACACAACAAATTCTACATTACACTACCAATGTTACAAGTGCTTGATTATTACTGCAGCCATTTCTGGTTGAGCATGCCCCCACAAAAATGGGCATGATGCTATAAAGAAGAGAACTTTCTGGGCACTGTCTGTTCCAGTTACAGGTAAGTAACTTATGACAAAAGCAGGTACACAAGTGTACCTACATTTTCCCACAATGTTCAACATGACAAGTACTTTTTTCACAACCCAATCTCCAATGGAGGACATAGACTGTAACCTTAGTAAACACTTTGATTTCGATAATGCAAACTTTGAAGCTCAAACTTAGTATGCATGTTAATCATTGTACAGGGGAAAAGAATTTAGCATTCATGGCCTTGTTGGTGTGTGATTGTTCATGTGCCCATTTAGTTTGTTATCTCCATACAGTGGCATTGCCAAACATTTCAACTTAGGAGCACAGCACCTAATTGAAGGCACAATGTTTATCCGTTAATGCTGAGATAGAGAGGGATATAAAAGGGATGGGTGTCCCCCTGCCCAGCACAGCTGAGATTTCGCAGACGGAGCAACATGCATAATTTGTTTTTGAAGAATTGCTTTTTTGGAGGGTTAGTCTCTGCGATTTACATTTTATAATAAGACCGATAAAAACATGATACAAAAGATTGAAATTAACCCTTCACTTAGAGATTTTTTGATAATTTATGGGTCCTTAAAAGCAATCTGGTGCTGTATTAAAGAACTTGATTTTTCTCAATTTATATGGGAGAAATTTTTAACACTCCGTAACACACTATTTATGGGTCACCCCCTGGCAATGCCACAGTCCCCATAACAACTGAATGATGGCATTTGGAGTTGTCAGCCAAACATAATGAATGCATTATCTTGAAATATAATATGGTGATACGAAATTGTAAGTGAACAATTAATTTAGTTCCAAAAAAATATCTTAAATGTAACTTGTAGGTCATTGCAATCAAAATGAATACCGAAATAGAATCTACAAGGAACTTGCTTCATGTAGTTAACACTACATGCCGAGTATTGAGGTAATTTTATTAAACCACAGTCAAATGGCCCTGCCCCTAAATTTACTGAAATTCACCCCTGGGCCTATATACACAATTGTGTCAAACAAAACTACAGTTCAACTGATTTCTTTAATTACAATTTGTATTATTATTGTTACATGCCCAGAGGTGTTAATTGGGGCTGGGGTAATGAAGGGGCCAGGCGGCTCATCCGGCTATAAAGGGGGGGGGGGAAGAGAGACAAGAACGCTGATCGTTTGATTGATCGGACAGAAACGAGTTGTAACAGAAACTGTCCTTGCGCCCTCTATTACGACAATCAAAATTTTGTCGGGTCTACAAATAGTTCACCCATTACACTCTCCCCTTCTTTATAAGATGTCGTCCCGACATGGAAATAAATATTGTCATGGCAAAATACACTCTGCCTTACCCCATAAAACTAATTACAATATCATCAAACCAATTCCTTCTGATGAACACTAACTTAAACATGTTATATACAATAAAGGCTAAAAGTAAATAAAACAACTGTACACTAGACTGTTTCTAGGGTTACACCCTATGAACTCCAATACCTCAGACATCCTGGACCAATACCCTATCAAATTATTCTGTACATTTATACTAACTGCATGTATGACTTCCACTAGGCATTAACCTAAATTGACTACAACACAACCCACTTGTGTAGAGCAATAATACTACCACATAACCCTTGTGTAGAGCCTGGGAAGAATTGAAGTTATAAACTCTTTGGTAACGCGTAATCCCAAATGAGAAATACTTCCTTACAGTGTATAAGATCAATAATCACTAAGTACATGAATAAAATATGAATGCCCATGTCACATATGAAGATTTCAATAAAGACAGCATGCATATTGGTAGAATCTACTACATGTAAAACAAACATCAACAGCCTTTCCAGTCTCTAAATGTGTCTAACCATGAATATGGTCCAAACTCAAGATAATTGTTTTTGATTTTTTTTTCTTAAAACATATACTACAGTCACTTAAAACCAATATTCCCTAAAACATTGCTACAGGCCTAGGATACCTCATGGCCGATGGAGGTGGATAGCCCGGCTGTTGAAACCACTGATGCTGCATGGGTGCCATTGGATACCAGACATCATATGGAGCAATAGGTGGGGTACCAGATACAGTGTTAACTTGTGGGTGATGCTGCCGATATGTTGGTACACCGAGTTGGTTATAGGTAAAAACAGTCCTAGGTACTCTAATCCTAGACGTCCTCACATCCTGTTCAGGCTGCACCTCTGGATCATTCTCAGGTACTGGTTCATCTGATGGGATTACTCTTTCCAAGTTACCCCCTTCCTCTGTCAGAGTGTCCGGTTCCACTTGTTGGACATTACCACCATCATCATCAGGCAGTGACATCTATCCTCCAGGAATATTATCAGCTGGCATTTGACTGGCTACATATATAGGAACATCCCAGTCACTGTCACTAGATTCTCCCTCGGATTCAGTCAGGTTTTGGGACTTGTTGGGTTTCACCTTCTTAGTCTTACGACTCACTGGCTGTGGCTCCTCCAATGGCAAGGAGTCACATGGCAACAAGAGGTTCCTGTGAAGCGTCCTCTTCCTTCCTTTCCCCTCTCTGGGGTCAGTTCGTACACAGGGACATCTGGTAGAAGTTGTTTGATCACAACGTAGATGTGTTCCTCCCAATAAGGCCGTAATTTAGCAGGGCCTTCATGGGGGCCATATTCTTCACAAGCACTCGGTCTCCTGGTGATAGAAAGGTGCAATGAACTCTCTTGTCATATCTGTCTTTTGCTTTCTTTGACGCCCTCATTGCATTTCTTGATGCAAGGGCATAAGCTTCCTGCATTCTCCTCTTCCACCTTTCTGCATAGTCTGTAGGATCTCCACTTCCTTCGGACTCCTCATCTAGGTCAAACAGTAGGTCTACAGGGAGTTTTGGAGATCTCCAAACATCATGAAGTAGGGTGCATATCCAGTGGACTCACACTGGATATGAGTCCAGTGTGATATGAGTGATATGATGTGATATGAGGATATGAATCCACACACTGTTGGAGTGAGTCAGTCCAATTCTTTCTGTGTTTTTCTGATTGAGAACGCAGCATACTTAACAGGGTTCTGTTCATCCTTTCAACTTGTCCGTTTCCCTGTGGATGGTAGGGCGTTGTTCTGGAGTGTTTGATACCAGCATGCTCCTGAAGTTTTGAAAATAGTTTGTTTTCAAATTCACGTCCCTGATCGTGATGGAGTTTCCTTGGAAACCCGAACTTCATGAAGTAGTCATTGAACAGTTTGTCAGCTGCGGCAGCTGCAGACTTGTTTCTCGTGGGGTAGGCTTGACAGAACCGAGTGTAGTGATCCAGGTCCAGGCGATCACCAGGTGCAACGTAGCCGAACCATATACCATAAATTGACCTTGGAGGTCCAAGAAGAGAGTTTTTAGAAGAGAGTTCAGTTCAGTTCTCGTGGAGTGCGGACGTGTTTTCGGCTGCTCTCCACTTTTCGTTGACCACACCTTTTTGTGTTTTTACGTTGGCCTTTCATTAGTTTGCAGTTAGTGTTAGTGTAGTTTGTGTGTTTTGGGTTTGTTTTCGTTTTGGTTTTTGTATAGGTGCGTGGCTTTGCCACACCCCTAGCTGTCACAAAATGGTATTGTTGAGTTTTTCGGGGGAGGCTAAGGTCGTCCCCGGACAAGTTTTTTTTTCAGTTTTGCGTTCTGTTGGTTTAAAAGTCCCTGGAGAGGTTGACGCGCTTCAGCGTAAACCTCTCCGGGGTATGAATTGTTTTGATGTTCGTTTTACCTCGGAGGCTGCCCGCGTCCGAGGCGTCCATGTGTTGGAGGGAGTCGAGGGACTGAAGGTCACACCGTATGACAGTTCGGTGTGGGTGACAGTCCTCCATCTCCCTCTGGACATGTCTGAACAGGTTGTTGTGCGGACACTGGGGCGTTTTGGGAAAGTGACCGGCTACGAGGAGCCGGAATTCCTTGAATGTAAAGGTGTCAAGACCGGAACTAGACGAGTTAGAATCGAACTCAAGTCCGATATCCCCTCTACCTTGTGGGCTAATGGGCACAGGGCCCACACTGCATATCCGGGCCAGCCTCGCACTTGTTGGGGGTGTGGGCTGGAAGGGCATGAGGCCAGGTTGTGCCCGAACAAGCGGTGTAGCCGCTGTTTACAGGTTGGGCATGCCCTGGCCGAGTGTAAAGGGGATATCGTGTGTAACTCGTATGGGGAAACGGGCCATCAGGCCCGTTTATGCCCAGACCGCTCATACGCCGCGAGAGTGGCTACGGGCGTGTTTCAAGCGGTCCCCGTCCCGGCCTCTGACACCGTACCACCTGATGCTCCTGTCGTCGCCCCAGTGTCAGACACTAGCGCCCCGGTGGAGGCTTTGTTCCCCCTTTCGTGTCCGACCTCTCCCCTGATCGAACTTGCCGAGACTGCCAGCCTGCCCACTAAGGCAGAGCAGGACAAAACGGCGGAGATGGTACTAACGGAGTGGCATGCGGCGCAGGATGCCGCTTGTACTGGTTTACCTGTAGCTTCGCCCGCTATCGGTGATACTAGTTGGGCCCCGAGTCAACCGGCCCAAGAGACATTGAGTGGCCCAGAATCTGACTCGCCAATGGAGGACTGCACTACAGCCTTATTAGTTGTGGCTAAGGAGTCCTCCGATTGGTTTGATGAGACGAAACAGGCCACTGATCTCATTGACTCGAGTGGGCCTTCCACCCTACCCGCAGCCGCTTCCGTTATACCGGACACGATGGTCGCTAGTGGACCTCCTGTTCCTAACAGGGAGGTCCACTCGATCAATGACGAGAAGCTAAGAACTCTGCTCCCTCGTAAGAAAAGGGGGAACACTGCCAGGGGCCTGGAAAGACCCATATTGGGAAAACTTCGCAGGTAATGCGCAGGCCTGTTGTCTACCATCGGGACGGCGTACCCCGGATGAAGTTTTGGAGTGGGTTATTTTTCAGGCGTGTGTGTGGGGGGTTGTGTGGTCGTTACATCATATGGGTTGGGGGGGTTCTGTTTGTGGTTTGGAGTTGGCTTTTTGGGGCTGGTTTGTGTAGCGTTATTGTTTTGGTTCTGTTGGCCTTTGGGTCCGTGTCCATTTCATGTCACGTTGAACGCTACATTGAATACATTTGTGGGTGAGTGAGAGATTTCTGTTTGTGGGTTTTCAGTTGGGTTTTTGGTGGTTGTTAAACAGACTGGAATTGTTTTGGTTTTGTTGACCTTTGGTCCGTGTCCGTTTTTCTTTGCACGTAAAAAGCACGATCCATTACTACCAATATATACTCATATCCCTTACATCTCTCCAAGTGCAAGAAATCTATGGAAACAACTTCAAATGGCTCAGTTGTTTGTATAGGGACCATGGGTGCAACTGTGTGTCTTGCAGGCTTCTTTCTTTTCAGGCATTCGCATTCCTTTGTAACATAGTGTTCAACCTGCTTAGCCATATATGGCCAGAAAAACCTCTGTCTTGTCAACTCCAGGGTTCTTTCGACTCCTACATGACCCATGTCATTGTGTAATGCCTTCAACACCAACTTCCTATACTTCTCTGGAAGGAGGAGCTGCTTTCTGTTTATGGTTCTCCTCTGTAATAGTCCCCTGTCATCTATTTCAATCTCCTTCCATTTTCCAAGTAAGATTTGCACCCCCTTCGATTCTTGTCTCCTCTCTGTTTGTTTTGGAAGGTGCCCCTGACGTTTGTACTGAAGAACCTTTCCAATAGTATCATCATTCTCTTGAGCAGCTTTTAGGGTGTCAACATCTATTGAGCCAAGGGTTGGTCGTGCTGCAGCCGTAACAGTCTCAATCGCATCCAAACTGCAAGGTACAGCATCAATGCAGCTTATATCGCCTTTGTCAATCGCCTGTAGATACTCCTTTGCTGCTGCTATGACACCATCAGGTATTTCCATAACACAATCATTGACCAATTCTTCCATGTTATCAACGTTAATAGGCATTCGTGATAACGTGTCGGCATCATTATTCCTCTTGCCAGGTCTGTACTTGATGTTGAACCGAAAACTTGCAAGTTCAGAAACCCACCGTTGGCCAGTGGCATTAAGACGAGCAGTTGTCAACACATAGGTGAGTGGATTCTTATCAGTGAAGACGGTGAAGTTAACAGCACACTGCAGATAATCACGGAAACGGTCTGTAATTGACCACTTTAGAGCCAAAAATTCTAATTTGTTAGAATGATAGTTCTTTTCTGCGGGTGACAACGTCCTGGATGCAAAAGCAATGGCTCGCAACTTTCCTTCTTGTCGTTGGTACAAAACTGATGCCAGGCCTTGGTTCGATGCATCCGTGTGGAGGATAAATGGCAATTTAAAGTATGGATATGCCATCACCGGTTGTTGGGTAATCTGATCAACTAGACCATCGACAATACTTTGGTGTTCTTGTGTCCAATTAATCTGTTCCCTCGAATTTGGGCTGTTTTTACTAGTCTTCTTCTTCTTTTTCCCATTCGATGGCGTTTTGTCATTGGTCTTTGTTGATTTTCCAAGGAGGTCATACAGTGGTCTGGCTCTAATGGAAAAAAATTTGTCTAGGCTCACCAACAGTTGTAGGCGTTCTCTCCTTCAGAGCCAGGACAGGTTGTATCTCTGCACGGTCCATCTTATAGCCCTCTTCTGATACTACTCTACCCAGGTATCTAACCTGCCTTTGGAACAGTTTACATTTCGATGGCTTGAGTTTAACACCATGTAGCTGTAACCGTTTGAGGACTTTCCGGAGATTTTCGACATGCTGGTCAAAAGTTGGGGCAAAAACAAGAATGTCATCCAAGTATACAACACAGATTTGATTGTTGTACCCATCTAAACAATTCTCCATGGCCCTCTGGAACTCGGCTGGTGCATTCTTTAGACCAAAAGGGATTCTTCTCCACTCATGTAGGCCCCATGGTGTAATGAAGGCTGTCAGATGTTGGCTTTTTTCCGCCATAAACCCCTGGTGGTAAGCCTTCCCTTGGTCCAAGGTAGAGAACCATGAATTACCTGCCAAGCCATCTAAAATATCCTGTATTTTTGGGATCGGTTGGCGGTCATCGATAGTTTTCCTGTTTAATTCTCGATAGTCGATACAGAGTCTCAGCGTACCATCTCGTTTGCGTACGCATACCACTGGAGAAGAATAGTTGGATTTGGACCTTGTGACCCAGCCTCGGTTGATGAGATCTTGAAGGTAGTCTTTAACTTCTTTGTACAGGGGGCGAGGAATGCTGGCATAGTTTTTCTGCACTGGTCTTGGATCACTTACATGGAATCTCATTTGAAGGTCTGGAACACAACCTTGGTCAAAATCATCTCTTGAGAAGGCAGCATTTTCTTCTTTCAGCATTCGTGTGACAACTTCCCTCTGTTTCACAGTTAAACCTGAGAGATCCACGGGAGGGCACCATTGTTCCTTCTGTTCACTGGCACTTTCTTTGGCTTCAGGAATAGCACTTTCATGTATGTCTTTGCCCACCTCAGAACCTCCTTCACAAGCATTAACAATTGCTTGTACCCGTAAAGTCATCTCTTCATCTTCGTCATCACAGGGTAAGTGGAGACAAGATTTGATTGGTTCCACACAACCCAGCATGGTGCGTTTTCTGAGCCACAAATCTCTGTTACTGGTGTTGATTACTGGAATCTGAACTCTGCAGGAAGATCCCTTGTTAACGGGGACCACGGTCTCTGGAATTTCAAGCCCCTCAGGCCACCCTTGTTCTGGATTAGGATGGAAGAAAGCAGACAAAGTATTCTGTTCTGAACCAAAATGGACTCTACATGAGACTAATTACATCTGACCTTTCTTAACACAGATGTCCTTCCTTCCTGTCCTACATCGGGCTGAAACTTGGTCACCTTCTAAGACTGCTTCAATTAGAGACCGAATGGCCCCTTCTCTTCTACCAGGCAGCAGTTTCTGCAGAGAGTTAACCAAAGTCTTCTCTTCCTCTGTATCCTCAATGACATGACGGATGACATTTGTACCCAGGATAGGCATCTCACGTTCACCAGGACAAACAAGCATCGGTACTGTAAGTGGCTGGAGTCCAGAATCTTTTGTTTTTAACTTTAAACTGACCTCCACCCAACCACTGTATGGGACATCAAGATCATTTGCCCCTTTTAAGTCCAACGTCAAGCCGTCTAATAACTCGCCAACAGGTCGGGGTGACTTGTCTACTAGGTGATCCCTTAACCATCTCTCGGGTAAAATAGAAACCTGTGCCCCTGTGTCCCACAGAACCTTCGTCTCAACACCTTCTATCTGACACTCCACTGCACAACCAATTTTACCACTCTTCTATTTGCAACTGGGTAGACAACATTTCTGTACTTTGAATCTTTAGGCATATCCTGGGACATTAGACCTTTGTGGGATGCTCCTCGTCCCTCAGGAGGGACCCCTGATCGTTTCCCGGCTGTCGACAAAACCGTGCAAAATGACCTACATTGCCGCATTTGAAGCAGTGTTGACAACTATTTCCTTTGTTTGTCTGCTGACACTGAGGGCATCCTCTGCGTCTCTTCGGTAGTGACTGATGACCGGGTTCTGCTGTTGTTAACACCCTGTGTATCTCCGCCACTTGTGCCTTTAGTGCTTGCACTTCATCATACAAACTCTTTCCTTTATCCTTTTGTCCATCCGGTTGTATTTTCTCTGGATTTGAACTTTCCTTTACATCAATCATTGCAGCTAAAGGACGTCTCTGCTGCATCTTTTTCACCCTCTCTTTCTCTCTGCATGTCACCAAATTAAGTTTCTCCATGAGTTCCTCATCGGTGAGATTACCATATGTCAGGTAGGGCTTCATGTCATGTCTTATATCGGCATCGAGGAGTCCAGTAGAAACAGCATGGGCGAACATGGCATTTACAAGGGGCTTGTCATACTTAAACATGGCATCTGATTCTTTGGAAGCAAAGAGGACCTTCTGTTTCAATGCCAATGCTCGCAGAAGAAAACTCTGGGGAGACTCACGTGCGCCCTGAGAAACATTGCATAACTCTTGATAGAGGTCTGTAGCTCCTCTCTCCTGAAAATGAGCCCGCAAAAGTCGTCTCAGTGTGGGTAAATCGAGATTGTCCCTACCTTCTAGGTAGATCCTGAACTGCAGTCCTGGGGTGATTGACTTAATTATTTCCTCGACAATCTCTTTTTCTGGAACGCCTTTATGGGAGGCACTCTCCACTTGGTGCATAAGAGACATAAAGCTAAGTTTATCCTTCTGTCCAGGTTCCCCTATCTGTCCCTGGATTTTAAAATCCTTTCTATATGGTATGGTTGGGGTTGACATCTTGGAATCTGGTGGTAATTCTTCCTCTGGCAGCTTAGACTTCAGTTCTTTCATTTTACGTTCGCACTCTTTGATGGCCTCCATAACCATGTTGTTGTCCTCAGCGTCTTCTTGGCTAGCCATATTGCCGGTCTAGGAGACGTCCTGGCAGGGTCGCCAAAATGTTACATGCCCAGAGGTGTTAATTGGGGCTGGGGTAATGAAGGGGCCAGGCGGCTCATCCGGCTATAAAGGGGGGGGGGGAGAGACAAGAACGCTGATCGTTTGATTGATCGGACAGCAACGAGTTGTAACAGAAACTGTCCTTGCGCCCTCTATTACGACAATCAAAATTTTGTGGGGTCTACTAAATAGTTCACCCATTACACTATTATAAATTATCTAATTCTTACACATCTTGGTTTCTATTCCATACAGATGGACACCTTAGAGAACATCATGCAGTCTGGGCAGTCCTCTGGTCCATATCCAAAGGGAACTAAAGTTCTCATTGTAGAAAGCAAGCTTCAGGGTGATATCCTTAATTTAGGTATCGCAGATGTAACAGCTGCAACGAAAGCAGTTTGTTACAACAAAGACATACAACAAAAACTGATGACCGGCAAAACGTTCCTGATACGGAACTTTCAAAAAGGCAGGTCTTGCCTGATATTTAACAAAAACACAAAAGTGACCAATGCCCCTGCAGTAAACAATATCAGTGAAAACATACTGGATATTGCTAGACACTTGGTGAATCCACCACAACCACAGCTTGTGTCATTGAAAGATGTGAAGCTCCCAAAGCCAGGAACTCCACAGAAGCTGATGACTATAACTGGAGAAATTGTTCAGGTAAATAAAAGTTTAGAATTTGATACAACATATTTAGATGAAACTGTAAGTATACTCCAGGTAATATTCATGACTCTGTGGATCCTTCTAAATAATCTTAAAGTAGCATAACACATATTAGCTACAGAACCAAAAAGTATTTAGACTGAAATATTTCAATGCATATAGAATTAATGCTTTAAGCCAGATACAGTTTGTTTTTCTGAAATTTAGGAAAGAGTAAGAATCTATCACATGTAACATTTGGTGTCCAACATTAAGTAGAGGTAAAGTAATAAATAGCATATTCACTTTCAACGAAGTAAGAGTAAATTTGAACCTATAGTGTGCTACAGTTTTAGAATGTATCATGACAGTTATGTGCATTGTAATGTCTCCAGTGGCATGTATCGATGGTAGAATGGTTTGGTGTCCAACCGTTACACACGTTAGATCCTGTTTGTCCTTGGCTGATGAAATGGTCGAGTTTGGAGCCTCAGCTGCAGCATTAAATTTTTATTCTGGTTAACGTGCAGTTATTAAGAATTGATTATTCGGGTTAACAAGATATTTTCAGTTATGATAACAGAGTTAAACTGTAACCATGGTTAAACAGGTTTCATGGTCAGACCAAGTAACCGTGCAACCATAAGTTACCCTAACAACAGTTGCCCAACCTATGATGAGCTAGCAAGTCCCACTGCCTGCCCCATTTTGAACTTGAATTTTATGTAATGAATTACATTCAACCTTGACAATGAGTTTCCAATCACACTGTTTACAAGAAAAATGTTCTTGGTTTCAAACAGGATGAAACCACACGCACAGTGGCCAGCGGACAGGAAGTTCGAAATATAAAGACAATGCAGGACGGGATCACAAGACCAGTGGCCCTATGGAATACTGCCTCAACTTCCCCAGCAAAGTCTGGAGACAGGGTCACTGTCACATATGTGACAGTGAAAGATGACAAGTACTTGAGGCAACTTGCCCTAGGAACAAGTAGCCAGTCCACCATAACAGTAAGTACAACCACAAAATACAACCTTCACATGTAATCTTACACACATCTCCATTCCCAAGACAAAGCATATCTAACACCTAACACTAATGCAGAAAATATGAAATGAAAACAAAAAACATGTGTTTAAAAATTTAATAACTCTGTGTGCATTGGACAAAACCAGAATATATGAGTGCTTGAATGACACACAGGTTGTAACTAGACATGCATTTGCTTTAATGACACAGTAGGTAATGTATGTGTGCAAGTGGTTAAAAATTTCTCCTCATTAATGTTCAAGTAGCAACACTAATTGTAATTTGGCTTATTTGTTTATAATCACGTTTCCTTAGCTATGCTTGTGTCAATTAATGTTATACTGGGTACATAAGTTATCAATAATGAGTACACAATCCATATTGACTTCAGCACCAACCTTGTGAATATTTACTAGTAGGTGGTCAATATCTCAACAAGTCCATGACTGATTTTTAACAAAATTGTATTTATAGTATTGATGATTTAATATTAATGAAGTGCGTGGCCAATTGTAATATTCTCAGCAGTGTCAAAATTAATAATTATAGGCCCATAGTGAGTAGACATTCCCTATTTATAAGGTATCGATCTCATGAATATTAATGATGGTAGGACATTACATTCTTTAAAATGTCAACTATTGATTCCTTGCTAGAAGCAACATGAAGCTATGCAGTCACGCTTGTTTGTAAGTGTGTCTGTCACACCACTTATAATACCATATCTCAAGTAGTTCAACTTGAAACTAAAAAAACAAGAATACAAATCACAATGGAGTTCATCTTAGTAATTATAATCATTTCAATGCCAACTAACAACTTTTAAAGCCAGTAACTTCCTTCTGTTTGGAAGCCAGTAACTTCCTTTTGTTTTGAAGCCAAAGCTCAGAAAACTTCTCTCTGAAAATTTATAGGCCTTCAACAAACATATGTAGATACTCATTTGATATTTGTACCACACTGGGAATAATATGAAAGCACAACCAAATGGCTATCAATTTTTCTCAACTTTGAAGGATTTTATTATGGGGTACAGCAACCGACAGCAAGAGTATGATAGCCTAACTAACAGTGCCGTCAGTTATTTCAATTAATAACATGATCAATGACTTCAGATAGTTGAGAAAACATGTGGAATGATAACCCAACAAATAAGCTAATACTAAAACTCTTTACTTTCCTACTCCAGGCACCATACTGAAATCCCAATCTCCAAAGAGCAATTAAGTTACCTAGAACATCCATATCTAGTGTACCTAACTGATATAAAAATACCTTGGGTGGCTCAATATGACCGAAACTGTTTTTTTTTTTCACTTTTCATTTCGTTGCACATTCATGAACCACAGACTACAGAAGTCTTAAGTGAAATTACTGGTGCAGAGGTGGATGAACAAGGAAACATTCTTTTCATGGTACTGCATCAAGATGATTTCAGACAGCTGACCCTCCCATTAGAGAAAACTGACATCTTCCTCGCTGGTGCTACACTGGACTCCAAGCTCCAAACAATCGGGAGTACAAAGTACAAGTTTCGAGTACAAGGAGCTATCATAAAAGACATGGCCCTAGCCGTGTGTGTTTGCGTGTATGTTTGTATGTGTTTGACACCTGACCTTGTTACAACTATAACTCAAGAACAAAATGGTGGATTGCTACCATACTTGGTATATATAATCCCCATAGTGAGTAAATGATCCCTATTGTTTTTGGTTTTTGGTATGCATCCTATGAATATTAATGAGTGGGCACGGCATAATGTCAAATCATGAAAATGTCAATATCATTGTAACCATATGTCCGATTAGCTTCATACTTTGTATGGTTATGTTAGTTTATAGTAGGAACAAAATTATATGAACAGCAAATTTCATATCATTAGTATTCATGAGTATTCACTCAAAATAGCTTGTTACTACGACAACTCAATAAAAAAAATGTTGGATTGCTACCATACTTTTTATAATCCCCATAGTGAGAAGACGATCCCTATTGTTTTTGCTATGTGTCCTATGAATATTAATGAGTGAGCAGAGCTTAACTCATTAATATTCACAAAATCATGTCTGTAAATAGACCCTAATATCGGAACCATAGAACGTTTTCGTTCTCTGGTGTATATTTATATGCTCCAAAAAACTTGGGGGGGGGGGGAAGGAGGGGGCAAAAAACAAAAGATCCGTACACCTTATATTGGGAAGCAGCAATTATCTTATCTGCTCCAACACGATTGAACAGTATGTTGCAACATATTTGTCATGTTTTTCTTCTTGTTGAGTATGAGTGTGAAGGGCATGAGTTATACACAACACTTATATTTGATATTAAGCATCAACAATATTGTCACCAGGTGTGAAGCTATCTTGCATACATTTCAAACAATTTTATATCTCTTCTGTACAGTTCAAAACTTCACCTTCTATTTCTGACCATTTCTTTTAATATTAGCTATACTTTATCCATTTCTTTATTAACTATACTTTATCAACTATTTTTTTTTAAACTATTGTACAGTTCCATGAGATTTGAGATTTTTTTGGGTTTCCGTCTGAAAAAGTGTGACGGAATTATACATAAAACACTTTCAGATCCACCTTGTGTGAGGAGAGTTATATTAAGTTCAAAAATTGTCACTTAACCATATAAATGGACAAAGTAAACTGTTCACCATCATATTACAAATATTTAGCAATTACTAGAATTTCGATAAAAACAAAGGGTGGGAGTGGAACTACAAAGTTGTAGACAAACACTTTTATATCAAGCTCTTATAAGTTAAAGCTAAATTCACAGTCACTTACTTTCATAAATTTATCTATGACATGAACATCGTAACATCGGATGCAGTAACATATTACGTAATATATTAAAAGTTTTATCATTACTTCCTTTTTAACATATCTTCTCTTTTTTAACATTATTGCCACCTTGACTTGTTCAAAAAAATAAATATATTTTTGGCTGAAACAACTAAATCCATAGTCTCCGCATATCATTTTTGGTTCCTTGCTTTTATAGCAAAAGGAATCTATGCATTCAACTTGGTGTGTGTGTCTTTATGCGGCATGTTTTGCAGCAAGTCCAAGGACTTGAACAAAGGAATTGTAAGTCCTCGGAAGACAGATTCAATAGGAACAAAGGGCCTCGGACGTACAAACAATGCTTAGGGTATCGTCAGGTTTACGCGCCGCACAAAAACAACTCCCAGTGCCAAGGTGACACATGGTTGATATTTTGGGACAAGTTGCAAATGGTATAGGGGAATATTTTCAAACTTAACGGTCATGTGATCCAAGGTCATCAAAGGTCAGTTAATGTTAAAAAAACTAGTATTTGGGGGGGGGGAGAAAATGGGCCAAGCAAAAAAATTGTTCAATTTTTATAGTTTTTGATGGTATATTCACGTCCCACCGATCAAAAATGTCAATGGGTTGACCCCAGGTAACTTTTGTGTGTGAAGTTATATTAGGTCAAAGTTAAATTTTCAGACATTTACTGCAATAACTCCCAGTGCCAAGGTGTAACACGGTTGGTAGTTGGCTTTCGTGGAGTGCAGACGTGTTTTTCGCTCTCGTTCTCGCTCTACATCTGATAATTTTTTTTTCACTGTACTGTACTGTACTGTGCTATATTTCCCGCCAGGCGGGTGTGCGCCAGTTCGTATATCGTTATCGTATATAGTCATCGTATATTGTATTTTATCCAACCTATCAGCCACCTTCGGTATCATGGCATCGCGCCGTGATTCCAAAATTGTTAAGTTAACCTTCACCGGTGAACAAGCGGTTCCACCGGTGCAAGTTTTTAGTATTTTAAAGAGTAAGGGTGTTGTTGTGCTGGAGAGGTTGATGCGTTGCAAGCTCTCCAGGGTCGTAATACTTATGATGTACGTTTTACAAGTGACGTGACCCGGCAGAAGGGTGTCACGTTGCTGAGTGGGGTTGAAGGTTTGACAGTTACTCCATACGAGCGTTCCGTATGGGTAACTGTCATCCACGTAGGACTAGAGGTGCGTCAGGAACTTGTCGCAACTGTTTTAGGTCGGTTTGGGGCTGTCAAGGCCATCAAAATGTGCTCCTACGCACAGGCCCCTGGGGTGTTGAACGGGCACCGACAGGTTCGGATCGACCTCAAGCAGGACATTCCCTCCTTCCTTTTTATTGCCGGGCATAAAGCTCACGTGCGTTACCCCGGTCAGCCCCGTACCTGCTTCAGGTGTGGGGAGACCGGGCACGAAGCCAAGGGCTGCCCAAACAAAAAGTGTGGGCGCTGCCTTCGTCTTGGGCATGATACCTCTGCTTGCCCAAGCGAAGTTGTGTGCTCACTCTGTGGGAAGGAGGGGCATGTTTTTCGCGCTTGTCCCTCCTCTTATGTCTTTATGACAAAGAGTGGGGGTCAATCAAAGGCGCCAAGTTCTGGCGCACCTACTGCCTCGGAGGAAGCTCCACGCAAAGAGGGGGAACCGGCTGCACCTAGTTCACCCTCCCCCGTAGTTGCAGACCCCAACCCCGTGCCCGCACCGGGAAAGTCTCCACCAGCTTCCCCTATCAACTCGTCCAGTTCCGTCCCCAGACCGCCGCCGGTATCGCCAGATCCGGAGACTCTGTCCGACGGCGACTCCGGGGACTCGGTGGTCATCGGGTCTCCGGAGGCTCTGTCTGACAGCGACTCCGGGGGCTCGGTGATCGTCGAGCCAAAACGTGCCACTGGGACGAGCTGGTACGACGAGATGGGGGAACCCTCTCTAAAAAGGTCGGCCTCAAGTGACGACTCGGACGACGATATGTCGTCTAGAGCGCGCTTGAAGCTTACAGAATCGTCGTCGGCGTAGTTTTGCCCCATTGCCCTCTCATGGCCCATACATTTTCAGTTGCCACTTTGAACGTGAACGTAAATGGCATGAGGGATCATCGCAAGCGCAGTCGCATTTTCCAATATTGTATTTCAATGGAGGTCGACTGCGTTTGCCTGCAAGAAACACATATTTTGGAAGAAGATGTCCCTCTATGGGCTTATGAGTGGAGTGGTGGGCTGCATGCTTCGTTTGGTTCGTCTTCATCCTGTGGCACTGTCATCCTTCTGTCACCTCGTCAGGCGGGTTGTGCCACTAGGGTGGAGACGGATCACGAGGGCCGATTGGTTTGCATTCTTTTCAAGTATCCACAGGGTAACATCTCTCTCTGCAATGTGTATGCTCCCAATCGGCCTTCTGCTAGACGAGAATTTTTTAACACGCTGCCTTCCTTTGTTCCTGGTAGTGCACCATGTGTCATGGTCGGAGACTTTAACTGTGTCCCAGACTCGGGTCTTGACAGACTCGGGGCTTCTGTGTCTGCTAGTCCTGACGCTGGGATCACAGAATTGGACAGATTCACTTCGGCACACCTTTTAGCCGATGTCTGGAGGCATATGCACCCGTGTAGTACGGTGTATACGTGGGTGAGGCCTAACGGAGAAGATGCCTCCAGGATAGATCGAGTGTATGCGCCCGTAAGTTTTACATTTTCGGGTGGCGAGACGCTCAGCTGTCCGCTCTCTGACCATGACACTGTGGTAGCACGTTTTGTTTTGCCTTCCATTTTCCCCATCGGGCGGGGCCTATGGAAGCTTAACTGTCGGATTCTTGGCGAGGCAGAGTTCCGCCAGGGTTTCGAGACCAGGTACAAAGAATGGCAAACATTGAAGCCGGCCTTTGCTTCTACATCCCAATGGTGGGATGATGTCAAGTTGCGCATCAAACGCTACGCAATTCAGTATTGCGTGACCCGCGCACGGCGTCGAAGAGAAATTCTCGAAGCTGTGCGCGGAGGTGAAGTTTGGCGACCCTTCGGCTGTCATCGCTTTGCAGACTTATCTCGATGAAAAGTACCACGGTGCCCGCGTCAGGGCCCGTGTCGAAGCGGTGGAAGCCGAGGAGCGCCCTTCACTGAGGTTTTACCAGTCCGTTAGCTCATCGGCAGGTGACAGACGCGTCCCGTCTGTGCGCACTACCGATGGGACCGTGGTCAGTGACCCTCACGGCATTGTCCGCGTATATAAAGAGTATTATTCGAGTTTGTTTACGCGTGGCAATGTCGACTTGTCGGCACAGGCTGATTTATTGGGGGAATCTCAAAAACCGTTCCCCACGATGTCAATGATATTTTGGGGGGCGGAATAACCACTGTTGAGCTTTGGAAGGCGCTTTCGAAGATGAAGAATGGCAAGTCCCCGGGTTCGGACGGGCTTCCGAGGGAGTTCTACCGAACCTTCTGGGCAATAATAGGACCCGACATCAGAGCCGTCTTCGAGGACGCCTTCCAAAACGGACTGTTAAACCAAAGTCAACGTATGGGCATGATTACTTTGCTGCCCAAGTCTGGGGACCCCTTGGATCCCCGTAACAAGCGTCCGATCACCTTGTTAAATGTGGACTACAAGTTGCTGGCTAAGGCTTTGTGCAACCGCCTTGCACTGGCTATGCCGCATCTTGTGAGTGATCTCCAGACTTGTGCAGTGAAGGGTCATTGCATCCAGCAGAACTTGTGGTTGATGCGCGACTTGACCGACTTTGTTATTGAGCGTGATCTGCCATGTGCATTGGTGTCTCTGGACCAGCAGAAGGCTTTTGACATGGTGGATCGCGGTTTTTTAAAGAATGTATTGGAGACGTTTCAGTTGCACCCAAATTTTCGTAACTGGATTTCTGTTTTGTATGAACAAAGTTTCAGTTCTGTTATCGTAAATGGGTTTTGTTCGGAGGTTTTTAACGTAGAGAGGGGGGTGCGCCAGGGGTGCCCTCTGTCTCCATTACTTTATGTTTTGTTTAGCGAGTCCCTCTCTCGTCTTTTGGAAAGGGACTCCAGACTTGTTCCATTCGTTGTGCCAGGGGGTGCCAAAGTGAAATGCGCTCAATATGCAGATGACGTGACATGTGTTGTTTCGAGTCTGGGCTCCTTTCGCGCACTCTCGCAGGATTTATCTATTTTTGAGAGAGCTACCGGGGCGAAGTTGAATCCAGAAAAGACGAAGGGCCTTCGTCTTGGTAGCTGGAGATACAGAGACTTACCATTCGGTGCGTCGTGGTCGGATCAGAATATCAAAATTAATGGTATATGGTTCGGCTACGATGCACCTGGTGATGTCACCTGGAGCGAGAGGGCTGAGGTATTTGAGAGCAGGCTCGAAACCTTTGGCACCCGCTGGCTTTCGATCCTAGGGAAAGTCACCGTAGTTAATCGTTTTGTTTCGCCCATCTTGTGGTACCCGGGCGCGGTGTATCCAATTCCGCGTCGCGTCCTGGTGCGGTTGGAGAGAGCGATATTTTCATTTATTTGGTCGGGTGGTACAGCGCTTGTCAAAAGGGCGGTAATGTACCAAAAACTGGAGAAGGGTGGGTTAGGGGTGGTTCATCTGGGAAGTAAGTTAACTTGTTTGTTATTTAAGCAGTTGTTTGTAGCGGTAACTGACCCAGGGTTGCCTTGTTCATATTTTGTACGTTTTTGGGGCGGTTTGCACCTGCGTCGATGGGTCCCGGCGCTGTTTAGCAACAGAGAACCGCATAGTAGTACTCCAAACAGGGTGGTGCGTGTCATTTGCTCCGCTCTGATTGAGTTGCCCCCTGTTGACCTGTCACAGCCGGCCCTCGTTCACAGTTCGTTGCGGGATAGGGCCTTGAATGCATTTTTTTGTACAGGGACGTCATCCTGTTGAAGTATGGCGTTCGGTGCATTCAAGGCTGAATGGTTGCAGGCTCCGTGACCTTCCATGGAGAATTGCACACGGTGCCTTGGTGACCAATCTGAAAAGGTATTACTGGCGAGTGGGTGATGGACTGTGCCCGAGGACCGGCTGTGACAGCTTAGAGAGTACTGCCCATGTTTTTTGGCATTGCCCCTTTGTTTTGAACTTGTGGGAGTGGTTTCAGTCCTGGACCGACCGTTTAACGGGAGACCGTTCCTGGTCGGTAGGACAGGGTTTTGTTTTGTATGGATTAGATCCTCCAGTTTGTTCCGTTGCTGTGTTGCAGCGTATTATTTATGTGCTTTTTACGTGACCCGTCATACGGGATACAAAACGTCACGGCCAAACGGCACTACCAAACCATCCCATTCTTACAAACGAACCTCAGGTCAAGCGAGCCAAAAAACAACACATGTCACGTCATCTGCATATTGAGCGCATTTCACTTTGGCACCCCCTGGCACAACGAATGGAACAAGTCTGGGGTTGAAGGTTTGAGTTACTCCATACCAACGTTCCGTATGGGCAACTGTCATCCACTAGAGGTGCGTCAGGAACGTGTCGCAACTGTTTTAGGTCGGTTCAGGGCTGTCAAGGCTATTAAAATGTGCTCCTATGCACAGTCCCCTGGGGTGTTGAACGGGCACCGACAGGTTCGGATCGACCTCAAGATTCCCTCCTTCCTTTTTATTGCCGGGCATAAAGCTCACGTGCGTTACCCCGGTCAGCCCCGTACCTGCTTCAGGTAATAGGAGACCGGGCACGAAGGCAAGGGCTGCCCAAACAAAAAGTATGGGCGCTGCCTTCGTCTTGGGCATCATACCTCTGCTTGCCCAAGCGAAGTTGTGTGCTCACTCTGTGGGAAGGAGGGACATGCCTTTCGCAAAGAGTGGGGGTCAAGTAAAGGCACACCTACTGCCTCGGAGGAAGCTCCACGCAAGGAGGGGAACCGGGTGAGGATTCACCTTCCGCACCTGGTTCACCCTCCTCCGTAGTTGCAGACCCCAACCCCGTGCCCGCACCGAGAAAGTCTCCACCAGCTTCCCCATCAACTCGTCCAGTTCCGTCCCCAGTCCGCCGCCGGTATCGCCGGTTCCGGAGACTCTGTCCGACGGCGACTCCGGGGACTCGGTAATCATCAGGTCTCCGGAGGCTGACTTACAGCGACTCCGGAGACTCGGTGATCGTAGAGCCGAAACGTGCCACCGGGACGAGATGGGGCACCCTCTCTAAAAAGGTCGGCCTTACAGAATCGTCGTCGGCGTAGTTACGATGATGAATGCAACGCATATCTCAGGTTAGTGGCGCAACTTAGGCTATGCATTAACTGTTAGGACTAGACCTAATTTCCAATGCACATAGGCCTAGACTAACTCCATATATACTGACATGGAGGTTTATAAAACATACCGTAATATTAATATACCCAGTCTTGTTACAAGATAGGCTGGATTACCTCGTAATCGACACACAGATGTACCCTAGTCCTACAAATAAAACTATAGGCTAATGGGCATACATTAGTCTCTGAACGTTACATCAGATTCACTGACTGTGACAACCTTTTAGGATCCAGCCAAGACCCATTGTGGTCATGCTGCAGTTGCTGGGGCTTCTCAGAAGTCAGTCCTACACCAGGCCAGCAATACGATATGATATAAAATGACAGATTAAGCCTCCACAGTTGTTTTAGTATTACGCCTTGTGCCGCCGGAATCACTGCGCACTGCAGGGATAAGAACGATTTTGTAATGAGGCAGTATGCTTGACACTGCTTTTTACGTGCAAAGAAAACGGACACGGACCAAAGGTGAACAAAACCAAAAACAATCCCAGTCTGTGACATCTTAATTATTATTGGCTTAACTATACTTCTACTCCCTACACCTGTTTCCGTTGGCATTTATGCAAATGTGCTTTACTTCAGTGTTATTGTTATAATTTATTACGTAACTGTTTGGTGTTTAACACGTATATAAAGTTTGCACGTGGAAATATACAAGGAGTTGGATTTACGTTACTGCTGTGTTCGGTATACTTATTTATCCCCCCTGACCACACGACAGTTTTGGCGACGAGGATGGCGCACATTTTACAGCCGCCAGCATTTCTTCCAGTACCGGGATCTCCAGCTATTTCATGGAGGCAATGGGAGCTTACTTTTGATAATTTTTTATTGGCCATGGGAGGCGAAAATTTCTCCGCTGGCCGCAAGACTGCCTTACTTCTACACTGTCTCGGAGTTGAGGGGCAGCGAGTATATAATTCTTTACCAAAATCTGCACTGCCTCCAGGTACTTCTAAATTTGACCATACACTCAATTTTAGAAAAAAAGTTGGAACCTACTGTAAATGTTGTTGCTGAAAGATATCGTTTCCGACAGCGGGGTCAGCATCATGGCGAGTCAATCGATAATTACGTTGCCATTTTACGACAACTTAATACCAACTGTAACTTTGCTAATATGAATGACGAAATGATTCGTCACCAAATTGTTGAGAAAACCAATCTACCGAGGGTCCGAGAAAGGCTTTTAATGGAAAAGGAGTTAACGTTCGTGAAAGCCGTAAATATTATGCGTCAAATAGAGGATGCTATTCGAGAAGCAAAGATAATTGGCGAAAACGAATCTGGTTCCAATGCACAGGACCGACAGGTGAATCAAACGAGGTCCGCCCACACCATTTTCAAGGTAACCTAATACTCATGGTTCGAGACCGCCGGAAAGACTGTTATAGATGCGGCTCGAGGGAGCATCTTGCCAACGACAAGTCAAAGGATAAATGCCGAAAATGTTCGAGAATTTGGCATTTTTTCTAATGTGTGCCGCAGCACTGGTGAGCAGGTGAGAATTCATCAAGTTACTACACCACGGGATTCTAACGCATGCAATACTACGGAAGCCGCAGGAAACGGTGATTTAAATGTTTTGATGACAAATCCCACAGGAGTGAAAGTCAAGCCTATTACATGTACGGTGAAAGTAAATGATGTGCCTCTTAATCTTATTGTTGATACAGGATCATGTTGTTCTATTATTTCTTGTGATACTTTCAGTAAATTTTTCTTGCTGGAAGCACTTGAGAAGGTTCCGACAGATGTAAATCGGACGTCATACTCAATGCATTCAATCAAAGTGTTGGGATGTTTCAAAGCTTCGGTGAGTTACTTGGAGAAAACAGCAGTGACGACCTTTTACGTAGTTGAGAAGGGGAATAACCTACTAGGCAGAGATCTGATTACTTCATTGAACATCAATATTTTGGGACAGGACTTAACGTGCAATGGTGCTTTTTACGTGACCCGCCACGCGGGATACAAAACGTCACGGCCAAACGGCACTACCAAACCATCCCATTCTGACAAACGAAACTAAGGTCTAGCGAGCCAAAAGAACATACGCCCGCCGACCTGCAGAGACAAAACGCCCACCCCCCCCCACTGAAACATTCAAAAACGTACAGAAGGACGACCCGCACGCAGCGAAACGAAAAACCCCTCCCCGGCACACCAGCGTCCAAAAAAGGCAGCCCCAGATAAACGGCGAAAATCGCCTTCAATCTGAAGGCGAATGTCAGACTTCACCGCCTCCAGGACTGCCTGCCAACTGGCAAATTTCCCCCTAAAAACCAAATTACATCTATTCCGCCAAACATGTTTTTTTACAATAGAGCAAACAAAAAGAATGCGGTGCAACACAGCTACCGAACAAACTGGAGGGTCTACCCCATATAAAATAAAGCCCTGCCCTACCGACCATGAACGGTCTCCCGTAACACGGTCGGTCCAGGTCTGGAACCACTCCCATAAGTTTACTACAAAGTAACAATGCCAAAAAACATGAGCAGTACTCTCTAAGCTGTCACAGCCGGTCCTAGGGCACAGTCCATCACCCAATCGCCAATGATATCTTTTTAGGTTGGTCACCAAGGCACCGTGTGCAACTCTCCATGCAAGATCACGGAGCCTGCAACCATTCAGCCTTGAATGCACCGAACGCCATACTTCAACAGGATGACGTCCCTGTACAAAAAAATGCATTCAAGGCCCTATCCCGCAACGAACTGTGAACGAGGGCCGGCTGTGACAGGTCAACAGGGGGCAACTCAATCAGAGCGGAGCAAATGACACGCACCACCCTGTTTGGAGTACTACTATGCGGTTCTCTGTTGCTAAACAGCGCCGGGACCCATCGACGCAGGTGCAAACCGCCCCAAAAACGTACAAAATATGAACAAGGCAACCCTGGGTCAGTTACCGCTACAAACAACTGCTTAAATAACAAACAAGTTAACTTACTTCCCAGATGAACCACCCCTAACCCACCCTTCTCCAGTTTTTGGTACATTACCGCCCTTTTGACAAGCGCTGTACCACCCGACCAAATAAATGAAAATATCGCTCTCTCCAACCGCACCAGGACGCGACGCGGAATTGGATACACCGCGCCCGGGTACCACAAGATGGGCGAAACAAAACGATTAACTACGGTGACTTTCCCTAGGATCGAAAGCCAGCGGGTGCCAAAGGTTTCGAGCCTGCTCTCAAATACCTCAGCCCTCTCGCTCCAGGTGACATCACCAGGTGCATCGTAGCCGAACCATATACCATTAATTTTGATATTCTGATCCGACCACGACGCACCGAATGGTAAGTCTCTGTATCTCCAGCTACCAAGACGAAGGCCCTTCGTCTTTTCTGGATTCAACTTCGCCCCGGTAGCTCTCTCAAAAATAGATAAATCCTGCGAGAGTGCGCGAAAGGAGCCCAGACTCGAAACAACACATGTCACGTCATCTGCATATTGAGCGCATTTCACTTTGGCACCCCCTGGCACAACGAATGGAACAAGTCTGGAGTCCCTTTCCAAAAGACGAGAGAGGGACTCGCTAAACAAAACATAAAGTAATGGAGACAGAGGGCACCCCTGGCGCACCCCCCTCTCTACGTTAAAAACCTCCGAACAAAACCCATTTACGATAACAGAACTGAAACTTTGTTCATACAAAACAGAAATCCATTTACGAAAATTTCGGTGCAACTGAAACGTCTCCAATACATTCATTAAAAAACCGCGATTCACCATGTCAAAGGCCTTCTGCTGGTCCAGAGACACCAATGCACATGGCAGATCACGCTCAATAACATAGTCGGTCAAGTCGCGCATCAACCACAAGTTCTGCTGGATGCAATGACCCTTCACTGCACAAGTCTGGAGATCACCAACAAGATGCGGCATAGCCAGTGCAAGGCGGTTGCACAACGCCTTAGCCAGCAACTTGTAGTCCACATTTAACAAAGTGATCGGACGCTTGTTATGGGGATCCAAGGGGTCCCCAGACTTTGGCAGCAAAGTAATCATGCCCAGACGTTGACTTTGGTTTAACAGTCCGTTTTGGAAGGCGTCTTCGAAGACGGCTCTGATGTCGGGTCCTATTATTGCCCAGAAGGTTCGGTAGAACTCCCTCGGAAGCCCGTCCGAACCCGGGGACTTGCCATTCTTCATCTTCGAAAGCGCCTTCCAAAGCTCAACAGTGGTTATTCTGCCCCCCAAAATATCATTGACATCGTGGGGAACGGTTTTTGAGATTCCCCTCAATAAATCAGACTGTGCCGACAAGTCGACATTGCCACGCGTAAACAAACTCGAGTAATACTCTTTATATACGCGGACAATGCCGTGAGGGTCACTGACCACGGTCCCATCGGTAGCGCGCACGGACGGGACGCGTCTGTCACCTGCCGATGAGCTAACGGACTGGTAAAACCTCAGTGAAGGGCGCTCCTCGGCTTCCACCGCTTCGACACGGGCCCTGACGCGGGCACCGTGGTACTTTTCATCGAGATACGTCTGCAAAGCGATGACTGCCGAAGGGTCGCCAAACTTCACCTCCGCGCACAGCTTCGAGAATTTTTCTCTTCGACGCCGTGCGCGGGTCACGCAATACTGAATTGCGTAGCGTTTGATGCGCGACTTGATATTATCCCACCACTGGGATGTAGAAGCAAAGGCCGGCTTCAATGTTTGCCATCCTTTGTACCTGGTTTCGAAACCCTGGCGGAATTCTGCCTCGCCAAGAATCCGACAGTTAAGCTTCCATAGGCCCCGCCCGATCGGGAAAATGGAAGGCAAAGTAAAACGTGCTACCACAGTATCATGGTCAGAGAGCGGACAGCTGAGCGTCTCGCAACCCGAAAATTTAAAACTCATGGGCGAATACACCCGATCTATCCTGGAGGCATCTTCTCCGTTAGGCCTCACCCACGTATACCCCGTACTACACGGGTGCATATGCCTCCATACATCGGCCAAAAGGTGTGCCGAAGTAAATCTGTCCAGCTCTGTGATTCCAGCGTCAGGACTAGCAGACACAGAAGTTCCGAATCTGTCAAGACCCGAGTCTGGGACACAGTTAAAGTCTCCGACCATGACACACGGCGCACTACCAGGAACAAAGGAAGGCAGCGTGTTAAAGAAATCTCGTCTAGCAGAAGGCCGATTGGGAGCATACACATTGCAAATGGCGATGTTACCCTGTGGATACTTGAATAGAATGCAAACCAATCGGCCCTCGTGATCCGTCTCCACCCTAGTGGCACAACCCGCCTGACGAGCTGACAGAAGGATGACAGTGCCACAGGATGAAGACGAACCAAACGAAGCATGCAGCTCGCCACCCCACTCATAAGCCCATAGAGGGACATCTTCTTCCAAAATATGTGTTTCTTGCAGGCAAACGCAGTCGACCTCCATTGATTTACAATATTGGAAAATGCGACTGCGCTTGCGATGATCCCTCATGCCATTCACGTTCAAAGTGGCAACTGAAAGTGTATGGGCCATGAGAGGGCAGTGGGGCAAACTACGAAGACGACGATTCCGTAAGCTTCAATCGCGCCCTAGACGACATATCGTCGTCCGAGTCGTCACTTGAAGCCGACCTTTTAAGAGAGGGTTCCCCCATTTCATCGTACCAGCTCGTTCCAGTGGCACGTTTCGGCTCGCTGATCACCGATTCACCGGAGTCGCTATCAGACAGAGCCTCCGGAGGATCGATGACCACCGATTCTCCGTCAGACAAAGCCTCCGGATCTGGCGATACCGGCTGGGGACTGGGGACGGAACTGGACGAGTTGATGGGGGAAGCTGGTGGAGACTTTCTCGGTGCGGGCACGGGGTTGGGGTCTGCAACTACGGGGGTGGGTGAACCAGGTGCAGGGGAGGGTAAAATCCCACCAGATTCCCCCTCCTCTCGTGAAGTAGTAGGTGCGTCGGAACTTGACTTACCCCCACTCTTAGTCCTAGAGACATAAGAGGAGGGACAAGCTCGAAAGACATGTCCCTCCTTCCCACATAGTGAGCACACAACCTCGTTTGGGCAAGCGGTGCTATCATGCCCAAGACGAAGGCAGCGCCCACATTTCTTGTTTGGGCAGCCCTTGGCTTCGTGCCCGGTCTCCCCACACCTGAAGCAGGTACGGGGCTGACCGGGATACCGCACGTGGGCTTTATGCCCTGCTATAAACAGGAAGGAGGGAATGTCCTGTTTCAGGTCGATCCGAACCTGTCGGTGCCCGTTCAACACCCCAGGGGCTTGTGCATAGGAGCACATTTTGGCAGCCTTGACAGCCCCAAACCGACCCAAAACCGTTACGACAAGTTCCTGCCGCACCTCTAGTCCTACGTGGATGATAGTTACCCATACGGATCGCTCGTATGGAGTAACTGTCATCCCCTCGACGTTACTCAGCAACGTGACACCTTTCTGACGGGCCACGTCACTGGTAAAACGTAAATCGTACGTATTATGACCCTGGAGAGCTTGCAAAGCATCAACCTCTCCAGGCACAACAACACCCTTGCTCTTCAAAATACTTAAAACTTGCACCGGTGGAACCGCTTGTTCACCGGTGAACGACAACTTAACAATCCGAGAATCACGGCGCGATGCCATGATACCAAAGGTGGCTAGGCCACAGGGGAGTAACAAAAAACAACCTAAAGACAGGATAGTGAAACAACAAACGATATACGAACTGAGGAAAACACACGAACACAAGCTATCACACCCGCCTGGCGGGAAGTATAGCACAGTACAGCACAGCACAAAAACAGCTGTAATAGATGAAGAGCGAGAGCAAAACGCGTCCGCACTCCACGAAAGCCAACTGCCAACTCGTGCAATGGTGTTAGTGATGTTAAGGACGATAAAAGTACTAATTTTAATACTTTGTTTTGTGATGATCCCGAGTTAAGTACAGTTATGGGTTTCATTCATAAAGTCAAAGTGAATGAAAATGTCAAACCTAAGCATCAAAAGCTTAGAAGGTTGCCTTTCAGTGTACGGGAAAGGGTTTCAAATGAATTGAAGAAGTTGGAATCCTCGGGGGTGATTGAAAAGATAGATTCTTCTGAATGGGTGTCTCCCATTGTGGTTTCATACAAAAGGTCTGGGAAAATAAGACTGCGTAGATCTTAGGGAAGTTAACAAAGCAGTAATTCCCGATTTTTTTCCACTCCCTAAAATAGACGAGTTGTTAGGGGAGTTACGTAATTCAAAGGTATTCTCTCAACTTGATCTGACATCAGCATATCATCAATTGTTATTACACCCTGATTCTAGGTCACTCACAGCATTCATAACTCATAATGGGTTATTTCAATACAAGAGAGTTTGTTTTGGTCTCTCCTCTGCTTCTTCAGTGTTTCAAAAAATGATGTATACAATACTTGCCGGTATTGACGGAGTTCAATGTTATTTGGATGATGTAATCATATATGGTAGGACTGAAGAAGAACATAATAAAGCATTGGAAACTGTTCTAGCCAAACTAAATTCTTACGGTATCAAACTGAATATTGGAAAATGCAAGTTCAATCAAACTTCAATGAAATTTTTACGACATGTCGTAAGTGAAGAGGGCGTAAGAGTTGATGACAAATATACTGCAATTACAGGTGCTAGTGTTATGAAATAGTGATACCATCTCTTTGATGTTACCGAAACACTCCATCGAGACACCTTACAGGCCTCTTGTATATTTATGTAGGTCATTGATTCAGTTTTCCCACTAGAAGTTTTAACTATTTTATTGAATCTTGGTACAGGGCCTTTTCCCAAAATAGATTCCATTGTGTCTGTGGAACATTCGAGAAGGTTCTATCGCGTGGTATGGAAGTTTCCATACAAAAGGGGATGGACTTCCAAACTCCCAACCAATCAGGGCAGATCAGTGCCAGCGCACTTATTTTTGCTTTTTACGTGACCCGCCATGCGGGATACAAAACGTCACGGCCAAACGGCACTACCGAACCATCCCATTCTGACAAACGAAACTAAGGTCTAGCGAGCCAAAAAAACATACGCCCGCCGACCTGCAGAGACAAAACGCCCAACCCCCTCCCCACTCAAACATTCAAAAACGTACAGAAGGACGACCCGCACGCAGCGAAACGAAAAACCCCTCCCCAGCACACCAGCGTCCAAAAAAGGCAGCCCCAGATAAACGGCGAAAATCGCCTTCAATCTGAAGGCGAATGTCAGACTTCACCGCCTCCAGGACTGCCTGCCAACTGGCAAAATTCCCCCTAAAAACCAAATTACATCTATTCCGCCAAACATGTTTTTTTACAATAGAGCAAACAAAAATGATGCGGTGCAACACAGCTACCGAACAAACTGGAGGGTCTACCCCATATAAAATAAAGCCCTGCCCTACCGACCATGAACGGTCTCCCGTAACACGGTCGGTCCAGGTCTGGAACCACTCCCATAAGTTGACTACAAAGTAACAATGCCAAAAAACATGAGCAGTACTCTCTAAGCTGTCACAGCCGGTCCTAGGGCACAGTCCATCACCCAATCGCCAATGATATCTTTTTAGGTTGGTCACCAAGGCACCGTGTGCAACTCTCCATGCAAGATCACGGAGCCTGCAACCATTCAGCCTTGAATGCACCGAACGCCATACTTCTGCAGAATGACGTCCCTGGACAAAAGTTGCATTCAAGGCCTTATCCCTCAACGAACTGTGAACGAGGGCCGGCTGTGACAGGTCAACGGGGGGCAACTCAATCAGCGCGGAGCAGATGACACGCACCGCCCTGTTTGGAGTACTACTATGCGGTTCTCTGTTGCTAAACAGCGCCGGGACCCATCGACGCAGGTGCAAACCGCCCCAAAAACGTACAAAATATGAACAAGGCAACCCTGGGTCAGTTACCGCTACAAACAACTGCTTAAATAACAAAAAGGTCAATTTACTTCCCAGATGAACCACCCCCAGTCCCCCCTTCTCCAGTTTTTGGTACAATACCGCCCTCTTGACCAGCTCTGTACCACCGGACCATATGAATGAAAAAATCGCCCTCTCCAACCGTACCAGGACGCGACGCGGAATAGGATACACCGCGCCAGGGTACCACAAGATGGGCGAAACGAAACGATTAATAACAGTGACTTTCCCCAAGATCGAAAGCCAGCGGGTGCCAAAGGTTTCGAGTCTGCTCTCAAATACCTCAGCCCTCTCGTTCCAGGTGACATCACAAGGTGCATCGTAGCCGAACCATATACCATTAATTTTGATATTCTGATCCGACCACGACGCACCGAATGGTAAGTTTCTGTATCTCCAGCTACCAAGACGAAGGCCCTTTGTCTTTTCTGGATTCAACTTCGCCCCGGTAGCTCTCTCAAAAATAGATAGATCCTGCGAGAGTGCGCGAAAGGAGCCGAGACTCGAAACAATACATGTCACGTCATCTGCATATTGAGCGCATTTCACTTTGGCACCCCCTGGCACAACGAATGGAACAAGTTTGGAGTCCCTTTCCAAAAGACGAGAGAGGGACTCGCTAAACAAAACATAAAGTAATGGAGACAGAGGGCACCCCTGGCGCACCCCCCTCTCTACGTTAAAAACCTCCGAACAAAACCCATTTACGATAACAGAACTGAAACTTTCTTCATACAAAACAGAAATCCATTTACGAAAATTTGGGTGCAACTGAAACGTCTCCAATACATTCATTAAAAAACCGCGATCCACCATGTCAAAGGCCTTCTGCTGGTCCAGAGACACCAATGCACATGGCAGATCACGCTCAATAACAAAGTCGGTCAAGTCGCGCATCAACCACAAGTTCTGCTGGATGCAATGACCCTTCACTGCACAAGTCTGGAGATCACCAACAAGATGCGGCATAGCCAGTGCAAGGCGGTTGCACAAGGCCTTAGCCAGCAACTTGTAGTCCACATTTAACAAGGTGATCGGACGCTTGGTATGGGGATCCAAGGGGTCCCCAGACTTTGGCAGCAAAGTAATCATGCCCAGACGTTGACTTTCGTTTAACAGTCCGTTTTGGAAGGCGTCTTCGAAGACGGCTCTGATGTCGGGTCCTATTATTGCCCAGAAGGTTCGGTAGAACTCCCTCGGAAGCCCGTCCGAACCCGGGGACTTGCCATTCTTCATCTTCGAAAGCGCCTTCCAAAGCTCAACAGTGGTTATTTCGCCCCCCAAAATATCATTGACATCGTGGGGAACGGTTTTTGAGATTCCCCTCAATAAATCGGCCTGTGCCGACAAGTCGACATTGCCACGCGTAAACAAACTCGAATAGTACTCTTTATATACGCGGACAATGCCGTGAGGGTCACTAACCACGGTCCCATCAGTAGCGCGTACAGACGGGACGCGTCTGTCACCTGCCGATGAGCTAACGGACTGGTAAAACCTCAGTGAAGGGCGCTCCTCGGCTTCCACCGCTTCGACACGGGCCCTGACGCGGGCACCGTGGTACTTTTCATCGAGATAAGTCTGCAAAGCGATGACAGCCAAAGGGTCGCCAAACTTCACCTCCGCGCACAGCTTCGAGAATTTTTCTCTTCGACGCCGTGCGCGGGTCACGCAATACTGAATTGCGTAGCGTTTGATGCGCAACTTGACCTCATCCCACCATTGGGATGTAGAAGCAAAGGCCGGCTTCAATGTTTGCCATCCTTTGTACCTGGTCTCGAAACCCTGACGGAACTCTGCCTCGCCAAGAATCCGACAGTTAAGCTTCCATAGGCCCCGCCCGATGGGGAAAATGGAAGGCAAAACAAAACGTGCTACTACAGTGTCATGGTCAGAGAGCGGACAGCTGAGCGTCTCGCAACCCGAAAATGTAAAACTTACGGGCGCATACACTCGATCTATCCTGGAGGCATCTTCTCCGTTAGGCCTCACCCACGTATACACCGTACTACACGGGTGCATATGTCTCCAGACATCGGCTAAAAGGTGTGCCGAAGTGAATCTGTCCAATTCTGTGATCCCAGCGTCGGGACTTGCAGACACAGAAGTTCCGAGTCTGTCAAGACCCGAGTCTGGGACACAGTTAAAGTCTCCGACCATGACACACGGCGCACTACCAGGAACAAAGGAAGGCAGCGTGTTAAAAAAATCTTGTCTAGCAGAAGGCCGATTGGGAGCATACACATTGCAAATGGCGATGTTACCCTGTGGATACTTGAATAGAATGCAAACCAATCGGCCCTCGTGATCCGTCTCCACCCTAGTGGCACAACCCGCCTGACGAGCTGACAGAAGGATGACAGTGCCACAGGATGAAGACGAACCAAACGAAGCATGCAGCTCACCACCCCACTCATAAGCCCATAGAGGGACATCTTCTTCCAAAATATGTGTTTCTTGCAGGCAAACGCAGTCGACCTCCATTGATTTACAATATTGGAAAATGCGACTGCGCTTGCGATGATCCCTCATGCCATTCACGTTCAAAGTGGCAACTGAGAATGTATGGGCCATGAGAGGGCAATGGGGCAAAACTACGCCGACGACGATTCTGTAAGCTTCAAGCGCGCTCTAGACGACATATCGTCGTCCGAGTCGTCACTTGAGGCCGACCTTTTTAGAGAGGGTTCCCCCATCTCGTCGTACCAGCTCGTCCCAGTGGCACGTTTTGGCTCGACGATCACCGAGCCCCCGGAGTCGCTGTCAGACAGAGCCTCCGGAGACCCGATGACCACCGAGTCCCCGGAGTCGCCGTCGGACAGAGTCTCCAGATCTGGCGACACCGGCGGCGGGCTGGGGACGGAACTGGACGAGTTGATAGGGGAAGCTGGTGGAGACTTTCTCGGTGCGGGCACGGGGTTGGGGTCTGCAACTTCAAGGGAGGGTGAACTAGGCGCATCCGGCCCCCCCTCTTTGCGTGGAGCTTCCTCCGAGGCAGTAGGTGCGCCAGAGCTTGGCGCCTTTGATTGACCCCCACTCTTTGTCATAAAGACATAAGAGGAGGGACAAGCGCGAAAAACATGCCCCTCCTTCCCACAGAGTGAGCACACAACTTCGCTTGGGCAAGCAGAGGTATCATGCCCAAGACGAAGGCAGCGCCCACACTTTTTGTTTGGGCAGCCCTTGGCTTCGTGCCCGGTCTCCCCACACCTGAAGCAGGTACGGGGCTGACCGGGGTATCGCACGTGAGCTTTATGTCCGGCAATAAAGAGGAAGGAGGGAATGTCCTGCTTGAGGTCGATCCGAACCTGTCGGTGCCCGTTCAACACCCCAGGGGCCTGTGCGTACGAGCACATTTTGATGCCCTTGACAGCCCCAAACCGACCTAAAACAGTTGCGACAAGTTCCTGACGCACCTCTAGTCCTACGTGGATGACAGTTACCCATACGGAACGCTCGTACGGAGTAACTGTCAAACCTTCAACCCCACTCAGCAACGCGACACCCTTCTGCCGGGTCACGTCACTTGTAAAACGTACATCATAAGTATTACGACCCTGGAGAGCTTGCAACGCATCAACCTCTCCAGGCACAAGAACACCCTTACTCTTTAAAATACTAAAAACTTGCACCGGTGGAACCGCTTGTTCACCGGTGAAGGTTAACTTAACAATTTTGGAATCACGGCGCGATGCCATGATACCGAAGGTGGCTGGGCCACAGAGGAGTAACAAAACAAACTAAAGATAGGTTGGATAAAATACAATATACGATGACTATATACGATAACGATATACGATATACGAACTGGCGCACACCCGCCTGGCGGGAAGTATAGCACAGTACAGTGAAAAAACAGTTATCAGATGTAGAGCGAGAGCGAAAAAACACGTCTGCACTCCACGAAAGCCAACTGTCAACTGCCAGCGCACTTATTTTTATATCATTAAGTTAATACAGGATGGTCAGGTTATTGGCTGCCTACT
Source organism: Apostichopus japonicus (assembly GCF_037975245.1). NCBI lineage: Eukaryota > Metazoa > Echinodermata > Holothuroidea > Aspidochirotida > Stichopodidae > Apostichopus > Apostichopus japonicus. The sequence goes on from NC_092577.1 coordinate 24,239,690, forward strand.
AATTGTGCGCAGAGGGATTTTATAGAAGTAAGGTATAAAAGGCGGCATGGGGGGCCGAAAGTTCACCACTCCGTCAGCAGTTCGTCGCTTCGTCATTACTTCGTTACGATTTCATCACTCCTTCTAATTGCTTATTTGACGGAGTCAAGTCAAATCATTGTCATTTTGTTTTATTTGTAAGAGAATCGACAGAGAAGAAATTATACCGAATCACTTATCAAATCCTATCTCGTCAAATTGTTTTTCTGTGAACTAATTGTTTTTTCCGTTCGAGACATCTCCTGAAGAAGCATAAATACGGCATGAAGATAACCCCAGTACCTTTCTATCGCGAGTCCCGATATAGTATTACTATCGGAGGAGCCGGGCTCGTCACAATATTACACTAGTGTCCCTAAGGATGAAAAAGCACTACGGTCATTTTTGGGTTTGGCCGTATACTTTTCTAAATACATACCTAATTTTGTGGAAAAGGTACAAGCACTTAGGAAAATTTTGCGCAAAGGGAATACATTCATATGGTCAAAAGAATGTCACGAAACTTTTGATGATGTGAAATTTCATATTGGTAAAGATCCAGTACTTGCTATGTATGATCCTGGACTGGATTGTATAGTCAGGACAGATGCGTCACAAGACGGGTTAGGTGCCTGTCTTTAACCAAGTCAAAAGTGGGTTAGAAGTGACCGTTTTTTGTGCGTCCCGCACTTTATCTCATGCAGAAAAAAATATTCTGTAGGGGAAAAAGAGGCCCGTGCTTGCGTGTGGGCCTGTGAAAAATGGCATGTTTTTCTGTGGGGCAGGAAATTCAAATTGTGTACTGATCACCAAGCATTGATTACATTACTTACCAAGGGTACAGATCGTCAATCAATGAGGATTGCTAGGTGGGCTTGTAGATTGATGAAATATGATTATGAAATGATGTTTACAAAAGGTTGTGACAATATTGTAGCTGATTCATTATCGAGATTACCACTGGTTTCATCAGATTTAATTTTAAGGATGATGTTCAGGAGGTAATTTGCCAGGTTTTGTGGGAACCTATGTACAAATTAATTTCTTTAGACGAGTTTAAAGAATTTTGCAGAAATGACGATCGTTTTCGTATTTTGAAGAGTTACATTTGCAATGGTTGGCCCAAATTTCAAGATGTTAAAGATTGGGCTAAGCTATTTTATTTTGCTAAAGATGAATATTGCATAGTTGGTGATATTGTTACGAGGGGTGATAGGATTTTAGTACCTCATGTGCTTACTTCAAGGGTGTTGTCAGACGCTCATGAAGCACATCAGGGGATGACCCGAACAAAACAAAGGTTAAGGGAACTCTACTGGTGGCCCATGATGGATGTTCAAGTGGAAGATATGATTAAGGATTGTTTTGTTTGTCAACAATGACAAAACTCTAAAAACTGCTTATGCTCCTTTACAACCAGTGTTGTATCCAGAAAATCACTGGGACAAAATTGCGATGGCCTGAAGTTTGTTTTACGTCCACAGTAACAACAACCAAAATTACGTGGTTTTTGAAGCAAATTTTCAGTCGAGAGGGTTTTCCGAAAGAAGTCATTACAGACAATGGTCCTCAATTCAAGTCAAAAGAATTTGATGATTTTTGGCGTGAAAGGGGAATAGTGCACCGCTGTTCATCTTTGTATTATCCACAGGCAAATGGTGCAGTGGAAAGGTTCAATTCAGCTTTGAAAAGTATAGTTCAAAATACAATCAATTTGGGTAGACCATGGAAAGAAACAGTGTTACAATATCTTGGTGTATATAGGGCTACCGCACATGCAACTACTGGGGTGTCGCCATCTGTATTGGCACATGGTAGACATATTAGAACAAAACTGAATATTGTAGGATATGGGTTGCCTAAGGTCAATGTTGGTAAAGTTAGGCATAGAGTAAAACGCCAACAACAAAGGTACGAGAAGTATGCTGATCGGAAAAGGAATGTTAAATTTAGTGGTCTTCATGGAGGAGACTGGGTTCGGATACAAAAAAGTTGGTGGGTCCAAAAAGGGTCAGGCATTATAGTGATCCTATCAGAATTGTAAAGAAAATCAGTGATCATACTTTTCAAATGTCTGATGGAAGGAAATGGAATGTGAGTAAATTAGTTAAGTGTAATCCACCGGAAACTGGTACTAAATTTTGTTTTCATAATACCGTGCCTGAAAGAACAGATTATAAAACTCCTAATTTGGAATTAAGTCAAGAGTTAGGTCGAGCGAGAAGACAAAAGAAACGTCCTCAATGGCACAAGGATTACGTAATGTATTGATTTTATTTTAAGCCAGAGGAAAATGTGACATCTAATTATTATTGGCTTAACTTTACTTTCTACTCCCTACACCTGTTTCCGTTGGCATTTATGCAAATGTGCTTTACTTCAGTTTTATTGTTTAATTTATTACGTAACTGTTTGGTGTTTAACACGTATATAAAGTTTGCACGTGGAAATATACAAGGAGTTGGATTTACGTTACTGCTGTGTTCGGTATACTTATTTATACCCCCCTGACTACACGACACAGTCTGTTTAACAACCACCAAAAACCTAACTGAAAACCCACAAACAGAAATCTCTTACTAACCCACAAATGTATACAATGTAGCGTTCAACGTGACGTGAAAAGGACACGGACCCAAAGGCCAACAGAACCAAAACAATAAAGCTCTACAAAGCAGCCCCAAAATGCCAACTCCAAACCACAAACAGAACCCCCAACCCATATTTTGTAACGACCCCCCCCCCACACCTGACCACTAACCCACTTCAAAACTTCATCCGGGGTACGCTGTCCCGATAGTAGACAACAGGCCTGCGCAATACCCTCATTGAAGGAATACACTGTGGGTATGGATGCATTGCATTGTTTTCCTATTGTTTACTGGAACAGAAAGCATACATTGTAATATGAAAATTTAGATTTGTGACAGGTCCCACCTATGCAGCCTTCAGGGGTTTTTCTTCTTTTATCTGATGTGGTAACCACTTGTGCGAAAAACCCAAAATCATTTTATTTCCATGATTCTAATTAAGTGACAGTGCAAAGTCTGTCATGTTTTTAAATTATACACACCTTAAGCCATGGAAAAAAGGGTTAATATTGATAAACTGTATTCATGTTCGGTTTTTAGGTTCAAGAAAGATGATCTCTATAGATTGAAAGATGCACTTCAAATCCCGGAGAGAATCAAATGTACGAATGGATACAGTGTCCAAGGATTGGAGGCCATATGCATTTTGCTATCACGATTGGCATATCCATGTAGGTAAATATTTTCAACTTATGTCATACCAAAGAATTTAAAATGGAACTTGCTGCCATCTCGTTATTTGCCAAGCATATGAGACAGGAATAGGATGTCATGGGACGGCGTCTTTAACCGTCAACACTATAAAAAAAAATTTAACTTATGTGTAGGCCTATGCTGAAGTTTCGTCAGCACTGTTGAACATTACCCATGGTTTTCCTTTAATATATAAATTTCAATGTAGGACCACCATGAGGCATTAACAAGCTAGATCACTAATGGTGCAGTAGCTCATACCTTTTAGGGCACCTCCAAAAGTTTAGGACAAAAATATTTGACGACCAAAACATTTTTAGGGCACCAATTTTTTTTACGGGCCACAGAAAAATGTTCAGGACCCACAATTTTTTTTAGCCCACGTGATCTTTTTAATCTTCAGCACCGATTTCAACATAGTTCAAAAACTTTTTACCTTTGTCAAGGTTACCCTCTCTGGCTTCTTTTGTTGCCCGTTGCATTAAATTGCTCATACCTCTTTGGCCCTTACTGATGTAAGAGACAATGTACATAGCACACGCATATGGATCTACAACATATTGAATGTCCATGTTGGCTTTCAAAATTTCTAGCAGATCCTTCTTGAAGGCATTAACGCGTATTTCACTTGGAGACCTTTGTAGGAACAGCTTTTAGACTGAACCTGATGGCACGGATGTACTGTTCCATGCTATCATGTCAATATGAGGAGAACCTCTTTGCTGAAATTCAACTCGGTAGAAATGATCAATTATTTCACCAATGGGATCATATGAGCTTTGCAACACATCAGTGAGAAATCTACGTACCATGTAATCAAAGTGTCTTGCACAGGGGTCACTCTGAATTAGATCTGACTTTTCTTGCTATGTCATAGTTAAAGTCCTGTGCAGTTAGCTTTTTACCTTTCATTTTTTTCTTCCTTAGGCTAAGAGTCTTTCTGATGGATTTGGTTAATGTGCAATTTTTTGGCTTTGTAGAATATATTTCGAACTGACTTGGCAAATCATCTGTCTGTGTGTCGCAATAACCACTTACAGATGTTGCTGTAATGAACCCTTTGGTTAGTTTTGTTTCTAATTTGCCCACAAAACAGGGTTGGAAAGGCTAATTCTTCTGGGTACTTGTCTTGAAATAAACCTGCCTTCACTCAGGGCAAAGCAATATGCATGGTTATCTGCAAAGTTTGGAGTGAGCATGGTATCTAATGTGCCAGCTGCTTGAACTTCTTCACTTGGCACTTCTGTCCACTCATCATCAGAATCAGGTTAGATTTGCAGATTTATTTGTTCTGCTGTGCTTTCTAGAGGCTGTATTGTACTTTGAGTGTATATCTGTTTGTTGGCTTTCTATAAATTCTTCCCAATCATGGTTCATTCCTTTGAGTGAGTCTGTCCAGGTTTCTTGAACTGTTACACCTTCATCTCTGTATAGCTGACTATTTGTTACAAGCCACTTGGCAGCATCAACCACTGTATTTGGTCTTACATTTTGGGAATCTAAGAGAAAGCTTTCTTACAAACACTCAGTAAAATTGCACATTAACCAAATCCATCAGAAAGCTTTCTCTTAAACTTGTCCAGGCAGTGTTCTAACAGTGGTTGAGACATCAGCTGGAACATTGACTGCATTTCCTTTGATGCTCATTTCACGACCTCTGGGCAATTCTCTCATTTGCATGAATGGAGTACGAAGCGCGACCAGCCTTTCTTCCAAAGAATGTAATTTTAGTTCAACTGGCACTTCGGGCAAAGACATGTTATTGTCTAATCCTAGGGGTGAAGTTTTTCCTTTTGTGACATAAAGGTTACACGTTCTACATATGTATTCCTTTCCATCACCTGAAACTGAAAGCCCCAATTTCATTTCTTTGCAAGTTGATGTGAGATGTTCAGTGGAGAGGACACTTTCTTTCTACCATAATTGTTGACAACAGCAGCAGATAAATTGAGGTCCAACTGAAATGGATTGCCAAAATCTGATCTGTAGAGCTTGAAATGACTTTGTACTACGAGTTGGTCTAGATGCACATTTTTCAGGCAACTCTTTCTCAATATACTGTTTATCTGTACTGAGTTGTTGCAATCTTTTAATGTTTGCTAATCTTTCATGCTCCTTGTATATATTTCTTGTCTGGATTGACTGCATCCTTGCTTTGTTCTTATGCCTTTCATTGGCTAAAAGTTAGCTAATTGCTCTAGCCTGTCTCATGTGCTTCAGATTCTTTGCTCTTTCCTGTAATACAAAATGTTTTCTCTGGTTCTTAATGCGTATCCAGTTATTTTGTGCTTCTTCTGCAAAGTAGGATGCAGATTTTCTCAAAGTTTGCATACGTTTCTGGTTACCCACTTGCTCAGACTCCACATAGGAATCATCTTTTCTAAGAGTATGCATTCTAATGGTATTATGCCTCCTTTTTTCAATTTGAATGGCATGGTCTGTCTGGTTGTTGTTATTCTATGGAGATTCTATTCTGTTGCTGCTTTTTTTTTGGAAGTCTCATTTTCTCTTGTTTTGATAACATTGCTCGGCTGTTCTTTCTGTTTGTTAGTCTCATTCGCTCTCGTTGTTTTCATACCATACAGATTGTTCTGCTGTTCTCTAATTTTTTTCATTCGAGTAACATTTTCCTTCTGTTCTTTCTTTGTGTATCCTGTGTTAGACCTCATTATTTTCATGCGCTTTGCGTTTAACTCAGTTTGTAGTTCCCTGAATGCTTCGTTCTTACGGTTCTTTCTTTGTTTCTTTGATTTTACTCTGTCTCTCTATTTGTAGTTATTATTACATGCTGTAAGCTTTCTCTCGCATGGTGCTAGATGAAGCAGATGGCAAACCCATGTTACCTTGTTAAAGGTGTGCAAATTTCAAATCCTGCCAAAGATTCTGTCTATTTCAGCTCTAACAAGTTCTTCACTTATTTATGGCACACGTAATGGGTCCCCACAGCTGACATCAACAACAACATCATAGTGGTGACTGTTTGTGTTTCTCAGATATATTGCGCTTTTTGCGCTGTCAGTTGCTGCACTAAGATTGCTACATGAAGGGTATCGAAGAAACTGACAGTTATAATGATGCAATGCATATGTTTAAATGTCCGTTTGCAAAAGATGAGCAGCAGCCAATAGTTCAACCTCTGTTGGCCAAACATTAGCATTGTCCATGCCAGATACATTTATGTACTCTTGAACTGTTTTTGATGTATCATTCAGGTGGCTTTGTTGGATAGATAGAACCACTACTGTCGCATTACCTCATGATGTTCTTCTGTTCATGTTACCAAATGAGATAAACATCTGAAAAAGCAGTTGTCATTACCTTTCATTTTCTTAACAATGAATGCTTTGGCATCAATGTTACAAATTCGTGCACAATTGAACTCAGTTCGACCAATATAATATCGACTTGGTGAAAGTTGGACCCAACAATAGCTGAGGTTCCCCAATCACCATCTACTGGGAAGAAATGAAAGGTAATACTATTCTTGGTGGCAATTAGTTCAATTTCAAGTTGTTGACATAGTTCACCATTTGAATTTTGTTTGATCTGTTTCAGGATTTGCCGATTCGGTTCTTATCTTTTGAACAGTTCTCCTGATGGTTGCTTTCCTTTTATTGTTGCTGGCTTTTCTTGTTTTGGGCATATTGACATATGCTTCGTTGGTAAATTGGTAAATTTGTTGTGTTGCTGACTGATGGACCAATGTGGAATAAATAATAGACTGATTGCAAGGTTGATTGCTCAATGCTTGACATCTACTTTTTTCTCTTTGTTGGTGATACTGATAGCAGTTCTGTCGGTGATTGATGTTCGTTGCTCTGATTGACAGCAACCTTCATTGATGTAGAAAGATAGGCAGAGTGAGGCCAATTTATCAATGCTGATAATAGGCTAATTGATTGCGACTTTTAGGCTCATCGATTGTGGCTGAAATGATGAAAAATTGTGGTTGGTGGATGATAGGCTGATTGATACTTTTTAAGAAAAAGTCACCCAGGAAAGAACCTGGGCACGAAAACCAAACTACCAAACGACTGATCCGCTCTCAGCCCCAGTCCCCTTGCATCGGGACTGTGATAGGCTGATTGATTGTGGCTAATATATGTAGGCTGATTATGGCTGAATGCTGAATAAAATTGTTGCTGATAGACAGATTGATTATAGCTGATAGACGGATAACGGCTTCTATGCTGACTATGCCCAGGTTCATGAATGATTGAATGAATGATTGTGGCTGTTTAAATTGGCGGATATGCTGGTTAAGTTGAATTTGGCTAATATGCTGTTTCATTGTGAAATAAGTTACTTTGGCTGATATGCTCATTGACTGTCGCTCATATGTTGATTGATTGTAGCTGATAGGATGATTGATTGTGAAATATGTTTATATGGCTGATATGCTGATTGACTGTGACTGATAGATTTAGACTGATTGAGAGGCTAATTGACAGACTGACACACAAAATGACAAATATGTTCACTGCAATTGTGACTGACTAACTGATGAGGATTGACAATCTGATTGACAAAGAGTAACAAGTGATTGATACACACGGACTAACACTGGTTGTGAAACTAATTGATCTTTGATGATGAGCACTTTAATTGATGCTGCTTGACAAACTACAGTCCTGATTAATATGCAAAGCTCCATCTTACTGAAATGAATTCTCTCTGTTCAAACTTCAATCACCAAGTTCAATTTGTAAGATCAGTTTCCTAGTTGAATTAATTACTAAGGGAATTCCACAAGCATATACCAAGAGCATAAACCAAGAGCAAATTCAATTGCTGAGTTCAATGTTCAATCGGCACATTGAAATCTTTTATTTCAATCTCTGCTTGATAACAGACTCATTGAATTGAATTAACTATAAAGTTTAAGCCCTTTGACAGAGTGATTGAGACACATCGAAATAATGACTGATTGATTCTGAGTAAGAGTTACAGTGATTAATACTGACCAATTCCCAAAATTATCCTTTCCCTTATTCCTGAGATGCAAATAATATCGTGCCTGTTTTTGAAAGAATTTTCCCACAAAAGACTTTAACTTTAAAATGATCGAGAATTTGTACATTTTCTTTTACGATCTCATATGCAATACTTGCGCTTTTATTGTTTGTGGCAAAAGCCGAACAGGGTACAGATCACCCTTGGAGTGAGTTACAGCATCTTCTGTGAGGAAGTTTTGGGATCCATGGTAGGTTGCTTGCATATACTCATGACGGGTAGCAAGAGTTTTGCACAAATTTGTTACATTCTTTGAAGTTTTAGCTATTTCTTTAAAGTAATTGTGCTTCCCTTCCACCCTCAATGTGTTGATGAGTGGGCCATATTTCAACAGCATCTCAGGGTAATGAACCAAGTAGTTTGCTTTGGGTTTCATTGATACATGTGGAAACGCTTCAAAATACATTGTCCAAAATTCATCAATTAGATCAGCTAAAATATTGTCAATGCCCTAGGTACTTTCTTTGACATGCAATACTGTACGACATTCAATTCAATAATACTTCCCATTCCTTACTATCTTGGGGAATGAAAGAACCGACCATTAAAGGTAACAAACGACAGAGACACAGCTTGACAAGCAGTTTGCTTAACTTTAAAAGTCTGAATCTTGTCAGATATCCAAAAAAAGGTTATTGGTGCGATCAGAACTTCATAGGGAATTTTTTCTATCTGTTCATTAACATGGCTTTAACGTGAAAAAATGTTTCAGTATCACAATACTTGACAACCTCTGCAATGACTTCAGGGACTACCCCTTCAAATAGATCATGGGCAATGTCTGGTGGACTGCCTTCCACAACATGACAAAAACTGTAATTCATTGAGGCAAGAAGACTGCTTGATTCCATATAGTGTAAAGAGGGCAGGGTTGGTCTGTACTGCAACTGCTTGCAGTTCATATGCTTGTTTGGTTCTCATTCGCAAATTATCAAATCGAAATTGATTCTTGTGATCACCTTTCATTACATTACATAATCTACATAACCTCCCATGATTGAAATGTGTTTGAAATGCACCTAAATCATGAGCGGCCAAGTTATCTGCCACTAAGAAAGAAACAGTTCCACGAAAAGTATATTGAAGTTCATCTTTGAAAATTTCAATACCATTTTGGTCAACAATCTTTTGATCTGAAATAAGTGGCTGGATTATACTTTCATAACCATATTTTTGGACATAAGACCTATTCAGTGAGTGATTGTGTGCCCTACCATCCCGGAAAGGCCCCCAAATAATATCTGTTACGAAGTCCAGATATGATGGTTTGGGAAACGAACATAATAAAGTAGGTTAGAAAGGTTTTGTTTTGAAAATGAATCGAATACGTGTCTCTTGGTAACAAAAATATATAACAGCATAAATACATTTCATACCTTAATACTTCAAGTTAACTTAGCGCGCATGCAAGGTACCTCGGCTACCGCTGGGCTCTCCGTCGAGGTGTCAAATCCCAGGGTAGTCGGTCGGTGTTGATTAAGTAACCCTAGTGCGGGTGTGTCTGGAAGCTTCCGCAAGGCGCTTTACGTAAATAACAGTTCCGGAAGAGAACAGGACTAGGTAAGGTAAATGATAAGTCCAGAAGAATGGTATCCAAAAGAGAGTTAAGAGAAAGTCACACACAGGGTGATTGGCATGGTGAAGATAGGCCGGAACGGAAAAGGTGGGTTTTGTAAGTGCTAGGCAGACGTAGTTGTTTTACGTGGCGTGACGTACAGGTTGGTGCCACTGGGAGAAGAGACCGAGCCACTCCTTTTACTAATTTATATGACATTCGGCGAGGTTACTCTACCCTAGCTTAGAACTGCACTGATTGTGCTCTTACGTTTTCAAATGAGCATAATACACATTTAAGCATTACATAACACTTGTGTGGCAAACAAATAAATAAATAAATAACAGCAATTAGCGTAATAAAGCTTTAAAGTAACATGCTACATGTAACATGTAACATGCTCTATCTCTCTATCTATCTATCTATCTATCTCTCTCTCCACCTCTCTCTATCTCTCTCCACCTCTCTCTATCTCCACCTATCTCTCTCTCCACCTCTCTCTCTATCTCTCTCTCTCTCCACCTATCTCTCTATCTATCTCTCTGTCTATCTCTCTGTCTATCTCTCTGTCTGTCTCTCTGTCTATCTCTCTGTCTGTCTCTCTGTCTATCTCTCTGTATCTATATCTGTATCTATATCTGTATCTATATCTATATATCTATATCTATAAAGCATCTGTCCAGCGAGGTACTGAGCGTTTCGCTGAAGAGAACATACAACAACGGGGAGAGGGGACAACCCTGACGGACTTCTCTTCGAACCGGGAAGGGACCAGAAGTTAATCCGTTAACAGTGACAATGCTCGTGACGTCCTTGTATAATAACGAGACTCAACGAATATATACGGAGTTCAATCCGAAGGACTCTAAGGTTCTGAACAGGAAGTCGTGATCTACCATGTCAAAGGCCTTTTCCTGGTCCAGTGAGACCAGTGCACATGGCAAATCACGAACTTTAGGAAACTGATCAAGTCTCTCATCAACCAGAGGATATGTTGAATACACTTGCCTCGAACAGCACAAGTCTGGAGAGGACCTACAATATCCGGCATCACGTCCGATAAGCGATTTCCTAATGCTTTGGCCAGGATTTTGTAGTCCACATTTAACAGCGTTATTGGACGCCTATTTCTAGGGTCCAAAGGGTCTCCTGACTTTGGGAGGAGAACAATATTTCCAACCCGCTGTGTTTGGCTCATGTAATTCAACTGGAAAGCGGTAGCGAACACATCTCTCAAGTCCCCACCGAGGACCTCCCAGAAGGTCTTATAGAACTCTGCCGGGAGGCCATCGGGACCGGGGGACTTTCCCTTCTTCATCGCTGCTACCGCTGTCCAGAGCTCACCAATGGAGAGATTCGAGCCCAAGCTATCATTTTTACTCTCAGGGGGGGGGGCCTTGTCTATACCAGACAACAAGTCCTGGAGATCCTCGCTAACAGCAGCCCTGGAGTACAGGTTCGAAAAGAACGACCCAAATACCCCTAGGACTGCCTGCGGGCTCTCCACGACGACCCCACCAGGATGACACACTGCCCTTATTTTGCGGTCAACCACAGACTTGGTGTCGTCCCGGTAAAAACGAATAGTGGGCTTCTCGTCCGCCTCAACAAACTGGATTCTGGCACGCACTCGGGCTCCGTGCAGTTTCTCATCGAGAAACACTCCAAGTGCATGCAGATCAGACGATGAAGAACCATCCCTTGCTCGATTGCACAAGGAATGGAACTTGAATCTCCGTTGGTGAGCTCTCTCAACACAATACCTGATTGCGAACTGCTTGATGAGGGACTTGACCTCGTCCCACCAGACTAACGCATTGGGAAAAGCAGGCTCGAGGGACTGCCATCCTCTGTACTTCTCGACAAATTGCTCCTTGAAGTTTTGCTCTTTAACAATTTCCGTGTTCAGCCGCCAAAGTCCCTTCTCCACATGAAAGGACTCCGGCAGCTGCAAGCGCAAAACAACAGCGTCATGATCAGATAAAGGACATGAAATAATCGAGCACCGAGATCGAGGAAACTTGCGCGGGGCATAAAACCTGTCGAGTCTGGATGAAACTGTTCCATCTGGTTTATGCCACATACAAGCAACCACCTGGGGATTTTGGGACCTCCAAACATCCACAAGATCTCGGTGCTTGACAAACAAGCCTAGCTCAATTATGCCGGTGGTACAATTGGGGGACTCTTTCCTCGAACGTCTATCTAACGCAGAGTGAGGGACACAGTTAAAGCCCCCCCCCCCAAGGATACAATTTGCCTTACCCGGTACAAAGGATGGCAACACCGTGAAGAAATTTTTCCTACATGCTGGCCGGTTGGGGGCATACACATTGCAAACCACCAACTCACCCCGCGTGAGCCTTAAGTGTATGCACACCACCCGACCTTCATGGTCTTTCTCCACTTTTCCCACACAATGACACAGTTTTGGGGACACCAAAATGACAGTCCCGCAAGATGCCCCTGATACAAAGGAGGCATAAAGGCCTCCTCCCCACTCCAAGGACCAAAGATCAACATCACTCTCACAAGATATGTGGGTCTCTTGCAAAAGGACCACATCCACTTGGAGCAACTTGCAGAACTGTAAAATCCGTCGCCTTTTTGGGGTACCCCTCATCCCATTCACATTAAGGGTGACGAGGGATAAGGTGTCTGGTGTCATAACCTGCGATGTTTTCCCAATACGGCTCTTTTCAGGCCCTTAGCGGTGTTTCCCCTTTTCCTACGACCTAGCAGACCTCTTAGCTCCTCGTCACAAGGAACAACAGGAGGTCCACTAGCGACCATCGTGTCCGGTATAGTGGAAGCGACTGCGGGCAGGGTGGAAGGGCCGCTCGAGTCAGTGAGATCAGTGGCGTGTTTTGTCTCATCAAACCAATCGGAGGACTCCTTAGCCACAACTACTAAGGCGGAAGCACAGTCCTCCATTGGCGAGTCCGAATCTGGGCCACTTAATGTCTCTTGGGCCGGTTGACTCGAGGGCCGACTAGTGTCACCGATTAGCGGGCGTAGCTACCGGTGAACCAGTACAAGCGGCATCCTGCTCCGCATGCCACTCCGCTAATACCATCTCCGCCGTTTTGTCCTGCTCCGCCTTAGTGGGCAGGCTGGCAGTCTTGGCCGGAGCGGCAACTTCCTCCAGGGACGAGGTGGAACACGAAGGGGAGTTGAAAACCTCCACCGGGGCGCTAGTGTCGGACACTGGGGCGATGAGAGGAGCATCAGGTGATACGGTTTGAAAGGCCGGGACGGGGACCGCTTCAACCACGCCCGTAGCCACCCTCGCGGCGTATGAGCGGTCTGGGCATAAACGAGCGAGATGGCCCGTTTTCCCACACGAGTTACATACGATATTCCCTTTACACTCGGCCAGGGTATGCCCAACCTGTAAACAACCTGTAAACAGCGGCTACACCGCTTGTTCGGGCACAACCTGGCCTCATGCCCTTCCTGCCCACACCTCCAACAAGTGCGAGGCTGGCCCGGGTATGCAACGTGGGCCCTGTGCCCATTAGCCCACAAGGTAGAGGAGATATCGGACTTGAGTTGTAATCTAACTCGTCTGGTCCCGGTCTTTACACCCTTACATTCAAGGAATTCCGGCTCCTCGTAGCCGGTCACTTTCCCAAAACGCCCTAGTGTCCGCACAACAATCTGTTCAGACATGTCCAGAGGGAGATGGAGGACTGTCACCCACACCGAACTGTCGTACGGTGTGACCTTCAGTCCCTCGACTCCCTCCAACACATGGACCCCTCGGACGCGGGCAGCCTCCGAGGTAAAACGAACATCAAAACAATTCATACCCCGGAGAGGTTTACGCTGAAGCGCGTCAACTTCTCCAGGGACTTTTAAACCAACAGAACGCAAAACTGAAAAAACTTGTCCGGGGACGACCTTAACCTCCCCCCGAAAAACTCAACAATACGATTTTGCTGTCACGGCGAGCCGCCATGACAGCTAGGGGTGTGGCAAAGCCACGCACCTATACAAAAACCAAAACGAAGCAAACCCAAAACACACAAACTACACTAACACAAAACTGCAAACTAATGAAAGGCCAACGTAAAAACACAAAAAGGTGTGGTCAACGAAAAGTGGAGAGCAGCCGAAAACACGTCCGCACTCCACGAGAACTGAACTCCACCATCTGATATGACTACCAGAAACTTAGTACCCTTTTCCACTCGCTTTTGAATAAGTGGTAGCATGTCATTGACAGGTGCAGCTATGTTGCACTTGTTAGTGGGGTCTCTCAGAGTAACCGTGATGGAGGATCTTGTTGGTAGCCTTGAAAATGAAATATAAAGTAGACAAGTTGTTCAAAAAAGTCTTGACATTTTTTCCCCATTTATGAATCAACTTAAAAAAAAAAACATGCAAGAAGTTATAATAATAATTTAGTCAGGGGCGTTAACAAGATGGGGGATACGGTCACCGACCCCCCCCCCAAAAAAAGTCAACAAGAAAATCAAATATGACTACTATTTTTGAGATAATGACACAGTCCCACGCCTCTGATGCCCATGTATATATTTTAAATTAAGCTACTCACTTGAAATGTTGTCTGCCATGTTCATCTGCTTTCACCACAGGATCCAGCTCCCTCTCTCATTTCCAAGTAGCCGCTAGGAGTCAAAGGTAACCGGGATTAGGGAAGTCATGGTCTAGGTAGTTAGGGCTGTCGTCAGAAGGGAAGATGCGTCGTATATTGATTCGTCGATCTACTGCTGGGGATGTAGAACAGACTCTGACTTTATTTTTATTGTCTACAGAAGTACCATCGACCTGTCTCAAAACATTGCTGCAGCCTCCATACAGTACCTTACCCTGGCACTGTAGTAGTGGTTATTCACATTTGTCGCTCGAAGATTATTTCGTTTGTCAGGAACTTTGGCTAGACTGTGGCCTTTGTACAACTGTGATGCTTGGGGCCACTAACCTCCGTCGTAGTGCCATTACACCTGTTAAGCAGAAATATGAAATCGGTTACCATTACTATAATTACTATTTTATTTTGACTACACTGTATTTGATGTTTACTTACACATGTTGTGTTAAATTCATCAATTGTCATTGTCAACGGAATTTATTAAAAGTGTTGATACTAACATTTTTCTAATAACATTTAGTACGCTGTATTGGCCCAGATATTCAAATATGGTGACCTTACATTCCTGAAATTTTGAAGGAAATTTACCTGACTGGGACACACAGTCATCTTGTGTGTTCATTTAGAATTTTTTAGAACAATTTGGAAAGAAAGGACCTGGAATGTAATTGTTAAACTTTTACCATCTATAACATGCTATAATCTGGGGCCAATACAGACTACCTTTAAATACTAACATATGTATACAGAATGGTACGAGAAGTAACTTACTCAGGTTGGGATTGGTTTTCAAAATGTCCGCTTCAGCTAGCAAAACGGTTTCCTTAACACTTGACAGCGTTAGTCCACAAGTCCCTGTTACTGACTGCCTCCTACAATGTGCTTCGCATCCGTTTTCTTTAAGAATTGTTGTCAATGTTTTTGTGCGATTCCTCTAAAGGCGGACGGCCCCTTGGTCGACGAATTTTCTCAGATTTTGGTGTCTTTCTTTTACGGTTTTGAGGACTCAGTTCAAGCCACGCCATGCCAGGCGGTATGTTTTCCATGCTTGTTTACTAGCTAAATGTTGTTACATATAATGTCGAACACCGGGAACACTAATTGTATAAAGGCATCTGTAAAGCCGCTTTGAAAGTTCATGCATGCAATCAATGAACAGTGGGCCATTTGGACCAATTATTAGCCCATGCACCTTCGTTTCAAAGTAGGCAATTATGTTGGGACATGATTTTGTTTCTTTCCCATTAGTTGTCAGCAATTTTATGAATTTCGTGTCACAACTTGAAAAAAGGGTCTTTCATTTACGATTTTACTAGACATCTACGATAAAATATAAACAGCGAGGAAGGGAGTTAAACGGTGTATCACATATAATAAACAGTCCGTAGTCTTGATAGGCCTATTGATGGTGTGAAAAAGTTGGCAAAAATGGTACTGTCGTTGTGGCAACGTACGTATATTCACTAAATAATGGCATGACAAGCGACACGGGCTGAGCGACAGTTGATTCGAACAGATGTGAAGCAATTAATTTGACTCATTGTTCCATACTTAAAATTTGGATAAGAAATTAACACCTGGTTGTAAATATTGTTTGAGAAATCAGAGAATGGGGTTACGTCTAGCTAGGCTTATCTCGGCAAATAACGTAGGTCTTGGCTAAAGGCAGTAGTTAGGCTCGCTATTACTGTATTTCGCCAGTAGATACGTGCATAGGCTAGGCCTAACGAATAACGGTATACAAACAATTTATTCAAGTTGATTGGGACCGAGTTCGTTTGTAGACAGGTTTGACAAAGCTAGGCAGGGGAAATGGATTTAGGGATAAATAGATTGATAGCAACTGGATGGTATTGATTCCTTAAGGCTAAAGTGTTTTCCCTAGTCTTACTCTAGTCACTCTTGGCCTAGGCTGTTGTACTAATTATGCCTTGTTGCATTTAGTCTTGGTATTAGAAGGATTTCGGCAAAGGGGGTTTTCCTTTATTATTGCTTTCCAATTGACAAAACAGGGATTGATTGGAATTTGGAGGAAATATTGCTTATCAAAACAACATTGCATGTAGGGTTTATAGAAGTTTGACTGTAATACTAATAACTGTTGATTATGAATTACTGTAGCACTTAGCAGGTTTCATTAACTTAAGTTTAAAAAATGTTCAAACTTCAATGGTTCAAACTTCAAAGGCGAATGTCAGATTTCACCGCCTCCAGGACTGCCTGCCAACTGGCAAATTTCCCCCTAAAAACCACATTACATGTATTCCGCCAAACATGCTTTTTCACAATAGAGCAAACAAAAATAATGCGGTGCAACACAGCAACCGAACAAACATATAAAATAAAGCCCTGCCCTACCGACCATGAACGGTCTCCCGTAACACGGTCGGTCCAGGTCTGGAACCACTCCCATAAGTTTACTACAAAGCAACAATGCCAAAAAACATGAGCGGTACTCTCTAAGCTGTCACAGCCGGTCCTTGGGCACAGTCCATCACCCAATAGCCAATGATATCTTTTTAGGTGCTTTTTACGTGACCCGCCATGCGGGATACAATACGTCACGGCCAAACGGCACTATCGAACCATCCCATTCTGACAAACGAAACTCATGTCTAGCGAGCCAAAAAAACATACGCCCGCCGACCTGCAGAGACAAAACGCTTAACCCCCCACTCAAACATTCCAAAAACTACAAAAGGACGACCCGCACGCAGCGAAACGAAAAACCCCAGCACACCAGCGTCCAAAAAAGGCAGCCCCAGATAAACGGCGAAAATCGCCTTCAATTTGAAGGCAAATGTCAGACTTCACCGCCTCCAGGACTGCCTTTTTAGGTTGGTCACCAAGGCACCGTGTGCAATTCTCCATGCAAGATCACGGAGCCTGCAACCATTCAGCCTTGAATGCACCGAACGCCATACTTCGGCAGAATGACGTCCCTGGACAAAAATTGCATTGAAGGCCCTATCCCGCAACGAACTGTGAACGAGGGCCGGCTGTGACAGGTCAACAGGGGGCAACTCAATCAGAGCGGAGCAAATGACACGCACAACCCTCTGTGGAGTACTACTATGCGGTTCTCTGTTGCTAAACAGCTCCGGGACCCATCGACGCAGGTGCAAACCGCCCCAAAAACGTGCAAAATATGAACAAGGCAATTTACTTCCCAGATGAACCACCCCTAACCCACCCTTCTCCAGTTTTTTGTACATCACCGCCCTTTTCACAAGCTCTGTACCACCTGACCAAATATCGCTCTGAATGAAAATATCGCTCTCTCCAACCGCACCTACACCGCGCCCGTGTACCACAAGATGGGCGAAACAAAACGATTAATTACGGTGACTTTCCCTAGGATCGAAAGCCAGCGGGTGCCAAAGGTTTCGAGCCTGCTCTCAAGTTCCTCAGCCCTCTCGTTCCAGGTTACATCACAAGGTGCATCGCAGCCGAACCATATTCCATTCATTTTGATATTTTGATCCGACCACGATGCACCGAATGGCAAGTCTCTGTATCTCCAGCTACCAAGGCGAAGGCCCTTTGTGTTTTCCGGATTCAACTTCGCCCCGGTAGCTCTCTCAAAGATAGATAAA
This sequence comes from Apostichopus japonicus, assembly GCF_037975245.1. Taxonomy (NCBI): domain Eukaryota; kingdom Metazoa; phylum Echinodermata; class Holothuroidea; order Aspidochirotida; family Stichopodidae; genus Apostichopus; species Apostichopus japonicus. The sequence continues at coordinate 24,257,774 of NC_092577.1, forward strand.
TCCTGCGAGAGGGCACGAAAGGAGCCCAGACTCGAAACAACACACGTGACGTCATCTGCATATTGAACGCATTTCACTTTGGCACCCCCTGGCACAACGGATGGAACAAGCCTTGAGTCCCTTTGCAAAAGACGAGAGAGGGACTCGCTAAACAATACAAAAAGTAATGGAGACAGAGGGCACCCTGGCGGGTTGCCGGACAAATACCCCCCGGACATATACCCCCCGGACTCATACCCCGGAACAAGTACCCCCGGACAATCACCCCCGGACAAAACCCCCGAGGACGAATACCTACGAGGACAAATACCCCCCGGACATACACCACCGAGGACAAATACCCCCCAGACAACTACCCCCGGACATACACCCACGAGGACAAATACCCCCGAGGACAATTTACCCCACCCCCCAGCAATTACCCCCGGAAATTCTACCCGCACAAATACCTCACCCAGGTTACTACCCGAACTAAACCAGAATACGCCCCAGCCTCCCCCCTCCCCACGAGCCCGTTAACCAAGCGGACCTTTAGCTGGTAAACTCTGTAGTACGAAAGCCCATTAGGGCCATGAAAGAGAATTTTCTTAATCTGGTATATCAGATTATTATTCTGATATATCAGATATATTATTCTGATATATCAGATTATTATTTTGATATGAAACGTTACAGCATCTGAAAATCCAAAGCATCTGACAATCCAAAAGTTCATGTAGTAATTAGAAATTGGCCGGATTTTCCACGTCTTCTATAACCAAATTTAAAAGTAAAATAACGTAGCTGATAAAAGCTGCTTGTCCACAAAATCACCAAGGTTGAAGAATAACATGTATGAAGTCGGCCTGACGTTTCGACTGTTTTCTACAGTCGAAATGTCAGGCCGATTTCTTCCACCTTATTTAAAAGTATGATAGTTAATAACAATAATACTACTGCCACTCGTCGTCGTGGACGTGGATATCATCGTCGTGGATATCCAATAATATCGAAAGATATCAAATATATATGAGAATTCCTCTTGGTAGTTATTGCAGCTGATAAAACATAACGTAGTGCAGACGAGTTGTAATATACAGTTGCATTTGTCTAGCAGAAAAATCTTGCTTCCAGGGTGAAGTCCTTCTACTAAAATGGCTGCACATGGTATGTATCCACAAAATTGAGTCATGTGTTTTTTTTCCAGACTGTCTCTTGATTGGCCAGTTGTTGCCATGATACAAAAACATCTTCTAGGGTACGGTAGTGAAGATATTTCAACAACAGGTGACTTGCCTGATTTATTCTGTTGAGTCACAATGTTGAATAGGCTGACCAGCGGTGAACAAAACAGATGATTTCAAAAGGAATTGCTGGTCTGTTGATGGTGAAAGGCAATTGATGGTACTTTTTAAGAAGTCGTCACCCAGGAAAGAACCTGGGCACGAAAACCAAACTACCAAAACGACTGATCCGCTTAGCCTCAGTCCCCTTGCATCGGGACTGTGACTGTGTGATCATCGTCGGGTGTGCATCACCATTCCCCTCGAAAGGGAACAGATACTACACATGATCTTAGCCAAAAGGCCGAGAAGGCAATTGATGGTTGTGTAGTAAAATCAACTGAAAATTGTAAACAAACTGTGATGAAGTGCAAATGTTTTTAGAATTGATGATTAAATTTCGCTACAGTTCCGACAACCTCTTTGCATTTGTCGTTTAGTTGTACTCCCCCCCCCCCTTTCTCTCCGACCGACTACATGGTCACGTGGTTAGAGCATCCGACTTGCAGCCGGTAGGTTAGGGGTTCGACTGTTGGCTGGGTCATACCGAAGACTGGAACCTGCTATTGTGCTTGGTGCTCAAGCAATGGAGTAGGGAAAACAAGCCAGGTGCAACTTAAACCGATTGGTTAGAAACTGAGCCGTAAAACCTTAACAAATCAACAAAACAACTCTCTCTGTACCGATCAGGGTACTGCGAAAGGGACCACTGGCGTAGCAAGCGGGGGGACAGAGGAAATAATACCATCACAAATGTTGGGATCGCAAAAGCGATTGTGAAAAGAACGAGCGATCAAAAACTATTTAGTACATGGATGGGTAACTGATTGATCCGATTTGCATCCAAGGGTATTTCGAAAAATGAGATATATGCAGGCCAATACGCTGGGGGGGGGGAGGTCGAATGGTTCGGACGACCATCATATAAATAAATATTGAAAATTAGGGGTCACCCCTCACCTAAGACTCCTCCCACAGGATACAGATCAGTATCGTGAATTCGACCCCCATGGCGAAATCATGCGTGCGTGTCTGATTTACAAAGTAGAGTGGAAATGGGGAAATGGTGACGGTCGTGGGGAGGGGTATAAGGGAAAAGCGCATTTTGCACATAATGCGAAGAACGCGTATTTTATGTAGAATGTATGTAGACGTAGATCTCATTTGAGAATCACGTCACATGCCAGTGATATCCACATGACAAATTTCTCCTATCCCCAGTCTCTTTTCGGTCTAACAACAGCGAATAATTGTCGAACAGTGGCACTCCGTGCTTCTGTGAATATTTAGTTTAATTGAGAGTTAAAGATTGAAATAGAAAGTAAGAATGTATATGATGTCATGCATGTATTACAAGTTGCAAGTCTGATTTACTCATTTTTACTTCAACTCTTTTCATTTATGACAACTGATGTCTCTAACTTTGTTTGTTTAGCCTACCTTCTGTTTGTATTTCGGCATGACGTCATATGACCGTAAGATCGGACACGATAATACGGCTGAAAAAAAATTTGCGTTTCGTGCGCAATCGAGTTTGTGCCGCAGTCGTAATTTATGGGCTTTAAAGACTAACCCTAGTCGATTTTTTTTAACCCTACAACCCCAATCTTAGTCCTAGGTACGTCCCTGCCTATAAGCTGATCAGTATCAGTATTCTTTAGCAACTATTAGATAAAAATATAACATTGTTAATAACATAACATATTACATAGGAAGATTTATTGCACATGCCTAAATTTTTTTTTCTATTGGTGCGTCCAGGGAACTGCTACTCCATGGAAAGTCGTCGCGCAAATAATTTTGTGTGTATACCGAATTTGCATATACCAGACTTGCGTGTATACTAATTTTGTGTTTATATACCGGGGCCCCTTGTCGACTTGTCTCGTTTGTGATTTAATCTTCCTTGTAGTTTCGCACAGTGCTCAGAGTACAAGAGAGGCAGGTTTGTAACTATTACAATCTCATCCTGTTCCCGGGGTCGTCATTTAATGTCCCAATCCAACAGACGTGAGTCAATTCTCAGCCTTTAGCCACTTTCCGGAATGCTGAGAGAGTAGGTAGAAACCTGTCCGTCGCCACTGCAGGAGAGCCTTGTCGAACCTAACTAATGAACACAGTTAACCCGAATCACAGTTAATCCACTACAATGGAATCAACAACAACTGCTGTACGGCTATTGGACTGCACCGGAAATTGAAAAAAAACTAACATTTCAGCTTTTCACAGCCATACTCGAGATGGGAATTGAACCTGAACCAGCGTCACAAACACACAAAATGGAGGCGTGAAGAAGCGAAGATATTAGGAGACATTTTTGTAGGGGTGGGGACGTTGAGGTGTAGTTTTTTGATACCTCAAAGTAAAAATACACGCTCAATGCTGATTGTGTATATGTGACATCACCATGAATTTGGATGCCCCAAATCCCCCAAATTTACCCGAAACTCCTGGCGGCGCCAATGATGTTAGTATAGTCTTGCCTTACAAGAGCAACATATTACACCATTTGGCATCTAAGCACACTTTCGTACAGTAGAAAATCTGTTAAAGGTGATGGGGACACCCCATGAAAACTCCCGGGAAAGCGCCAGACGCTACCGGCCTTTGTAATAATTATTACAAGGAAATCCTATGATTCTTTGGCTTATGGGTGGCAATTTGTGGGCAATGTAGCAATCACTAATCTGTTTATAGTTGGAATGTAGAATTATTATAACTAGGGAAAATTAAATTGATATCTTAGATTATCATCATTCAAACAGAATAACCAGAGAATAGGTTTTTTGAAACCTTACAGCCAATTCTGCTGGTATAACAGGCTAAACCGTAACCAGGTTCGACTATGATAGCCCAGTGGTCCATGAAACAATGCATGGGGGGGGGGGGGTATGGATGATGATCATGCACACCAAACTAGAGGGGTGGACCCTGGTTGTGCTTGCCCCGCCCCTCCCTTCTGCTCCTCCCATCCTAAATTGGCGTGCACTCACAGCAAAAAATAGCTTAGAATAAGCAAAGCAAGAGGAGCGTGGAGGCCGAGTGGCTAATGCTGTTGTTTTATATATAATCCTGTTATGTTGTGTCCTTGGGCAAGGCACTTTTTTCTCGACTGCCCCTCTCCATCCAGGTCCATCCAGGTGAATAAATGGGTACCTGTGAGGTAACTAAGGTGTGTGCGCTGGATTCTCAGCAGCCAGCCAGATGACCAGGGATTCAAAGTGCTATGAGATGGTTGTGCCATATGAAGCGCTATACAAAAACTAACATAACATAACAAATCATCAAGTAAAATTACTCAGAAGAAAACTTGAAAATGGTAAGTCGCAATAAGCCGGAATTGTTCGGAGATTAATAATACAGAATAGTGTCACTATAACAAATATTAAATTAATAGTTACTACCAGCAGTGAGCAATTCCCAACCCAACCCCCGGGCCTCGGTTCATTGTCAAACCGTATCCAGGAGTTTTGGGGGCTTATATATGAAAAGCTCGAATCTTTTTAAAAGTCGGGAGGAGGTTATAAGGGCCAGGGCACACGACGACCCTAGTGGTGCCAGTTTAACCGTCACCCTGACCCAATTGTAAATATGCTCTCGGAGTTGCCCGAGGGACCAGGGTATATGCTGAGGCCCGCGGGAAACTAAACTCGAAAAAAGACGGGCGTATCCGTCGCTGCATCCGTCTCCTATAGTTAACGGCATATGTCCAGGGGTATATTCGTCCAGGGGGTAGTTGTCCGGGTGGGTAAGTAAGTAAAACTTTATTGATCCAATATGGAAATTCGTGTACTCGCACGTACATTCTCAAATGATAGAAAAAATATCACTGTACAGATAATATGGTAAGAGGGGTAACAAATTAAGGTTGAAGATTGCTGTTGAAAAGTTGAATTGCGGTGTCTGTTGGTTTTCAAGCATGGGAGTCTCAGTCTCCCACTGCCCCTACTCATGCAACTATCATGGAGATGGTCATGGAGTGGGTGGGCACTGTCCCCCCACACAGTGTCAAGTTTACTCTGGAGTAAGCATTGATAAACTTCGTCTACCGTAGGCTGGGAAGTACCGATCACCTCTTCCGCTTTCTTTCTAATTCCATCGATACGATCTCTTTCCGAATTAACTACATTTTCACCCCAGCATATAAGACAATAACGCCAGACCCCACAAATTGTAGCATTATTAAACATTTCCAAAATTTCAGAGCGAACAATATGTTCCCCCCATGATAAATCATTGTTCAAAGTCACGCCAAGGTATACATTTGACGCGACACGTTTGACTGGAGTTCCCTTAATAATGGCTGGTGGTGGGGGATTAGCATTCCGCCGGAAGTCGATCACCATTTCTTTCGTCTTGGTAACGTTCAGTTCCAGGAAATTCGAGTCGCAGTATTGAACGAAAGACTGTATTTGGTTGTGGTAGGCACTGTCCACAGACCCGTTGATTAATCCCACCAAGGCAGTGTCATCAGCAAATTTAATAAGTGAGCACCCTTTCTCCGAGGATCTGGCATCATACGTATATAGCGTGAATAGAAACGGTGCCAGAACTGTACCTTGGGGCGCCCCAGTATTAGAAGAGGTAATCCTGGAGCGACAGGTTGGGCTGAGGTTAACGGATTGCGAACGGTTTGTGAGGTAGCTCATTATCCATTGAACAAGGCGGATCGGGACTTTCATTTCAATGAGCTTATTGGCAAGTATATGTGGTTGAATAGTGTTGAAGGCGGATGAAAATTCGAAGAACATTACACGAGCATTATTTCCACGGCAACAACTTTCAAGATGGGAGTATAACTGTTCAAGGATGGCGTCCTCGCAGCTACGACCCGGTTGATATGCAAATTGTAAAGGATCTAAAAATGGTGCTACAAATGTTTTAAAGTGTTTCAAAAATATACGTTCGCAGACTTTCATTGGCACGGCAGTGAGGGCGATGGGGCAGAGGTCATTGAGGCAACATATGGTTGATGCTTTCGGAACGGGGATAATACCGGATGTTTCCATAAATTAGGAACAGTACGAGTTTCAAAAGATCGGTTGAAAATCACGGTAAAAATATTGGCCAATTCAATTGCACACAGTTTGAGAATACGAGGTGGAAGCTTGTCAGGACCCGCAGACTTCGATGGCTTGAGTCGGACGAAATGTTGGCGGACTTCAGCTTCGGTTACAGTCAGATTACATTCCGCATGTGAAAACATTTGTTGTAAGTTGTCGCGTTCGACATTAAAATCATGCTGTTGGTCAAACCTGCTATAAATGTCATTCAATTAATTGGCATAGGCTAAGTCTGATTTCGGCAATTGGCAAGATTTGGATTTATTAAGGTATCCCGACACTGCCTTTCGTAGACGCTGGCGCAAGCCTGTCGTCTACTATCGGGACGGCGTTCCCCGGATGAAATTGGGAGTGAGTTAGTTGGTAGGTGTGGGGGCTGTGTGGTCGTTACATAATATAGGTTGGTTTAATTTTTCTCTTTGTGGTTTGGAGTTGGCTTTTTGGGGCCTGTTTGTAGTGTTTTATTTGTTTTGCTTCTGTTGGCCTTTGGGTCCGTGCCCTTTTCGCGTCACGTTAAACGCTGCGTTAGTGAGAGATTGATGGGTTTCAGTTGTTGCTTTACAGACTGGGTTTGTTTTTGGTTTTGTTTACCTTTGGTCCGTGTCCGTTTCTTAGCACGTAAAAAGCACAGGTATCCTGACATGAGTCTAACACCTTCCCAGGCTCGTTTCATGTTATTATCCGTGAAGTGGCCCTCGATTTTTTCCCGGTATAGTGCTTTCTCTTCCCGTATAACTCTTTTGAGGTCTGCCTGGACACGTTTTAATCCCTCCCGATATCCTTTCCAGAACATACCCTTCTTTCTGATGATAATGTCTTTCACTCGTTTGGTAATCCAAGGTTTATTGTTGGGGTTGTTGTTGTTTGTTGTCGGGTTCCCACCCGGTTCCCCTTCCTTGCGTGGAGCTTCCTCCGAGGCAGTAGGTGCGCCAGAACTTGGCGCCTTTGCTTGACCCCCCACTCTTTGTCATAAAGACATAAGAGGAGGGACAAGGGCGAAAGACATGTCCCTCCTTCCCAAAGAGTGAGCACACAACTTCGCTTGGGCAAGCAGAGGTATCATGCCCAAGACGAAGGCAGCGCCCACACTTTTGAAGGCAGCGCCCACACTCTTTGTTCGGGCAGCCCTTGGCTTCGTGCCCGGTCTCCCCACACCTGAAACAGGTACGGGGCTGACCGGGGTAACGCACGTGAGCTTTATGCCCGGCAATAAAAAGGAAGGAGGGAATGTCCTGCTTGAGGTCGATCCGAAGCTGGCGGTGCCCGTTCAACACCCCAGGGGCCTGTGCGTAGGAGCACATTTTGATAGCCTTGACAGCCCCAAACCGACCTAAAACAGTTGCGACAAGTTCCTGACGCACCTCTAGTCCTACCCATACGGAACGTTCGTATGGAGTAACTGTCAAACCATCAACCCCACTCAGCAACGTGACACCCTTCTGCCGGGTCACGTCACTGGTAAAACGTAGATCATACGTATTACGACCCTGGAGAGCTTGCAAAGCATCAACCTCTCCAGGCAGAACAACACCCTTACTCTTTAAAATACTAAAAAATTGCACCGGTGGAACCGCTTGTCCACCGGTGAAGGTTAACTTAACAATTTTGGAATCACGGCGCGATGCCATGATACCGAAGGTGGCTAGACCACAGAGGAGTAACAAAAACAAACTAAGGACAGGTTGGATAAAGTACGATATACGATAACTATATACGATAACGATATACGAACTGCCGCGCACACCCGCCTGGCGGGAAGTATAGGGCAGTACAGTACAGTGAAATAATAGCTGTTATCAGATGGAAAGCGAGAGCGAAACACGTCTGCACTCCACGAAAGCCAACTACAAAGTCATTTATTGCTCAATCTTCCTCATGTCAAAATATATATTGTAGTAATGAATTAAAACGTATTGACATTTAATAATAGATTGTGTGTATACTAATGTCGCGGAATAAACATTGCTTCGAAAAAAATATCTCTCATGGTAGTAAAGCTGCATGTCATTGACATGACAGTTAAAAATACCATTAACAATTCTGAGGCTCTCTAGAACCAGAATGAAAACATTTCATGGTTCCTTGCTGCTGTTCATTTGTTCCATTCACAGGGAAATTTCTAACAAAGCCCTAATACAACAACAGTAATTTATGCTCACAAACTTTTCTTGCCAAAGTAATGCTAAGCCCTGATATCAATTGCAACACACATCCATGGGCGGCGATCCGTATTTCCGAGTGGGGGGGATATGACCTTGTTGACTATCTAAGCGTAGCGCCACCATGGTTTGGCGCGAAGCGTACAAGAAAATTTTGGGTTTTACAAACCCTCTAGATGGCCGGAAACGGCACTTCCCGAGGTTTCCAAGCGGCATATACCCAACTTTAAAATAGGGATATCATGTCCGAAATATCTCATAATCAGGATCCAAAATACTTCTATGTATTCAGGTTGGCGTGTGTGTGCGTGTGTATGTGTGTGTGTGTGTGTGTGTGTGTGTGTGACGCTTAAGCTTGTATGCACGATAACTCAACAAGGGATTGACTGATCATGATCAAACTTGGTGGGTGGGTGGCCCATAGTGAGTAGATGAACCCTATTGTTTTTGGTGCCCACAAAGGTCACCAAAGGTCAGTTATGGTCCAAAAACCCAAAATACTAAAACTGCAATAACTCCCAGTGCCAATGTGCGTCAAGGTTGATATTTTGGGACAAGTTGTGAACTGGTTAGGGAAACATTTTGAAACTTAACGGTCATGTGATGTGAGGTCACCAAAGGTCAATTAATGTTAAAAAACTAGTTTTTTTGCGATAACTTGAGAACGAATTGTCCGTTAGGGTTGGGAGTTGCTTCAGTGTAATCCAATTGTCGACCCACATCTGGGTGACCCTTGACCTCAATTTGACCTCTGGTGACCTTTTCATGTTTTGGGGATTTTTACAGTTTCGATGCTATTTTCAGATGTCAAAGGTACCTTCCGATCATAAATATCGATAGGTTGACCCCCGTGTGACCTTTGTGTGCGAACTTATAAGGGGTCAAAGTTTTCGGTCGGAGTTAGGATGGCTGTACAGACTTATCGTGTTGATTTTTGGGATCAGCAGATCAAACTACATTTGAAACCAAGGTCAAAAGGTCAAAGGTCACATTAGAAAAAATGTGCTTAGTTTGGGAGAAAACGGGCGAAAAAGAAAATGTTTGGTTTTGATGCTAGATTTGGATATCAAAGGTACCTTCCGATCAAAAATGTCAATGGGTTGACACCCGGGTGACCTTTGTGTGTAAAGTTATACAAGGTCAAAGTTAATTTTCAGACATTTAATGCAATAACTCCCAGGGCCAAGGTGTAACAAGGTTGATATTTTGGGACAAGTTGCAAATGGTATAGAGGAATATTTTCAAACTTAACGGTCATGTGATCCGAGGTCATCAAAGGTCAATTAATGTTAAAAAACTAGTATTTTGGGTGAGAAAATGGGCAAAGAAAAAAATGTTTGAATTTTTACAGTTTTGATGCTATATTCACGTCTCACCAATCAAAAATGTCAATAGGTGTACCCCAGGTGACCTTTGTGTGTGAAGTTATATGAGGTCAAAGTAAATTTTCAGACATTTAGTGCAATAATTCCCAGTTCCAAGGTGTGACACAGTTGATATTTTGGGACAAGTTGCAAATGGTATAGGGGAATATTTTCAAACTTAACGGTCATGTGATCCGAGGTCACCAAAGGTCAATTAATGATAAAAAACTAGTATTTTTGCGATAACTTGAGAATGAATTGTCCGTTAGGGTTGGGAGTTGCTTCAATGTAATCCAATTGTCGACCCGCATCTGGGTGACCCTTGACCTCAATTTGACCTCTGGTGACTTTTTCATGTTTTGGGGATTTTTACAGTTTCGATGCTATTTTCAGATGTCAAAGGTACCTTCTGATCATAAATGTCAATGGGTTGACAAGTTTGAAAATATTCCCCTATACCATTTGCAACTTGTCCCAAAATATCAACCGTGTCACACCTTGGAACTGAGAGTTATTGCATTAAATGTCTGAAAATTAACTTTGACCTCGTATAACTCCGCACACGAAGGTTACACGGGGGTCAACCCATTGACATTTATGTTCAGAAGGTACCTTTGACATCTGAAAATAGCTTCGAAACTGTAAAAATCCCCAAAACATGAAAAGGTCACCAGAGGTCAAATTGAGGTCAAGGGTCACCCAGATGCGGGTCGACAATTGGATTAAATTGAAGCAACTCCCAACCCTAACAGACAATTCGACCGTTAAGTTTGAAAATATTCCCCTATACCATTTGCAACTTGTCCCAAAATATCAACCGTGTCACACCTTGGAACTGGGAATTACTGCACTAAATGTCCGAAAATTTACTTTGACCTCATATAACTTCACACACAAAGGTCACCTGGGGTAAACCTATTGACATTTTTGATTGGTGAGACGTGAATATAGCGTCAAAACTGTAAAAATTCAAACATTTTATTCTTTGCCCATTTTCTCACCCAAAATACTAGTTTTTTAACATTAATTGACCTTTGATGACCCCGGATCACATGACCGTTAAGTTTGAAAATATTCCTCTATACCATTTGCAACTTGTCCCAAAATATCAACCTTGTTACACCTTGGCACTGGGAGTTATTGCATTAAATGTCTGAAAATTAACTTTGACCTTGTATAACTTTACACACAAAGGTCACCCGCGTGTCAACCCATTGACATTTTTGATCGGAAGGTACCTTTGATATCCAAATCTAGCATCAAAACCAAACATTTTCTTTTTCGCCCGTTTTCTCCCAAACTAAGCACATTTTTTCTAATGTGACCTTTGACCTTGGTTTCAAATGTAGTTTGATCTGCTGATCCCAAAAATGAACACGATAAGTCTGTACAGCCATCCTAACTCCGACCGAAAACTTTGACCCCATATAAAGTTCGCACACAAAGGTCACACGGGGGGTCAACCTATCGATATTTATGATCGGAAGGTACCTTTGACATCTGAAAATAGCATCGAAACTGTAAAAATCCCCAAAACATGAAAAGGTCACCAGATGTCAAATTGAGGTCAAGGGTCACCCAGATGTGGGTCGACAATTGGATTACACTGAAGCAACTCCCAACCCTAACGGACAATTCGTTCTCAAGTTATCGCAAAAATACTAGTTTTTTAACATTAATTGGCCTTTGGTGACCTCAGATCACATGACCGTTAAGTTTCAAAATGTTCCCCTAACCAGTTTTAGTATTTTGGGTTGTTGGACCATAACTGACCTTTGGTGACCTTTGTGGGCACCAAAAACAATAGGGTTCATCTACTCACTATGGGCCACCCACCCACCAAGTTTGATTATGATCAGTCAATCCCTTGTTGAGTTATCGTGCATACAAGCTAAAGCGTCACACACACACACATACACACACACACGCCAACCTGAATACATAGGTTCCTTTGCTTTTAGCAAGGAACCAATAACAACCGAAATGAAGAAAAAACTCAACCATTGAAACTTTGTCTAAACCTTAAATTTGTGCAGCCTTTATGCATTTACCATTAACAGCATCACGCAATTTCTTCTGCTCCTCAGCCCTTGATAAACAGTTTGGGTATTCACGGTTGGCCTGATATAGAATGGCTTTAAATGGAAGAAAATTTCTAAGTTAGTATTTCTTAACCCATGTTTGGCCATTAAATACCAGTCCTCCGAAGAAATTACTAGTGGGCATCGTCTTTTTACTTAGTACCTCCGACATTAATTTCAATACTAAGTCTCTCCCAGAATTTGACTTTTCCCAGATGTTGTGGTACCTCAGCAAGTCTACTTTTACTGTACACCCTTGACCCACGTCACCTATTACTGCACTAGTATCATCTACAGTGCAAGAAGGCTTAGGAAACTTGAACTGTGTGGTTTGGGTGCTTTCTAGATGTGACAGCCTATCCTCTAAATTGTTCAGTGAAGACTTTGTCTTCTTGAGTTCATTTTCCAATGACAAAATGTAGGCTGTAACATGCTGTGGAATACCATGAAGCCCTAACTACTGCTCATCAATTACAGGAGTTGTCTCAAGATTCACGGGAATCTGCTCTGATTCCGTAGTGGGAATGTCATCGAATATTTCAGAAGAGTACCATGACGACAGAATGGGTGGGGATGGCCCCGGTTCATGGTTCGTGGTTGGTGTCGCGAATGGTGGTAGAGTAGCCCGCTTTAGGGCCATGGAAGCTCTGGGGTTTTACAAGCTCTCTGGTGCAATCTAAGCCGTATATGGAACATTTCGTGTTGATTTTATCGACTGAGATTTGGGGATTTTGGTCCGCTTTGTCTGTCATACATGAAAAAATGTGTTGCAAAGCTAGAATACATCAACAGACTGAAAGGACAATAAGACCAAATGACCAATGTCCAATTAACGTAAACATGTATATTTCCACCCGTGGCGTAACTCCTGTGGACAAATGGTATCCAAGTTCCCGAGAACTTGGAAAGGCTAGAGCTTGAATTTACTGAGCCTGGCCTTCTTGTCAGCAAACATATCGATTAGTCCATCTTTATCAGTGACCATGCCTCCTCGTTCTCGATGGAAAGGATAACCAGCGAATCCAGCCGGTCTTGAGAAATGGTTGAACGTAGGTAAGTCTTGATTAGCTTCAACTTGGAGAATGATCTTTCTGCGGTCGCCACTGTGACTGGAAGTGTAATAAATAGGACCACAGCCAATAACAGCTTTGATCGAGTAGATACTAAGGTCACAGTCATTCAGAAGCTGCAGCACTTCAGAAACGTGTGACATATGTCTCTCACGTTATCACCATAGCACCAACGGAACGACTCAATCTCATTAACAAGGTCAGTTGTGTAGTTTGTTACATCCACGCCGTCTGTGCATATGTCTCCTTTGTATTTGTCTGCATACACTCTGACAGCCTTACGGACCTCAATAATGTCAAGGGACAGAAGATTCTTGGGGTGAACGAAGTTGAAGGTATCAGCGACTACCTGCTGGCCTCTGAAGCGTTCTTCCAATTGGATGGTAGTGCTGTCAATCACTCGATAGAACGTTTCGGCTGCGAATCTCTTCTCCGGGTCCATTCCGTCTTTCCAGGCGCGAAATCCGTGAATTCGAGCAGACCGTGCTCTGCGATGTTTCCACTTGAACTCGCTGACGCGAGTTTTTTACCGGCCAAATTTGGGCAAAATATCAGCAAAACGGTGGAAAATATGCCAAATTCGATTTACTGTCTGATACGGAAACATGCAAATCCACACACAAATCTTAGGCATCGGCGATTTGGCCGATAGCTGAGGAAAGCATCAGCCAAAGGGGTTCAAAATATGCCAAATTTGTGGCATTTGGCCAGTAATCGGCCAATGTCATGTGGCAACCCTGACCGAGAGCGAATTCATTGAAATTCATTGAAATTCCACTGTGTACCTCAGGCACTTGAGTCAGTTGTGCGGAAAGAAGGATACGAGATTTGCAGTAACTGGGGCATATGATTCACGTACAAAAAAATATGTCCATTGTCTCGTTTATAGTTTGTTTTCCAACGAACTAAGTTCTGTACATCAGTGCAGCGGGGGCCCCGTCCGAGCCCATAGGCGTTACGCCGCTGATTTCTACGTGAGCATTAAAACAACGAAGAAATAAAATGACGGAACAAAGTTAGTATAAACAAAACAAATCTTTGATCGAAAATGAGTTAACAAGCATAACAAATGTTATGGCGAACAACAAATGCAAACCAGTTAGTTAAACAATCAAAGGGAAAGAAACGTTCTTGTTTTCGAAAAGGATCGACCAGAATCTGGTGGGCAAATTTGGCTGTGGACATTGTTAGCACTTTCGGGATTTCGGTACGGTAGTATTTGTTATACTGCATTAAGGCTATATTCCAAACATGTAAAAGGCTGTATCGAAACAAATACCATACGTAGGCTATTCAGTAATAAAAACATAACGTTAGTAATTTGTCGAAATTTCCAATGACCGTACAAACATCGTTATCAAAACCGGTAAATGTCATTCGTAATTGAAGTGCTAGTAGCGTTGGGAAATTTGGCTGGAAAATTGTAAGCTCTTTCGGGATTTCGGTAGTGAATGTTTGTTTTACTGCACTGATAATAACATTAAAGTGGCCATGACAAGAAAATGTCAACTTCCAGTCTTTTTGGGATCCATCTAAGCATGCTCTCTAGAACATATATCAACCATTCTGCCAGTTAAAAATTTGATTTTTCCCTTCGAAAATTGAGATTTAATTACCCTCTTTGGGGCTTGAAAAGTTCGTTCGGCTGAAAATTTTCCTAATCTCATGACGTCATTTGACGTCATGTTATGAACACGATTCGGCTCTCGCTGATTCCTCCGAAAACATATCATACTTACAGTACGACAAGTGTACATAAATACACAAAACAATCGATAACAAGTCGGCGCGAAATCAGATCGAAATTTCCCGTGGAATGTCAGATTTAGAACCAAATGCGGCAACCGAAGTTCAAAGTGATAGTGGTTCTTCACCAGGCAGTGAAATTGGGCTATAATTAGAGTGCCCTTTCTCATATTCGAAGCAGAGAGTGAAGGCGATGATCATGCCAATATTGAACCGAACGTTGATGGTGGACCTGAGGCATGGGCGGGATTACGGGGGGGGGGGGCCAAGAGGGGGCATCTGCCCCCACTTTTTTTCCAGACCATAGTTCCCTTTTTTTGTCGTTTTTGCAGACAAATGTGCACAACCCTAATCGAAATTATTCCCCCACAACAGCTCTATCAAATAGGCCTATTTGTTTCGAATCTAAGTCGAATTTGTGTTCAACATCGTAACATGTAGCATGCAGAATAACTGGAGCTGTAGCTAGCACATGGTTCGCAGCACAGGTTACGAATCCTGGAGCTAACACACTAGCGATTCAATTCTACATCCGCGGCATGTGCTACAGTGCTAGCTTAAGGATTTTCAATGTTGCTGCTCTACTGAATGCGTTGAATAACTAAATCCAGAGAAACGATTTACGAAAGCCAGATTTGCATATTGGGTATATCGATAATTAAATTCAATACACTGACACATGACACCCCCCCCCCCCGTGTCATTCACCAGTATGCAATGGCAATGCCGATGTAATTTCTTTACTGCTCGAAATCCTGGAATGAAGGTATGTTCAGTCCCCAATATTTGCCAAGTGCTCCAAGAAGTGGGAGGAGAATTTCGAAGTGGGTGCTGAACATATTGTAACGCTAACTCAGTCTAAGATTCTGGGGCGTCCAAATATTCCCTGCTGAGGACTGGTGGTGGTATGGAAACAAATGCGGCTTGGATGGTTGTATGTTAGTAACGACGAGCCTTAAATCTCGCTATTACATGCAAAAGATATAACACATAGATAAACGAGTAAAGAACAAGTGCTGTGTAGATTTCGCAATCTATTACTATAAACAGCCACGGTACAAACAATACATCGGCACGAAGCCCTCAATAATAGGTAGAAAAACATGCACTTAACGATAATGGTCACAAACGAGGTCTCAATACCGAAGTAGAGTCCTATAACGATACGTACAAAAGTGTATAAAAGACGAATACAAGACAGATACAAGTACGACCACAATGGTCGGAGCCAGGGCTACTACCGAACCGAACGATTCAGATCGGGAGCGAAGACTGGTCACAATTCTTGAGGTCTGCTTCAGCTGAGCTGGTGAGCAGACATCACGTGACCTCTAATTATTACGTAATGTAGCCTACGACAAATAGAGGGCGACATATATGATGACCAACGGCATCACACTATCCCCTTCTCAGTCCTTAACTTGTCCCCAAGTTATGAAAACAATATAGTAAGGATCGCTAATTAGACACAAATCTAAAATCATTCACATACTAATACAAAAAGAAATCCAAAATACATGAATACGTATAAAAGCAAAGTATAGCTAATAGTGCCTGCCATGCACGAGAGCCTATACACACAATAACATTTGATATGAACTCTTAATATGGGTTCAGAACTAACTTTTAAGATAAAAACGTATCGCATGTCAATCTGTACCGACTAAAAAAATATGTCCTAGCTCGACTGCGAAAGAAGAAAGTTACGCAATACGAGCACTCTAACAAATGGTGTTAATGTTTTAACGCCTAAATTAACACATTTTTGTAACACTTAATGAACGCGTTTTAGTGTTAATCGGATAAGGTATTAACACGTTTATGTGTTTATGTAAAATTAACGCCTCAACGCGTCTTCCGCCATGTAACACTTAATTAACGCGTATACGCGTCTATAACCAAAAATAGTGTTTTAAAAGCAACACTAGGTGTTGAAACAGGGATTAATGCTTTAGCAAGCATGGTGTTCATTTTGGTTTTAAACAATCGTTCCAAAATGACCTTAGATGACCCCGGGACAGTCTGGGAACCAGCTGGGTAAAAGATGTGAAGCACACTAAGCAGCCCTTGCTTGAACAAAGTTAAAATCCCAGTTTTTATATACACAAAGATGACTGGGTTAATTTCTCAATCTGGAAATGAATTACTTGTGCTCACATGAGGGTTGAAACAAACTGTTCTTATTAAGAGTGGTACATCTTGTTCACATTACGAACTCTTAAACAGTGCAATATATATCATGAAATTTGCACAGTTCTGAAACAAAGGGAAACAGATTATTGAATATGCACTTTTTATTAACATTCACTACTTCATTGAATCCAAAAAGCAACAACAACTGTCAACTCCAAAAGAATCATGCCAAGAAAAACTTAAAGCTCTTTTATGGAAAATTTAAGCTTGTTAAAAAACTGCTGGTAATTGCTTCCCTTGAAGTATGTGTACGGCTCTTCGAGAATATGCTGTTGGAGGAAGCCCAGCAGCTGTCCATATATGGCAGGATAGTTCAAGTCACAAATGTAATATCCACCCAGCAGAGCAACAACTGCTTTAAGGGAATTGTTTGTTCCACAGTCAATGAATACTCCTTCACCAACAGCATAAATCATTTTGATGTCATTGTCGATTGCTAGGCTGCGGAGCTCAAGAGGGGCTTTATCCTTCATGCCAAGCTTCCGGCTAAGGACATCCTCCGACATGTCAATGTTGTCGACCTGCAATTAAATAGGATGAATATTATCAACTGTAACTATATATTCTTAAAAGTCATTTCATAAATAATAATGTTGCCATTCATATATACCTACTCTGATATCCAGTTCAAGGGAGCTATAAGGGACCAAATAATAACCTTTGACCTCAAATATAAAACAGCTCATTTGTCATAGAAACACATAATTGTGATTTTCTGCACACAAGGATGCTGCGTTACTTTATCAAGTGAGGTAGTCATGGAGGAGTCTAGTCTTTTTTAAGCCCCACAGTGAATGTCCATGCCACACTAGAGTATAGCAGACTGGAAGCACAATGGAGCTGAACACTTGGGGAGCTTTTTCCCTCTGCCCGAATAACGTGATTGTCAAACACCATTATCCGGGGACCTCATGACTCCGCATACCAGACCAAAAATAATAACTAAAATAAACTCAGGCTGGCGCGGCACAGAGCCACTGCCAAGGCAAAAAAGGACTCAGTGACCTACACATATTCACCCAAAACCGGGACAAATTCAACAGTACTGTGCAAGATACCACCTAAGAACTGGATGTTGGTCTTGGTCGATGACACCTGTAATCCCAACGGAGAAACCCCAAACT
Organism: Apostichopus japonicus; assembly: GCF_037975245.1. NCBI lineage: Eukaryota > Metazoa > Echinodermata > Holothuroidea > Aspidochirotida > Stichopodidae > Apostichopus > Apostichopus japonicus. The sequence goes on from NC_092577.1 coordinate 24,275,836, forward strand.
CTGCAAGCAAGGTAGCATCATCTGCAAATACCAGGTCAGACACCCGGACTTCACCAAATGAAACCCTGCAGTATGGGACCCTCTCCATAAATAAGTGCATACAGGTGTTGAAAAGGCGTAGGAGCTAGTGTGCACCCCTGCCTCCCCCCTGAAACAAGAAAGTCAATGACTTTGTGATTCCTTGTTCATGAAAACTGCTGTATTCAATATTTTACAATATATTACCCTATTTGACCACGGTATATCATGATGGCGGTAAATAACCAGAAATTTAACATGTAAATTTACCGGTAAATTACCGACTCACAACACTGGTGTCTATCACCCCAACCCCTTCGATTAAATGACTACTTACGGTAGGAGCATCAGTTAGGACTTCGGCAACATTTCTGAAGAGCTTGTCGGAATTGGTCTTTATTAACTGAGGGCCCTTCTCTATGATGGAGCTTCCAATCCATGCCTACAGTTCTTCTAGAATCTGAAACCATAAAAAGCAAGCCTAACAACTAAGAGTGGTGGCCCATGGCAAACAGTAAGGTCACTAACCATTCTAATTGGGGGATAAATGCCAGGGTGCCAAGGTCTTTCATGTACATGAACCCTGGCATTTTGCGGCTCAGTTTAAAAATGACGTCATTTTTAAAACTGAGCCGCAAAATAATTCTCCTACCCGCACCTAAGCCTCATATTGTCCCTTCTAGTGACGTCACAATAGGGGAAATCCCGATTGGGGTAACACAGAGCAGACTGCTGCTTCCGATATTATTCCCTACTGCTGAGTGCATACGTAGTGACATCACCTAAAGAGAGCCGGGCCACGTATACAGGTCATGTTACTCTGCTATAAGTGATTCTACAGAAAACACATACAGTACACACATGCACATCATTTGTGTACACAGTCACAGAGTACTCTATGTGTACCTTAGTGTTAGATCAATTGTTGGTAGGCTACATCAGAACATAATTTTGACACCATAGCAACTCACATAGCCACCATCTTGCAGACAAGGAATCCTTGCTACAACCTCCTCCACTGTTTTGCCAAGTCTCCATGATGATAATTTGGGCCGGACTTCTGCCATTAGCAACTTGATAGTGGCTTCACGTCGCTGCCCATTCCATTCATCAACAAGTTCATCTCAACGTTCAAGGAAGTCATCTTCTGATAAAACTTTGCCAGTCGTAGGTCTAGAATTGAATAAGTTTTGTGTTCATTGCCAAAAACGTATTATGAAGGGCATGCACAGTGTGGTTCAACAATAACAATTTACATTTATTGATGATTCATTGTCTCTCTCTATTCAGATTGGACCTCTTATACTTTCAGTGTCCCCAAGTGAGAACCCCCAAATGAGCAGGTTAAGACCTATAACATGTAAGCATTTTGGAACCAGACTCAGTAGGCTCACAATTTTTGAGACACAAATGACCTTTCATCCCAGCACTCGGGCAAATTACCGAAAATAGGAATACATTTTTTCAAGGATTCATTACATGCACAGCAAGCAAGTCTACTTTACCATGGAAGGCTGAATCTATTTTTTCGTGTATTACCTCATCTATATTTTGGATTATGTAATTGACATATTTTTCTCCCAAAATCTTGTGTATTTTTCAAAATTCTATGCTAACCTGGCGATTGTTTAGATATGCTTTTTAAACCTCAAAACTATTTGGTCGTGAAACAGATTGTTTCTAAACTGGCACAGAGAAAAAGAAAGCATGTAAAATCCCAGCATTCAAAATTTGAGCATGATGCCTTGTTGCGTTATTTTATCTTAAATGAATTTCACCTTCATCGATGACGTCACAAGGAGAGGGGGGGGGGGGGATTCCAAGGCCACCCATAGACTCTACACAGTAAATGCTGCTGCTTTGCACCTTGGTGGTGGAAAGACGAAAGGTAATATTTACAGAGGAAATTAATGAAATTCTTTCAATCTTGTGAACATTTAAATTGTAAGTTTTTATTCAGATCCCAATCTGAGTTCATTTGTTACAGTGTTCTGTTTTCTAAAGTATGTTCTGCATTAACTTTGTGTTACACAGGTTCCCACAGTGGCCCTTGTGATGTCACCAGGAGTATTGCGCAAAGGCAGATGTGTCTTATTTTCACACTCATATCGGCTGAAATTTTGTCTGAGGTTTTAGAGTTCCTCAATAGTTGGTACTGAAATACCTGAAGGCATATTTACATGATCATTGTACTTTAAAGCAATATATGTTATTCCGTTTCCTTCTGAGCGTCCGTAGGTAAAGGGTTAAAGAGCATGCAAACCAACCTTCCCAAGTGGAATCATTTTGCAACTGACATGTCTGGTGACTCAGCTGATGAACAGGTGGTGAGGGATGTTTTTCTGTTTTCCTTCAATGCAGCTGATGAATTCTGGAGCTCAGCTTACAACTGAAATATGACTAAAAAGAAAAAAATTATTTAACGCTTTCTTGCATATAGAGCAAAACATCCCAAAAACATATACCACTTCATTAACCAGGGCAACATGCACATTAACAGTCAGAAAGCTCTGACCACTGAGTACTATACATCAGGGATGAATATACTTTGACAATGGCATGATATGCTTGGTGACTGGGTATCTTGAGGAGGCGAGGAACACTCCTGTTGTGGTCCAATTTGGCACACTTTGCAGATGGTCTAACCATGGAGTTACGAAAGACACTTGCTGCTATTGAGTTAAGTACACCAACAGACTGATGTTATTGTTTGGTCCTGGTCAACAGTGTCTTAGAGAGATTTGGCAGAAGGTATGGGTCACGTCAAGAATGCTAATTAGAATGTAACCTGGTGAAAAGAAGCACTCAGGCACTGTCCTAGTTTTTGTATTCTTCCATGGCTCGTCATACTACATACTCATGAATATTGATGAGATCGGCACTGGAAAATGATGGGGACCATCTACTCATTATGGGTATTCCACCAGCCAAGTACTGTATGAGACCAATCTGACCTTGCATCTTCCACTTATCTTGTTAATGAGGTACTGCTTGCTGGTTTTGCTATCTCACATCATGCATTTCCTAACAAGCTTACTGGTAATTAGTCTGCTCTGGGAGTGTGATACCCTGTATAAAATCCACAGTCCCCAAATTCACCATAGACCCTAAAGCGAGGGTTATTCCTGTGGATTCTGCTGATATGATTTGTGAACTGATTAAAATTGTCTGTAATGTAGTTGCACATGGTGCAACAATGAATAATTTCATCTCCCATGATGTTATACCTAGTAGATAAGATACCCCCAACCACTAGTAGAAATAGTTTATTTCATGACATACAGTATCTGAAAACTACCAAACTGAAAAATTTACTGGACAAAATGATGCCATCCTTAACTTACAGAAGCTTGAGATAGCACAACAGAGAAACAGGTCACTGCACTGTGGAGAGAAACAAAAAAAAATTAAATAAATAAAATTACTAACAAGGTCATTAGGAACATTTATCCACAAGGTTTGACCCCGACTGTGTGAATCCGGGTTCTGGGTCCGAATTTCCTTTTGGGGTTTGAATCTAATTATATTATTTGTTTATAGTGAATTGTGATTCTTTTAGAAATGTATAATGACAAAGCCATGTTTTGACAGTAAACTTTAATAATATATCATTTTTGTTATTGACTTTACGACTAGTTCCTGGTATATTTCTAGGCACTATCGGGCAGGAGCCTGCAGGCCACCTTTTATTAAAATTCAACAATTTATGCAAATTAGGCATATTAAGTGACCTCCAGTGACCTTTACTGCCTTAAAAACTATCAGCACTGAATTTTTACCGTATCAACTAGATTTTGTGAAAATCTGACAAACTTAAAAAACTGCATAAATTATGCAAATTATACACAGCAAATGACCTCCAGTCACCCCAACTGTATACTAAAATTTCACGTGACAGAAGATAGACCATACCCACCAAGTTTCGCTAACATTCGACAAACATTGAAAAATTGCAGGGGTTAAATGTGGTGATCATGAAAGTTGGTCAGTATTACCATTGACCAATAGTACATATGGGGTGTTCAGGAATTTTAGGGCAAAGGTCAGCATGGAGGTCAGTTTTGGCCATTGTGTGAAAAATTGCAAAGTGCTTCTCCTACAGATCAAATTGGATGATCATGAAAGTTAGTCAGTATCGATCACCGAGGACCAAAGGTACGGGTGCGTTCAGGGATTTGAGGCCAAATGTCACCTAGGGGTCACTTTGGCCCCAAATAGCTATTTTCCTGCACGTTTGTAGTGAAATACTAGGCTAAGATAGGCCCACTGATAAAGTTAGCCTAACGTTGGAATGGTTGACTGTGTCATGTTTCGCTGCGGTGCTTCCACTTTCAGAAAACTAGCGTGGGTCAGTTACGTGTAATGGTGTAAGAAATATGGGGTGGCCAGATGCAAGCAACATGTTCAACCAAAAAATTATGATTTGATTGGCTTTTTTCTAGTATTTATAAGATGTTAGGAACAATATAATAAATCTGGTGGCAATACACTCACAAATGAGGAAATCTTGATTTTTCTTGTTTGCTACTGCGGCTAACACAAACTGCGGCTTGATTTACTTATAAGTACCGATAGCTGCATAGTGTCACATTGGCATGTTAGCTTTAGCACACTTTTCCGGTGGTTTTGCCAGTCTGTGTGAGATAATTAAAAGTATTTATTACATTACGAGCTGTTTCAGACTTATTTTATTAAATTCTACAGGTTAGGAAATGACAATTTTCACAAAATACGACTTAAATATTAGTAACTGCCTAGTTAGGGCCTAGAGAAAATCGGGTTTTAATTACGACCAAGTCCAACCTGTTTAGCAGATTTCTAAGGCATAATGCATTTTGACTGTTGTTAGGCTAACATTACTGTGGGAGTTCTAGTTTTAACTAGTTTTACCGGTTCCATTTTGGCTTATACTCAGGCATAGATAGTTCTAGGTTAGGCTAGAAATACAATTCTACAGTTAATATTTATTTAATCGATAGGGTTAGGGTAGTATTGTTGAGTTCTTACAGTTTTTTCTACTTAAATTTAATTATTCTGGCTAATCTGGAAACTTTTCAGAAATCATGATCACTTAAGTTCACAACTGCATGCTGTGCTCTGCACCAGTGCGCTGTGGTATATGACGTAGCACACATGACAGTGACGTAATGCACATGTTTACTGTTGATCAGGCTATTAATTTTCAAAATTTTTGGTAAACAAACAAACACATCAAAATTACAAGTTATCACAAGGAGTTGGGGCCTAGCGATGGCGCTTTTTTGTGGGTTCGCCCCCCCCCCCCCAGATAACCTAAAATCTGACGGTCCTTTGGCCAGCAGGTGCTGTTTTTATTTTTTTATTTTTTTATTAACTTTATTCGTAACCAGGGGTCCTGTCACTGGTAAACCAGTGTTCTCCCCAGGATCCCTGCACATATAAAACATACAAAATATAACAAACAGAACACATAAATAAATACAGAATATAGATATAAAAATATAAAAAATATAAAAAAAAAATAAAAATAAAAAAATAAAAAATAAAAAAATATATATATATAAAAATAAAAATCTAATTCGATTTCAAAGATTCCAGAAAGCCAGGCCATTTCTAATTGCACATTTTAGTTTATTTTTAAAGGTATCAGTGTTATTGCACATACGAATATGCCGAGGCAGTGCATTCCATTGATTAACCCCATGGCAAGTTTGACGACGTCTCCCCCAAATAGTGTTGGAATGTGAAAGGCAGAAACCACCAGAGGTAGAGGCTCTTGTGGCAGATTCACTCGAGGAGACATGGGCATACTTGTCACAGAGATAGTCAGGAGCAGCTGCTATGTGGATTTTATGCATAAAAACCTGACGGTGATAATTCCATCTTTGCTCTATAGGGATCCAGGATAGAGCTGAGAGAACATCAGCTGTAGGTGCAGTCCTAGGAAGATCTAGAATAATCCGACCAGCTCTTCCTTGCAGAGATACCAGACATTTTTTATACTTGGCACAGGTGTTAGACCAGGTACAACTAGCATAATCAAAGTGGGGGCTTATCAAACTATTGTACACCATAATCCTGTATTTGTGTGGAAGATACTTCTTAACCCTCCCAAGTATCCCAAGACGGCAGGATATTTTCTTGCAAATCATAGATAAATGGTCTTTGAAAGTTAAGGTACTGTCCAAAAGCACCCCAAGGTACCTAAAAACATGAACCTGTTCTATATCATGTGAGTCATAATGGAGAATGAGAGGGTCAGCTCTCTTCATCATGGTTGGTGTGCCAAAAAGCATACTTTTGGTCTTTTTTACATTCAAAGTCAATTTGTTTTTGACCAGCCACTTGCCAATCAGAATAAGATCTGTAGAGAGAACCTGCTGTATTTCACATATTTTCTCAGAGCTATAAATAACAGCTGTGTCATCTGCATATAAAATTGCCTGGCTTTCACTTGTGGCAGATGGAAGATCATTTATGTATATAGAGAATAGTAATGGCCCAATGATAGATCCCTGTGGAACGCCAAATGCAATTCCCATCATATCTGAATACTGGTTCTCAATCTGAACAATTTGGTATCTGCCCGCAAGATAAGAGCCGAACCAATCCAATGCAGAGTCAACAACTCCATATGACCGAAGTTTGTCAAGCAAGATGTCATGATCAACTGTATCAAAAGCTTTTTTAAAGTCAAGGAACAAGATGCCAGTGTAGTTCTTTCTTCCACAGGCACCGTCCATGTTTGACAAAATATCATCAACCACATAGCTGAGAGCCGTAGTAGTGGAGTAACCAGGTCTGAAGCCTGATTGCCATTTGTTAAGGATCTTGTTACTAGTTAGATACTGATACAGTTGATCATGAACAACTCTTTCCAAGATTTTTGACACAACTGGCAGAACTGAAATAGGTCTATAATTGTCGACCTGACTGCGTGTCCCATCTTTGAAAACTGGTGAGACCTTGGCAGTCTTCCAGTCAGAAGGGAAAACCCCATGAGAGAGTGAGAAGTTGATAATATAAGTAAGAGAAGGAGCAATGTGGGAGGCAGATAGCCTCAACAAACGAGCACTTATGTTGTCAAGGCCAGTGGCTTTCCCGGCAGACAGGCCCTTTAATTGCTTCTCAATCGAGTCAATGCTAACTGTCTGGAACCGGAAATTACATAAAGTATCATTTGTGGAAGGAGTGTGGGGTCTAGAATCGAATTTACTAGCTAGCTCACTTCCAATGTTAGCGAAAAAATTGTTGAAGACATTAGCAATTTCACACTTGTCATTAACAACAATACCATTATCAACTATGCTAGCAATGTTATGGTGTTTGCTACTATGCATTGCTTCTTTAAGGGTAGACCATAATTTAGAGGAGTCATTTTTAGTGTCCTCAATTTTGGTTTTGAAGTACTCACATTTTAGTTGGGAAGCCAGATTATTGAGTTTGTTTCTACATTTTTTGTACCTGGCCCAAGTGTCCAGTGAACCATGTTTCTCAGCGACCTTCTTCAGGTGATCCCTCTCCCAGGTCATCGAGATGAACTCATCAGTGACCCAGGGAGTGTGCTCACCTTTAACAGTCACAGTTTTCAGAGGTGCATGGGCATCAGACACTTCATTAAAGAGAGTTTTCCAAGTATACCACATGAGGTCAATATCATCCAGACCTTCAATACAGGAAAATGGGATTTTGGAGATATCATCAATAAAAGCTTCCTGATGGAACCGTTTGAAAGATCTAGTAGTGATCTTTCTGGGAATATGTTTGGGTTTGTTAGCCCTTCTAACAGCATAAATCAGCCTATGATCACTCAGACCAGTGGGTATCACTCCTGACTGAGTGACATAATTTTTACGGTTCACATAAATGTGATCTAAGAGGGTTCGTGAGTGAAGAGTCACACGGGTGGGCTCGGAAATCATTTGACTGAGTTCATTCCGACGTGTATAATCATGCATATCCTTAGTAAGACCTTTCTTGCAAGTGGGAAGAAGATCTAAATTGAAATCACCTAATATCAAAGTTTCATAATTACAATCCAATGCATTTGATATATTGTTCAATATGTCATTCAGGTAAACAAAATCTGAGTTGGGAGACCGATACACCGAGCCAATCAAAATTGGTCTGGTCTTCGGTAAAATAATTTCAGTCCATAGACAATCGAGGTGGTCTACCTCAAGATCCAGACGTCTACGTCCCACCAAAGTGTTGGAGATGAATGTCGCTATACCATGAGATTTGGAGGTGGTACCATCTTTCCGTTCACAGGTGAAGCCAGGTAGGGTTATGCTTTCATCCGGTACACTATCATTCAGGTTAGTCTCTGATAGTGTGATGACATCAAATGGCTTACTAGCCATACTCAGTTTCAGTGTATCATAAGATGAGCGGATTCCCTGAATGTTCAAATGGCAGATTTTGAGTCCCCTGCTGTACCGTCATAAGAGTCAGTCCAGAGAAAGCGGTACCACTAAGACAATCCAGCCCAAATTGCCCCTACGAAATGAATTTCGCACACCACCTTTAATCCTCTAATCTGTAAGTAAATTGAAGAACATTGACCCATAGCCTGGGGAAATAATTAAGAATCTGTGACAGGAAGTACATCACACTGTGCACTAAGTCAGTACAGGAGTGGCTATTCTTATAACTGTTCGTAAGAATAATTTCCGATTACGCATGCGCAGTTGCCATTTTTATGACAGGAGTACTATTTTTTACGACCAGGAGTAACAATAATTTCCGGTTAGGGTAAGTGTTAGGGTTAGGATTGGGGTTTAGGGTTAAAGTTAGGGTTACCCCTACTACATGCGCAGTTGCTTTATTTACTTTACTGCGCTTGAATTCGCCTTTGTCGTAAGAATAGTTTATAAATAATTGTTACGACTAGTCGTAAGATAAGCCATGGACTCCATCATTATAATTACATTCTGGGTATGAAGTAGGGCTAGTTCGGTCACAGATTCTAAATTAGAGCCAGGTAGCCTAGCCCTATTTCTTCTGAGCATATTCAGGGTTTTATAGGCTTCATTTGTCAGTTTGCGGAACTGAATAGGCAGATATGATCCCAAACCTAGGCCCGTAATTTAACATAGACCTAGCCTAGGCCTAAATAGCCTACTGACTGTGTCCAACTTAGCAGCTAAGGGCTAAATAGCTTACCGTACTGACTGCGTCCAACTTAGCATTGTTGACTTAGTTGCAAGTTAGCAGACAGCACGTTAGGCTATCTGCATTCCGTTTTGTGTCAACGTGTAGCGTCAGTTAACGTTAGGCTATTTGCCGCCTTTTAGTTCAACAGTTCTGGCGTGACGGTCGCTAGTTCTAGGCCTATGTTCAATTTTCACGTCTAATATTTCACCCTATTAATCTAGGTAATGCAAAAATTAAGCAGACTGCAAAATACCTCTTCTTTTCCTTTCAATCTGACTGGTACAGAACGGTAAATCAGGAGGTGATGATGACATTTAGGTAGGCACTGCAGGCGTACGACGTTCGCGTGTCGCGCTCGTGGTGTCAGCCTCAATCCACCAATCATATAGCAATACGTCTGAAGAAGGCGTGGCTTAATTCGTGACATCATTTGCTATCAACACTTGGGTGCTAATACTACTTGGGCCGTGATGTTAATATTAATATACCACAAAGACGCTGGTGTTGATAAAAACATTTGAGGCATACGTCGAGCTCAATATCGTTACGCGATCACAACTTTGGAAACACATGGCAGTGTTTATAGAACTGGATTAACACCAATAGCCAATGCGCACTACCATGCGGGACGATGCTATTGAACGGAATGTTTAGAAAATAACACACCAACGCGTTTTCAAAAGACGTTTCTTTTTAGAGTGAGAGTAATAGAAGAGTAATATGACCTTACATGCACGTGTTCATACCCTAAAGGAATAACGCGGCTCGCGCGAAAGTGCAATTTGGACTCATGTGAGGTCACATTCCAGATACAACTAATAAAAGTAAAAACAACTTACGGTGCCGTACATAGATATAAATACATGAAAACAATCCAAGTGAATCAAAACATAACACTCTTGATGTAACACAGAGATCCAAACCACAAAATAAATTGATAGGAAGTCCGCATCAAAATATGAAATGTCCACAAGATTTCCAAAGTAAAAAGATATCATAACGAAACCGGATGTCCGCATCAAAAGGTGAAATGTTCATAGTAATAAGGTGAAATGTCCATAATAATAAGGTGAAATGTCCATAATATTTTCACAGTAAAAATGTATAATAAAGAAACACGTTATTTAACACAAAAGTCCTGATCGAGGACATCTCTATGGATTAACGGTAAGTCAACAGTTCCCTGGTCTGTGGGGGCAATTCGAATCCCTCCTTCTCCGTTGTAAGCACTGTACCATCTGGGTATTGGACCGTATGTTTTTCCTTCCTGTAAATAACTCCCAGACCAAGGTTTTTTACTTCCGCGTTGATGATGAGTGGAATCCTTGAAGTAACCATCAGGTTCCGCAGACGGGTCAGTTCTTTATCATCCAGAGTTGAATCCGACGATGCTGTTGAAGGGGTTGATGTTGAAGTGGTTGGGGAAGGTGTAGAGCTATCCTCAATGGGTGATGTCAGGGGGGTTGGCGCTCGTCTACCACTGGGTCCAAACGAAAGGTCGATAGGTCCGCAGTCTACCGTTGAGGCGGGGGCGTTCTCACACGACTGGTCGCTCGCTTCGATGAGGGCAGCTAACGGATCGAAAGGTGACGGGGGTAGATCCTCGGTGCCAAAATCCAAAGAAATATCATTAAGCCACTCATTGTTATCCGGTGTCACAGCAGGACTCGACTTTGAATTGGCAATCTGTGGTCCAGTTGATTGTGGCACAATAGGAGCTACCGGTCCTGGCCTCCTTAAACCAAAACGCCTTCCTCGTCTACCCCTAAATTCACAGTTTGGGTGATGACTGCGAAGCTGCTTCCATGAAAAAAATAATCGCCCGCACGAAAAACAATCTACTTGTGGTCTACCAATACCACGCCCGAATGGAAGGTTTGCGGACATTGCTCTATCTTTACAATAAAAACAATAAAGCAGTAAAAATGAAATATGTTTCCTATGTTCTGACAACACCGGTTCTGGAAGCAGAGTAAGCGTCAGTGGAGAATCAGGGCTTCACCCACTAATAGAGCGAACGTTTACCAGTCCCGGGTCAGAACTAAATATAACTCTACTCGTTGCTTACGTAACGCTTACGTAACCACGAGGCCTCACCAACTCTGTTGGTCTCAACACTCTCTCCAGATGCTAAGCACAATTTAAGACGATCGTGGTGAACGACCTTCGGCCTCGATCGTTCCGACTGTTTTATACGATAAGTTACATCGGATAACTTATTAACTATTAAATATGGGCCTTCCCAATATCTTTGCAACTTAGGAGACAGTCCTTTTTTCTTACTGGGGTTATACAGCCAAACTTGATCACCGACGTTATAATTTTTGGCATTGCTAAGCCTATCATAGGACTTCTTCTGCCTTTCAACTGACGCATTTGTTTCGATTTTAGCCATTTCATGAACTGTCCTAAGTTTTTCTTCCAATTTACTTACATAGCTAATACTTGAACTAATTTCAACATGGGGAGGGGGTACCAGGAGATCAACTGGGAGGTTCATCTCCCTTCCTAACATCATTACACTGGGTGTCTCTCCCGTGGTCTCGTGAACAGAGGAGCGGTACGCCATGGTAACATGGGGCAACCATTCATCCCAATCACGTTGGTTTTCCGAAACAACGGCCGATAACATTGCCTCTAAGGTTCTGTTAAAACGCTCCACCATGCCATCAGATTGGGGGTGAAAGGCTGTGGTACGAGTTTTATCAATACCAAGGAGCTGTGCTAATTCTTTAAACAAACTTGACTCGAAATTTCGGCCCTGGTCAGTATGCAACTGTAGGGGAACACCGAACCTCAACACAAACTGTTCTACAAAGACTCTGGCCACAGTAACTGCCTCCTGGTTTGGGATCGCATAAGCCTCGGTCCACTTAGTAAAGTAGTCCGCTACACACAAAATATATCTATTTCCCGTGTCGGTAACTGGTAAGGGTCCCAATATATCCATGGCCACTCTTTCCATGGGGGCTCCTACCACGTACTTTTGCATACGTGCTCTAAGAGATTTAATTGGACCCTTCCTTGAAGAGCATTTTTCACATTGCCGACACCATCTCTCTATATCCTTATGATATCCAGCCCAGTAAAATCTAGATTGGACTCTCCTCATAGTTTTCTTAACACCTAGGTGACCAGCTGTGGCATTACTATGTAACAAAGACATTACCTCATTACGCATGCTTCTAGCCACCACTAATTTCCAGGAGATCTCATTCCCCGAGTCAGATTCCCATTTTCGATAAAGAATACCGTTTCTGAGACATAAGACCTTCCACATACCCCAGTAAGTTTTGAAAGTCTTGTTCTCAGCTGAAATCAGCGACCACTGCGGCTTTTCTTTGGAAATAACCATCCAGCCTATGATTCGACTGATGTCGTTATCACCCTGCTGCGCCTTCCTAATGTCTTCTACAGACCACTGGTCCACCCAAGCACCATCTAGCTCTAGCCTGGGAGCAACTATCTCTGGCACAACCTGTCCATTATCTTTTCCACTTTGAGTTGGACTTTCTACTGATGTAGCTGGTTCCATCCCCTTCTCAGCATCTGTCCTAATTTCGCCCAGCCTATCAGTTTGACTCCCACCCTGTTTAGTTTTACTACGGGTTACCACCGTACATACGTGGGTGTCAAGGGTACCCCCACTTTCACTAAGTTGTTGTCCAGTAAGATTCCCCCCAGTATCTTCTACTGTACTTAATTCCGTTTCCTCTAAACGGAGGCAATACCTACAGTCTACGCACGGGCGTCGGGAAAGCGCATCTGCATTCCCGTGTTTACTTCCTGGACGGTGCTGAATTTCGTAGTTATAAGTGCCCAGCATTTCAAGCCATCGCGCAATCTGCCCCTCGGGTTGTTTAAAATTAAGTAACCACCTCAAAGCACCATGGTCAGTTCGCACAAGAAATTCAGCACCGTACAGATAATGGTGAAAGTGTTTAATTGATGCTACTATAGCGTACAACTCTTTTCTTGTTACGCAATACCTTCGTTCAGCCTTACTAAACGATTTACTAAAATATGCGATTACTCTTTCTTCTCCTCCTGGATTTGAGAGAGAACACTACCCAAGCTTTCATTGCTTGCATCTGTGTCAAGAATATACTTATCACTGGGGGTGGGGAAGGCTAATATAGGAGTAGAGGTTAGGGCTACCTTCAAGGCGTTAAATGCTTCTTCGCATTCCTCATTCCACAGAAATCGTTTTCCCTTTTCTGTCAAACGATGTAAAGGACGTGCAATAAGAGTGAAGTTTTTAACAAACTTCCTGTAATAAGAACATAAACCTACAAATCCTCTCACGTCACGAACACAATTTGGCCTTGGCCAATTTTTAACAACAGCCACCTTTGACGGATCAGTCGAAACTCCGTCCTTGCTAACTACGTGTCCAAGAAACTCCACTTTTTGTTTGAAAAGAAAACATTTCTTAGGCGACAGTTTCAGTCCCGCTAATTTGAACCTCGTAAAAACATCATCTATGGCAGCAATGTGTTCCTCGAAATTCTTTCCAAAAATAATTACATCGTCTAGATAGACTAAACATGTTTGCCACTGCAAACCAGATAAAATTTTCTCCATCAATCTTTCAAAGGTGGCTGGTGCATTGCAAAGCCCGAACGGCATGACACAAAATTGATATAGACCACTGTGGGTGATAAAAGCGGTCTTTTCCCTATCAGACTCGTCCATTTCGACCTGCCAGTAGCCACTCGCTAGGTCGAGGGTCGTAAACCAAGTGGAGCCATTAAGACTATCTAAGGAGTCATCGATTCTAGGGATCGGGTAGCTATCTTTAGTGGTAATATCGTTAAGCCTACGATAATCTACACAAAAACGAGTTGATCCATCTTTCTTTTTAACTAAAACAACTGGAGACGCCCATGGGCTAGATGAAGGTTCAATCACCCCCGTCTTAACATATCTGAAACCTCGTTAGCCGCATCCTCTCTTTTATTCAGAGGCAGTCTCCTAGCATGTTGTTTAATAGGGGCCACCTCTTTAGTTGGAATTTTGTGTTTCACAATATCAGTCCTTCCTAAATCCTCCTTACATTTTGCAAAAATACTCTCATGCTTCAGAAGAAGCCTCCTAACTAAAGCTTTTTGATTTTCATCAAGTGATCCCTCCAAAGAGTTGTACAGCCCTAAAATGTGATGTGGTAAGTCAGTGACTCCCCCACCCTCATTGGAAGTGTCACCCTCCGTGTTTTGTACCGATAAAACTTCCTCTACAGGCTCACACGTGGCCGCCGTAACTCCTTCATACACCGTGACCGGCACTGAATCTACATTAATCATGCGGATTGGTATCACGTGACTCTGGGAATTAACCACAGCTTTAGCTACCATAATCGAGTGTTTCTTTACAAAATTTTCACAAGGCTCTACAATAAACTCTGTTCCGTCTAATTTATTGGCAAGTTTACCCGGTACTACAATTTCCTGGCCTGGACTTATGCAGACTGTCTCAGCTACCGTGATTCTATTCACAACGTTACTAGGGGCATTCAGTCTCTCGTTGCCGAAACATTGAACCATAATATTCCCAATTTTTATCTGACCAAGGCCTAGATCTATTTGGCACTTGTATTTTGCGAGGAAATCACACCCTAATATGAAATCAGTAGATATGTCTGCAACCCACACCGGGTGGCTGGCCGAAAAATCTCCCATCTTCAATGAAAAATTACCACAACCGAACAACGGTATACTTCGATCATCGGCCATAACCAAGTCCTCTCCAGTTCTCTCTAACTTTGGCCGTGCACTCTGAACAATTTCCTGATACATACTACGTTTCACCACACAAATATTTGCACCCGTATCAATCAAGCTATCTAAAGTCCTACCATGGATTTGTATTCTTGCGTACAATCCATCTCTATTATTCTTTTCACTAAGTGACGTAACAAAGGGCCTTTTGGGACCACTAGCCGACTCATGGCCCGCTGAACCGGCTTTTACTAGTTTCCCGAGTTATGACTTGTCCCATTGTTATCATATACTTTTGGTTTTGGACAATCACGAGCAAAATGCCCAACTTCTTTGCAGTTGTAACATTTGTTGTCCCTGATCATATTCTTACCCTCTCTTTTACGAGGCTTTTCCGAATTCCCGTGGCTCTTCTCTAACGATTTAAAACATTCCTGAATTTTAGCTACCATTTTCTCTACAACTTGATCTAAATTACTGTGTACCTCTTTCGCCAGTTTCTGGTCAGTATCAGGGGGGCCTGACACAGGTCTAACTAACCTTCTACTATTTCTCTGATTTTCAGCCTGTTGAAACGTTTCAAATTCAATAGCTGTTTTTACTGCGCTGTCCAAACATTTTGGGCGAGACTGATATATTCCCCATCGCATGTCAGTATCAGCCAGCGCATCAATAAAATGATCTTTTGCCAAGGTCTCTTGTAGATCATACTTAGCTTCAGGGTTGGCTAATTTAACCAATCTCCGGACTGACTGCGCTAATTCTGGAAGGTTTTCACCTTTCTTTCTTTGTTTGTTCTTTAACTGAGCACGGAATAATTCCGTTTGATTTTGTGACCCAAAACGTTTGGACAGGGCGGCAACAAGCGAATCGTAATTACGACGCATCGAGGTATCAAGGTCGCCTAATACTGACAGTGCTTCACCTCTTAAGGAAGTGGCAAGATGCATTCCTTTAGAAAGGGGATCCCATCTATTCATTTCTGCTATCAATTCAAACTGTACAATGTAATCATTCCACTCACTACTCCCGTCAAATGCTACGGGGCGTACTTCCGTTCTCTTTGGGTATATACGGGAATCTGAGGGAGGTTCAGGCAAATCATTAGAATGGTATCTAACGGGCGGGGAATATTCCCCCAACTGCACATTTCTATCCGAGTTGTTGATAACTTGCCTATCATTCAGTTGATCATCTTCAATTCTCCTATAACTTCTACCAGCCTCCCTATTCACATAATGGCCAGCTCCATGGCGACTTACGGAGGGACGGTGGTCCAAGTCGTAACCATAATTATTACATTTACGCCATTCGCCTACACTAGGATAACGTTTCTTATCGTCTGCTCTATCTAACCCTTCTAGAACTGACCTAGAATTACCTGCACCACTGATCAAATATTTATCTCTATACACTGTATCCTCACTAGGGTAACGGATCCTAGAGAGGGAATCACCCCTCGAAATTCCACTTGGCCCCAGGCCAGTTACACCACCCCGTGGCATACTGTCAGTCCCAGACTGACGAATTTCGTAACGCGCAGCCCTTGGCTGCAAGTCCTCCACCCCATATTGGGTCGCATTTCTTGTATCAATTTCCCTGGAACCTCGTCCAGGTACGCCCCCTAATGGCATATGATCAGCCCTAGACTGATATAAATTGTACCCTGCAGTCCCTGGCTGCGAATGCCTGACCCCCATATGGGCGGGACTTGACGTGTCCCTTTCTCTATCCGATAAACCATCACCAAAATTGATCAACGGTGCATTCTCCCTATTAGACACAGTTCTACTGAAACCATTTCCCAGATCAAGTTTAACTACACTATTTGAAATAAAATTACGAGGGCATTCAGTAGGGGGCACATTTGCCCTCCTCTCACTCACACCATCGTCCACATGCCGGGGCTGCTGTTTTCTTTCTCTCTCCTCAAAATCACGAGAAACCCTCATACGTATGTCACCCGTCACAGCCCCGAAGCTTGCTTCGCTATAACGCTTAGGCCCATTTAAGTAATGATTACGAGAATTTGAAAAATACTCACGTGGTAGCGTACTGCCATCCAAGCCGCCGTCACTAGGGACGCACTCATCTACCACCATCCAATCCTGATTACACAAAACATTCCCATTCTGAATCTCACTAAGTGTGGGTTCTTCGCGAACTCTGTTTTCAAACTGTGAGCCCGAACAGGGTGCAACACTCTGTTCCCTACAGGAAACCAGTTCCTGCCTTGACACACAGGTGTCCGAATCAAAGCTAATTAAATCATTCATGCTCAACAGAAAACAGAATCCGACCGCTTGCCACCAATGTAACGCTAACTCAGTCTAAGATTCTGGGGCGTCCAAATATTCCCTGCTGAGGACTGGTGGTGGTATGGAAACAAATGCGGCTTGGATGGTTGTATGTTAGTAACGACGAGCCTTAAATCTCGCTATTACATGCAAAAGATATAACACATAGATAAACGAGTAAAGAACAAGTGCTGTGTAGATTTCGCAATCTATTACTATAAACAGCCACGGTACAAACAATACATCGGCACGAAGCCCTCAATAATAGGTAGAAAAACATGCACTTAACGATAATGGTCACAAACGAGGTCTCAATACCGAAGTAGAGTCCTATAACGATACGTACAAAAGTGTATAAAAGACGAATACAAGACAGATACAAGTACGACCACAATGGTCGGAGCCAGGGCTACTACCGAACCGAACGATTCAGATCGGGAGCGAAGACTGGTCACAATTCTTGAGGTCTGCTTCAGCTGAGCTGGTGAGCAGACATCACGTGACCTCTAATTATTACGTAATGTAGCCTACGACAAATAGAGGGCGACATATATGATGACCAACGGCATCACAATATTCTTGATCGATCCAATGCACTATAAACTAATAATTTTAGGGGGAAAGAACTGTCTAGATGCGATTTATTGTTACCAGAGGTGTAATTTTTGCTGATCTAGGATTTCCTTTTTGATTAAATTTCGACGCGATGCGCCAACTGATGGTGGTGCACCGCCTAAATAGTGACGTATAAGCTTCAGTTGTACATCACCATATAAGTTCTTCTTCCATCCTCCCTAAATTTACACACGTTCATTAATAGTTTAGATGCAATTTAAAGCCTATATGGGTGTTAATTTTACCGATATAAGGGTACCTTTCATCGGAAATTTCGATGCTCCTTGCCAACCGATGATGGCGCTCCGCTTAGATAGTGGCGTATTAGATAGTGGCGTATACCAAAAGTTGTACATCACCATTTGACCATATGTTCTACTATCAATCCTCTTCAAATTTTTAAACGATATTTAACTATGTAGATACAATTGCAGAAATCAGATCCATATTTCAAGGATGGGTACATGCAGCTTAGAGCACTCGGGAAGTGCCGTTTCCGGCCATCTGGAGCCAAAAAAAATTATTGTACGCTTCGTGCCCAACCGATGGTGGCGCTCCGCTTAGATAGTCTTCCTGGCAGGTTTGCCCCCCCCCCCCCCACTTTCACAACTAAAATCCCGCCCCTGACCTGAGGTGTTAGAACCGTATCAGTTCGAGCCTGTTAAACGAGCCGAAATTGAAGCTCCACAACATATCGAAGAACAACCCCGTTCGGAACTATTGCAAGGAACATACAACGTGGTAAGAATTTATTAACGAAGCATTTAAAGACCAACTATGGAGACTTTTCGATGAACATAAAATCCCACCATTTTTCATGTATGTAATCCTTAACTGACTCCAATTACATTGCTGTAATTAACTTTACCAATTTCGGACGTTAAATAAGTGAAAAATGGGACGAAAAGTCAGCTTCTATTTCAGACATTCCTGAAACATTCCTAAGACATCAGGTGACCATGTGACGTCAACGTTTGTATACCTCACTCACAACTATACTTTTAGTGTGTAAAGTCGTATACTTGAGCTGCCAAAAACATCAACGATATTACTCCTTTTTCCTCAAAATGTCACAATTCTGTGTTGTTGGAGGTTGCAGTTATACCTCATCCAACAAAAGCATCAGCTTTTTTAGATTTCCGAGTAACAGAACCGACGTAAAACGCCGCAGACTTTGGATCATTTTTTTGAGATCCACGCGGAAAGATTTTTCAGCACCCGGAGTATCTCATGCCCATGAGTCCACATGCATGACCCTGCTTCTGTGTATGCAAATGTCTCATTCTGTGAAAATTATATACTGTCGATAGCTGTGTCGGACCATGGTCGGACATAGCTAACGTGAAATTGACCGTAAACACGCCCTGGACGTCCTTACATGTAACATTATATCACGCAATTGACAGTAATATATTTACTGTAAGAGATGACCGTATATATATATACCGTGCCAAGGGTATAGCATTGTTAGTACATGTACGGTAGTTAGTTACAACTCTCGCCGGCGTTGGCTCACAGCATGTGTAAATAGCCATGTTAGGATTTATCTATTTCATTTGTTGTATTCCAGTATCGTGAGTTCGTGATACATGTGTAATATTGTCCGTTCTGTTTATTCCGACATCTGCATGGTCCAAGGAGTTGAATAAAAACGGTAGTATGTAGCGATCGGACATTTTATTTCGTTAGTGACTGTCTATGTGATTGTGGGATGTTAGTACTGGTCAAGGCCTGTTTCAACTAGACCTAACTCTATGTAATTACACAGACTCACGGTAGTTTTTTGCCCAGGATTGAACAAGAAACGTGGATTAGGATATTCACTGCTAAATTTGTTTATTGACAGGATACTTTTTCTGTGTTTGTATACTTTTGGATATTAAAACGAGTAAGTACTATGTAAGTATATTGTACCGTACGGACGTATTGACGCTACGCTATGTAAAAGATGCCTCCATTTGAGTGGAAATTTTGCTAATAAAATAAGCAATTTCACTAAAATTTCTGCTTATAATTGTCTTAAAACTTGTTATTAACCTTCATGTGTTCTTGTTTTAAGCTAACAGCTTTTCAAACGCTCGAAATTGGAAGTCAAAAACAGTACAGTTGTTCGCTATCTGTGTACAAACAGTGCCTATATCAGCGTTTGATTTTCGCGGTATACAAACTTTGACGTCACACGGTGACCAGAGGCTCCTTTGGGTCAATCTCTGTTTTCAGACATTCCAGAGGTTCATGTCACGTGACTACCCAAAATGTCCATTTTCGTGGTCGTTTTTGGTTCCTTGCTTTAGCAAAAGGAACCTATGCAGTCAGGTTGGCGTGTGTGTGTATGTATGTATGTGTGTGTGTGTGTGTGTCTGTGACACTTGCTTGGGTACGCTCTATCTCAATAAGGGAATGTTGGATTGAGGCCAAACTTGGACTATAGATCCGCCATATGGAGAGGGTGTGCCCTATTGTTTCTGGTGCCCACAAAGGTCACCAAAGGTCAGTTATGGTCCAAAAACTGAAAATATTAAAACTGCAATAACTCCCAGTGCCAATGTGCGACAAGATTGATATTTTGGGACAAGTTGTGAACTGGTTAGGGGAGCATTTTCAAACATAACGGTCATGTGATCCGAGGTCACCAAAGGTCAATTAATGATAAAAAACTAGTATTTTTGCAATAACTTGAGAACGAAATGTCTGTTAGGGTTGGGAGTTGCCTCAATGTAATCCAATTGTCGACCCGCATCTGGGTGACCTTTGACCTCAATTTGACCTCTGGTGACCTTTTCGTGTTTTGGGGATTTTTACAGTTTTGATGTTATTTTCAGATGTCAAAGGTACCTTCTGATCATAAATGTCAATAGGTTGACCCCGTGTGACCTTTATGTGCGAAGTTATATGGGGTCAAAGTTTTTCGGTCGGAGTTAGGATGGTTGTACAGACTTTTCGTTTTGTTTTTTGGAATCAGGAGATTAAACTACATCTGAATCCAAGGTCAAAAGGTCAAAGGTCACATTAGAAAAAATGTGCTTATTTTGGGAGGAAACGAGCAAAAAAGAAAATGTTTGGTTTTGATGCTAGATTTGGATATCAAAGGTACCTTCCGATCAAAAATGTCAATGGGTTGACACCCGTGTGACCTTCGTGTGCGAAGTTATACGAGGTCAAAGTTAATTTTCACACATTTAATGCAACAACTCCCAGTTCCAAGGTGTGATATGGTTGATATTTTTGGACAAGTTGCAAATGGTATAGGGGAATATTTTCAAACTTACCGGTCATGTGATCCAAGGTCACCAAAGGTCAATTAATGTCAAAAAACTAGTATTTTGGGGGTAGAAAATGGGCAAAGAAAAACATGTTTGAATTTTTATAGTTTGATGCTCTAATTTAGGTCTCATCAATCAAAAATGTCAATAAATTGACCCAAGGTGACCTTTGTATGTTAAGTTATATGAGGTCAAAGTTAATTTTCAGACAGTTAGTGTAATAACTCCCAGTGCCAAGGTGTTACACAGTTGATATTTTGAGACAAGTTGCAAATGGTATAGGGGAATATTTTCAAACTTAACGGTCATGTGATCCGAGGTCACCAAAGGTCAATTAATGATAAAAAACTAGTATTTTTTGCGATAACTTGAGAACAAATTGTCCGTTAGGGTTGGGAGTTGCTTCAATGTAATCCAATTGTCGACCCGCATCTGGGTGACCCTTGACCTCAATTTGACCTCTGGTGACCTTTTCGTGTTTTGGGGATTTTTACAGTTTTGATGCTATTTTCAGATGTCAAAGGTACCTTCTGATCCTAAATGTCATCAGGTTGACCCCGTGTGACCTTTTTGTGCGAAGTTATATGGGGTCAAAGTTTTTCGGTCGGAGTTAGGATGGCTGTACAGACTTTACGTTTTGTTTTTTGTAATCAGGGGATAAAACTACATCTGAAACCAAGGTCAAAAGGTCAAAGGTCACATTAGAAAAAATGTGCTTATTTAGGGAGGAAACGAACAAAAAAGAAAATTTCTGGTTTTGATGCTAGATTTGGATATCAAAGGTACCTTCCAATCAAAAATGTCAATGGGTTGACACCCGTGTGACCTTCGTGTGCAAAGTTATACAAGGTGAAAGTTAATTTTCAGACATTTATTGCAATAACCCCCAGTGCCAAGGTGTGACACAGTTGATATTTTTGGACAAGTTGCTAATGGTAAAGGGGAATATTTTCAAACTTAACGGTCATGTGATCCGAGGTCACCAAAGGTCAATTAACGTTAAAAAACTAGTATTTTCGGGGGAGAATATGGGCAAAGAAAAATGGTTTGAATTTTTATAGTTTTGATGCTATATTTACGTCTCACTGATCAAAAATGTCAATAAGTTGACCCAAGGTGACCTTTGTGGGTTCAGTTATATGAAGTCAAAGTTAATCTTCAGACATATAATGCAATAACTCCCAGTGCCAAGGTGTGTCATGGTTGATATTTTGGGACAAGTTGCAAATGGTATAGGGGAAAATTGTCAAACTTAACGGTCAAGTGATCCGAGGTCACCAAAGGTCAATTAATGATAAAAAACTAGTATTTTTGCAATAACTTGAGAACGAAATGTCCGTTAGGGTTGGGAGTTGCCTCAATGTAATCCAATTGTCGACCCGCATCTGGGTGACCCTTGACCTCAATTTGACCTCTGGTGACCTTTTTCGTGTTTTGGGGATTTTTACAGTTTTGATGTTATTTTCAGATGTCAAAGGTACCTTCTGATCATAAATGTCATAAGGTTGACCCCATGTGACCTTTGCCTGTGAATTTATAATGGGGTCAAAGTTTTCGGTCGGAGTTAGGAGGGCTGTACAGACTTGTCGTGTCGATTTTTGGAATCAGGTGATCAAACTACATCTGAAACCAAGGTCAAAAGGTCAAAGGTCACATTAGAAAAAATGTGCTTATTTTGGGAGAAAACGGGCGAAAAAGAAAATGTTTGGTTTTGATGCTAGATTTGGATATCAAAGGTACCTTCCGATCAAATATGTCAATGGGTTGACACCCCTGTGAGCTTTGTGTGTGAAGTTATACAAGGTCAAAGTTAATTTTCAGACATTTAATGCAATAACCCCCAGTGCCAAGGTGTGACACAGTCAATATTTTTGGACAAGTTGCAAATGGTATAGGGGAATATTTTCAAACTTAACGGTCATGTGATCCAAGGTCACCAAAGGTCAATTAATGTTAAAAAACTAGTACTTTGGGGGGAGAAAATGGGCAAAGAAAAACATGTTTGAATTTTTATAGTTTTGATGCTATATTCACGTCCGACCGGTCAAAAATGTCAATGGGTTGACCCCAGGTGACCTTTGTGTGTGAAGTTATATTAGGTCAAAGTTAATTTTTAGACATTTAATGCAATAACTTCCAGTGCCAAAGTGTGAAGCGGTTGATATTTTGGGACAAGTTGTGAACTGGTTAGGAGAACATTTTGAAACTTAACATTCATGTGATCCAAGGTCACCAAAGGTTTAATTAATGTAAAAAAAAACAAGTATTTTCGGGATAACTTGAGAACGAATTGTCAGTTAGAGTTGGGAGTTGCTTCAATGTAATCCAATTGTCGACTCGCATCTGGGTGACCCTACTTCTCTAATCAGGTTTAAAATTGCAATATTTTCAGAGGTTAGATATGTAAAAGTTGTCCAATTGATACATTTTGACACCCTCAAGAATCTATGTTGCCTCCAGGTTACCTCCGTCCCCCCTCCCCGATCCCGGTTTACTTAGTCTGGTGTCACCAATGGTGTGATACTCCATGCTTTATCCAAACCTTACCTCAGCTTTTGGACATTTTGCCAACTTTTGTCATTGTGAGGTAAATAGATATTTACACACCCAATAATCTATGTTATCTCTCCCCCTCCCTGTTTACTTAGGCTGATACCACCACTGGTGAGATACTTCATGCTTTATCCAAACATTGAACTTAGCTTTTGCACAATTTGCTAACTTTTGTCATGGAGAGGTCAAGCAGCAGTCTTCACTTCAGATTATTGTCAGCAGTGATGACTGATAGAATGCATGCATGAGCGTAATGGTACAGAGGATATTTCTCCATCTTGACACGGAGTTCAGAATCAGATAATTAACAGCATTTCAGGCCTGCAGCAT
This sequence comes from Apostichopus japonicus, assembly GCF_037975245.1. NCBI lineage: Eukaryota > Metazoa > Echinodermata > Holothuroidea > Aspidochirotida > Stichopodidae > Apostichopus > Apostichopus japonicus. The sequence continues at coordinate 24,299,764 of NC_092577.1, forward strand.
TCAAAACCATTCTTTCACTCTATCTGGATCGATCGAAACATATTGCAATCAGCTTTGATGACTTACAGCGACTTTGCTTTATAGTTTGAAGAAGATTTGTATTGCAACACTACTATTACTAGAAGACAGTCTTGGCTACAGTATTAAAGGTATGTTACTTTTAATTATTTTCAAATAAGTACGGACTTTATTTTCTTTGGTTATGTAATACTGGATACTCATTGTAAATAGATAGTAAGTACAGACTAATTTTGTGATTGCTAGTGTGGAGCTTGGGAAAGCTGCCCCCCCCCTCTATTTAATTTTTGTAGTTATATGTAATTTTGTTTACCTATCCGAAATGGAAGAACCCAGCAGGAAGGAGGCCAACACTTGTGACTTGCTATAACACATGTTGGACTGATTTCTTAATCAAGGATTCTTTCTTCCTCTTTTACTTAATAGGTGAGTTGTTTGCATATTATTTGTATGATACTAGTTAGGTAAGATACCCTAGATACCATTGTAATTCTTATGTATAATCAAAATGGTCAGATTCACCAGAAATCTCAGTATTTCTATGACTAGTTAGTGCCATACCCTAAGGACCTTAAACCTGTACAGTGTTATTATATAGGCAGTGTAGAGCTAGCACATATATGCTACTCCAGGAGGCAAGCTGTGGTCCACCACAGGGAGCATATGAGGTGTATTGTCTGTATCTCCATGTCATTGGCATATGTCATTAAGTTAGACTGATCCATTATTCAAGGGTTATGTATCTGTTCACACATGTGATTGGTTATTTAAAAGTAATTTACATGTTTCCATGGTACCAAGTGAGATGATGGTATACTCATGATTTCTATTTTGAGCATGTAAGCAGGGGAAAGGATAATATGTCTCTGATTCATGTGTTTAATGCATTGGGTATATATAAAAGTTAGTTAAGTTTACAGTGTGCTCAACAGGTATTTGAGGGTTAGTGGAAATGGAAAGGAGGAAGGTGATGGAAGTAAAGGTTAATTCAGAGTTGCATATCTGTAGGTGTGTGCGTGAGTTTGTGTGTGTGTGAGGGTTGAAATAGTATTTGTTATTGTGACAATGAGATGATGGTAAAGATGAGGAAGCATAGTTAGAGGGAATGAGGGTTATGATAGAAAGTGTAAAGAGTTTGCTGAAAGATCTGTTAATGGGAAAGTAGTAAAGATGATTATTATCAGAGATCGAATGAGATAGGATTGTAAAGATGTATCATTGAAGATGATATGAGTAATAAACACTTGTGACTTGCTAAAACACATGTTGGACTGATTTCTTAATCAAGGATTCTTTCTTCCTCTTTTACTTTATAGTTTATAGCTAATGACAGCAAAAGAGGGTTACACTAGGATCAGTTTCTTGCTTGCAGACTCTCACCATTCCCACCAAAAATAAATACAAGTATGTATAGGCTAGTACTAGTATAGCATGTCACATTGTGTAACATTTTGTAAGATTTTACTGTTTATAATTTAAACAATGAGCAGTTTGCTAGGTTACCATAGGTATAGACTATAGTAGCACTACTATTCATTTAAAAGTAATGGCTAGTAGTACTGAGTACTGTATAGGCTACTGTACTATTATTACTGTCTCCACAGTCACTCTGCGGTCTACATATATGAAGCCTATGAAACTTTAAAAAACTGGCTCTATGTTACTTTAAAAAAACATCTATTGGTTAAATATACTTATGTAGTAACGAGTATGATCAGTTTACGTATGCATGTACACCTTGACCCCTCAATCTAACCCCCATCTCACCAAAGAAAAAGGTGATATACTTTCTTCAATTTATTACAAATTTATTAGTATTGCTAGGCTAGTTGTACTTGTTCAAGTTGTTGTAGCCTCTTTATATCGATTCAAAGTAGTATTAACAACCTACACCTGGCCTTTGTTGTATCTTAAATTTGTAAGGTACTGTATATCCCACCTAATATGTTACTTTCACATTTGATCATTGCTTTACTTCAATTTTTGAAAACATGTAAATCTATATAATTATACTTGATCAGTACCACTGTCAGACTTTCAGTTCAGCCAAACATTTCAGAAAAGTCCTTTACAAATTTTGTTGTAATTGATTGAGGACCAAAATTTAATGGGGAATCCAACCATAGTAAAAAAATAGTAATAGAAATGTTAATTTTGGGGTAAACAACCAGCAATGTTGGGTATAGAAACATATTGAATACGTTTTCAGGATTAGGCCTAGAACTAGGAGTATTGAAGGAAATGTATGTATTAATAGCCTTGGCCTTTTATTTTGTTATTTGACTAATGTTAGCAGCCAGGTGGATGAGAAATCAAATGACCTTGGAAAAGCCATAGTACTTTACTAGGTTTGTAAAATTCAAGTTCACTTCATTGAATCTAGGCTTAGCCTATGTCTTACTCTTGTTAGTCTTAAGAAGGTTTTAGTTGTGCTCCGCCCCTGGTACTTTCCTCTCATCAATTTCCGCACGTACAGTCATTTACATTAATGAAAATAATATGGAAACGGTCCAAGAATAGTGTTGTTTGTTTACATGTTTTGAAGCCAGAAAGTCACCATTATCTAAGCAGTATGCGGAAAGTAAAGGTGGGAGAAAATCAGTAAAATAAGTGTAAGCTACCCCATGTTGGCTGGCCCCAAAGCCAGACTCAGCCATTTTTTTCTGAGATAATGTTTATTTTCCTTTATTTGTATTTTGCAGGTGAGCTATATTACAGTAGTCACCCAAGAGCTTCAAGTTCTAGTTTCAGAGTCAACGATATTGTTCCAAATCAAGGTATACATATCTTTCCTTCTGTTGTTTAAGGTTTCCTTGGTATTTTGCAATTGTCGAGATTCAGTGCCAAATAAAATCTTCAGGTTGGATGGTATGTAAGAGAAATTACCAGGCGTGGTTTACGAAAATAACTGTCACCTAGTTAGATTTTTATCAAGACCACTCTTAACTCGAACAGAATTGGCTAGGCCCATGGGTAATTTATGTAGTCTAGGATAGGCTTAACTTTAAAGTTAGATAACCCACACATTAATCAGGCTGGAATAGGCGTAACTTATACCAACAGTAGTATGCTGAAGTCTGTTAATGAGATATGGAGAAATACATTACATTAATATTAGGCCTAAGTTTTCTCAGTGTTTTCTGTTTACATGTTTGAAAGGCAGAAGGCACCACTTTCTATGCTGTGCGAAAAAGTAGGGGTGAGCGACAATAAGTGTAAGCTACCCCATGTAGGCTGATCTTAAAGCTAGACACAGTCATTTTTTCTTGAGAACATGTTTGTTTTTCTGTATTTTTATTTTGCAGGTGAGCTATACCAGTTCAACACCCAAGGGCTTGAAGTTCTGTGTAAGTTCCATCTTATTAAAAGCCATCCCAGGGCTTACAATACTGGTTCAAACTTGATTTTCATTAAGTCATCCCAGGGCTTACAATACTGGTTCAAACTTGATATTTATTAAGCCATCCCAGGGCTTACAATACTGGTTCAAAGTTGATAACTATAAAGCCATCCCAGGGCTTACAGTACTGGTTTAAAGTTGATAACTATAAAGCCATCCCAGGGCTTACAGTACTGGTTTAAAGTTGATAACTATAAAGCCATCCCAGGGCTTACAGTACTGGTTTAAAGTTGATAATTATTAGCTATCACTTTATGTTAAGATAACTATACAGTTTACTTGGTCAATCAAACCAGCAGTTTATCAGGCCAAATATTATCCAAACTTGATGTCTAAAAATTGCTGACAAGTACTGAAAAAAGCTAAAAATATCAAAAGTACTAATAAAGCAAAAGAACTGCTACAAATTACTAACAAAGCATATGTAAAGCACTGAAAATACTTCAAATAAAAACCCGGAAAACTGCTCAAAATTACTGACAATCAGAACAAAGTATAGTGCAAATAATCATAAAAATAAAAGGAAAATTTGAAACATATATATCAAAGGTATTCTTAAACAGTTCTGATAGAAAACCACATACTACTTGACAGTAATTAAAACCCACTTTAAGAAATCCTTATCACTTCGTGAAATCATTTCTAGGCGACTCAACAAATACTTTGACATAAATCAATTTTAAGCACACAAAAAGAACTAAACAATATTAACAAGAACTTCACAGAGATACAAAAAGTACTTCAATTCCAACATTGCAAAGAAAACCATTCCAGAAAAAATAACACACATTTTGATCAAATGCTTGTGATAGATATCCAAAATCCACAACAGCATTTACAGTCAATCACTCTCTATATACACACTACTATCCCACAGAAACTGTTGTCGGAAAGGAGATTGTCCACAATATTCTGTCATGCCACGAACAAAAAAATTGAGTTACAGACAGCGAAACAAGACAAGAAGAGAATCAAAGCAAAATATAACATCAAACCAAACTTGCCAGTCACAACAATATGCTAATAAAACTCTCTCTGAAAAAGCAATAGAGCAACATTCAGTTGGTCAATCGAACATTACTGATATTAACTTGCAAAGTATACACACTTATGACACGTTTACTTTCTTCCCTCCAGATGACTTATGGCGTGATGGAAAGATTGCTATATTAAAGCAGTTAATAACAGACAAAAACGAACAAATTCATACCAGTTCTTATCCAAATTTCCCAGATATTTGCAGTCCAATATTGTATACTAATACTGCAAGACCATGTAATATTTGGAGAATAGTAGGTGATGGGAATTGTTTCTTTAGATCTTTGTCATTTATAATAACAAAGTCTGAAAATAATCATCATATCCTAAGACGCTTGATAGTGCAATCTCTTCAGGAATGTGACCTACCATCTACTAGTAAATCTGTTCAGGATTATATGCAAACATCTCATATGTCAGATGATTCAGTGTGGGCTACTGAAGTGGAAATAATGACTGCTGCAAAAGTTTTACAAACTGACATTTATACATATGCTGTATCTGGTAGTGAATGGAAATGGCTACGATTTCCAGCATGTGGTAGTCTCTCAGAAAGAATAGATACAAATAAACGTGCAATTTACATACAAAACACAAATAGAAGTCACTTTGATGTTGTGTATGGACTTAATAATACTGATCTCTGTCTTGTAGCACAGAACCTTGAATCTGCACAACCAAAAACAACAAGAGATCGTGTGCAAGAAGAACTGAACAGACAAAACTTGTGGCAACAAAATAAAGATGAACAGAAACAGAAAGTGAACATCACTAAATTACCTCCCAGTAGTAGCTGTTCCAACAGTACTAAACGTATGCAAAAACTTAGAGCAACTAACAGTGCATACAGAGAACAAGAAAGGAAAAAAGACATTACTTACCAAAGAACTAGAAGACAAAACAAGATGTACTGTCAAGAACAAATTCAGAAGAATGTAAAAAGAATGAAAGCCAAGAGGACAGATTGTGTGAACACTCAAAATGAAAGAACAAGAAATACCAAGCGAATGAAAGATATCAGACAACAACCGGACTACTCTCAAAATGAAAAAGTACAGAACAGGAAACGAATGAAAGACACAAGACAAAATGAGGAGTACTCTCAAAAGGAAAAGAAACAAAACATCAAACGGATGAAAGACACAAGACAAAATGAGGAGTACTCTCAAAATGAGAGGAAAAAAAACATCAAAAGAGTGAAAGACAAAAGACAAAATGAGGAGTACTCTCAAAATGAGAGGAAAAAAAACATCAAAAGAGTGAAAGACAAAAGACAAAATGAGGAGTACTCTCAAAATGAGAGGAAAAAAAACATCAAAAGAGTGAAAGACAAAAGACAAAAACTGGAATATTCTCAAATTGAACAGATACAAAACATCAAACGAATGAACACTATTCGCAAAAATGACACCTACTCTGTCCCAGAAAAACAAAAGAATCAAGAACGTATGGCACAAGCTAGAACAGATCCACAGTTTGCAGCTAATGAAATCAAATCCAAATACAACAAGAGAACCAGCTGTAACACTTCATCAATTCAACAATTGCAAGAAAGCTTTTTCAACTCTATTTCAGTAGGTCCAGAATATGTGTGCTGTTGTTGTGAACAGTTATGGTATAAAGAAAGTGTCACTAGCTTTGTACAGAAAACAGCAAAATCTACTTTCAGCATTGCTTTACACAATCCTTCTATCAACAACAAATTGTGGATTTGTAGTACCTGCAAGGAATATATTAATTCTGATAAGATACCACCATTAAGCCTTAACAATAACATGAAGTTTGTGACAATTCCAAAAGAATTACAATTGCATTCTCTTGAAGAGAAATTAGTAGCTCTTCGTATACCATTTATGCAAATTCGAGAACTTCCTAGAGGGCAACAATTGAATCTGAAAGGAAATGTGGTAAATGTTGCAGCTGATGTGTCAAGTACATGTAGACTATTACCACGCAGGCTAAATGAAAGCATGACTATTCCTGTCAAGTTTAAGAGAAAACTTTCTTATAAGCACTCAGTTCAAAGTGAAAATGTCAGGCCCAATAAAGTAATTGATGCTGCAAAATGGCTAGTTGCAAACAGTCAATTATACAAAGATGAAAGAGTCTCAATTGATCAGAATTGGAATGAAACGATACAGCAGATGGATGATGATTGGCACGAATTCATAGAACCTCCTGAAAAACAATCTGACAAAAATGAAAATGCTGACTTACCAGTAGGTGCAACTCCTTCAATTCAAAACAACAATGAAGACAATCCAGATTCAGATGATGATTGGACAGAAGCTCAAAATGATGACATGCAACTTACAGGTACATTAGATACTATGCTAACACCAGAATTTCAGGAACAAAGCCAACTTGCTTATTGCGTAGCACCAGGTGAAGGAAATAGACCTATGGGCTTATTTCAAGACAGTCTTTCTGAAATACTTGCATTTCCAACATTATTTGGTGGACAGCTAAGAAGTGACAACAAAGTTAAGGTACACTACAGCACAATTTGTAAGTGGGAACTGCGCAACAAAGATAGAAGATTTGCCAAATCTGTCCAAAACATATTCTACAAAACCAAGAAGCTACAAATAAACCAAATACAGCAGAAAGTAACACTTAGTATGAGAAAGAAAAAAACACAAGGGAAGAAATTAACTGCTCAACATTTCAAAACAAATGAAAGTATCAAGCAAATCTTGACCCTAGATGAAGGATTTAGAGTATTCCGAACATTACGAGGATCCCCTCCCTATTGGGAAAGGTCCAAGAAAGAACTGTTTGCAATGATTCGACAACTTGGAATCCCAACATGGTTTCTGTCATTCTCTGCTGCTGAAACAAGGTGGCTTCACCTACTCAAAATCCTTGGAAGAACAATCAAAAACAAACATTTCACAGATGAAGAACTTTTAAACATGAATTGGAATGAGAAATCTGACCTTATCCAGAGTGACCCTGTCACATGTGCACGTCACTTTGATTACATGTTTCGTAGGTTCTTGAATAATTTCCTGTATAGTTCATATCATCCAATTGGTGAGATCATTGATCATTTCTACAGAGTTGAGTTCCAACAGAGAGGTTCCCCACACATTCACATGCTAGTTTGGGTCAAAGATGCACCTTTATATGGAAATGCAGCTCCTACAGAAGTAGCATCATTTGTTGATCAATATGTCACATGTAACATACCTGACACAGTCAACCAAACTGTTAACTTGCAATCTCACAGCCATGCAAAGACATGCAGGAAAAAGAGACAAGGTGTTTGCCGCTTTGGGTTTCCTATCCCACCAATGCCTAGAACCATGATTTTAACACCGTTAGAAGTTAAAGGCAATGACAAAACTACAGAACTGTACAAGTGCATAAAGGCTTACTTGGATGATTTGAAACTTGCTGAAGACATTACTGACACATTTGAAGATATGTTGACAAAGTTGGGAAGCACAGAAAGAGATTACATTCTTGCTATACGTTCATCAATAACATCAGACAAAATCTTTTTCAAAAGATCACCATCTGAAGTCAGGATTAATGGTTACAATAAAGTCTTGCTAGAAACTTGGAGAGCTAATATGGATATTCAATATGTGCTGGACCCATATGCATGTGCCATGTACATTGTATCTTACATTAGCAAAGGACAAAGAGGTATGAGTAACCTTATGCAACGTGCAACATCAGAAGCAAGAGAAGGGAACATGGACATCAAACAGCAAGTACGACACATTGGAAACAAATTCCTTAATCATGTTGAAATGAGTGCTCAAGAAGCAGTGTATTTGGTATTACAAATGTCACTCAGAAAAGCCTCCAGGCAGTTTGTGTTTATAAATACCTCACCATTAGAAGATCGAACAATCCTGATCAAACCATTGGAATATATTCAACAGTTGCCAGATTACTCTACAGATATTGAATGTATGGGACTTATCAGGAAGTATGCTGCCCGACCTAAAGCACTACAACATTATTGCCTTGCAGACTTTGCAGCTTGGTTCGATATCACTAGTGACAACAAGAGCAATGAGAGTACTAATAATGATTATGAATTAGATGAAAATGATGATGACCCTTCTATCAAATTGAACAAAGACAGCATTGCCCAAGACTATGAATCACATGATAATGCTGATGGCCATGATATGCAGGATACTGGTGAGGTCAAATGCTATACAGTTGGTGCATTAAACTTTAGAAAAAGAAACAAAGCCAAGATCATCAGATATGTTCGGTTTAACAAGGAAAATGATGCAGAAAAGTACTACAGAGAGCAACTGATGTTGTTTTTTCCTTGGAGATCTGAGAATAATATCATAGAGTCATGTGATACATACCAAGAACGATACCTTCAGGTTGAATCCGAGATTAAAGACAAGGAAGCAGAATATAACCACAGTGGAGATATCATTGACCAGGCAATTGATGATATTGAAAATGAAGACCCTGAGATGTATGATGAGATTGCACCAAATACAGAACATATGGAAAAGGCTCATCGAGACGAAAAGGATAAACAACAAGTGAAAATCCCTTCCAATGAATCACCTGAATTGTATGATATTGGACAAGACATTGGGATTGCAGTCAATAGTGCAAACATAGAAGAATTGCAAAAACCTCGCTTGCCAGATTCAGAATATAGAACTCTAGTACGCAGCCTCAATAAAAAGCAGAAAGACTTTTTCTACTATGTACTGCATTGGTGCAAAACAAAACAAGAACCACTGTACACATTTCTTACTGGCGGAGCTGGTGTAGGAAAATCTCAAGTATTGAAAGCTCTGTACAATGCACTTTTGAAATACTATTCTAGCCAGCCTGGAAGTGATCCAGATGATACTCACATTCTTCTAATGGCACCAACAGGCAAAGCAGCATATGGTATCGAAGGCAGTACCATTCACAGTGCTCTACTCATTCCAGCTAGTCAAGGATTTCATTACAAGGCATTAACATCAGACAAGTTAAACTCACTTCGAGTGAAGTTCCGAAATTTGAAAATCATTTTCATTGATGAAATATCTATGGTTGGTAATGGGATGTTTACATACATAGATAAAAGACTGCAACAAATTATGGGTAGCAAGAAAATATTTGGAGGTGTTAGCATTATTGCTGTTGGTGATCTCTTTCAACTCAAGCCAGTGTTTGATGGATGGATATTTAATAATCTAACTCATGATTATGGTCCACTTGCATCTAATTTATGGAGAGATCATTTTATGGCCTTTGAACTAACTGAAATCATGCGACAAAAAGATGACCAGAGTTTTGCTCAACTTTTGAACCGACTAAGAGAAAATAGACAAACAGATGATGATTTGAAGCTGCTGAACACTAGACAGTTTACAGTCGACAATGTTCCATCAAATGTTACACATGTTTATCAGACAAACCTAAGAGTGAATGCACACAATGATGAAGTTTTTTCCAAACTAGACACTCTAAAGCTCACAATTAGATCTCAAGACATTGTCGTAGGTGATGTCCCAAACACAGTCAAACAGAAAATACTGACTTGCATACCGAACAATCCTCAAAAGACAATGGGATTATTCACTGAACTATCGTTGGGCATTGATCAAAGAGTTGACCTCTGTCTCAATGTTTCAGTTGAAGATGGAATGATAAATGGTGCTACTGGTATCATCAAGTATATAGAGAATGTACATGATCAGAACATTCACACTATATGGGTACAGTTCGATGACATTACTGTAGGTAAAGCATGTCGACACTCTAAAAGAGAACTGTATCATTCAAAGCTTGCTTCAACATGGACACCAATATCAAGAAGTAGTCGACAGTTCAGGATTGGTCGCAACAAAAATGCAGAAGTTATGCGGAAACAATTTCCCCTCAGACCAGCAACTGCAAAGACAGTCCATAGATGTCAAGGAGATACAATGAAAGAGATAGTTGTTGATATGTCAGGTGCTAGATCACAATGTCACATACACTATGTTGCATTAAGTAGAGTGACTTCCATAAATGGATTATACATTCTTGAACTTAATCCAGAAAAAATTAATGTCGATCGAAATGTTGTCAAGGAAGTAGAAAACCTACGATCCATACGATCATTGAAAATATGCAGCCATGCATTTGAAAGTACGGACAGCACTACCATCATTCATCAAAATGTAAGATCACTGAAGAGACACATTTCTGACATAATTCATGACAGCACAATCACATCTGCTGATATTCTACTTTTCACTGAATGCCATATATCAGAAGCAATACCAAATGATGAGCTGTTCATTGAAGGATTTACACTATTCAAAAACATCCCATCTCATGCTCCTGTCTCAAATTCCCCATATGGCACTGTAATCTACACTAAGAATAATATCACAACACTGACTGAACATACTCTGAATACAAATAATATTGAAATCTCCCTGACGACCAAAGACACATGTGCTGGAACTGTTCAAATTGCACTAATTTACAGGTCTAATAAGGTTCCCATGCAACAATTCCATGATGAATTGAGTAACTTTCTAAGTCACATAGATCATACACAACAAACATTGATTATTGGTGATTTCAATGTTGATGTACTCCAAAACACGCCAGAGAAAAAGAGCCTTCTCTCTTTATTCACAAGAACATTCAAATACCAACAAATCATACTCACTCCTACAACAGATTATAACTCATGCTTAGATCATATCTACACAAATATTCCTACAAGTAAAACAATTGGTAGTGGAGTCCTTGAGAGCTATTACAGTGATCACAAAGCAACATGGATTTCTCTGCAAAACTGCCATGAAAACACAACAAGTTAAACCAAAATATGTGTACCATATGTCTTATGTGCTCAAATTTGAACCCAATTTTGAAGTAACTTGAAGAAACTTTTATATTTCTTTAAAAAGTGGAACATATTGATGATATTTCTTTAAAAAAATGGAACAAACTTGATCAAACTGAAACCACATTTGATGAACCTTGCAAATTTTAACAAGTATTTAAAAAACAAGAACAAAATTTAAACAATCATGAACAAACTTGAACACAATTTGAACAAATCTTACCAAAACTTGAACAAACTTGAACCAAATTTGAATAACTGTGAGCGAAATTTGAATAAACTTTAACCAAATTTGAATAATATTTGAACAAAGTTGAACAAACCTTGACCAAAATTTGAACAAGGTTGAGCAAATCGTGAACAAAAATTTAACCACTTCGAATAACTTTGACAATTTTAACAACAATTGAACAAACTTGAACAATATTTTTAATTTCTTTAAAAAATGGAACAAAATTGATGAAACTGCAACCAAATTTGATTAACCTTGCAAATTTGAACCAAAATTTAACAATCCAGAACAACATCAAGCTAAAGACAACAAGGTATCACGTTTCATTACTGTCTGCATTTTGTAGCGACACAAACAATTCTTCACTTGCAAGCAACAGAAAGTTAACTTTCAAATATCCAAGTCCATACATATCAATGACAATCATATTTACAACATATAACTTCTCCAGTACTCAAAGCAAACTTGAAAAGTTAGACATTTGTCGGTCACACATGGAATACAAAGGGCTTTTTGATTGTTGTATATGTCAGTGAATCAATGCAGCACTAATTATAGTGCAAATTATACACCTCTTCTCACAAGCCTCTCACCAGGTATATTAAAGTGAGGGTGATGAACAGAGCCATCAGTTTCAGATATACCCTAACTTAGAGGTAAACCCAGTTTGTGTGTACAAAATGAAACAATTTTTCAGCCGAATCTCCCAAAAATTAAAAGAGATGAAATATGTGTTTTGAATTTGCACATTAAATTAGTTATAAATAACAATGCATCTGTAGTTTGGTGTAAACAAAGAAAGTGCATTCGAACCTCTGCCACCCAGACCAAAATGATCCATAGTCTAACGCCTTGCCCACTGTGCCACTGCACAAGCGTAAGAAACCTGAATTGTTCGACATATAGGCAATAGGCAACTAATGTCGTGGCAGATTTAAAAATACCCCCTCCTTGTTATAGAGGCCAGCTGCCCACCCCGTTGCCAGTCCTATCTTTACGAATAACATTATAATCAGGAATTATAATAATTGATGTTGGTATATTGTCATGAAACCAGTTTTTCGTAGTTACAGCAAACCTAAAAGAGCATTCAAATGGAAAACACAAAAGGTCATTAACTTCTCATTATTTTTTCAGAGACTGCAGGTATTCAAATGAATTAACATGTTAATATTTGTTTCTACAATCTTTTCATTGCAGATTCATGGGCCATAAACTAGGCTCATAACTTCAGTAAACGTGAGCGTAGAAATGGACCAAAAGAACATACAATTCACCATACTTAATAAAGATTAGTTACAATAGCTGACCCTCCCAACCGATAAAACGCACAGCTTTCTTGAAGGAGCCACCATAGAGGACAAGCTCCAGACTGAAGGATGTGAAGAATACAAGGAAGCACAATAACCAAAATCACAAAAACTATACCATCTGCCAGCACTTCAGCTAACTCTATGTCTTCATCCAGCTCTACCTCAAAACAAGGTGTAAAGACCCTGCAGTTCTGACAATGGTGTTCAACATAAAAGTACTCTGTATTTCTTGATTTTAAGATTTTAAGGGTTCCTAATAATTTATTCATTTCTGGTCTACATTTTTTGGCAGAATTGTCCAAAACCAAGTTTAGTTAGGAAAGCAGTATATGTTAATACAATATGGTTCATGGAAGAAATGAGGGGATGGATAGCAGGCGGGTAGTGGTGGGGCTTACATTACAACAATATTTATTTTAAAACAAAAAGTCATAATCATTTACTGCCATTAAACCTCAATCAACACTACATGGTCTCTTTCCTTTTATATATAGTTGTAAATAGTTGTGTAGTTTAAGTTCATATATTTTATATAACAACAGTACAGTTTATATCTAGTATTTGAAAAAAATAAACAATATCCATGTATTTGAGATATCTGAGTATTTGTCTTTTTTCAGTAATTTGACACAAGTTAATTTCGAGCATTTAATGCAATAACTCCCAGTGCCAAGGTGTGACACGGTTGATATTTTGGGACAAGTTGTAAATGGGGTGGTAGAACATTTTCAAACTTAACAGTCATGTGATCTCAGGTCACAAATGTTATCAGATCTGTTGACCCGCTTGGACGTGACTTTATATTTCTTACATTTTCGACGCCACATTCAGATCTCAAAAGTGCCTTCCCGATCAAAAATCCGATCACAATTTGTGATCACAAATGTGTTGGCTATGTTGGTTACTTTATGGGTACAAGTAGGACCACAATTTAACTTGGACTATTTCAGCCCAATCTTGCTATGATAAAATTCTGTTTATTGTCATGTACCCCTGCGCAAGGAACCGCAGTGCCCTTGGAATACCACAATTTAACTTGGACTATTTCAGCCCAATCTTGCTATGATAAAATTCTGTTTATTGTCATGTACCCCTGCGCAAGGAACCGCAGTGCCCTTGGAATACCACAATTTAACTTGGACTATTTCAGCCCAATCTTGCTATGATAAAATTCTGTTTATTGTCATGTACCCCTGCGCAAGGAACCGCAGTGCCCTTGGAATACCACAATTTAACTTGGACTATTTCAGCCCAATCTTGCTATGATAAAATTCTGTTTATTGTCATGTACCCCTGCGCAAGGAACCGCAGTGCCCTTGGAATACCACAATTTAACTTGGACTATTTCAGCCCAATCTTGCTATGATAAAATTCTGTTTATTGTCATGTACCCCTGCGCAAGGAACCGCAGTGCCCTTGGAATACCACAATTTAACTTGGACTATTTCAGCCCAATCTTGCTATGATAAAATTCTGTTTATTGTCATGTACCCCTGCGCAAGGAACCGCAGTGCCCTTGGAATACCACAATTTAACTTGGACTATTTCAGCCCAATCTTGCTATGATAAAATTCTGTTTATTGTCATGTACCCCTGCGCAAGGAACCGCAGTGCCCTTGGAATACCACAATTTAACTTGGACTATTTCAGCCCAATCTTGCTATGATAAAATTCTGTTTATTGTCATGTACCCCTGCGCAAGGAACCGCAGTGCCCTTGGGCTCTTGTTGATGGGTTATAGTAGGTTTTCGAAGATTATTTTTTACACATGTTGATTATGGGTATGTAAACTCCTAAATTAATGGAAAATCTCAACAACAAAAATTGCCTCCATATTTGGTCTTTAAAAACAAAATCCAGTCCATTTTGTCCATGTGTTGTTGGAATTCGCGGAACTCCCTAAATCGTATTGTGTGTTGTGTTACGGTGACTTACAACCCAGTGTGTTGGCTATGTATTCATATACATGTACAAGGATCGCCACTTGCCCATTAGAGGTTTCCTGTTCTCCAATCTGGTCTTCGGAGTTTTGGTCATAATGTTTTTTTCCGTCCTTCGGCCATCGATGAAAGCTAATTGCATGGGTTATGACATTTGTGCAGCCCCAACAACACAACGGACTGGCATTTCTCTCGGATATTGTAAAACAAACTTGAGCTTTCTATCGATATAGCGTAATACAGTGGTTGTTCTCTCAGTGTAAATGTGTGTGTATGTGTGACGGTAAGATCGTCGCGCATCCGGTACGTGCCTGGGCTTGGCACTTGTGTTCCTTACATGACGTTACCATTGTCTTGTTTTGAAAACGCATTTTCAGATATCTATTTTCGGATGCGAATATTAAAACGTAAATTTCTAATTAGTCCTTGAGGTTTTCAAGGTGATGAGGATAGTTGTGTACATAGATTTTTTCATAGATTCAGAGGAAGTTACTCTTGATTAGTTGGATTTTTTCGTGTCATGGCCTCTTTAATACATGTAAAAGGCTGAAACAATCTCATCGAATATCACATGTATGCAGAAGTGGAAACCTAACATTAATATTTTGTTCGTAGTTACACTGCACGTAAAAACATCGCTTTCGATATACGTGGAGAGAAGCCTACTTTTTCACTTGTCATTCAAAATCGACGTCCTGATCATGTGTGCCCGCCGCGGTCGGATAAACCTTTGTTCCTTCATTTAAAACGGATTACAAGGTAACATGAAAGGATCATCGTCCGACCGCGGCGGATAAAGCACTCGACCATTGTTCACCAAGTCTTCTTCCGACCAACAATAGCGCTGTTCATGGCAGTTTACCGCGGTCGGATCCCGCATAGCTGATTTTGTATATGGTGCTCTTTTTGCGTTCCATAGCACGCACACTCATCCATTATCATCGAAACCAAAAAGCAAGTCATATTCTGAAACGGAAGTGACGTTGAGGTCGACTAGGTTGTCGAAACACTAAAACGAGCGGAGAGCCCTAGCCGTCCAATTACAGTTACAGCAAGGGTCTCATTTTTTTACCTGGTGTACCTAGGGTACCGTGCTGTGGGAGAAACTTGTAATTTGTAATAACAAATAATTGACAGAGGTAGTGCATCGATGTTGCCGAAAACGTGAGTATAATCATGAGCTAAGTATAGGCTAAGACTTTTCGAAGAATACGCATATACTAGTCTAGTAAGTAAAACTGGGTACCGTTGTTTTCCGCACACGTTACTTTCCGCTGAAACAAAACGGTGTTTTCCGCAAACAAATTTGTCAGCGGAAAACAACGTTTTTTTCAGCGGAAAGTACCGTTTCTTTTTGGGAGGAACAGAATGACTTACTGAAATTATTAGGCACATGGAAGGATTTAGGAAGATGGATAAGATAGGATTTGACTGTAACAGGATAAAATGTAGCTTCGAGACTAGGGATTTAGGATACAGTAGCTAAGGTTGTACTTGTAGCTTAGGCTGTAAGGCTTACTTATACAGCCATTTTATTTCCAGCGAAAATCAAAGATACCGCCTTTTACACCTTTTTTTTAAACCATCATTACGCGGGCCGAATTTTTAATACTTAATTATATACTCAATCCTTCATAACGCGGGCGTCTCTTTGCCCTAGTATTACTGTATATGCTTCTTTAATAATTCGTAATTACAAACACCCCAAGCCTCCTCTAAATTATACGCAGCTTAACTTTTCTGACATGAACTCAGTCTAACCATCCTTGATCGACGTTCTTTGATACTTTCTCATGTTATTTTAATCATCCTGCCTGAATTTGGTATCTCAAAATTGCGGAAAAATATAGTGTACAGGTAAGTGAAAAATAGGTGTTTTCCGCAGAAGAATTTTTTCAGCGGAAAGTAACGTATGCGGAAAACAACTGAAACCAGTAAAACTTCACGTATCATCCTTAGACCTTAGCTTAGGCGTATATAGCGTTCGTCTTACACGACTTACTGACAGGTGTATCGGCCTACGTTAGGATAGACCTTTATGGAAACCTGTCACAGTAGTCTAAGATTAGAACCTACTCGCCAAAGCGTACACTTCTTGTGCCACTATGATTGCTCTTCAAGTGTCCATAGTACAGATCAACAACATTAAACTAAGGTTAGGCAGATACGATGGTTGACTCATTCACGGTGGAAAGATGAAAATTCCAACAAGAAAATTTGCTTGGTTGCTTGACATTTGTTTTTGAGAGTGGGTTGGGTATCAGTGCTACTGTATTTGGTGTGACGTTTTGGTTCACATAAGAAGTACAAGAACAGTAGGATGTATCAGGTTTTTGAGTGGTCCACACAAATAAGTTAGCATACATCAACACCCGACTGAAATTTATGTTGGTTACTGTTATTCCTAAACAAGAATATATGCTTTGAATATCAAGAACGTTAAGAACATATGGAATATAGAATGAAAACCATATCAATCTCTAAATCACCGATTTAAGTTCTGCCTCAGTAACTCGGCTACCCACAGTAGACACCCATGATCTGGCTGCTAACTTCTGTAGTTTGGACCTGCTCACAGGTTTAGTAAATATATCAGAAATATTTTGATGGAATATAAACAAGTCGTTTGGCACCTCTGTAGACTTCCAACCTAATATCTATGCGCTTGGTCCTCTGCTGGTGAACAGGTTTTTAGCTAGAGCAAAGGCCCCTTTGATATAATATTCACAGCAAATCTAATTATCAAAATTAAAAATGTGACGTACGGGACATAGTGTGGGGGAAACCCTGTATTTATATATATATAATAAAATGGCATGGGCTCCAATGGGGACCTCTACTTGAAACCTTCCAATGCTTACAAATTTATTTTGTTGAAAGATGGTAGTTGCAACTTATATCCCTGCATGCCTGAAGAGCACATCATGGCTTCAAATAAACCATTGACCAATGACCACCAACAGCCCAGGTGTTGTACATTAAACTATCGGGAAGTCAATTGTGTGTGTGTGTGGGATACAGAATCATCTACAATGCTATTCAACATTGACATTGAATGAGGATGACTTCAAGAATGTTGAGTTTGCATTTCAACATTTCGTAGGCCTATTGTGAAGTGTGACTATCATGACTGTGCAACAATGTTCTTGTGTCCTGAACTTAGATAGTAGACATTGATATTTTTAGTTACAAGTGAAGAGTTTGGCTCGCCCAATTTTTGCAGTGGACAACCACTCATGAGTTTGTTCAATAACCAGTATTAGGTCTATAGAGTTTTCTTTGTTGTACTAGTTTCATAGATGGACATTATGTGGATGTTACTTTGGACATTTTGATATGTTTTGAATGGGAAGGATCATATTTCAACTTGAGGGTCAATAGTGGGGAGTATGATACAGTGCTGTACAGTATATACCAAAACAGTTTTGCACCAAAACTTTGCATCTTGAATCATTTGTGGTCTAACAAAGCTAGAATTGATGTTATGAGTATTTGGTCTGGTAACCAGTATTAGGTCTATAGAGTTTTCTTTGTTGTACTAGTTTCATAGATGGACATTATGTGGACGTTACTGTGGACATTTTGGTACAGTATGTTTTGAATGGGATGGGTCATATTTCAACTTGAGGGTCAATAGTGGGGAGTATGATACAGTGTTGTACGGTATATACCGAAACAGTTTTGCATCAAAACTTTGCATCTTGAATCATTTGTGGTCTAACAAAGCTAGAATTGATGTTATGAGTATTTGCTCTGGTAACCAGTATTAGGTCTATAAAGTTTTCTTTGTTGTACTAGTTTCATAGATGGACATTATGTGGACGTTACTGTGGACATTTTGGTATGTTTTGAATGGGATTGATCATATTTCAACTTGAGGGTCAATAGTGGGGAGTGTGATACAGTGTTGTGCAGTATATATACCAAAACAGTTTTGCATCAAAACTTTGCATCTTGAATCATTTGTGGTCTAACAAAGCTAGAATTGATGTTATGAGTATTTGGTCTGGTAACCAGTATTAGGTCTATAGAGTTTTCTTTGTTGTACTAGTTTCATAGATGGACATTATGTGGACGTTACTGTGGACATTTTGGTACAGTATGTTTTGAATGGGATGGGTAATATTTCAACTTGAGGGTCAATAGTGGGGAGTATGATACAGTGTTGTACGGTATATACCGAAACAGTTTTGCATCAAAACTTTGCATCTTGAATCATTTGTGGTCTAACAAAGCTAGAATTGATGTTATGAGTATTTGGTCTGGTAACCAGTATTAGGTCTCTAAAGTTTTCTTTGTTGTACTAGTTTCATAGATGGACATTATGTGAACGTTACTGTGGACATTTTGGTATGTTTTGAATGGGATTGATCATATTTCAACTTGAGGGTCAATAGTGGGGAGTATGATACAGTGTTGTACGGTATATACCAAAACAGTTTTGCATCAAAACTTTGCATCTTGGATCATTTGTGGTCTAACAAAGCTAGAATTGATGTTATGAGTATTTGATGAATGTGTAGAGTAAATTTATACTTTACGCATTCCATGTTTTATGTAGTGGAATGATCTCACAAGTACAGTCACTGCTCTTTTTGATCCCAGAAAGAAGGAAATATGGCATGAAATTACCAATGACATTGTTCTGGCATATCCAAATTAATGTTTTTATGTAGAAATCAGCTTGTTATGGTATATTCAGGAATAAAAATATGAGTTTTCATAGTCAATTTTTGGTTCCTTGCTTTAGCAAAAGGAACCTATGCAGTCAGGTTGGCGTGTGTGTGTGTGTATGTATGTATGTATGTATGTATGTGTGTGTGTGTGTGTGTCTGTGACACTTGCTTGGGTACGCTCTATCTCAATAAGGGAATGTTGGATTGAGGCCAAACTTGGACTATAGATCCGCCATATGGAGAAGGTGTGCCCTATTGTTTTTGGTGCCCGCAAAGGTCATCAAAGGTCAGTTATGGTCCAAAAACCGAAAATATTAAAACTGCAATAACTCCCAGTGCCAATGTGCGACAAGATTGATATTTTGGGACAAGTTGTGAACTGGTTAGGGGAGCATTTTCAAACTTAACGGTCATGTGATCCGAGGTCACCAAAGGTCAATTAATGATAAAAAACTAGTATTTTTGCAATAACTTAAGAACGAAATGTCTGTTAGGGTTGGGAGTTGCCTCAATGTCATCCAATTGTCGACCCGCATCTGGGTGACCCTTGACCTCAATTTGACCTCTGGTGACCTTTTCGTGTTTTTGGGATTTTTACAGTTTCGATGCTATTTTCAGATGTCAAAGGTACCTTCTGATCATAAATGTCAATAGGTTGACCCCGTGTGACCTTTATGTGCCAAGTTATATGGGGTCAAAGTTTTTCGGTCGGAGTTAGGATGGTTGTACAGACTTTTCGTTTTGTGTTTTGGAATCAGGAGATTAAACTACATCTGAAACCAAGGTCAAAAGGTCAAAGGTCACATTAGAAAAAATGTGCTTATTTTGGGAGGAAACGAGCAAAAAAGAAAATGTTTGGTTTTGATGCTAGATTTGGATATCAAAGGTACCTTCCGATCAAAAATGTCAATTGGTTGACACCCGTGTGACCTTCGTGTGCGAAGTTATACGAGGTCAAAGTTAATTTTCAGACATTTAATGCAACAACTCCCAGTTCCAAGGTGTGACATGGTTGATATTTTTGGACAAGTTGCAAATGGTATAGGGGAATATTTTCAAACTTAACGGTCATGTGATCCGAGGTCACCAAAGGTCAATTTATGTCAAAAAACTAGTATTTTGGGGGTAGAAAATGGGCAAAGAAAAAAATGTTTGAATTTTTATAGTTTGATGCTCCAATTTAGGTCTCATCAATAAAAAATGTCAATAAGTTGACCCAAGGTGACCTTTGTATGTTAAGTTATATGAGGTCAAAGTTAATTTTCAGACATTTAGTGTAATAACTCCCAGTGCCAAGGTGTTACACAGTTGATATTTTGAGACAAGTTGCAAATGGTATAGGGGAATATTTTCAAACTTGACGGCCATGTGATCCGAGGTCACCAAAGGTCAATTAATGATAAAAAACTAGTATTTTTTGCGATAACTTGAGAACAAATTGTCCGTTAGGGTTGGGAGTTGCTTCAATGTAATAATGGATTTTTACAGTTTCGATGCTATTTTCAGATGTCAAAGGTACCTTCTGATCATAAATGTCAATAGGTTGACCCCTGTGTGACCTTCGTGTGCGAAGTTATATGGGGTCAAAGTTAATTTTCAGACATTTAATGCAATAACTCCCAGTGCCAAGGTGTGACAAGGTTGATATTTTTGGAGTAGTTGCAAATGGTAAAGGGGAATATTTTCAAACTTAACGGTCATGTGATACAAGGTCACCAAAGGTCAATTAATGATAAAAAACTAGTGTTTTTGCGACAACTTGAGAACAAATTGTCCGTTAGGGTTGGGAGTTGCTTCAATGTAATCCAATTGTCGACCCGCATCTGGGTGACCCTTGACCTCAATTTGACCTCTGGTGACCTTTTCGTGTTTTGTGGATTTTTACAGTTTCGATGCTATTTTCAGATGTTAAAGGTACCTTCTGATCATAAATGTCAATGGGTTGACCCCCATTTGACCTTCGTGTGCGAAGTTATTTGAGGTCAAAGTTAATTTTCACACATTTAATGCAATAACTCCCAGTGCCAAGATGTGACAAGGTTGATTTTTTTGGACAAGTTGCAAATGGTATAGGGGAATATTTTCAAACTTAACAGTCATGTGATCCAAGGTCACCAAAGGTCAGCTAATGTTAAAAAAGTACTATTATGGGGGGAGAAAATGGGCAAAGAAAAAATGTTTGAATTTTTACAGTCATGCTCTATTTAGGTCTCACCGATCAAAAATGTCAATTGGTTGACCTCCGGGTGACCTTTGTGTGTGAAGTTACATACAAGTTCAAAAGTTAATTTTTTGACATTTAATGCAATTAAATCTCAATGCCAAGGTGTGACATGGTTGATATTTTGGGACAAGTTGTGAATGGGGTGGTGGAACATTTTGAAACTTAAAGGTCATGTCATCTGAGGTCACCATTGTTATCATATCTGTTGACACGCTTGTAGGTCTCTTATATTTCTTACATTTTCGACGCCATATTTAGATCTCAAAAGTGCCTTTTGATAAAAAATCCGATCACATTTTGTGATCACAAAAGTGTTGGCTATAGTGTTGGTTACTTTATGGGAACATGTAGGACCACAATTACTTGGACTATTTGAGCCCAATCTTGCTTGATAATATTATGTGTATTGTCATATACCCCAAGCAAGGAACCACAGTGCCCTTGGGCTCTTGTTATTTGGACAAATTGTCCCGTACGTCACATGTCCCGTACGTCACAGGACAATTTTCATTTGTGTACAGTAATCACTCAACTGGAATGGCTTCATATTTTTTTCTATTATGTTACAGCTTAGCCCTTGGAACCTGGAAGGTTAGGCTATTCACTAGTTATAACAGCTTGATCACTGCCCTCCTAATTTCAGAGGGATTTCAGCTTTGCTCTTTACAAAAGAAAGCACAAAATTCTCTGGTCCCGTACGTCACACTGTACATTAATTAAGATGGGACCTAATTAAAGCAAGTGTAGGAAATCTTCATGAGTTTGTACAGTAATAAAGTAGCAGCAATAACAAATATGAAAACCTGAAAAAGTTTCTGGAAAATAGATTTCTCATAACTTTTAGACACATTTAAGTCTCTGAAATGTCCCGTACGTCACAGTGCAAATAGCTTGGACCTGCCCGATATCAGTGGACCATTCTCAGTAAATGGGAAACTTAAACTAACTTTTTCATTTTAAATCTAGTGGCTAAACCCCTTCTGACATCCTCTAGATTATTCCCTATTGGTTGTAATGATGATATCATCACCCAGACAAGAAATTATGGTAATATAATTTTCTTCATATTTAGTATACATGTACACACTTTCAATTTTGATACCGGTAAACCACAAAAGTATACTACTTCTGATCAGTATGGTAAACAAGTATTGTTTACACCATAAGTTTCAAAGAGAATGGAGTCTTGTGTAAGGTGACTTTAACACATCATCAAGGGATCAAAGTTTGCCATTTTCAAGACTGATGTATATAGTACTAGATAATTAGGTTTTGGCTGTAAAAATAAAATATTTCAGAGCACTTCAACAAGAAATGTCATGTAATTTTGAATTATTTTCTTCAATTTCTTTATTCCAGTATAAATTACAAAATTTATAAATAGGACACATAATAATGATACATAAAAGACGTAAAAAAATGTACAATCATGAAAGCATGAACAAATAAGAAATAAAATGGAGGATTAGAAGTTTGAAAGATTAAAAGGATTATAACAGATTCTAAGAACCCATTTTGAGTATAAATGGCTGCTCTGTAGATAAATGAGTAAAAGTAGGATTTCGTAGATTGTACTTGTTGGTTCTATTGCACAGAGAGATCAACTCGGAGTGAAGTGGGTGATATTTGGAACTATGTATATTCTTAGCTAGTCTTATGAAGTAATTTCTAGCAGCAGTGTTTACTTTACCGGCCACGCTTTCATAGTCGAGATTAAATATATTTGAGCAGTATTTCAAGAAACTTCCGATTCTTTTCTTGTCCTTTTCAAGTAGAAGGTGATACCAGACAGGAACTGCATACACTCACAATCACTGGCAGAATTGATGAGTTGAAAACCTTATCTCTTACATTAGAATGAAAAGAAGGAGTAATGTATGCCAACATTGATACTATATAATACGCCTAATAGACATCATTTTATATATATGGTTACAGGTAGTAAAGGTTTTGGCATCAATATCAACTCCTTAGTAAGTTAGTACATAGTATGAGATACCAGCTCAACAATGGAGCTTTGAACATAAGTTTCTGATCCCTGGTCTGAATGAGACTTTGATGTTTAATGTTAATGTTCTCAAAAATGATTTCTTTAGATTTCTTAGGGTTAAGTAAGCGGTTCTTCTGCTCACACAAATTGACAATATTATCAATACATAGTTATAGTCATTTTGATTTTCAAGGTTTGTCCGCTTTGAAATGTTACAGGATATAGCTGTATCATCAGCGTACTTAATTACAGAAGAATGTATATATACTGTATCATCTGTGTATATTGTAAAGAGTAACGCAGATAGAGAACCTCCCTGAGGGACTCCCATTGTAATCTTTGATTCCTCTGAATAACCTATCTGTAGCTTGACTTGTCGGGACCATCCTTGTAAAAAATGAGCCAACCAATGTATAAGCCATGGCTCATCGATAAAACTACACAAACCTTGGATTAAACGATTTGGTAAAACCGTATTAAAAGCACTTGAAAAATCTAAAAATAAAACTTTAGTGCCTGTTGTGTCACTCTGATGTAAACCAGAAACAACACAATGTACGAGCTTGAGTATAGCATCTGTGCAGGACACGCTTTTTTGCAGGCAAACTGATTTTTATCGTGTGATATGATGGCCCGCGTCAAGTATGGAAATAATAATTTTTGGATACAGCTAAAACCAATACTGGACATATCAATTGGTCTAAAATCGTTTACAGATGTTGGAATGGAGATTTTAGACACAGGTGATGTTTTAGCATGCTTCCATAGGGACGGAATTGAATTCTCATTTAAACTTACATTATATAAATTAGTGAATACGCCAGAATGATGATCAGTGACATATAGGACTTTGTACGTAACTTGATTTTTTGAAAACATTACTTGATCAGAATCAGCATTTTGAGGGGCATTAAACCAGCGTTTTGAGGGTCAATAAAAACAAATATGAAAAATTAATAAATCCATTATAGTGTAATATCAAAACTGTATTTTTACACTAATAACACCAAAAATAAACACTAACCTCACATATTTGGAATTTAACTACGTTAAATAAGTTGCTCTCATTTTTTTTAAATGTTCTCATAAATATTTACTATTTCCTTCTACAGTATTCCCTCAATTCTATGTCCATTACATTTACTACAGTAAGATGTACAATTCACAACATACTGCCCAAATGACTACTATATAAATGAAGATCTAATTTGGATGTAAGTTTTGCTACCTTTAAGATTTTTAACATTATGGGTCAGTTCAACTGGGTGGGTGCTTATGGGTTGGCGCAAAATACAGTACCACACACATATAGTATAAACGAATATTAATTACACTTTAAAGAACCTACATTCACATGTAGCAGTTCCATGTAGCTGAAGAAAGAACAATCTGCTTTTAACTGTAATGATTTATATTTAACAGATAATAAACAACTTTCATTAAACAAATAAAGCATCATCAGAAAAGATAAACTTGTAAAGGGTAATAACTAAACTATAAAATTAATCAACTTTTCATTTCACATACACATGTTTATTGATAAATGTATTTCTACATTCTTCCACATTTCACCATCCCTGGTTGCACTTCTGCTTCATACACTTCACCATAAAAAATGGGAGCAGACTCTTTTTCCATTTCCTGTGGCATATCGACTTCATCTCCCACCTTTTGTAGAACTTTACCAATACAGTACACACTTCTTCTTCATATTTCACCTTAACCCACATCGACACTTTCACATCCTTCATATCCAACC
Organism: Apostichopus japonicus; assembly: GCF_037975245.1. NCBI lineage: Eukaryota > Metazoa > Echinodermata > Holothuroidea > Aspidochirotida > Stichopodidae > Apostichopus > Apostichopus japonicus. The sequence goes on from NC_092577.1 coordinate 24,325,183, forward strand.
TTCTTAACCCCATCACATCTACACCTTCAACCTCGACAGCATCTACACCTTCAACCTCAACGTCATCTGCACCATCAACCTCAACCTCTTCTGCACCTTCAACCTCAATATCATCTACAGACATCTCTTCAACAGATGAGTCATCAACAAGAAGTTGCTGACGCACACGCTTCCCTTGTGTTGAAGCAGGCAAAATCATATCAGGCTTGACTCCCATTTTCATCTTTACATGCAGCTTTACTGTATATAATTGGGAAGCCAGCACATTCAAGCATTTGGGACACAGTTTCAACTTCTCTGCCTCACACTTGCCATCTGGTTTCAAGCAAACACAATGTGACTTGCACTTCAAAAATGTCTTGCACTTCAACTTATTGTCTTGTCTGGCTTTGTCCCTTGCTTCGTTCTCTATATTCAATAGCTCCACTGACTCTTATATTTGTTGTCCTTCCATGGATCCATAGACTTGAGTTACCCTCATGATACTTGTTACCTTTGGTTTTGGCTTCACTTTGTTAATTGTCAGTAGTCCATCAATCTCCTCCAATGGTGTACTCGTGAATGAATCTTCAAGCTTCTGGATGGTTTCTAATGAGTTCTCCAGTTTTTGCGTATAGTACTGCTTGGTGTACTTCTTGATGCCAACTGGCGACTCAACCATTGATGTGTTGGAAGTTGATGATGAAGGTCCTGCTGTTTCATCAGTTTCATCTTGAATAACAGATGATGCTTGAACAAATTTGTCCTTTTGCCTCCATTCAACACTCAGGCCATGGTTAGTTACACCATGGAGCTATAAACCTGGGATTTATAGCTCCATGGTTACACCAACACGTTTTGCTGCATTTTTTGGTTCCTTGCTAAAAGCAAAGGAACCTATGTATTCAGGTTGGCGTGTGTGTGTGTGTGTGCGTGTGTGCGTGTGTGTGTGTGTGTGTGTGTGACGCTTTAGCTTGTATGCACGATAACTCAACAAGGGTTTGACTGATCATGATCAAACTTGGTGGGTGGGTGGCCCATAGTGAGTAGATGAACCCTTTTGTTTTTGGTGCCCACAAAGGTCACCAAAGGTCAGTTATGGTCCAAAAACCCAAAATACTAAAACTGCAATAACTCCCAGTGCCAATGTGTGACAAGGTTGATATTTTGGGACAAGTTGTGAACTGGTTAGGTGAACATTTTGAAACTTAACGGTCATGTGATCTGAGGTCACCAAAGGTCAATTAATGTTAAAAAACTAGTATTTTTGCGATAACTTGAGAACGAATTGTCCGTTAGGGTTGGGAGTTGCTTCAGTGTAATCCAATTGTCGACCCACATCTGGGTGACCCTTGACCTCAATTTGACCTCTGGTGACCTTTTCATGTTTTGGGGATTTTTACAGTTTCGATGCTATTTTCAGATGTCAAAGGTACCTTCCGATCATAAATATCGATAGGTTGACCCCTGTGTGACCTTTGTGTGCGAACTTATATGGGGTCAAAGTTTTCGGTCGGAGTTAGGATGGCTGTACAGACTTATCGTGTTGATTTTTGGAATCAGCAGATCAAACTACATTTGAAACCAAGGTCAAAAGGTCAAAGGTGACATTAGAAAAAATGTGCTTAGTTTGGGAGAAAACGGGCGAAAAAGAAAATGTTTGGTTTTGATGCTAGATTTGGATATCAAAGGTACCTTCCGATCAAAAATGTCAATTTGTTGACACCCGGGTGACCTTTGTGTGTAAAGTTATACAAGGTCAAAGTTAATTTTCATACATTTAATGCAATAACTCCCAGTGCCAAGGTGTAACAAGGTTGATATTTTGGGACAAGTTGCAAATGGTATAGAGGAATATTTTCAAACTTAACGGTCATGTGATCCGAGGTCATCAAAGGTCAATTAATGTTAAAAAACTAGTATTTTGGGTGAGAAAATGGGCAAAGAAAAAAATGTTTGAATTTTTACAGTTTTGATGCTATATTCACGTCTCACCAATCAAAAATGTCAATAGGTTGACCCCAGGTGACCTTTGTGTGTGAAGTTATATGAGGTCAAAGTAAATTTTCAGACATTTAGTGCAATAATTCCCAGTTCCAAGGTGTGACACGGTTGATATTTTGGGACAAGTTGCAAATGGTATAGGGGAATATTTTCAAACTTAACTGTCATGTGATCCGAGGTCACCAAAGGTCAATTAATGACAAAAAACTAGTATTTTTGTGATAACTTGAGAACAAATTGTCCGTTAGGGTTGGGAGTTGCTTCAATTTAATCCAATTGTCGACCCGCATCTGGGTGACCCTTGACCTCAATTTGACCTCTGGTGACCTTTTCATGTTTTGTTGATTTTTACAGTTTCAATGCTATTTTCAGATGTTAAAGGTACCTTCTGATCATAAATGTCAATGGGTTGACCCCCGTGTGACCTTCGTGTGCGGAGTTATACGAGGTCAAAGTTACTTTTCAGACATTTAATGCAATAACTCTCAGTTCCAAGGTGTGACACAGTTGATATTTTGGGACAAGTTGCAAATGGTATAGGGGAATATTTTCAAACTTAACTGTCATGTGATCCGAGGTCACCAAAGGTCAATTAATGATAAAAAAACTAGTATTTTTGTGATAACTTGAGAACGAACTGTCCGTTAAGGTTGGGAGTTGCTTCAATGTAATCCAGTTGTCGACCCGCATCTGGGTGACCCTTGACCTCAATTTGACCTCTGGTGACCTTTTCGTGTTTTGGGGATTTTTACAGTTTTGATGCTATTTTCAGATGTCAAAGGTACCTTCTGATCATAAATGTCAATAGGTTGACCCCCGTGTAACCTTCGTGTGCGAAGTTATACAAGGTCAAAGTTAAAAAATATTAATGAGGTCACAGGTCAAACGTGAAAAACTCCCAAGTTGCAATAACTTGGCTACTATTTATTGGAATTTCGTCAAACTTGGTATGATGATATTGGTAGATAGTCTCCACACACTGATGTGTGTTGCAATTGATATCATGCATGTTTATAAGGGGGGGGCCTAGCATTATTTCGTTATGAAAAGTTTGTATGCACAATAACTCAACAAGGGAATGACCAATCATTACCATACTTGGTGAGTGGGTGGCCCATAGTAAGTAGATTAACCCTGTTGATTTTGGTGCTCATTTCATGAATATTAATGAGGTCATAGGGTCAAACGTGAAATACTCCAAATTGCAATTACTTGGCTACTATTACTAGTCGGAATTTCGTCAAACTTGGTATGATGATAATGGTAGATAGTCTTCACACTCTGATGTGTGTTGCAATTGATATCAGGGCTTAGCATTACTTTGGCAACAAAAGTTTGTGAGCATAAATTACTGTTGTTGTATTAGGGCTTTGTTAGAAATTTCCCTATGAATGGAACTAATGAACAGCAGCAAGGAACCATGAAATGTTTTCATTCTGGTTATTATTTCAAGTTTGTTTGCCCACCGTGGCCAAACATCTGCCAATTTCTTCATGAAACCATCCCTATTGACTGTGCATTCTGCTTGCTGTTATGGTATTCACAGTGCAAATTTTGATTGATTTGGTCATGTAATTGTGTGACTCCAGTGGTATCAGGTGGAGTGATGAAAAGATGCATTTCTTTTGCTCTCAAGAACCTCAACACCTCAATATCAAATCTGGAACTGTGGCCATCAGAAATAATGACAACTAGTCTACCTTCTGTGCTGCTAAGTGTCGATCTAATCACTTGTACGTTGACAATTCATGTGTTTGAGAACCATGTTCAGTTGTTGATATAAGAAGATTTGGAATGTTCTTGACAGCAATGTCAGGAGCCATATGTACAAGTGTAGATAGTTGAGTTAGAAGAAATCCAAATTATTGTTAATTGTCTCTAGGATGTTTGTTGGTTACTTTTGCTCTTTTATTACTTAAGTGGGGAATATTTTTCCATTTGTTGACTGTCAATATGCCAAGGAATGGGAAAACAAAAAAATTTTGGGTAAAGGAGGTGTCATGTTTTGTATTTTTCATTAGGGAAAGTCAGCATTCTGAGGGGCAATACACCAGCATTTTGGGAACCTCAGTGGGAAAAAATACAAGAAACACAATCAATTTTTAGCTCATACCAGCATGCTGGTGTGAGCTATTGTTACAGTGCGGCGTCTATCACTCTATCACTCTATCATTCTATCACTCTATCCGTCAACAATTGGTAAAACCGCTCCCACTCGCACAGTGTTTGATGGAATTTCATGAAACTTGGACACAAGGACCATTAGGTATAGGTCCATCAGAGATGATCCAAAATTTGGGGTCAAAGGTCACCTGTGGGCCGTAATGGGCCATTTTGTGGAAATACGCAAAATGCTTCTTCTCCTACAGATTCCATGGTACAATGTTGAGGGTTTGTCACGATAGTACTATGGTAGTTTTACCTTCAGGGTGTTCATGAATTTGAGATCAAAGATCAACTAGGGGTCTTTTGTGGCCCGGGCCGCGGCCCTATATTTTCAAATTACTCCTGTTCGTACAGTGTATGGCCAATTATAATGAAACTTGGTCACAATGTTTCTCGGGATGAGAGTTACAAGGGGTGTTCGGAAAATTGAGGTCAAAGGTCATTTAGGGGGTCATCGGGGGTCATTCTTTGTAATATTTTCAAATATCTCAATCTCCTCAAGATTTTGATGGATCATATTCAAAGTTGAACTGATGATTGTTGGATTGTGTATGAATAAGGTGATGCCTAAAAATTTTTGGTCAAAAGTTAATTAATTACAATTAATCCCCATTGTTCAAAAAAATCTGAGCCTTCACTTTTTGCCAAAGCTCCTTTAATTTGTCTCCCAGTGTCTGCAGTGTTTGTTTACATTTGTGGTTAAGCTCTGCAGAGGCTGTTAGTGGAATTAAAGCAGGACTGGGAGTTGTTATTAACTGTTGAACTGTAAGCATGAGAGCCCTATAGCCAATCAGCACTTGCCGATTCTTAGAAGTCTTTGAGCCTGAGGTATGTAGGCAGCTTGTGAAGTTATGCCTTGTAGGGAGTGCTTGTTATGTCTGCTAAGGTAGAGGGGAGAAAGTTTAATAGGGTAGGTCAGTGGTATTGTCTGAGAGAGTGGGTAAAATAGGATTTAAAGGGGAAAATAGGAATTATAGCCAGTGGTGTGGCCAGGATTCTGCTAATGGAGGGGGGGGGGGGTATCCCTCACGGGCCCAAAATTGGTTTTGTGGGCCCTACATTTTTAAGTTCGAAAAGGTATGAGCTTCTGCACCATTGGTGCTCTAGTTAAATAACTCTTGGAGAGTTTAAAATGAGTGAACCAGTCAAAATTTGTTGTTAATTCATCACGTTCCTGGAAAATTATTAGCAAAATTGTTGACCAGCGTTTTGAGGGGCAAGTGTTTTTTAGTGTGGTTTTTCTCCATGCAAAAAAATAAAATAATAAAAATATTTTCATGTTTGGACCCAAATGCAATCTAAGTTAATAGATAATCTTCATAATTATTCATTGTTTTACCCAGTAATGTAAAACTGGTGAGCTGTAGGTGACTTCCAAAAATCACCTACATTCTGAGGGGCCCCTACCTGTACACCCACCAGGGAATTTTATCAAAACCAGACGCAATTCCTATCTTAACAAGTCCCAATTGTCTCTTTACATCTTTCTCTTGTATTACTGGTGGTTCAGCAGTTGATAGGTCGTAGTATAAGTGAAATATCTTTACTCTAAGCATCATTAAAATGTCCGAAGTGTTGACTTAATTTTTGGCCAAACTCATCATTTCCCAAGTTTCTATGCTGGTCATCTGGTTTCCGTATTCACTTAAGTAGATCCCAGAGAGACTGTTTGTCTGTTGTTACCTTTTGGAAGTATTCATTCCTCCTCTTGAACACATATTTATTTATTTGTTTCTGTAGCCTGTTTCATAGAGCAGTGTCACCATCATCAATTGCTTCCTTTTTCTCTTTCTCCAACTGCTTGATCTTAACTTCTGAGTGTGACAATGCCTTATAAGGGATGCAGATCGGAGTTGTAAAATTGATGTAAGATGATACTACTTGTGTCATTTCATCTAGTGTGTCACACGTATCTGTAAAAACACTCCAGTCTGTTGAATCCAACATCATTCGTCAATTGTCAACATTATTCTTCCTGGTGTCTCTTTCCTTTGGTCTTGGTATCTTTTGAACTTCTCGATAACGTTCTGTGTATCGTGGCATAATAAGCGATCTTGGCGGAACATGTGGAAATTCTGCATTTGTAGACCCTCATCAGCAACTTGGTGTTGAATATTCTCACCTTCCCATTTGTTTCCAACCGTTTCGTTGCAAGGCAATAAAACATAGGTTTGGCATATTTCCAACCTTCTGTTCTAGATGTATAAATTTCCCCTGAAGACTGTTAATATTTGACGAAAAGCCATAAGGAAAGCTGAAATTTGATCCCTTCGTATGCTTTAGCCTCTCCTGAATACCGGCTTGTGTGCCTGTACGCCTGCGAACAATGTTAAGTTCCTTTAATCTAATGATTTCCTGTGGCCTTAGTTCGGTCATGTGTGACCTTATACTTTGAGTGTATCTGGGCTGTAGGTAAGTCTGGTTATCCATGTCCATGTGTGTTAGGCTATAGTTAGGCAAACAATCGTGATGGTAATGAGTAAAATAATAAACTCACAAAACTTTGCATCCTCATCCTTTTAATAATCCAGAAAAGCAAATTGAAAGTTGTTCGTCCTGATGTTACATTTGACGTTTTACAGCGATGAGTAACGTGACAATTTAATTAGTAAAAATGTGAGAGCAAAAATAACTATCGTGTCAGCTCAGTGAGGAGCGCCACCAAAGATGTCATTCTTTGTCATTTGTCATTCTTTTAACAAAGGGGGTTTGTGGCAGAGCTGATTTGATAGCACAACTTAGAAAAAGTGTTTCTCATGAACCTACGTACGTATGTGACTGTACATATTCCACATACGAAGACATGAATTTCACATACAAAGACATGTATTCAACATACAAGACATTTTTTCTGGACATTGAAATAGTGTTGCATTAAAATTTTATAATGATAATATTGTTAAATAAAGTCCTTGATGCCCACAAGAGTATATAATTACAATTTATTTAGTGGTCAAGGGGGTTTGAAATCTCTCATCTCATCTATCCTCATTCCACTTAATTTTATTTTATGGCAAGTAATCACCAAACATTGTTGCTCTGGATAATTTTTTGGATCAATCAGATAATGACGAACAGAAAACTAACGTATAGTTACATTTTCGATCAATCTCTTCCCGGTCTACGGACACTTACGGACAAAATTGTTCTAATCACTCTAAAAGGCATTAGAAGTCGTGAAAATACCTGCAACTGTCATTAAAATTCAAAGATTGACCATTTTACTAGTCTTTTCTTGTCAATTCTAGTTTTATTTAAATTGATAAACAGTAGCTAATTATGCACAATTGCACATTCATGATGTAAAGGGAGTGAGTGACTAAATTTTATGCCATGTTATCCCTTTGCTTTTCACATGGTTTGCACATATTTAATGAGTTTCCCAGTGTTCTCAAAAATGTGTGTATCTTGATAAAGAAAATAGCTTTTCAACAATTTTTTTAGGAGATTCTCCTACAACAAAGGTACTGAATTTGTGGCAAATTAGCTAGGTGTGGGTAACATTGTAGTACTTCAAGGGCTGAAATTGTTTTGATGTTTTATGTATGTATGTCTACCACTGTGCACTCACTACTATTTTACATGACGCTGTTGAAAATCTGAATTGAGCCTAATTCAGGTTGTTTTTTGTTTACTACAATGCAGATAAAGATCAGAAGATGGCTCAAGAAAGTCCAGAATCCAAAAAACTTAGAATGGCACGGTCCATTCCTACCTTCTTTGACTCAAGTAGGCACAGACCTTCTGTCATATTTGATGATTATTCTGATACTGTGTCAAAGTTCTCCTCACAAGGGCATGGATATGGCATGGTTGGAGAAGGCAAGAGTTTGGCGGTTTTCACAAGTGGAGGAGACTCGCAAGGTAGCCTACTGTACAACATTCATGGTGCTCTAATGTACAATACTGTATATTGTAGGCTCTATCATCTCCTTAAATTACCTCTAAAAGTAAAATCCTTGCAATGTTGGATTTATGCATCATTGATAACTCTTGCATTAGTCTATTTTGTTTGTAATTAAATACCCAGAGGACACTTTTGGTGCACTTAAAGACAAAATGATTTCCCTTTTCAGGTATGAATGCAGCTGTGCGGGCTGTTGTGAGAATGGGAATATATGTTGGCTTCCGTGTGTTCGCTATTCATGAAGTAAGTATGAAATGGTAGAATAAATTAAGCAAATTAACTGTTCTTTTCTATTACACATACCCATGTGTGGCATATACACTCTTTGATGATGAACGTACTGAAGTTCAGTCTTGCAGCCTTTTCCTTACATTAAAAATGTGTTTACAGCTGTGTGTTATCTTCCTATGTACAGTATGTTTTAAAAAGATCAATATTTTAAAGCTTTAGAGTGTTACAAAACAGTGTATTGCTAACCTGCTCACCGAGTGCTAATTTGTTAATACTTAGCTAACTTGAAGGTTTTCTGAAGATGGGAGCTTTTCATCATACGGTGTACTCATAGCTTACACTTCATTTTGATATGAAAGAGTGCAATTCTGTGTTTTACTGCTACATTAAAACTCAAAGTTTGGACAATAAAAACAATGACCCTGTTCCTCTCTGTATTGTAGGGCTATCAAGGAATGGTAGATGGAGGTGACCACATCCAAGAAATGGGATGGAAAGATGTCTCTGGAATCATCCAATTGGTATGTACAGTACATTTATTATTGTAGGACAGTGGTCAATTGTTATGCTATAATTTAATTACGGAGTGGTCAGGTGATCTACCGTTACTGGTGGGTTAAAAATTTTCTCAACTTTTAGGTACTTTCAGCCAAAGTTGCAGTGAGTAAAAGTGGGTACTTGTAAACATTATCTTGGTAGTGATTTATTCATATACAGTAAACGATTATGGTATGTACTGTAACTGATCCCTACAATTCAGTGCATTCATCATAGTTTGTTATGGATATTTTGACGATAACAATATAGTTGACTAGTGTTTGCACAGGTTATCCGGGTACCCGCCCGATGCGATACTACCCGGTTCCAAATTTATTACCTGAATCCTACGCAAAGTGTGATTGTTTTAAAAAAAAATTGCAAACCGATGGTTAATGTTTGCTCTCCACACCTCTATTGGATTAGACCATATAAATATCCAATTTAGTTCTATAAGGTTTAAATTTGGGAATTTTTGGAGAAGGTGCAGCAACAGCCATCCGTGCTTTGACATGGAATGACCCACTTGCGATTATAATTTTTTAGTTACCCTGTCTACTGTATAGTCCATAAACATCTCGTAAAATTCCCTGTCAGCCTTTCCTTCTATGAAATAAACGAATCAATAAATATTAATAATTTCTTCCACATGGTAGCCTAACACCACACTTAAGTCAATGAGAAATCTAGCTTAGCCTACCATCTGTTTATTCGCTGAAATTGTGACACAGTTATAAGATATCCATGGAATACTTTCATTATTGCTGTTACATTCGACAACATGGTTGCCTAACACCACACTAAGTCAATGGGGGAAATCTAGCCTAGCCATCTGTTTATTAGCTGAAATTGTGACGCAGTTATAAGAGATCCATGGAAATACTTTCGTTATTGCTGTTTTCTTCGACCACATGGCAGCCTAATACCACACTAAGTCAATGGGAAATCTGTCAACCAACGGTTTGCAAATTTTTTTTTTTTAAATCACACTTTGCGTAGGATTCGGGTAATAAATAAGGAACCGGGTAGTATTGCGTGGGGCGGGTACCCGGGTACTCGGAAACTAACTCAAGCGTTATTTTGTGTGCATTGGTATTACAAGGGTATCTGTGATAGTATAGTAGATTCAGCATATATACTGTACACAAGCATTGTTTTTTTTTGTGCAGTGGTACTACAAGGGTATCTGTGATAGTATAGTAGATTCAACATATATATACTGTACTCAAGCGTTGTGTTTTTGTGTGCAGTGGTACTACAAGGGTATCTGTGATAGTATAGTAGTTTCAGCATATACTGTACTCAAGCATTGTTTTGTGTGCAGTGGTACTACAAGGGTATCTGTGATAGTATAGTAGTTTCAGCATAAACTGTACTCAAGCGTTGTTTTGTGTGCAGTGGTACTACAAGGGTATCTGTGATAGTATAGTAGATTCAGCATATATACTGTACACAAGCGTTTTTGTTTGTGCAGTGGTACTACAAGGGTATCTGTGATAGTATAGTAGTTTCAGCATAGACTGTACTCAAGCGTTGTTTTTTTTGTGTGCAGTGGTACTACAAGGGTATCTGTGATAGTATAGTAGTTTCAACATATACTGTACTCGAGCGTTGTTTTTTTGTGCAGTGGTACTCCAAGGGTATATGTGATAGTATATAGTAGATTCAACATATATATACTGTACTCAAGCGTTGTGTTTTTGTGTGCAGTGGTACTACAAGGGTATCTGTGATAGTATAGTAGTTTCAGCATATACTGTACTCAAGCATTGTTTTGTGTGCAGTGGTACTACAAGGGTATCTGTGATAGTATAGTAGTTTCAGCATATGCTTTACTCAAGCATTGGTTTTTTTGTGTGCAGTGGTACTACAAGGGTATCTGTGATAGTATAGTAGTTTCAGCATATACTGTACTCAAGCATTGGTTTTTTTGTGTGCAGTGGTACTACAAGGGTATCTGTGATAGTATAGTAGTTTCAGCATAAACTGTACTCAAGCATTGTTTTGTGTGCAGTGGTACTACAAGGGTATCTGTGATAGTATAGTAGATTCAGCATATATACTGTACACAAGCGTTTTTTTTTGTGCAGTGGTACTACAAGGGTATCTGTGATAGTATAGTAGTTTCAACATATACTGTACTCGAGCGTTGTTTTTTTTGTGCAGTGGTACTCCAAGGGTATATGTGATAGTATAGTAGATTCAACATATATATACTGTACTCAAGCGTTGTGTTTTTTTGTGCAGTGGTACTACAAGGGTATCTGTGATAGTATAGTAGTTTCAGCATATGCTTTACTCAAGCATTGGTTTTTTTGTGTGCAGTGGTACTACAAGGGTATCTGTGATAGTATAGTAGTTTCAGCATATACTGTACTCAAGCTTATTTTGTGTGCAGTGGTACTACAAGGGTATCTGTGATAGTATAGTAGGTTCAGCATATAAACTGTACACAAGCGTTGTTTGTGTGAAGTTGTACTATGAGAAAATCTGCATAGTGGCAAGTCTGACTCTGCCGCGGTGCATGTGTGACATGAAAATGTTGCATCGTGGGTAATTTAAAAAAAACGTTGCAACTTGCCGAGAATGTGTGTGAGATTTCCTTAAAAACTCCTGTTTCCCTAGTTTTCAATGGTATCCTCGGGATTGTATATTTGAATTTTGGACACTGCTTATAGGCTCTACAACAGTTGTCCTTCAAGTCTTTGTTCATTTTCATTGTTCCAATATTAAACAGGGAGCTCCCTGATTGTACATGTATACATTGAAGTTTGTAGTATATACTGACATGTAGGCTGTTGATGTGCAAGAAAAATGCAGTAAAAATCGTATAAATACAATTTGTAAACAAACTGGTATTCATACGTAGTCAAATATACTGTATAAAGTTTTGTGTAAAGAGCATAATATTTTGCTGGTACATACAGCAATGAGCATTCCCACCATTAGTACATACAATACTGAACATATTAAAATGATGTATTCTGTTTGTAAATACTGCTTCAATGGTAAAGAATTATTTAAGTAGCTTTAAGACCATGCCTTACATAAATAACCAAGCCCCAGAGTAGTATATGAACATATTGCCCCATACAGTATGTTGAATCAGACTTAATATGATATCTGTCAAGGGTAAGCCCTGGATGATGAGGATGATGTTGTATGAATACAGTTATATGAGTTCTTCTCTGGCAAATGCCTCTCAGGCAAATGTCAGCAATATAACCACACATGTACTGTATGTCTACTATACAGTGTATGTATCCTTCACATGTATGTCTGAAGTCACATCTGAGCTACAGTATTTAATCAAAGTTTCATATTACCCAATACAGTAGCAGTGAACACAAAGCCTAGATACAGACACTATGCCTTTATTAATAAATGTGGATGCTAGACAGGTCATACTGTTATTTACTGCCATTCTCTAGGGGTTACCAGTGTATGCATGTCATTATGCATTTTGTATTACTATCTTTATGTGTATACTCAATTGAATGGATCTAATATATAGGGCCTATAAGACATGTGTCTATAGCTGAATTTAATACTGGTAACAAGTCTAATGTAATGGCAACAGTTGTCATGTCATGACAACATTGAATTCAATACCAAAACATGAAAAGTTGCCTTTCTCGGTCTTCTTTTCATAGTGTTCTGACAGTTAAAATTCTTATTTTGAACATTTCAAATAGGTTCTTTCCCAGGTTTACCTTGCACACTCCTGCACTATGTGAGAGCACTGGTAGCCATGTGAATATTTAGTCATTGACTTGATGTAATCATTCGCCATCCTTATACCTCCTCTCCCATCCCTCCTGCCCTATCCCCCCCCTCCATTCATCACCTATCCCTATCATCTCTCTTCTCCTATCCCTCCACCTCTCCTATTCCACCCCTCCATTCCTATTCCATCTCTCCTCTCCTCTCCCATCCCTACTCCACTCCTCTCTCATCTCTCCACCTTTTACTTTGCCTGGCCTTTCAGTACTTCTTTTAGAAGCCTTTAGAATTAAATGGATAAAAAAGAGAAGACTGCAGCCTGTGTAACACTACAGTACATTCTACAAATGTGCAATGGTAACCATACCGATGATGGATTCAGTTAATGTACAGTAGATGTAATACTGTATGTTGTATCATAACTGTGATAAGTTGCAACATGTACAGTACATTATGTGTCCTTGCACATGACCCTACAGTATACAGTACTGTACCTATTACCCAACAAATTGGAGCTGGCACTATCCAAAGAATACAGTACATGTAATATCCTGTCAATGACAGAAGCTTTCAAAAGGAATATTATTGACCTATTGTACAGTAGGACTTCGTTCACATGAGCACTATATATACTATGCATAGTGGCTTACTTGGAAGGGAGAGTAAAGAAGGGAGGAATAGAAACAGGGAGAGGAGGTATGGGGCAGGAGAAGTGGATGGATGGGAGAGGAGAGGTGGAAGGATTGGAGAGGAGTGGAGGAGGGATGAAAGAGGAGCCCAGGCAAAGTAAAAAGGAGTGACAAGATCTGTAAGAAGTACATTAGCTACTTGTCTTATTTTCAATAATAGTCTGGTATATGTTGTATAGTCTTTAGGGGCCAGGATGAGGTGGATGGGAGGGAGGGGGGCAGGGCATGGAGAGAGCAGGTGACATCACGACTGATACTCAGTAACTGTTCATTGTTATTGGTTGGTGTAAAAATACTACATGTATAGGGGCCAGGGTGAGGCGAGGGAGATGTATTATGTATAACTGATATTCAGTAGGTGTACGTTGCATTGCTAAAGGGACACATTCTTTTCATACCTAGGGAGGGACCGTCATTGGCAGCGCCAGGTGTAAGGACTTCAGGCAACGAGAGGGCCGTTTGAAGGCAGCCAAAAACCTCATCAAGCACTGCATCACCAATTTAGTGGTTATTGGGGGAGATGGGAGTCTGACGGGTGCAAATCTGTTTCGAAATGAATGGTCAGACTTAGTGGAGGAGCTATTACAGAGAGGTGAAGTTGATAAAGTTGAAGCTGAAGAGTGTAGGCATTTAGCAATAGTTGGCATGGTAAGTGCTTCATCTAATATCCTGTTAAACAAACTAAAATGGGAGAAAAACTGCTGGCATTGTTTTGATGCTGGGTGGAAACTCTTCAAATCAGCTCTTCAAACCAGACATTGGTCAAGAAGGGTACATTAGGTGATAATTTTTACGTTTGGAACTAATGCAAGCCTATGTCATAGACATATTCTAGCAAGAAATGACATTCCTGTATGTCCAATATACACTGCAAATGTTTCCTTTTTGGTTCCTTGCTTTAGCAAAAGGAACCTATGCAGTCAGGTTGGCGTGTGTGTGTGTGTGTGTATGTGTGCGTGTGTGTGTGTGTGTCTGTGTGTGTCTGTGACACTTGCTTCGGTATGCTCTATCTCAATAAGGGAATGTTGGATTGAGGCCAAACTTGGACTATAGATCCGCCATATGGAGAAGGTGTGCCCTATTGTTTTTGGTGCCCACAAAGGTCACCAAAGGTCAGTTATGGTCCAAAAACCGAACAAATTAAAACTGCAATAACTCCCAGTGCCAATGTGCGACAAGGTTGATATTTTGGGACAAGTTGTGAACTGGTTAGGGAAACATTTTCAAACTTAACGGTCATGTGATCCGAGGTCACCAAAGGTCAATTAATGATAAAAAACTAGTATTTTTGCGATAACTTGAGAACGAATTGTCCGTTAGGGTTGGGAGTTGCCTCAATGTAATCCTTATGTCGACCCGCATCTGGGTGACCCTTGACCTCAATTTGACCTCTGGTGACCTTTACATGTTTTTGGGGATTTTTGCAGTTTTGATGCTATTTTCAGATGTCAAAGGTACCTTCTGATCATAAATGTCATCAGGTTGACCCCGTGTGACCTTTATGTGCGAAGTTATATGGGGTCAAAGTTTTTCGGTCGGAATTAGGATGGTTGTACAGACTTGTCGTTTTGTTTTTTGGAATCAGGAGATTAAACTACATCTGAAACCGAGGTCTAAAGGTCAAAGGTCACATTAGAAAAAAATGTGCTTATTTTGGGAGGAAACGAGCAAAAAAAAAATGTTTGGTTTTGATGCTAGATTTGGATATCAAAGGTACCTTCCGATCAAAAATGTCAATTGGTTGACACCCATGTGACCTTCGTGTGCGAAGTTATACGAGGTCAAAGTTAATTTTCAGACATTTAATGCAACAACTCCCAGTGCCAAGGTGTGACATGGTTGATATTTTTGGACAAGTTGCAAATGGTATAGGGGAATATTTTCAAACTTAACGGTCACATAATCCGAGGTCACCAAAGGTCAATTAATGATAAAAACTAGTATTTTTGTGATAACTTGAGAACAAATTGTCCGTTAGGGTTGGGAGTTGCTTCAATGTAATCCAATTGTCGACCCGCATCTGGTTGACCCTTGACCTCAATTTGACCTCTGGTGACCTTTTCGTGTTTTGTTGATTTTTACAGTTTCGATGCTATTTTCAGATGTTAAAGGTACCTTCTGATCAAAAATGTCAATGGGTTGACCCCCGTGTGACCTTCGTGTGCGAAGTTACAAGAGGTCAAAGTTAATTTTCAGACATTTAATGCAGTAACTCCCAGTTCCAAGG
Source organism: Apostichopus japonicus (assembly GCF_037975245.1). Taxonomy (NCBI): domain Eukaryota; kingdom Metazoa; phylum Echinodermata; class Holothuroidea; order Aspidochirotida; family Stichopodidae; genus Apostichopus; species Apostichopus japonicus. The sequence continues at coordinate 24,340,646 of NC_092577.1, forward strand.
TGTGACAAGGTTGATATTATTGGAGTAGTTGCAAATGGTATAGGGGAATATTTTCAAACTTAACGGTCATGTGATACAAGGTCACCAAAGGTCAATTAATGATAAAAACTAGTATTTTTGCGATAACTTGAGAACAAATTGTCCGTTAGGGTTGGGAGTTGCTTCAATGTAATCCAATTGTCGACCCGCATCTTGGTGACCCTTGACCTCAATTTGACCTCTGGTGACTTTTTTGTGTTTTGTGGATTTTTACAGTTTCGATGCTATTTTCAGATGTTAAAGGTACCTTCTGATCATAAATGTCAATGGGTTGACCCCCTTGTGACCTTCATGTGCGAAGTTATATGAGGTCAAAGTTAATTTTCAGACATTTAATGCAATAACTCCCAGTTCCAAGGTGTGACAAGGTTGATATTTTTGGAGTAGTTGCAAATGGTATAGGGGAATATTTTCAAACTTAACGGTCATGTGATACAAGGTCACCAAAGGTCAATTAATGATAAAATACTAGTATTTTTGCGATAACTTGAGAACAAATTGTCCGTTAGGGTTGGGAGTTGCTTCAATGTAATCCAATTGTCGACCCGCATCTGGGTGACCCTTGACCTCAATTTGACCTCTGGTGACCTTTTTGTGTTTTGTGGATTTTTACAGTTTCGATGCTATTTTCAGATGTTAAAGGTACCTTCTGATCATAAATGTCAATGGGTTGGCCCCCGTTTGACCTTCGTGTGCGAAGTTATATGAGGTCAATTTTCGACGCCATATTTAGATCTCAAAAGTGCCTTTTGATAAAAAATCCGATCACATTTTGTGATCACAAAAGTGTTGGCTATAGTGTTGGTTACTTTATGGGAACATGTAGGACCACAATTACTTGGACTATTTGAGCCCAATCTTGCTTGATAATATTATGTTGTATTGTCATATACTGTACCCCAAGCAAGGAACCACAGTGCCCTTGGGCTCTTGTTTTTTTTTTTACTTTCATCAGGTGGGTTCTATAGACAATGACTTTTGTGGTACTGACATGACTATAGGAACTGATTCTGCTCTACATAGAATCATTGAGGCTGTAGATGCTATTTCTACCACAGCACAAAGGTAATCAATAGCATGGTTCTGCTGACATACATGTTAATCTCTCATAGATTACTGACCTCGTGTAACTGTTAGTCTGTTACCTTAGTGTAACTGTTAGTCTGTTACATTACAGTATTTACACATGATGTGATTTCTTAGGGCTCATTTTCATACTGTATTTAAAAGGGGAAATGCTGGAGAAAGGGAGGGTGGTTGGGTGTGGGTGTGTGAGGGAATATAAGAGGGTATAGTAAGGGAGAGATAGATGGGTGGAAGAGATGGGGGATGATTTGAGTGCACCGCTATTCCCTCCAGTCTCTCCAATCTAACAAGGTTAAAGCTCTTATTGGCTCACCCTTTGGCCCTAACTTAGCTGGTTGCAGCATGGTATGCACATCAAAAAGAGTATATAAATTATATTGGTTACACTCAATATCCAGTGATTCATAAGCCACCTTTTTTAGAACATTCCCAATCACTGGTTTATGATATCAGATCAGGAAGATGGGAGAAGAAAGTTTAATATCAGTAGCAGGGTACTCCGTGGGTGTCTAGTTTCTACCAGTAACATTCACACACAAATTTAAGCAAAAGTAACCAGAGCAAGCACTGTTTATTACATTGCTGAAACATTCATATAGTTAATGGATATTGTATCTCATCCTTAAAGGATATTATCAAACCCAAATATTAGCAAACCCAAAACCCAATATTAGCAAACCCAAAATTGCTAGATATACTAAAATCTTTAGTAATCGCACAATTTCTTAGGCTGTTTGGAACAATTATTTCCAAAAATGTTGTAATAGTGACACTAGAAGAGCAGTTGTCTACCAATAATACTTTGGTGCTATTTTGTTTTGTTTTACTACTGTACTGTAAATAGTGAAGTTACTAACACAGTCAGCATTATCATAGAAAAAAAAATGTTAAATCAATTGTTTATTTACAGCAAGCAGACTATGTTAGTATGGAGAGTCTAGAGGGCCTGATGTTTTGATCCTAACAGGATCATCTTCAGTACCTAACTGAAAACAAAAACAGACACATTAAAAGAGATAGTAAAATAACTTGGACCAATGAACAATGATTATAGTAAAAGTAGATGGAGCTGTTTTTGTTTGAATTTGCCTCTGAAGAAGATCCGGGCAGGTTTGAAACGTCAGGCCCTCTAACATTGATACATGGAGCATGCCTTGGTGAATTTGATTTGTGGGTGAGCGTGTGTAGGTTTGATGGAATACACTCTGGCTTTCTTGTACAGGCTCTCAGGAATGATTTTCCACATTGTCGGTTAACTTTTATCTGTGTGTTATTTTTCCCTTTTTCGACAGTCACCAAAGAAGCTTTGTGATGGAGGTCATGGGTCGTCACTGTGGCTACCTTGCTTTAGTTGCTAGTCTTGCCTGTGGTGCTGATTGGCTCTTCATACCAGAAGCTCCACCTGCTGATGATTGGGAAGATAAATTATGCAAAAAATTATCCCAGGTAATACCATCAGCATTGAAGAAGAGCTAATCTTTTTGTAAATCTTATATAAATTATACAAATATACATATTATAAATATTATAAATAATATAAATCTTATTAAACATATGGCATTTCCCCTCCCCATACCCAGAAAACAGCTGGACAAGAGTATCCGTACAGGTTCTTATAAATTTAGTCAAGTTGCACAATCATTGAAATATACCACAGTCTTTTACCAATGGTGAGACCATCTGATATTTATATATTGATTTATATTGATTTATATGTGATTATAAGATATTAGGGACACAAACCAATGGTGAGGCCATCTAATTAATACTCTAAGATATTAAGTACACATACCAATGGTGAGACCATCTAATATACTCTAAGATATTAGGGACACATACCAATGGTGGGACCATCTAATATACTCTAAGATATTAGGGACACATACCAATGGTGAGACCATCTAATATTTACTCTAAGATATACCAATGGTGAGACCATCTAATATTTACTCTGAGATATTAGGGACACATACCAGTGGTGAGACCATCTAATATTTACTCTAAGATTCTAGAGTCACATACCAATGGTGAGACCATCTATACTCTAAGATAATCTTATATTTACTCTAAGATATTAGGGACACATACCAATGGTGAGACCATCTAATATTTACTCTATTAGAGTCACTCTAATATTAGAGTCACTCTAATTATTAGATATTAGAGTCACTCTAAGATATTAGAGTCACATACCAATGGTGAGACCATCTAATATACTCTAAGATATTAGGGACACATACCAATGGTGGGACCATCTAATATACTCTAAGATATAAGGGACACATACCAATGGTGAGACCATCTAATATTTACTCTAAGATATACCAATGGTGAGACCATCTAATATTTACTCTAAGATATAAGAGTCACATAGCAATGGTGAGACCATCTAATATTTACTCTAAGATATTAGAGCCACATACCAATGGTGAGACCATCTAATATTTACTCTAAGATATTTTTTTTAGAGTCACATACCAATGGTGAGACACATACCAATGGTGAGACCATCTAATATTTACTCTAAGATAATAGAGTGACATACCAATGGTGAGACCATCTAATATTTACTCTAAGATATTAGAGTCACATACCAATGGTGAGACCATCTAATATTTACTCTAAGATATTAGAGTCACTCTAAGATATTAGAGTCACATACCAATAGTGAGACCATCTAATATATACTCTAAGATATTAGAGTCACATACCAATGGTGAGACCATCTAATATATACTTTAAGATATTAGGGACACATATCAATTGTGAGACCATCTAATATTTACTCTAAGATATAAGAGTCACATACCAATGGTGAGACCATCTAATATTTACTCTAAGATATTAGAGTCACTCTAAGATATTAGAGTCACATACCAATAGTGAGACCATCTAATATATACTCTAAGATATTAGAGTCACATACCAATGGTGAGACCATCTAATATATACTCTAAGATATTAGGGACACATATCAATTGTGAGACCATCTAATATTTACTCTAAGATATAAGAGTCACATACCAATGGTGAGACCATCTAATATATACTCTAAGATATTAGGGACACATATCAATTGTGAGACCATCTAATACTTACTCTAAGATATTAGAGTCACATACCAATGGTGAGACCATCTAATATTTACTCTAAGATATTAGAGTCACATACCAATGGTGAGACCATCTAATATTTACTCTAAGATATTAGAGTCACATACCAATGGTGAGACCATCTAATATTTACTCTAAGATATTAGAGTCACATACCAATGGTGAGACCATCTAATACTTACTCTAAGATATAAGAGTCACACACCAGTGAGACCATCTAATATTTACTCTAAGATATAAGAGTCACATACCAATGGTGAGACCATTTTATATTTACTCTAAGATATTAGAGTCACTTAAAGATATTAGAGCCACATACCAATGGTGAGACCATCTATACTCTAAGATATTAGGGACACATACCAATGGGGAGACCATCTAATATATACTCTAAGATATTAGTGACACATTCCAATGGTGAGACCATCTAATAAATTGAAATTTGTCATTTTTTCCAGACCAGAGAAATGGGAAAAAGGTTAAACATCATCATTGTAGCAGAAGGTGCAGTTGACAGACACGGTAATACGATAACTGTCAACCAAATCAAGGAGGTAAGTATGTGTGAGGTGGCCTGATAGCACTCTAGTGGGCTTAGGGATTTGTCACACTGCTCTAGGTATTAAAAGGATTGTCTGGTGGTCCAAAGAAGTTACCTTAAAAAATGATAAATAGTTTTCAAACATGTTGTCAAAGTATGAGAACGCTAATGTTGCGTTTGACAGAGAAACAATTTTTAATCGTTGAGGATGGACATTTCCAATATGATTTGAACACTACAGAACGTGATGTCATCTACGCTAATGCAGATTGCGACATAACCCACGCTCCGGACAGTACCTACAGTAACCACAACAAAAACCGTGTTTGTAAACAGATTAATTTCCTCCTTGATTTTCGAAGAACAGTTTATGAACTGTGGTTTGAGTGTGAGAGTGTATTATGTGCAACGCTATACAAGTATACCAACTTGGCATGGTAGGATATAAGTTCGCGATAGCTATGTAATATATAATAGGCAATCACCTGTGTGTGTACACGTGACTGTGTTTTTGCTGCGGAAATAGGAGTGCTAACTTCAAGTCGCCTGTTTTGCCTATTTGCCTGCGCTACGTCAATCACCAAATTGATGCGTTCGAACAAACGGTACTTTTGGTGAGAAACTGGTGAATTTGAAAACCAGATTTCCACAAGAAGAAAACGTCAAATGGGGACATTTTTTACATGTTTAGAAAGAGAAAAATAAGAACTTAAAGAGCAATGTATCAAAATCTTCCACCAGACAATCCCTTTAATAATCGAACATGGCCAACACTGTTGTGTACTTTCATGCAGGGCATTTATTTGTGCCACTTCAAAGCACAATTCTTTTAGCCTAAGAGCATGACATTGAGTTGTGAACTTTACCAGCAGAATTTGTGGTGCATTTCTGTTAATGCAGGATACCATTGCTGACAGATGAGCCCATCAGTGGTGGAGTTCATAAGTACAGTTTACGTGGTTTTATACATAATAGCAGGAAGCACAGATGTACCCATTTGATGTAGCACATTGAATGAACCCTTTAAAGGGTGTGAAGACTCGCACAAAAAGAAACGTCTGATGCCGGTAATCTGACCTAGTTTCGAATGAGGTCTAACAGAAGTGTTAGACACCACCATCGATCCCAGAAAATACACACACAACTTGCTACCGTAGGTAATTAGACACTAGTGTACAGTCAGTACATACAGCTGCAGTCAATACCCACAGCACAGTGTATAAACGATACAGCGATGGACATCTGAGGTCCAGCTAAAGATAACAAGGTATCACGTTTCATTACTGTCTGCATTTTGTAGCAACATAAACAAAATGTCACTTGCAAGCAACAGAAAGTTTACTTTATCAGAAGGGGGGCACTCTGTTTGGGGAGAGACTTCAATGCCTTTAAGCACACTTGATCTGTTAGTGATAGTGTTCCACTATGTGCATCTTAAGTAGGGCACTCCATTATATCAACTGATAAAAATCTCTACATCAAACTAAAAATGTTTGAAATTATGGATTTAGCAATGATTAAGTCTTGATTGAGTGACAAGTGTTGGCTGTGGTTGCCAGGATGCACAGTACACTAATCATGTTTGCCAGTTGAACTGTTGCTGTTGTGATCAAAATACTGCATGTGTCTATGTGACTTGGAGTATACTTAACATCACTTGTGGGGAGGAGAGTAAGAAGGAAAGCAAGCATAATTGTTGCATGGGGGGAGGGGAGGGTTAAATGTTTTGACCACTGAGGGAAGGAAGTGTCCTCTGCCCTTGAAGAAATATTGCTTAGGTTGTACATGAAGGTTGTGTTAAATATTCTGCCTGGCTTGGGAAGAGGTGGAGGGGTAGGAAGGGGGGCACTGTAATGCAATTGTGTAGGAATGATATTACTGCATTTGGATGTCCATATTTAATGTACACTGTTTACAGGACCATACTTCCGACGAACAATTACATGATTGAATAACACTTGTACAATTTCAATGTTACCAGATGTTTAATCAGAGAAACTTACATTCTTGATGAGATACTACTGATAAATATGACCAACATTGTAAATCTGAATATAGGCTGGTTGCAAATGTAGTTGGCTTGGTGTCTATATTGGGTTATATTAACATAAACTCCAAGGCTTTCGATGAGTATTTTAACTTAATTAGAAAGCTTGTTAGGTTACACTTTCAAGCGTCACTTCAGTCTGATCTCCATTTCATATTGTTATGAAAATGTTGCCAAATGTCAATAATATTTTTCCTCCATAGCTTATTATTGAGAGGTTAGATTTTGATACACGAGTGACTGTGCTGGGACATGTGCAAAGAGGAGGAAACCCTTCAGCCTTTGATAGAATTCTGGTGAGACTCACATCTTCTACACTCGTCTTGTGTTGTTTATACTCATAGTATCCACCATGTCATGGACTTTAGTCATAATGGTGTAGTCTTATATTTTCAACTCATCTGGCTGTCCCAGTTTGATATGTAAATGCAGTTGTCTTTCTGTATGTCTATAAATACGTCTATAAATACGTCTATAAATCTGAAAGTAGATGACAGTTGTTGGTTACTAGGGTGTCACAAAGGTTTTACAAGGACAAGTGGTCACAGGTTATAATGAATTGAAGCTTATCTTTGTAGGACATTCATTCAAGTCGAGTCACTCTAGCTGGATTCACTCTTCTTATGACTGGTTTTCCCTACAAAATAATCAGTAATGTCAGCAATCAGAGTAATTTCTGAAACTGTACTTTGACACCAGGGATGATGTTTAGCATTAGTGTAGAAGAGTTCCATCGTAGGTGTTAGGTCTCTACCTGTTGAACAGATATATCCTGTCACAATGCAGCATCAAATCTGCAAGCAGCTTAGTGGAGGTAATTAGTCTGGTGGCAATGTTTCTAATGCACTTAATACCTTTTGATAGAATTAGATCATGTGTTTTTTTCTCCTACCTACTACAGGGTTGTCGTATGGGTGCTGAAGCAGTACTAGCCCTGACAGAGGCTTCCAAGGACTCTCCAGCATGTGTGGTCTCACTAGCAGGCAACTCTGCAGTAAGGGTTCCTTTAATTGAATGTGTTGAGAAGGTGAGTAGTCATTTAATGATTCTTCAAAAACCTGAAATGTAATCATAAAATGCATCAACTTATGGTGTGAATAGTGTTTGCACGGGTTATCCCGGTACCCGCCCAACGTGATACTACCCGGTTCCTAATTTATTACCCGAATCCTACGCAAAGTGTGATTTAAAAATATAAAAAAATTGCAAACCTACGGTTTGGCAGATTTCCCATTGACTTAGTGTGGTGTTAGGCTACCATGTGGTCGAAGATAACAGCAATAACGAAGGTACCCGCCTGACGCGATACGACCCGGTTCCTAATTTATTACCCGAATCCTACGCAAAGTGATTTTTTTTTAAAAATTGCAAACCGATGGTTAGGCAGATTTCCTATTGACTTAGTGTGGTGTTAGCTGGGCTACCATGTAGTTGAAGATAACAGCAATAACGATAGTATTCCATGGATATCTTATAACTGCGTGACAATTTCAGCTAATAAACAAATGGCTAGGCTAGATAACCCCATTGACTTAGTGTGGTGTTAGGCAACCATGTGGTCGAACGTAACAGCAATAACGAATGTGTTCCATGGATATCTTATAACTGTGTCACAATTTCAACAGATGGTTAGGCTTCGCTGATTTCTCATTGACTTAGTGTGGTGTTAGGCTACCATGTGGAAGAAATTATTATTTATTCATTCGTTTATTTCATAGAAGGAAAGGCTGACAAGGAATTTTAAGACATGTTTATGGATTATAGACAGGATAACTAAAATATAATATTAGCAAGTGCCTTTTTACTAATCGTTTATGCCAAATGCGATGAAATTGTGCGAATCGCACAATCTCGCGGCTAATGCGAACCCTGGGCCTGCATAATAGATAGTAGTAGTAACAACTGAGCTAAAGGGATATTTATATGGTCTGATCCAATAGACGTGGAGAGCAAGCATAATAGAGGCGGCAGTGCGATGTTAGTAGTAATGTTAATTATATTAAGTAATTAACAAGTTAATGAAAGAAAAAAAAGCAAATAGAAATTATTGAGAAAGGTTTTATACCTTATCTTACACCTACCTTTTTGAACATGAAAACATTGTCAGTAGAGAATATAATTCATTTATTATAGCATCCAATATGTAATTTCTCGAAAATCATGGTACACGAGGGTAAACAATTTTTCCGGGTTCCCGATTTTTGGACCCGTGTAAACACTAGTGTGAGAGATGTCATATGATTATTTTTGCAAAAGGGGTGCTGCATGTGGTGATGTTTGTTGTAATGGAATTGGTTGCACTTCAGTTATAGTCATGTTTTGATTCCACTGTGCATGTCATGTCTTGAGCACAACACACTAAAATGGAGATGTATGGATTTAATTCAAAAACTCCATTGTTACTAGGGCTGTGAGTTTTCGTATAAAGACCTAAACGTTTAAACGGCCTATTTTTCGGTCGTTTAGACGTTTAAACGTTCGCGAATATCGCGAGAAAACGCCGAGTATAAAGGCGTGGGGTCCAGGGGACCGCCATAGGGCCCTGGTGGGGCGAAGACCCCGGAAAAGGAAAAGGAATTTTTTGCGTGTCTGGCGATAAAAGAGGATGCAAAATACTGACAACTTTTTCAATTTAAATTGTCACGAAGCTGATGAAAAATTTTAAATGATAGCTGTATTATGTTATAAAATGAAAAGAGATTTAATCTGTTTTACAATCTTTAAAAAGTTTAACTTACAGAACCTCCGATATTATGAAACAAAAAACGTTCGGCAAAGCCCCGTTTCTAGAATGCCTAACAATGAATAGCGCGCACTAAACGTACATCAGTTTACAACTGCAGTACGGTTTAACCTAACTTAAATACTACGGTAGGATACTGTATATGTGCTCAGAATTTTCCCAGGTACCTTGCCAAACAACTGCGTGCTCATCCCCTGTCTAACACCTGTTTGTTAACATTTTTGGCACGTTTCCAAGAAACGTTTCATAGAGTATTCTCTATGATACACGAGGCACAGTTCAAATACGCAGCACAAGATATCAAGCTATGGCCATATTTATGAAAGTAAACCTTGTAATAAAATATGTTTTAGGCCACACGGCATGATTAACTAATGCTTAACATTATTTCCATGTTCTTGTAGGAAACGTCAAGTTCGCAAAATACAATTGGTTGTGTTTTTGTAGTTACGTGAGATCCGTAACAGACGAGGTGGTTAGGCTATTTGCTATACACTTAACTGTGGCAGGACATTATTTTTTCCGTATTTTTGGAAATTCTAGAAAATACTTTCTTTTCCCCCCGCTTAACACCAGATGTGGTCTTACGGTTTATTCATAAATGGGTGTACTAGAGCCTTGTATACATGACATTAGTTGCATTTAGCACGATTTGCCAGTTTCGCGTGAATTTTTTGAAAGTGTTTTGCTGGATCTTTCGTAAAATTTGAAAGGTGTACCAACTTACTTTTTGTACACAATTGGTAATTTCTCTACTGATTTTCAGAGTTTTTTTTACGATCTCCAATCGATACATTTCCTTTGATCATATATTTGAACAACTATTACCAAGTCGAGTATTCAACCCGGTATTGTCTGGTCAGTGGTCGGAGAGTTCAACGTGATGGACAGGGATTGTAATTTCGATCGAACATGCATTGACTGGATTATCTGCGCCGCTGCTGTCGGCTCGATATAAAGTACACTTGTGCCACGAATCAGGAAGTTTTCACAAAAGGATAACAGCGTTCAAGTTTAAGCCATTCATATCGCCGGATACATCGGGGAGGGGGGGGGAACAAAAGTAGGATTACGTTCGCGGTTTATGATTCGACTGATCGTAAGTTGTTTTGTTATTTCGCGTAGTAGGCAAAATAAACACAGGAATTGATATGCAATTTTTTGCCATTAATTTAATTTTCAGTTGATATCATAGTTCGTTTAAACGTTCATAAGGTTTTATTAAACGTTTAAATGATGTTTCGTTTGTTTAAACGTGTAAACGGCACAGCACTAATTGTTACAAGAAAAATAATGATTTTGATTTATGGAATGACTGCATTTTTAGCTCATACCAGCATGCTGGTGTGAGCTATTGTTACAGTGCGGCGTCTATCACTCTATCATTCTATCACTCTATCACTCTATCCGTCAACAATTGGTAAAACCGCTGCCACTCGCACAGTGTTTGATGGAATTTCATGAAACTTGGACACAAGGACTATTAGGTATAGGTCCATCACAAATGGTCCGAAAGTTGGGGTCAAAGGTCACCTGTGGGCCGTAATGGGCCATTTTGTGGAAATACGCAAAATGCTTCTTCTCCTACAGATTCCATGGTACAATGTTGAGGGTTTGACACGATAGTACTATGGTAGTTTTACCTTCAGGGTGTTCATGAATTTGAGATCAAAGATCAACTAGGGGTCTTTTGTGGCCCGGGCCGCGGCCCTATATTTTCAAATTGCTCCTGTTCGTACAGTGTATGGCCAATTATAATGAAACTTGGTCACAATGTTCCTCGGGATGAGAGTTACGAGGGGTGTTCGGAAAATTGAAGTCAAATGTCATTTAGGGGGTCATCGGGGGTCATTCTTTGTAATATTTTCAAATATCTCAATCTCCTCAAGATTTTGATGGATCATATTCAAAGTTGAACTGATGATTGTTGGATTGTGTATGAATAAGGTGATGCCTAAAAATTTTTGGTCAAAAGTTAATTAATTATAATTAATCCCCATTGTTTAAAAAAAATCTTTGCCAAAGGTCCTTTAATTTGTCTCCCAGTCACTGCAGTGTTTGTCTACATTTGTGGTTAAGCTCTGCAGAGGCTGTTAGTGGAATTAAAGCAGGACTGGGAGTTGTTATTAACTGTTGAACTGTAAGCATGAGAGCCCTATAGCCAATCAGCACTTGCCGATTCTTAGAAGTCTTTGAGCCTGAGGTATGTAGGCAGCTTGTGAAGTTATGTCTTGTAGGGAGTGCTTGTGAAGTTATTTCTGCTAAGGTAGAGGGGAGAAAGTTTAATAGGGTAGGTCAGTGGTATTGTCTGAGAGAGTGGGGAAAATAGGATTTAAAGGGGAAAATAGGAATTATAGCCAGTGGTGTGGCCAGGGTTCTGCTAACAGAGGGGGGGGGGGGTATCCCTCATGGGCCCAAAATTGGTTTTGTGGGCCATACATTTTTAAGCTCGAAAAGGTATGAGCTTCTGCACCATTGGTGCTCTAGTTTGTGATAAACTTATTAAAACATCACAGAAATAATCAGGTGTGCTTGCCACACATGAAATTTTTATTTTGAGTGTCCAAGTGTTGCTATGGTGTCTTTCATGTATATGTGTTTTACAAGTATATATATAACATCATACATATTTTCTAGAACTATATTTTCCTTTTTCCCAGACTCAGCAAGTTGGTAAAGCCTTAAAGGGGAAGTCTTTTACGCAAGCCACTGAACTGAGGGGAAGGTAGGTTGTTGTTAGCAGGTTGTTATTTAGTTTTGGCTCATTGTGAATGACACTTGCAGGCATTATTTAAGTGGCTGGTTGCCTGTGGTTACTACACCACGTGTTAGGTGAACAATGTTCTTTGCTAAAGCCTACACAGGCTTTATATAGTAGATAAGCAATTTACTGACATTTTTTGTTTTGCTCTTTGAAAGCTATTTATTAGGTTTTTTTAACTCTCTCATTTATAAATATGTATATCTATATATTTATATACTGGACACAAATAAATTTGAAGTGCAATTTGTGGTTACTTGCTTCAGCAGCTGTGGAGCTCTAGGTTAAATCACTAGTTCTTTTGAAGGGACAAGCAGCTGTTGTGACAATGATACAGGGGAAGGGTAAATGATTGGGTAGATGATGCTGATGGGAGGAGGTGGAAGGAGGAGCTTATCCCCTACATAGACCCCAGTGTGTAATACGTGTATATATAACACATATATATATAGCACACATATATATTATATATACATATGTATGTAAGCACCATATAAATTTAAATAAAGAAAATTCTGGAAGTTAACAAGTGATCGCTCTTGTCTTAGACCTCTCCCTGTCACAGCACAACATCTTAACCCCAATCTCCTTCCCCCTCCCCCCATCCCCCGCCCGCCATAACAAACATGGTGGTTGTAGACTTGACTTCACTATATGATAAAAACCTTTCTGAATCCAAACATATTCATGATGTTTATATAGTCTCCTTGTATGACAATTGTTCCTTTATCTTCCTACAGGAGTTTTGAAAACAATTTAAAAACCTACCTTACATTATCCAAACTAAAACCACCGGAGTCTGTTTGTAGTGAAGATGGCAAACAATGTTCAGTAAGTGAATAATATATTTTAGAATTGAAAGAGTTTATTATAATGTAAACCAAAGTTAAAAATACTGATGTTAACTCATCTGATTCTCAGATGTTTTAATTGGTACATCTCAAAAAACTGAGCACAGCTCCCCTTGTTAGAATGTGTCAGTAATTAATACCTTGAGATCACAAAACTTGTGGCAGATAGGGGGCGCAAGATAGTTCTTAGTTTAGCTGATTTACCAAGGTTTAATTCAGGAGAATACTGTGATGCATATAGACTACAATCACCAGGCCACTCTTGCAACTTTAGTTCAAGGTGAACTTTCATCGTTTCTTGAGACTATGGTATTTAGGGTGGGGAGATAACTGGATGGAAACTGTTGGCTAGAGATAATTTCACTTGCTTGATTAGTGTACTCTGCTACCCAACAATCAATCAATTTCTGATGGTTTGAGGTAGTTCTCCCTAAACCTGTGGGTATGAGATAACTGCTTGCAGTGGTTGGTTCTGTGTGCTTGGAAAGACATCACTCCCACACCCCTTACCAATGTAAACTGCTACCAGCTAGCAATAAATATTTGTTGCATCACCATAATGCCATGAAAATCCTTTACATAAGGTGGGGCTTCACCTGCAACATTGATACTGTTGGCATTGATACTGAATTTGACCCAAATTCCCTCATTAATGAGGCTCTGCTACCAGCAAGCACTCTTTATCTGTTGGCTTGAAACACTTCACCCTGTGCTCTGCTATTTAGAAGCAAGCAATACATTTCTCTTGGCTATTGATGATTCCTCCCACACCTTCTGTTTTGTACCCTTTATCTTGTTATTCGACAGAGAAACTATAACCTAGCAATTCTGAATGTAGGCGCCCCAGCAGCGGGGATGAATGCTGCTGTCAGGTCATTTGTCAGGTCAAGTCTAGTAGATGGTTACAGGGTCTATGGTGTTCATGATGGCTTTGAGGGCCTTCTGCAAGACAAGGTTTGTTCATACTCTATTAATATTGCTTATGAATCAACCTGATAGTAAAGTTCAGTTTGATACATTTCTCATAGGTGGAATAACTGGGCTGTAGCCTGGGTAGAATCCCTGGGGGGCAGTTGAGGAACATTGAGAAACATTATGTATTGTCCAAATGTTACATATAGTAATACCAGGGCCTTTTACCAAAACTGCCTCCTAGATTGTCGGAAATGGCACTTCCCACCCATCGTAAGTTGCATCTAAAAATTCTTTACTTTGAGAATGAGCTGAGTGTGTGGGTTGTGTAGGGGACTGGGGGGCCACAGCCCCGTAATTAGTATGTTATTAAAAAGGCCCTGGTACATACGTGTATTCACAGTGCCTAAATGTTCTTAGTTCAAACATTGGAGTACTGATATAGGGGTTAACAATGAAACTGATCGGCCTACATGAAACACAAAGACGTAAAAAATATATTTATCAACAGTAGTTGATGAACGGTGATGAACGGTTAAAATATACGTTGTGTTCTATTTCAACGCCATTACTTCAATACGTGCCTAGCATCTTGAGGTTGCACACCACTGACTAATGCAATCATTAGGAATGATGTGAACATTTTGCTGAAATAATGCACCACTGTCCAGGCATTCACATTATGGTAGGCTTACTTTCATTTAGGAAGTGGAAATCGCAGATTTGCCTCACCCCCCCCCCCCCCCCTTTCCTTGCTTTTGCCCTGAACAAGTGTTGTCACATTTCTAAGAAAAGTTTCAATTAAGGTTTCCCTCGTATTAGCTGCTGTTAATCTTTTGTTTTATTTTTATGCAGCTTGAGTATTTTGGATGGATGTCTGTGAGTGATTGGGTGAGGGAAGGAGGCTCCAAACTTGGTACTAATAGGTAAGTCTCTTGTTTTTACCTCCTGTTACTTATAATATGTCATGGTTCTAAGAAATATCTGTGCGATGCCATTGGTAGCTTTAGGAATACTTTACCATAAATATTTGTGCCAATTGAATTAAATCAATGAAGTAACTTGGTACTGAAAACTGATCATCTGTTAGCTTTGTTGTTATAATACTTGTAACATTTGAAAACAAACAACCCCTGTCAATTATAATGTTTTTCCTTTTTGTTGTCACTTTGCAGGAGTATGCCGAAGAAACTATCTCTTGAAGAAATTGCCAAAAAATTTAAACAGTACAATTTTCACGGACTTGCGATAGTTGGAGGGTTTGAGGTGAGTTTCGAAGACCATGTGGAAGATGTTAGGCAAAAATTGGTATTAAAGTGCAATTTACCAAAGAAAGAAAAACAAGAGAGATAAAAGCAAAGAGTGTTTGGTGTCCTCTCCTTTGCTACTTGAAAAGTTCTTTAGAGATTCTCATAAGAAATGAAGTGAAAATCAAATAAAACTGTTAGCAAACTGCTTATCCACTAGAGAGCCTGTGTAATAGAATGTGTAAAAGTAAGTTGGCCTAACATTTCGATCCTAGCAGGATCTTCTTCAGAGGCTAAATGACAAGGCTTGTCATTTTGCCTCTGAAGAAGATCCTGCTAGGATCGAAATGTTAGGCCAACTTACTTTTACCCAAGAAATGAAGTGGTCAACAATCATCATCTTACATCTTATAAGGGAAACAGTTTAGAAATATGTGTTGGTGTGGTCAACTGGTGGGCTCTGGTTGAGTTTGTTTTGCTTATTTAACCTTAACTATATTACATACATAGTAAAGTAATGAGCACCCGGTGTGTAGTCATTGGTCATCTTGCTATGGATATATGTATAGGCAGAGTAATAGAGGGAAACAATGGGCCATTTACGATCAGACTGAATTTAAGATAATTAATGATTCTTGATTTCAGGCGTATATGAGTGTCACAGAACTGGCTGAAGCAAGGCCTAGATATCCAGAGTTTTGTATCCCAATGGTGGTGATTCCTGCCACAGTGAGCAATAACGTCCCTGGGACAGACTTCAGTCTGGGGTGTGACACAGCCCTGAATGCCATTACAGAGGTAAGCACAAGTAGAGGGAGATGCAATCAAAACATTATTTTGACTAGTTTTATTTGCACATGTGTACAATTACTTACAATACAGCTTTTCTGCGAAACCTGCCGATGTTTGTACAGAATGCATGAAATGTTGAGAAAATATATTGCTTTGCAAAACTACTTTCAACACTTACATATGACCTACATGCAGTTAGAAGCCACAGTGACTCCAATTGTGCTCTGTATGGAATGCCAAAAGTGCAAGTACAAAGATAGTCATGTAGCATAGTTTGGAAGTGGCAAAAATCTTCATTGTGTTCTAGAATTTTTGATAAAGATGAAAGAACTGAGATGAGTCTAGAGTTACAGTAGAACACATAAACTACCACCACCTTTAAATATCGGAGTTACTTTAGCTTCCTTGGAACGAAGTGGTACAACACCAGTGGAATTGATAAATTGAAAATGTAAGAGGTGCCGCTCTAGCAAAATGATTATCTTGGAGAAAATTAACAGAAATATTATCAATACAACATGCACTTTTCATATTCATAATTAAGTCAATAATTTCTTTGTAACTAGTTGGTAATAGGAATAGAGAAGTTGGGATAACCTCAGGAAGTATATCACAAAATTGATAATTAACAAAATAATTGTTGAATGAGTCAGCAATTACATGTTTAAAGGTAATATAATTGTCATTCTATCAGTGATATCCCAAGTTTTCTGGAGGTTGTTTTTATTGTCATCAAAACATTTCTCATAATGCATCTTTTTAGCCAATCTGATAATATTGGTTAGTTTATTTTTATATTCAGTGTACCTGTACTTATTAATAGAAGAGGGCGAGAAAGATATTTCTTATAAAGCTTGTTCTTTTTGGAAATAGATCTTAAAATACCAGGTGTAATCCATGGAGACTGGAGCTTATGAGAATTAACCTTGAATTATATAATAATATAATATGGTGAACATTATCAACAAATAAATGACATGCAACATCTGCATCAGTCTCATTACATAGAGGTCCCCAATCAAAAAAGAAAGTTCAAAGTTTGAGATTGTGTAGCGCTGTACACTAGTATCCCTCCTGTGGTAAACAAGCTTATTAGTGTAACAGATAAACTAGTACCAAAATCCATAGAACAAAAGATTGGTAAGTGGTCGCTTATGTCAGTTAATAGTATGCCAGATTTTTCATTAACAATAGCATCATTACAAATAATGCTATCATTGAGTGATGAAGATGTTGCTGTTATCCTTGTTGGTTTTGATATCAATGGTAAATATGAATGAGAATACAATTAAATCAAGAAAATTTAGTTTTAGTGGATCTTAATTTAAGAGGCAATGGGATGATACTGCTGTTACCTAGCAACTAATGTGCAAATCTGTGTTGTGTTATGTTGAAATAAAGTACAATGTTCTGTTTATTTAGACATGTGATAAAATCAAGCAGTCAGCCAGTGGATCTAAGAGAAGGGTCTTCATTGTGGAGACGATGGGAGGATACTGCGGTTACCTAGCAACCATGGGTGGTCTTGCCAGTGGAGCTGATGCTGCATACATATTTGAAGAGCCATTTGGAATCGTAGACCTTGAGGTAACAAGAAAAATGGAGGGTGAAATCAGTGGCTGCATGGGATAATAACCGCCAGTTTACAGCTTCTTTTGATATTTGGATGATTTGTTTGTAGGGGGTCAGTAGTATGTGAGGAAGTTGGGATGGGGTTAGGAGGTTGAATCAAAGGTGTATTGTGTTGAAACATTGCGTGTTCGTTGTTGAAATGACTAGAAAGCAAGGTAAGCATACTGTCCATTAGACTGCTCCAAATCTTGTAGACTGCTCAGACTTCAACAAGCAAGCCTTACAATGACTGTACTCTTTGAATGTGAAAGTTATCCATATTGATTGTTTAGGATGCACTGTTTCCTTGTGTTATCCACACACCAAATTATCCTGAGTATTCTGCAACACACTTGTAACATTGATCTTTTATCAGTAACATATTTATTGAACAAGTCGTGGCTAACTATTACGAAACAAACTATTGCTATTATGTTTGGCAAGGTCTCCTTAGGTATTCGGTCAGCTAGTACTCTCAGGAGCTTCCAATGTAACCTGAAATAGTGATCATAGCTATTATGTCATGTTTCTTTGTTTCTCTATGTTTTCTTATTTAATTTTTCTTTTGGTCACCGGCTTTTATTTTATATGATATTTTCTAATTATATTTTAATTCAGTATACCAAATACCTACATTAAGTGTTGTGTAAATTTGAGAAAATAAATGTGAATTGAATTAAATGTACAGATACCACATGGCTTGTTAAGACTGATATGCTCCAACTCCATGATCTAGTTGTACTTTTCTACTTTCCACTCCCATCCAAACATCTTCATACATACCCACTTATACACACACATGTACAAAGTCTCCATTCTCTTTTGATATCAAACTTTTCTTCTTTTGTGCTCAGGGTGATGTCAGACACTTGGCAGGGAAAATAAATGACGAAGTCCAACGAGGCATTATTTTAAGGTACTGTATATCAGATCCTTGCAATTGGTTTTCAGTTACTGAGCAATCACAAAACATATATTGACCTTGAGATCATATTATGAAGGTATATGGATCATATTAAGCATATGCTTGTCACCATAAATTATTATACTTGATTTTTCTCACGGTTTTAGTTAACTGAGCGGGTATGGTATCAACCACATTAGTTATGATCTGCTTATGTGCATAACATCACATCTCTTGCCATGAAGTTATGTGAACCCACAAACTGGGCTTTAGATGATTTTGAACAGAGACACAGCAAATGGGTCTGTATTTATATAATGACATGTAAATAAGGAAATTAAATGCAGTTGATATAGCAAAATACTATATAATAAATATGATAAATATAATAAATATACCAAAATGCATAAAACTCTTGAAATTAACACATAGCAAAAAGATAAGGAAATGTACTAATACATTTAGGAAAACATGGGGAAATACAATCTAATACAGTTCCTTAAAGACCAAATATGGAGGCAATTTTTGTTGTTGAGATTTTCCATTAATTTAGGAGTTTACATACCCATAATCAACATGTGTAAAAAATAATCTTCGAAAACCTACTATAACCCATCAAAAACGACCACGAAAATGGACATTTTGGGTAGTCACGTGACATGAACCTCTGGAATGTCTGAAAACAGAGATTGACCCAAAGGAGCCTCTGGTCACCGTGCGACGTCAAAGTTTGTATACCGCGAAAATCAAACGCTGATATAGGCACTGTTTGTACACAGATAGCGAACAACTGTACTGTTTTTGACTTCCAATTTCGAGCGTTTGAAAAGCTGTTAGCTTAAAACAAGAACACATGAAGGTTAATAACAAGTTTTAAGACAATTATAAGCAGAAATTTTAGTGAAATTGCTTATTTTATTAGCAAAATTTCCACTCAAATGGAGGCATCTTTTACATAGCGTAGCGTCAATACGTCCGTACGGTACAATATACTTACATAGTACTTACTCGTTTTAATATCCAAAAGTATACAAACACAGAAAAAGTATCCTGTCAATAAACAAATTTAGCAGTGAATATCCTAATCCACGTTTCTTGTTCAATCCTGGGCAAAAAACTACCGGGAGTCTGTGTAATTACATAGAGTTAGGTCTAGTTGAAACAGGCCTTGACCAGTACTAACATCCCACAATCACATAGACAGTCACTAACGAAATAAAATGTCCGATCGCTACATACTACCGTTTTTATTCAACTCCTTGGACCATGCAGATGTCGGAATAAACAGAACGGACAATATTACACATGTATCACGAACTCACGATACTGGAATACAACAAATGAAATAGATAAATCCTAACATGGCTATTTACACATGCTGTGAGCCAACGCCGGCGAGAGTTGTAACTAACTACCGTACATGTACTAACAATGCTATACCCTTGGCACGGTATATATATATACGGTCATCTCTTACAGTAAATATATTACTGTCAATTGCGTGATATAATGTTACATGTAAGGACGTCCAGGGCGTGTTTACGGTCAATTTCACGTTAGCTATGTCCGACCATGGTCCGACACAGCTATCGACAGTATATAATTTTCACAGAATGAGACATTTGCATACACAGAAGCAGGGTCATGCATGTGGACTCATGGGCATGAGATACTCCGGGTGCTGAAAAATCTTTCCGCGTGGATCTCAAAAAAATGATCCAAAGTCTGCGGCGTTTTACGTCGGTTCTGTTACTCGGAAATCTAAAAAAGCTGATGCTTTTGTTGGATGAGGTATAACTGCAACCTCCAACAACACAGAATTGTGACATTTTGAGGAAAAAGGAGTAACATCGTTGATGTTTTTGGCAGCTCAAGTATACGACTTTACACACTAAAAGTATAGTTGTGAGTGAGGTATACAAACGTTGACGTCACATGGTCACCTGATGTCTTAGGAATGTTTCAGGAATGTCTGAAATAGAAGCTGACTTTTCGTCCCATTTTTCACTTATTTAACGTCCGAAATTGGTAAAGTTAATTACAGCAATGTAATTGGAGTCAGTTAAGGATTACATACATGAAAAATGGTGGGATTTTATGTTCATCGAAAAGTCTCCATAGTTGGTCTTTAAAACTTAATGATATGCAGGTAGTAAAATTTACATATAATCCTAAGAGCTGGAGCTTAAAGGGTGTTTTCTCCATCAAAATTCGATGAAATAGTTTTGCAACCTACTTTCTCTTTCCATTGATCTGCTGATTTTGTGTTTCTTTGCTAAAAAGTGCTGAATGTTCGAGCCATCAAATGGCAGCTCTACTAATCAGCTCCTTTGAAATAAACTTATTTTTACTGCTTGGAGAGTTTTTGATGTTTCAATACTCATTATATATGCTGTTCTGGTCAGTTTGGAATTGATTATTAGATATTTGATCACGGAATTGCAGCTGAAGTTTGACAGAAGTTTAAGACTTTTTATCTTACTAGCAGTAGCGTAGCCAGGATTTTTTTCAGTGGGAGGGGGGCGCTGGGGGCTTGACCATTTCCTGGGAGGGCGTCTTGTTACTATCTAAGCGGAGCGCCACCATGAGTTGGCGCGCAGCGTGCCAAAATTTTTTAGCTAAAGAGGCCTCCTAGATCGTTGGAAATGACACTTCCCAGGCCTTGTAAGCTGCTGTAAAGTTTTCTCAACATCCTTTATTTTGAGATCCCAGGTCTGAATATGGTCATCAAATAGAAAGAAAAAACAGTCTGGTAAGTTACTTTGAATACTATAACATATCTTAATGAGTTTGACACCGGCATTGACATTTTTCGACAAATATGCAAATTGCGCGTGGAAAATAAGGAAAGATTGACTGGGCTTTCAGGCAAGTAACATACTGAAATGACCGAACTATATGGAAAACTGACATCAAAGGTTGCGTCTGAAATATTTTTAGGGTGATAGACTGATTGGCCGGTAGTTCTCATCGATAGTATTGTCTTGCAAATTTGTTTTTGGGCGGTTTTAAGAGCATCAGGGCACGTCCCAGAAGTGTAAAACCCGATTGAAAATGTAACAGAGTATCGAGGCAATGACGCGAGCAATGATGTGAGAAACCTGTATGATGTCAGCATTTTCTTAACCTATTAACATCTAGGCTTTGGCATTCCAGTACCTGGAAACCACCTTTCTATAAGGGTATAGTATAGCTCACTAGCTTGTTTGATCAGTTAATGTGCACTGGCTACATGATCCTGGTTGGCTGTTTGTATTAGTATTTATTCAGGCGCGTATAGAGAGGGATTTTCGAAGGGAGGGGTGAACCTGTAGACAAATTATCAGAGCCGTAGATTCGGCATTGGAAACTATCTAAGCGTAGCGCCACCATGAGTTGGCGCGAAGCGCACCTGAAAATTTTGGCCGAAAATGTCTCCCAGATCGCTGGAAATGGCACTTCCCAGGCATTGCAAGTTGCATCTAAGCATTTTCTATTTTGAAATTACTAGCGATATCATAAAAACGTACAAAAAAATATGCTTAAGGAGGGGGAGGAGCGGGCTCCCCCTTGGCCCCCCCCTAGCTACGCGCCTGTATTTATTAGAGCAGGTATTATATAATTCAACGGTCGTTAACATGCGTTTTCAGTACAGTGCGACTACTGTAGATGTCTTCTCATCCTATGCGCTATGTCACGTCAGGTTTTTTCAGCAACTATAGCCTACTGCAGGTCCACAGTCGAAGGGTCGTTCATGAGTGGTCATCATGGAGATTCGAGACCACTCAGACCAATGATATATTTTTCGCACATGTAATTTTTTTTCGACACCCAAAATCCCAGTGGGGGGGCCACAAGCTTTCATGGGGGGCTGTCGCCCCCCATGCCCCCCGTAGTTACGCCACTGCTTACTAGTGTAAAGAAAATGTATACAGGCACTATAACATACACAAGAGGAGCTTTTCTTGCTATTTAGGAATCAGTGAAAGCTTGTGTGGGGGGGGGGGAGGCAATCAGCCATGGAAAAGGAAAATAGATACTTTGTCTTTATTCAGAAGACCTACTTGCAGAGGGAACAGAGGCAGGTACGAATTTCAGGAGGCCTATACCAGTGCTTGCAAATAGAGAATTTTCTCAATGGAATCAGTTAAACCATGGGGATAAACAATCAGGGATGAACTTGAACGTAGTTCCAGGAAGTAAACATGGTAAAACTTCATATCAGAATCATGTGCAGTATGAAATACAAACATTGATACGACCAAGACTTGGCAAACCCTGCAGTTCTAATAGAATATGTCATAGTAGTTTGCATATATCATCGGAAAAGAAAGTAGTCCAGATAAGCAGCACACCAAACCACTCAACAGTCTATTTACAAAATGTCAGCTGGATTAGCAATAAAGCAATATCTGTCTCTGATTTTGTTGTATCAAATGATATTGACATTTTAGCACTAATTGAAACATGGCTGGGAACTGAGACGGACAGTTTAGTTACAGGTCATCTCGTCCCTATTATGATTTTCTGCATGCGCCAGGTCCAATTGGAAAGTCTGGTGGAGGTGTGGGACTGTTATATAATGTCCATAAATATTAACACATCAACAAAGGATGGTCTCTGTACCTATTTTGAGCATATGGATTGCTGTGTTAGTATTGGCGATTCACAAATTGTACTGAAACTTCCTCCCTCCTCTAAAAATGGATTCAACTCTGTTTTCGAGGAGTGGGCATTTAGAATCTGTCACAACTATGAAAGATTGTTCGGCCACTGCTAGTGATTTAAACTTTCACTTGGATGACCCCAATGATTTGGATTCTAAAAAATTTCACAGACTTCTAAAATGTCCATGTATTAAAACAGCATGTGGAACTGAGACGGACAGTTTAGTTACAGGTCATCTCGTCCCTGTTATGATTTTCTGCATGCGCCAGGTCCAATTGGAAAGTCTGGTGGAGGTGTGGGACTGTTATATAATGTCCATAAATATTAACACATCAACAAAGGATGGTCTCTGTACCTATTTTGAGCATATGGATTGCTGTGTTAGTATTGGCGATTCACAACTTGTACTGAAACTTCCTCCCTCCTTCCTCCTTCCTCCCTCCTCTAAAAACTCTGTTTTCGAGGAGTGGGCATTTAGAATCTGTCACAACTATGAAAGATTGTTCGGCCACTGCTAGTGATTTAAACTTTCACTTGGATGACCCCAATGATTTGGATTCTAAAAAATTTCACAGACTTCTAAAATGTCCATGTATTAAAACAGCATGTGGTTGGTGCCACACATCGTGCTGGACACACTCATGTTGTTGTGATAACTCAGGAAAACAAAATACTGCAGGGTTCACCCTCTATTGTTGACGCTTGTCTTGGCAATATGGATGGAATGTGACCTATGATCATAATGTTGTTTAAACCAGAATACATTTGCAAAGTCACAGGAAGTGTTCCCAGTTTCATTGAGGACATTAGAGACTGGATCCCTGTAGCATGTGGGTCCACCGGTTAATGAGTGAGTGAGTTCTTACAACACATGCTCAAACAATATAGGCATTTGCCATGTACCGAAATGCACGAGGTCCATCACTCTGAGACCCCATGCCCCCTGGTACACATGCATGAACGCACGAGGGCTGAGAGAGTTTGGAGGAAGACAAGACTGTAATCTGGCAGATATACAGAAAACAATGTCAAGTTGTGAACAAGCTTCTGATCCAAGAAAAACAAAACTACAAATAGCATATATATATATGCATATATATATATATATGCGCATATATATATATATGCATATATATATATATGTATATATATCATATGTTTATATATATGTATGTATATATATATGTATGTTTTATTGTAAAGCGCTTTAGAGTGATCTTATTTTGGATAAGGCGCTAAATATACATGTAACAACAACCCTACAGCTACCTGTAACTACAACCCTATAATAACCTGTAACTACAACCCTATAATAACCTGTAACTACTACTTTATAATAACCTGTAACTACTACTTTATAATAACCTGTAACTACAACTCTATAATAACCTGTAACTACAACCCTAAAGCTACCTGTGACGACAACCTTACAGCTACCTGTTACTACAACCCTATAATAACCTGTAAATACAACCCTATAATAACCTGTAACTACAACCCTATAATAACCTGTAACTACAACTCTATAATAACCTGTAACTACAACCCTATAATAACCTGTAACTACAACTCTATAATAACCTGTAACTACAACCCTAAAGCTACCTGTGGCGACAACCCTACAGCTACCTGTAAATACAACCCTATAATAACCTGTAACTACAACTCTATAATAACCTGTAACTACAACCCTATAATAACCTGTAACTACAACTCTATACTAACCTGTAACTACAACCCTATAATAACCTGTAACTACAACCCTAAAGCTACCTGTGACGACAACCTTACAGCTACCTGTAACTACAACCCTATAATAACCTGTAAATACAACCCTATAATAACCTGTAACTACAACCCTATAATAACCTGTAACTACAACTCTATAATAACCTGTAACTACAACCCTATAATAACCTGTAACTACAACTCTATAATAACCTGTAACTACAACCCTAAAGCTACCTGTGGCGACAACCCTACAGCTACCTGTAAATACAACCCTATAATAACCTGTAACTACAACTCTATAATAACCTGTAACTACAACCCTATAATAACCTGTAACTACAACTCTATAATAACCTGTAACTACAACCCTATAATAACCTGTAACTACAACCCTAAAGCTACCTGTGACGACAACCCTACAGCTACCTGTAACTACAACCCTATAATAACCTGTAAATACAACCCTATAATAACCTGTAATTACAACCCTATAATAACCTGTAACTACAACCCTAAAGCTACCTGTGACGACAACCCTACAGCTACCTGTAACTACAACCCTATAATAACCTGTAAATACAACCCTATAATAACCTGTAATTACAACTCTATAATAACCTGTAACTACAAGCCTATAATAACCTGTAACTACAACCCTATAATAACCTGTAACTACAACTCTATAATAACCTGTAACTACAACCCTAAAGCTACCTGTGACGACAACCCTACAGCTACCTGTAACTACAACCCTATAATAACCTGTACCTACAACCCTATAATAACCTGTAACTACAACTCTATAATAACCTGTAACTACAAACCTAAAGCTACCTGTGACGACAACCCTACAGCTACCTGTAACGACAACCCTTTGTCACCTTACCTTTTATGAAAATCATTCCAATGAAAACTAATGCAATGCAAATAAATTAATGTAATGATTCTGTTTTTTTGGTTACTGCAGGAATGAAAATGCTAACCCTAACTTCACCACAGACTTCATCCACCAACTGTTTGCTGAAGAAGGACGTGGTCTGTTTACAGTCCGTAAGAATGTTCTGGGCCACATGCAACAGGTATAGCTGTACTGGTAGAACGGTACCATTTCAAAGTTCTATGAACTCATTACTCTGTATAGAAGAAGTGACAGAGCGTCCTGTGATCTGCTATGAGATGCTAAGGTCTGCTTAAGAAGAAGGGGAAGAAGAGATCATAACATACTTTTAACAAATTTACAAAATGATGCCACCACAAGGTTATAATGCTATGACAAGATTTCCAGAAATCCCTTCCCAGAGAAGGAAGTCTCCCATATGTTGATGAGCAAACTGGATAAAACTGAGCACCCCCCCCCTTTCCAGCTTTTACAGGGACCATGCAACCTAATTCACAGACATATTGATGGATCTATTCTTTGTGATTTAGAGTTTTTTATATGAGCTTTACAATGATTGGTCATGTGCAATAGTAATGGATAAACCATAATTGCGTTGGCTTTACCACATTCATACCGGTGTACTGTTATTAGGACACTGCACTCCCCACCAAGCACAGACACACCTTGTGCAAACAATTTCACAGAACAATATACTCATTGTATGCAATAGAACTATCTTATACAGTGTTGTAGCAGTACACAACCCATGAACTGCAATGCTTAGTTAAGTAGACTTTGCTGTTCTTGTAGTAAGTCAGCACCAAAATTGTAAGCTAGCACTTATAAAGACACAAAGAAAAATTAAAACTCAAAACATCTAGAAGGATTTGGGTGAAGTTTGCATATATATTGCTCAATGCCAAAATGTACTGTTTACATTTGAAGGTACAGTCTATTCCCTGGAGTCATGCTTTATCAGCCAATTTGATTCTTGGCTTCCCATACAAAAGACGTGTAAAATTCATGGTTTGGGTGAGTAAGGAATGTTGTGTTATTGTCTGTACTGAATTTAATTAAAAAAAATGAGAGCAGACAGTCGCTGTTTTATTTCAGGGTGGCAGTCCATCAGTGTTTGACCGTAATCTAGGAACCAAGCTGGGAGCCAAAGCAGCCAACTTCCTGGTACATTCAATTGATGAGAATACCAAAAGGAGTGAGTACCAACCGTCAGGTCACAGATAAACTATACTTTAATGATGAGTAACCTTGATTTGTTCCTTTATACAGCTAACATGTTGAGGGAAGGCTTTGTAAGTGAGGATGGAGTGACATGGGAAGGCTTTGTAAGTAAGGATGGAGTTACAGTGAGGATGGAGTTACATGGGAAGGCTTGTAAGTGAGGATGGAGTTTACATAGGAAGGCTTTGTAAGTGGGGATGGAGTTACATAGGAAGGCCTTGTATGTGAGGATGGAGTTACATTGGGAGGCTTTGTAAGTGAGGATGGAGTTACATGTGTTTTGAGTTTGAAAAGGTTGAGATATCAGGGGGGAAGGAGATAACAGACAGTTGGATACTTAGTGGGACCAGATTTACATAAAGCACAAAGATATTTGGTAATTCAATTAAACAGGAGAGCATGTGAAATTATGACTACTTTATTAGAAGACTTTTCATAGCTGTCCTCAACTGTGTCATAGAAACTTGAAACAATTGAATGCAGCTTCCTGTTTCAAAAGAGATAAGAGGGAAATGTGATAAAATGGAATCAGAGCTCTTAAAGGAGTGGCAAATGTTTGTTTATGCTGTGGGTTCGTATGAGAGGTGAATTTCATTGTATACAAGAGCATTCAACTGTGTATGCCAATTTGTTGAGGTGTTCAGAAATTAATGACATACAGAATGATGGAAAAGGGAAACATGTCCAGTCTAGGTGTTGAGTGTGTTCATAAAAGGAAACATGTCCTGTCTGGGTGGTAATTGTGCTCATAAAGGGGAAAATGTCCTGTCTGGGTGGTAAGTGTGCTCATAAAGGGAAAAAACCTACCTGGGTGGTAATCGGCCCCATGAAGGGAAACAGGTCCTGCCAGGGTGGTAAGTGTGATCATAAATGGAAACATGTCCTGCCTGGGTGGTAAGTGTGCTCATAAAGGGAAACATGTCCTGCCTGGGTGGTAGGTGTGCTCATAAAGGGAAACATGTCCTGTCTGGGTGGTAAGTGTGATCATAAATGGAAACTTGTCCTACCTGGGTAGTAAGTGTGCCCATAAAAGGAAACATTTCCTGTCTGGGTGGTAAGTGTGCTCATAAAGGGAAACATGTCCTGTCTGGGTGGTAGTTGTGATCATAAAAGGAAACATGTCCTACCTGGGTGGTAAGTGTGATCATAAATGGAAACATGTCCTACCTCGGTGGTAAGTGTGCTCATGAGGGGAAACATGTCCTGCCTGGGTGGTAAGTGTGCTCATGAGGGGAAACATGTCCTGCCTGGGTGGTGAGTGTGCTCATAAAGGGAAACATGTCCTGTCTGGGTGGTAAGTGTGCTCATAAAGGGAAGCATGTCCTGACTGGGTGGTAAGTGTGTTCATAAATGGAAACATGTCCTACCTGGGTGGTAAGTGTGCCCATAAAAGGAAACATTTCCTGTCTGGGTGGTAGGTGTGCTCATAAAGGGAAACATGTCCTGTCTGGGTGGTAAGTGTGCTCATAAAGGGAAACATGTCCTGTCTGGGTGGTAAGTGTGATCATAAAGGGAAACTTGTCCTACCTGGGTAGTAAGTGTGCCCATAAAAGGAAACATTTCCTGTCTGGGTGGTAAGTGTGCTCATAAAGGGAAACATGTCCTACCTGGGTGGTAAGTGTGATCATAAATGGAAACATGTCCTGCCTGGGTGGTGAGTGTGCTCATCAATGAAATTATGATAATGATATGTTTATTCTCAGTTTTGCCAAAAATGGCATGCATCCTGGTTTCTGCATATTTGCATAATCAAAGGAGTTTACATTCCACAGGCATTTGTTGATGGATCAAAGGAAGAGAAGTGAACCAACCACAGCCAGTGTTCTGTTTTCATTTTGGCTTTTCATGCGGGCAATATAATTTATTAGTTATGATATTTCTGTTTGCTAATTAATGCGGGATCATTGCATGTTCATCATCAATAATTTATTCATATCTCAGTGTTAGAATGAAGGTACATTTTCCACAGCTGTTTTAGTTTTTTGGTACATGTAAAACTAAAAATATGGGATAGATTTGAAAATTTTAAAAAACATGAAAAAAGTGTAATGTGTTACATAATGACTTTTCCAGTGAAAGACTAACTGATGCTTCCTAAAAGGATGAACAATTATCTGATAGCAGCTACTTGCCCAACCCACCCTAACCACCTTTAGTGTGACTATTCTTGGGCGGATAAATTCTCTTTGTAAAGTTTGAGTGTTGCTTTTGTGTTTCCTTTAATGACTTTTTGTTTCA
The DNA here is from genome assembly GCF_037975245.1 of Apostichopus japonicus. Lineage (NCBI taxonomy): Eukaryota > Metazoa > Echinodermata > Holothuroidea > Aspidochirotida > Stichopodidae > Apostichopus > Apostichopus japonicus. The sequence goes on from NC_092577.1 coordinate 24,370,028, forward strand.
ATTCTGGCTCATTTGTGCCTGGCTCATGTAAACCGTCCATTTGTAGACATAATTTCAAATGATACCTTTTTTGTTTTGCCATTGACATCAATTGTGATTGCAACAATTTGTATTTTCATTACCTTTTTCTTCCTGTGAAATGTGGAAAGGTATCCCTTGGCGATCTTTTATCTCTCTGGCGGTATCGTTGCTTGTGTTTGGTATCAATAGCACACTACCGGAAATAAGTAGCTATGTGTCAAAGTGCTCTTCAGAGGCTGTGATGACATTAATCTTTGGCAAAAAATACACATGTAAGCATTCTCTCAAGTTTTTGCATTTTCCCCCTAATTTCTATACATTGTGGCTAGTGCTGGAAATACCATTCTTATATACCCCAGTATTTTTGTTTCAAGTGGGTAAAGGTTTTAGTTACAGAGCAGATTTTGTAATGAAGTTTTTATTGAAACTATATTAATATTCAGGATAACAATAAGAAGATATTTATTGAACAAGATTTCATGGCTTAACATGTACAGTATGTAGTTTTGTTATTGTTAGGTTTCAATTAATGGGGAAAATGCAAAAATTTGGATAAGTGAGTGTATTTTACCTGAGATGAAAAAAATACTGGGGTATACATGGAAATGCTCCCTCCACTTATGTTGTGTTACAACCTTAAAGTAATTCGCTAATGGTAATTGTTGATATGGAATGTTTGACAACACTATGTCTACTCTCATCACCCATCTTGTTTGATATCTTATCTTTGGTGTAATAAGTCACTTATCATGTGACATATAATGTTTTAAGGTCACAACCAAACATATTTCATCTCTTAATCTGAGACAGTTGAATGTTAATTTAAAAAAAAAACCTTAAATATGAAGAGGATTCTGAAGATTCTTTAACTTACTTACTAACAAACAATTACAATTTGACAGTCACTTCAAAGTTATATAACTTTGAAAGGCTGTTTCAATGCAGCCAAAATATAATTTTACCCTTCTATAAAAATTTAAAGCTGTACACATGGAATGGTGGGATTAAAATTTTAGACATCAGTGGAAAACTTCTACCAATTACTCTTTTCCAAAGGGCTTGGTAACAGCGGAACTTGACAGTATGTTTCAGCAGCAGAACATAAGACTATATATACACATGGAAAAGATTCAGTTGAAGGAATAGTGAATGTTAACATGCATGTTACACCTATTGCATCAGTAGTACACATTTTTAACATGTTTGTGTTGTTGTCCTTTGAATGATTGTAATATTGTTTGTAAACATCTATCCTGTTTAGTAACTAGCTAACCAATCTCTGCAGCTGCCTTATTTATAATGCTCATCAGTTTACCCAAACATTTGCTGTGATTATTGGTGTGATTATAGGTCAGTTGAACCTTGCACAAAAACAGTGAATTAACTGTTATTGGCTTGGCCATTCCTCTGATTATCATTGCTAGTTGTAACATACTTTGAATCCTAGGAGTAACATATAGTTGATGCAGTTTCTCTTGTGGCGTGTCTTGATCCTGGTTGATCCACCAAGACACAATCACTCCCAAGGTTATATCATGTTGTAAAATCATTTGCAATTTACAAACACAGAATTTACATAAATTGATTCAGCACAGTACAGGAAAAATGTAAAGAAACTAAAGTGATCTGAAATTTGTCTCTGATATACAATTATATAATTATTGGCTAAAAAAGTAGAATTTGTCATCCACCATGTTTGGACTGTTGTTTTTCAAAGTTGCATTATAAGATGTAGGTTAACTGCAGTAGATGTGTTGTGATTTTTTTCCATGATTCTGCTGCAATCTATATGTAGTGAAGAATATGGCAGTCTACTGGCATTCATGTTCTCAGAAAGCAGGTTAAGTCTTCCGAAATATTGATTTCACAAAGTTGATGTCAAATATTAGTACTGTATATATTATTATTATTATTTGACATTGTCAAAGACGACACATTCCGCCAAAATTCTGTTTGATTTCACTCAAGTAATTACTGCTCCACAGACATAAGTTGTGATGTGTCAACCTTATTTAAAAATTCAAAAATATTAAGATGTGAATTGACAAGGAGGCACTAATCCACTGGCTACTGGAATATAACTTCCACTATGCAAAGTATTGAGAAGTTTCTTCTGCATTTCTGCTCTAATTACCAGCTGTCACATAGATTGAATATGCTGACAGTGTCAATGTATCCCCGATGTTAGTGATTTTATACAAACATCCCAAGTTATCAGTGTTGTATTGCTTCTAACCCATAACATTTAGTGATCAAATTTACCTCAATGAATATAAGGTTTGTATAACCTCTTGCAAAACAGATTGCATCTGATAGTTTCATCAATTCCACAAAGATGATGGTTTTGTAAACTGATAATCTGGCATGACTATGCACATTTATATATTTTCTGTACTGTACAATATATGTTGTTCGTATCTGAAAATCCCATATTTCATATACATATTTCAAGATGCACTTGTCTACATTCGTTGGATTTTCATTGACCTTGTTGGTACAGTAGTCAAAGTTTGTGTAGGCTGTGAGTGGTTACAGTAGGTGTTTTCTATGGAATTATTATAGCAACACTGCTTTATTTTGTGGTGATATGTTTGCTAGAAATTGGTGTAATATAGTATTGCTGTATCTTATTTTGAGGTAATTTATGTGAGGGGATTTCAATATATTCGTTGAAGAAATATCTTGGATTGGGGAATGGCATGTTCATCATGTCCTATTGGTAGTTGTAGGTAGTTAGAAAAAGTTTGTAGGAAAGATTAACAATTTGAATTTATCATCATGAGTGTGAAACATTGTATGATTATCTAGTGAAACCAAAATAGACATGTTTGTGGTTGATTGCTATGTTAGATGTGTTTGTTGTTTACAGATCAGGGTAAAATTCACACTGAATCTAGAGAGTCTGCCTGTCTACTGGGTTTGAGCAAACGAGTCATTGGATTTACACCAGTCACTTCCCTCTCGCCAATTGTGGATTTTGAGTGAGTATTTTATTTGATTCTACTGTTTTATTTGCAGTAGATGACTTGTACAGATTCTCTTGTACTGGCACAATGCTTATGTATTCACTGTTGGTTCAGACTTTTCAAATCAATTCTTGACATAGCAAAAGCTGTTCAAGTTTATGATATTCTCTCATATTTGACAATATTAAGCCTTTAGGTGGAACCACAAATTGAATGTACTTTCCTCTAAAACTATTTTTTTTGCTTCTGTGTATTAAAATTGGAGGGAGGATAAACTTATATTTCTCTAAATATTTTGTACCAATTTAAGTCATTACTTTCACAGAAATAGGGATCCTTGTCAATTGTTTAGAGTGCACCAGTTATGTTGCAAAAGGGTATGGAGCTCTACATTATTTGAGAATTGCCTGTGCTTGATGTCCTGTAATGTTAGCTTCTCAATAATTGAGAATAAGTTTACACCATTTTATATTTGATCAGTTTTCATAACTACAAATAGTATGAAATGGTGCAGTAAGTCGTCCATAGTAAATGCATTTTGTCCATCCTGTATCCACTAGACATCGTATACCTAAAGGCCAATGGTGGATGAACCTGCGTCCATTGCTTCGCATCCTGGCCAAGCATACCAGTACCTACATCAGTGAGACCGAGGGTGGATTCGTGGCTGCTGGTGATGTCACTTGTGATTAGCCTCATTTCATAACTATTTGTCAGTAGCATTCATTTCCTGCATAATTTTTAAGATAGTTGCATGATTTGTAGTGTGTTTTGCAGCGTGAATATTAACTTCTGCCTAAGGAGTTTAATAGTATTATATGGTGAAGCTCAAGTTTTCAGTTTTGCCACCTGTGCTGTTATCTGGAAGAACTAGTTGCTTCTTATAATATGTGATATGTTTTTTCAGTAGGAATACCTGACTGATATGAATCACCAAATCGTGTGATTTGCCCATGTAACCAGCTTAGTAGAAATGCATCTCGCAAAATCCTGCAAATTACACTTAATTGAAACAACTGTTACCGAAGAAATTTGTTCCCTTAACAAAAATTCAAAATGTTTACCCTATTCACAAGACTAAATTTACATCAGTAAAATGAACAGTTGAGGTAATTAGATAACTCAATTAGGGAGCATCAAGCTCATTTATAGTAGTTTGAAGAAGAAACTGTAAAATACACACAGTTAAGTCCAAGAAGCTAATGAAAAGATCTATGAACACATGATCTGTCCGAACATTCTGTATAGAAAAACAGTCTCATGAAATACAGCAAGGATATTTAGAGGAATTATTGCATTGAACTGATACACCTTCAAATATGTATATATGTATATGTAAGAATGATGAACTGTCCTGAAGTATTTACATTGTGACTATGACAAATCATGACATCTCTTAAAAAAAAAAATTCTTTAAGTATAGTCAATCCTTTCCAATTATAGTATGTTACCACACACTGAGATATTAAAAGCAACTGAAACAACTAGACTGGTTACATTGTTGAAATGTGTTGAAATGTGTTCAATGATACAATTAACTGCAAAGTGCAATGGCTACTGTAATAACGCTGCTTATATTATAGTTGCTAATGGCAATTATTTGGTATCAACGTATCTTTATCACTGAACAACTCTTGATATGCTTATTATCACCAACACAGTCTGCATCGTTTTTCCTTGCAAATTTTCTTTTCTTTCATGATACTCTTAGTATAGTAGATAGCGACAACATTAGATTGGTTGGATTGCAGGAACTATTATTTCAAACAGTAAGATTGTTAATGTTAACTGACTACATTTGATTTGAGTATTATGAGTAATTATAGTAACAATGTGGTAGTGCTGATAGTCGACTCATTCTTTTGTAGTCGATGAATCGCATAGCTTTTCTCGCGATTACTGGGTTACAGATATGACCTCATCACTGTCATTTTTAGCTCATACCAGCATGCTGGTGTGAGCTATTGTTACAGTGCAGCGTCTATCACTCTATCCGTCAACAATTGGTAAAACCGCTCCCACTCGCACAGTGTTTGATGGAATTTCATGAAACTTGGACACAAGGACCATTGGGTATAGGGCCATCAGAGATGGTCCGAAATTTGGGGTCAAAGGTCACCTGTGGGCCGTAATGGGCCATTTTGTGGAAATACGCAAAATGCTTCTACAGATTCCATGGTACAATGTTGAGGGTTTGTCACGAAAGTACTATGGAAGTTTTACATTCAGGGTGTTCATGAATTTGAGATCAAAGATCAACTAGGGGTCTTTTGTGGCCCGGGCCGCGGCCCTATATTTTCAAATTGCTCCTGTTCGTACAGTGTATGGCCAGTTATAATGAAACTTGGTCACAACGTTCCTCGGGATGAGAGTTACGAGGGGTGTTCGGAAAATTGAGGTCAAAGGTCATTTAGGGGGTCATCGGGGTCAAATATTTTCAAATATCTCAATCTCCTCAAGATTTTGATGGATCATATTCAAAGTTGAACTGATGATTGTTGGATTGTGTATGAATAAGGTGATGCCTAATAATTTTTGGTCAAAAGTTAATTAATTACAATTAATCCCCATTGTTTAAAAACAGGGTTCGTACACTTTTTTCACAACAAAATTCAAGCACTTTTCAAGCACCAAATTTATGTTTTCAAGCACATGCTTATCATTAACAATAGACATTCTGTGAGACAGAGGCATAAAACATATCTAATGCAATGTGTACGCTGGGTATATAAAGACATGATCAGTGTTGGATTTTCAGGTATTTGAGAAGGTTGTCCGTGTGACTACCAGTTTCAAAGATTTTGGTAGTCCTGCAAAAAACTTGGTAGTCCTCCCAAATTTTCCACCAAAATTGTTCACAGCATGCATGTGTTTACGTGATATATCCGAATTGTAACGACACTACACGTGCGCCGCATACAAACAGTATTGTTTATGATATACAATATAAATCCTACCAACTAGAATGATAAATAATTTATCGTTCAGGTAGGTAGGATTTAGATTGTTTACTACTGTACAGCTCACGTGCGTACGTCCAGCAATGCATTTTCACTCGGCCTATAGACTGTCCGTGTCTGATCGACTGTTGTTACAACCAGGGTAGAAATTAAGATTTGGCTTTGGGGGCAATTTTGGAAAATGAAAAGTTAAAAACGACCCTCTTAATGAATTTACGAGGGTTTTTTTTGTTAAGGTTTAGGGGTGCTCTTTTCTAAAATTCAACATGCTGTTTAAGGAAATGGTTGTAAGCATTTAATAGGATAAAGTAAGCACAATTACCCTCTTCCTAGTGCTGCGACCTAAAAGCAAATTCATTAAAATTTTAATCGCAAAAATTTGCGATCGTTTAGCAAATAACGTCAAGACACCAAATATATAACGAAAAACCAACAACCCATCAACTGAAATAGAAAACATGTAGAAACACATAGAAAACAACGTGTGTGGATGACATCGCCACCAAATACGAAACCATTATATACTGCTGAAAAGTAATCGAAGTTAAAACCTTCAATCCATCGCCACAGCAACGGTGTACGTAAAATACAACATTCCCTCTTTAAGACATAGCACATACCATCCAAACAACTGCCGATTTTCAGTAAATTGAAATTGTAAACAAAGCTACGCATTTTTTTTTTTTTTTTGCAAACCGATGGTTGTCTACATTTCCCATTGACTTAGTGTGGCTGTTAGGCTAACATGTGGTCGAAGGTTGCAGTATTTCACGGATATTTTAGTTCTAGCTAACTGCGTCACAATTTCAGCAAATAAAGAGATGCTGAGGCTAGATTTTCCCGTTGACTATGTGTGGTGTTCGGCTACCATGCGCGCGACGATAGCAGCAAGGAAAGTGTGTGAACAAAGCTACGCAAAGTTTATTTGGGGGGCAAACCAAACTGATGGTTAGGCTACATTTCCCATTGACTTAGTGTGATTGTTAGGCTAAAATGTGGTCGAAGATTGAAGTTTTTCATGGATATTTTTATTCTTTATTTGCGACACAACTGAGCGAATAAACAGATGGCTAGGTTAGATTTCCATGTTGACTCAGTGTGAAGTTAGGCTACCATGTGGTCGGAGATTTGTGGGGATTTTTGGTTATTGTCGCTGGTACTGAAATTGCTTAGTGGAGGCCGTAATTTGCCAGTGACTGTGCGAGAAGTTTGGGGTGATTGTGCGCGACCCTCCCTCGTAATTTTTTAGACAACTAAGACATTCTTTTATGTTTTTTGTTTGTCACAATTTGACTATTCCACGGTAATTATTGTGTAACAATTACATACAAAACATGTTTTGCATTAAGCATGTTAAATTTCAAGCACTTTTCAATGACATTTTCTAAAAATATAAGAAATCAAGTACTTTCAAGGCCTTGAAAACTGACCAATCAAATTCAAGCATTTTCAAGGTTTTCAAGCACCCGTACGAACCCTGTAAAAAAATCTGAGCCTTCACCTTTTGCCAAAGCTCCTTTAATTTGTCTCCCAGTCTCTGCAGTGTTTGTTTACATTTGTGGTTAAGCTCTGCAGAGGCTGTTAGTGGAATTAAAGCAGGACTGGGAGTTGTTATTAACTGTTGAACTGTAAGCATGAGAGCCCTATAGCCAATCAGCCCTTGCCGATTCTTAGAAGTCTTTGAGCCTGAGGTATGTAGGCAGCCAGCCAAAATTTTGGCAAGGAGTGCTTCAGGTCTGCTGAGGTAGAGGGGAGAAAGTTTTATAGGGTAGGTCAGTGGTATTGTTTGAGAGAGTGGGTAAAACAGAATTTAAAGGGGGAAAATAGGAATTATAGCCAGTGGTGTGGCCAGGATTCTGCTAACGGAGGGGGGGGGGGTTATCCCTCATGGGCCCAAAATTGGTGGAATCTGAAAAATGGCCTGAAATTTGGTGGGCCATAAAGTTTTGTGGGCCCTGCACCATTGGTGCTCTAGTTACATTGCAGAAATAGTCAAAACAAATCTCCATTTATTTGTTCTTTCATTTCTTAACGTATGGTGTCTAAATCATGTTAAAGCATCTACCAAACAAAAGCTGAACAAGTTTCAATCTACGTTTCTTAAAATCATCCATAGTAAATCAAAAACTTTTCAATGAATCTACGAGGCTACTACAGCTACAGGCACTAATAAAAGCAAACATGCAAACAATGGTTGTGACACCTTGTAGTGGTGAAATGATCAGTATGCAAGAGTTTTCTGTAGAAGGACGTTCAGCAGGAGCATATTTTGCACAGTGAAATGAAACTCCACCGCAATCGACGCACTCTATCACAGACATCCGATAAATGTGAACCAGGCCAGTAATGAAGTAATTGTAAACATGTCTGAAGAAATGTCAAATACTTTGGCAATCGTAAAAGATTAATAAGTTACCAACTTGCCATTATGTGCAATGATTAAGCATAACACGCATCACAAGTAAACGCATGAATCTAACTGGAGCAGATGCTTGCCAATTTTTAACACAGCACAGTGCTAGTGTAGCATTGTGAGGACCTTTATACTTATTGCGATAGTTGCTTTACTGTTGTTTTTGGATAGCTTAGGCTATTTTTCAAAAGCAGATTATGTGTAGTGCTAGCTTGTAGTCGAGTAATCGCAACTTAGGTTTACAGGGCGATTAATCAAACTTCCAAAGTGTTATCGCGACTACTGGCGATTAATCAATTACGACTATCAGCACTACAAGGTGGCCACCCAAAGCCTTCAAATTTGCCAGCAGGATGTGCTTACATATTTAATTTGTGGTCTACATTGTTGCATAAAAATGGCAGTGAATTTTACAGATAGAGATCAGAGTAGGAAAACAGATGAGTGATTTTTCATATCAAGATTGATTCAAAGTTCTTTCCAAATTGTCCTAAATAACCCAAATACACCAAATATACCTAAATACACCAAAGCATCTGTCTAGCCTTTTGTAATACAGTTTGAGAGAAAACTTGTATCCTTTTTGGTTCACTTCTCAACCGTTCCTAGTGCAAAATAAGTAGCAAATTTGGGGTTATATTCAATAGCTATTTTTAATCTACCTTAAAAAATTAATTCAGCAAACGGTTTAGTGTAGTGTGTGTATTTTAAGGTTTATCTACCAAAAAAAAATAATGCTGACCTACTTTATCAAAGATTGTAGTTGCCAATAAAGATGGATACTGTAAACATGAGAAACGTCATACCACCGCTATAAATTAATCATCCTCACCGAAAGTTGTGGACTAAACCCCCTCATTCCGTAGCATTCATTTTTGTCAGTGTGATACCAATAGTAGCCGCTCAGTATTACAAATGAGGTATTCGTAAAATATTAACCAAAGATTGTCTGAAGTAGATATTGCTGCTTTAACAGCTTAAATTTTAATAATAAATTAAGTTTTATAATTGATTTTGAACAACTTGGTTTGTTGAATTAGCTCAACTTGTAACGATGAATGAAATTTCTTTATCAAAATTGAGGCATTCTAAATTGTGTGCATCATATAATATTTACACCTATTGTTTGTTTGTTCAAACTCTCCCAATGATTGTTTTTATGTGAGACTTCTTTTTTTCTTACTTTATTTCTTTGCATAGAGATAGCTAATATGCTTTAAGAAATTAGATTATTTAGGTTCAGATGGAGAGTAGTTGTAGCTTGTTCTATATGGATTTATACAACAGTACAAAATGAAATGCTTATTGATTACTACAAGCTGCTTCCTCTTTTATATTAACTTTTTTTTTTAAATTGTGGTCGGGTATGATGGAAAAAGCTTGAAAATATAATCAAAGTATAAGTCAAGTTGTTCATTGTCAGGCGTGTATCCAGGGGGGGGCGTTGGGGGCGCGCGCCCCCCGGGTGAGAAAAAGAGGAGAGACAAAAAGAGGAGAGAAAAAAAGAAGAAAAAAAGGGAAAAAAGAGGAGGAGAGGAAGGAAGGGAAAAGAAAAAGAAGAAAGAAGAAAGAGAAAAAGGAGGGAGTAAAAGAAAAACGCCAAGACACCTGGAAGAGGAGAAACAGTGACATCATTACAGCGCTGATCCCTATTATATAAAAAAGGGTAGCCAGTGACTGATCAAGGATTTCGGAAGGGCGTGCGCCTCACCCTACCCCTAACATCGTCAACTCCATTTTTGACGTTTCCATTTTGTCCTCTCTCAATATTGTATATGTACATATATACTATATATGGTCTATCATAACGCGTGTGTGTGTATATGAAACCTGCTATGAAACCAACTGTGGCTGGTCTCGAACTCGACCGTGTCGTCGGGGAACATGACGCATTTCGGGAAGGGGGCGACTGCCCCCAGCCCCCCCCCCCCCTTGAGCATATTTTTTTATGATATCGTTGGTAATTTCAAAATAAAAAATGCTTAGTTGCAACTTACAAGGCCGGGGAAGTGTCATTTCCAGTGATCTGGGAGGTATTTTCCGCCAAAATTTGCTTGTACGCTTCGCGCCAACAAAGGGTCCTGTGTAGTACCAGTTCCAGCGATCTGGGAGGCATTTTCGGGCAAAAATTTTCTTGTACGCTTCGCGCCAACACATGGTGGCGCTACGCATAGATAGTGCCTGCTCGAATTTGTAAAGCAAACAGCAGATATCACCTTATATCAATGAGGATGAAAATGGTGTTCCAAGATGAACAGCCTCAAAACTGTCTGTGTGAAGTCATGGGCATAGGAGCCAAATTTTATTTGGGGCTGTAACGACTTGCCCGAAAAAAATAGCCAAAAATTTTCACGCGGTCCGGGCGCGTTCAACATCTTAATGTCAATATCATATAAGCCAGCATCGGTTATTACATTGTATGCCATCGTGTACCTTACGATCCGTGAAAGTTGCGCAGTATACCGCGGGATGCTAATGTAAACAACGAAATGTCTTATGTAGATGGGGAAAACCTTGAAAAGTGGGGCTGACAGGTATTGTGGGCCTCGACGTAGAATCACCTACACAAGCAATGATCCACAGGACATGCGATGAGGTCGAACATGATTTGTGACTGGTGACAATCTTAAAAAAGGTTATGGATATAAAAAAAAACTATTATGAAATACTATTTTCTTGTACGCTGCGCGCCAACCGATGGTGGCGCTCCGCTTAGATAGTAATTGGCGCCCCCCGGGCTAGAAAATCCTGGATACACCCCTGCTTGTACATCAATTTTAAACGCGTAGGAAGTGCACAAATTACTTGCCATTGAAAAAATTGTCACAATGTTCTTTTTTAATGGCAAGAAATCACTAATTTACTTTAGCTTTCCGATTCATACTACTGTAATGAAGTATTTATATAGTCAGAAAATGATGACAACAAAGAAGTGGTCTCTTGTTAATAAAAGTTCCACTTGAGTTTCATTGAATTTACAGATCTATTTGTAAAGTCTAGAAGAGGAAAGACCATCATGGTACCAGGACTGTTTGTGATTTGTGATCTGCAGACTGGAGGTATTTATTTATACCAAGCTGTAAAGAATGTATGTCACATAATGCAGATTTAATGGTTACTCCGCTGTATTTCACCTGCATATGTGGAGTATGTCAGTAGACCGCCACGATATACGAAAATGTAAATTAATTTCTTCTTGCCATATATTTTGAGATTTCTCCGATTGTTGGACATGATCATTAGGCAAAACATAAGGCATTACACCAATGTTTCCACAGATAAGATTTAGTTGATTTGTACACCACCGTGCGCTGCTCAGATTGTCCTAAGATGCAGTCAATTTGTTTAAAAGATACTCATTTTACTTGTCAAGCCCAACCGTAGCTTCAATTTATCTAGTACTGTGAAATTTAGTATAAATACAAGATCATATTAATACACATGAGAAGAAATTTATAGAATTATCATGATAAATTGAGAAATATAGTGAGTTATAAATGAGCATCAATGTTCTTTGTTAAAGTGTTGCATAATGCAGCTTTAAAATAAATTCTTAGTGAATGATTTCATTTGTACTGAGTTCTTATTCAGTGGAAGTCTGATGTTAAACCCATTTTACGTTCATCAAATATGACAAGTTATTAGATTTTGCTTTCACCGTTTTGAACATGTCATGCGCCACCTTGATATTCAGACTTTCACATGTAATACTTAAATGGGCAAAACAGAAAGAAGGAAAGAAGAACATTTTAAAAGAAAAAGTGCATTGTTGTAGAATCGTTTCTTCCATCTCAAATAATGCAAATATATAATACCAGTCCGATACAGCACACAGCGAATATCACCATTAGAAACCCGCATATATATCCTGATTTTGTATTCTGATTCCATGAAATGTGATAGTCGCTGCCTTATGGAGATGTCGTCCATCAAATTCATAAAACTCGAAACGATGGATATAATATCAGCGACTGGTAACTCAGGCGTGGATCCAGGAGAGGTGTGGCGGATTTATCAACCACACAGAAACAATAGTAGGTGATCTTGTAGCTGTAGCCTAATTCATATATTTTTTTCTAAGGTGGGAGGGGGGGGGGGGTGGGAGGACCCCTGACCAGCCACTCCTACCTGGATCCTCCCCTGCAATGTGACATTAAATTTAAGGATATTTCTCGGCAGAGGTTATCCTCCATGGAGTATATGAAACCTCACTGTCGGATGCAATGTCGCTCGTCAGTCTGATAAGCCTCGCAGCGAATGGGACAATATCAGACTACTGAAGAGACACAGTACTAACGTAGCTACAGCCGTTGTTATGATGTAGAAATGTACCCTGGTGCATTCAAGCTGAATGAAAATGAAAGAGTGAAAATAAAATAAAGGTATGGTACATAACTGATAGAGCACTGCTAAAGCATGATCCACCAATATTGTCTGCATGGGTACTACAAAACTATAAACTACAAAGATGGTCAACCATTGTGAATAGTTGAAAAATCGTCTCCCACACTACCCATAAATAGCATGCAGAGATGTCGGGGGAAATCCTAATGATATTTCTCCATTGTTGTTCATTAACAATCAACCGCTGTGCATAACATATAGTAATTGAGTAGCCAGTCATACTTTCTAACGTTGCTCAAGTATGGCACTCTAGTCTGGTGGGTCGTTCAAAGTATTTGACCATGTTTAACATCGTTAACATGTTAACATCGTTAACATGTTTGACATCGTTAAAGGAATATTCCCTTGGTGAGCGCCAACTACTTCAGTGATCCGCATCCCGTGATGATTAAAGTTGGAAATTCTGTAATAGTACCTGGTATCAGCAACATGCTCCAAATCAGTCAACCTGGCAAGATACTGAGATTGCACCTGGAACGTCGAGTACTGATTCTTGTCCCTTTAAATGTCACATGGCCTGTCAGCGGAATATTCCTTTAAGCATTTCAGACCCTTAAATGGTTTGATTGGTATGTATATCTCTCAGTGACGTGAACAGGGCATCAAATATGTGGAGGCGGGAATTGGAAATCCACCAGACTAAGTTTGGTACTAGGAGATTGAACATTGTGGAAAGGGCCTCCTGGGCCTGGAGGAGTGTGCTTTTTACGTGACCCACCCTGCGGGATCCAAAACGTCACGGCCAAACGGCACTACCTAATGTTATGAAATAGTAATACTGCCTCTTTGATGTTCCTGAATCACTCCATCGAGACACCATACAGGCCCTTTAAATATTTATCTAGGTCGAGGATTCAGTTTTCCCACGAGAAGTTTTAACTATCTTATTGAATCACGTTACAGGCCTTTTCCCAAAATAGATCCGATGTGTCTGTGGAACATTCGAGAAGGTTCTTCTCACGTGGTATGGAAGTTTCCATAAAAAAGGGGTGGACTTCCAAACTCCCAAACCAATCAGGGCAGATCAGTGCCAACACACTGATTTTTATATCGTTAGCTAAGGCAGGATGGGCAGGTTATTGGCTGTCTTCTGACTGCGCGCAGTGGGAATTTCGGTAGAGTGATCTATAAAAGGCGGCATGGGTTCTGCAAGTTCATCACTTCACTCTTCGAATTGCGAAATTGACGGAGTCAGATCATTGTATTTTTAGTTTGTATGTTAACGGCAAACTAATCATTTTATTTAATTACAGATGAGAATCGACAGAGAAGAAATTATAACGAATCACTAATCAAATCCTATCTTGTCAACTTGTTTTTATGTGAACTGTCAGTGTTTTCCTCTATCGCCCGTTCGAGACGTCTCATGAAGAAGCGTAGACTACGGCATCAAGATACCCCAGTACCCCTCTCTCTCGCTAGTCCCGATATAATAAACATCCCATTCTAACAAAGAAAGCTCAAGTCAAGCGAGCCAAAAAGTAAAATACGCCCACCGACCTGCTGAAACAAAACGAGTTGTCTTCGCCGATTGAATGCCAAAAGGAACCTGACTGAAGATGAATATTGGGGTGGAGAGGGAGATTAGTGTGCGCCGCACTCCACTGCTACGTATAGTATGTTATATCTTTCACAAGTTCTCATTTTCTATAAACATAAAAACATTATAAGCCTTTGATTAAGACTAACGTTGTCATGAATTGGTTTCGTTGGCGTTCATGTGGTGTTATTTTAACAAGTTTGGATTTAAATACCAGATAACGACTTACCTTACACTCTCGTCGCATGAATCCTCCATCTTTTGCTGTTTGACAAAAATAATGATCCATTTCTAGGCCGACTGACTCCATGGCGAGCTCGAATGCCGATAAAACAACAGAGAAGGCAGAGAGAGAAATGTATACCAGAACCTAGACGAAAGGGTTGGAAGAAAAACCGCTGTATGACACAAACATCAGTGTGTAAAAAAAACAAAGGACATATGACGCAAATGCCCCCAAAGGGCCTCTATGAATTCATCCAGCACATGGTTCCTTAGAACTCTAGCACTCATTAAAGTTGTGAAAGCATTTGTGGAATGAGAGGCATGTCGGAATGAAAATTATTTAATTTTTAGACGGATTCGTTATTGTCATGGTATATTGGGCCTCTGTACAGTCATTTCATTGAGATTACGCGTGTCGGTAAAACTGGAACGACTGGGTAAGTCTTTACAATTTCAAACATATCGCTTGACAGGTCTTCCAGTTCAGTTCTTAATGTTCTTTAGTTTCTTCTCATTATGAGCTATTTGTCATAGTAGGAACTAAAGCTGGACAAACATTGCTTTGACTAAAATGGTTGACACTGGCAAAGTTCCAGACTCACGTTTACAAGGACGTGGAAACGGCTATCTACATGGATTACTAAATGCAATCATGTAGTATGAAGTCTTCCTTTACAAACGTAAAGCAAATAATACTACAGATACGTCTCTTGTAATGCAATATTTTAGACTTTCCATTAGTTGGGCAAAAAACATGTCGCATATGAAATTAGGTTAAATCAATCGAGAATGACGACTATTGCATCGGCTACCGTCGAAAATGGTACAAGCTTCAGTCAGGTTTTATCGACCTACAACAAAAGCATCTTTCTTTTTAACGTTATGAAACACCGTGCATTCTCTGTAAATTATAAGCAGGTTTTGATATAATTGAGATCGTAAGAATGAGACATTGTTACTCTCGGCATCAACTTGCTATCAACCTAGCCTATCTTCTTCGTGATATATCTTTGTCACCAATTTGGTTTCACTGAACGTTGTGTATTACTCGTACATCTGTTGACTTTATATCTGTATTATTATGTTTTAGTTGTAGATAGTGCAATACATTTATAGACCGCGCATACAGCTTTCTCAAATGAAATACTTTTTGAAAGTTCATTGATCATGCACTGATTTTCACTACATCTGCTCTAAATTATGTCATTTGTCATGGACAAGAGTAAACAATTTTGTTCATGATTTAGGAAGGTATAGTCGAAAATCTACCGTAACTCTATCGATAGCAGTGATTATTGCCTGTGCAAGCAAAACTCTGTCAAAGTGTCCTGGTGTTCAAATCCTTACACTAGAAAAATCAAGAACTTTCAGAATCGTGCGGCTTGTGCCGAGTGCCGACAACCTGAAATGGTGTGTTTTCAAGTCCAATCGCCACATGATGGTATTGGTGATCGCGTTGACGATTGCTAATGATTTGTGCACATGGTGGAGGTCATAAAGGTAACGATGAAGAGATTAACTTAAGCGTAACCTAATGAGCCATCTTAATGAAGTACACACGATGTACACAGACTATAGCATACTGCTATTGCTCCAATGGTTCACACTAAGTTTTGACGTTACTCACAAACTTTCTTCTAGTCTCCACTGCCAGTGCCAATCCAAGAGATGCGCAAGCTAAACTCTGCATATGAGAAGAAAGAAGGTGCAGTAGTTTATGTCGTCATTCTCTTTCGTTATTAATTAATTGATTGATGTTGCTCATTTAGACATGTCGCTGGTAATTATCTAATCATCTTTATCATTTTAGCATAAAGACGTTCCGTAGTTTAGCGTACTAATTTCATCGTAAAGTGGTAAATCATCTGACCTTTATTGTCGTTTTCTCTATTTTAATCTCAAAGATCGGGCTATACACTTGCATTTGTTTAAACAAAAGTATCCAATGCATAAAGAAAACAAACCGAAACAAATGCACCATCGAATACTTGTATACATAATTTTTTTATTATACATTCATTCGTCTATGCATCTCAACGCTTTATCATTTCTGTGTTTTACACATGTCTGTGTACAATTTATTGCTTATTATATATTCCTGCGTATAAATTTTCCATCTTATAAAAATTCATGTCATTGAAATTTCCTGCACCTTTAAATTCCTGCTTGTACAAACGGTTTTTCAGCGTTGCGGAGACAGAAGGTTCATCTAATTTTACTACTTCAGTTTTATCTACTGCAGCGTTGTTTTTGCAGGTTTAATGGTAGTGATTGTTGATTAGTTATGAACATGGCATTGGTATAGTTGACATTATGTTTACTAAATTAAGAGATCCTTACCGCTACAGATCCCCATGCTCCGGCGAATTTACCGCTCTTCTGACAATTTCCAACAAAAGCAAATATTGCGAGATTGATTGCAGTGATCCCGATGATAATGTGAAGTAAAGAAATAACCAAGATGAATTTCCTCACAGGTATGGTGGTATTCTAGATGGAGAAAAAGTAAACTTTTTCTTGTATTGTCGGTCGGTCATCCGGAGTTCTTCGTGACCCGGGTCAATCGCAGCCAATTTAATGGAAGCAAATATGACTTGTAAACACATAATTAACGTTGACTTACAATCATATTACCAATGACTCATATGTTCCAACTTTAAAGAAAGCATACACTTTCAGAACTCATAAAAGGATGGGAAAACCTTTTACGCATGCAGAGAGTGCTAGTCGTTGGAATGCAAAACAAAACGGGAACACTTCGTCATGTCAGATTATGAATTACAGCGTAAACGTTACCCTTTGTTCATTTTTGTATTACCAATTAACTGGCTCCCATTTTGAATCAACGATTACATGCGGGTTGACCCGTCGATACATATTTATGCACAGAATGAAGGTAAATGACGATCTTTGCGAAACGTTCACAGACACATACATATCACTGCACACTATAGTGTTTTCACTCCATGCTGCGACATGACGTAAACCTTATATTTTACAGGAAGTGACGTTTGTGCGACCCACAGAAAAGAGGCAGTTATCGGAAAAATTGCGGTAAGGGTCTGTTGGTACTGTAGGAGGATATGTTAATATTCTGCAGAGAGGTAAGAAGAGATGGTTAGAGATAACCAACTGATTGGTATGACGAGCTTGGTAGCGTTTTGTTGATCTTAAATACAAGTTGTAAAGAATTTTAATCTTTGTCTAGCATGGTTCTTACACTAGTATCTGACATTATACCCCAGCCAGCAGGCCCAGTTGGGGCCCAATTGGGTTTCACTCGGTTGAATTGGGCCTGGTTGGGCCAGCCCACTCAGTGCCCATTCGGGCACAATACAGTTTGGCCCTTCTGGTTAACATACTTCAAAACATTATTGACATGTTCAACACATACTTGTTTTTTGCTTTGGAAAGCTTAGGTTCATCCTTAGGGCCACCAATCCTTGACAACGGTCAATTCATTAACGTAGTGGCCCCAATTGGGTTAGACTCGGTTTTTGATCAGGTTAGCCCTCATGTATGGCCCGCTTCGGGCCCATTCGGGAGCAAGATGGTTTCACCAGGGGCGTCCTGTTACTGTTTCGAGTGGTGGGGGGGGGGTGTACGGACCCAAATTTACCGACCAAAATTGATTGTTAGCTCGAAAAAATGAGGCTAGTCTGCGAAAAATATGTTAAATTGGTAAGATTGTAAGCCGAAAAACTGACAAGCAAAAAAAAAGAAAAGAAAGAAGGTCATCAGTATATTTGATTTTACCGACGAACTCACGAACACCCCCCCCCCGGACGGTACGCCCCTGGGTTTCACTCTTTCGGCTGACCTACTTCAATGTATATATCTCATTTTTACACTGCACTACCGTTATGACAATGCCAACTGGCAACACTGATTCCCGAATTAGGCGCGTTTTTTTACGCCAATACGTATCACGCGCGCTCCATTCCGGGCCCTCACGTCGTACGTGATCATTCTACGGCAATAAAGCTAAAGAAATGACAGAGAACGCTTTCCGAATTCCGATATGATTCAACGAAATCCATCGAAATAATTCAATTCATAATTGATAATTCAATCATTCACTCGAAAGGAGTTGGTACTCGGTGAGTATTTTGGAACAATTTTTTGCTGTAAGTGACTCATTTGGGTGAATTTGTAGCAAGTTTTATTTCCTTGCACCATCATCTCCGAAAGTGAAAACTTTCTGTGACGGGTTGCCTCGTTTGGAAAATACTTTAAGGGACTCGCCAGAGGAATACATGCGTCATCTTAGCTTGGGACCTCCGCGACATGTGGATTATTACTATTACGAGTACCAGCTGACCTATATATACAGCTCTACACGTATATCTTTACCTCGGGAACTTCAACCCTTATTATCTATATTTGTTCGGACATTGCCCACTCGTGTTATTTACTGCTCCGCGAGCTCTTGGCCTAACGATCACCTCTCTAACGTATTACTCGCGACAGCCTATCCTTACGGTCTACATTGACTTAGCCTTTTACAGTGCAGAGCAATCGCAGTTGGTGTATTATTTGTCTTCATTATAAACCTTTCATAGATAAGTCTCCTTGTTCGTTTTTCAATACACATGTCTCGTAGTGGATCACCACGCATTAATTTTCTGTTTGTAACTGATTCAACGGCATATTCTTTCGATCGCTATCGTAGGCCTTAAAGATGAACGATAGTGATTTTTCAGCATCGACGAAAAAATACGATTTTATTCAAGAGTATTCTAGTTGGTTTCCATATTACACATGTGAAAATTCAAGTCAATCCGATGTTGGGAAAGGCCTTAAAAAAATTCCTAAACTCGTTGATTTTTTAAACAAAAATTGGGCTTTTCGCGAAAAGCGATTTGATGATCACGTGATCTACAGTGACATGTGACGTCATTTTGATGATAACAAAGTGAAGTGTACTTCAGCAGTGTGCACTTAGTGCGTAAGTTTAGTTGCAACCTACTCTGTATTGGACTCGACAAACAACTTAAACCACTAGCAAAATGCCAAGAAATTGCGTTGTAGGGGGATGCAACAGAACGAATGTGGACTCTACAATAAGTTTTTTCAATTTTCCAAGCGGAAAAAGTGGAGAGAGATATCGGAAACTCTGGATACGATAGCCCCTCATCGATTTTTTTTAACTTAAACGTAAACGTAACATTGAAAGGGAAGAGAGGAGATTTGATACACTGCTTGAAACAAAGGTGTTATTGTTCCTGCTTTTTCTTGTCGTTTAAGTGAAGCTGACTGCCCCAATGTAAATTACGGAATAATCGGTCATAGAGCCATCTCGGGCCAAATTGAAATTTGCGTGTGGCAAGGTCACTAAAGTAAAAAAAGTTTGAAAGATTGATGCTTTTATGCCGCATTATTTATATATATCCCGATAAATGCAACAGTAGGTGTTGGAATTGGAAGACATGTCAGACGTGAACAACCTAATGACTATGTGAGGAGAGAATCAACGTGCAAATTTCAATTGGGGCATGGACGTCGCTTAGGCAGTTTTTTTGGGCAGAGATGTGTTCATACCCTCCAAACCACTTTAAATGTAATACGAATAGGAAATATGTGTATGCTCGAGCGAAACAAAACATCGTGTAAGTATTACTATACGGTAGCGCACACTGTCACTTATGTTTGCACAGTGTGAAAGTACCGTTTGCGGACCTACGTGAAGTTGGGCTAGATTACGATTCCTCCTAAGCCCAAACCACGAGGCATGCATGTGAATAAACGCAAAAGGCATTGCATGTAGTGAGAAAATTTTTCGAGCTAGACTAACTACTCGATTGAGTTCAAATGCGGTTGTATTTCAAGCTCAATGAAACCTTTCTGTTGGATTTAATGACGCACGGAACAAGGAACGTTTATGTTTTACAGTAGGCCTAGTGCATACAAGCGAATCTACTTTGTTTAGAACTTTGGATTTTCTTTCGGATGTTATACTAATCTACGTTTAGGCGTGAGACTATCATCACTATTGTTATTGTGCCAGTTTGACTGGTAAGTGAGCACATTCATACATCACTCTGTATAAAACCCGCCAAAAACGTGATCTTGAGATTTACGTTACTTTGGGTCAGCTTGCGAGTTACCTCTTCAGATATTGGGAAATCGTTGCGAAATCGCCGCAAATTTCGTAAAAACAAACTTGTAAACACGTGGTGAAGAAATCAAGCAACACCATGATATTCATTATCTATTTATGACTTGAACATTACGCCGGAAAATAACAGTTATGCTGACACGAAATGCACGCACAGCACCGTACTGAACAGTTCACAACAGAAAAGATCATCACAGTGACGTCATTCACTGACCTGAGGGCTGTTCAAGGTCGTTTCAGTGTTTGCAAATTCCTAAATTACGGAGACGAAAAAGCCACGTTATAATTCCCTTTTTTATAACTTTCCGGTGTGCTATTTGGAAAATTAAAAAAATGGATTGCTTGGTAACATATGAACTACATTATATATGAAAATGAGAGATTTTTTTTCTGTCACTATCGTTCCACTTTAACTTGAAGGACCCGTACTTAGCATAGACTTTGTAATTAGAAGAGAAGCCACTGTTGCAGACTTGCTTCCGTATACCATAGATAAACTACGTCGCTATCCTACCAACGACTGGGCCATTCTTCGCTGTGCTGCAGGCATTTAACAACCTTAAGGAATTCGCCAGCAATTCTTCAGGTCACAGAGTTCTCCGTCGCTCTCCAGTTACTGCTCCTCGGCTAATTTCACGTCTCCAACATTTTAGGGACGCTGTTCAACTAGAGCACCCACGCATTCTTGTTGCCTTTATTACTATTCCTACAGCCTCTTTTGTTAAGTTCCAGGAAAGTAGGCAGTCGTTTTCGCCAATACTCACTACTGAACAACTCAAGGCCTGTCAACACGATCTCGACAATCAATTGGACGCAGTCAACCTATTCATTCATTGTTTCAATCATCAACCGCAAGACAATTTCAACATTTGTAAATATGTATTTTTCATGTTCAAACCGATTTTTTTTGGTAGATTAAATGGGGCATTTATTCAAACTGTAGTTCACCTATCTGATAGAGCATTGGAAATCATATCGGTAGCACTATTTCCATCTTCATAGCATGTTCAGTTACCGAGATATGACTGTTTGCAGTTTGTTATTTAATAGTAGTAGGATGGCCACACCATATTTTTCATGTCAATACCTGGCTATTACTAAAAGTGTTATATTTCCCTTTCAAATATATAAACGCATGTTTCCACACGTTCCTTACATGTGAAATAAATAATATTGTGTAAACATCATCTAAATCCCAAGTGCTGACATAACATGTTAACACTTTAGAACGGATAGGGTTATAACTTCCACGTTTATATGACTATGTATAACAATATAAAACAGGAATTGCTACAAAACTAAGGAACTGATGTCATCAAATATTAGTGTTGCCGTTTTATTTTATTTCTTTAGGAATTTCCAAATGCTCTTAACTCTGTAGCCGGACATGCTATAGAGGGACGTCGCTAGAAGGAGGTTTGGGGGGTTGTCTCACCCCCCCCCCCCCAATCTTGGTAAAACTGACGATAGTTGGAAAATTTGAGTGCGACAGTCGGAATTTCCGACTGTCGCACTCTAATTTTCAAATATTCTTGTAATTTGTGAGTGACCTAAAATTTTCGGTCAAATTTCACCTTAAATCAGTCATATTTACCATCTTTTCCTTGTAATATTGAGAAATTGTATCTCGCGATCCTTATAATCCACCATACAAAACTTTGTATGATTTTGAATACTGTAAGAAAAATGCCTAGAACTACTGTACAACGTTCAGCTTCAATTTGGTTAATTTATGTATTAATTTTGCTATTGGGTGGGTCGACCCTGTTTGCTAGCTTCAAGTAAGTTCAGGATATACATCGGCTCTATAGTATACACAATTGAAACGCTCAATGCTAATCTATGGAAGCTTAAAAGTGCCATCAACATAAGAAAAACTTTGCCCCATAAGTTTACATTTTTCAGTGAATTGTTTAGATAACAAGATAAAATCTTATCAAAATATCAGACAAAGTTTGGATTGCTCAGTTGCTTTAACTGAGCAATTGAAAATTTTTCTGCAAAATGTTTAATTGTTCACTTCATTCCAAATTCTCAGTTGGAATGGAGTGAACAATTTAAATTGTTTCATGTGAGTAATAAATAGCCCCACCTCCCCCCCCCCCCAAGGAAAATAATATAAGCGTGCTAGTAAAAAGCACTGTATTTTTTGGTAATTCACTATGTCGTCGAATATAATTTGTTGAAGAAAAAAACGTTTTCCCCTTTGTTACATTAACATAGCTTTTGTAGTCAGGGAGTCTATGTAGCCTTAAAGCAGATAACTATACTCAGTTGCTTACTGTGAAGTGAGGGCCAGTGGTACGCGCGTTCAGCATGGTAATGTTGATGAGTAGTAAGGTGGGGGGGGGGGGAGGGGATACAAGGCAGAAGTCGGAATTTTCTGGCTCCAAAACCCATCCAGTTGGAATTTCAGCCACTACACCCCCCCCCCCCCAATCATCAGGCCTTAGCTACGTCCTTGTATAGAGATGGGATGAATAGCTACTGGAATGGTTTTTAAAGCTCTATAACATACATAAATCACATTTTGAGTACACTTGCCCTCTAATGTGAATTTTTATGCTTAGTACTAAACCATTCCATTCTTTTTCATTGTGTCGTATCTACATTAAATGATTATACACCTTAATTCTTGCTCATCAATGTTCATTATTCTAGAGTACATCCATCCATTTATATTTTTGTGTTTCCAGATTTACTGTATTAATATTTTTTATTACCTATGCCATTATCTTGTCATAAAACATTGAAGATGTTTATACTCACCTTGCCAGAAAAAGTAAATGTTCAGCTCTCTGTCACGATTTTAAATGGGTTGATGTTTTTTATGATTCCATATGATCCAGAGGATGATCTAGCATACATACTGTTGGCCCTGAGCAACAT
The DNA here is from genome assembly GCF_037975245.1 of Apostichopus japonicus. Lineage (NCBI taxonomy): Eukaryota > Metazoa > Echinodermata > Holothuroidea > Aspidochirotida > Stichopodidae > Apostichopus > Apostichopus japonicus. Next base: position 24,393,564 of record NC_092577.1, read on the forward strand.
TCGCATTGCATTTGCAATGCAAAAGTATGTGCAATATATAGCATCTTGCCCTCATCGTTAACATTTGCAGGGTTTGCCTGGACATTCTATTCTTTCCCCAAATGCCAAATGTTCCCTCCAATTAGGACGCATATAGTTTCAGTTCTGAGAGTTTCATATGTTTTAAAATAAAATGTAATTATGGAGTTTTGGAATGATTGTTTAGTTTTCATCGTTGTCTTCTTGAAAAATATATTTCAATGAATGTAGACACGAATACATTTGTTTGGATTTGGATTTGCTTCAATTAATCTCTGCTGTACCACGACAGTACATGAACGGTTCAAGTGTTATTGACCCCCATTCAACAACCTACTATAATATGTGGGACACAAGTGCAACCAAGCTATATCCAGCTCTTCTCTCGTCCTTTGGATGCTCCCAGGACTGTTATTTTACGTCCCCATCCCATGGTCGTGCTGGACCACACAGTTGGCCCAGTTGGGCCCAGTGTGGGTTTCACTTGGGTCAAGCTTAGTCAACTGGGCCCGAAATGGGTCCCATTTGGGCCCCATGCAGTTAGCCTGATTGGGCACAGTATGGGTTCTGTGTGGGCCAAAACGATTGGGGCCCAGAATGGGTCCCAGGTAGGCCCCAGACAGCTGGCCCGGTTGGTCCCGTATGGGATTGGTTTGGGCCCCAATCAGTCTGGCCCAACTGGGACCAGTTTGGGCCACTCGTGGGCCCCAATCTGTTTGGCTCAATTGGGCCCTGTGTGGAACGAAATGACAAATCTGAATGGGCCCCAATTTGGAAGCCCACTTGGCAGCCCAATTGGGCCCCATTTGGGGCCCAATTATGATTGCTGGCTGGGACTCCTTGAATTTTGCAAGAAGAAGTTGATATCATTCATCTTTTCCATAAAACGTGGATGCTTGTTATGGCCGAAAGAACACACGTAGAAAGAATTACAGAAATAATTCCTTTTCCATGGTTTTGGTATGCATGTTAACGTTTCTTTCAGGTATTCAAATCGATTTTGGAAACTTTTTCAGGTTTTCATAACTGTGTCGAACACTGATAAAGTAATACGAACCTACTATACTATTTATTTTTAAAGAGGTAATGGCGCTTTCCCTAACTGCTGCATCGTTTGATCGCTCTGACTTTCAAGCATTTTTACACAGGGCCGTCTTAACGCATGGGCCCACTGGGCCCCTTAATCGTAGTAACCCCATGTCTTAATCTGGGAGGAAAACTTATTGAATAGGCCATTATGCCTGATTGAATTCGATACTTGACAACTTGTGACGAGAGTTGGTGAAACACTTGAGAGTTTGACATTAAATATTCGAATCTGAGTTGGCAACCCTGGAATATACAATGCCCCGAAGGCTTACAACACCAGACAACTCGGGTCCGCGGTCCGAGCACCAGTCATTTTTTTCAGTGCAATTCTCTCCCAGGAGAATATATCCGGGTAAGTTGATATTCATTTTCCATCACTTAAAATCGATTACCGTCATATTGTCTGTATATGGTCATAAACAAATGAGCCTTTCGGCACATCAATGATCAGGTGGAATTGATCCTAAATCTATCTACTGTAATTACTTTGTGAGCTCTTTATAGGCATGTCCATGATGTCCTAGTAGTAGAAGTGAACTGCTCCTATATATGCTATGCGCGATGTCTAGACAACCCTTTACGTCCCAATGTATGAGTGTGTCAGGAATGCTGATCAGGAATGGTCCACACGAATCGAAGCAGAAGGACTTAGCAAGTTGGAAACCGTCATTCTGACAATGGTGTGGAATGACATTCTCGACCGGATGAACAAAACAAGTAAAGTTCTGCAGTCGAAAGATGTTGACACCCTTGCTACTGTTGATCTCCTCAAGTCCCTGAAATCCTATCTCGACCATATGAGAGACGAATTCGAAGATTATGAACTTACAGCAAAGGCTAACAGCAGGTGTCCGGATCCGGAATTCAGCGACGTGCACGAAAGCGAAGTGTTTAACTCACCAGGGATGACGGGTCAGCCGAAGAAGTACTACTGAAAGGCCGTGAAAAATTCAAGCTGGATACGTACCTTCCTATCCTGCACTCACTAACCTCTCAATTGACCAAACGCGCGGAAGCATACGAAAACATCGGGGAACTGTTTTCTTTCTTCAATCAGCTGAAAACAATACACAGTGATGAACTTAGTCGGAGCTGTGAAAAGTTTGCCAAAGTTTATAATGACGATCTTGAATTACCACGAATTACTCAACGAATGCAAACAATTCAAGCACCACCTCGTCCTCGATGAAGAATGCACAACACTCCCAGATATCTACAGGAAACTCATTTCAGATCAATTGAAATACGTGTTCCCGAATGTTGAAATTGCCCTCCGAATTGTCCTATGCATGGTGGTTACAAATTGTACTGGGGAAAGTTCATTTTCAAGTTAAAAACTAATCAAGAATAATCTCCGGAACAGAATGGGGCAACGGCGACTTAATAGGCTCTCTCTCATGTGCATAGAAAGCGACATCCTCAAAAAGATTGACTTTCAGCCAATCATACAACAGTTTACGATCAAGAAATGCCGCAAGTTCCGTTAGTTTCCCCAGTTCAAAGACTCAACACAAGGGTGTTACAAATGGTGAGTCCAGTATTGTTAGGGAAGGGATGGAGGGCAACTGGAAGATTACTCTTCTATAATGTATTTCAGCTTTTAGATATATCACGTATGTTATTCAGCTAAAGTTTTATGCTTTATGAGCGACATAGGGAGGGGTGGTAAATGCAGGCATGTCTATGCTTGAGCGATTGTCAAGGATGTCAATTTTTCACGCAACTTTTTTCGAACTCACTTGATTGAGGGGCCCCGCTCCATTGCCGGGCCCATGGCCCGGTGATCACTTAAGACGGCCCTGTTTTTACACCGTTTCAACAATTCATCATTATTTTAACAACTCACCATTAACTTTTATGAACGTTGTGACCATTTTGGACCAAATCGCGTTGTTTTCCGTTCTTGTATTGTCGAGAATCGTTGCTTTTGATGTTCGTCTGCTGTCATTGATTCTGTACGTATTACTTAATTCGTCCTATCTACTAGTACCTGTTCCGCGATGTGTCGTCAAACATACACCAGAGACATCGCCTTGTTTCCACGCAGAGGGGTGCAATTACTTGTATTGTTCCTCCGCCTTTCACGGCCGATAAATGGCATGAACTGAAGTCGTTGAATATAGCGAGAATAACAAAGCGTGGGCGTCGAGGCGGAAAGCGGCTGATCCCCTCAAAAGTAACAAACCGATTACATTGCGGATCGATTTCTGAATTCGGAAGTGTTGTCAATCGATTAAATACCGCTAACCTGATTCATGTTAAGAGAACAAACCTGAATGCCCCCTCAGCAAAGTTTGCTGTTTGGAATGCCCAGTCAATTAGGGGACGTGGTAAATCCTCAGCGATCATAGACTATGATCTCACGTCAGTGCGATATTTTAGCGATAACGGAGACCTGGCTAACTGGTGATGAAAGGGATGATCGTATCCTTAAAAACGGCGCTCCCAGATAATGTCATCCATCATATCCCACGTGAAAACGTGCTGGCGGTGTTGCGATACTCTTAAAGAATGGTTTTGACACTGTAGTATATCCGGTTTTTCCCGCGAAATCTTTCGAGATTATGGACATTACCGGTCAGGCTTTTTATCATATATAGACCGCCTCCATCTAAGGTCAACAAACTATCTACCAGGATGTGCTTTTTTACGTGACCCGCCATGCGGGATACAAAACGTCACGGCCAAACGGCACTACCAAACCATCCCATTCTTACAAACGAAACTCAGGTCAAGCGAGCTAAAAAAGTACATACGCCCACCGACCTGCAGAGACAAAACGCCCAAACCCCCCACTGAAACATTCCAAAAACTACAAAAGGACGACCAGCACGCAGCGAAACAAAACACCCTTCCCCAGCACACCATCTTCCAAAAAAGGCAGCCCCAGATAAACGGCGAAAGTCGCCTTCAACCTGAAGGCGAATGTCAGACTTCACCGCCTTCAGGACAGCCTTGAATGCACCGAACGCCATACTTCGACAGGATGACGTCCCTGTACAAAAATTGCATTCAAGGCCCTATCCCGCAAGGAACTGAGAACGAGGGCCGGCCGTGACAGGTCAACAGGGGGCAACTCAATAAGAGCGGAGCAAATGACACGCACCACTCTACTTGGTGTGCTACTATGCGGTTCTCTGTTGCTAAACAGCGCCGGAACCCATCGACGCAAGTGCAACCCGCCCCAAAAACGTACAAAATATGAACAAGGCAACCCTGGGTCAGTTACCGCTACAAACAATTGCTTAAATAACACACAAGTTAACTTACTTCCCAGATGAACCACCCCTAGTCCCCCCTTCTCCAGTTTTTGGTACAATACCGCCCTCTTGACAAGCTCTGTACCACCAGACCATCTGAATGAAAAAATCGCCCTCTCCAACCGCACCAGGACGAGACGCGGAATTGGGTACACCGCGCCCGGGTATCACAACATGGAGTTCAGTTCCGTTCTCGTGGAGTGCGGACGTGTTTTCGGCTGCTCTCCACTTTTCGTTGACCAGACCTTTTTGTGTTTTTACGTTGGCCTTTCATTAGTTTGCAGTTAGTGTTAGTGTAGTTTGTGTGTTTTGGGTTTGTTTTCGTTTTGGTTTTTGTATAGGTGCGTGGCTTTGCCACACCCCTAGCTGTCATGGCGGCTCGCCGTGACAGCAAAATCGTATTGTTGAGTTTTTCGGGGGAGGCTAAGGTCGTCCCCGGACAAGTTTTTTCAGTTTTGCGTTCTGTTGGTTTAAAAGTCCCTGGAGAGGTTGACGCGCTTCAGCGTAAACCTCTCCGGGGTATGAATTGTTTTGATGTTCGTTTTACCTCGGAGGCTGCCCGCGTCCGAGGCGTCCATGTGTTGGAGGGAGTCGAGGGACTGAAGGTCACACCGTATGACAGTTCGGTGTGGGTGACAGTCCTCCATCTCCCTCTAGACATGTCTGAACAGGATGTGCGGACACTGGGGCGTTTTGGGAAAGTGACCGGCTACGAGGAGCCGGAATTCCTTCAATGTAAAGGTGTCAAGACCGGGACTAGACGAGTTAGAATCGAACTCAAGTCCGACATCCCCTCTACCTTGTGGGCTAATGGGTACAGGGCCCACACTGCATATCCGGGCCAGCCTCGCACTTGTTGTGTGGGCTGGAAGGGCATGAGGCCAGGTGGTGCCCGAACAAGCGGTGTAGCCGCTGTTTACAGGTTGGGCATACCCTGGCCGAGTGTAGAGGGGATATCGTGTGTAACTCGTGTGGGAAAACGGGCCATCAGGCCCGTTTATGCCCAGACCGTTCATACGCCGCGAGAGTGGCTACGGGCGTGTTTGAAGCGGTCCCCGTCCCGGCCTCTGACACCGTACCACCTGATGCTCCTGTCATCGCCCAGTGTCCAACACTAGCGCCCCGGTGGAGGCTTTGTTCCCCCTTTCGTGTCCGGCCTCTCCCCTGATCGAACTTGCCGAGACTGCCAGCCTGCCCACTAAGGCAGAGCAGGACAAAACGGCGGAGATGGTACTAACGGAGTGGCATGCGGCGCAGGATGCCGCTTGTACTGGTTTACCGGTAGCTTCGCCCGCTATCGGTGATACTAGTTGGGCCCCGAGTCAACCGGCCCAAGAGACATTGAGTGGCCCAGAATCTGACTCGCCAATGGAGGACTGCACTACAGCCTTATTAGTTGTGGCTAAGGAGTCCTCCGATTGGTTTGATGAGACGAAACAGGCCACTGATCTCATTGACTCGAGTGGCCCTTCCACCCTACCCGCAGCCGCTTCCGTTATACCGGACACGATGGTCGCTAGTGGACCTCCTGTTCCTAACAGGGAGGTCCACTCGATCAATGACGAGAAGCTAAGAACTCTGCTCCCTCGTAAGAAAAGGGGGAACACTGCCAGGGGCCTGAAAAGACCCATATTGGGAAAACTTCGCAGGTAATGCGCAGGCCTGTTGTCTACCATCGGGACGGCGTACCCCGGATGAAGTTTTGGAGTGGGTTATTTTTCAGGTGTGTTGGGGGGGGGGTTGTGTGGTCGTTACATAATATGGGTTGGGGGGGTTCTGTTTGTGGTTTGGAGTTGGCTTTTTGGGGCTGGTTTGTGTAGCGTTATTGTTTTGGTTCTGTTGGCCTTTGGGTCCGTGTCCGTTTCATGTCACATTGAACGCTGCATTGAATACATTTGTGGGTGGGTGAGAGATTTCTGTTTGTGGGTTTTCGGTTGGGTTTGTGGTGGTTGTTGGACAGACTGGGGTTGTTTTTGCTTTTGTTGACCTTTGGTCCGTGTCCGTTTTTTCTTTGCACGTAAAAAGCACACAACATGGGCGAAACGAAACGATTAATAACGGTGACTTTCCAAAGATCGAAAGCCAGCGGGTGCCAAAGGTTTCGAGTCTGCTCTCAAATACCTCAGCCCTCTCGCTCCAGGTGAGATCACAAGGTGCATCGTAGCCGAACCATATACCATTAATTTTGATATTCTGATCCGACCACGACGCACCGAATGGTAAGTCTCTGTATCTCCAGCTACCAAGACGAATGCCCTTTGTCTTTTCTGGATTCAACTTCGCCCCGGTAGCTCTTTCAACCAGAATGAAAACATTTCATGGTTCCTTGCTGCTGTTCATTAGTTTCATTCATAGGGAAATTTCTAACAAAGCCCTAATACAACAACAGTAATTTATGCTCACAAAACTTTTGTTGCTAAAGTAATGCTAAGCCCTGATATCAATTGCAACACACATCAGTGTGTGGAGACTATCTACCAATATCAATCATACCAAGTTTGACGAAATTCCAATAAATAGTAGCCAAGTTATTGCAACTCGTTTGACCCGTTTCTCGTTTGACCCGTGACCTCATTAATATTTTTTAACTTTGACTTCGTATAACTTCGCACACGAAGGTCACACGGGGGTCAACCTATTGACATATATGATCAGAAGGTACCTTTGACATCTGAAAATAGCATCGAAACTGTAAAAATCCCCAAAACACGAAAAGGTCACCAGAGGTCAAATTGAGGTCAAGGGTCACCCAGATGCGGTTCGACAACTGGATTACATTGAAGCAACTCCCAACCTTAACGGACAGTTCATTCTCAAGTTATCGCAAAAATACTAGTTTTTTTATCATTAATTGACCTTTGGTGACCTCGGATCATATGACCGTTAAGTTTGAAAATATTCCCCTATACCATTTGCAACTTGTCCCAAAATATCAACCTTGTCACACCTTTGATCTGGGAATTATTGCACTAAATGTCTGAAAATTTACTTTGACCTCATATAACTTCACACACAAAGGTCACCTGGGGTAAACCTATTGACATTTTTGATTGCTGAGACGTGAATATAGCATCAAAACTGTAAAAATTCAATCATTTTTTTCTTTGCCCATTTTCTCACCCAAAAATACTAGTTTTTTAACATTAATTGACATTTGATGACCTCGGATCACATGACCGTTAAGTTTGAAAATATTCCTCTATACCATTTGCAACTTGTCCCAAAATATCAACCTTGTTACACCTTGGCACTGGGAGTTATTGCATTAAATGTCTGAAAATTAACTTTGACCTTGTATAACTTTACACACAAAGGTCACCCAGGTGTCAACCCATTGACATTTTTGATCGGAAGGTACCTTTGATATCCAAATCTAGCATCAAAACCAAACATTTTCTTTTTCGCCCGTTTTCTCCCAAACTAAGCACATTTTTTCTAATGTGACCTTTGACCTTTTCACCTTGGTTTCAAATGTAGTTTGATCTGCTGATTCCAAAAATCAACACGATAAGTCTGTACAGCCATCCTAACTCCGACCGAAAACTTTTGACCCCATATAAGTTCGCACACAAAGGTCACACGGGGGTCAACCTATCGATATTTATGATCGGAAGGTACCTTTGACATCTGAAAATAGCATCGAAACTGTAAAAATCCCCAAAACATGAAAAGGTCACCAGAGGTCAAATTGAGGTCAAGGGTCACCCAGATGTGGGTCGACAATTGGATTACACTGAAGCAACTCCCAACCCTAACGGACAATTCGTTCGTAAGTTATCGCAAAAATACTAGTTTTTTAACATTCATTGACCTTTGGTGACCTCAGATCATATGACCGTTAAGTTTCAAAATGTTCCCCTAACCAGTTCACAACTTGTCCCAAAATATCAACCTTGTCGCACATTGGCACTGGGAGTTATTGCAGTTTTAGTATTTTAGGTTTTTGGACCATAACTGACCTTTGGTGACCTTTGTGGGCACCAAAAACAATAGGGTTCATCTACTCACTATGGGCCACCCACCCACCAAGTTTGATAATGATCAGTCAATCCCTTGTTGAGTTATCGTGCATACAAGCTAAAGCGTCACACACACACACACGCATACACACGCACACACGCCAACCTGAATACATAGGTTCCTTTGCTTTTAGCAAGGAACCAAAAATAGATAAATCCTACGAGAGTGCGCGAAAGGAGCCCAGACTCGAAACAACACATGTCACGTCATCTGCATATTTAGCTCATTTCACTTTGGCACCCCCTGGCACAACGAATGGAACAAGTCTGGAGTTCCTTTCCAAAAGACGAGAGAGGGACTCTCTAAACAAAACAAAGTAATGGAGACAGAGGGCACCCTGGCGCACCACCCTCTCTACGTTAAAAACCTCCGAACAAAACCCATTTACGATAACAGAACTGAAACTTTCTTGATACAAAACAGAAATCCATTTACGAAAATTTGGGTCCAACTGAAACGTCTCAATACATTCATTAAAAACCCGCGATCCACCATGTCAAAGGCCTTCTGCTTGTCCAGAGACACCAATGCACATGGCAGATCACGCTCAATAACAAAGTCGGTCAAGTCGCGCATCAACCACAAGTTCTGCTGGATGCAATGACCCTTCACTGCACAAGTCTGGAGATCACCCATAAGTGGAAGCTCAAGTCATTTGGTGAACAATCCTTTTCTAATGCCGCTCCTACTCTTTGGAACTCACTCCACATAAAGTCGGCACCCAACGTTAACATTTCAAAAAACAGACTCAAAACTTATCTGTTTTGCACTGCCTTCTCAGGACTGCCTTCTCAGTGGACTCCCAGTGGACTGCCTTCTCAGTTCCCTGAGCACTAGCGCCACTGAGCATTGGTTTTCCTCTGGGTATTGGCTTTATCATTATTATTATTTCTTTTTTAATATGTACCTTTCATCATATAACACGTTATTAACTTATTAAAATTATAGGTTACCATCGAAGCTGTTCCAGACTTGAACGGGTCTGATTTAGATCCACGGAATTGGACGACAGGCGATATTAAGGCGCAGTTGTCGACTGCATATGAAAGGACGAAGTACCTCAGCCTCACGTTCAACGGCAGCAAGATTTCATGACAGTCAAATCATGCTGAATCAGTTTCGGGTCAGCATCAACATCACATTTCTATGTGTAATAGCTATTAGTTGGTATATGTGGTATAAATTTACTGTCTCATTTTATATTGATAAAAAACATGGATAAGGGAAAGCAGGCTGTAACGGGCCGGTGACCGTTTACTCGTTGCTTAGTGGGTTTACTCATATGGACAACTGAGCAATCATGTTTTAAATAATTTCATCAATTTGGCTCAAATCTCATGTTGGTGTACTTTGAACAGCATTGGGGATTTATATTACTACTCTAGTACATGCATTAGGAAGATAGAAAATTGGCTTCAGTTTATAAGATATCAAGTATTAGCGGCAATGTGACCCAGTGACATCTTGCAAACATCAAACTTTCATATCATTAATTATAGTACTGTATATGAGGTTACGACTCAAGTGGAAACCCAAAGAAACTCTTCGTTACGAAAAATCCCTATCATCGGCGAACCATGCAGAGAACCTGATCGCAGTTACAAAAAAAAAACATCGGCCCTGATAGGCGACGAAAGGCATGATGTAGTTGGCTAACTATAATGCAAGAAAAAGTAGTACATGTAGAGTAAGCACCGATTTTAATATATTGGTTAAGTCGCTTATGTAGAAAATATTCTTACCTTATACGACATTTAAAACCACTTTGCAGTCTCACTGGATCTATTTTACATCTGTCTCAGCCACTGTTGTGTATTGCAGTTGTTGGCCTACATCAATGAGCATTGGTAGTTGCACCGAGAATAAAGACAATTAACCGTTTCTAAAATTAACCAACAAATGGGTGGTAAGTAAATAATGAGATCCTCACGCGATTTACACTCCCTGCGAAGACTTTGGTCATTATCAATCATTTGTGTACTCTTTCAGATAAGATTAGACGATAATTTAGGTCATAAATAAACATAGTAAAGTTCACAGTCGGTGTTAGTTGGACGGAACTAATGAGACACAATAGAATACTTAAGCAGAAGTGTTCAGTTAAAAATACTGTTCGGGAGATGTTTCCCATTCTTGTTCTGCGAAATATGCTATATTCATAGCAAATTATACCAAATGTGCCTCTAAACATAACCTACAGATAAAAATAATAATAATAATAATATCGCGCAATTTCAGATGCCTTAAAAACTGTTGTCTTTTTTAAACGTGTTTTCACTGTAACCAATGATATCATTATGTCATGCTAAAAGGTGTAATATTTTAAATCCAGTATGTGTAAAATCAATCTCCATAACACACAATAAACAAGGTGCGAAAAGGAAATACTTCAAAATAAATACAAGCACGTAAGGCTCGATTATGTCATACCTGGACTCTATCAAATTCTTCAACCTTGTGTGCTAAGGGACATTCAGTTTCACAAATTTAATAAGATTTTCTCAAATCTTTCGGAAAGTTTGTTTTGCGTCCCCTTTAAGACGAATATGTAGATACACATTGCCTACTAGGTAATATATGTATTGCATTTTCTTCACATACCTTATACAAGGTTGTAGTGCATTTTACTCATGTCAAATTCGATGGAGTATTACCAATGGAGTGAGAATGATAGCAAAGGTTATAATTCCCGCATCTGATTGAGCTAGGTACTGAAGCCTTTTCGAAGGACTAGAGACGAATATGATTTGATTAAGTAAAAGATGCTGCCCTGGGATCATTGAAGCTGAATTCAATGTACACTATTAAAACAGTAAACGTGAGATATTGTGATAATGAATGGTAATTAAGAAATTGAAATTTCCACGACTGATTAAGGTAGAGGCCTGAATCATTGTGGGTTTTCATAAGGTGCTGCCCTGGCGTCATTGAATCCCAGTCCTACGCACCAGAAAGTGAGGAAAAAATTTAAACGTCAAATGGTGTATTCTGAGGCATAGTTACACGATCAACTAGGTCTTTATTAGTTACTCTGAAGGCAAGTTTCTGCTAATAAATATTTTGTGTGAGGTTGAAAAACGAGTGGGTACACCCAAGGTAGTGGTCTAGATCTACACCTGCTCAATGAAAACATTCCCTCATTTAACTATGTTCTACCGACTGACGATTGGAGATGTGGAAGGGGGATATCCAGTCAGTCCCCGGTCCCATTTGGCTACGCCACTGCACATTACAGTCTAACTTTAGGTTCTTAGACACTATATGCGGATGCTTGAAAATGTTCACGCCGGAGTTTGGTTGCCTGCATGGTTACAGTGACCATGAGTTGTGATATGCACTCTAAGTTCAAGAAAGAAGGGGTTTGTACCTCACGAATTCTCAGCGACCCAGCGAAAGGTTACTGTGGCGACATTCAAAACCTTAAGTCCTCTTTGCACCACATATAAGCATTAGTTGCCTTATTGTCAAAGGCGGGTATCACTATCACCTCCAGCTCAGTAATGATGTTGAACCATGCAGGACGGGTCCATGATTTCATAAAGGATGTCACATGAGGTCGTTCAAAACGACACCCTGGTAAGGGGGTATGAGGGTCCTACTCCAGGGAAATTTTAAATTTACACGTGAAATGGTGCGTTCTAAACTGTAGGTAGGCTATGATTTGGGTATATAATTACATCTACAGGCAAACTTGTTATTTCCTTTTTGTGAATTTAAAATCCTGGATCCATCCCTGATTAACTGGAAGATAATGTGCTGTACTTTTGACTTTAAAAATTTAAATGAGTGTCCATATCATCGTTTATATCATCGTTTATATCAGTGTTTATCACTGTTTGTGTCAGTGTTTACATCAATGTTAATATCAGTGTTCATATGAGCGTTTACATCAATGTTTATAATGGTGTGTTAATATTCAGTGTTTATATTAGGGTGCAATAAATATAATTGTATGGAAAAAAACAAAACAAAAAGCCGACACAAAAATAGCAAAGCAAATCCAAAACAAAACATTTGAATTAACAATGTAATATTGTACCCCAAGTGAACAGTTCGATGATACGTAGTTAGGCATTGTTCAATGTTTCTTGGAATGTTACCTAATTGTGTATGGTCTAAATCCCGACCGCGCTTCACTGTAGGTGGAACTCATTCAAATGGAATAATTTACAGACAATCCCCAAATGAATAGTAAAACAATTTTAAACAGATGGAAAAAAGGGGGCAACATCCAAAGACAATAGCTAAGAGTGGAAAAGGGCATTGGCGTCAGCAGGGGTGGGGGTTGCCCTCTGACCAGGCATTTTCATTTCCAGTTAACAACATTTATGCTTTCACTCTCGCCACCAGGGTCTCCAATTTCCTCTTTCGAATGATGTTGGCACGGATATAGCATTTGTCTAAATAATTTAATAAAAGTTAACTCATCCATGAAACTCACCACATTTCACCACAGAATGTTATCATTCTATACACAGAACGTTTAAAGAGATAGATATTCACTGCCTCTCTCACGAATTTGCATTAAAATACACAAGAACTTAATTCCCACGACTCCAAAGTTAACTTATAACTTGTTTACGACTGCGATATATCATACGAGTTAATAACAGTTTAAGCGTTGTTCGGAAAGGTTATATTTCTAGAAGCTTGAACGGACATTTTATTGCCACCTATGAAAAAAAATGTCCTCCAAAAAAATGTCCAAAATGACCTATTTTCTTAATGTCTGTTTTGAAGAATGTAAGATTCAAACAATCTCTTCGGTTTGAACCTGCCTTATGCAAAGCAGAGGTTCAAATCCTTTACGGTCTCAAATTTGAATCTGCCTTTTGTTTTGACGCCTAATAAAATTTTATTAAGTAAATAAAATACAACTCAAGATGTTCTTTACTTATATTTATTTATTAATTGTACCCTGTCAAGAAACCTTGTAACGATCGATAAATCGGACATTAGATAAATCGGACAAAGATTAAAAATCGAGAGCATAGTAACGTTTATTGTTTCATTCAGTTACCTTGAGGCGATAACATAACCATTATGGGATGTATTTATATTTCAATGATCAAATATTACAATAAAATCATCAAAGTCTATTCCATGGAGGCACATGACAGAGTTTAAGAAACAATTTTTTGTAAATGTTTCTTCCTCATCCAACTTACAAAACTCGTGCAACATATATTGATAGTGGTAATTAAACCGAAATTAGGTATGAAAGATCACGAAACGCCTCCGCACTCTGCTTGTATTTTTGTTCCCAATCAACAGTGATACTAATAGGAGATCAATAACTGAGAATATTTGCGAAGCTTCACTCAAATGGCGACAAATCCATAATAATGAAAGCTTCACTCAATTGGCGTCATACCCCATAAAAAAGAAAGCTTCACTCAATTGGCGACAAACCCAAACTAATCAAAGCATCACTCAGTTCATGACAAAACCATTATAAAAAAGCTTCATTCAATTGGTAACAAACCCCATAATAAACAAAGCTTCACTCAATTGGCGACAAACCCATAATAATCAAAGTCCCATTCAATTGGTGAAAAACCCATAATAATGAAACCTTTTTTTCATTTGGTGACAAACGCACTATAATGAAAGCTTCACTGAATTGGTGACAAAAGCATAAGTAAAGAAAGCTTCATTCCATTGGCTACGAACCAATAATAATCTGCTGTTTTCCTGTTCGCTCGAAACGCTAACATTTCAAAATTGGCTAACTAGATTTGTTTTGGGCATAAATGCTTTTGTTGTAAGAGAAAATATATTGTAGTCAAATGTAGCCCAAAAAGTAAAACAAATACAAGGAAGTGTCCGAGTTTGATCAACCCTCGAATCCAGAGCGATGTATTCGCCAAAAGTGAATTGTCATGAAAAATGTTGGCACTGAAATGAACAGTATTTGCGATCGTTTGACGATTCTTACGTAACATAAAATGTAGTAAAATATAATAAATCGTTCATTGCCCTATGTAATCAAGTATTTGTCATATTATGTTTAAGGCCCTTTTTTCCAAAAGGTTTCTATAATGAAAATGCATAATATGTCCCCAAAAAAAAGGAACGGAAACTTGCAACGAAAATATTTCTATGAATCACTGTCAAGAATATCAAATCAGGTAATAAAACATTGGAACGGAATTTGGATAGTAAGGTATGAATCCGGAAATGAAGAAAATATTTCGTTCAATTGCTCATGCAGTTTATTACAACTTAAGAAAAGGGTTTTTAATGCATTGGACAGAGAACTTTAGTTTAGGACAGAGAACTTCAGAGAACAGGACAGAGAACTTCAGTAGGACAGAGAACAGGACAGAGAACTTCAGTACTAAACGTCCGTTGTAAGCCGTTTATATGGGACGCCAATGTCACATTTATCTTTTCGCAAAGTTCTAGCGCCTACAACCACGGCGCCAATACAAGCGGCTTGCAAAAACTCCCCAGTAGCCATAAGATAACGATGGTAATTTAAGCAGGTCTCCTGTAGGGAAAGTAAAGGCATGTTTTAATTCATGTAGATTAAACATGTTCATTCAACCATGCCATTCATGGGTGGTTGAAGGGCTATGACACCCGCTGGTATATAATGAGCCTACACTTCATGCAACAGGTTAGTCTGCTCTTTAAATGTCAGGAAGTGACAGCATTGGAGATATCGTTCAAGGAATCATATAACTATATTTAATCATCCTCCAGAGTGGGCATATTCCTTTAATGCACTCATCTTGCAACTATAAGGTCTATGGTTATGATTTCCATAGTCAAGGCACATACATGGTTATTTGATTATTAAGGGCTGGGGGCTGGGTAGAGCACAGGTTTTACCGTGAGGTCAGCATATCAAATTCGGTTGTAACATGAAACTCACGTGTTGCTCTCTCGTAACTGTAATTGATAAATGTAGATGGTGACTTCACACTATGTATCCACTCACCGTTGACGTGTACATGATTTCGACCGCCTTTGCCACTCACTTTCATGTATACCTATATGTTAAGACGCCATTGGGCTGGGTTACGTGAGTTTGGTACATACTCACACAGTGTGATATACACTCACACAGGTAACTGTGTATTTGAATGAGCATTATCCTGTTATAACCTCTCACCTTATTCCCGTTCGCAGGAATATGTCTAACAGGGTGCGTCTAACGAAGATGTGACTATTGTTTCGAATACCGTCGTGGGGAGGTGTTACTTTTTGTATGGTGCTTTTGAATGGTGCTTGGTGTAAGTGTTATCCTCCCCGGCAGCATGAAAGACCACAAATTACTCCACAAATAAAGACCACAAATAAATCTGATAAAGGCCTATGGAGAATCTATTAAAAATATTGTCATACTCACATCACATTCTCTGATAGGAACTGTGCAGTCAATGTATGTGAAAGTGTAAGCGACGGTTTCCAAGGTAACCAGAGCAGCTGCTACCAGGATCGATACAGCTGACGTCCACATATAGGTCTCAATCTGCATAAACAAGTTGTTATATAGTGGTTTTATGGTATGCAAAAAGCAATAAAATTTTAAATTGTTCAATACCTCTACAATAGATTAAATCAATGACAGTAAGGGATTAGTGACAGGTGTGGCAAATATGAATGAAACTGGAAAACAAAGATTGTGATTACATGACTACGGTGTATTTTACATGGCTTTCCCCAAAAAATACAGCAAATTCAGAAATGAAATAAAGCAACTAGTAATCATTTATAGCAATAAAATATCGTCCTATTTATATTTCTTTCAAACAGTCTGAATCTCTTCTCCTCCTCCTACTTAAAAAAACAAAACGGATCTTTACGTAATTTATTTAAGATAGCTGGATAAAACCTGCAATCCGTTTCAGTATTGGACCAAATCGTAAATATAATTCTACGACATAATTGTGCAGTTTATTCTTAAATATGTAGTTATTGTAACAATCATTATAATAAAGAAGTCTTTTTTGATACCATTCTAAGGGATCAGTACTTTTCACAATAATTTTATAATGTACAACCCAAAGCAACGACAATTGTACTCGTCTCCTAGCATTATTAAATCAGATTGACTGTTGACATCTGAAATGTGCACTTAACCGTAGAGGAACTCAGTGGTGTCGAGAATTTGAGACGTGAATAGTCAATCTGATTTAGTAATGCTAGGAGACGAGTACAATCGCATATATCGTATATATACATGTATGTATGTTTATGTATATATGGATTCCATTCTGAGAATAACACCGATGTACCTCATGGCTTACCCATCCTTTAGATTCCTTGCAGTACGCAATTATACCAAATATCCCCGCTAAAACGATCTGCAAGGCGAAGAAAATGTATATTTATGATTCATTTCTTGTAATGTCATTACAGTTCTTGGCACTAAAAGAATTTGGTCATGTATATGTCATGTATATATATGTGTATATGTATATGTATGTATATATATGTCAATAATATATAATATACAATATATGTATGTACGTACGTACGTACGTACGTATGTATGTATATATACATATATCACTATCCTTGATTTTCCAACTCATTACGATTTCAATTATAGAAATATTTATTTGCCTTCTTCTATTACCTCCGTTTCATTAACATAAAGTCCGTTCAAAGTATCTCTTTCGAGATTCGGCTTTATGGATCACAAATGATTTCGAGTTGGTTAGCATCATGTTTGATCTCTAGAGTAAGGCAAAATATTTCTCCAAAACAGACCTAGTATTGTTCGATACAGGTGACAAACGCCTACCGTGGAATTACGACCTTCCTTACCGGTTTAGAACATCGGGACATCACGATTTCAATTATAGATATTCATTTGCCTTGTCGTTTACCTCCATTTCATTAACATTAAGTCCTTTCAAAGTCTCTTTCGATTTCAATTATATATATACATACATACTTTCAACAGATATATATATACATACATACATACATACATACATACATATATAAATACTTACAACAGATCCTGCCCAAATCCCCTGTGCTATGTAGCCCAATTCGCAAACTCGCTCTAAGGAGAAACTTCCAAAAGTAATCGCTACGGAACCCAGAATTATCTGGAAGATTGAGGTGTACAAGATACCCTTGTTCTTCAGAGCTGGTGCGGCAAATGGCGCCATGACTAGAGATGTTAATAACAGACAGAAAGAATTGAATTAAGGGTATATCAATACTGTACTTTATTTGAGAACCGTATCATATGGCAATTACACGTAATTAACTACGCATATGATACATAGATCTATCTGTATTGACGTTACCTTTAAAAATCCACGGGAATTTCTACCTGTATGTCAAAAGAGAAGCTGAAAAGACTTCTATGTCGCGAATGCACCGCAAAGTATGGATACACTACACTGAATAATACTAATTTTGTATGACGCATCTGCATTACGAACGCTTCTCATTACACCAAAGTCAATATTTATATGAGTCTGCGTAAATCGCAACCGGTGCTTATGTTCAACCATCTAAAAAAAAAGACTGAAAAGCAAATTAACAAAACCACCCCTTCAAAGTTTCATACACTGATAGTCGACTTTTGAGAAATTGCTCGCTCAGATCATGTGTCAACTCATTTCAGCGCATACTGGGGAGTAACTAGCGTGTTTTCGAAAGTCTTTAAAGTTCAGTGACTAATCTGTAAATGATATTTCGCGATCTGAAGACGAAAAGTCTAACATGAAATTATTTATTACACGATGTGGAAGCCTAAGAAATAAAGAAGGAAAACAAAATAAGAAATATGCTTCTCTTATGCTTCGTGGGAGGTTGTATATTCTCTTTCAATTTTATTGGGGACAAAGACATGAAACCTTCTTCACGAGGTCTCATGGCCACTGGGGATGCAATGCAGCGATAGTTACGCAGGACGAACTGTTTTTTTTCAGAGATCACCTTCGAACAGAAGATCAAAGTCGAATAGCTATGTTTGTATTAGCAGACTGCGCCATTCTTCGAGATCCGGTATAGTCTACGTGATAAAATATGAACCTAATAAATGAACTTTCCTGTAACAATTTTATTGATGTTGTAGGTGTTTCTATTTAAATTGAAGTCCAAAAATCGGAAATAACATAGAAAAATGTATATCTTTTCTACAAAGATGGGAATTTATGATGGAAAGGTATGGGCAAAGTATTAGTTGGTAATTCTTTAATGATATCTAGGTTAGTGTATTTAACGAGTAATTTTACTGTGCCAAGTTTGGTATGAGACTCAATTCGTCAAGCAGTAAATGATTTTATATGGGATGGTTAAACACCTTTAAACAGTCTTAAGTCATTAGTGTTGCCTACAAATAAAGAGGGGCTACAGCTATATGACTTTAAAAAAAAATCAACCAGAAAGACATTATAATGTTATATTTTCAGTCTTTACATACTATGCGACCCTTAGCCAGAGAAATTCTACTTGCATGGAAAAATATTATGATATGTGACCTTGCATGAGGTCATCCCAACACTGCTGTCATCAGAAGCCGTTCATGAATGAATTACACTTACTAATCCCGATAATCCCTTTTCCTTCAATAAAGTACAAACGATTAGTACTATGATCATGAATGTATTACCCGAGAACTGGTTGACAGAGATCTATTCATCTGACAGGATGGTATCTACGCAATCCGATTTCGAATACTGCATTGATTTTAGATGTGGTTGTGAAACTATTGATTGTGCTGTATAAAAGAGGTTATGAAATGAAACATTTTTATGTCTTGGAATGGTTTATCTACTTTACTACAACACCACCCATGCACAACATTCCGTAAATACGGCTTCAAACGCCAGAAATTCGCTGTCAAAGTATTCCCTAGAGACCTCTCGAGCTGCCACTCGTAAAAAGCAAAGCTTCCCACCGCAGTTCATCTGACGTCATCAAAGGAACCATTTCAGGCCAAGCCGACTCCCCGCTGTTTACCGATACGGCGTTTACCAGTTTACTACATGTAACCACAACACTCTTCTCATCAATTGAAAATGTCTTCTCCCGAATCTTTCCGATTCCGAGGAAATAGGACTTCACCTCTCAGGACATTCGTTAGCTTTGACGAAAATTATTTCTTAAGGAAGAAGAGGAGGAAATAGTTTTCGAGGGTGATGAACAGAATATCGGTGTTTTTTCCCTATCAATTGAGCCCCTTGCAGAAGAATTGTCAAACGATCCCGATGGCCGAGACGCGTTGCTTCCGATCGAAGTCCTCAACGGTTGGACGACCCTGAACCGAAACTGGTCGGTTGAGCATAAACAAAACCACCGTTATTAAGACCGTCATATCATTTAAATTATCTCGAATGTCGATGATCCTGTTACTTAACTTCGTAGTGAAGCTTCTACATTTTTTTGTCTTACCACTGTAACACAAAAAAATGTAGAAGCTTCACTACGAAGTTAAGTAAAATGTGACACTCTGTAAAGTGCAACCCTATAGTACTAGTAGTGGTAACATGGGGTCTAGACCTAACTAATAGACGTTGTATAACAGGCTATCCCGTGTAATTGTATCACTGTCCAACTGTTACGTAAAATCACAACACAACGCCAGTTTTACCACAAAAGAAAACTTGCAGATCTTGTATTGATTGTTCTTAGACCAACTGGCTTTAAGTTGTGCAAAATATTAGGTAACCCAAAGAAAATCGTCATTTGCGGTATCAAGGAGGCCTAGGCTATGGTCATAACAAGTAATTTGGCAACAGTAAAGGCCTACAGGCACTCGTAACGGTGTGTATGTGTAGTGTTTTCAGCGAGTCGTGTTCAAATTCTTCGATTTCTGTCATCTTTTGGGAAAGCTTGCAGTAGAAATCCGTCTTTACTTGTGGTGGAGCAACCTGATACCACATATCGGCTCGGCATATTTAACAGTTACGAGATAAATTTACATAAAAACAAAACTCCAAACACCAAATCTCAATACTACGGAGCACTGCAACAGTGTAATATGTTGTGTGTTCTCAGACGTTTAAGAATGTAACCATAGCGTCTCGGAAGTGAGCTGAGTTCCTCGACTCACGTCACGCCGCATTACCGTAAATACCAAAATTTTTAGAAAGTTTTTATTAGCCTCGAATTTGTGATCGTTTATTCCTCGAGGATGCAAGCTTCGTTTGACACAAATTGAGTATCATTGGAAGGTACGAGTGTACAGAATACGATGATAAAGGAAACACATTCCATTTCATAACCTCTTTAACTTGTAGAAAGGCATCTGACCTTTTACGCACTGAGAGTAATAAACATGCTGAAATTGATTATGTATATTTTGCAGACGTTCGGTTGAACAATACATCATCTTTTTATAAATTGGTCTGAAATATCACCCATTTGGGTAAATTTAACAATGATAAGGCATTGTGCAAGTAATAACGTGTTTATTATAAGCCTTGGTCTACTCTGATGCATTATCTGATTGGTGGTAGAATGTTAAAACTAGAATTAAAATGCTTGCGGTTCAGCATGGCACTCGCATTGTTCGTCAGAAAAGAAAACGCTTCACAGATCTCCAAACGATTTACAGGAGATGACAATACTATTAATACTGGTGCTTATATTCGTTCCAGAATCAAATATCTTGAAGAAGGGGAAAACCCTCCGCATTCTTCTCTAGAAAAGACAAACGTCAAGCCGAACAGAAAGTGGTTCACCAAGTCCGCAAACCGGACGGTAAATATCACCTGAAACAATAACGGAACTCTCAAAGTTTTCAACAACTTCTTTATTGATCTCTATTCCGATCACGGTAGGTTTGATAAGATTTTTCAAGATGTTTTCATAAATCGTTTAAACAACACACTATATAATGAGGACATCGAAAGCCTTGAAAAACATTATTTTTGTAGATATTTTGGGCGAAGACTCCTCGATGTCTTTAACGACATTTTCAAAACAGTCCATATCTCAAAGTTCTATCACCGTTACACTTCTCCCATGGAAAGGTGATCAAACTGATCCTATCAAGTTGCGTGCAATCAGTCTGCTAAACACAGACTATATATAAGCTGATGTCGAAAGTATTACAGGTCACAATGTTTAAAACACCTTTGGCGAAAATTTTGGGGTTTCTGCCTCGCTCACTTTTTTGAAGACTATGTAACAACTGGCATCTACCCTGTAAGGGCTAACTTCGAAAATTACACACAGCCCCCACAAGGGGTCGCAAACATCATATTTTGTACAGGGTGAATAGGAAAAATTGACCTTATATTGTCATTGGTTCCATTTCTTAATGAAATACTGTCTTAATCAAATCAGCGTCTTCGATATTAAAATGTTGGCCTATTTTTTTATCTTTCATCTGATTATACTTTTAAGGCATTCCATTGCAAACATTTATCGCAGTGACTTTTTCTTAAGAAAACCAAGTCTGTACCAAATTTGCATCTAGCACAGATTTGCATCTGGCAACACTGTCCTGTTATTGCTGACGACTACCAGTGTATCACAGCCAGGTAAACTTCACTAGTCATCCGATATGATGACGTTATTAACCAAACAAGCCTGAAGAATTGCATAATAAAGAAGGTATATCAATAATTGTACATTGCAAAATAATTCCATAGGCAATGTGCATAAGAAAACTTGATTTTATCAATGATATTTAAGAACTTTCTAAATAATTATCCATATATATTAGTGTGTGCAGCAGTTGTGCTATGTAAGGCTAGGCTAGCCTAACATAGGCCTAAACGTTACTGGCTGGCATAAATGCAATACCTTACAGTATGAATGTAGGCAGCAGGCACAAATCCAGGATTTTTAGAAAGAAAGGGGCAGCAAGGGGTCTGAATGACGAGGCGAAGCCCTGCGTTAAATCATGCGGGGGTGGGGGGGGGGGTCAGTGCCCCTCATACCTTTTTAATATAGATGCTGTAACTTAGATGTACTTGATCTGCGGGCAACGGTGGATCCATGATTTTATGAAAAGGGGTTAAATATATCATCTTTTGATTGCCGTCCTAGAGGGTGGTAAACTAAGTGCAAAAAACTAAGTGAAACATTAGACAAAATTCAGGATTCACGTTAGTGTGAAGGATTGGACGACACTCACGTAGGTCTAGGATATCACCATAGCCTAGCCTAGGCCTTCTACTACTGATCCCTAAATCAATGTACGTTGTAGCTACCTGCATAAAACTCTCTCACCCTCCATAAAATTGAGGGGAGGAAATTTCCCCAGTCATTTACAATCCTAGTGTGAACCCAGGCTGCATTAGGGTCCTAATAGACTACATCTTCTTATGAAAAAATGCCGACTGGGATTAAATTCATTCTAAGACAGGAGGCACAGGGGCTCCTTGGGATCGAGCTTCTTTTAGGCTAGCCAGTGTGCATTCAGTTAGTCCACTAAAACAAGTTCTTTGGCATGTACTTAATTTGTGTTGGTGTGTCGACGTGCAAGCAACGTCTTGCTGGTGTATGAATATGTCAGGCTAGCCTAATTAATGTTTCCGATAAGCTGGGCAAAACGTTACTGAGCTGTATAATAGCTAGGGCCTTGGTGTGACAGGAATGCACCCTGCATGACGCTATGTATATCTGTGTGAGCAAGAGCCGTAAAACTACATGGATTGTAGCTTGCAGTTAATATATTAGGCTTATGAGAATAGTCGACCATGAGATGTGTGGGTTTGGGTAAGCTATGATAGGATGAGGGTATGAGTTAGGACTGTGATCCAATTTTATTTGACATTTATTTATTTTGTTTCAGTTTCTTGTTCACTGATTTTCATTTTTCTTGTTACAATATCTAACTGTATCTGATAATGTTAACCAAGGGGTTTTTAGGTTACCCACAAGATTTACACAAAGTTAGATGTGCCTTTCTTAATTCTACTTTACATGACATATATTGGTTTATTTCACATTGTACGCTGCAAGTACAAGCCTATACACTCAAAAAAATTAAGTGTTAAATTTGAATTGTTAAGTGTTGAATTTAACACCCCACCCTGTTTGGATTAGGGACAACACCGGGTTAAATTAACACTTCAGAAGTGTAACATAATATAACACTTTGCGAGTGTTGCCTTAACAACACCCAAACATGTCAAACTGTTTTTTTTTTAGTGTCAAAATAACACTTCCTGGTGTTGAAGGTACACTTACAGGGAGTAAAATTAACACCATAAAGTCTTCATATGTTAGAACTCCTGGGTGTCAACATGACACTTCAAGGAGTAAAATTCACACAATAAAGTGTTCATTTGTTAAAACTTCTGGGTGTCAACATGACACTTCAAGGAGTAAAATTCACACAATAAAGTGTTCATTTGTTAAAACTTCTGGGTGTCAACATGACACTTCAGGAAGTAAAATTACCACCATATAGTGTTCATTTGTCATCTGTGTCAAGATGATACTTAATGGAC
The DNA here is from genome assembly GCF_037975245.1 of Apostichopus japonicus. Taxonomy (NCBI): domain Eukaryota; kingdom Metazoa; phylum Echinodermata; class Holothuroidea; order Aspidochirotida; family Stichopodidae; genus Apostichopus; species Apostichopus japonicus. The sequence continues at coordinate 24,417,337 of NC_092577.1, forward strand.
TCTCAACACCCAATAGTGCTCTTCTGGATGTATATTTAACACCAGCTCTTATTTGTTAGCACTTCTGGGTGTCAAAATAAGGCTGTGTGGTGTACAATAACTCAGTTTGACATACCATATTCTAAAGGCTCGAATCCTGCTTGAGCCTTGCTTGCTAGTCAAAAAGCTGTTCCTGCAATGCTGGTTTAGTCCAAGGATTGTGCTGAAGTTGTTGCTTTCGTTGTAGTGTGGGGGGTGGGGGTTATTCGGCAAAAATGGGCTCATTGGTTAGGTTCGGCACCGCTGCCTTGCAGTGGTGATGGACAGGTTGCTGTCCCTCTCTCTCAGTATTTAGGAAAGTGTCTAAAGGCCGAGTGTTTTACGCATGTCCGCTGGATGGGGACGTTAAATGCCGCTCCTGGGAGCAGGATGAGATAATAATTACATGCTCGTTATGCTCTGAACACTGTTTGAAAAGAGAAGGCAAGCTATTGTATCGCCGGTGTTCATCCATTATCACATTTGGCTTCGGGTTCTTCGATGAGCTTCAGTTGGCTTCCTGAACCCGTAATTAACTAAATTATTGTACATTCATATACATTGAATGGTAATAAAAGTGACGTGGAAATATTAAGGAAGGGGCATTAATCAAAATTAAAATTTTGGGCGCTTATTAACACAAAAAAGCAAGGGCACTAAATACTGTGAATACGGTATTCCTTCTTCACTTGACGTTAAATGTATAACAACAACTACAACTAAGTGATTAAAACTTCTGGATATCTAAGAAAGTAATACATGTACATTTTACATATACTTATTTCCAACTATTTATTCATCAAATGCTAACATATCAAATTCAATAATAATCACTCCCGGGTCTTTTGCATGGAAGTTCACAAAAAATTATTTTGATGAATAGTTCGAGTACTGCACAATAAAGGTACCCAACTTTGAATCGTTAATCAACAAACACGAAAGAAAGGTAACATAACATACTTCAAGTATATAATGTAAAAGCTGAAACATTTAAAAAATAGCGGAACTAGTTCCAATAGTGTTTATAGTTAACAAAAAACAATGTCTAGGGTTAACTGAATTTGCATTCAAATTCCAATAAATCGTTAGGTTATCAACCTATGACGTACATTAAAATTATTCCGGGTCCATTAAAGGAATTCATATGTCTGAAATGTTTCCAAAATTCACAAAAATAGTGGAATTCTGAAGCAATATTGCAATAAATTTGTTTACGCTGTTTTATAGGTATGGAGCAGCGTGTCGTCGACGGCAAAAATGAACTCTGGCAGTATATCAATGAGCACGCGCAAATTGTATCTACGAACTAGCTTATTGACTTCCTTTGAGGTGGAAGTTGTATGGGAGATCGCTGACCTGTAATGTATTTGGCCGATCGAATATTAAGCATTTGCTCAATTTGATTTACACTTTTTCAAAATCTTGGTTTACTCCGCTGAGTTTCAAACCTAGGCCTCAGTGGAAGTTGCCTCTATGGCTGCATTAAGTTCAATGATTTTATTGGGAAGTGTATCCGTATTCATGGGGACAATGCCATATACCACAGAATCCATAAACATATAAAACATACGTAATTGTTGGGCATAGTGGATATTGAACACGTAATGCAACTTGAAAAGTTTGTCGATGGCCGAAACAATGTTTTCTTGACAAGGAATTGCATGAGAGTCAACGATAATGAAGAACTGGGAAGGGGCCTTCTTCGTCCCAATGCAGAGCAGGTACGGTTGCGTCTGATTCTTCTTTTGTAACAAATACTCTTCAAGAACTACACCGATCTGAATGTAGATAAAATCAGTTACATATTTGTCACTATGATTTCGACCAAGTTAAAATGTCAGTAAATATCTTGAAAACAGGAATGTATGCATAGCAAAATGAAATAAATCAAATGAAATACTTATATTACCTTCTAAGGTTGACATTTAACCATTTGGGGGATTCTTGCAAGCAATAAACCTTTGCAGTTCTTGGCGTGTGACTTAGTGATTGTGTACAAAAGGAAAAACACAATCACTAACAAAGGTATAGTAAGGTGGGGTATATACTTGTACATAAAATATATACTCCACAATTGTTGTTATTTATCACATCACTGATCAATTTCATCATATGCTCACATTCAGCCAGATCCTATCTATACACTATACAGTATGTACCATACTATAATGCACACTCTGTATTTTACAGTGTAAGTAGCATGCAGTGAATTTTTTTTAAACATTTAAAACACCAAAGAAAATGAATATTATCTGCTTGGCATATGAAATCAACATTAATGTGTCAATAACTGCTTTTAGTAGGGAGAGTAATTCCACTTTAAGGAGTGTAAACTTACACACTAATTGGTACCATATGCCATAGCTGTTGGAATAAACTCTCGTTCATTTAAATGCTGTATGCTAGAACAACTTTAGCAAGCATGGTGAAAATTTCAAATTTCGCTATTATTTTCTCTCTCTCTAAGATATGGTACTCAGTGGTGAAGTAACTGAAGAGACACATACAGTATGACTATCAAACAAACTAAATAAAATAAATGCTGGTATTCTCATCAATAAAATTCTAGCTATTCCATATCTTATTGCTCATAGCAAGCCTAGTGAGGCAATTAGTCTACTTTGGATATGCCGTGTTCAACCCTTGAGTATATACTAGTCACTGGTTTGCTATCTTATTTCTTGCATTCTTGGCAGGCCTGGTGAGATAATTTGGTCTACTCCGAGAGTTGGATACCCTATATGCAACCCTTGAGTAGACTGCTCACTGTTGTCAGTCAGTTCTGTGGGGTTCATTTTTGTTGACTAGACTAGATCCTCTTTGAGAGACTGTTAGGAAAGGCATCCAAGTCATAATACTAGTTAATTACACCAGTAATCTTTACATTTCTTGAAAAGGCCTCTGTTGAACCCACATTAGTCTGGAAAATTGACGTTAAATGTATAACAACATAAGGGGGTTATTGTTCACCCCAACTACCCTGTTGTTGTTTTTACCCCATACATTGTATGTTTATCATAGCTGGTGGCTCGTAGACAGGTGCCAAAGGCATTTTGAGGACGGTCCCTGTTGTTTTAGTGCACTAGGCCTGTATACTAATGAGATTATGGGCCAATTTGCCCAGGAAGCTTGCTTTGGGCTGTTACCCCTGCTTGGAAGCATACACGTGTTTGTCCTGTGCCTAAGAAGGGTGACAAGTCTAACCCTTCTAATCACAGGCCTATTGCCATCACCTACGTTCTATCTAAGTTCTAGGAACCATAATCAAGTAGCATGTTTTGAAATTTTTATGGGTTTATGGGTCTCTTTCGTTACTGATCAATGGTCTCGTTTAGTGAAAGTATGGTTATTACTCTTGACATTGCCAAAGCCTTTGATCATGTGTGGCACGCTGGTCTTCTACCTAAACTTCCTTCGTTTGGATTCAGTGCCAATTCTATTTCAAAATATGTGTGCAGAACAGCCAGGATGGAATTCGACCACTCAAACCATCTCCTTTTTCGGTTGAATTCGAGGGTTGGAACATGCTGTAAGGTAGCAGAAATACTTAGCCTAAGAATAAAGAAATACTCACAGGTTGGAAGTCAATCAACAACTTCATTGTCTGCTTCTGGGATCCTCTATTCCGTGGAGTGGACGGCAGAAACAACACCAACAGAAGAAAAGAGTACATGGCCAAAACTTCTGCAGAAATAAACATTATGTAAATTGTGTCAATTATAGTAACTACAACGGTACTGCTAGAAGTTTTACCTTGTAAAAATACCCTTGTTTGCCCAGCAGTGTTTGTGCAATGTTGGTGCAATGTTTGTGGAAAAACAGTCAAATTTTCACTGAACATTTACAAATTTTGTTAATAACCAAACAAAATCAATTTTTGTGTTCAATTTTTGTTGTCACTTGGGTCATGCCCAAGGGGGGAGGAAGGGTTGAACCTTTCATGTTTTAATTTTGACCACTTACACAAACCTGTAAATACAGCAAAAAGTTAGTTTTTTTAGCCTATATTATACAAATATAATATAATACATAATTTCAACTGATATATTTGAATATGATAAATTCCTTTTGGTTTATTTTACATTTTCTGCATCTAACATATAAAGGGAGATATCAAGCAAAATGTTGGTGTCGCGTGTAATGGGTATTTTGTGTCCCCAGTTACATCGGTCAAACACACTTCTCAGATATTTGAGTGAGGCAGCTGGTATGGAAATATAAGCTAGCATGATTAAACATTGTTTGCAGTATTACAAGGTTGCTTTAAACCCTATTTTCAAAATTTGAAGCAGATTTCCTGTTTTGAATTACCAACATAACCCTTGAGCTCACGTCTGGGTCGTAAGTGTTCCACCCCTTCCCCTGGCCGCTTGCGGCTCGGAACTGAAAGTTGGTACCCGGAAATTCGGCCACTGGGATGCATGGGCACCGGGGGCATGACGACCTGCCAGGGTAGGATTTAATTTTTGCCTAACGGGGGCTCTTTTCAATTTTTTCCTAAAAAAAAGCCCCGTGGGAAGAGGACTTGGGGCGATTTTGACCCACAGAGGGCTCTTTCCAAATTCAGAGATGTCATGCAAAAAAATGAACCGGGAGGTACAAGAAGGAATTGTCCTGTCAGGCTGTCTGTCTGTCTCACTCACTTTATTTGTTCTAACATATCTACAATATGAGAGGAAGAGTAAACAAAAATGTGGACCAAAACGGAAGGAGATATGCACTTTTCCGGCAGTATAGGGAATTTCAAAATATAATTTCGATACGGCCTCTCCAGCTGCGCAACGTACTAAACGATCGGACATCGTTTCCCGAAGTTATGTACCCATGTACCAGTTCCATGAGACTTGAAAATATGTGACTTGGCTTACAGTAAGCTGCTCTCCAAAGCTATTCTCTGTTATATGCTCGTCAGGGCTTCGTGTACAATGACACGCAGAGACCAAAATTTTAGGTGGAACGTTAAATGTTGTGGCTTATATCAATAAGTTCACCTTCTCAAGTTATCGTGTTTACAAGGTTTTCACTCTTTGACCTATGTTGACCTTTGACCTGACACCAAAACAATAGGGACCTACAACTCACCATGGAGGATCTACCTACCAAGAATGAGCTTCATCAAAGTTGAACTTCTTGAGATATCGTGTTTACAAGCAGCGTAACAGACACACACACAGACACACAAGCGTGACTGCATAGATTCCTTTTACCTCCGGCAAGGAATCAAAAACTCTTGCCGTGACTTCCAGCTCAAGAAAAATATCTCAGATTAGCAGTTGGAAAACATACTGTTTATTTGTCCCACCACTTTTGGACATCTCACATATTTGGAAATGGTCACAAAAATAAAGTCGAGGGTAATGCAGAGAATATATTGTTGTTGATTCTAGTTACGGCCACCAGGTGCTCTAATTTGACAGTTAAAATGTATCCATACTTCATACTTCAAATAATGGTCTTTCAAAATGACCAACATAACTCATTATTGGGCATTCAGAGAATTACCCATATACATACATACATATAACTAAACCCATGTAAGCAGTTTTAGATTGGAAACCTAATTTCATTGTTTGGCCTCTGTTGACTTCATACTACAAACGAAAACAATGGGGACCATGTACCAACTATTATGAACACACATATGACCTATGAGCACAATTTAAGTTTGCCCTACCAAGTTACAAGATTTCAGTGTTTGAACTCTGTTAACCTTTGATCTCAACTAACAAGATGTACACAATGTGTACAGTACATAAAACATGAATTTCCTTGGAAGAATAAGTTCACTCATGAAATTTATTGAAATTGGCACCAGAAAGAATAAGGACCATCTACTCAATATGGGTATACCTACGCATGTACCCCCATGTACAAATGCCCTAAAACAAGTTTGAAGAGAAAAATATCTGGCATACGGATACCGAGATATGAACCTTTACAGAAATTGCTTCTTAACCCCGCCCACTGATGAATCATACTGAGATTGGCAAAGAAAACAATAGGGACCATCTATTAATTATATGAGTAATCTACCACACAAGTATGACAATGAGCAGACTTGCTTTGTCGTAAGATTACTGTATCTCACCAGAAATGCACATACCTGAATTAAGTTCCTCACTAACATCCACATGGCATTCACCGTACAGGTGATGCACATCTGCTGTAGTAGTAGACGCCGCCAGCTTCATTATTACAGGAGCAATAACACTCTCCCACTTCAGTAACAGCTGCTTGGAGATATCAGAACTAAACTTTATTCTGAAATGCTGGTTCACCTTTCGATATGAAAAGAATACATCTGAGCTTGTTAATGAAATCACTAACTAGAATGCACAAACCGGTTGACGTATTTTACCTTTTTGCAAGCCACTTACAGTGGTTATGGACTGTGGTCACCCTACTTGTTGATGTTCCTGATCAACTCATTCATTGTGTACTAATAACGATGGGTCATCTTTACATATCTTGTAAAAGGCCCCCGTCAAACCCACACAAGTGTGGAAAATTGAGGTTAAACGTATAACAAGTAGTGCTTGCAGCGGGTATCCGACTACCAGGGTACCCGACCGTCACGTCACTACCTGGATCCGTTTTTAATACCCGAATTCGACATTTACTGTAAATGTTGACATTTTTCACGTCCGGGCGTGTTTTCTTCACGTCCGGCACTGCCCGACATTAGTTATTACTGCCAAATTATCGGGCGAGAAGGTCCGGTATAGCTGCACAGCTACGAGTACCGCATGGTGCAGCGTAGACCACACATCTTAATACTTACCAACTCATCAATATCCTTAAAACGAGGATATTCTTGCAATACCTCGTATGCAGTAGGTGCTTCCTCGAGGATCCACTTGGAAAAATTGCCATGAATGTCAGCCATAGCTTTAACTATATCTTTTTTCAGGTCTGGTGCCGCTCTCTTACAAAAAGATGCCAATTTAGTAGCATTTTCATCCGGAAGTGGCTCGACCACGATGCCCCCCAGTTCCATCTGCTTGGCGGGCAGTTCGTTGCTTGTGTTTGCAGTACTGGTTCGTTTCTTTGCAGACTCTGGAATATATCGTCTTAAGTTCTTCAGTCTATCTTGGATATATCCAGATTGTCTACCCTTGTCAGAGAAAAAGTGTTCCTGAGAAGAGCAAAAAAACATTGAGCTAAACCCTGGAGGTGTGAGAAAATGGAGCTTTGATAGATGGACCTATTTTATACAATACAAACTATCCTTACACATCAACCACAAAGTAGGCCCATGGGAATCAATTGAACTCTAGTTCTAAACATTAATGCAGGAGTGGCGGACACAATGGGAGGGCATATGGACACATGCCTCTCATCGATCCATATCAATATTAAATAACAATGAAATACAGAGGCCCGATCCGATGTCGGATCCGATTATCGGTTGACCCCTTAAATATACAACTGCCAAAACTGACATACATTAACAAAACACTGAGCAGTGCAGCATGTTCATCATTCATGAAAGCATGTGTATGGCTTAGCTTGAGTAACATCAGTCTAAGCATCATTTCCTCCATGTTAGACCCGCTTCGATATTCTACTGTATACTTACATAACCGGTTTTGGAGTACTTGTTCTTCAGTGAAGGAAATCTTTCCACAATGGCTAACGCACAACTGGTCTTCTCATGTTTAAGTGGATAGCTGTAACGACAATTATTCGTAACAATGTTGCTCACTTTTTATTCATTGGTTATTAGTGGCAGAGATGCCATACGGCTACTGCATGTTAAGTCATACAAGTACTGTGGTCACAGTTTGATGTGTTCCCCAAGCAAGCAAGACATACACAATTAATAGTGCCCATTGTTATTGTACATCAAACTAATTGGCATTCAGATTAAGATTTTGGATTAACATTGAAATTGCTTATAGTGAAATGTCAGACAATTTGGAATTTAGTGATGATTCGGACCCAGTGGCAAAGCAAGAATTTAGCATCAGGGGGAGGAAAAATATAAATAAAGGCAACAGTCCCTGGCGACTGGATTGAGCAATTTGAACAAGTGACTGTGAGGATATATATACAGATAGAGTGATAGACACAACACCATGACAATACCCAACCAGCATGCTGGTATGAGCTAACAATGTTCATGAACAAGAGCCCAATGGGCGGCATTTTGGTTCATTGCTGAATGGAATGAACTGTGAGGAGCATACTAACAAAATTTGAGCTTAATTGAAGTTTACCTATGGTGGTTATGAGGTTCCAGTGATTGACCCCAAATGACATTTGACATCCACTAGTAACAACAAAGACCATGTACTAATTATGACAAACACTAGACTGGAGAGGATTGACCACGGATTCTGAAAACGAGCCAAATGGAAACAGTTTTCTAACGTAAATACCAGCTCAAATGTTTTAGTTCGGAAGATTCATCAAAGACTTTGTACAACACAACTGTGTTTGCACTTGTATATATGCAGTACAGGGGTAGAATTTGTCGCGGCATACGGTACCGATTTATGTCAAACAATCAGTGTTGGCCTATGTTATTGGCTATTGAGCCTCACATAGTGCGTAATGATTCTCCCAACCCTGTTTGGGAGAACGTAACTTGCGAATGCCTAGTCATGGTTGGGAGAATATATATTAATCAACACCAATGGCTTTGGCAAGATGGTGAAATGATTTTGACCTTTGATCCCACCAAAAAGTACAGAATGTGTTCAACATGTTATGAGGAACATACCTACCAAATATGACCCTAATCACTTTAGGCATCGCTGAGAGTTGGGCCTATTTTAGGATTTACGATTTTTACCCATATTTAGGTCAAGTGAACTTCGATCAAGGCCAATTTCAATAGGGTTCTTCCTCTTATTATGTACAATGTATGTACCAAATTTGATGAAGATCCGAAATTGTGAGTAAATCAGGATCCATGACGGTCGCTGTTTACACACACACAGACATACATACTCCGGAAGTGAGAGTGACTACATAGATTCCTTTTGCAAAGGCAAGGAATCAAAAACCACCTTCCCTCTTTTTGCAAAGGTCTTTGCCTTCAATTCCTGGGCAATTTGTACCCACTCTCTCCTACAACACCACTGACCTATAACCCTCTCCCTGTACCTGAACAAACAATGGACATTGCCTAGAACTCACAAGTTCACCATAAAAAAAATATTCCTTGCTCTCTACATACATATATTGTACTACTACTATGGAGCTGAAATAACTCCTTGGAATCGGTAAGTGCTGATTGGCTAAAGGCCTTCTATACTTACAGCATACCAACTCGAGACTGCTACTTCAACCCTACCTACAGCTCCAACAGAGCCTAACCACAAATGTAAACACACACTGCAGAGACTGGGGGACAAATTAAAGGAGATTTGGACAGAGGTGTAAGCTCAGATTTGTTTTAAAGAATGGGGAATAATTGTAATTAACTAACCTTTGACCAAAAATTCATAGGAATCACCTTATTCATACACAATTCAACAATCATCAGTTCAACACTGTGCGTATGGGAGCAGTTTTAACAATTGTGAACAGATAAATAGACGCAGCCCCATCACATAGCTCACATCAGCATGTTGGTATGAGCTAAAAACAGGGACCATCCATCTACTAACTAACTACAGTATGATGAACCAACATTACCCAGCAGGGTTCGCAGGTTTCTTCCGGGGGTGGAAAAAACCGCGGAATAAACCGCGGTTTTTTCCACTCGGAAGAAATAGGTTTTTTCCAGTTTCTTCCGGACAAAATGGAAGAAACTCATTTTTTGGGGAAAAACTGTTGATAAAGTTTCATAACAACCTGCAATGATTTCTAACTATGTAATAAATGGACAAGAAGCACTATAGTGTCATCTAGGTAGTCTATGAGCACATGACCTGCTTCCAGCATATACTGTACACAATATAGTACTAGGCTACTAGCATCGGACAATTCAGGGAACAACTATGGGCAAGCAATATTTTGCAGAATGGTCCTGATTATAGCCCAGTTCTTAGTTAAAAACTAGTTTCTGAGTGGAGGGGCAAGTGTTCCCTGGAAACTAGTGTAGGCCTACTAAAATGCACACTCATTACTACGATTACATTGACCACTATGGCCATATTTTGTGGAGATTGAACTCAAGACATGAGGGTTACAGATTCGACTGGAAGTTGTAGTGTGAAATGAGGGCTGGCTCGTGTCCAGCTGTGTTTAAAGGGTATGAAGACTCGCCCAAAAAGAAACGTCTAATGCCGGTAATCTGACCTAGTTTCGAATGAGGTGTAACAGAAGTGTTAGACACCACCATCGATCGCAGAAAATACACACACAGCTTGCTACCATCAGTAATTATACACTAGTATAGTCAGTACATACAGCTGCGGTCAATACCCACAGCACAGTGTATACAAACAATGCAGCGATGGACATCTCAGGTCCAGCTAAAATAAAAAGGTATCACGTTTCATTACTGTACTGTCTGCATTTTGTAGCGACACGAACAAAACGTCACTTGCAAGCAACGGAAAGTTAACTTTTTCAGATGGCCGCACACCGTTTGGGGCGAGTCTTCCATGCCTTTAATTGTGGATGTTTGTTCTTTTTGCTGTTGGGATGACAAGTCCTCCTGTTAACTACAAGTTGTAATTTAGGGAGTTGCAGAAATTAAACTGTTGCCTAAATCTAACAGATATTGTTCGGCTATTTTCTTGGTGTTCATTGTATTAAATCCTCAGTGCATGGGCCAATCCAGGTTAATCATTCATAAAGTATGGCCAGTTATGCAATTCTGGTTGATGGGGGGATCGCGAGATGATAAGTAGTCCTTCAATATTGTGATTTATAAGCAAACATCTTTTGGTGTAGAAAAACAACCCAAAATTATAATCAAAACAAAAATATCATATTTTGATGGTTTCAATGGTATGCATTGATGGTAAACTATTTGTCTCTTTATCATGTATGTGGGCTGTGCTGCGTTTATGCCAATTTTCACAGTTTCTTCCAGTTTCTTCCGGTTTCTTCCAGTTTCTTCCGGAAAAACCTGGAGAAACCTGGAAGAAACAGGTTTCTTCCAGTTTCTTCCACGTCCCCGGAAGAAATAGGTTTCTTCCGGAAGAAACCGAACCCTGTAATACGCAGTATGCAAACCCACTGAACTTTTCCATGAGCATCGCGGAATTGGGATCCAAAATAATGTGTTAAAATAACTTAGCCATGAATACTAACTATACTCACTATGGGGTGCGACATGTCTTCACCAATCCAGATGTCACAATGTTGACAAGGTTCCTTCTTGATTGAGGTGTCAAAGTATTGTTTGCTGCATACTCTTCCAGAATAGATTCTCCCTTGGGATTGTCATTGAGTAACTGGTCAATATCAAGTACCTGCCGAAACATGAGTTTTGCAGATAAACATTTTCTTTAGCTAATTTACACCAGCATGGTGCATGCTTTGGCAAGTTATTGTTTATGGTACTTTACATACCATGGTTCCAGTCTACATGATTCTTTCAGCTATGATTATGAACAATTATATACACAGGTCATTATTTTTTCTCAAATTTGTAAATGTGCAAAACTGCAAATGGATGTTAACCGTTTAACCCCACTGTGTTCTAATAGTCCACTGTCTGATTTATGTTCTTTATTGAATAGGCCTACAGATTTATTACAAGTAAATAATAGAGCCAGAAAAGAAAAAATGTTCAGTGATTCCTTTCAGGCAAGGAATTAAAAACCAAAAGAAGTGCTGAGCGGTGTGAAATTTAAAAAATCTTTTGTGAAACTGGTATGCAATCATGTAGGGTTGCACGGTTTCTGTTATTTCGAAAACCATTTTAGTCTGGCCAAAGATTTTAGGGTTTTTTTTTAACCGATTTGCGGATATTTCCATTTTTTTGGGGGAAACCGGTGTCACCTCGGGACAGGAATCACACATCTGACGCTAAATGCATGTGTTTTACAGTATATTAATGTTGCAACATTAACTTTCCTTAATGCTGAATTATTTTTACCCAAACTGCCATACACCATTAAAAACCTATGGAGATGTATACCATACGGCATAATCCATTATTACGCTATGGTAGCTTGTAGTTTGTACTCACTCATGTGCAGCACAAACAGATCTTTGTGTACACTGTACGCCATCTTCTAAAAATGCTGCCAATAGCCTACCGAGAAACCGTACTACTGCAAGGTTACAGTTCTACAGTACTTAAACTTTTAGCACAGATTGTCAGACTTGAGTTAATATTTAGGGGATAAATAGGAGGGTAGCCGCTCACAATCAGCAGCCAGTATTTCAATAAAGGTATTTATGAATGTCGGTTACGCCATACTCTTTCATTATGCATACTCAGTACTTACCAGATCTTTCTTATAATGTTTGGCCCTTGGAGTTGAATGTGCAGATGGACTAGAGATGGAGGCCTCAGAATCAGCTGTGAGGGATTCATCCAAACTCTCTTCATCATAAACTGAGGATTCGCTTTCTGTAACCTTCTGTTCAACCGACACCAACAACTCTGAACAGTGCTGAAGGACGTAAACATCGTCTTCGTCATCAATATCGATGTCAACAAATTTTGAAACGCCTTCACACTTGGCTAATAATTTGCAGTTTCCATCAATGTTAAATTTGAGTCTAATCTTTTCTATGGTGTTGGCAATGTCATTCGTATCCAGTACAATTAATTTGGACTTCTCTCCAAATGTCACTACAAGTCTCTTTTCAGCCATTGTACAGTACCTACAGAATTACAAGAAAGCATTGTTAGAAACAATCAAAGAGAATACAAGATGAGATCTCTAACTTCTCAATACAGGTCAGTGTTAAGTTATAGCTCTAGGATTGACAAAACAAAGGGGGGAATTCCTGCTTCCAAAACTATTTTGGGGGAATCTCAATATAATACAGAAATGCTATATGAAGTCTTATCTGATTATTAATCAAGAGTATTAGGGGGGTCTAAACATGGAAATTATTCTATCTGCAGAATAAATTGTCATTTTGAGCTGCCTGTAGAGAAAGAGGTGTATGAGATACACTTGAATTTTCAGCTTTGTATCTTATTATAAAGGCACTCTGAAAGGGATTACAAAAATATTACGCAAAATATGCAACAACGCGAATCGTGCACACTTGAAGGGAGTTACCACCCCAACTAATTTTGAAACGAATTGGAGTTGGAACCTAATATTTTGCATGTAACCAATATACACATACAGTAGATGAATGTTAGAAATGAATTTCAGCCAAAACGAAGAGGTGACCCATCCCACCATTGGTTGATTTGACACGGAATGACCCTACAGCACAAAATCACATAACAAAAAGGCTTTTTATGTGGCCCTAAAAATATTTGTATTTAAATTTCATTCTTATTTCTGAGTCCTGAGTAAACAGTTTAACATTTACACTCACTTTTACATGTATCTCAGATACTCATTAAATTGCATATTTCAAAGCAATGAAGTCTTGCTCAGCTTTGTTGATCTTGTGAAGAGGTTGTACATCCATTAGTTCTTCATACTTGACGAAGAAATGGGTCTCAGGAGTTAACAGCTTGACTGCATATGCATGATAACATCGTGAAAAATACAGAGACTGCCATTTTCTTCCATGGAAATAAAGAACATTTCCTCCCATGACAATGATGTACATAAGTTCACCAAATATAGGATCCCCGGTCTCTTTATCAATACCAATAGCAATGAACATAGATGACCGATACGGAATACCAGAGACAATAATACGATGTGTGATGTAGACTTCATCATGTGGAGATGAACCAGGAACTTTTTGGAGAAAAATGTTGTAGCTATCGATGTCTGAAATTTCTACTGCAGACATGTGAGTGTCATTCAACTCAATTTCAGCATGCAAACCACATCCTGTACGCCATTTAATACAGTGACTAGTCTGATGTCTTGACGAAACTGTATAACATATGTAGTGAAATGTATTTTGCGTTTTTTCGTTTTTCGTATTGTTGTGTGTTATATAACATTTGGTAACTTTGTTTGACCATACCTCAAATTGTTAAGATTCAGCTGCATAATTATTTGCTCATGTTTAAACGAGTACCTTGCGTGATTGGCTTGTTGAACCCTCGTGATTTATGTTATGTAAATAAGTCCTTTTCAATGTCCTTTGATATATATATTGGGCGCACACGGAAAAGGGACCACTGGCATTGGTTGCGTTTAGCCAGAACACATAACTTATATATATTAAGATCTTATATATATTAAGATCGCTTCTCGGCCTTTTGGCTAAGATCATGTGTAGTATCTGTTCCCTTAGGGAATGGTGATACACACCTGACGATGATCACACAGTCACAGTCCCGATGCAAGGGGACTGGGGCTGAGAGCGGATCAGTCGTTTGGTAGTTTGGTTTTCGTGCCCAGGTTCTTTCCTGGGTGACTTTTTCTTAAAAAGTATATATTAAGATCTGAGATCCATGCGAAGCCAATAAAGTAATGCCACGTAAGCAGTTGGTGATAGTGGTTGCTGGAAGTTCTAGACATTAAAGGGCTAAAGAGGTATTTTGGTGTTTATATATTATAAGTTAAATGCTTTCTTCATGTGTATTTGATGGTTCATGTTTGTGCAATAGTGAAGTTTGTGTAGTTTTATTTATGCCAAAAAACAAATTATAAAAATGTTGTATTTAGTACTGTAAGTTTTCTATTTTTGTATTTTCGATAGTTTTACGGGAGTTATAGTCATAAACGAGTGCGGAGCGAAATAAATTGCGGTGACTTTACCCTAGTTCGAAATCATCCGTCTTTTTTCGTCTTGCCACGACCGGTACAGTAAAACTCTTGGATGGGACTTCCGTGCGTCTTCCAGGGAGTCTTTCTTCAATAACATATCGGCGTGGAAATCTCCGAGAACTTCATCCATACCACCATCTTCGACTAGCTCTACACTATTTGCAGCCAAAATTACGGCAGACGTGTCACGGCCTCCATATCCATTCATCATATAGTATTTAATATACCAGTTTGAGCGACGTTCTGGCTATACCATAAAACAGGTATTTTGTTATTTTGCGGAACTGTTGAAGTAGGTTGCTATCTTCATATCGTTGACCATTGACTAGCAATATGCATCCAGTTCTGCGAGGTTCCAGGCCTGTAGCCATGTAACCCTTCGTTACTATTACCGCAAGACCGGTGTCGTTACTCTCTGAACTTTTCAGAATTATAAGGTATAATGGTTGCAATGTAAAGGCTTAGCCAGATATATATATATATATATATATATTTTTGATATCCGTTTTATATCTTTCTATCTGTTTCATACCGTTAATTTTGTGTCGTGACAGTCTAGTCTATGTAGGACTGTATGTTGATATTGTTGTATAGTAGTAAAATAGTGTTAGGTTTGGTAGCCTTGATTTTATAACTGGGTTATGAGTGACTGTGTGTTCGGTCCTATCATCATTATATATGGTACTTTAAGTTGAACCTTCACAATTCAGTATTATGATGGACTCTGCTGATGAGGGCACGGTTTCTGAAGACCAAACGTCTGGGTTTAATACTCGTCAAAGGATTTTGACTGAGAAAGGTTTTCAGTATCAGTTGGGTCAAAAGGAGCAAAGATTTAGAGGCATAATCTCTAAGTGGCGTAAACATGTGTTAAAGATAGAATGCCTACTTTCTGAAAGGAGCAATTTAGTAGATGTTAAGGCCGAACGTGATGTTCTATTAGAAACTATGGCAGATTTGTCTAATCTGTACATCGAAGTCGATAATTTGCTTTCGACCGTTGATCAAATGGGTTCTAAATATTCAATTTTTGAGGCAATAGAACACTCTAATTTAATAAAGAGGGTTTCTGAGTATATCCATTCTGTAACTAGCCAAGGCTCATGTTCAAAATCATCAGTGTCGGCAAAATCTCATTCTTCTACGAAAGATGAAATTGTAACAACGATTGCAGCCCATGAGGCCAAACTAAAACAAATAGAAATGAAGGCAAAATTTGAGGTCCAGCAATTAGAGTTAATGGCAAAGCATGAAGCTGAATTGCAAAGGTCAGAATTAGCCATAGCTAAGGTAAAATTGGATGCAATTGGAGAACAGGGTTCAGTGCACATGGATTTCCCAGACGATAGTCTTAAATATACTCAAAATTATGTCGAAACCCTGGGTGATGTTAATAACCCACAGGATAGGAAGCACCTAACATATGAGGCATACTTAGAGCAACCCGTACTAAGACAAGGCGTCACTAAATCTAATGTTCCCCTAACAGGTGGAAACAATGATCAGCCTACGGCAACCCGTGCCAACCTAGGTAATTTAACCAATGATTTTTTGTATCAAGTATCTCTAAATAGACTTCCAGTTCCAGAACCTGAAATATTTAGTGGTGACCCGTTACAGTATCCTGGCTGGAAGTGTGCTATTGATTTATTGTTAGAGAATAAGGGCATACCCCCCTCTGAGAAAATATACTATCTTAAACGGTACCTTAGTGGTCCACCTAAGGATGCTTTGGAGGGCTATTTCTTGGTTCCTTCTGATTCCACCTATATAGAGGTACGAAAACTTCTTGACGATAGATATGGTAATAATTTAGCAATCGCCGATGCATTTAGATCTAAACTTGAAGGGTGGCCTAACATCCAACCTAATGACGGACTTGCACTTCGCAAGTTTGCAGACTTCCTAGGCCAGTGCGAGTTTGCTATGAAATTGGTCAAGGGTAGGCTTAGCTTCCTAAATGATAGTTGGGAAAATCGCAAATTGCTTGATAAATTGCCTGATTGGTTGGTTAAAAGGTGGGGACGAGTACTGTCAGAATGGGATGATTTTCCGCCATTTGGTAAGTTTAGACAGTTTATCGCCAAGGAAGCTGATATTGCATGTAATCCTTTAATAGTTTCTAGCCAGAAGGGCAAGGGGTCAAGAGGCACAAGGGGTGCTAGTAACTTTGTAGTCGAAACAGGGTTTGACAATTCAAGTACAAAACTCAATGCCCATAGGTATAAATGCCTAATTTGTGAAGGTGATCACCGACTTGACTGTTGTTATAAGTTTCTTGCTAAAACGGTCGAAGATCGTAAGATATTTGTAAAAACCAAAAACTTGTGCTATGGATGCCTACGTCAAGGCCATATATCAAAATTCTGTCGCAATCGTCTCGTATGTAATATTTGTTCGAGGTCTCATCCTACAGCACTTCATGGTGACATTGTTTCTCACATAGGTAAAACTGTTTGTAGTTCCAGTAAGTCAATTGGAATTCAAACAGAAGCAATTAACACAGGATTGAGTCATGTAAGTGGGTTAAGGGACATAACAATGAATTCTCTCATCCTTCCTGTATATGTTTCTCATGTGGATGCTCCGCAAAGAGAAGTCCTTGTGTATGCCCTTTTAGACACTCAGTCAGATAGTACATTTATTACTGATAAGACCTGTGAGCTGCTGAACGTGGAAGGTTGAAAGACGTTGTTGAGTCTGTCCACTTTGTCATCTAAGAATCAATTGGTAGACAGTAGTAGGATTGGTGGCTTGTCTGTTAGAGGGCATAGGGAAGGTACCAAAGTTCCCTTGCCTGTTTCGTATACACGTTGTTCTATACCAGCCAATAGATCTCATATTCCCACTCCGGGAACTGCCAGGCAGTGGCCACATTTGAAGCGAATAGCCAATCATCTTATGCCGTTAGAACAGTGTGAGATAGGATTGTTGATAGGCTATAATTGCCCTAAAGCATTAATGCCTATTGAGGTTATCTCTCCTCCTGATAATGGTCCGTATGCTGAAAGAACCAACTTGGGTTGGGGTATTGTTGGCATAATTAACCCTCGAGAATTGTCTGTGGATAAGTGCGATCCTGTTGGAGTTAGCCACTTTATTGTGACTCCTCGCCCCACTTCTGAATTTGACAGTATTCTACCACGTGATGGGGCTAAGATTTGTTTCAAATGTAATGTTAGGGAGGTTGAACCAACTCAGGTGGCAGGGTTAATGGAATTGGAATTTAATGAACGAAATTTTGAAAGTGCTTATTCAAGAGAAGATAAGAAATTTCTTAACATCCTTAAGGAGGGAGTATGCCAGTTAAGTGATGGTCATTATCAACTGCCATTACCCATGAAATTGTCTCAGGTTTTTCCAAATAATAAATGTATGGCTCTCTATCGTTTGAATCAATTAAGAAAGAAAATGGAGCGTAATAATACTTATGCTAAGGATTGTTACCTTTATGCAAGACATTATTGACAAGGGGTATGCGGAATTAGTTCCTAGTTCTGAGCTAAATGCTGATCAGGTAAACTATATTCCTCATCACGGAGTATATCACCCTAAGAAACCAGGAAAGATACGTGTAGTATTTGATTGCAGTGCAAAATTCAAAGGAATTTCCTTAAATGATCAATTACTTACTGGTCCTAATTTGACCAACGATCTACTTGGTGTTCTCTGTCGTTTTCGTCAAGAAAGAATTGCATTTGCAGGAGATATAGAATCAATGTTCTATCAGTTTAAGGTTAATCCTGAACAGCGTAATCTTCTAAGATTCCTTTGGTGGAGTGAGGGTAATGTTAACGGTGACCCTATGGAATATGACGATGATCACACAGTCACAGTCCCGATGCAAGGGGACTGGGGCTGAGAGCGGATCAGTCGTTTGGTAGTTTGGTTTTCGTGCCCAGGTTCTTTCCTGGGTGACTTTTTCTTAAAAAGTACCCTATGGAATATCGTATGACTGTGCATTTGTTTGGAGCAGGATCATCTCCAGGGTGTGCAAATTTTGGCCTAAAACAAATTGCATTAGACTGGTTCTAAATTCGGGGAGGATGTAGCAGGTTTTGTGAATCGAAGCTTTTATGTGGATGATGGTCTTAAATCTGTTGATACAGTTAATAGAGCTGTAGACCTTATTTCTCGAACGAAACAAATGCTACATAAGGGTGGCGTTAACTTCACCAAAATTAAGTGTAATTCTAAGGCTGTGTTGCAATCAATTCCTGAGGAAGATCTTGCGGTTGCTTCTGGGCATTTAGATCTCTCCTCAAACGCAACTCATTTGGATCGGGTTCTTGGAGTACAATGGTGTATTGAATCAGATGAATTTCAATTTAAGATAACACTTAGTGATAGCCCTTTGACACGGCGTGGTATCCTTTCTACGATTGCTTCGGTGTATGACCCGTTTGGGTTTATAGCTCCAGTTGTGCTTCCAGGAAAGCAAATCTTACAGCAATTATGTTATGATCATTTAGATTGGGATAGTCCCTTGCCAGATGAGCTACATAGTAAGTGGGAAAAGTGGAGGATGGGTTTATCTAAGTTAGAAACCATCAGAATTGATAGGTGTTTTAAGCCTGTTGAACTTGGCACCGTTACAAAGACAGAACTGCATCATTTCTGTGATGCTAGCACCATTGGGTATGGTTACTGTTCTTACCTGCGCATGACTAATCGTGAAGGTAAAGTTCATTGTAGCTTTGTTCTTGGAAAGTCTAGGGTTGTTCCCCGTAGGCCTGTTACAGTACCACGCCTAGAGCTGACTGCAGCTGTATTGTCGGTAAAAATGAGTGCCTTGTTGAAACAAGAGTTGGAGTACAATTTTATCAATGAATATTTCTGGTCTGATAGTCAGGTAGTCCTTGGGTATATCAATAATGATGTCAAAAGATTTCATGTGTTTGTGGCAAATAGGGTGCAACAGATTCATGAAATGAGTAGTAGTAGCCAATGGCATTTTATTAAAGGGTTTGAAAATCCCAGTGACTGTGCCTCTCGTGGACTTACAGTTTATGAATTAAGGACATCAAGCTGGTTTAGAGGGCCAGAGATGTTATGGCAAAGTCAACTCCCACTGGTTAAGCACGTTACAAACCTTGAGGTCTTTGATCATGACCCAGAGGTTAAATGTTACCAGGTAGCATTTTCCAGTGTCAAATGCTCTAATCATTTGGAAGTAGATCGTTTAAGCTCCTTTTCGAGTTGGTTTAAAGCAAGGAAAGCTATTGCATTATGCCTTTGGCTAAAGGCTATGCTTAAGGCTAAGGCTAGTAAAACCTTCCTTCCGGTTAGGGAACTTAATGTAGATTCTTTGTTTGAAGCCGAGATTGAAATACTGCGAATAGTTCAGTCCTATGCATTTAAGGAAGAGCTTCAAATCCTTCGTACATTAAGTAGTGATCCAGTACAATGCTTGAAGAAAGGCAGTCCACTCTATGCTCTAGATCCATTTTTGGATGAAAATGGTGTTATTCGTGTTGGTGGTCGTATATCTAAATCTAGCTTCGAGTTTAAGGTGAAGCATCCTGTAATTATTCCTAAGTTATGCCATGTTGCAGAGCTTCTTGTGAGACATTTTCATGAGTTAGTTGCCCACCAGGGTAGAGTTTAAACTTCAAACGAACTTAGGGCAAATGGTTATTGGATCATTGGTGGTAGTTCTTTAATTGGTAAAGTGATATACAAATGTGTTACTTGTAGACGGCTTCGTGGTAGTTTGGGTCAACAGAAAATGTCAGACTTACCAGTTGATCGAGTGGAGTCTAGTTCACCCTTTACATATTGCGGTGTAGATTGTTTTGGTCCCTGGCTTGTAAAGGAAGGTCGTAAGGAGTTGAAGAGGTATGGCGTGTTATTTACATGTATGGCCTCAAGGGCGGTACACCTAGAGGTAGCTAATTCATTGACCACCGACTCTTTTTTGAATGCATTACGACGCTTTCAAGCTATACGTGGCCCTGTAAGACAATTGCGTTGTGATCAGGGCACTAATTTCGTAGGGGCAAATAACGAGTTGTTAGCTGCATTAAAGGAAATGAACCAAGGTGTTGTAAGTAAAAGCTTGCTTGAGCTGGGTTGTGATTATATTGAATTTAAGTTTAATGTTCCACAAGCTAGTCATATGGGTGGTGTCTGGGAAGGACAGATTAAAACGGTTCGTTGCATTTTGGATTCTATGCTACACAAGTTAGGGACTCAACTTGATGATGAGTCTCTTAGGACATTTATGTATGAAACCACTTCTATTATTAATAGCCGTCCATTGACTACAGAAACTCTGTATGATCCATTGTCATTAGAGCCGTTAACTCCTAATCATGTAATTACTTTGAAGTCGAAGATACTTCTTACACCTCCAGGTCAGTTCGACTCTGCAGATATGTATTCTAGAAAGCGATGGCGTAGAGTACAATATTTATTAAATGTATTTTGGTCCAGATGGAGGAAGGAATACCTTCAAAATCTTCAGGTCAGGCAAAAGTGGTGTTCGCCATCTGTCAACATAGAGGTTGGGGACATAGTTTTAATTAAGGATATTGACAAGCCAAGAAATAGGTGGCCCATGGCTAGAGTACAAGAGACAATTGAAGGTAGTGACAAATATGTTCGTAAGGTGAAACTTAGGTTAGCTTCTCACATTGATAATAAGGGTAAACGTCAAGGTCCTGTTAATGTTCTTGATAGACCAATTCATAAATTGATAGTATTAGATAAGGCTTCAGAGGAGAGTAGTCATGAGGGGCCATAGTCCACTTAACGATTGTATACTAAGCATTTATGTACTGTGTAGCATGTTAAGTGTTTGGCGTATAAAATGATTTCTCATTTTGAGGGGCCATGTAGTGAAATGTATTTTGCGTTTTTTCGTTTTTCGTATTGTTGTGTGTTATATAACATTTGGTAACTTTGTTTGACCATACCTCAAATTGTTAAGATTCAGCTGCATAATTATTTGCTCATGTTTAAACGAGTACCTTGCGTGATTGGCTTGTTGAACCCTCGTGATTTATGTTATGTAAATAAGTCCTTTTCAATGTCCTTTGATCTATATTGGGCGCACTCGGAAAAGGGACCACTGGCATTGGTTACGTTTAGCCAGAACACATAAATTAATATCAAGATCTGAGATCCATGCGAAGCCAATGGAATGTAATGCCACGTAAGCAGTTGGTGATAGTGGTTGCTGGAAGTTCTAGACATTAAAGGGCTAAAGAGGTATTTTGGTGTTTATATATTATAAGTTAAATGCTTTCTTCATGTGTATTTGATGGTTCATGTTTGTGCAATAGTGAAGTTTGTGTAGTTTTATTTATGCCAAAAAACAAATTATAAAAATGTTGTATTTAGTACTGTAAGTTTTGTATTTTTGTATTTTCGATAGTTTTACGGGAGTTATAGTCATAAACGAGTGCGGAGCCAATAAATTGCGGTGACTTTTACTTCTTGTACGAAACCATCCGTCTTTTTGCGTCTTGCCACGACCGGTACAGGTTCATTATTCATCATAAGACAAAGGGTTCGATATTCATTTAGACAAAAAGGTTCGTTATCCATAATGGGAAGAAAGGTTCGTTATTCATAATAGGCCTTGCCAATTACACTTGTATGAATATCGCACTTCTCTCCTATTATGAATAAGAAAACTTTTTCCCTTTATGGATTATGGAACGTTTGCTCCATTACTGTATGAATATCGAATTAACCCTTTGTCCCATTTAATGATTAGGAATAAAGAACCTTTTTGTCTAATATGGATTACGCACTCTTTGCTCTATTATGAATAAGGAACCCTTTGTCTTATTATGAATAAGGAACATTTGGTTTATTATGGATTACGGACCCTTTGCTCTATCAGGAATAGGGAACCCTTTGTCTTATTATGATTAACGAACCTTTTTATCTATTATGGATATCCAACAGTTTTGCCTATTATGAATATTGAACATTTGTTTCCATTACGAATACCGGATCTTATGAATTATGATCCCCTTTTCATAATGAACAACAAACTTTTTATCGAAAAAATGCATGTTATGAATAAGGAACCTTATGAACAATGACTCTTATGAATAGCGGACCTTATGAATATTGGGCAGACCCCTACTAGAGAGCACCTAGCCTATCTAGCTGTGCCTGCATATTTTAATTTACTCCCATTATTTAAGCTAAGCGTAGCCTATTGCCATTTTACTGACAAGTAAATAGGCTAATATTAATAATATTGTGATATGGCTTCTAGCTAGGCCTAGGTCCTATTTTGGAGTTAATTAAACATCTACTAAATTCTAAGCAAGCCTACTGTATAGGATATGTTGCCTGAGGATTTCTGATATTCTTTAGAAATTCTATATATATTACATAGTATAAACATTCTAAGGAGGTTCCTTTAGCATGATATATCCACACTAAATACCACACTAATAAAGTATCAGCCTAACCAACACTACATAAAGTGTGGTAGGCTAGAAATATCATATAGCATAGGCAGTATACACAATATCATCATGAAATTGATTTTCCTGACTAAAATCATAGACAAACTTCCTTCTGACATGTGCAGTCTGAGCTAAAATTAAATCCAGTAGACTTAAAGGACTTAAGGGAGAAAACTGTGAGCTATGATTATGAACCAATCTGAGAACCAAAAGTCTTGCCTTAGCTCTGTAAATTGTGCACTGTACTACACAAGGAGAGGTGAAATAAGGGTTGCATATTAGTAAACACTAACCTATATATGGTGACTTCATGATACACAGTTGAGTCATGAACAGTGGGGTAGGATTGAGTATTTTCAATTTGTAATGGTCCATCATAGTAAGTTGTGTTAACAAACTTTGGTCAATAAATTAGATGGGGTAAATCAACACCCTCCCCAACCAAATCAGGAGCCCTTTGTGACCATTCTCACCCTGAAAGAAAAGTTTGTCCATTTTTGTAATTGTCCATGATAGTACATTGTTTTGGCACTTTGGTTCCTCTCCCATATAAGGGAAACTTGGGGGGGGGGGGGTCTGACGATACCTTTCCTCCTGGAAATTAGGTGGTCAGTATTTTCAGTTTGTAATGGTCCATCATAGTAATTTACTTTGAAAATAAAGTTGTCCATAATTAAGATGGGTATATACTAACCCCCCCCCCCTTCCCCACAACTTGATTCAGAATTTATTTGAATTTAAACAATAGAAGTGGCAGCAGCAGATATAACAAGTAAACAGATTTTAGTTCAATTTTTAGTATATTTTTGAAACTGATTTAGTTACATTTGGAAAGTTATATTATTCATGTATTTCTCACTTAAACTTTGCTTTTCAAGCCTATAACTGTGTCAGTTTATTTTGCAGATGTATAACTTACGGTGCAGACGTCAACCTACACCAAACCTAAAAAAAAAAATTGGCAGATAGAAATGGGTTATCTGTTCAATGGATAAATAAGGAAAAAGGTATGCGTCAAATAATATTTAATGAGTTATTCCTTGCTAAGTCTTGGGAAAAGTTGTTGCCATTAATTGTCAGCATTCAATGTTACCTAGAGTATCATCAAATTAGCATAAACAGAAAATTTGAATTCATTAGCTTGCATACCAGGGCTAATCCAGGGTTCTATGAACAGGGGCTGCAGTGAGAGCAAGGAGTGTAGCAGTTGTGAGGTTAAATGGGGGTGGGCTGGGAAGCCTGATGCCCATATGTTTTTATTTGAATTATTTCCTAGCATTTGCATTGGCAGCCCAACAAATACCTAAGGGCCTCCCCTAGAAATGTTTTTTGTCATAATTAGACACTAGCTGTTATAGATGAAACTTTCTGGCATAGTCTGGCAGCCTAATATAGTTCAGAGAGAAAGTATCTTTTTATTAGTATTTTTTGACATCGACAAGAAATTTAATGGTGCAATTAAGAGCTCACCAAACCCAATGCAAATATTAAGTGAAATTGTCTTCAAATTGCAAATGCAGACTTAACCATGATAAATAATACTAAATTTGTAATTGGCTGCATCAGAAACTATGGTGTTCCAAAAGAAAAAAACTGAGTTACTGTACATCTTTGTGTGTGATCTAAAACTCTTCTGACTTTAAGACCATTTTCTTTTGTAAGGTAGAGGAGTCTTTGCAACAGAGGAAATATCCTCTGGAGAATTTCTCCTACAATACAGAGGGGATCTCACCAAGGAAAAATGCTGAAATAAGATGTCAGAAAAAAGTTGCAGACATAAACTACCTTTATTTCTTCATGCATAATGGACAAAATATCTGGTAAATTATCAATCAAACAATATTTTAACAGCTATTTATGACAATACAGGTTACAACTAAGACAGAAAACATCTTGCTACTAAATTTTTGGGAGAATATTTAGACATATATTACTGAGATCGATACCTCACTTATATCCAAAGTGGAAAAATCTTTGATGGAATATATGCTTCTGAGTATTTGCAAACAGGAAATAACAAATCACTTTTATGATACTAATAATTATACTCATATAAACTCATACTCAATACTTGTAATTTGTCTCTCTCCATCTTAGCTTTGGGGATTGTAAGTTTTTCAAAAATAAATTATGCCATGTTTAACAAACATTGCTGGATGTGGCACCATGAATGTTTAGAATAACTTTTTTGATGTTGTTTACTGAAGTTATACACTGCTTATAGAGCAAGATTGATTTTACAAGTTAATTCAATGTAAAACAGTCTTATTTTATATCTTTGCAGTGTTGATGCTACAAAGGAGGACAACTCCCTAGGAAGACTTGTCAATGATGACAAAAGGAATGCCAACTGCTTTATGAAGGTTGCAAAAGATGATATAATACCACATCTTTGTCTATATGCTAAGAAGAAAATACTACCAGGGGAGGAGATAACATATGACTATGGTGGTTATTGCCCTTGGAGAAAGAAGGTAACATTAAAATTTAATTAAAATGCTGTGAAATAACAATACTTTTTTATGTGTCTTACAAGTTCAACTCGCATTCACATTGATTGAGAAATTGTAAGCTTCAATAAGGCATGAATATAGACAAGAAATAAACTGAAACAGTGCGTGGCCAGTACAGTTTCCCGTACCATATATTTGCCAGCATTTATTAAGCATGCGTTAGTTGACCAGAGATGACACTTCTTATCGACCCTAACCAATTCAATAAAAGACAAGTAATGAGATATGCTCAAATACGGGAGTAATTTTCCATAAGGAAGGCAATTGGTGGTCCCGGGAACCCAGTGGTTAATTATTGAAAATACACATCTATAATATATCTCAATGTAATCTATATACCCTTAGCATATAAAATATATCAGAATGGGCATATTGAATCCCTCATATAACAGGTGAAAATATTCTACTGAACCCGTCCCATACCAAGCAGTTTTGAGGCTGCGAAACAAAGGATCGACCAGAAATATAGAAATAGCATAGTCTGAAGCAGTATCTATAAGCATTATATTTATTTCAATCAAGATCAATAATTCACTGATTGTACTTTTTGCAACTCAGGAGGAAATAAAAACTGTGGTACGTACTACAATATTTTGGTAAATTAATTTAAGACAATAATTATAGGTATGGGTATTAAACTATACAAGCTAGAATACACAATATATATACCATAAAAATATAAAATATATCAGAATGGGCATATTGAATACCTCATATGACAGGTGAAAATATTCTACTGAACCCGTCCCATACCAAGCAGTTTTGAGGCTGCGAAACAAGGATCGACCAGAAATATAGAAATAGCATAGTCTGAAGCAGTATCTATACGCTGTGGCAGCTATGATGATTTTCACACACATGATTCAGTGCATGGTACATTCAATTGATCACTGATCACTGATCACTGATCAAGATCACTGATTGTACTTTTTGCAGACAACTAACGAAGAGCACGAAACAGCAACTCGGGAGGAATTAAAAACTGTGGTATGTACTACAATATTTTGGTAAATTAATTTAAGACAATAATTATAGGCATGGGTATTAAACTATACAAGCTAGAATACACAATATATAAACCATAAAAATATATATCAGAATGGGCATATTGAATACCTCATAACAGGTGAAAATATTCTACTGAACCCGTCCCATACCAAGCAGTTTTGAGGCTGTGAAACAAAGGATTGACCAGAAATATAGAAATAGCATAATGTAGTCTGAAGCAGTATCTATACGCTGTGTCAGCTATGATGATTTTCACACACATGATTCAGTGCATGGTACATTCAATTGTTGGTCAGAATCGGGACATACATACAGTCAAATGTGGTGCAAACTGTAGATTTGCATTGTTTCACACAGATGATTTGACCATGGATAATTTTGTGGGGCTATGGTAAATTTCACAAACATGATTCAATAGGCCCTAGTACACTCTTTTTTAAATTGTATCTAAACAACGTCAGTTGTCGTAGCTGCATGTGAACATTATTATGCTATCATGTATTGGTCAGTCAAGACATTTAGGGCAGAGGTGCCATTCAGAAGCTGTGTATCCCACTTTGTCATCACAAGGTTCCTAGATCAAGCTACTGTCAGACTATACAGTAGGTTAATCCTCTTCAGCCATTGATTAGCATATATGGCCTAATACGGGGGAAATGTTCCATCAGATAAGAAAGGCAATTGGTGGTCCCCGGAACCGAGTGGTAACAATATTGATAATACACTCTTGTATGGATGCCAATTGTGTGGAAATTCTTGATCATTTTAATAACACACCCCAATATAGACAGGTCCTAAATCTCTAAGCATTATGTTTATTTCAATCAAGATCAATAATTCACTGAATGTACTTTTTGCAGACAACTAATGAAGAGCATGATGAAGTACCTCAGGAGGAAATGAATACTAAGAATTTAAGACAATAATTATAGGTATGGGTATTAAACTATACAAGCTAGAATACACAATAGATGTAATCTATATACCCTAAGAATATAAAATATAAGAGAATATGTATATTCAATCCCTCATATAACAGGTGAAAATATTCTACTGAACCCGTCCCATACCAAGCAGTTTTGAGGCTGCGAAACAAAGGATCGACCAGAAATATAGAAATAGCATAGTCTGAAGCAGTATCTATACGGTGTGTCAGCTATGATGATTTTTACACACATGATTTAGTGCATGGTACATTCAATTGTTGGTCAGAATCGGGACATACATACAGTCAAATGTGGTGCAAACTGTAGATTTGCATTGTTTCACACAGATGATTTGACCATGGATACTTTTGTGGGGCTATGGTAAATTTCACAAACATGATTCAATAAGCCCTAGTCCAATTTTTTTTAAACTGTATCTAAACAACGTCAGTTGTCGTAGCTGCATGTTAACATTATTATGCTATCATGTATTGGTCAGTCAAGACATTTAGGGCAGAGGTGCCATTCAGAAGCTGTGTATCCCACTTTGTCATCACAAGGTTCTTAGATCAAGCTACTGTCAGACTGTACAGAACATGAAGGTTAAAAACCCCCTTCAGCCATTGATGAGCATATGGCCAAATACGGGAAAGCTTCCATCATGCTAAAATACACAATATATTACTATATAATCTATAACCTAAGAATATAAAATATATCAGAATGGACATAGTCAATACCTCATATAACAGGTGGAATATTGTACTGTCTACTGAACCCGTCCCATATCAAGCAATTTTTAGGCTGCAAAACAAAGAATCGGCCAGAAATATAGAAATAGCATGGTCTGAAGCAACAGCTATTATGTTGATGGTCATGTCAATCATAGCATTGGAATTCCATATCACCCTGATAAAAAAAAATGGACAACTATATTCAGTTTTGCTTTCAGGTTCTGCATGAACTAGCTGTAAAGATGTTTGTATTTTGCTCTCCCATATCCATTCAATGAAATGGTTGACTCGGTACAGGAAGAGTCTCTTATGTTAGACAAATTCACTGATCTATGTTTAGGTTAGAAGCTGATCTTAGGACTGAACCTGTCTTGATGTCCTGGCCTAGTTGCGTGACCTATTCCTAGGGATTGGGGGTTGTTGTTTTTTCTGACACAATATACCTTTTTCTTGTTCTTAGAAAATTCATGTTTTTCTGTTTTAACATAACAAATAAAAAAAGGTGATTGTGAAAATAGTTTGATCTGTTATTTTGTTACATTTAAATGTCATTTTAAATATGTTTCATACTTACTTTGTTAATTTTATTCTTGTTTTAGGAAACTGCATGCAAATCAACATCAGTCTCATTCACAGGTGAGTTTTATTGTGTTCAATCCGAACAAATTGTTTCAAATACTTTTAGAGCCATTTTACTTTTATTGAACTCACTAATTTTTATCTAATTTTAACTTCATTTTCACTCTTTCAGAATCCCCAAATGGTGCATTATATTTTGATGCTGATCTGAGAAAATACCATCATTCACTTGGTAAGTGAAACAGCATTTAAATAGCCTTTTAATTGTTACCTATTAATTAACAAGTTTTCTTTATGTATTCTGTTAGATATTTTATGCTATATATATTTCATTATATTTTTATGCCGATCTGAGAAAAATGAAGCCTTTGGACTATTAATTTTTAATGAGAACACTCTCTTCATTGTCTTTATGACTTATCGATTTTCATTTTTAAATTGCCACAGATAACAACCCCAATGAGCCTGTGTTTTTGGATGAAATGACAGGGAATATGTACTCATATGGTGAGTTCAATTGACATGTTACCTGATTGTTTATTTAACCGACTGAATGCAAAAGTAACATTTTTGAATTTCTGTAATTACAAAATATTAAGATATTTCAGATATTTTTAGATATTGCTCTATCATGCCTATTTGGTATTGGCTAAACTTATTTACTGTAATAGGAATAGATGTATAATATCCAAAACTTAAACAATTATTCTTCATTTCAACAGATATTTGTACTGTATCCTGCCAAGAGGTAAAGTATATACAATTCTAATTTCCAGGGAAGAAATATTACCAAAATAAATTTTGTAGTATATTCTTACCTATTCTTGTCTATGAAAGGAGGTGGTCATTGAAGCATAACATAACCAAAAATAAAAATGTTACTTCCAATTTAACTTTCATGTAGGGAACATGTAAATTCACATGGTAAAATCAATACATGTTTTTTACAATTCAAATCGTGATTTCGGAACATATTCCACAGGCTTGTTTTGGTAAAAACTTCATCACATGAGTTATAAGGATTTGGAGAAGTTAACTTGAATAAATCCTAACTAAATGTTTTGACTCTGCTCCCACCCCCTCCCCCCTCCACAAAAAAAAGAGCCAAAAAATTCATACATTGCCATATATACAGCATCTCAACAAAAATGTGCTAAATTCATTTCCCCATAGGAATCCTACAATTTTTATCACTAATATGATACTAACATCAGAGGAAAATATTTAAAATTGGAATCTGTCAATTGATGATCATAGAAAAATAGGTTTTGTATCGAAATACACAAGAGATCAAAATAAGCAGATTTGTAGTAAATGCCCAAAGCTGTACATTCTAAGAATTGGCAGATACAGTATGTGCACGTTGTTGGTACAGACCATCAAAATGTGCTATAATGTACTTATGTTTATGTTTCTGAAATACACACTGATTAACTATCAATGTATGCATGATATAACATGCATGTCATACCAATTATCTTTGAGGTGTAAGAAACATACTTTTCCCAAATTCCATGTGGTTTCTTGTTCCACAGCAGAACCACACAACAAGTAAATTTGAAAGAGTATAACTGCTTCCAATCCTGGAGTTTCATTAACAAAGTATATATATATAAATTTATAAGTTCCTTCAATTTTGCTCTTCAAATAGTAAAATGCTATCAGTTAAACTAAATGCACCATTGCCTATTCTTTGATTCTATTTGTCCAGTAAGAAACTGTTCTTCCTATAACAAATAATATGCAAAAAGTGTTAATAGTTACCATAGGCCTGTATGCATTGCATCTATTGAATCCTTTGAAATACCAAAGGAGTATGTGCTGTAAATTTGCAAAAATGGCATAGAAATATTGTACTTGATCACAGTTTAATTTTAGTATTAAATCAATTTATTTGATTTACAGGAGTATCCTGAACTTCAACCAGTATTTGATAAAATGATGCAGCAAATAGAAGAACAGGTAAACAGTCTTGCATAAATTATAGGCCTATCTCAGTGAATGTTTCCCAGCTGTCTTGATGATGCATATCTACAAGTATTAATTATCAGGGGTACTGTTAATTAGCTAAAGACTAGACTTTTAAGTCGCCAAAATGAAAAGATCTAGTCGCCATGGCCACCAGAATATACTGTATGTGAAAGGTGTGATCAGATTATCTGTGTGAAACTAGAATCTGCAGTTTGCTCCACACATGATAGTGTCTATGGGTACCATTGGCTTACAATTGCAACTGATCAATGTACCAATGAATCACTGAGTTATATATTGTATATCAACAATGAATTTCTATGGTTTATTGATTCACTTTATTCTGCTTCTTGCAGACATCTGATGATGATAGTGACAAAGCTATCTACGAAGAAAATGATTCCAAGGTATGTACAGTACTACCCTTGCAATTAATTATTTCAAACCACACTTTTTCAAAAAACAATTGAGTCTCCTATTCCAGTTACAATGCAGATAAATAAATGGAATGGAAATATCACTATAACAATATGTATTGCAGCTGTCACCTGGAGAGTTATATATTGTATATCAACAATGAATTTATATGGTTTATTGATTCACTTTATTTTACTTCTTGCAGACATCTGATGATGATAATGACAAAGCTATCTATGAAGAAAATGATTCCAAGGTATGTACAGTAATACCCTTGCAGTTAATTATTTCAAACCACACTTTTTCAAAAAACAATTGAGTCTCCTATTCCAGTTACAATGCAGATAAATAAATGGAATGGAAATATGTATTGCAGCTGTCACCTAGAGAGTTCTATATTGCATATCAACAATGAATTTATATGGTTTATTGATTCACTTTATTCTACTTCTTGCAGACATCTGATGATGATAATGACAAAGCTATCTATGAAGAAAATGATTCCAAGGTATGTACAGTACTACCCTTGCAGTTAATTATTTCAAATCAATTGAGTCTCCTATTCCAGTTACAATGCAGATAAATGAATGGAATGGAAATATCAGTTGAACTTAATAAAGAACCATGATGGCATTAAATTTCATGCATGAGAAGAGTTAAGGCAATCTGAGTGAATCTCATAGTATATACCAGAACATATATATAGAGAGGCAATATTTCATCAGTATGAAGAATTTCTTTCTCACCAATAAATGGAGACCTATTAAAGTAGAATCATGAAGCAAACAAACATACCCTTAACTACCTTTAAGTATTAGGCATTAGTGTTGTATTACTGTAGTTCCACTAAAATTAGATCAAAATAATAGTCCTTATATTCTTCATAGAAAAAACATAAGGAAGCGGTACATATATCCTCCAATCTAAATTATCTGTATGAAATGATGGAAGTCTGCAGTTGCACCACAACTGACAGTGAGTATGGGTACCATTGACCTACAACTGTATGCTAGTACAATGCATGCATGTGTGTCGCTCAAGAGTATGCATAAAAAATCGTGTGTGGAAGTAGTGTTACATATAGGATATTAAAAAATAGTTGATGAGATTTTCATGTCATGGTCTGTCAATTAAACCCAACTTCTGTTTGTATAGGAACAAAGCACACTAGTGTCAGTGGCGTAACTCTCATGCTCTCGGGGGGGGGGGGCAAACCTCCAGGCACCCGGGCTAAGGGGCAACCAGGCCTGGATACCCTTTCAACACGATAATACTTTGTTTGCATGGCTATAATGGCTTAGGAAGAGAAGTAGAAACCTTGACCCACTTTACGCTTTTCACCCTATAAATATCAAAACCTTGAAAAAAATCCAAAATTTATAAGCATTATGATATGGTCAGGTCACAATCAGGGCCTATCAGTAGACTAGCAGCGAGTGACGAATCTTTGAAAGTACAGAAATTCACAATCATTTGTAAGTTACAATCATTTGTAAGTTACAATCATTTGTAAGTTACAATCATTTTTAAGTGGCTATATGGCTTTCAAAACCAAAATTAATTTACTGTGCTGCACCATGCACACCATAGGTCAGAGGCGTCCCAATCCGTCACTTTTGCACTGGGCACCCCAACCCAACGTTACGCCACTGTGTAGTGGTTAGTAACCACCATTTATTCCATTTTAGCACAAAACATACACAAGATTAAGCAAATATCATATTTACTCTAATTGCATAGATTTAGCATACAGTCTCCTACTATATGACAGTCTGTATACAATATGTATGTGAGTGCCCAACTTAATTTAGTGAGGTGCAAATTCCAATTTTTATTCTTCAGATTACCACAGGTTGATTGAGGTAATTGACCAATCAGCATTTGCGACACCCACAATAGGATTTCACTCCACAAAAATCTACACATGAATTAACAAATTGACAAATTAATAGCATTTCTCCATAGCGTTAGATTGTAGTTCAATGAAATAAGTTTTTTGCGGGCTGCAATTTATTCACACAAAAAGTTTGTGTTTTCAGAATTAAATTTGATTAGAAAATCTTTGAAACAGTGGCCCCATCAGAGCAAACATGTCCCAACGATTGGTACCTTGACACCTGTTTTTACTACAAAGCAAAAACAACAACACACGGAGTGTTTACGTTCAGTCACAGTTGTTAAACAATAACAGGAATTCACGTTCTTGTGTAACGACATGACATGGCATTTTGTCGCAATCAGGGATGTTCTTGGCCCCTAACTATAGTCACTTTACATGTACCTGATTTGGAAATCAATATTAACATAGTCCTAATACATGCACATGGTTTTGTGTTTGTCTTAGCCCAGTGGCACTTCTATTAGATTGAATATGGCATTTGCCACTTTTAAAAAAACATGCATAAAGTTACTGGACATTTTTTTCAAAGCTAACAAAATAACTAGATTATTGCACTACAGTTGGTATTCTAAGACTGTCATGCCAAAAAGTAAGATATTATATACCGATTCCCTAGAAACTCTATGGAAAGCAGTGGCGGATCCAGGATTTCTGAAACGAGGGGCCCTCTTAATTTTCGCAAGGGGGTGGGGGGACCCGCTGGTCCTGCCCTTGGAAAGTTATGCATAGCTTGCCATTTGAGATGCATTATACAGTACATGTAGTTCAAGGAAATTCTGTATTTGTATTAAATTTTCATGTCTTTTTACATTAGATTCCAAAAAGGCTAAGGCAACTTAGATAATTAAGAAGCTACTCTAAAGATGATGCTGTCGAAAGTGATTTTGTACCATTTGATGAAGAAAGCGACACCTCTTCAGAAGAAGATGCTAACACATCAGATGAAGGCTATGCTGCTGATGAGAATCAACCCAGTACTAGTAATAAGGTATGTGTATTATCAACAGAGTACACTGCCCCAGAGGAAAAATCAAAAAGAGCTTGGAACAGACAACACTACTGCATCTACTGTGAGAAAACTGTTGTACAAATAGCACGACATTTCAAAACTCATCATTTTGATGAATCATTGGTGATTAAGGCCTTAAATGAACCTAAAAAGTCAAAGGAACGAAATGCCATTTTTGAAGAATTAAAAAAAAGGGGAACCATGCCCACAATATAAAAGTCTTCAAAGAAGGTAAAGGTCAACTTTTGGTGTATAAAAGACCACAAATGGGGCTACTGGATGCAGAGGATTTCATTCCTTATCCAGATTGTCACGGATATTTTGCAAAAAGATCTCTCTGGAGACACCAGAAAAATTGCACCTCGGAATCTAAAAATGAAAGTAAACAAACCTTGGGCCTTCGGAGAGCTGCCAGAGTACTGCTTCCCACAAAGGCAGACTGCAGTTCAAAACTGCAGAACATACTTGCAGGTATGAAGGCTGACAATATTGTATTAACAATACGTGCAGATCCTTGGTTATGCAAATTGGGGGAACACTACATCAATGACAGCCCAAATGCACACTACATTGTATCAGATAGGATGAGATCTGTTGCACGTCTTCTTCTCGAGACCCAAAAGCTAAATTGTGCCATAAAATCAGCTAAAGATTTAGTAAATCCATGCGATTTTGATCATGTAATTTCAGGTGTGAAGGGCTGCTGTGGGTTTGACGATGCATCGCAAATGTTTGCCACACCATCATTGGCTAAAAAGCTAGGTCAAAGCTTAAATGTGTTGGCAGATAAGTATTGCAGATAAGTATTGCAGAAGCAATAAAAGCTGCAGATGCTTCACAAGAGAACATGACCGAGCAATTCTTAAAGCTTAAGAAATTGCAGTGGAACAAGAAAATTGCCACTAAAATCTACAAACAGCAAAGCAAACAAAAGTTGCAAAAGCCCCCTAAAATACCACTAACAGCTGATACTGTGAAATTGTATCAACTATTATCATGTAACATAAAAGAGACAAAAGAAAGTTTGAAAACAGAGGTAACAACATCGCTATGGAGGGAGTTGGCCTCACTAACTCTTACACAACTGATAATGTTTAACAGACGTCGACCTGGGGAAACCCAGAATCTTAAACTGGAAGATTACAAACAACAAACAGGGCCAAAAAAAAGACTTTGAAGATGAGATATATGATTCACTTCCAGTAGCACAAAAATTGCCTCAAAAAGGCTAAGCCTAATAATGACAATGGGTAAGCGAGACCGCGGTGTTCCAGTAATGCTAACCCCCAACATGAAAGATTCAATAGAAATACTGAACAACGCTAGGGAACTTGCTGGTGTTGATCCCCAAAACCCTTACATCTTTGCATGCCCATCAGGGGAGTCTCTACAGCCTCTTCTTGGATATGATTGCCTGCATAAATATGCACAACAGTGTGGGGCTCAAAATCCTGAGCGCCTTACAGCCACAAATATGAGGAAGCATCTTGCTACCTTGTCACAAATTTGGAATCTTTCTGAATCAGAATTAGAACAACTGGCTAATCACTTGGGGCATAACATTAGTGTTCACAAAGAATACTACCGCCTTCCACAAGATGTGATATTTCTTGCGAAAGTCGGCAAACTGTTACTTACTGCTGAAAAGGGCCATATTCATAAGTATGAAGGAAAAGCTTTGGCAGATTTTGAAATAGATAATAAAGAACTCTTGTCAGATAGAGAAATGTCTGATGAGAATGAAAGTGAGATAGATGAAGTTGAAACTCAAGAAATACCTGATAGCCAGGCTCATACAACTGTCAATACAAAGTACAAAAAGAGAGTAATATCCTCAAGAACAAAATGGAGTAAACATGAAGAAAAGGCTGTCATGAATGACCCACAGCTTAAGAAAGCCATCAAAACCATGCATCCTCCTGCATACAAAGCATGTCATGATGCAAGAGAAAACAATGCCTGTTTGCAAAATAGGTCAATTACACAAATCAAATCCAAAGTTTGGAACATTATACAGAAAAAATTTAAAGCACAGTTACAAAAGGAGCATTAGGACCTTTACACTTAACCAGTTTCCAGGGTTGTATTCTTCTTTGTCCAAGTGTGATGTCAGACAAGCCATATTGAGAGAAAAAAGTAAACTGACATTGTGTTCCCTATTTGAATCTAAATTGTGATAAAGAATGGTCTGTTCTAGATAACATCTTAATCTCAAATTCAATGCCTGGATTCTGGATTGTATACACACCATCTCTTCCATTTAAATAGCCTGTGTTGTACATTTGTTAGTGATATATAACCAAGAGGTATATTTTCAAGTCAGCTACTGTACAGTAGTGTAGTAAATAATAGCTGAGCAAAATGTGCAACAAATAATGAGACATATATAGCTTGAAGATTACCATGTTGTATTCTATATCACAGTATGGTACAAATGGGATAAATTAGCATGTTGAAAACACTACAAATTCGCAACAGTATAATGCTTCTTACTGATTTGCCATTGTAATAGTTGATGATACTGGAAAATGTGAACAAACAATTACTCATTACTGCCAGCGAATTTATTCAGAAAAATCTTCACACTCCAATATTAAGGATATCACACACCCTTGCATATTGCCTAATTATAACATCATGATGCATGGTTGCACCAAGTGAGCTTTCATGCATTAATTGGGAGCTACAGTATTCAATACAGTTTGCACTTATTTGTAAGGAGTCTGATGTCAATACTGGAAATGCTTGGAGGAATCAAACATTTAATGCTGCATGATTGCATAACCAAGGATCTGCATTGTTATACTAGTACAATATTGGCAGCCGGCCTATACAAATACAATTTATATAAAAAACTATAAAAAAGGAATGAAAACCTGTCAGAAATACTTCCAGCCATTAATGACATGATAATAAGATTTTATTCTGAAATATAAGATACAACATTATTTTTAATTAGTGTCTGATTATCAAAAATTTAATTCTACCAATACTGATCGATCACGAACTGATCTTTTTCGGTTTCATGGGTTGGATCACATTTGGAAAAGAGGGGTGGGAATTTGGAGTAGAGAGATGCCTCACTAACATACCATATGATGATGAAACAACATATTTTTGATCAATTTGCCTTTTTATTGTTTTTTTGGTTTAATTTATATGAACTTATATGCAGTATTGACATTTACTTTCATACATGTACATGTACTCTATTATGCCACATACAGTACACCAGAAAAGTACTGTAAGGAGGAGGTCGACCATGACCTCTGAATCTGTCCTAGCAGCTAACTTTACCAGTGAAATAGCATTGCAACAAGGAATTTGAACCGTTAATAATTATACAATCTACATTTTCACTAAAAATTTTACATATATTCATGGATTGAAACTCTACAATTAACAATGAAATTCAATATTTGTAAATGTCTTTGTATGCATATACTGTAGATTTGTACATTTTCAATAAAAAGTCCTTTTACCATGCTGTCAATATTAATTCGAACAACCAAGATAGCATTCACATAACAATATTTGTATGTTTAAACTTCAACAGTTAAAGTTAAACAGTTGATTACATTTTTATAGTTAATCACACATTATTATTCTACTTGTTAAATGAATTCAAATTGTGTATTCTGTTCTTTTTATAGATGTTTCTCATTGTTTCTCTGTTTACACATTATTGAAAATACCAAATTTAAGTACTGAAATGAGTGCTGAATATCACAAATGTCAGTGCAATGTTTTTTAAATCATGTAGATTTTGTAATGTTAGTTTTGTACAAACTCTTGGAAAAAGTAATTTCTATGTCCCACAATATGATTAGGCAATCAATGTTGGATACATATTTTAAAGTCAATGCATGTGTATTTTATGCATTAGTAAATTAGTTAATTTCATGAAAAGGCAATATGCTACTCAATATATTTACTGTAATTTCATTAACATTTTAATTGACTTTTCTACTGATTCTGGAGAAAATGAAGCCCAGACATCCATGGTAATAATTGAGAATGTACTACAGATGAAGTCTTGCTAAGGGGGTGGATCCAGAAGTTTATTTTGGGGTCCCCCATCCATAGTTCAATTTAGCAGTGCCAGGTTTAACAGGGATGCAATTAAACTAGAATCCTGCATTTAAATACTGAAACATTACTTTAATGTGATAAAATTCAATGCTTAATGATTTATATATGTTAATTGTGTGCCACACTTCGAAAAAGAATAATTCAATATTTTACAATATTATTGGAAATGTGGCAAAGTCAATATAAAATTTGAGTCTTGCATTTCATTATGTACAAAGTTTGAACTCATTCAGTCACGTAAATATCATTTCAGCATTGATTATATACTTTATGATAGTGCAAATTTAAGATTTGTTTGAATGTAGTAGTACTTAATTAATTTTGTTGAGTAGAAATGGCTTATTAACTTGAGGGTATATAGATCCAGTGAGGAGCATTTTTTATCAATTTTTTTATTGCTTCTTAGTGTCAATTTATATGAACTTTATGCAGTATTGTCATTTACTGGCATTTCATACCCCATTACACAGTACACCAGAAAAGTACTGTGAAGATCAGCTCAACCATGCTCTCTAGATCTGCCCTTGCAGCTAACTACCACTGAACTGTAACCATGATTGAACCATTGACTGTTGTATCACACATATTACATTTTATTGAAATTTAATAACTCTAACATCTGCTTTTTTCACTTAATTTGTACATATATATTCATGCATTTAAGCACTAAAATTAACAATTAAATGTTTTGAATTTATGTAGATTCAATGAAATTCATCAATTTATATTACATTTTCAATAAAAAATGTCCAGTGACAGTACATCTTGTTGTCAATATTAATTGTAACAATCAAAATTGTACCACTCACTTGAACAATATTTCTATTTTTATACTTTGTTTAACAGTTGAGTTATTTTAGTTAATTAATCCTTTCAGGTTGACATTGTATTATTCTGCTTGTTATTAAAATTGAAAATTGTAAATTAACAATGAAAAAATGTGTTCTTTTCATTTCTGTTCCAGTGTATAAAAATGGTGTTAAGGTCAACTATGAACTAGTGCTGGCCTCAATCAGCTGTTAAATGAGATGATGGGATATAGCCACCATCCCAAATCTGGGTTGTTCACCTTGCATCTAAGATATATTAAGATACAGTATCACCTAGTTGGCTATCAGCTAGGAAAATGCTAGTGGGATGATTTCATTTGGTATATTTTATTGAGCATTGTTTTATTCAAATCAATTGCAATGGTGTTATTAAGGGATATATTGTCTAGCACATTTGTGGTTGTGTTGTCATCATTGCCACTTATACTACAATGTTAATAGGATTACTACGATACTTTGTATGAAATTTGTTTGAAATTATAGCATTAAACATTACAACATAATTAGAAGCTGTGCTGTAATTTAGAATCTATACTCGAAAATGGCACTAATTGACTTACTTTCAGCATGGCCTATGTTTTTCACATCAAGCACACCGATATAGAGTTAGGCAAGGGTGGAAACAGGGGGGGGGGGCAATTGCCACTCCTTCACGATTTTGGGTTCAGACACTTGGACACTCGGGACCTAGAAATGGACAGTCTGGACTTAGAAATGGACAGTCTGGACCTGAAATTGGACGCTCGGGACCTAATAGTAGACAGTCGGGACCTAATGAATAATGGACAGTCTGGACTTGATAGCTTATTCCTCCTGTCTCAGAAACGGACCCCTAGGTAAAACTTTAAAGTGCCCTCATTACAGGAGTAAACGACTTGAAACAAGTTTAAGATCATCACTTGATAGTACGCATCGAGTTACATCACGACACCAATTTATGTCCCGAAAAGTATGTCGAATATGCTAACCCTAGCTAACCCACATTTAACGTAAACACGTAATGAATGTTATGATAACGTACCCGTTACTCCTCAAATCTCTCCATGTCGAGACGTGTCAATTTCGTAGTGTAGTACAGTAGAAGTTTCCAACTTCCTATTGAAACCACCTAGCGCATAGTCACGACTAGGCTATCAGGTGCTACAAAATGCAACTGTGCTTAAAATGTCGGAACATCGAACATTATTCATTATTCGGAGCGCGTTAGCGCTTGTACCTTCGCTGGGGTTTTATCCTACCCCTTTTCCAACTTACTAACGCGTTTGTATTGGTAATTCACCCAAAAAGTAGAGAGAGAGGCTTATTCCATGGGATCGCTCACGTAGTCGACAGCTCGTTGCAGCAAACGTTGAGCTTACACGTGTCAATCCAGGTGACTGCTCGCCCCCCCCCCCCTCTCATAACAAATATACAGCGCGGGTATATCTTCTTGGCAGTTTGCCAAGGTACTAAAAAGGCTTCGTTTTCCTGGCACTTTGCCAAGTTTCGAGAACGTTGTCTTCCTGGCAGTTTGCCAAGGTACTACGAGACTGTACTAGAATCGCTTCAGTTTTGCGCATTTTGACATGCTCTGGAGGGGGTTCCACAAGCGTTTTAAACAAGAAAACACAAGTAAGGTTTCAAACCTAGACATATGGCGATGAATTATAATGAGAGAGAAGTATAATTAGCGAGGAGAATATGACCCATGAATGCCCAGGAAATCTATGTCATGTCCTGGTTTCTGCTGGTACTCGTTAAACACACATTTGGGATGTGTAGTGATAAATGGTGTAGCGATTGCAGTGTCTTTCCGCAATTGATTCGAACCTGTCGTTGCAGCTCAAGCTGCTAGTTCCGGGGGGCAACACTCCCCTGATGAAAGAGACTTTTCCCCCTCTTGGAAGCTGGATTAACTTTGAGGCTGGGGATAAGTATATCTCCGTTTGACGTGGGAACCTCGCTCGGGTCGGCTTTCTTTTCGGATTGGGCGTTTGCCCTTACTACCCCGTTCTGGGGGCCCAGCAGTTGTTGATCTCATCGGTTCCCGGCTCCGGGACCGGCTCCTGGGATCCGGAGTGGAACCTCGGTTCCGCACTCCCTGTGAGGTCTCGACGGACCCGGGCCCCCGGAGCCCATCTCGGTGTGCGTACCTAGCCGGGTACCACTCCCCTCGACCTGGACATTCTGTCCGTTCCGGTCGGAATTTCAAATGGGCTATTTATTGGCCTTGAGCCTTGCCTCCCCCCTTGGTCATAGAATCCGGACGGTGCCGGGACCTTGGGGGCAATATCTCTTTCTCCTCTCTCTCTCTCTCCTCCGGCCTCTCTCGCCGGACTCGGGCTCCCGGAGCCTATCTTCCTCAAAATAACCCCCCTATCATCCCAGGGAGGGATCGCACCCCAATTATTGTACCATTGTGGACAGCAGACACCCTAGTGGTGTTACCCTGTCAACATGGGCTCAAAAGGGCCTGGCTCCTGTGCGTGGTAAGGCCTGCAAGGTCCAAAAGCGGGTTTCCTCCACTCTAACGTTAAATTATTGACTTATTTCGGGGGTTTTCACAAAATAGCCCCCCTATCACCCTTGGGAGGAATCGCACCCCCAATAATTGTACCATTTTGGACAGCAGACACCCTAGTGGGGGTACCCTGTCAAAATGGGCCCAAAAGGGCCTGGCTCCTGTGCGTGGTAAGGCCTGCAAGGTCCAAAAGCGGGTTTCCTCCACTCTAACGTTAAATTATTGACTTATTTCGGGGGTTTTCACAAAATAGCCCCCTATCACCCTTGGGAGGAATCGCACCCCCAATAATTGTACCATTTTGGACAGCAGACACCCTATTGGTGTTACCCTGTCAACATGGGCTCAAAAGGGCCTGGCTCCTGTGCGTGGTAAGGCCTGCAAGGTCCAAAAGCGGGTTTCCTCCACTCTAACGTTAAATTATTGACTTATTTCGGGGGTTTTCACAAAATAGCCCCCCTATCACCCTTGGGAGGAATCGCACCCCCAATAATTGTACCATTTTGGACAGCAGATACCCTATTGGTGTTACCCTGTCAACATGGGCTCAAAAGGGCCTGGCTCCTGTGCGTGGTAAGGCCTGCAAGGTCCAAAAGCGGGTTTCCTTCCTATATCTCTAATGTTAAATTTTGTATTTTTTCGGTTTTCTCGGAATAACCCCCCCTATAACCCCAGGGGGGATCGCACTCCCAATTATGTTACCATTTTGGACAGCAGACACCCTAGTGGTGGTACCCTGTCAAAATGGGCCCAAAAGGGCCTGGCTCCTGTGCGTGGTAAGGCCTGCAAGGTCCAAAGCGGGTTCCCTCCGTATACTCTAACGTCAAATTATTGACTCATTTCGGGGGTTTTCACAAAACAACCCCCCTATCACCATTGGGAGGAATCGCACCCCCAATTATGGTACCATTTTGAACAGCAGACACCCTAGTGGTGGTATCCTGTCAAAATGGGCCCAAAAAGACCAGGCCCCTGTGCGTGGTAAGGCCTGCAAGGTCCAAAGCGGGTTCCCTCCGTATACTCTAACGTCAAATTATTGACTTATTTCGGGGGTTTTCACAAAACAACCCCCCTATCACCCTTGGGAGGAATCGCACCCCCAATTATTGTACCATTTTGAACAGCAGACACCCTAGTGGGGGTACCCTGTCAAAATGGGCCCAAAAGGGCCTGGCTCCTGTGCGTGGTAAGGCCTGCAAGGTCCAAAAGCGGGTTTCCTCCACTCTAACGTTAAATTATTGACTTATTTCGGGGGTTTTCACAAAATAGCCCCCCTATCACCCTTGGGAGGAATCGCACCCCCAATAATTGTACCATTTTGGACAGCAGACACCCTAGTGGGGGTACCCTGTCAAAATGGGCCCAAAAGGGCCTGGCTCCTGTGCGTGGTAAGGCCTGCAAGGTCCAAAAGCGGGTTTCCTCCACTCTAACGTTAAATTATTGACTTATTTCGGGGGTTTTCACAAAATAGCCCCCCTATCACCCTTGGGAGGAATCGCACCCCCAATAATTGTACCATTTTGGACAGCAGACACCCTAGTGGTGGTACCCTGTCAAAATGGGCCCAAAAAGACCAGGCCCCTGTGCGTGGTAAGGCCTACAAGGTCCAAAAGCGGCTTTCCTCCGTATACTCTAATGTTAAATTATTGACTAATTTCGGTGTTTTTTCACAAAATAGCCCCCCTATCACCCTAGGGGGGATCGCACTCCAAATTATGTTACCATTTTGGACAGCAGACACCCTAGTGGTGGTACCCTGTCAAAATGGGCCCAAAAAGACCAGGCCCCTGTGCGTGTAAGGCCTGCAAGGTCCAAAAGCGGGTTTCCACCGTATACTCTAATGTTAAATTATTGACTAATTTCGGTGTTTTTCACAAAATAACCCCCCTATCACCCTAGGGGGGATCGCACTCCAAATTATGTTACCATTTTGGACAGCAGACACCCTAGTGGTGGTATCCTGTCAAAATGGGCCCAAAAAGACCAGGCCCCTGTGCGTGGTAAGGCCTGCAAGGTCCAAAAGCGGGTTTCCTCCACTCTAACGTGAAATTATTGACTTATTTCGGGGGTTTTCACAAAACAACCCCCCTATCACCCTTGGGAGGAATCGCACCCCCAATTATTGTACCATTTTGGACAGCAGACACCCTAGTGGGGGTACCCTGTCAAAATGGGCCCAAAAGGGCCTGGCTCCTGTGCGTGGTAAGGCCTGCAAGGTCCAAAAGCGGGTTTCCTCCACT
Organism: Apostichopus japonicus; assembly: GCF_037975245.1. Lineage (NCBI taxonomy): Eukaryota > Metazoa > Echinodermata > Holothuroidea > Aspidochirotida > Stichopodidae > Apostichopus > Apostichopus japonicus. The sequence goes on from NC_092577.1 coordinate 24,461,280, forward strand.
CTAACGTTAAATTATTGACTTATTTCGGGGGTTTTCACAAAATAGCCCCCCTATCACCCTTGGGAGGAATCGCACCCCCAATAATTGTACCATTTTGGACAGCAGACACCCTAGTGGGGGTACCCTGTCAAAATGGGCCAAAAAGGGTCAAGACCCTGTGGGTGGTAAGGCCTGCAAGGTCCAAAAGCGGCTTTCCTCCGTATACTCTAACGTTAAATTATTGACTAATTTCGGTGTTTTTCACAAAATAACCCCCCTATCACCCTAGGGGGATCGCACTCCAAATTATGTTACCATTTTGGACAGCAGACACCCTAGTGGTGGTACCCTGTCAAAATGGGCCCAAAAAGACCAGGCCCCTGTGCGTGTAAGGCCTGCAAGATCCAAAAGCGGCTTTCCACCGTATACTCTAATGTTAAATTATTGACTAATTTCGGTGTTTTTCACAAAATAACCCCCCTATCACCCTAGGGGGGATCGCACTCCAAATTATGTTACCACTTTGGACAGCAGACACCCTAGTGGTGGTATCCTGTAAATTGGGCCAAAAAGGGTCAGGCCCCTGTGCGTGGTAAGGCCTGTAAGGTCCATAAGTGGGTTTGCTCCCGATACTATAATGTTAAATTTTGTATTTTTTCGTTTTTTTCTCAAAATAACCGCCCTATCACCCTTGGGAGGAATCGCACCCCCAATTATTGTACCATTTTGGACAGCAGACACCCTACACTGTTAAAAATTTCTGTAAATTTACAGTTAATTCCTGTCGATTTTTACAGAAAAAGCCGGTTTTCTATATTTACATGTAAACGTCTGTTATTTTAACAGACGTTTTCTGTACAGCAAGTGGTTTACACAAAATTGTAGTATTTTTCCCTCCAAAGAAAATTTACAGGAAAATCCTGTAAAATTTTCCAGAATATGTCAGTTTTTAATATTTACATGTAAAATCTGTGATTTTTACAGACGTTTTATGTTACAGCAAGTGGTTTACAAAAAATTGTAGTATTTTTTCCTGCAATGAAAATTTACAGGATAATTCTGTAAAATTTTCCAGAATATGTCAGTTTTTTATATTTACATGTAAACTTATGTGATTTTTACAGACGTTATATGTGTCATGTACTTTACAGAATTATTTTTTTTTTTTTTTTTGCAATCTAATGCATGTAAATTGGAATTTGAAGAGTGTTATACGAAAATATACTTGAAGGTGGAACACGTTACCAATATACAATGGTATAGGCTACAACAAAATCCATTGTGCAGTAACATTACCGTTTGGCAAAGAAAAGAATGAAATCCAACCATGAAGCTATTACCGATAGCTCCATGATCCAACCCACAATTACCAGTTAACTTTGTCCCTACAGTCGTTTTCTGCCTTAGTGTTACATTTGAGCAACAACCCCCACCCCCGTGAGGCTCATCAATGACCCTTAATTGTCCAGCGAACGAAACCAATGTAAAAGGTAACTTTGAAGGGTCTGTAGGTCAAATATGTGAAATCTAACCATTTAGAGTTTTAGAAACGAATTATTTGTAAATGCCTAACGTGTTAACTAATGAAAACATAATTTTACAATAGATGGTACTGTTCCAATTGGTTTACCGTTTGTTTAAGGAGTATACAACTTCCGAAATCCTATCAAAACAATTACTGCTGTGAGCTGCCAAGAATACAATGCCCAGCCTTCAAGATGTGGTCTAATTTATTGTTGTTTTATGTTAACTTGTATTGTCAGTAAAACATGAACCGATGACAATTCCGTGTGCTCAATGTACGATCACTGGGTCACACACATGCAGCTATTTATAGCTAAATGGGTCACCGAACGTATCAAAATGTTGTTCAATATGTCTAGTACAGCAAATGTCATTTCATTCATCTGAACCGCCCCCCCCCTTCAACCCCTCCTCCCATTCGACCCAGCCGGTCTAGCTCGATTATTGGCGTCAACGTGTCTGTAACAGCTATGACGTCTCGCGCACAGGCGGGAATTCTTTTGATACATTCTGGGCGGCTGCCGTTGGCTTTCCCGGAAAACTTGGCTACCCGTGGCTATACCCTATCAACTTTTGCTGCAATGAAGATTCATGTGACTAGGTATCACCGCCATCTTCAAAAGCAAACAGCAGTTGCAGCAAAACTTCAGTCAGTTAACCTGTCATTGATTTGTATGTATGAAATCTGTCAAAAAGAACTCACAGATCTGTCCTCATATTTGGCACACTTAAAAGCACATATAAGAAAAGAACAAGTTGTATCTTGACCATATAAGAAGTGCAAAAGAGATTTTTCAAAAACCAGTTCATTTACAGCACATTTGTCACGTTGTCACAGAAACTGGGGAGCTGTAAACATTTTGGATAAATACAAACTTTCTACTCGTGATCATTGCTCTTTGGATCAAGATATACCTCTAGACACTAACTGCTTTGATGTGTCTACAGAGACTGATAGATTTGTCATTGAAAATGACATAAGCTGTGATTTCGAAAACAGTAACAATTGCCAAGGTAGGGTGCAAGAAACAGGTCAGTCTAGGCTTCAATTCCAACAAAATTTTGCCTTGTTTCTTCTGAAACTTCAGGCAAAACAACTTGTTCCATCACAAACAATTCAAATGATTGTTGAGGAGCTTCAAACTATTCACAGTTTATGTCAAAAATTGAGAGATGAGGGTTTAGCAGAAGAACGTATCAAATGTGTAGCCGATTATATGAATGAGATAGATGCATGGATTGCTATTGATACAGTAGTTGTAAAGGAAAACTCAGAACGCAGCACTGTAGAAAAGAGTAATTTACTATAAATCAGCATTCAAGTTTGTTGCTCCAATTGCAATATCACTAGGGAGAGATTCAGCACAAAAAATGCATTACTATCATTACATTCCAATCAAGGAGAGCATTCAATTGCTCCTTTCGGATGATTTTGTCAAAGTAGGCATCACAGTGAAGACTCATCTGTTCTTACTGACATAGTGGATGGTACAGTTTTTAAAAAAAAATAGTTTGTTTCAAAGTTGTGAAAGATCCTTGTCCATCATTCTCTATGAAGACTCATTTGAAATTGTAAACCCACTTGGGTCGGCAAGAATAAAACACAAAATACTAGCAATGTACTTTACACTTGGAAACACCCAACCTGAGTACAGATCTGTTGTTGATGCAATGCAGCTTGTGTTTTTTGTAAAGAAGTTGATTTTAAGGTCTTTGGGCAGCAGAAGGTTTTTGAGAGAGTGATAAATGATTTGAAAACATTAGAGGAAGTTGGAATAGAAACAAGTGACGGGGTGGTCTGGAAAGGTGCGCTGTCTTGTATATTAGGGGATAATTTAGGTTCCCATTGTATTGGGGGTTTCATTGAGAGTTTTTCAGGAACTAACATGTGCCGCTACTGTTTAATAACTTCACATGACTTCAAATGTAATGCACCATATGCTGTTGGGAAGCCTAGAACCAAGGAGGAGTATGATTCTTGCATTGCACACCTTGAAGATCATGAAGAAAATCATCATCAAGGAATTAAATTTAATTCATGTTTTAATTCTTTGAGGTATTTTCATGTGTGTGCACCTGGTTTGCCATCATGCCTGGGACATGACTTGTTTGAAGGAGTTGTTGATTACGATGTAGCCATGTTTATTCAATACTGGATTAAACAAAAACATTGGTTCACATATGCAGATTTGAATATAATGTTGGTACAGTTTAAATTTCAAGGATGCGATGCAAACAATAAACCTGCATTTGTAAATTTATCAGGTAACCGCTTAGGTGGTTTTTTTGAGGAATGGAGAGGTGAAAGGGGAGGTTAAGAAGTAAGTTACAAGAGGAGATGGAAAAATTTCTAAATAGTAAGTACATGTGATACACAGAAGTTTCTCTTATTGTCTAAGACAGTTGCTGGTACCACAAATTGAATAAGGAAACTGGTCTCATAGTACATCATTAGCATTTTTGTAATTCTCTAAAGAAAATTTTCTGGGTTAATTATTAGTATTATACATTAGATTTGAATTTTTTTTAAAGCAGTTTTCAAGTAGTGAGCAAATAGAAAACACTAGGTCAAACTAATGAAATGATACACCACATACCCAAACTAAAATATTTATCAACAAGAAAAGAGGAAACCCTTCTTTTCAATTCAAATTAAACATAGAACGTACGTTCTATGTTGTTTGTAGAGTATGTTGAAGTTCATATGAGAGTATGACAAGGCTAAAGGTCACCTTGAAAAACAACCACTATGGGTTAGTATGGGGTACAGTACCTCTACTCTGGGATCATACTTGGCCCCCACTTTGGGGTCCAAATAAGCGGGCACTACGAAAATGTCTGCAGTGACCAAATAATGCCATTGACGCAACAATTTGATATGTATGAGTGTTACTTTGCCCCAAAAACACTTGTATACCAATAATCAACAAAAATTGCCCCAATAATTTCACACTTTGGCTATACTGATTGAAAGATGCAGAGAACTGTGGAAATGGCTTGCTTTCCATACTGTATAAGAATACACCTCGACAACTTAACAAACTATGAAGCACGCCTTGTCCGATGCTTATGCACAAGGTCCATATGGCATACGGTACGGTGTGTACATGTGTACAAAGCCATTGCCTACAGGTAGGGGCCCCTCAGAATGCTGGTGCCCCTCAAAATGTAGGTGAACAAATATTATTGGCTAGAAAAAAAACTGAACCTGTCATGAACTTTTTATTATACTTTTTAGATAGGATATATGTATGATGAATTTAAAATTGCCAACAACTCAAAAATTATTTTATAGTTTCCAAAAAAATATATGGGTACAATCATCTATTTGCTTACCGTGCATCTAAAATTTGCTATTAATTGAAGTGTAGCTTCTTGGCACTGCATCAAAAACGGAAAACTAGGGGGTAATTTACATTGCAAAATTACCTGTTTGTAGAATGATGATCAGTGAAATATAGCACTTTGTACGTAACTTGATATTTTTGAAAACATCATTACTTGATCAGAATCAGCATTTTGAGGGGCATTAAACCAGCGTTTTGAGGGTCAATAAAAACAAATATGAAAAATTAATAAATCCATTACAGGGTAATATCAAAACTGTATTTTTACATGAAACATATAATTTTACACTAACAACACCAAAAATAAACACTTACCTCACATATTTTGTAATTTAACTACGTTAAATAAGTTGCTCTCATATTTTTTTTAAATGTTCTGAGAAATATTTACTATTGCCTTCTACAGTATTCCCTCAATTTTATGTCCATTACATTTACTAAGATATGTACAATTCACAACATACTGCCAAAATGACTACTATATAAATGAAGACCTCATTTGGATGTAAGTTTTGCTACCTTCAAGATTTTTAACATTGTGGGTCAGTTCAACTGGGTGGGTGCTTATGGGTTGGCGCAAAATACAGTACCACACACATATAGTATAAACGAATATTAATTACACTTTAAAGAACCTACATTCACATGTAACAGTTTCATGTAGCTGAAGAAAGAACAATCTGTTTTTAACTGTAATGATTTATATTTAACAGGTAATAAACAACTTTATCATTTGAAACTTTAATTAAACAAATAAAGCATCATCAGAAAAGACAAACTTGTATACTGTAGGGTAATAACTAAACTATAAAACTAATCAACTTTTCATTTCACATACACATGTTTATTGATAAATGTATTTCTACATTCTACCACATTTCACCATCCCTGGTTGCACTTCTGCTTCATACACTTCACCATAAAATATGGGAGCAGACTCTTTTTCCATTTCCTGTGTCATACCCTAATCTACTCCAAATGGCTTCTCTAAACATCTCACACAGACTTCATCTCCCACCTTTTGTAGAACTTTACCAATCATACACTTCTTCTAAACCCACATCGACACTTTCACATCCTTCATATCCAACCTTCTTAACCCCATCACATCTACACCTTCAACCTCGACAGCATCTACACCTTCAACCTCAACGTCATCTGCACCATCAACCTCAACCTCTTCTGCACCTTCAACCTCAATATCATCTACAGACATCTCTTCAACAGATGAGTCATCAACAAGAAGTCGCCGACGCACACGCTTCCCTTGTGTGCAAGCAGGCAAAATCATATCAGGCTTGACTCCATTTTCATCTTTACATGCAGCTTTACTGCATATAATTGGGAAGCCAGCACATTTAAGCATTTGGGACACAGTTTCAACGGGTACACGTTGTCAGTCCGACACGTTTTCAGTCCGAAAATAAAATACACGTTTTTAGTCCGAATAAACGAGTTTTCAGTCCGACACGTTTTCAGTCCGAAAATAAAATACACGTTCTCAGTCCGAAAAAACGAGTTTTCAGTCCGACACGTTTTCAGTCCGAAAATAAACTACACGTTTTCAGTCCGAAAATGAAATACACGTTTTCAGTCCGAAAATGAGAAAAACGTTTTCAGTTAGGGAATGAAAGCAGTTTTAATGCCATAATATCACCAATAAACGGTGACAGTCCGAACTGATAGTAAAAGAATCGATTGAATCTTTTGTATTAAGTCTCACATCACCGGCCTCAACAAAGACTTGGGACCCCTTAACAACTATCAGTTCTACAAACATATGTAATCCGTTCTTCGCTCCTTAATCAGCTTCCTGTATAGTCATGGTTTGTTTGGTTCTAATTCCATCAATGCAATTTACACTTTAAACCTAGCGTCATACTTTCACTGTGTTACATTTTGTACTTTTCAGTCGACTGCCAATAATGCTGACGAAGGTCCCAGGGGACCGAAAATTCCAATATATTTTCTAAAACTTACCTCCTTATTTGTCAATTATGAGTAAATACGAAAGATTCAATCGATTTATTTACTATCAGTTCGGGCTGTCACAGTTTATTGGGGATATTATGGCATTAAAACTGCTTTCATTCCCCAACTGAAAACATTTTCGGACTGAAAACGTGTATTTTATTTTCGGACTGAAAACGTGTATTCCATTTTCGGACTGAAAACGTATATTTTATTTTCGGACTGAAAACGTGTATTTCATTTTCGGACTGAAAACGTGTATTTTATTTTCGGACTGAAAACTTGTCGGACTGCAAACTTGTCGGACTGCAAACTTGTCGGACTGAGGGGTGTACCCCGTTTCAACTTCTCTGCCTCACACTTGCCATCTGGTTTCAAGCAAACACAATGTGACTTGCACTTCAAAAATGTCTCTAGATTACACTGTTTCTTCAGCTTATTGTCTTGTCTGGCTTTGTCCCTTGCTTCGTTCTCTTTATTCAATAACTCCACTGATTCTTATATTTGTTGTCCTTCCATGGATCCATGGACTTGAGTTACCCTTATGTTACTTGTCTACCTTTGGTTTTGGCTTCACTTTCTTAATTGTCAGTAGTCCATCAATCTCCTCCAATGGCGTACTCTTGAATGAATTTTCAAGCTTCTGGATGGTTTCTAATGAGTTCTCCAGTTTTTGTGTATAGTACTGCTTGGTGTACTTCTTGATGCCAACTGGCGACTCAACCATTGATGTGTTGGAAGTTGATGATGAAGGTCCTGCCGTTTCATCAGTTTCATCTTGAATAACAGATGATGCTGGAACAAATTTGTCCTTTTGCATCCATTCAACACCCAGGCCATGGTTAGTTACACCATGGAGCTATAAACCTGGGATATATAGCTCCATGGTTACACCAACACGTTTTGCTGCATTTTTTATTATTTCAAGTTTGTTTTTATTTCAACATCTGCCAATTTCTTCATGAAACCATCCCTGTTGACTGTGCATTCCGCAGAAAAGAGTTCTCCCTTGCTGTTATGGTATTCACAGTGCAAATTTTGATTGATTTGGTCATGTAATTGTGTGACTCCAGTGGTATCAGGTGGAGTGATGAAAAGATGCATTTCTTTTGCTCTCAAGAACCTCAACACCTCAATATCAAATCTGGAACTGTGGCCATCAGAAACAATGACAACTGGTCTTGCTACCTTCTGTGCTGCTAAGTGTCGATCTAATAACTTGTACACTGACAACAGGGATTCATGTGCTTGAGAACCAGGTTCAGTTGTTGATATAAGAAGATTTGGAATGTTCTTGACAGCAATGTCAGGAGCCATATGTACAAGTGTAGATAGTTGAGTTAGAAGAAATCCAAAGTATTGTTAATTGTCTTTAGGATGTTTGTTGGTTACTTTTGCTCTTTTATTACTTAAGTGGGGAATATTTTTCCATTTGTTGACTGTCAATATGCCAAGGAATGGGAAAACAAAAAAAAATTTTGGAAAGGAGGTGTCATGTTTTGTATTTTTCATTAGGGAAAATCAGCATTCTGAGGGGCAATACACCAGCATTTTGGGAACCTCAGTGGGAAAAAATACAAGAAACACAATCAATTTTTAAATAACTCTTAGAGAGTTTAAAATGAGTGAACCAGTCAAAATTTGTTTTTAATTCATGACGTTCCTGGAAAATTATAAGCAAAATTGTTGACCAGCGTTTTGAGGGGCAAGTGTTTTTTAGTGTGGTTTTTATCCATGCCAAAAAAAAATGATAAAAAAAATATTTTCATGTTTGGACCCAAATGCAATCTAAGTTAATAGATAATCTTCATAATCTTCATCTGGTGAGCTGTAGGTGACTTACAAAAAACACCTACATTCTGAGGGGCCCCTACCTGTACATCAACAAACAAGCAGCGGCTTAACCGAAACAGACGTGTCAGAGAATGCCCCTGTTGCCAATTGAAGATATGCTTGATTCGATAGATTGAGAGCTTGAGTGCTGCCCCTGTTTATTGTGTAAATGCTGATGTTCTGTGAGTGTCCAAAAAACTAGTACCTTAATGCAATATATGTCTGTTGTCAGGAAATAATTTATCAAGGTTGTTTATTCATTTCATATCATCTACTTTCATTGATGTGACATATTTTCATTCTTAAAGAAAAGTTGCTTGGATCAGAATCTTCACAATCATCTGAACCCGACTCTGTGGCCAGTTCACCAGGATGCAGCTGGGTGCCCAGTTCAGCAGGATCAAGTCCAGCAGCGGTAATTGCAGATTGGGCAGAGTCATTTAAAGTTGATTGGGATAAAATGCCTAAAAGCCTCACAAAATCACTCCAGAAGAAACAGAGACCCACTCCCAAAGAACGGCGTGAAATGATCAGAATATTATGCAATGACATATATAATGAAAGTTGAGTCAAGTCCAGGACGAAAGCACCTTTCTATTATTGCACAGAAGATCGTTCGTGAGTTTCCAGAACCCTTTAAAGATGACATTGAAGGACTTGTTGTTGGTAGTGGATATGCATCCCTTCTTACACAGTTGGAAAACCGTATGAGCAATCTCAATAGAGGCAAATTTCACCTAAATGTTGGTTACCCTCTGTTTGTAGAGGGTGAACAGAATGAAGCACTAACAAAGAGCGTAAACTCAGCACCTCATATGGCTGCAAAAACTGGCAACCAGAGGACCTACCTGAAGGGGAGGATCGAGACACGCAGAGAAAAAAGACAGATGACTTAAAGGTGATGCATGAACTTAACATATGGGATGACAATGAGCTTGTTTTCCTCATGAAAAATGTATTTCCAACCATCCGTGCCAAGATAAACAGTCAGCAAGTTCCTGTATGTGCTCTCCTTGATGAATATCCTTTCTTGTTTGAGGAGGTTGGGATGATGGGATATTTTGAAGACTTAGTGGGCATCAAACTGAAATCAGTTGAATTCAGAAGTTTCTGCAAGTGTCAGCAAAGAAGAAGAAGGAGGTGCAAAATATAATAGCTGATGGGAGAGTGCTAAGAAGGAAAGTGGTGATCATTCCCCTGATGTTCCAGGACTTATTCTCCTCCTCTGCAATCACCTTGGAGATAAATGGGACGATCTTTTCTACCTTGCAAAGGTAAGAAGAAGCTACCTTTATAAATCATTAAGCTTGTGAACAGTCTCAGAATAGCACTATTTGTCTGTGTTTTTCTCTGGTTTGTTGTTCTTACACTTACAGTTATGTAGATGTATTAGTCAAGTTGATTGACTTTATAACGATTTTCCTCTGCGATGTTCACTGTTTGTAGGTCAGTTGTAATTGTTGTGTATTGGGACTCTGAAGTCCAAAGTTCAGTACATCATATGCCATCAGTTGATTAAGATCTTCCCCATTGTCATCATTTTGATTTCAGGGATGCATATTGTCCCTCAGTTTCATTTATTTTATGTTATGCTTTGGAAGATACTACTGTTTTCCCAGATGGCATCTTGAATGTTTTGTCCCACATAATAAGATAAGTATTCCAAACAATTTTAATGTTCCTACATTTACATTATGTACAGGAAACCAGTACTGTGTAGAATATTACTAAGGATCTGAAGTCAACATCCCCATGCATCATTATTCAAGGTGAGAAGCATTTGGAGGATTTTGCTCTAATATGCATTTCCTCCAGTACATATACACTGCTCTTTTTCCCCTTTTTGGTTTGGATGATAGTTGTAACCTTTGAAATTTGTGATGGTGAGTATTTGTGCATGTGTATGTATTTTACTGATGCCTACCTTGTAAACACAATTTCTCATGAAAGGAAGCTTAGATAGATTTCATAGTTGGCATGTGGGTGTACCCGATAGAGTACAAGAAGCCTATTGTTTTTGGCAAAGGTCAAAGATCATTTGGGGTCAACAGAGGTGAAACTGTGAATACTTTGTAAACATGATATCTCAAGAAGGGAATCTTGGACAGATCTCATGTGGTATGTAGGTGTGGTCACTTGAATCAACAGTGGTCAAAATTTGAGAATCTTTGATTAGAGAAACCTAGGAAGTTATATGTTGGCAAGTGTGTCAATGACACCTCATAGTGCACTGTCACCTGTGGAAGACAAAGTCATGGGTCAATCTGAGATTTAACTGGGAAAACTCTGTTACAGCATCAATTCAGCATGCATGTGTGCATTTGATGCTCAGCATGTAACATGAAACTCAAGAACTATAGCCCATTTTTGACTTCATATGTGGTAAAAACATTTTGGTTGACCATTGCAACATTTTCAATGTCATTTTTGTGTTGCTGATCTAGGGTGCCTCAGTAAATCGATATATCAGATAAACCGTTTTTTCTTTCATATCCACACCGACAATATTGAAATCTGCCATCAACGAATATATCGAAATACATCCGAAACAAACCTTGAATACCGGTAAAAATAATATTGAATAAAAAATAATGACCCATTAGTGCACGCGAGTTGGAGTATATTCACGCTGCAACGGTAAAGTAGTGGTAGTCATAGCAGTGGCATTAACTTTAAATGAACATTCTCTTAATAGTTCTAATTGATATTTATTTTTTGCAGGTCCAAACATGTACACTGGAAGAAAGTTTATGTTGGCAGTAGATATGGTTATTGTTAATGACCACATTCAAACTTTTGAAAGTGCAATGATCATGCTGTTTGCAATGTTTTTCATCTTAAACATTGAGTATCCATCTGAAGGTGCAACTTTAATGGAGTTTATCCAGCGGTGAGTAGGCTGAAAGTACCCTAGTAATAGTTAACCATTGTTATTTTGTGTGGACATTCCCTTGACATGGAATGTAAGAGTGTATGCATATTATTAGCCGCCTTCAAAAGATCAGCCAATCATAAAGGTACCAATATAGAAAAAAATCAACAAATTGCAGTTAACTCAACTCGTGGGCAGATCATTGAAATAAACCATACTCTGTTCTCAGTTACAGCTGATTTACTTATTTTGTACTATTTGTTGTGGTCCAAGAATAACAGCAGCTTTGGTAACCTTTTGTAAACATTGATGACCTTTACATAATTTTCACCAATGGAAAGTTAGTGTAAATAGTTGAATGGCATGTTTTATTATTTTGGAGAAGGGTGGGAATGTATGAGTTTGGTTAATTACTGAGAACACCTTCACAATTTGTTACAACTATAGGGTATCAGCTTAAACTGAACAAAATTGAAATTAAAAGAGGATTCACAAATTAGCTCTTCTTTTCAGATCATGATTTCCTAGAAAACTGTTGAATTCCAAAGGCTTGTAAATTAAGACAGGTATCCAGCTCAATTGCTTCTATCAACACCAGTGAGCACACATACAATTGGAAACTGAGTTGTGTCACATCATATTTTGACCATATCTTACTATCATGTATGTCATACTGTAGTGTAAATTTGAGACCAAAGGAAATTAATTGTTAAATGGTTTAATAATTGCTAACTTATTTGAACTTTATGATTTCACAGTTCTAATTTTTGCTCCTCTTTGCAGCTGCTTTGTTGGATTGAATCCAGAAAAGGGAAGAAAGACCCCCAAATCCAAGAAGAGCTATCCTGTCAACCCCAAAATTTTGGCTTTGGTTGGAAACCTGAAGGAATTTGAGTCAGATTGGACAGTCTAAATGCTTTTCAGGCACTTCCCATGATTCGTCACATTAGTCTGACAATTTGGTAACGTTGAATTATAAATCTAGGTCACTTAGTTGATTTAAGGTGTTCCTAGTTGAGAAAATGTTAGCGAGCCTCTTGAGCCTCCTTAACTGGAACCATAGACTCTCCAGCTACAGAGAAGTCTCATTTACAAATGAACAGTTAAACATTTATACAGAGTTCAAACTATTGTGTTTTACTTTGTTGGTGGATATTTACAAGGTTTTACTTGTTGACAAACTTTTTAAAGACTATTATTTGGTGCTATTATGACACCTTTCCAATAACTCCATAAACTCTGAAACTCTTCCAAGCAGGTTCACAAATGTTAGAAAAGTTTTGAATTCATAATAGTTTCAGATGTCAAGTCATTCTGTTCATTTTGTTAATGCTATAAGCTTGATATCTAAATTATATTTTGTTGTCAAAATATAAAATCTCTATGCTAAATTTTAACATGAAATCTTTTCATAAAACTGCTCCTTCCACTCAAGCAGAAGCACAGGAATATAAGGACAACTTTTTTTAATCATTTACGGGTACAAAGGTCAAATCATTGTTTATATATCTTTTGATCAGATGATTTACAATATCTTTGGTTAACAGATTAGTTAATCTTTATTCTTACCTATTGTAACATATCCTTGTCTTTAACTTCCACTTTGAACTTTAAGGGCTAAAGAAGGTCACGAAAATTAGAAAAAGTATACAATCCTATATCAGCAATAGAGGAGGTACCACAGTTACAGGTATCAATTTTCTGTGAACATTGATATGCCCATTAAAGTGAATATGGTATATGAGCGATATATTTAATACTGCTAGAACATTTAAAAATACATGAAATGAACATAGTTGTAATAAAGTTAAGTGAAGAATAGTGAAGACACCTAAGTTTCTGTGGTTACATAATACAGTGACCTTGAGTGAACTTTGTTGTAGAGCAATGAAAGGGCAAGGAACTAGCAGGTGTCAAAGCTTAGTGTTTTATGATCAGTCAATTGTGAAAACTTTCAGTGGCTGATCCAGGATTTCCTGAAGTGGCCGAAGAGACAAATATGGCCACATACAGACTTATCAGTATATTTCCAAACAATGAAAGTATCGTCTGTATAACAAAACCTTTTCCAAAAGAAAGGCTGGGGCACCCAGCAAATACCCAGCCATCAATAAGAGATTGCCTTATGATGTTCAGTCTTATATATTACTTTTAAGGTTTTGACGTTCAAAAATATGTTTCAACAAGTTTTAACGTTGTAAATAAAAGTTTCAGAGAACAATAAGTTGTTTTTTTATTTTATAATCTCACTGATAATAGTAATTCCATCTGAAAGCCAATTTTACAGACAAAGACCTATTTATTGCAAGGAAAAAAACTATAGATAACATTAAAGACTAGACTTTACCTAAAAGAAACAGTAAATTAAAAGTCACAATACAGTTATTTTACAGAGAAAAAGACATACTGTATTTCAAGAAAAACTGTGTAAATAAGCATTTCAGACTGTCTATTTTACATAGAATGTAGTGTAAAATAACGGCCATCATATAGTAATTTACGGATGAAAACTTTTATAATGCAAAGAAAAACTGTATGAATTACGCTCTCATACTGTGTATTTAACATAGAATTCAGTGTAAAATTACGGTCGTCGTACAGTAATTTTACGGACAAAGACTTTTATAATGCAAAATAAAAACTGTATAATAACAGTTTTAGACTGTTTATTTTACATAAGATATGGTGTAAAATAACGGTTGACGTACAGTGATTTTACGGACAGAAACTGTTATAATTGGGGGAAAAACTGTGTAAATAACAGTTTCAGACTGTTTATTTTACATAGAATATGGTGTAAAATAACGGTTGACGTACAGTAATTTTACGGACAGAAACTGTTATAATTGGGGGGAAAAACTGTCTAAATAACAGTTTCAGACTGTTTATTTTACATAGAATATGGTGTAAAATAACGGTCGTCGTACAGTAAGTTTACGGACAAAAACTGTTATAATGAAAGAAATAAACTGTATTAATAACAGTTTTAGACTGTTTATTTTACATAGATTATCTGCAGTTGGAAATAACAGACATTTCCTGGAAACTCTGCTGCCAGAGAAATTCTGTATTTTAACAGAATTTTTTTTAACAGTGTAGTGGGGGTACCCTGTCAAAATGGGCCCAAAAGGGCCTGGCTCCTGTGCGTGGTAAGGCCTGCAAGGTCCATAAGTGGGTGTCCTCCCTATACTCTAATGTTAAATATTGTATTTTTTCAATTGTTTCTCAAAATAACCCCCCTATCACCCTAGGGGGGATCGCACCCCCTATTATTGTACCATGTTGGTCAGCAGACACCCTGGTTTTGGTACCACAATGAAAATATTACAATAATCATAATAATAATGATAATAATAATGAATATGCCAAATTGACCAAAGAAGGTTTTGAGCAAACTACTCTCTTCCACTTGAAAATGCCACATTAACCAATGCACTAATATAAGAGAGGGAACACGGGGAAAAGTTTCGCGCGCTCCGCGCACATATAGTACAGTATTTACAGTACATTTACAGTATTTACTCTACATTCTTTGCACCAAGGTGTGTCATACAGCTCCCCACCCACCAAGACTGACACGCCCTCCCGAATTGGTCAAATGGTAGGCAGTATCCACTCTCTCTGGCTGATCATTTGGGAAATATCGCGCAATTCAGTCCAATATAACGTATGCGTTCCCGCGGGCAAATATGGTATATCCAAAAAAATTCTGTACGCATAGGTACACCATGGGTATGTATACCCACCTCATGACCCAAAGATGAAAAACTGAATAAATATATAAATGACATAAGCCGTCAGGGAAGTTTGTTGTTATTTTGGGCTCAGACGTGCATTCAGAATCCCCTCAATTTTTGTTTTCAGCTCAACTGGTAGTGGAGGGGAACCCCCTCCCATATATCACTTCCGCCATATGCACAACGTGCATGAAAATTCTCTGGCTACGCTCCCCATGTGTCAATAGTGTCTATGAGAAACTATTCCCAATAAGTTATTCTTTAAGAAGGGGGGGGGCGATGGTTGAGTTGCGGTGATAAATAGGTCGAGGTTACGGGCTTGGACGTGAAATGCATCTCAAGGGGATAGGATGCCGATTGCCGTAACTAATATGGTAAAATATATATAAAATTTAATAATGTTAACCCACAAAGACTGCATATTTCACGGAAAATTAAGAGTGGCAAAAGTTTGTCTAAATGCCACCATTTTACATGTAGGCACTACTGGGATTCCAAAAAAATTCAAAAGGGGAGGGTGTCACACCATCCCCTTATACCCCTCCCTCAGGCCACAATTCAGTGGCGCCCACCTGGTCGACTGCCCCCTAGATCCGCCCTTGGAGTTAGGGGTTTGGAATTGTAATTTTTTACCCTATTTTAGCAGCCTCTATGATATGGAAATATAATATAAGGTTAAGGTATAAATTATGGTTAGCATTGATATGAAAGAACAAATTAAAATAACTTCTGGCTACAGAATCTAGTACCAAAAACAGTTCAGAGTACTGAAAGTCCTACATACACGGGGAATCACACACACTGACAATTGTGGAGCATCCAAATTGAGCTCAGGTATTTGACAAAAACACAGTTGTGGGGCATGGTAAAATTAGAGGGCGTTTTGAAAAAGTTTGGTTATTCCATAACTCACACTCAAAAACATTATGTAAATTCACTTCTAGGTCAAACTATCAATTGCTTTAAATTAACTCCTTAATGATATTTTATAATTTTAATGTGGAATAGGCAAAAACAGTTGTGGGGCGCCCCACAACTGCAGGTTACACAAAAATCGGATCAACAACTTAATGTGTGTGTCAGTTCTGCTGCCCCACATTGGTGTGGCATGTAAGAACATACATACATACACGCATACATACATATACATATATATATATATATACATATATATATACATATATATATATACATATATATATATACATACATATACATATATATACATATATATATACATACATATATATATATACATATATATATATATACATATATATAATGTATATAATGATAACATTTTCGGCACAATCAGTGGCTCATTAAAAAACGTGTGCAACTTAAGTGTACTGTTTCCACAAAAATCTTATAAAATGTTTACTGACAGAAAATTCATGATTTTATTTGGTGCCAGGAAAAGATGCAACATGTTTAAAATTTAATTTTAAACCTTCCATACTGGAAAATCAAATGTTTCAGTTTGACAACCACCCAAATTTGGTAAAGCTCTCTGATGCATACTTTTGGAAGGCAGTAATGATGAGCAATGGATTGGATTCATGAACATTGAATTTCTGTTTCTGATTAATTGATTTCACTACTCTGTTTTGCAACATACAGCACCAGGAAAAGTGGTCTTGGGTAAAAATATGCATCAAGTGTCGAGAATTTCAATTTTATCTGGTGAAGTAGATATTGTTGGCATCCAAAATTGTTTGTAAGAATAACTACAATGAATTCACCAGTCTTGTGGGCAAAATCTCCCCTTTTCCTTTTCTATCTCCATCCCAAAGAAAACAACAATCAAAGGGAGTGGAATTTTTTTTATAATACATCTAATACCCATTAGCTTTGCACCTGGAAAAGATTTGTCTTATTGTTGGTTCAATTGTTACATGTTTTCAGACTATGAAACCAATTTAAGATCCAACTATATGACATTTTGAGAAAAACAACTGTGTCAAATTTCGATACCGAATCTTACCTGTAGCAGTACTGCAAATCAGGACAACGGGCTCTGTCTGCAGAGAGTCTTGTGTACTCTGCATCTGTGCAGCCCTCTTGAAGGTCATATTTCATCGTATCCAGAGCAGATGATGGTGAATGGCCCGATCTGTAGAGCTCAAGAAGCTTCTCTCTTGTACCATCACTGACATCCCTTTCTCGAAGGGCATCAGCACTTGCCACCTCATGGTTATGATCCCACTTCAAGGTTATAAGGGTGGGATACCCTTCTCGAATGTGCTTATCCTTAGACCTCAAGAGTTGATAAAAAACTTAATTTACTAAAATATGCACTAACTGTTTTGACTAACAAGTCATCAGCCACAAAGAAGGACAATGTGAAAGAGAATCAATCCATAGTAAACTTTGTGTTTATATATATGCAAATACTCAACCTACTGTTAATTAACACCCCACTGACAGTTTTTTTAACACAAGTTTCTTGAAGATGGCAACCCTTTGGACATTGCCCTATTCAGGATTGCAACTAGTGCTGACTTAATGACAATTACAATTGACACACTCAAGATTCGCTTCAATGCACTTTGCTTCAATGCACCTTTTTAATGATATGGGGCCTTTTAATTTATATATCTTTAAATTTCATACCTGTTTCGACCACGACTGCCAGCTGTCCTCTTTACTATGACGAACATTGTGCTTGGGCATTTGGTGTTTTTGGAACCTTTCTTCAGGTCGGCTGTTGAGGATCTCGGAAAAGTGTTGTGATGACAGTGCATATCAACCTGTTGTTAGCAAAACATAGATACAACCTCAGTATGAAGGTCCTAAGCTCAATTGAACAAGGCTGCAATGAGGGAAATATAGTTTGGTGTAAAAAGCACATGGCTGGTGATGTCAGATGGCATTTTTTTGTGTATAATATTGGCAAAAACAATAATAAGCCATCGAGTGTGCCCATATCTGATTAATGAATTATTAACAGTTTCCAGATTCCACAAATTTTATGTTAACCCTTTTAACATCAAACTATGCAATTTATCTTGAGAATCAGTGTGGGTAAAACATGATTAAAATAATTCTTGAAATCCCTTAAAAAATAAATATCCTGACAGCCGTCACAACTTTCACACAGACTATCTGAACATACCCGAAAAACATTTTTTTGGCCGCTATTTGGGTAAGTCTTGTTTGTCCTCCAAGTTGAATATGAAGTTTCTTCAAACTTCTTAAGCCACCTTAGTACATCTTCAGGAGAGGTGAATGGCAACCTCAGGGTAAATTCCATCGCATTTCCATTCTCCTGATAATGGCAAATTTTGTAGTCATGACCTGATTGCAATTCTGGGAGTATTGGCTGTAAGAGAAAGATAAATTAATTTAATGTTAGTATTGTAATCAAAATGGCCTTAATTTTTTAATTTCCTAACCTTCTTTCTTTATTCTTGTGATGTGCAGACCTTGAAATATAAATGTAATAAACCAGTGTCTTAGAAGGAACCAATATCATTGCAATATATTTTGTGCTTTGTCCCTGCATTCTCCAATCATAAACTTAAAGATAAGTAGGGGAAACAATACAAGGTGATCATAGATTTTGTATCAATTCAGAACAGATGTCCTAAAACCAAAAGTAAACTGCTAGAGTTTGATGCAGTTCAGTAGCAATTGAACTGGAATAAATGCCATGGGCAAATCTACAGTTTAGAAATGCAGTTAAAGCCCTAATGTACAAATAACCACTTCACTCTAATTTGCAGTATTTTGGAAAAATAAGCAAACAAACTACAAATAAAAAAGCAAACAAAACAACAAAAACAACAAATAACATACATGTAACAATTGAATGTGTCGGGTATGTTTACAATAGAATTTAGAAACTATGACACTTCTAAAAATCCTTGGTGATGTGGTGTTTGGTGAAATGTCAGAGGCAATTTTTTTATTAATATATAACATTTATACTGATTTGAATTCAAAGTTTTCAATCCCTTACTTCCGTTTCATATTATAGCACACAACAAACAACACTGGTCTCCATTTATTCAAACTTACAGCACAGTGCATCAAATCTCAATGCAGCATTCACTATATTAATAGAGTCACTGTTGATAGTAAACATATTGCCCTATATAAACTAGGTCTTTCAGTCCGCCTCTTTGAGGTAAAACGCTGCAGGTAAAAGTTAACATTACTCTTACATTAAGTTTGTTTACATGTACCTACCTACACAGCCTACTAGTACTACGAGGAGACTATATTTACCTGTAATCGTGGACACGATTCAAGGGGGGACATCAGGGCAAGCGCTCCCAGATGTACAATTCGCCATTGCTCCGTTGTCGTCGAGATGTGTCCGAAAATAAAACTCTTTTAGAAGAGAACGCATGCGCGAGAGTATTTTACTGGCAAACACGCCCATTTTATGTTAATAGCCCACGTTCGTCCTGGGGAAAAAAAATACGCACACCGGACAGTACAGGAATTAACACACATGCACTGGTTACAGACATTAGTGATGCTATTTCGTGTTGCATGCAGCTCTTTTACTGATGAAAACAAACCTCTGACTCATAGATCACCGGGAGCCAGGAAGCGTATTTCTTTTCCCAGGACGAACGTGGGCATCGGCCAATCAAATCCCTGGATTCCAAACATGTGACGCTTTTTTCCCAAAACATGTTCTGGACCTTTTTTGGTTCCTTGCTAAAAGCAAAGGAACCTATGTATTCAGGTTGGCGTGTGTGTGTGTGTGTGACGCTTAAGCTAACTCAACAAGGGATTGAATGATCATGATCAAACTTGGTGGGTGGGTGGCACATAGTGAGTAGATGAACCCTATTGTTTTTGGTGCCCACAAAGGTCCCCAAAGGTCAGTTATGGTCCAAAAACCCAAAATACTAAAACTGCAATAACTCCCAGTGCCAATGAAAAAATGTGCTTAGTTTGGGAGAAAACGGGCAAAAAAGAAAATGTTTGGTTTTGATGCTAGATTTGGATATCAAATGTACCTTCTGATCAAAAATGTCAATGGGTTGACACCCGGGTGACCTTTGTGTAAGTTATACAAGGTCAAAGTTAATTTTCAGACATTTAATGCAATAACTCCCAGGGCCAAGGTGTAACAAGGTTGATATTTTGGGACAAGTTGCAAATGGTATAGAGTAATATTTTCAAACTTAATGGTCATGTGATCCGAGGTCATCAAAGGTCAATTAATGTTAAAAAACTAGTATTTTGGGTGAGAAAATGGGCAAAGAAAAAAATGTTTCAATTTTTACAGTTCCCAGTTCCAAGGTGTGACAAGGTTGATATTTTGGGACAACTTGCAAATGGTATAGGGGAATATTTTCAAACTTAACGGTCAATTAATGATATTTTTGTGATAACTTGAGAACAAATTGTCCGTTAGGGTTGGGAGTTGCTTCAATTTAATCCAATTGTCGACCCGCATCTGGGTGACCCTTGACCGCAATTTGACCTCTGGTGACCTTTTCATGTTTTGGGGATTTTTACAGTTCGATGCTATTTTCAGATGTCAAAGGTACCTTCTGATCATAAATGTCAATGGGTTGACCCCCGTGTGACCTTCGTGTGCGGAGTTATACGCGGTCAAAGTTAATTTTCAGACATTTAATGCAATAACTCTCAGTTCCAAGGTGTGACACGGTTGATATTTTGGGACAAGTTGCAAATGGTATAGGGGAATATTTTCAAACTTAACGGTCATGTCATCCGAGGTCACCAAAGGTCAATTAATGATAAAAAACTAGTATTTTTGTGATAACTTGAGAACGAATTGTCCGTTAAGGTTGGGAGTTGCTTCAATGTAATCCAGTTGTCGACCCGCATCTGGGTGACCCTTGACCTCAATTTGACCTCTGGTGACCTTTTCGTGTTTTGGGGATTTTTACAGTTTAGATGCTATTTTCAGATGTCAAAGGTGCCTTCTGATCATAAATGTCAATAGGTTGACCCCCGTGTGACCTTCGTGTGCGAAGTTATACAAGGTCAAAGTTAAAAAATATTAATGAGGTCACGGGTGAAACGTGAAAAACTCCCAAGTTGCAATAACTTGGCTGCTATTTATTGGAATTTCATCAAACTTGGTTTCATGATTATATCACACACTGATGTGTGTTGCATGCAATTGATATCATGCATGTTTATAAGGGGGGGGGGCCTAGCATTATTTCGTTATGAAAAGTTTGTATGCACAATAACTCAACAAGGGAATGACCAATCATTACCATACTTGGTGAGTGGGTGGCCCATAGTAAGTAGATTAACCCTGTTGATTTTGGTGCTCATTTCATGAATATTAATGAGGTCATGGGGTCAAACGTGAAATACTCCAAATTGCAATTACTTGGCTACTATTACTAGTCGGAATTTCGTCAAACTTGGTATGATGATAATGGTAGATAGTCTTCACACACTGATGTGTGTTGCAATTGATATCAGGGCTTAGCATTACTTTGGCAACAAAAGTTTGTGAGCATAAATTACTGTTGTTTTATTACGGCTTTGTTAGAAATTTCCCTATGAATGGAACTAATGAACAGCAGCAAGGAACCATGAAATGTTTTCATTCTGGTTCCTAGTTTTGACCCCAGATTATGAACGACAATCCTGCAA
The DNA here is from genome assembly GCF_037975245.1 of Apostichopus japonicus. NCBI lineage: Eukaryota > Metazoa > Echinodermata > Holothuroidea > Aspidochirotida > Stichopodidae > Apostichopus > Apostichopus japonicus. The sequence goes on from NC_092577.1 coordinate 24,483,146, forward strand.
TTTCATAGAAAATGTATCCTTAACCCACTTTCTAAACCCTAACTCTGATTTCAAACGAATTTGTAAATTCCTGAAAAACCTGAAACCCACGTTCGTCCTGGAAAAAAAAAAACGCAGCCAGGAAAGGCCTTCAAGTTTCCTCCTAGAAAATATAACGACAAGGTGAGGAAGGAGGTGTAAAACAATCTATTAATGATGATTGAAAATCGACTATCAGCTCAGCAAGCAAAGCTGGTAAAACGCAACAGATCGTTTGTTATTTCTGTCATGAAATGCATTCAGAGGCCACAGAGATGACGATACTATGGAGGGGACCCACAATAAGGGCAATTTCAAGGCTCTAAGTGATCTACGTATCGATGCTGGTGACACAGACCTGCAAAAACATAAGGAAGCATGTGCTCGTAATGCAACATGTCAAAAACATCTCCGAACGAATTACTCCTTTGTATCAAGAAGTATATTCAAAAGACATTGGTAGAACAGATAAAAGATGGCAGCGGGTTTTTATGGTATCTCCGCAGATGAAGTAACAGATACTTGGAACTGGGAAGAAATCGGCCTTGTTGCCCGCTTCTTGAGAGCCTGTTGAAAATTAATAAACTTCATACATTGTGAAAGCTGCAGGGGCAAAGTAATTTGTGATCGGATCTAACAATCATTGCAGCATGTCCGATTGGACCCAACATTGTGCAGGGCACAAACATACGATGATGCAGCAAACATGGCGGGGTGTCACAATGGATGTGCAAAACATTTTCTAAAAATCTCCCCAAGAGCGACATCATATCATTGCGCCATTCATGAGCTTAATTTGGCCCTGTCTCATGCCTGTAAAGTCCCAGTTATTCATAACATGGTATGTGCACTGAAGTCCGTTGGTATATTCTTTAAATATTTCCTGAAACGACAGCGAACATTTGAAGAGAGCATTGTCAATGTAAGCGAGAAGACTGCTAGCCCTAAAGATTGTGGGGCTGAAAGTGAGGTTGATAGTAGTGATTCAGAAGATGATAGCTCCATTGATGATGAAATAAGCGAATATGGTGAAGAGAGTGAGGAGAACGACGAGATGCAACCCGCCCCTGATAATCCTCAATTTCAAGCGGCAAAAAAAGAAAATCAAACCCATATGTGAGACTAGGTGTGTGGGGCATAATATGAAAGGCAAAAAACCTATAACCTACTACCATCGAACTCTCTATGTGCCTTTTGTTGACGGCTTAGTGCACCAATTACGCGACCGTTTCCAAGGTATGTCTGCCCATGCACCTCAAGGATTGCTTCTAATCCCTACCAATCTGGAGAAACTGGATGACGAGTGTCAGCAGGAGTTACTGGAATTATATAAGACCGACCTTCCTTCTCCAAGCAGTGCATGACAGGAACTTGCAGTGTGGTAATAATTCATTAGGGCATGGGCGCACGTGGTGGGGTAATTGGGGTAGGAGTACATCGGCACTTTGCAGAGATCTCGTTTTACTTAACTCCTCCCCGCCACAAGTTTTTCAGACGGATGTGCCCCACTGAATCAGAGGCAGATCGAGAGTCAGGAATGGCGAGGGACTAATACAATTTTATTGGAAGGGGAGGGGGAACGACTAGTTGCTCTTGAATTACTGTTTTTAGGGGGGCTGTCCATTATTGTAAGGTGTCTGTGTCTTTCTGCTCATGTGAACACAATAACTGATTGCCAGTGTTTCGATTTAGGGAGGCGGATAATGAGATTTCCATTAATGGCTAGCCAGTGGGCCTATCTTGTAACCAAATAGGGGAAATGGTCGAGTGAGCGCACCTCGATCCGGGCTGTCGAAAGCTGTAGTCCTAGTAGTTAGTTGTTGATGATTTCAGATATTTGTTTCTGTGCCAATCCGCAAGCTGCACAGCAGTTGTTGATTTCTTTGTATTGATTCGGGAATTTCAGATAGATAGGTTCAATGGTGACAGGCGGGTTGCTACCCCTCCTCTCATCGTTTAAGAAAGTAGCCAAAAGTCTCACTCATATCCGCTTGATGGGGACGTAAAATGGCGGTCTCGGGACCAAAATGATACAGGCCTACAGTAGGTAGGTATAGGTAAAAGGAGTCCAGTGATAGCTTTGTTCATCCAAGATCACACGTGACATCGGGGTTTCTCGACCAACTTCAGTTGGCTTCCGGAACCCGTTAATACTAGGCTAAGCTACACAAACTATTTAACACAGCAAACATGCAAATCTGCCACCCCCGAAGGATGAGCTTTGTAATCCTCTACAGTGATCCATTTCCTGTTCTTTGTAGTAAGTTTCGAAGAATTTCTTATACTTGCAAGTTGTTATGACGCTGTCATTTTAATTTCCAGGAAGGCTGTGGGCAAATCAGGTCCTCATGAATTTGCAAAATGTGTTCAAAGTCAAGGTTGGCGTTCAGAAAATAGGTTACGGGTGCCCTCCCAATGGTAATCGGCTGCTGCCGATACCTTAGTGATGCTAACAGCGGGAAACAAGAGCCAGAGTGTTTTTCGACGAATATCACTGACACATTATCCGAAATACCAGAGTTTGGTTAGCCCTTGCCCACAACCTTCCTGGGAAAAACAATCACGCGGGCGAAGTGGGAGTTGTGGGAACATTACAGCGCGCCGGGCGTTGTGGAAAACCTCCGTATTGGCTAAGTATATCATAATTATCTCGTTCAATATATCTTGTTTTATGTTTTCTTCTTTGGGTGAATCTGGTGTCATAATTCTCGCGCAAAAGAAAAAAGAATCGACACAATAATAGTGTATCCATGGTAGTGCTCCACATGCACTGTTGAGCGTTGTTCAATATGTGTCTATCGAAAAAAAATGTGCTCCCTAAAAAGAGTGTCTGCAACGTTTCTGGTTTTTCTACTTTTTGGCGAAATGTTTCACCATTTTGCAATTAAGCACTCACAATTAGCCAAAAATTTCAAAGGGGGAGGGGGAGAACCTCCCCCTGGACGCAGATCACTAAAGTGCTATCATCGGGATGTCGGCTCCCCTTTCTCCAAATCCTGGATCCGCCCCTGATGCCATCTGCTCTTTCCTGACATATATATTAAATCTCGCCATATCTTTTCACACTTAGATGTGTAACACCCCTGTATCCCGGCCGAGCGGTAGCGTGGGAAATCAGGCAGCTGGAGGCCACCTGATGTCAGGGCAGGGGAAGGGGGGAGGCGAAGACTTATGCTAGCAGGGCTTGAACCAAAACACCAAAAAAAAAGAAAAAAGAATGTAGTTAAAGAGAACTGGGTCTCAAATGAACAATTTAATAGCTTAATTAACTTTAAACGTACACTTAACAAAAATAAGGCAGTGACTTTCTGCCGTACACAAATATAAAAGCAAACAACGGGCAGAGATTCAGTTGAAATAAATAACAAATACACTACATACCAGGGCGTGGGCAGCACGGCTCTTAAGAATCACGAGAGTGAATACCCGACACGTGGCGCCAACGGCAGACTAAACAAATACTGCCTAATGTGGTCCCGCCCCGATTAACTTCTGCAATACCTCCGGGGAGAGCCCTAATTTGACCCTACCTCCGGAGTCTATAACATGCAAAGAAGCCAACCAGGACGGGAAATTATTAGTTATACTATACAAAAGGAATGGCGCCCCGTAGTCACCCTTCACTCCCGGACCAGCTCTCTAAAATAAATCAACCTTGCCTTTAAAATAATACTGTGCTTTTTACGTGCAAAGAAACGGACACGGACCAAAGGTCAACAAAACCAAAAACAATCAGCAAAAACCCAACTGAAAACCCACAAACAGAAATCTCTCACTAACCAACAAATGTATAAAATATAGCGTTCAACGTGACGTGAAAAGGACACGGACCCAAAGGCTAACAGAACCAAAACAATAAAGCTCCACAAACCAGCCCCAAAAAGCCAACACCAAACCACAAACAGAAAACCCCCAACCCATATTATGTAAGGACCACACAAACCCCCCACCCCACACATAACAACTAACTAACTCCAAAATTTATACGGGGTACGCCGTCCCGATAGCAGACGACAGGCTTGCGCATTACCTGCGAAGTTTTCCCAATACGGGTCTTTTCAAGCCCCTAACAGTATTCCCCCTTTTCTTACGAGGGAGCAGAGTTCTTAACTCCTCGTCAACCTTGATCGAGTGGACCTCGAGTGGTCCACTAGCGACCATCGTGTCCGGTATAGCTGAAGCGGCTGCGGGTAGGGTGGAAGGGCCACTCGAGTCAATGAGATGAGTGGCCTGTTTTGTCTCATCAAACCAATCGGTGGACTCCTTAGCCACAACTAATAAGGCTGTAGTGCAGTCCTCCATTGGCGAGTCAGAATCTGGGCCACTTAATGTCTCTTGGGCCGGTTGACTCGGGGCCCGACTAGTATCACCGATCGCGGTTGTAGCTACCGGTGAACCAGTACAAGCGGCATCCTGCGCCGCGTGCCACTCCGCTAGTACCATCTCCGCCGTTTTGTCCTGCTCTGCCTCAGTGGGCAGGCTGGCAGTCTCGGTAAGTTCGATCAGGGGAGAGGTCGGACACGAAAGGGGGAACAAAGCCTCCATCGGGGCGCTAGTGTCGGACACTGGGGCGATGACAGGAGCATCATGTGGTACGGTGTCAGAGGCCGGGACAGGGACCGCTTGAACCACGCCCGTAGCCACTCTCGCGGCGTATGAGCGGTCTGGGCATAAACGGGCGAGATGGCCCGTTTTCCTACACGAGTTGCAAACGATATCCCCTTTACACTCGGCCAGGGTATGCCCAACCTGTAAACAGCGGCTACACCGCTTGTTCGGGCACAACCTGGCCTCATGCCCTTCCAGCCCACACCTCCAACAAGTGCGAGGCTGGCCCTGGTATGCAACGTGGGCCCTGTGCCCATTAGCCCACAAGGTAGAGGGGATATCGGACTTGAGTTCAACTCTAACTCGTCTAGTCCCGGTCTTGACACCCATACATTCAAGGAATTCCGGCTCCTCGTAGCCGGTCACTTTCCCGAAACGCCCCAGTGTCCGCACAACAACCTGTTCAGACATGTCCAGAGGGAGATGGAGGACTGTCACCCACACCGAACTGTCATACGGTGTGACCTTCAGTCCCTTAACTCCCTCCAACACATGGACGCCTCGGACGCGGGCAGCCTCCGAGGTAAACCGTACATCAAAACAATTCATACCCCGGAGAGGTTTACGCTGAAGCGCGTCAACCTCTCCAGGGACCTTTAAACCAACAGAACGCAAAACTGAAAAAACTTGTACGGGGACGACCTTAGCCTCCCCCGAAAAACTCAACAATACGATTTTGCTGTCACGGCGAGCCGCCATGACAGCTAGGGGTGTGGCAAAGCCACGCACCTATACACAAACCAAAACGAAACAAACCCAAAACACACAAACTACACTAAAACAAACTGTAAACTAATGAAGGGCCAACGTAAAAACACAATAAAGGTGTGGTCAACGAAAGGTGGAGAGCAGCCGAAAACACGTTCGCACTCCACGAGAACTGAACTGAACCTTGCCTTTAAAATAATACTTTACTGTTATTGCAGTGCTGCTCACCGCTGGTCTCCAGTTCTCTGCCCGAACTTCAACGAAATAAATTAAGTGTCCACAAAACAAAATACATTAGAAAAACAACGTCTTAATTAAACAAGGTTAAGAGAGCAAGTGAAAGTAAAATAGATAACCGGTACACAGAACAACTCGCGTAATAAAAGAGCGAATGCCTGGAATGCTGGTGATGGCAGACGACGGGGAGAGCGAAAGAGACCTGCATAATAAAACAAAGGTAAATGGTATGTATGGTGAATGAATGGACAACAAATCGCAGGGTAAATTATTCAAACAAACGGGAAAACATATTCTTAGTAGCCCTGGGCGTGTTCGAAATACGGGGTACACGCATCCCGAACAACCCAGGGCGTAACACCACCCCCAACTCTCTCGAAAGGACTCGCCCTCGATGTCCAAACACACTACCCAGTAATATAATACATATGACGTGGTAGATGAACTTGCACAATTTCTATACTTCACCAAACATATTCGCTCCCTCTCTATATATACATGTGTAGGGGACCCCCGGCCTCCTAGGCGACCTGAGGCCCCGAACTTACAATTCTAGAGTTCGTTACATCTACAATCTATCACCACCACAATTGGTTTTCTCCAAGACAGCATTTCCGTTCATCTCCAAAAAAATCCTTTCCATAACGATCACTGAATCACTTTCCGACCCCCATGCACAGAGGTATGGCTTTCTGAAACATAACGTTTCAGTTTCCTTCACAGTAACTTTCTACAAATTATTCAAATAGAAGCGAGGTGATCAGTCAAGCTAATATCGTTCGTAATCTTGCATCCACACTGGTGGGCGACGCTTCCGCTTTAACAATTGTGGGGGCCTCTCCCCCTCAGTCTCAACGACATCCTCCAACTCCTCTTCAAGAACTTCCTCATGGCCCATATCAGTTATATGCTTTTCGGGGGCAATTTCTGTTGCTGGCTCTATCGTAGTGTGCTCCGGTGTAACCGTCATTTGATTAAGTTCATCGGGAGTCACATATTTTTTTAACCGGTCCACATGAACTACTTTCAGTTTTGCAGAATCGATGTGTCTAATACGATACAAACAGTCTGAGAGTTTGTGTGTGATGACAAACGGTCCATTCCATCTCAACTGTAGTTTGGGAGATCGGCCTTTCTTTTTAGCATGTACTGCTACCCATACTTTGTCTTGGACCGAATACGAAGATGCCACCTTGGCGATGCGTGCATCATAATACCGTTTCTGTCGTTTTTGGCCCAGTGTGTTGTGGTCGCGTGCAATGCGGAAAGCTTTTTCACACCTCTGGGCGAAGGTCATGACATATTCCGAAGTTGTAGAGGCAACCACTGTTGAGACTGGTTGGCCGATCATCAGTTCTAGTGGAAGTGTAGTCTCTCGTCCCAGCATTAGTAGATTCGGGGAATACCCCGTGGTTTCCTGCGGGCTTGAACGAAAGGCCATTAAAACCAAAGGAACATGTACATTCCAATCTTTCTGATTTTAATTTATACACAGAAAGCATTTGCTCTAACGTACGGTTGAACCGTTCTACTAAACCGTCTGACTGTGGTCTATATGCAGTAGTTCTTGTCTTTTCTATCCCTAGTAACTTACAAAGTTCCTTAAAGAAATTAGACTCAAAATTTGACCCTTGGTCGGTATGAATAATCTGTGGTACACCAAAGCGTGCCACAAACTGTTCAGCTACTACCGACGCTACAGTTGCAGCTTCCTGATTGGGGACCGGATAAGCCTCTGTCCAACGGGTAAAATAATCTGCAATTACAATCATATATTTATTGCCATTATAAGTCTCTGGAAGGGGGCCTAAAACATCTATGGCAACCCTTTGGAGAGGCTCACCTATCTTAACAACTTTCATCTGCGCCCTCGATTTGGGGTTGGGGGGCTTACGACGGGCACAGAGCTCACATTTTCGACACCAATTTTCAACATCTCTTTTCATACCAAACCAGTAGCATCTGGCTAGAACTTTCCCCCTTGTCTTCTTTTGTCCTAAGTGACCCCCGGTTCGAGAATTATTTAACTCGTACGATACATCTTCTCTCAGGACCTGAGGCATCACTATTACATCCCTATTGTGGGCACCGGTATTTGACACCCAACGTCTATACAATACACCATCCTTAATGCTTAACAGGTCCCATTGGCCCCAATAAGCTTTTGCCGCCCTATCTAACCCACTAATCTGCTCCCAGGGAGGACGAGAACCACTCTCCTTCCAATTCAACACTGGCCCAATATTACTATCCTTTAGTTGGTACCCCCTGAGCTGCTCCTTGGTACAGCTCTCAACCCAATTAGAGTCCGCCGTAACTATGTTACATAACCCTGGGGTCTCTATCGGAGGGTTGGCAGGCAATGCTCCCGAATGCACCATGGGGGGATCACTTCTCGACAAAGCGTCTGCATTAGCATGCACTCTGCCAGGCCTAGTTTCTATCTGAAAATCATATGTGCCCAGCACTTCCAGCCACCTGACCCTCGGGGGATTTAAAATTATACAACCAACGGAGGGAGCCATGATCCGTGCGTAACAAAACTTTCCTGCCATAAAGGTAGGGGCGGAAATTCTTAATAAAAGTTACAACAGCAAGAAGCTCTCTACGTGTTACGGAATACTTCTTTTCACTACTGCTTAGCGTACGACTGGCATAGGCCACAGGATGTTCTTCACCCCGAATGGTCTGAGACAACACAGCCCCTATTGCCGTATTGCTAGCATCAGTATCAAGGATAAACATGTGACTAAAATTTGGGTAGGCTAAGGCGGGAGCTGTCGTCAGTTTAGATTTCAGAGTCTGAAATCGTTCTTCACACTCCTCAGACCACAGATACCTTTGGCCTTTCTTTGTTAGTGCATGTAGGGGACTGGCAATTTCTGCAAAGTTCCTAATAAATTTCCTGTAATAGGAACACAGTCCCAGAAATCCTCTTAGTTGCTTCAGTGTTGTGGGAGGGGGCCAATCTGTGATTGCTTCGATCTTACTGGGATCAGTACCCACCCCGTGATCAGAGACAATGTGAGCTAAATACTTGACTTCCTTTTTAAGCAAGTCACACTTGGAAGGCTTAAGCTTCAACCCTGCCCCCCTTAATCGGTCGAAAACTTCTCCTAGGCGTACTAAATGCTCCTCTATCGTGGGGGCATATATTATGATATCATCGATATATATAAGACATATTTGCCAATGTAACACACGAAGTACCTGCTACATTAATCTCTGAAAAGTGGCAGGGGCGTTGCACAATCCAAAAGGTAACACATTAAACTCATAAAGACCACTACCCATTGAGAAGGCTGTCTTCTCCCTGTCTCTACGGTCCATTTCGACTTGCCAGTACCCACTTTTTAGAGCAAGGGTAGAAAACCACTTAGCCCCTGACAATGCATCTAAGCTATCATCTATCCTAGGCAATGGGAAGGCGTCTTTATTAGTAACGTCATTTAACCTACGATAGTCTATACAAAACCGCAAAGAGCCATCTTTCTTTTTCACTAGTACCACTGGGGAGGACCACGCACTCTTAGAAGGAGAAATGACGCCTTGCGTCAACATCTCATTCACTTCGGCCTGTGCTTCTACCCGTTTATGAAAGGGAAGTCTCCTAGGGAGCTGTCGGATTGGGGTTGCATCACCCGTATCAATCCCACTTCTGACACCAATTTCTGTAACACCCCTGTACCCCGGCCGAGCGGTAGCGTGGGAAATCAGGCAGCTGGAGGCCACCTGATGTCAGGGCAGGGGAAGGGGGGAGGGGAAGACTTATGCTAGCAGGGCTTGAACCAAAACCCCAAAAAAGAGAGAAGAATATAGTTAAAGAGAACTGGGTCTCAAATCAACAATTTAATAGCTTAATTAACTTTAAACATACACATAGTTGAAATAAATAACAAATACACTACATACCAGGGCGTGGGCAGCACGGCTCTTAAGAATCACGAGAGTGAATACCCGACACGTGGCGCCAACGGCAGACTAAACAAATACTGCCTAATGTGGTCCCGCCCCTTTAACTTCTGCAATACCTCCGGGAGAGCCCTAATTTGACCCTACCTCCGGAGTTTTTAACATGCAAAGAAGCCAACCAGGACGGGGAATTATTAGTTATACTATACAAAAGGAATGGCGCCCCGTAGTCAGCCTTCACTCCCGGACCCGCTCTCTAAAATAAATGAACCTTGCCTTTAAAATAATACTTTACGTTATTGCCGTGCTGCTCACCGCTGGTCTCCAGTTCTCTGCCCGAACTTCAACGAAATAAATTAAGTGTCCACAAAACAAAATACATAAGAAAAACAACGTCTTAATTAAACAAGGTTAAGAGAGCAAGTGACAGTAAAATAGATAACCGGTACACAGAACAACTCGCGTAATAAAAGAGCGAATGCCTGGAATGCTGGTGATGGCAGACGACGGGGAGAGCGAAAGAGACCTGCATAATAAAACAAAAGTAAATGGAATGGTGAATGAATGGACAACAAATCACAGGGTAAATTATTCAAACAAAACGGGAAAACATATTGTTAGTAGCCCTGGGCGTGTTCGAAATACGGGGTACACGCATCCCGAACAACCCAGGGCGTAACAGATGCCATGTTCTTGGAGTGATGTATTATATGAAATAACTCATATTGCAATTAATGATACATTTACTTACAGACACAGGATCCTGTTTAGTGAATTTTCTTTGAAGGATATCACCACTAGGGAGACGACATTTGATTTGGAACCCATTCTCAGGTTTCACTATGTTGGATGTTGCACGGTGGTGCATTTCTTTCACCTTCAAAATGAAGTTATGAAACAATACACAAATAAAATTGAAGACATGCTTATGACATCACTGAAACAGTGAACAAATAATGGCAACATAGCCTATTGTTTTTAAACAGTGTTTGGGCGGGAATACACAAATGCGCTCACTGGAAAGATGTTCCTTTGCATTTTGCTAGTTGTATTAGAGTCTATTAACAGTGCCCCGAGATATCCGGTGACCTCATTACATCACATGCATTGTCGCGTGAAATTCCAGTCCTGTATCATGCATGTGCTAATTCCTACGTGTGGGCCGTGCATAGCATAGTATTCTCACCGAAAGGTTTGGAGTATAGTACTACGTGGCTGCACATGACACATTTTCAATAAGATTTTTTTTTTACCAGTATCTTGTCAATAGAGGGGGAGGATCAGAGTACGGCTCAAGTGTAAATGCGTCCGGACCAATGAATAACTTTACCCCATGGAGAGATGATCGTCTGATAACATTAGGGGAGCTGATCCTGATTTACAGTAACAGCACCCTTTGCAGAGATGAGGATGATTTTCTTTATATGCATAAATCGGGCTAGCACCCCCTTTTATTTTAGTTATTTGACACCCCTTGATCACAGCTGTTACGAGTGGGAATAAATCACTGTTTCAGACATCTAATCCGAAGTGTTCCAACTCTTTCTGGGGCCATCAGCCCAGAAAACTGGTAGCAGAGCGAGGTTAATACATTCAAGATGTCTGATTCAGAAGAAACATCGAATATCGAGGCCGGATTGGCCGAAATACAGAGTGTTGATATAGATAGAGCGACCGTTAAGGAAGCTTGGGCGAAAGTTGACAAAGCTCAAATGACTGCTCAAACTTTGATGACTGCCTTATCCGAACAGTGCATCGAAATCAAGTATAATACAGCGGCAGATTGAAGTCATGGAGAAAGAATTTGGAGAAGCAAACAAAGCAGTGAGGCGGGTCGTATGCAACTATTCAGGGTTAACACTAGGCCAGACAGTGGCAATGCTGGTTTAGCGATAGGTGAATCGCGCCCCCTATTTTCAGGGGATTCCCCTAATAACGATCAGGACAGTGAAAACGATGAAATGGGTTCTTTTCGTGAGTAACCAGGCCTACCGAACAGGCATCGCATTCACTAGGCCGGGATTTATGGAAACAGTCGAAAAGAGTGACAATTCGTGTATTTAATTGTGAAATCAAAGTTTTCGAAAACTGAAAGGCTGCCTTCATGTCATGTATTGACAATGCCCCTGCTACACCAGATTATAAACTATTGCAATTAAGGCAGTATCTATCTGGGGAGGCCCTCAGATGTATTGAAAGCCTTAATCATTCAGCGGCGGCATATGAGGCTGCGAAGGAGAGGCTAGAGAGGAAGTATGGGGGTAAACGAAGGCAAATTGCACTGCAGTTTGAAGAGTTACATAACTTCTAACCTATAAGGTCAGGAAATTCCAAGGATGTTGATAAATTTGCAGATCTGCTGGACATTACTATTATCAATCTGAAAGTTTCAGGGCTTTATTCAGAGCTACATAGTAGATTGTTGTATATGGTCTTAGTGAAGAATAATACCCGAGGTGGCTAAGAGACAGTCAGCAACATAAGTCCATAGAGGTTTTGAAAAATTGGCTGATTAAAGAGGCAGAGTACCGAACAGTAGCCTATGAAGCCATTCGAGAGATTAATGAGCTCGTAGTTGGGGGTAATGAACAGAGGTCTGGTAGACATGCTCGAACATCAGGTCAGGGTCGGTCATGTAAACAGTATAGTGGTCCACATGGTGTTTGGACTTATGAAGAAGTTCAGTCTATGACACTAACTGAACGTTGCCAGTTGGCCAAACAGACAGGGTTATGCTTTAGGTGTTTAACAGATAACCATGGAGGGCAGAATTGTCCACGTAGCAGAGTTTGTGGTATCAATGGTTGTAAGATAACACACCATCGATTACTGCATGATAGACCCCCACAGTCTAGGGAGTACAATGTCGACAATAGTGTCAACAGGCCCCCACGGAGGGGGAGTGAAATGATCCAAAATCAATTAGGGTGGATGATCGTAGTAGTTTTGGTACACAGGCTGCTACAGTTATGTCAGGTGCAGAGTGTAAAGGAAAGTATGTTGTACTGCGAATGGTGCCAGTTATAGTCAAGAATGGCAAGAAACGCATTAAGGTTAATGCCCTTCTGAATGATGACAGTACTTCAACGTTGATTAATTCAGATGTTGCCGCTGAATTAGGTTTACATGGTAAGTCTGAAAAAAACAGAAGTTAGTGTTTTGAATGGTCAAATCGAAACCTTTCAGACCATACCAGTAGAGTTCGGACTACAGAGTTTAGATAGAAGTGTGGACATAATAGTTTCAGGTAAAACAACTGATAAAGTAACACGTGACATGTAAAATTTCCCAAGTTTGGGGAAAGGTCAAAGATTGATTTATTAATTGGAGTACATTTGATAGATTTGCACTGATCAATGAGAGATATCTGTGGCAAACCAGGGGAACCAATTGCTAGGCGTACTAGGTTGGGCTGGACTTGTATTGGTCAGCCAGGGATAGTGAGTTTGATGAGCAAACCAAACCTGTTTTGTGAGAACCTATTCTACTCACAATATTACATTGACAGATTAGAGGTGAACTGAAAAACTCGTCAGTTTGGCAGGTTAAGAGGTATGGCTTTACATTAACGTCAGAGGATACTGATGTAATGCTTTTTACGTGCAAAGAAAATGGACACGGACCAAAGGTCAACAGAACCAAAAACAATCCCAGTCTGTAAAACAACCTCCAGTAAAACAACCACCAAAAACCCAACTGAAACCCACAAACACATATGTCTCACTAACGTAGCGTTAAACGTGACGTGAAAAGGGACACCCAACAGAAGCAAACAGAAGCAAAACAAAAAACACTACAAACCGGCCCCAAAAAGCCAACTCCAAACCCAACTGAAAACCCACAAACAGAAATCTCTCACTCACCCACAAATGTATACAATGTAGTGTTGAACGTGACATGAAATGGACACGGACCCAAAGGCCAATAGAACCAAAACAATAAAGCTACACAAACCAGCCCCAAAAAGCCAACTCCAAACCACAAACAGAACCCCCCCAACCCATATTATGTTACGACCACACAACCCCCCCCCACACACACCTGAAAAATAACCCACTCCAACACTTCATCCGGGGTACGCTGTCCCGATGGTAGACAACAGGCCTGCGCATTACCTGCGAAGTTTTCCCAATATGGGTCTTTTCAAGCCCCTGGCAGTGTTCCCCCTTTTCTTACGAGGGAGCAGAGTTCTTAGCTCCTCGTCATTGATCGAGTGGACCTCCCTGTATCACCGATAACGGGCGAAGCTACCGGTAAACCAGTACAAGCGGCATCCTGCGCCGCATGCCACTCCGTTAGTACCATCTCCGCCGTTTTGTCCTGCTCTGCCTTAGTGGGCAGGCTGGCAGTCTCGGCAAGTTCGATCAGAGGAGAGGTCGGACACGAAAGGGGGAACAAAGCCTCCACCGGGGCGCTAGTGTCGGACACTGGGGCGATGACAGGAGCATCAGGTGGTACGGTGTCAGAGGCCGGGACGGGGACTGCTTCAAACACGCCCGTAGCCACTCTCGCGGCGTATGAGCGGTCTGGGCATAAACGGGCCAAATGGCCCGTTTTCCCACACGAGTTACACACGATATCCCCTTTACACTCGGCCAGGGTATGCCCAACCTGTAAACAGCGGCTACACCGCTTGTTCGGGCACAACCTGGCCTCATGCCCTTCCAGCCCACACCTCCAACAAGTGCGAGGCTGGCCCGGATATGCAGTGTGGGCCCTGTGCCCATTAGCCCACAAGGTAGAGGGGATATCGGACTTTAGTTCGATTCAAGGAATTCCGGCTCCTCGTAGCCGGTCACTTTCCCAAAACGCCCCAGTGTCCGCACAACAACCTGTTCAGACATGTCCAGAGGGAGATGGAGGACTGTCACCCACACCGAACTGTCATACGTTGTGACCTTCAGTCCCTCGACTCCCTACAACACATGGACGCCTCGGACGCGGGCAGCCTTGGAGGTAAAACGAACATCAAAACAATTCATACCCCGGAGAGGTTTACGCTGAAGCGCGTGAACCTCTCCAGGGACTTTTAAACCAACAGAACGCAAAACTGAAAAAAAAACTTGTCCGGGGACGACCTTAGCCTCCCCCGAAAAACTCAACAATACGATTTTGCTGTCACGCCGAGCCGCCATGACAGCTAGGGGTGTGGCAAAACGTTACGAGTTCTCTGGCGGTCCAAAGAGGATGTCTCTGCCTTACAGCCAAGTCCGCCACCAGCGGACTACAAATTGACTAAGAGAAGTATTTGAAGGAAATTAGCTACAATATTCGATCCCCTGGGCTTCATTTCACCATTCATAGTGAGGAGCAAAATAATTATCGAGGAGTTATGGGCTGCGGGTCTAGAGTGGGATGAACCAGTTGTCGGGGATTTGGCGGGGAAAGAGGATAGGTTGTTTAAATAAATCAGTGTTCTTAGAAATGTCAAGCTGCCCATGTGTCTGAGGCTTGATGAAGCAATGGAATTCGTGTCACTCCATTGCTTTGTGGATGCCTCCCAAGAAGTTTATGGTGGGGTGGTCTATGCCATCACAAAATATAATGTAAGATTATATAGGGTTTCGCGAGAGAGATGTACTGGAGTATCTTGATGCCGTATTTGATGCTTCTTCAGGAGACGTCTCGAACGGAAGATAGAAGAAAACAATGAGTTCTCAGAAAAACAAGTTGACAAGATAGGATTTGATTAGTGATTCGTCTTAATTTCTTCGCTGTCCGTTTTCTTCTCTAATTAAATAAAATTACACAACTCGAAGAAGTGACCAACCTCCGAAACCCATGCCGCCTTTTATAGATTACTCCACCGAAAATCCCACTGCGCGTAGTCAGAACGCAGCCAATAACCAGCCCATCCTGCATTAGCTAACGGTATAAAAATCAGTGGACAAAAGACTGATCTGCCCTGATTGGTTGGGAGTTTGGAAGTCCAGCCCTTTTTATGGAAACTTCCATACCACGTGAGAAGAGCCTTGTCGAATGTTACACAGACACATCGGATCTATTTTGGGAAAAGTCCCTGTAACATCATTCAATAAGATAGTTAAAACTTCTCGTGGGAAAACTCAATCCTCGACCTACATAAATATGTAAAGGGCTTGCTTGTACTGTCTCTCGATGGAGTGTTTCAGGAACATCAAAGAGGCAGTATTACTATTTCGTAACAATAAGAGTGTTCATATAGAGAGTAGATTCATCGCCTCAAAGACTATAGTGGCGCCATTATCAGCTACAAGTGTGCCACGGCTAGAGAACTAATGGCTGCAATATGGGGATTAATATTGGCGATCTCAATTGTCGGAGCATTGGAGTTGTCGATCCGAGATGTTACATTTTGGTCGGATAGCATGAATGTTCTCTGGTGGGTTTGTCGACAAAGTAGAAAGTTTAAACCGTTTGTAGCCAATCGTGTCGGTGAGATCCAGGGAATGACAGAGCCAAAACAGTAGAGATACGTTCCGACCAACCAAAACCCGGCTGAGGGATGAAAGCGTCCGACCTGGTAGATGGGGAATTCAAATTAGTAACATACGACATTCTAGTATATACTTTGTTTAATTCACTGATTGCTCGACGGGCATCAATGGAATTTGTGCAAGTGATTGTTTAGATTAATTTGCATAAAATGCAGGTAAAGGGTCGGTATGAATAGGCCGGGTAAGCAGGTGAGGGCGTCGTTTTCGTGTTTGGTATAATATACTTTGTGCAAGGGTGCTGGGTGCACCACAGCAGTCACGTGTTGCAGTTGGACACGATGTCCGTTGGGCGACGTTATAGCCCGCAGTACTTCGCTATTTTACTATAGTATATGTAGGGGCAACTTCAGTTCCCCGCTGATGAATTCGTGGTAATATATATCTTTTCAGATATCTTAAATAACGTACCGATACGTGTAAAAAGCCGGACACTGACCGAATTGCGGTTTTTGCCCCTGGTAACGAGGACCAAATAAAGCTTATACAAAAGACACACGCCATCCGAGTATTTACGTTGTCCAGTCGAATAGTTTTACCTTACCCGTGACAAAGATCCTGAGTTTCAATCCAAAGCTCGAAGACGAGGCTTTATTGAGGTGTGACGGGAGGTTGCGCAATTCTGACTTCTTATCTTATGATGCAAGCTACCCGATTATTTTGCAAAGGCAAAATTGGCTAACCAAACTTATCGTAAAACAGTTCCACGACGAGAGACACCATGTTTGGGGAACAAATCAGATTCTACCAGATCTATTTAGTAAATACTGTATAATCGCTGCCAGAGAGGAGATCCGAGACTGGGAAAGATCATGTTTCGGGTGTAAAAGACTTAGAACAAAGACTGCGTCGCAGATTATGGCACCGCTTGCGAGGATTAGGGTGAAGCTACCCTTGAGAACTCAATTAAAGACATATTTGTGTTTGTTTACCTGCCTATCCTCTCGCGCGGTTCATTTGGAGATGGCTTACGGACTCGACACAGATTCATTCCTTAATGCATTAAACAGGATGATTAATCGTCGTGGTGTTCCGGTAGAAATGATGTCCGACAATGGGATAAATTTCAAAGGTGCGGAAAAAGAACTCAGAGAGTTGTCGACAGGATGGACAAAGACAAAATAACAAGGTCAACAGCTAACCAAATGATAAAATTACATTATCTCCGCATTTTGGTGGTGTGCACGAGACAATGATTAAGGCAGCTAAGAAAGCCATTAAAAATGGGGTTTTATAAGGCAGATATTACAGATGAGGAATTTACTACAGTATTTCACTGGTGCAGAGGCACTGCTAAACTCCAGACCCTTGACTTATCAGTCGGGAGACTCACAAGATGACGTTCCTTTGACGCCAAACCATTTCTTACATGGGCAGGTCGGAGGACAGTTTGCAGTGGATGCAGTGGACGACGGCAGTTTCAGTCCAAGATAACGATGGCGGAGGGTCGAGGAGTTTTAAGTTTTGCGTTCTGTTGGTTTAAAGGTCCCTGGAGAGGTTGACGCGCTTCAGCGTAAACCTCTCCGGGGTATGAATTGTTTTGATGTACGATTCACCTCGGAGGCTGCCCGCGTCCGAGGCGTCCAGGTGTTGGGAGGGAGTTGAGAGACTGAAGGTCACACCGTATGACAGCTCAGCTCGATGTGGGTGACAGTCCTCCATCTCCCTCTGGACATGTCTGAACAGGTTGTTGTGCGGACACTTGTGTGGGGCGTTTCGGGAAAGTGACCGGCTACGAGGAGCCGGACTTCCTTGAATGTAAGGGTGTGAAGACAGGGACTAGTCGAGCTGAAGTCCGATATCCCCTCTACCTTGTGGGCTTATGGGCACAGGGCCCACATTGCATACCCAGGCCAGCCTCGCACTTGTTGGAGGTGTCGGCTGGAAGGGCATGAGGCCAGGTTGTGCCCGAACAAGCGGTGTAGCCGCTGTTTACAGGTTGGGCATACCCTGGCCGCGTGTAAAGGGGATTATTGTTTGCAACTCGTGTGGGAAAACGGGCCATCTCGCCCGCTTATGCCCAGACCGCTCATACGCCGCGAGAGTGGCTACGGGCGTGGTTCAAGCGGTCCCCGTCCCGGTCTCTGTATCACCTCATGCTCCTGTCATCGACCCAGTGTCCGACACTAGCGCCCCGCTCTTCCCTGATCGAACTTGCCGAGACTGCCCGCCTGCCCACTGATGCAGAGCAGGACAAAACGGCGGAGATGGTATTAGCGGAGTGGCATGCGGAGCAGGATGCCGCTTGTACTGGTTCACCGGTAGCTACGCCCGCTATCGGTGATACTAATCGGGCCCCGAGTCAACCGGCTCAAGATACATTTTAAGTGGCCCAGATTCGCCAATGGAGGACTGCACTACAGCTAAGGAGTCCTCCGATTGGTTTGATGAGACGAAACAGGCCACTGATCTCATTGACTCGAGCGGCCCTGCCAGCAGTCGCTTCCGCTATACCGGACACGATGGTCGCTGTAGTGGTTTGCTTCTGTTGGCCTTTGGGTCCGTGTCCTTTTCACGTCACGTTAAACGCTACGTTAGTGAGAGATTTGTGTTTGTGGGTTTCAGTTGGGTTTTTGGTCGTTGTTTTACAGGTGGTTGTTTGTGGTGGTTGTTTTACAGACTGAGATTTCTTTTGGTTCTGTTGACCTTTGGTCCGTGTCCGTTTTCTTTCCACGTAAAAAGCACACGGAGGAAATGGCGACTACCACAGAGGAATTTCAAAGTGGGAGATGTGGTTATAGTGTATAGCTCAGATACATTTAGAGGGAGCTGGCACGGATAGTGGAAGTTTTACCCGGTGTGGATGGGCATGTAAGGGTGGTGAGAGTCCAAGTAGGCAAAAAGATTCTTACAAGATTTATTTGAAGGTTATGCCCATTTTAGAAAGAGATTAGGTCTTGCAGAAGGATAGTTAGGTTTTGTCAGGTTATGTCAGTTTCTAGATTGTTTTCATGGACAGTCTGGTATTTGTGAAAGGAAACATTTTTATCCCATATCTTTCTATATCATTGTATACTTTTTTTTTATATATATCTTATCAGAACAATTGAGTATTTTGATAAAACTTATCAAGAAGGGGAGAAATGGAGAGATGAGAATGATTTTCTTTATATACATTAATCGGGCTGGCGCCCTTTTTTATTTTGAATCGTTATGTGTGTATGTTTTTAGATATTTCACACCTTGATCACAGCTGTTACGAAAGGGAATAAAATCAATGTTTCACACATCTAATCCGAAGTGTTCGAACTCTTTCTAGGGCCATCAGCACACCCTTATTGACCGAAACCACGGGCAACTAAAATTAATGATTTTACAAATGATTAGCAGAGTCAAGTCAAGTGCTTTACTGATTCCCTGCCAATATGTGAAGAAACTTAATTTCAAATTTTCCATCATTATAAATAAAACATCAATGTTTAATGAAGGTTAAGTTTTTCAAGAACTTGGAATGGAAATATGTAATTTTATAGCAATGATAGACACAGTAAGGGATATTGGGGTTTCAACGAGTTTTTAACAATATTTTATATCTTGCTAATGTCCCATTGTTTACCACTGAAAAATCTAATCAAACACATACCTGTGCAACGGACATAGTCATTTAAAGCGTTTTAACAATTGAACACATCATTCAATTGGTATGTACATTATTGAATTGCTTTTGACACTCCCCGTGCTTGCATGAAGGTGTGAATGTACTGTACTTTATGTATTAGTACTGCCAAACTGTGGGAATATCCTCACAAAATGAAACAACAATTACTGGCACTTGGGATAATCTAGCACTGTACTATCCCACAAAAAAGCAAGCCGCATCTGAAGACACAATCGGCCTGACAAGGTTCAATGACCTCGCATGCAGCCAACTGACACATACTTTTTATCGGACCCGTTCAATACCCACATATGTGGATAGATTTACTGCCATGGAAAGACTTTACATTTAGCAACAACAGCACATTGCTATGAATTCAAATTAAATGTCTAATGAGAATCATGAAATATAATTGAAACAAAATGCCTGTAAAACTCGCTGTTTGCGTGATATTATTATTTGTATTCTACTGTTACTTGGGTAAAATAAGCAGCTATATTTGCTAGCCAACAGTTGAAACGTTTCTTCAAAGAGCAGGCTAAACTCTTCAGCTGTCTGGATGCATGTGCACACCTGTTAATGTGTGACAGTTTATTTGTAACGACTCATTAAATGATACTATATGCAACATTTGTGTTCCAAATAATCTTTTACTATTGATTGGTAGTTTCTAACCACGTTATCTTGTTGATGATTTCCTTCTTTTCCAACAAAATGCATTGTACCTTGAAATAGTTTTGCAAATTAAGCTTAGAGCTGACCACTACCAAAGAGTGTACATACAGTGCTTAAAATAAATGAATCTAAATGTAAACATTCAAGAACCAAATGCGGTGAACTGTTGCACCATGGTGCCATGCTTTATGGCCCCTCTGTCTCTCCCCACCCCATCTTGTCCAGAAAATTT
The DNA here is from genome assembly GCF_037975245.1 of Apostichopus japonicus. Classification (NCBI taxonomy): domain Eukaryota; kingdom Metazoa; phylum Echinodermata; class Holothuroidea; order Aspidochirotida; family Stichopodidae; genus Apostichopus; species Apostichopus japonicus. The sequence goes on from NC_092577.1 coordinate 24,503,607, forward strand.
ATTTTCAATGAACCACTGGTCCATAGGTTGTCAACCAATGAGCTTAAAGACACATTGCTAGTGCCTATATGTGACAAAAATATCTAAGCAAACAGTGCAGACGTATTTTCATGGCCATGGAGGATAGATTAAGAAATAAAAACCTGCTTTCTGTTTGCAGCAAGGGACCCATTAAATTCCTTATCCTGCTGGCACATCAAACAATCTGCACCATTGAGGGTCCTTCAACATATCCGACAAATGGTCTATGATGGAAAAGTAACAGTGTAATTAAAACATCATACACAACTCAACACACACTGCACACATATGTAGTCATTAGAATACTATGGAAAGTTTTGGTCATGTATATCAAGTACTACATACCGGAATAATATGGAATTTAATGGTCATTGCATGATAATTTTAAATATCATGGTATAAGTATTTGTCACTGTGTCATGTAAATAAGATTTGATAAAGTGATGATCATCTACGACATGGTTTCATGAATGAAACATGTTTCAAATTGAATCGGGGAACATCGGTTCCCACCACCACACCACAATCATGGAATTGTTAAACTTTATATTATGGAACCCTCACATGGTTAGAACTTGAAGCAAATACTACTGAATGTATGGCTGCTACAGATACTGGCAGAACATATAAACAATATCTGCTTCTATCTTTCATTTATGCTGGGCAGGCGCTTCGCATTGGCCCTTTGAATGTAAGGTCAAAGATGGAGACTGCCCCCACAGGAACTTTTTAGCTGGTATGGTGCATTCTCTTGGAAGATGTCCTGAAAATATTGTATCATTTAAATTTGTGTCATAGATGGTACAGATAGAAAACTTTACATGTTGCCGTTAGAAGAGGGAATTTTGTTTGTAGAAATAGCACACTACATGGTATTGGAAGAGGGGAAAAAAAAGAAATGCATCCAAATTTTACAACCTTTGCAAGGTACCTACTTTCTGTCCACATGAACTGAAAGGTGCAAACTAAAGAACCAAATGTGCAGCGGTTCATGCCTTTGAAAGGGTTTATTATTTGTGAAAGACCGTCACATGTTTAGTTGTAGATAGTATTTTGGTAAAGTTTAGAATTTCTTTTAATGAGCAAAGCAGTTCATTATGACAGAACCTTAAAGTGATATATCTTACGGTTATGTAATTTTCAACTTGGACGTTGTTATTACTTGCAGTCCTAAAATACTAAAGGTCTTATACAACACATGCATACAGAATACAAATTGCCAGATATGATTTTAAGAGGTTCAAGAAGATCTATCCACCACTGTTGAGTGTTGACCCCAACAATTGGCCTTAAAATAACCTTGGTTAATTTCCACCCACTCCCCATGGAATCCTGTGAACAAATCACAAAACATCCATTGACATGGGAGAAGCAGCATGTACTGGGCATGTTTTCAAAAAGTTACCTTTGAAATTACCTTTGAACTTAAATTTCCAGACAACTCATATATGAATTACTACTAAGCTATTGCTGTGACCAATTAAAAAAGATCAATTAATTTGAAGAAGAATATAAAACATTATTAAAGATATTGAAATATTTGTAACAGATGTTGCATATAACAACATGTAAAATACTTATTTGCCGATTGGAAATAGCTCCTTTGGTCAATGTCCAATATATTGTTATTCAGTTTAACTCTATTTAAATATGAGATGTTATTTACAGTACTTATTAAAAGGAAATGACCTGAGACCTGGTGAAAGCAGAATAAAAAAAATCATAGGAAATTTTTAACAAAGCCTTACAGTAAACAAAGTCATAGTTGCTAGGCTATGCCTTCCTAAATATGCATGACCTCCTAAATGACCAGCATGTGTAGGCTACCGACCAATATCACCATACCAACTTTGAAGAAATTCGAACTTATGGTTGCCAAGTGATTGCAATTTGAAGGTTTTAACTTCACCTTATGTACTAATTAATATTATATCGTTACCCACATGAAACTGTACACATATGTTGTCCAAGTTGCATAAAATTTGGAAAATTAAGTGCTTTCCATGAAGGTCTTGTCGTTGCTTTGGGATCCGACAAAGCAACAATCTTCATTGTATACGCCATTGCAGGGCGACCACGTTTAAGCCTCTTCGTGGTGTGCCGACGCGCTGATGGTCGGGGGTTCTCCCCGGTCCTGTGTGCATGAGACCTGGAAGTCAGTAAATGGATTAAAACTGTTAGACCAAAAAGATCACATACTATACTACTGTATCTGTTTCATGAAATACAAACACCCACAGATCCATGTTGCTCTGAAGTCACACATAGTTTGGTTTCTTTAAAGGTGTTGGTTTTGTGTAAATTGTGAGACATATTTTAGCTGTTACAATAAGTTTTCTAAGAGTTTTTAAGGCATTGTTACTTTTACCTGTAATCTGTATTTACTGTATATCTTCTTTGCATTCATTCTCTTGACTTGTTTACTTTACAATTGAGTTTTAAAAAGAAAGTCCACATGACCCCTTAGGGTACTTTATTGATGCAGGCTATACAAAATACAGCTATGGGATGCTCTCTAGTGTGTCCCTATCTTAAGTAATGTCTTTCTAGAACACACTGTTCAGTAGCATGCAAATTCGATTGCATTGGCCAATAAAGGTTAATAGTGCCATTTATTCCTCCTTTTCACTTTGCAAAGTTCTTGATCAGTGTGTATTCACCTCTATCAAGACTGGTATGACACCTAGTATGTGTGATCGTATTTTCTGCATGTTTACTTGAGGCTTTAATAGCCTTCTCGGGGGGGGGGGGGGAGCCTGCTGTAGCGTATAACTGTAAATAACCCTACATAAGTACATGCGCTAAGCCATGGAAGTATTAATACTCCCACGGCTAGGCCCTAACATTACTAATACTAGTACGGCCTACTACCTGTAGTACTGACTTGACTCCGGAGCTAGATAGGCCTACTAATTTACACGTGCTTACACTAATAATTAACAAAACTAAGAACAAAGGTTGGAGTAATCGAAAATGACCACTGCCTACCGTTCAACGAATGAAGACACGAAGCTGCTTCGATTGGGGCCTATATCATCAATCGCAGCGTTCATATTATCCTGGGCACGTCAAATTTCTGGTAACGCATCCATCTTATCGATAACGTGATCGTTCGAGTTGCACAAGTTTCGGTTTTTAAAGTGAAATCGCTAGCCCGCCACTGAAAACATTTATCGTGGATGTATGTACACAGCAAAAGCGGAAATGTACATTCGTCAGTATTCGAATTAATCCATGCATATATTGGATTTAATCCCCACATGTATTCGAATTAATGCGCGGATATACACTCTAGAAACAAAAGAGTGAAATTTTCACTCTCATCGCGGAGTGAATGTTTTTTCGCTCCTCTGGAGCGGAATTTCACTCCATTGGATGGCAGGAAGTTTCATATTTCCAAGCCGAAGTACTTAATATTCACTCTTAACCAAAGAGTGAGGAAATGAGCTAATCAAATGGAAAGGACGCTCACTCTTTCCATGGAGTGAATGATCAACCAATCAGTACGCGTTTTTTGTATGCATGAGGTTTATGCATTTACGCCATTTTCACTCGTTTTTATTCCAAAAAATGTCCTGTTCGCAGTTGCTAGAAGACGGGTTTTGGAGATGATGTAATTTAGTTGTTTGGAGGTAAGTTTATCAAGAAAATGTTGAAAGAATGTCAAATTTATTCCAACAAAGGATCAGCAGCTTGTTTCAACTGTCATTGAAAAAGTCTTGAAAATGTCCACAAATCCAGAATATGCTCAAACTGTGTTAAAGGCAGCACTAGATGTAAAATTTTACGCCCTTCGCCACCAGATATCTTCTCTATATCGACTCAATCTTGTGGCATTCACGACATCGAATGCAAACTTGAAGAGCAGGCCAAAGAGCTTAATGAGTGGAAGAAAATGTATAGCCGAATGGAGGAGTGCACGTCGACCCTGACTAAGCAAATGGATACTTTAGAACAATACTCGAGGAGGAACTGTGTCCGAGTTACCGGAGTCGAGGAAACCGGACAAGAAAACACAGACAAAATAATACTGGATATTGCTGCCAACCGCCTGGGAATTACTCTCAACAAAACCGACATTGATCGCTCTCATCGTATTGGACATCCAAGGAACACAACCTCATCTCGTGCAATCATTGTTTACCTCCTATCGTTCCAGAGGTATGTTTATAGGTGCAAGGAGGAAGCTAAAGGGGTCGAAGATTGTAATCACAGATGATCTCACTAGAAGAACCAAGATCTCCCGTACAAGGCACGGAACCACCATGGAGTAAGGACGGCCTGGTCACACGATGGTAACCAAAGTTGACGAAACGGAACAGACAATGATCATATAAGCCAATTACTTTCACAGTGCCCATTTCACATTGTAGCTATAGCTGAAACGTGGTTAGAGCCTAATACACCAGTACAAATGTTGTCCATTCCTAATCGTGATAGACCTAACAAAAGAGGTGGTGGTATTGGATTTTATATTGCAAGCCATATTACTTATAGGATTCGGGATGACGTAATGCACAATTGTAATAATTTTGAATCAATGTTTGTTGAAAAAATCTCAAATAAGAGTAAAAATACTATTGTTGGTGAAGTTTATCGTCCCCCAGCAAACTGAATACCGACTTTTATCGAGGACCTATCTTCTTTATTAGATACTATCAAAGTTTAAATCAACCTACTAACTCTGGCAATAACCATTCCGTATTTTATAAAAGGAAAATTATACCTACAAGTTTGTTTAGCCTTGTTGCGTAACTTCATTGTCTAGATTGGGAATGACATATGTTATGATGGTTTTATCAATACATTATTACCTATTTATTTCTAATAAGCACTGCCCTATACAAAAAGTTACTTCTAAGAATAGACGAGTTTCATCAGCGTGGTTAACAAGAGGTGTTTTGAAATTTATTCGACATACTCCTGGAAATAAAATAAAATATTCAGTCTACAGAAATGAAATAACCAGTGTCTCAAAGATTAATCACAATGGAAGCGTTTTGACTAATGCGAATGATATTGCAAACGCATTTAACGATTTCTTTACACTCATTGGCCCTTCACTGGCTTAGAAAATTCCTACTTCTAATGCGCTGTTTAATGATTTCCTAAGAGGCTCTTGCACAAATTCTGTATTTTTGTCTCCGGCTAATCCTTCAGAAATTAAGCAATATTATCAGTAAACTTAAAAGGAATTGTGCATCTGGGGTTGATGGTATCAGTGCACATTGTACAATCTATTTCACATGTTATTGGCCGGCCATTATATCATATTTTTAATATTTCACTATCAACTGGTATATTTCCAAATTCTGCCAAACTTGCTAGAGTAACAGCTAAAACCTGAGGAATTGTCAAATTCAGTACTCACTTGTCTATCTAAAATAAGTGAGAAACTTATTTACTCCAGAACTATAACTAAATCAGTATGGTTTTCGTCCAAATCGTTCAACTAGCATGGCTGGCCTTGATGTTATTGATTTTTATTACTACTGGTTTTAATTTTAAGCAGTCTACCCTTGATCTCCCTAATTGTTGAAGTATTTAATTTTGTCTTTTATAGCATATTATTTAACAATAATGATTTGAATGCATATTGCTATTGCTATTGCAGATTGGTTTTGTGCTAATAAGTTGTCTCTTCATGTCAAGAAAATTAACTGTTTTTCACACTTACCATGCCACTAAACCCAAACTAAAACTTATCTTGAACAATACAATAATATGTGAAACAAAAACGTTCAATTCCTTGGAGTTCAACTTGACCCACTCTTAAGCTGGAAAACTCATATTAATTATATTTGTACTAAAGTGTCTAAGACGATTGGCATTCTTTATAAATTAGGCTTCAGGCTCCACATCAGGTATTAATATCCCTTTAGTATACATTGGTTTATCCTCATCTTTCGTATTGTAATATTCTCTGGGGCAATGCGCATACTGTTCACCTGAATATATTATTTGTGCTCCAAAAGAAGTTGATACGACTGATTAGCAAATCAGATTATCTAAGTCATACTACTCCTATATTGAAGAATGTAACTTTTTTTAACAGTTTTTGACATATAAACTCCAGCTTGGAATCTTTGTTTTCAAATATCTTCACGAATTACTTCCACCTCCGTTTAATTTTTTTTGTTTTTAAATTCAAATAATCCACTCCATAGTCATAACTGCCATTCATTTTGATTACCCACTATTAGTTTTAAATACTAAATCTGTAAGATTAACTGGTGCCACATTTTGGAATACTTTCGAACCCAAACTGAAAAAAATGACCAACCTTACCAATATTCATAAAGCAACTGAAGCTATATTTGTTAAACAATGATTTCTGATATATACGTTAAAGTTATCACATATAATAATGCTATTTGTGCTTCCCGTTTGGGAATTGGGGGAGGGGGGGGGGGGGTAGTTAGCGTATTGTATTTAAATTTATGGTGAATCTCCACGTTATTAGTGTACAAGCGTAGCTTTTTCAGATTTTCCATGCTTTTTTCTTTCTTTGACATTGGTATTTTGTAAATGTAATTGTAAAAAAGAAAAAAAGTGAAATAAACGAAACGAACGAAGAGTAACAATGTCGCCGTGGCCGCAGGTCTCTTTGCCTACATTCGATAGGCTTGCTCTTAAACATTACGCTTAACAGTGTATTTTAACGGAAACCGTTAAAGTAAGGTTGGACACTATGCACATAAGAACATATTTATAACCTAGTTGTTTGGAGGTCTATGCCTAATGAGTAATGCAAGGCCTACTAGTAGTACTTAAATTAGGCCTATGACAAAATAGTACGAGTAGTGTGCCATAAGTTAATGCAGCAAAGGCCCAGGAATTGTGTTTCTCTTTATGAAAATTTGTATTTATATATTTTTTATTTTACATATTAGGATGTATTTTGTCACATTGACACAGATAATCAGCAAAAGAGTGACTGGTACTTACCAGGTTGTTTTTGGATACATACTTTTGTGACAGGTGGGAAATTCGGCATAATTGTAAATTTCCTGTACTGCATGCTGTGGTCACAATCTTCAACAGGGTCTTCATTGAATTTTAACATGGGAAAGTTGTTAGCACAGAAATTTTGTACTCAAGCTTTTCCAATGGGTAAAAATGTTAAGCACAGCTTCAATGAATTATGAAAGTTATTTAACTAGCTGTGGTCTTACTTAAGAAAACGTCAAGATCATCCTGGCCTGTAGTAGGTCTGTATGAAAAATCTACTGAATGTGTGCAAACCAAAGTCAAAAGAAGTTCCCAATCTTTAACAGATTTTGATGAACGTTTTGCTGGTACTACATCTGATGGCTTATGTATTTTAAAACAGTTTATTTATGTTTGTGTTTACACAACCATATGCCCCTTTAGTTTCTAAAGAGTTAAATAGATACAAGCTCATATATGCACAGTGTATCCCTTTTCACATATTCGAAGATGTCTAACGGACATTTTCTTGTTAACCCTGACAACTAATTATCACTGTTACATATATCAGACATACATGTACATTGATCATTAGTTGTCAGTACATAGATCAACTTTTTATACATGTACCTGGCATCATTCTGTTAAGTTTTTACACTTTTATGTACATCTACCTCGGATGTCTACGTGACACCTTTTCAAACATGCCAAAAATATTCAATTCTAATCTACTTCAAATGTCTCCTAGATGTGTTTGTGTTATGTGTAAGAAATATTGTCCATCACAATGTACTGCTTTAGTTACATGTCAGGCTGTCATATAGCTGTAATATAGAAAAATAGTATAGGCTTATATATGTTAAGTGTGAATGTAGAGCTCCATATCGATGTTTGTCTGTATTGAATAATACCTGTCAGAATTGTGTATTTCTATGCATATGAGCAAGTGAAAAAAAATATGTATAAACTTTTCATTATTTAAGTTTTCTTTACAAGGAATAACCAATTCGAGATGTGGGATAATATCTTACTTCAGTCTACAAGCAAAGCCTTTTATAATTATGCATGTAAATATATACATCACATAGATATATATCATTTCAGTATAGGGTGATTCCATATAACAATTTTCGAGTTGTAACTCTTTAAAGAAACTAAAAAGTAATGATTTAACACCATGAAATAAAATAAGCATATTCGAAAATTTAAAGAACTGCATTTCTTCACAATTAGCCGATTTTTCCCACTTTCAAATTCCACAGTTTGTCGCCTTCTTGGCATTTTGTTGACATTTGAGGTTTGATTTCTGAACCTACTACCTTACTATTTCATATACTTATAAAATAAGATAGGAGGCTCGATAAAAATGCATTGTCTTGTGGAGTTATACACTGGTATTGAAAGGTATACACTGGTATAACTTTTTGGTTATGGTTACCCCAATGGCAAAGGTACTTCTAAGTACTGCAATTTGATACCATGGAGGCTTATATTATATTTTTCTTTCACTTGACCTATTTTTATGCTGAATAAAAGGATGATGGGATGGATGTATCCACAGCAACAATCTTTGTGAATTGATTATTGTGCAGTACAGTACCAAATCCAGTTATTTAATCAATTTATTTTGCTCTGCATTGCACAAGTACACATGAATATGGCATATGTTTGCTTTAAGTGTCTAGAGCCTATTGGTCTTACAACACGTCAGTTAGCTTAACATTTACGGGAAAGTCTTACACTGGGTAGCCCTGAGCAACTTGTTGGCTTCCAGGAAGGATGTATGAAAACATATCATATATTTAATTCTTTCTTGAGCCACAAATCGTTGTCATCTTTCATGTGGAAATAACATTCATATCCCTGATATGGAAGAAGGCATGGATTATGAACTTCATTTAGAAGCAGCTGGTGACATTGATCAGGTTCAATATCTTGAAGCTGAACATAATTATTTGGAAGAACTAAATGCTGCGGAGCTGAAGAAAAAAACAGCAAAATGTAATCTCCATATGAGAGGAATTTCTTCTGCCCGTACTAGTGCTGTAACCGATATGGTTCATCGTAGCTCCATGCTCTTTCAGGATGTTGTTGGGTCCCTGGAGGAAAATGTCACAGCCTTTTGGGGGGAAAACAACGATAAACAATCGATATGCAGTCTGATAGTGTTCATGAATTAATGACCAGGTTTCAGTGTTTATCTAACCTTGCAGAGTGTTTTGACTTGCGATACTTTACGTTTAGTCAATACTGAAACCTCAGAAGGCAATACAAGATATAGCGGATGTGTTGATAGTGAGCAATATTTATTGCATCTCTTGTTTAAAGAACATCCAAAAGCCCTTCGTATCCAATTGTACTATGATGATGTGGAGCTAGCAAACCCACTTGGCAGCAAGAATACTATTCATAAAGTGGGATTATTTTTCTTTTGTATTGGTTGGCCTGAACAAGATATCACAAAGGCAACAAAAACACAGCTGGTTTCAGCACTTATCTTTCCAATAGCCACTGATGGATGTGAAACCTGGACATTTGAAATGTGGTCTTGGCGTAGGATGCTCCGCATATCCTGGATCATGAAGAGAACTAATGATAGTGTTCTGCAGGAGGTCCAGCCCAAAAAATCTCTTTTGTGCATCATCCAGAGCCAAATGTTACGCTACGAAGGAGACTGTATTGAGAAAGTCATCATGCAAGGTCGAGCTGAAGGGAACAGAAAACCTGGTAGACCCAGGACCAGATGGTTTGACGAAATAAAGTCTGAGGTCGGATCGAGTTCTTTTCAAGATCTTTATTCTCTTGCCAAGGATCGTCAAAAATGGCGTGCCATTGTTGACGTCACGAGCTGTCAGTCATGAAGGGATCGAACCAACCAACCATTGATAATTTGCCCAGAAAGTACAATTCTTCTCTGGACACTGTTGATCATTTAGTAGTTTGCCATGCAATTGATGTAAAAAAATATGGCTGTGGTCCTTTTCTGAAGCCATTTTTTTTATGAAATTGCCCAACTAGAAAGTGATTCTGGTTTGAACTGTAATTGTCCCAAGGTCCTACCACAATACATGGTACTCCTGTTTCTGTTGTTGGTGACACATTGGCTTTACATGGCATGTTTGGTTCGTTAAGCCCATCTGCTGACAAGACCAGTTTAATTTGAGACAGATTGAAACCCATGATTCACATGTGCAACAAGTACGACGTACGCACAATGGCAATTCTACCACTGGTGTAAAAACAGCATGCATATTAAATAAGTTAAGATTCTTCCATACTACTACCAACTACAACTTTGACATAATGCACGATTTATTGGAAGGAATCTGTCCATATGAGGTGAAATTGCTGTTGCACTATTGTATCTGTGCTTTTTACGTGACCCGCCATGCAGGATACAAAACGTCACGGCCAAACGGCACTACCGAACCATCCCATTCTGACAAACGAAACTCAGGTCCAGCGAGCCAAAAAAACATACGCCCGCCGACCTGCAGAGACAAAACGCCCAACCCCCCCCCCCCACTCAAACATTCAAAAACCTACAAAAGGACGACCCGCACGCAGCGAAACGAAAAACCCCTCCCCAGCACACCAGCGTCCAAAAAAGGCAGCCTCAGATAAACGGCGAAAATCGCCTTCAATTTTAAGGCGAATGTCACACTTCACCGCCTCCAGGACTGCCTGCCAACTGGCAAATTTCCCCCTAAAAACCACATCACATCTATTCCGCCAAACATGTTTTTTTACAATAGAGCGAACAAAAATGATGCGGTGCAACACAGCTACCGAACAAACTGGAGGGTCTACCCCATATAAAATAAAGCCCTGCCCTACCGACCATGAACGGTCTCCCGTAACACGGTCGGTCCAGGTCTGGAACCACTCCCATAAGTTTACTACAAAGCAACAATGCCAAAAAAACATGAGCAGTACTCTCTAAGCTGTCACAGCCGGTCCTAGGGCACAGTCCATCACCCAATCGCCAATGATATTTTTTTAGGTTGGTCACCAAGGCACCGTGTGCAACTCTCCATGCGAGATCACGGTGCCTGCAACCATTCAGCCTTGAATGCACCGAACGCCATACTTCGGCAGAATGACGTCCCTGGACAAAAGTTATCCCGCAACGAACTGTGAACGAGGGCCGGCTGTGACAGGTCAACAGGGGGCAACTCAATCAGAGCGGAGCAGATGACACGCACCACCCTGTTTGGAGTACTACTATGCGGTTCTCTGTTGCTAAACAGCGCCGGAACCCATCGACGCAGGTGCAAACCGCCCCAAAAACGTACAAAATATGAACAAGGCAACCCTTGGTCAGTTACCGCTACAAACAACTGCTTAAATAACAAAAAGGTCAATTTACTTCCCAGATGAACCACCTCTAACCCACTCTTCTCCAGTTTTTGGTACATTACCGCCCTTTTGACAAGCTCTGTACCACCCGACCAAATAAATGAAAATATCGCTCTCTCCAACCGCACCAGGACGCGACGCGGAATTGGATACACCGCGCCCGGGTACCACAAGATGGGCGAAACAAAACGATTAATTACGGTGACTTTCCCTAGGATCGAAAGCCAGCGGGTGCCAAAGGCTTCGAGCCTGCGCTCAAATACCTCAGCCCTCTCGTTCCAGGTGACGTCACAAGGTGCATCGCAGCCGAACCATATACCATTAATGTTGATATTCTGATCCGACCACGATGCACCGAACGGTAAGTCTCTGTATCTCCAGCTACCAAGGCGAAGGCCCTTTGTCTTTTCCGGATTCAACTTCGCCCCGGTAGCTCTCTCAAAGATAGATAAATCCTGCGAGAGGGCACGAAAGGAGCCCAGACTCGAAACAACACATGTCACGTAATCTGCATATTGAACGCACTTCACTTTGGCACCCCCTGGCACAACGAATGGAACAAGTTTGGAGTCCCTTTCCAAAAGACGAGAGAGGGACTCGCTAAACAAAACATAAAGTAATGGAGACAGAGGGCACCCCTGGCGTACCCCCCTCTCTACGTTAAAAACCTCCGAACAAAACCCATTTACGATAACGGAACTGAAGCTTTCTTCATAGAAAACAGAAATCCATTTACGAAAAACCGGGTGCAACTGAAACGTCTCCAATACATTCATTAAAAAACCGCGATCCACCATGTCAAAAGCCTTCTGCTGGTCCAGAGACACCAATGCACATGGCAGATCACGCTCAATAACAAAGTCGATCAAGTCGCGCATCAACCACAAGTTCTGCTGGATGCAATGACCCTTCACTGCACAAGTCTGGAGATCACCAACAAGATGCGGCATAGCCAGTGCAAGGCGATTGCACAAAGCCTTAGCCAGCAACTTGTTGTCCACATTTAACAAGGTGATCGGACGCTTGTTATGGGGATCCAAGGGGTCCCCAGACTTTGGCAGCAAAGTAATCATGCCCAGACGTTGACTTTGGTTTAAAAGTCCGTTTTGGAAGGCGTCTTCGAAGACGGCTCTGATGTCGGGTCCTATTATTGCCCAGAAGGTTCGGTAGAACTCCCTCGGAAGCCCGTCCGAACCCGGGGACTTGCCATTCTTCATCTTCGAAAGCGCCTTCCAAAGCTCAACAGTGGTTATTCCGCCCCCCCCCCCAAAATATCATTGACATCGTGGGGAACGGTTTTGAGATTCCCTCAATAAATCAGACTGTGCCGACAAGTCAACATTGCCACGCGTAAACAAACTCGAATAATACTCTTTATATACGCGGACAATGCCGTGAGGGTCACTGACCACGCTCCCATCGGTAGCGCGCACAGACGGGACGCGTCTGTCACCCGCCGATGAGCTAACGGACTGGTAAAACCTCAGTGAAGGGCGCTCCTCGGCTTCCACCGCTTCGACACGGGCCCTGACGCGGGCACCGTGGTACTTTTCATCGAGATAAGTCTGCAAAGCGATGACTGCCGAAGGGTCGCCAAACTTGACCTCCGCGCACAGCTTCGAGAATTTTTCTCTTCGACGCCGTGCGCGGGTCACGCAATACTGAATTGCGTAGCGTTTGATGCGCAACTTGACATCATCCCACCACTGGGATGTAGAAGCAAAGGCCGGCTTTAATGTTTGCCATCCTTTGTACCTGGTCTCGAAACCCTTGCGGAACTCTGCCTCGCCAAGAATCCGACAGTTAAGCTTCCATAGGCCCCGCCCGATCGGGAAAATGGAAGGCAAAACAAAACGTGCTACCACAGTGTCATGGTCAGAGAGCGGACAGCTGAGCGTCTCGCAACCCGAAAATTTAAAACTTACGGGCGCATACACTCGGTCTATTCTGGAGGCATCTTCTCCGTTAGGCCTCACCCACGTATACACCGTACTACACGGGTGCATATGCCTCCAGACATCGGCTAAAAGGTGTGCCGAAGTGAATCTGTCCAATTCTGTGATCCCAGCGTCGGGACTAGCAGACACAGAAGCCCCGAGTCTGTCAAGACCCGAGTCTGGGACACAGTTAAAGTCTCCGACCATGACACATGGAGCACTACCAGGAACAAAGGAAGACAGTGTGTTAAAAAAATCTCGTCTAGCAGAAGGCCGATTGGGAGCATACACATTGCAAAGGGAGATGTTACCCTGTGGATACTTGAAAAGAATGCAAACCAATCGGCCCTCGTGATCCGTCTCCACCCTAGTGGCACAACCCGCCTGACGAGGTGACAGGAGGATGACAGTGCCACAGGATGAAGACGAACCAAACCAAGCATGCAGCCCACCACCCCACTCATAAGCCCATAGAGGGACATCTTCTTCCAAAATACGTGTTTCTTGCAGGCAAACGCAGTCGACTTCAATTTAAATACAATATTGGAAAATGCGACTGCGCTTGCGATGATCGCTCATGCCATTGACGTTGAAGGTGGCAACTGAAAATGTATGGGCCATGAGAGGGCAATGGGGCAAAACTACGCCGACGACGATTCTGTAAGCTTCAAGCGCGCTCTAGACGACGTCGTCGGAGTCGTCACTTCAGGCCGACCTTTTCAGTGAGGGTTCCCCCATCTCGTCGTACCAGCTCGTCCCAGTGGCACGTTTCGGCTCGACGATCACCGAGCCTCCGGAGTCGCTGTCAGACATAGCCTCCGGAGACCCGACAACCGAGTCGTCGTCAGACAGAGTCTCCGGATCTGGCGATACCGGCGGCGGACTGGGGACGGAACTGGACGGGTTGATGGGGGAAGCTGGTGGAGACCCCGTGTCCGCTTCGCTGTGTGGTGGAGACGGTGCGGGCACGGGGTTGATGGGGGAAGCTGGTGGAGACTTTCTCGGTGCGGGCACGGGGTTAGGGTCTGCAACTACGGGGGAGGGTGAAGGAGGTGCGGAGAGTGAATCCTCACCCGGTTCCCCCTCCTTGCGTGGAGCTTCCTCCGGGGCAGTAGGTGCGCCAGAACTTGGCGCCTTTGCTTTACCCCCCACTCTTTGTCATAAAGACATAAGAGGAGGGACAAGCGCGAAAGACATGTCCCTCCTTCCCACAGAGTGAGCACACGACTTCGCTTGGGCAAGCAGAGGTATCATGCCCAAGACGAAGGCAGCGCCCACACTTTTTATTTGGGCAGCCCTTGGCTTCGTGCCCGGTCTCCCCACACCTGAAGTAGGTACGGGGCTGACCGGGGTATCGCACGTGAGCTTTATGCCCGGCAATAAAAAGGAAGGAGGGAATGCCCTGCTTGAGGTCGATCCGAACCTGTCGGTGCCCGTTCAACACCCCAGGGGCCTGTGCGTAGGAGCACATTTTGACAGCCTCAAACCGACCTAAAACAGTTGCGACAAGTTCCTGACGCACCTCTAATCCTACGTGGATGACAGTTACCCATACGGAACGTTCGTATGGAGTAACTGTCAAACCTTCAACCCCACTCAGCAACGTGACACCCTTCTGCCGGGTCACGTCACTGGTAAAACGTAGATCATACGTATTACGACCCTGGAGAGCTTGTAAAGCATGAACCTCTCCAGGCACAACAACACCCTTACTCTTTAAAATACTAAAAACTTGCACCGGTGGAACCGCTTGTTCACCGGTGAAGGTCAACTGTATCTGTGTTCAAGGGGTCATGTCTCTTGATGAATTTAATCACAGGTGGAAGTTTTTCTCTTACCAGTACATTGATAGGAAAATAAGCCATATAAGCTTTCTCGACATGTTCTTACTAATCTTCATGATTACAAACTCCGACAACATGCATGACAAATGTGGTGCTTAATTCGAATGCTGTGGCTCCTGATTGGAGACAAAGTACCAGTAGGAAATCCACATTATAAACTGTTGCTTCTACTGTTTAGGTGTATGGATCTCATTTTCTCCCATTCTGTGTTAAAATCAGAAGTTCTGTATTTAAAACATCTCATAGTTCACCATCATGATCATTTCAAGTACCTGTACCCTAACTACAGACTTATTAATAAACACACATCACATGATTCACTATCCCACTTGTATTGAGCTCTCTGGTCCTCTTTCTACATTTTCCTGTTTTAAATATGAAGCAAAGAATAACTTGAGCAAAACTATCGGGCACATGAACCGCAACTTCAGAAACATGTCAAAATCTCTTGCGACTAAACACGAAATACACCATGCAAGTGACTACTCAACAATTACCAAGAAACAATTTGAGTCCTTAACTGGGGATGTGGTATCTGTGCAAGCATTAGCAGCTCATAGAGTTATCAGTGACTTCGTTGGGATTGATGTTAATGAAGTATTCACTGCAAAAACAGTTAAGCTGTTTGGTACTTCATATTGGGCAAATCTGCTTGTTCTTGTAAAATGGGATGTCACTACGAATGAGCCTTGTTTTGCATTGATTAAACATATCATTGTGATGGGACAGCAACAAGTATATTTTTCCCGACTTTGGGAGGAGAACAATATTTCCAACCTGCTGTGTTTGGGTCATGTAATTCAACTGGAAAGCGGTAACGAACACATCTTTCAAGTCCCCACCGAGAACCTCCCAGAAGGTCCTATAGAACTCTGCAGGGAGGCCATTGGGACGGGGGGGGGGGGCTTTCCCTCCTTCATCGCTGCTACCTCTGTCCAGAGCTCACCAATGGAGAGATTCGAACCCAAGCTATCGTTTTTACTATGAGGGGGGGGGGCGTTGTTATACCACATAACAATTCTTCCTGGAGATCCTCGCTAACAGCAGCCATGGAGTACAGGTTCGAAAGAACGACCCAAATACCCCTAGGACTGCCTGCGGGCTCTCCACGACGACCCCACCAGTATGACGCACTGCCCTTATTCTGCGGTCAACCATAGACTTGGTGTCGTCCCGGCAAACACGAATAGTTGGCTTCTCGTCCGCCTGAACAAAGTTGATTCTGGCACGCACCCGGACTCCGTGCGTTTCTCGTCGAGAAACACCCGAAGTGCATGCAGATCAGACGATGAAGAACCATCCCTTGCTCTATTGCACAGGGAATGGAAATTTAATCTCCGTTGGTGAGCTCTCTCAACACAATACCTGATTGCGACTAACGTATTGAGAAAAGCAGGCTTGAGGGACTGCCATCCTCTGTACTTCTCGACAATTTGCTCCTTGAAATTTTGCTCTTTGACAATTTCCGTGTTCAGCCGCCAAAGTCCCTTTTCCACATGAAAGGACTCCGGCAGCTGCAAGCGCAAAACAACTGCGTCATGATCAGACAAAGGACATGGAATAATCGAACACCGAGATCGAGGAAACTTGCGCGGGGCCATAAAACCTGTCGAGTCTGGATGAAACTGATCCATCTGGTTTATGCCACGTACAAGCAACCACCTGGGGATTTTGGGACCTCCAAACATCCAGAAGATCTCGGTGCTTGACAAACATGCCTAGCTCAATCATGCCGGTGGTACAATAGGGGGACTCTTTCCTCGAACGTCTATCTAAAGCAGAGTGCGGGACACAGTTGTAGCCCCCCCCCTCCCCCCAAGGATACAATTTGCCCTGCCCGGTACGAAGGATGGCAAGACCGTGAACAAATGTTTCCTACATGCTTAAGTGTATGGACACCTCCCGACCTTCATGGTCTTTCTCCACTTTTCTGACACAATGAAAAAGTTTTGAGGTCACCAAGATTATAGTCCCGCCAGATGCCCCTGATCCAAAGGAGGCAAAGACCTTCCCCCAACTGCAAGGACCAAAGTTGAACATCACTCTCACAAGATATGTGGGTCTCCTGCAAAAGGACCACATCCACTTGGAGCAACTTGCAGAACTGTAACATCCGCCGCCTTTTGGGTGTACCCCTCATCCCATTCACATTAAGGGTGACGAGGAATAAGGTGTCTGGTATCATGACCTGCGATGTTTTGATAATACGGGTCTTTTCAGGCCCTTCGCGGTCTACCCCCTTTTCCTCCGAGCGAGCCGAGTTCTTATCTCCTCGTCAACATTGATCGAGTGGGCCTCCCTGTCAGGAACAGGAGGTCCACTAGCGACCATCGTGTCCGGTATAGCGGAAGCGACTGCGGGCAGGGTGGAAGGGCCGCTCGAGTCAATGAGATCAGTGGCTTGTTTCGTCTCGTCAAACCAATCGGAGGCTGTAGTGCAGTCCTCCATTGGCGAGTCAGAATCTGGGCCACTTAATGTACCTTGGGCCGGTTGACTCGGGGCCCGACTAGTATCACCGATAGCGGGCGTAGCTACCGGTGAACCAGTATAAGCGGCATCCTGCTCCGCATGCCACTCCGCTAGTACCATCTCCGCCGTTTTGTCCTGCTCTGCCTCAGTGGGTAGGCTGGCAGTCTCGGCAAGTTCGATCAGGGACGAGGTGAGACACGAAAGGGGCAACAAAGCCTCCACCGGGGCGCTAGTGTCGGACACTGTGGGGCGATGAGAGGAGAATCAGGTGGTACGGTGTCAACGTCCGGGACGGGGACCGCTTGAACCACGCCCATAGCCACTCTCGCGGCGTATGAGCGGTCTGGGCATAAACGGGCGAGATGGCCCGTTTTCCCACACGAGTTGCATACGATATCCCCTTTACACTCGGTCAGGGTATGCCCAACCTGTAAACAGTGGCTACACCGCTTGTTCGGGTACAACCTGGCCTCATGCCCTTCCAGCCCACACCTCCAACAAGTGCGATGCTGCCCTGTGCCCATTAGCCCACAGGGTAGAGGGGATATCGGACTTGAGTCGGACTCTTATATCGTCTAGTCCCGGTCTTTACACCCTTACATTCAAGGAATTCCGGCTCCTCGTAGCCGGTCACTTTCCCAAAACGCCCCAGTGTCGGCACAACAACCTGTTCAGACTTGTCCAGAGGGAGATGGAGGACTGTCACCCACACCGAACTGTCAAACGGCGTGACCTTCAGTCCCTCGACTCCCTCCAACACCTGGACCCCTCGGACGCGGGCAGCCTCCGAGGTGAACTGTACATCAAAACAATTCATACCGGAGAGGTTTACGCTGAAGCGCGACAACTTCTCCAGGGACCTTTAAACCAACAGAACGCAAAAGTGAAAAAAATTGTCCGGGGACGACATTAGCCTCCCGAAAAACTCAACAATACGATTTTGCTGTCACGGCGGCTAGGGGTGTGGCAAAGCCACGCACCAATACAAAAACCAAAACAACGAAACAAACCCAAAACACACAAACTACACTGCAACCTAATGAAAGGCCAACGTAAAAAACAAAAAACGCAAAGTCAACGAAAAGTGTCAAGAGCAGCAGCCGAAAACACGTCCGCACTCCACGATAGCCAACTGCCAAGTTCATAGCTTCTAGTTCATAGTCAAGATCATAGTTTCTGTTCTACTGCTATGTAGCGGCAGAAAAACAGACAGCTACACTCCGGCCTGATGACAGTTCAGGCACCAGGTCCAATGCAGGAGGAGGGGGGGGGGGGACTGCCCGGAACTGAGACAGGGATCGTGTTGCTGTAGAGATATTCCAAATGGAAATGAAATCCTTAATGTACATTTCAATATCTGTATTTCAAATTATGGATTTATCTAATTCAAATTTGGATATCTGTAATTCAACTCTTCATATCTTTTATTCAACTTTGGATATCTGTATTTGTTTTTTTGTTATTTTTGATATCTGGAAATGATTGAAGATATCCGATATGAATTTCTGATATCCGAAACTAAATTATAGATTTCTGTATTTATTCAAGAAATGTTAAAATGGCGTGCAATAAAACGCACCGTATTCTTCTATTGCAATATCAACCCGAGAAAGTGAGGAACGCGCCGATACCGTGTATAATATGTCTGGCTTGAAGTAATTTTCGACCAATATGTTCTGTAGAAAAAAATATGCCCTACGCGGAGTTATCATCAGTATTACTTGTCAAACACCACATGCATTCCTGTAGTCTTATTTGTGTTGGTTAGCCTTTCTGTACAAGTATTCATATGTGGTTTACATGGATACATTTGGAAAAGGTCGCTTTTACTTGTTTGTAAACAGTAGCGGCGCCACGGTGGGGGATAGGGGCGGGGGAAGGGGCATGGAGATCTGCCCCACATCGATGCTACCCTAGCTCCCAACTACTTTGCTGATCCTATATAAACAACGGTCGACCTGACCCCCCCCCCCCCGCCCCAAAAGAAATTAGCTGCATGCTTGTAACATAAATTATGGTATATTTTTTTTCAGCCAGCTTGCGATCATAACATTAAGATCCCTCGCTATAAAGAATATCATTATAACCCCCTCCGCCATACACAAACACATTTCTGTTGCCACTAGTCCATTACAATATAGCTACGGCACTCAATCCTCCGATTTTATACAGCCATAGCTATTTTCACTTAATTAATCACACTAATATTGACAATACATTTGCAACCTCCTAATGTGGCAAAATGCATGAAACTTCCATGATAATTTTGAAAACCAGTAAAATGCTTGTGTCTTTAGGGTTATTTTAATTTTGTTTGAATTGTCTAAAATAAATCCCATTTCGAAAACAACAATCACAAATTTCTGTGTGCATTGTGAACAACTCCTAGCTAAATCATGTTGTTAGGAAAATACCTAGTCTCCAACAAAACAGGAATCAAAAACAACACATTTTACCAAGAAAATGGAATAGAGGGCGTACTTTTTGCGACGTGAAAAACACAAATATCTCTGGATCTAAAGGTGTTACAAAATCTTCCTTTACACATGTCATTTTCATTAACAGAATTTCAAAGATGGGTAAAAATTCAGGTCATATCAATTGGAGAAAAATATGTATACATTTGTTTATTCGCCGACTCTACTCTCATTTAGCATTTGTTCACATTGAGCACTTCTTATTGATTAATATTTTCGCAAGTAAAATTGGACACTGATACAGAAATGTTATAGACAAAATCTATCACATTTAGGGTTGAGGATCTCACCACAACCCAGTGATGTATTGAATTCGTATAGAATATGCCCGCACGTCATTGGGGTTTAAACTGTCATTTTTGTCAAATAATATGTGATACGGAAAAACAGATGTACTTGGGGTTCATCCATCATTCTGCACTCTTTCATGTAGTACAGGGGGGCCGCATCACTTACATTAAGGGGCACACAATGTGTATTGTTGAATGCCGTCCTGGGGGAGGGGTGTTAGGGGAGAGTTGCGGGCCCCTCCCCTTTCAGTATTTTTGATAAATTAAGGGTCCTTAGGTGCAATCTGGTGGTATATTTAGCAACTTCAAGTAATTTTCGGGCTTAATCTGTCCGATATTTATGTTCTTAATTGAGGCAAATACATTTTGTGTCCGACTATTTTTTAACACTTCAACCGCATCTGAGGGGGGGGGGGGGCAACTTGGGGGCACGATTTTTTAACGACCCAGTCCATCCCTTGGCGACGCCACTGTTGGGTACTTAATGGTAACGGCTTTCTTACTATCATAGAAGGCAACCCCATTCTGACCCCATCTATGAAATACTTTTTAAGAAAAAGTCACCCAGGAAAGAACCTGGGCACGAAAACCAAACTACCAAACGACTGATCCGCTCTCAGCCCCAGTCCCCTTGCATCGGGACTGTGACTGTGTGATCATCGTCAGGTGTGTATCACCATTCCCGAAGGGAACAGATACTACACATGATCTTAGCCAAAAGGCCGAGAAGCGATGAAATAGATGCCTATGATATACCGACCATGAGAGATATTTACATAAAGGTATATTGTCGTTTTAGTCAGGTGGCTTAGCAACAATTTTCAGGGTTAACGTTACATGCCGGACAAAAGTACCAAATTTGGCATGGAGTTTCTTTTCGACCTATCTATTGATTTTATCCGTGGAACCCACTTGATCGGCTCCGATTTTTCAAGATGGCGGCCAAAATCCAAGATGGCCGCCAGAAAAAAAAGGAAATGTCATATATCTGGCTGTAAAAATCAGAAATGAACAAATTATGGGTCAATTCAGGTGTTTCCGGGGTCACTGAAACAGATGATGGTCATGGCATGTTGCTTGGGCCACCCACTTCCAAGATGGCAGCCAGAATCCAAGATGGCCGCCTGGAAAAAAAAATATATTCATTCCCCAGACCCCTGTGCCCTTTACTGGACCATCAAACCGTCCGTCCTCAAACGTAAATGAAACCGGGCTAGCACCCTGACTATATGTCATGGCTGGTATTCTAATTGTGTCACTTAGGACTTATTGTGGAACTTTGAGGTGTGATTGACCGTGGATAGACACTGTCGCAAAGCCCGTTATTACATGGGAGTTACGAGTGTCATGTAAGACTGATTATATTGAGTCAACTATATAATAGGGTAACTTGAGGGAAAACCGACCAGATGTGAATACCGACTCATTTGGGAGATTTTGTACGATTGCGCACCCTTCATAAACACAACGTCAATTGTGCGAACAACATACGCTAAGTCAGGTCACTAGTCATCTGAGGTATTTAGGTCGTTCTTTTCGAACCTGTACTCCAAGGCTGCTGTTAGCGAGGATCTCCCCCCCCCCCCCCCTTAGAGTAAAAACGATAGCTTGGGTTCCGAATCTCTCCGTTGGTGAGCTCTGGACAGCGGTAGCAGCGATGAAGAAGGGATAGTCCCCGGGTCCAGATGGCCTCCCTGCTGAGTTCTATAGGACTTTCTGGGAGGTTCTCGGTGGGGACTTGAGTGACGTGTTCGCTACCGCTTTCCAGTTGAATTACATGAGCCAAACACAGAGGGCTGGAAATATTGTTCTCCTCCCAAAGTCGGGAGACCCTTTGGACCCTAATAGGCGTCCAATAACGCTGTTAAATGTGGACTACAAAATCCTGGCCAAAGCATTAGGAAATCGCTTAGCGGATGTGATGCCGGATATTGTAGGTCCTCTCCAGACTTGTGCTGTGCGAGGCAAGTGTATTCAACATAACCTCTGGTTGATGAGAGATTTGATCAAGTTTGTTAAAGTTCGTGATTTGCCATGTGCACTGGTCTCCTTGGACCAGAAGAAGGCCTTTGAAATGGTAGATCACGACTTTCCGTTCAGATCCTTAGAGTCCTTCGGATTGAACTCAGTGTTTATTCGTTGGGTCTCGTTACTATATAAGGACGTCACGAGCATGGTCACTGTTAACGGATTTACTTCTGGTCCCTTCCCGGTTCGAAGGGGAGTCCGTCAGGGTTGTCCCCTCTCCCCGTTGTTGTATGTTCTCTTCAGTACCTCGCTGGACAGATGCTTGGGTTTTCGACCCTTCAATGTACCGAGTGGGGCCATAGTTAAATGCGTGCAATATGCCGATGACGTCACTTGTATTGTGTCGGACCTCGCCTCCTTCAAGCTCCTTCAAGCTTTTATCGAAGGCCACTTTCCAAGAGGCTACTGGTGCCAGACTTAACAAGACCAAAGGACTGCATTTAGGAGGTTGGCGCGGCCAAACCCTCCCGTTCGATGCTACTTGGTCAGATATCATGATCAGGGTAAATGGCACCTGTCTAGGTTATGCTGCCCCGGAGGCCACCACTTGGGCCGAGAAGGCTGATCAGGTGGAGGCAAGGCTCGACACATTCAGTCGGAGGTGGCTCTTGCTCCCTGAGAGGTTACAGTTGTTAATCTTTTCATTGTTCCTCTCCTTAGGTATGTATCCTGGTACGGTGATCGCTGCAACGGATTATGCCTTGGTGTGATTGGAGAGGATCATTGTTGATTTCATTTGGGGAAAGTGCAAACCAAACCTTCTCAAAAGGATCGTTCTGTAAAAGAGCGGTGGGCATGGTTTGGTCCACATACCATCTAAACTGCGCTTTCTCCTTTTGAAAGGTTTTTACGTTGCGTTTGAGAATCCCACGTTTGCCTTTTTTTGTTAGGTTCTGGGGTGTGTTTCTTTTTCGGCCCGGATCCTTTTCCAATAACCGGCCAAAAGCGACACGCCCTTCGGGTGTATACTCAGATTGGTGACTCACTTCGTAGAATCAAAGAGGAGGGTGGGCCAGATGTTCTGCTGAACGTGGCCCCCTCTGTGGTATGTTCAATGCTCGCGCCTGTGTGCCCGTCGGCTTGCCAAACCGCCATCTCTTCAGATGTGTGGCGGTCTGTGTGTTGTAAGTCACTAGATAGCCGTCTCCGGGACTTGGCGGGAGGATTGCACATGGGGTCCCCTTCACTAACCATTTTCGCCTAGTCAGGTGGCGATTAGGTGATGGTATTTGTCCCCGTGTGGGCTGTAAAGCCATCGAGACTATGCAACACCTTTGGCTGGAGTGTCCCTTTGTCCGGTTGGTGTGGGAATGATGGTTTCAAGCCTTCGTTATTGGTTGTTATTGTTGTGTTATTGGTTGACCTCAGATAACTAGTGACCTGACTTAGCGTGTGTGGTTCGCAGAATTGACGTTGTGTTTATGAAGGGGGGGGGGCCTTGTCTATACCAGACAACAAGTCTTCCTGACACAATTAG
This sequence comes from Apostichopus japonicus, assembly GCF_037975245.1. Taxonomy (NCBI): domain Eukaryota; kingdom Metazoa; phylum Echinodermata; class Holothuroidea; order Aspidochirotida; family Stichopodidae; genus Apostichopus; species Apostichopus japonicus. The sequence continues at coordinate 24,527,439 of NC_092577.1, forward strand.
AATACCAGCCATAACATATAGTCAGGGTGCTAGCCCGGTTTCATTGACACGTTTGAGGACGGACGGTTTGATGGTCTCGATCAGTAAAGGGCACAGGGGTCTGGGGAATGAATATATATGAAATTTCCTTTTTTTCCAGGCGGCCATCTTGGATTCTGGCCGCCATCTTGGAAATGGGTGGCCCAAACAAGATGCCATGACCATCATCTGTTTCAGTGAACCCCAGAAACACCCATAATTTGTTCATTTCTGATTTTTACAGCCAGATATATGACATTTCCTTTTTTTCTGGCGGCCATCTTGGATTTTGGCTGCCATCTTGAAAAATCGGAACCTATAAAGTGGGTTCCACGGATAAAATCGATAGATAGGTCGAAAAGAAACTCCATGCCAAATTTGGTACTTTTGTCCGGCCGGTAACGTTAAATTTGCTAAGCCACCTGACTATTTATCCGTGTCGGTTTCTTGAGAAATATACGAACTGAGAAAAGAAATGGTATTGCAGGACACTGCGAGTTTCGCCCGTGTATTATTCAACGTGCCGTGTGTATACGTACACTCAATTTAAAATTGCAAGGGACAAGCTAAATACTACAATCCTGTTGAATACTAAAAATATCCTAGTGGGAATGTGTGATAGTGAGTAATTGTGTAAAATGTGTTGTAACGGTCGTGGCAAGACGAAAACGAGGACAGTTTCATACAACCAGAATGAAAACATTTCATGGTTCCTTGCTGCTGTTCATTAGTTCCATTCATAGGGAAATTTCTAACAAAGCCCTAATACAACAACAGTAATTTATGCTCACAAACTTTTGTTGCCAAAGTAATGCTAAGCCCTGATATCAATTGCAACACACATCAGTGTGTGAAGACTATCTACCATTATCATGATACCAAGTTTGACGAAATTCCGACTAGTAATAGTAGCCAAGTAATTGCAATTTGGAGTATTTCACGTTTGACCCCATGACCTCATTAATATTCATGAAATGAGCACCAAAATCAACAGGGTTAATCTACTTACTATGGGCCACCCACTCACCAAGTATGGTAATGATTGGTCATTCCCTTGTTGAGTTATTGTGCATACAAACTTTTCATAACGAAATAATGCTAGGCCCCCCCCCTTATAAACATGCATGATATCAATTGCAACACACATCAGTGTGTGGAGACTATCTACCAATATCATCATACCAAGTTTGACGAAATTCCAATAAATAGTAGCCAAGTTATTGCAACTTGGGAGTTTTTCACGTTTGACCTGTGACCTCATTAATATATTTTAACTTTGACCTCGTATAACTTCGCACACGAAGGTCACACGGGGGTCATCCTATTGACATTTATGATTAGAAGGCACCTTTGACATCTGAATATAGTTCGTTCTCAAATTATCACAAAAATACTAGTTTTTTATCATTAATTGACCTTTGGTGACCTCGGATCACATGACCGTTAAGTTTGAAAATATTCCCCTATACCATTTGCAACTTGTCCCAAAATATCAACCGTGTCACACCTTGGAACTGAGAGTTATTGCATTAAATGTCTGAAAATTAACTTTGACCTCGTATAACTCCGCACACGAAGGTCACACGGGGGTCAACCCATTGACATTTATGATCAGAAGGTACCTTTGACATCTGAAAATAGCATCGAAACTGTAAAAATCCCCAAAACATGAAAAGGTCACCAGAGGTCAAATTGAGGTCAAGGGTCACCCAGATGCGGGTCGACAACTGGATTACATTGAAGCAACTCCCAACCTTAACGGACAGTTCGTTCTCAAGTTATCACAAAAATACTAGTTTTTTTATCATTAATTGACCTTTGGTGACCTCGGATCACATGACCGTTAAGTTTGAAAATATTCCCCTATACCATTGCAACTTGTCCCAAAATATCAACCGTGTCACACCTTGGAACTGAGAGTTATTGCATTAAATGTCTGAAAATTAACTTTGACCTCGTATAACTCCGCACACGAAGGTCACACGGGGGTCAACCCATTGACATTTATGATCAGAAGGTACCTTTGACATCTGAAAATAGCATCGAAACTGTAAAAATCCCCAAAACATGAAAAGGTCACCAGAGGTCAAATTGAGGTCAAGGGTCACCCAGATGCGGGTCGACAATTGGATTAAATTGAAGCAACTCCCAACCCGAACGGACAATTCGTTCTCAAGTTATCGCAAAAATACTAGTTTTTTATCATTAATTGACCTTTGGTGACCTCGGATCACATGACCGTTAAGTTTGAAAATATTCCCCTGTACCATTTGCAACTTGTCCCAAAATATCAACCGTGTCACACCTTGGAACTGGGAATTATTGCACTAAATGTCTGAAAGTTTACTTTGACCTCATATAACTTCACACTCAATGGTCACCTGGGGTAAACCTATTGACATTTTTGATTGGTGAGACGTGAATATAGCATCAAAACTGTAAAAATTCAAACATTTTTTCTTTGCCCATTTTCTCACCCAAAATACTAGTTTTTTAACATTAATTGACCTTTGATGACCTCGGATCACATGACCGTTAAGTTTGAAAATATTCCTCTATACCATTTGCAACTTGTCCCAAAATATCAACCTTGTTACACCTTGGCCCTGGGAGTTATTGCATTAAATGTCTGAAAATTAACTTTGACCTTGTATAACTTTACACACAAAGGTCACCCGGGTGTCAACCCATTGACATTTTTGATCGGAAGGTACCTTTGATATCCAAATCTAGCATCAAAACCAAACATTTTCTTTTTTGCCCGTTTTCTCCCAAACTAAGCACAGTTTTTCTAATGTGACCTTTGACCTTTTGACCTTGGTTTCAAATGTAGTTTGATCTGCTGATTCCAAAAATCAACACGATAAGTCTGTACAGCCATCCTAACTCCGACCGAAAACTTTAACCCCTTATAAGTTCGCACACAAAGGTCACACGGGGGTCAACCTATCAATATTTATGATCGGAAGGTACCTTTGACATCTGAAAATAGCATCGAAACTGTAAAAATCCCCAAAACATGAAAAGGTCACCAGAGGTCAAATTGAGGTCAAGGGTCACCCAGATGTGGGTCGACAATTGGATTACACTGAAGCAACTCCCAACCCTAACGGACAATTCGTTCTCAAGTTATCGCAAAAAAACTGTTTTTTTAACATTAATTGACCTTTGGTGACCTCAGATCACATGACCGTTAAGGTTCAAAATGTTTCCCTAACCAGTTCACAACTTGTCCCAAAATATCAACCTTGTCGCACATTGGCACTGGGAGTTATTGCAGTTTTAGTATTTTGGGTTTTTGGACCATAAGTGACCTTTGGTGACCTTTGTGGGCACCAAAAACAATAGGGTTCATCTACTCACTATGGGCTACCCACCCACCAAGTTTGATCATGATCAGTCAATCCCTTGTTGAGTTATCGTGCATACAAGCTCACACACACACACACACACACACACATACATACACACACACACACACACGCCAACCTGAATACATAGGTTCCTTTGCTTTTAGCAAGGAACCAAAAATTGAAGTGACCGCAATTTATTTGACTCCGCAGTCGCATGACTCCATAAAACTATCGAAATACAAACATAGAAATTTGCGGTACTAAATAGAACATTTTATCGACTTTTTTGGCCAGAAATAAAGCAACACAAATTTCACTATTGCACAAACATGAAACCAGCAAACACACGAAAGCATTTAAGTTATAATATATACACACCAAAATAGTATTTTGAAAGTACCTCTTTAGCCCTTTAACATCGACAACATCAACAAACCACTTGTCCCTAATAAGAACAGCATTAATTACGTGGCATTACTTTCCGACCATTTCGCAAGTAATCTCAGATATATGTAGAATTATGTATCCTGGCTAGACGCAACCAACGCCAATAGTCCTTTTTCCGTGTGCGCCCAATATATGTATATATATCAATGGCCATTGAAAAGGACTTATTACGTAACACAAATCACGAGGGTTCAACAAGCCAATCATACAAGGTCCTCGTTCAAACATGTGCGAATAATTATGCAGCTCAATCTGAACAATTTGAGGTATGGTGAAACAAAGTTACACCAAATGTTATGTAACACACATGTCAGAACTTCCGTGGGATAAAACAAAATGGCACCCTCTAGCGCCCCCTCTGTTCCGACCCCGGGTTTTCCCCTTGGCCTTAAAAGCCGATAAAATACAATTTTAGATAGCTTTCAGGGAAGTAAACTCAAAGGACCAAAAGACTACTGATAGGTTTCTGAAAGTTAACAAAACCGATATATTTACAATTATACGATCTCTACTGATTTGTACAAGGATTATTGGTACTAGAAATTTGGAATATTACAGACAGATTTAACAATATTATACGGCCGTTAAATTGTTAAAAGATTACTTAACTTATCTTACGCGGCGCGTGCCGGCTCTCGGTTCCTTTCGTAGCTATTCTGACCTCCTTGCGTCACCAACAACGATGTCGGGAGTATCCCTCGTGGGCTGGTATCCCCTGACTTGTTCAGGAGCAAAACCGTTCCCCGCTGGTCCAATTCGACTGAACGTTTGTATCCCAAGGATGGCTTCCTCCTGGGTGAACTCCGAAAAACTCTGCCGAAGTCACGCCTGTCCCAATCTCATAAACAAACAGTCCACCAGTTCCTCCGTCCGTCCCCTCGATAATTAATCTTTTATCTCAGATGAATTTCTTCTCACAATAGATCGGAAAACTCCAAATCACCGAAAATATCTCTTTTTATATATAGCCGGGAATCCAGGAATCCTGACGGAAAAACATCGAGAATCATCCATGTCTCGAAGATACGACTGACAGTTCAACGTTCATTGATCGACGATATCCGGTCACCTGATAAAATTTTGTAATCGCTAATACTGAATAGCGCCATCATTTCTCGTCGCTTCCAGAAAAATTAAACACGGTTATCAGTCACGACGAGTGACCTACTTATCACCCAGACCAGCGTACGATGAATACAGTCGTTCGTGACAACACAACAATACGGAAACACGCAAATACATTCACTACATGGCCCCTCAAAATGAGAAATCATTTTATACACTAAACATGCTACAGAGTACATAGATGCTTAATATACAATCTTAGAGTGGACTATGGCCCCTCATGACTACTCTCCTGTGAGGCCTTAACTAATACTACCAATTTATGAATTGGGTCTATCAACAACATTAACAGGACCCTGACGTTTACCCTTTTTATTAATGTCAGAAGCTAACCTACGCTTCACCTTACGAACATATTTGTCACTACCTTCAATTGTCTCTTGTACTCTAGCCATGGGCCACCTATTTCTTGGCTTGTCAATATCCTTAATTAAAACTTTGTCCCCAACATCTATGTTGACAGATGGCGAACACCACTTTTGCCTAACCTGAAGATTTTGAAGGTATTCCTTCCTCCATCTGGACCAAAATACATTTAATAAATATTGTACTCTACGCCATCGTTTTCTACAATACATATCTTCAGAGTCGAACTGACCTGGAGGTGGAAGAAGTACCTTCGACTTGAAAGTAATTAAATGATTAGGAGTTAACGGCTCTAATGACGACGAACCGTTTTAATATGTCGGTCCCAGACACCCACCCATATGACTAGCTTGTGGAACATTAAATTTAAATTCAATATAATCACAACCCAGCTCGAGCAAGCTTTTACTTACACCTCGATTAATTTCTTTTAATGCAGCTAACAATGCGTTATTTGCCCCTACAAAATTAGTGCCCTGGTCACAACGCAATTGTCTTACAGGGCCACGTATAGCTTGAAAGAGTCGGTGGTCAATGAATTAGCTACCTCTAGGAGTACCGTCCTTGAGGCTATACACGTAAATAACACCCCAAACCTCTTTAATTTCTTACGACCTTCCTTAACAAGCCAGGGCCCAAAACAATGTACACCACAATATGTAAAGGGTGTACTAGACTCCGCTCGATCAACCGGTAAGTCTGACATTTTCTGTTGACCCAAACTACCACGAAGCCGTCTACAAGTAACAAATTTGTATATCACTTTACCAATTAAAGAACTACCACCAATGATCCAATAACCATTTGCCCTAATTTCGTTTGAAGTTAAAGCTCTACCCTGGTGGGCAACTCATGAAAATGTCTGACAAGGACCTCTGCTACATGGCATAATTTAGGAATAACTACAGGATTGCTTCACTTTAAATTCGAAGCTAGATTTAAATATATGACCACCAACCCCAATAACACCATTTTCATCCAAAAATGGATGTACAGCATAGAGTGGACTGACTTTCTTTAAGCATTGTACTGCATCACCACTCATTGTTCGAAGGATTTGAAGCTCTTCCTTAAATGCATAGGACTGAACTATTCGCAGTATTTCAATCTCGGCTTCAAACAACGAATGTACATTAAGTTCCCTAACCGGAAGGAGGGTTTTACTAGCTTTAGCCTTAAGCATAGCCTTTAGCCAAAGGCATAATGCAATAGCTTTCCTTGCTTTAAAGCAACTCGAATGGGAGCTTAAACGATCTACTTCCATTTGACACTGGAAAATGCAACATTAAACCTCTGGGTCATGATCAAAGACCTCAAGGTTTCTTTGTAACGTGTTTAACCAGTGGGAGTTTACTTTGCCATAACACCTCTGGCCCTCTAAACCAGCTCGATGTCCTTAATTCATGAACTGTTAGTCCACGAGAGGCAGTCACTGGGATTTTCAAACCCTTTAATAAAACGCCATTGGCTACGATGACTCATTTCATGAATCTGTTGCACCCACATGAAATCTTTTGACATGATTATTGATATACCCAAGGACTGCCTGACTATCAGACCAGAAACATCATTGATAAAACTGTACTCCAACTCCTGTTTCAACAAGGCAATCACATTTTGACCGACAAAACAGCTGCAGCCAGCTCTAGGCGTGGTACTGTAATAGGCCTAAGGGGAACAACCCTAGACTTTCCAAGAACGAAGATAAAATGAACTTTACCTTCACGATTAATGATGCAGTTCTGTCTTTGTAACGGTGCCAAGTTGAACAGGCTTAAAACACCTATCAATTATGATGGTTTGTAACTTGGATAAACCCATCCTCCACTTTTCTCACTTACTATGTAGCTCATCTGGCAAGGGGCTATCCCAATCTAAATGATCATAACATAATTGCTGTAAGATTTGTTTTCCTGGGAGCACAGCTGGAGCTATAAACCCAAATGGGTCACACACCGAACCAATCGTAGAAAGGATACCACGCCGTGTCAAAGGGCTATCACTAAGTGTTATCTTAAATTAAAATCTATCTGATTCAATACACCATTGTACTCCAAGAACCAGATCCAAATGAGTTGCATTTGAGGAGAGATCTAAATGCCCAGAAGCAACCGCAAGATTTTCCTCAGGAATTGATCGCAACACAGCCTTGGAATTACACTTAATTTTGGTGAAGTTAACGCCGCCCTTATGTAGCATTTGTTTCGTTCGAGAAATGAGGTCTACAGCTCTAACTGTATCAACAGATTGGAGACCATCATCAACATAAAAGCTACGATTCACAAAATTTGCTACATCCTCCCCGAATTTACAATTTGTTTTACACCAAAATTTGCACACCATGGAGATGGTCCTGCTCCAAACAAATGTACAGTCATACGATATTCCTCATAGGGTCACCGTTAAAATTACCCTTATTTCACCAAAGGAATCTTAGAAGATTACGCTGTTCGGGACTAACCTTAAATTGATAGAACATTGATTCTATATCTTCTGCAAATGCAATTCTTTCTTGACGAAAACGAAAGAGAAAACCAAGTAGATCGTTGTTCAAATTAGGACCAGTTAGTAATTGATCGTTTAAGTAAATTCCTTTGAATTTTGCACTGCAATCAAATACTACACGTATCCTTCCTGGTTTCTTAGGGTGATATACTCCGTGATGAGGAATACAGTTTACCTGATCAGCATTTATCTCAGAACTAGCAACTATTTCAGCATACCCCTTGTCAATAATTTCTTCCATAAAGGGCACATAATCCTTAGCATAATTATCATTACGCTCCATTTTTTCCTTCATTGATTCAAACGATATACAGCCATACATTTATTATTTAAAAAAAAAACTGAGACAATTTAATGGGTAATGGCAGTTGATAATGACCGTCACTTAACTGGCATACTCCCTTTTTAAGGATGTTAAGAAATTTCTTATCTTCTCTTGAATAAGCCTTTTCAAAATTTCGTTCATTAAATTCCAATTCCATTAACTGTGCCACCTGAGTTGGCACAACCTCCATTACATTTGAAACAAATGTGAACCCCATCACGAGGTAAATACTGCCAAATCCAGAAGTGGGGCGAGAAGTCACTATTGTTACGTTGGAATGCGAGAGGTCTCGATAACTAATTTTTAACGAGACACAAGCCTGGGTTCGTTTCCGTAAGGAACACAGACAAATTGACGAGACTAGAGAATTTTAATGAGAACGTAAACTATATTGAACAATGGAGTCTGAACCAACAACAACAAACGGTAATTACAAATATACAGAAAATTAGTCACAAACTTAACAAGATAGGATACACTTTAAAACACGCTGGTCTCTTCCAACGGCGATATCCCTCAGCGGCCACGACCTTGATGACGACGATTCTCGGTCCGTTGTACCGCGAAATTCACTGGTCCTCGACGAAGTTTCTCGCGATCACAGAAACAGCAGTCACCTTCTTTCCGGCGATGCTCCAAAATAGAAGACGGACTTCCAGCCACAATAGAGTGAAGCACAAGTCGAACTTCTCGCCGACTAAATATTACCAGAGTCAGTCCAAAATCAGCTTTATAGCCACCAACTCCTGGCGTAACGAACTTCCTGAACGGAGACAGAAATTCTTCACCTTCTCCGAAATAAAGACTGAAAAACTGTACTTTCATAGCAAAGTCCTCTTCAAACTTCTGAATGGAAGTGTAGAATCAATCTTGTATCGATATCTCAATCCTTCAGAAACTACTGGTAGTTGAGCACTGACGATATATAGTAGAATGGTATAATATGTGTCGTCGCTTGTATTCGTTCAGAAACTGAGGAACTCTCTGATCTGGGAGGGTTTTTATACGATTCGCCATGTCAAGAATCATCTAGATCTTTCTCGATACACTTGACCCAGTTTCTCTATTCTTGGAAGTCCTTTGCATCGCTCGCGAACATTCCAGACAATCCACGAAGATGTGTACAGCTTACACGCGATCTCACGTAAACCGACGTCAACCCGAGACCAGCGCGTCATCATAAGGAATATACCAGAACAATCGTGTATTATAACATTGTGACACGGTAACCCGACCTAATTTCTCAAATACTGATTTATCACGTAGGCAATTTCAATTACTCTCCACATTTTAATGAGAACGTAATTTTAATGAGACATTAGGTTTCTCACTAGCAGTGACTAGCGTTAGGCTACAATGGGCCCTCGTAACACTATAAAGTGGCTAACTCCAACAGGATCACACTTATCTTATCCACTGGCAATTCTCGAGGGTTTATTAAGCCAACAATACCCAACCCAAGTTGGTTCTTTCAGCATACGGACCATTATCAGGAGGAGAGATAAGTTGTATTGAAGTATTAACATAGTAATTGGAGAAGACTGTCCTGTAGGCTGAATGCTGTGTTATAAATGTACTATTGTTGAGTCTGGCTCTTTCTGAAGTTAGAAGCAGAGTTATCACCTGTTGTTCGATACTAATTTGTAAGTACTACTTACTAACTCCCAATCAGGTGACCCACGGATTTGGTAGTTACAACTCCATGGTACTAGGGACACCAGCATTTTCTCACTCAACACAGACTCAAATTATAAACCTAAGCATTCTATCACTAGACTCCTAGTAATTGACGAGAATAGTTTCTGCATTTTACCCTATGAAAGGGTAGAATTGGTCCAGTACACAACCAAGATGGATGTTTGTATAAAACATCTGTGAAAGTATCATTAATGATCATGGGAAAGTTGAGTAAGTCATGTATGGTACCTTTAAAGTGGGGGGGGGGGCGGGGCATAATATATTGGCCTGTAGTATGGAACTTGATCGGAGGTGTAAAAAGAGAAAATATTTGTACAGACCATGTAATATATGCATAGGTATTGCAACTGTTATCAGTTACAAGTCTCATGCTATTTTTTTTTTTTAAATGTGGCCCTATTTGTTTCACAACTTGTCCCAATACATGAGCCATGTTGGACTTTGTCAAGTAGGCATTGTTGCCCATAAGTGACTTCAAATGACCTGACAGATTTTATAAAAAATGTTCCCCTCGATGATGTGCACCCTATCCTAAAATTGTTCAGTGCTCTAATGTACACACACAATGTTATTGCTAAAAGGGTATTAAAACTAACTTGGTTTGGGTTGGTTTTCTCTACAAAGCACATAGAGCTGCATCTCATATCAAAATATATACAAACTTCTTTTCTTTGACCCCTTTTCCAAAATGAGCTTATTTTTCAAGATTTGTCCTTTTCACATCATAGTAGGATGTAGTTTGACACTGATTCAAAAAGCAACATGACAAGTCTTTACGACCATTTTAACCACATGTGCTTATTAAAACCGAACAAAACCTTTAACCTTTGATAACTTCGCACACACGAGGGTCGCACAGGAGCTAACCTAGAACAATTTTGATCCGAAGGTACCTTTGAGATCCGATTATGGCCACGAAAATTCAAATAAGCAAAGAAACTGATATAGGTCATCGGAGGTCAAACTGAGGTGAAAGATCACCCACATGCTAGTGAAGTAATGGATTACAATAGCGTAACTGCCAAACTTGACGGACATTTTGTTCTCAAGTTATTGCCAAAATACTACTTTTTGACCCCTAATTGACCTTTGTATTCCAAAAATCAACACGGCAAGTCTGTACAGCCATCCTGACTCCGACCGAAAACTCTGACCCCATATAACTTCGCACACGAAGGTCACACGGGGGTCAGCCTAATGACATTTATGATCAGAAGGTACCTTTGACATCTCAAAGTAGCATCGATCACCCCGATGCGGGTCGACAATTGGATTCAATTGAAGCAACTCCCAACCGTAACGGACAATTCGTTCTGAAGCTTTTTAACATTAATTGACCTTTGGTGACCTTGGATCTCATTACCGTTAAGTTTTGACATCTGAAAATAGCATCGAAACTGTCAAAATCCCAAAGCACTTAAAGGTCACCAGAGGTCAAATTGACCGTACTTCTACATTAATTGATCATTTCTTAGAGTATCTGACATTACAATTAGCGATCACTCCCCAATATATTTTACTTGGAAACATGCCAGCATGAAACCTAAGACCAACGGCAGTTGGTTTTCGTGGAGTGCGGACGTGTTTTCGGCTGCTCTCCACTTTTCCGTTGACCACACACTTTGTGTTTTTTTACGTTGGCCTTTCAATAGTTTCTTTAGTGTAGTTTTGGCTTTGTTTCGTGGTTTTTGGTAGGTGCGTGGCTTGCCACACCCCTAGCTGTCATGGCGGTTCGCCGTGACAGCAAAATCGTTTTGTTCAGTTTTTCGGGGGAGGCTAAGGTCGTGCCCGGACAAGTTTTTTTTCAGTTTTGGGTTCTGTTGGTTTAAAGGTCCCCGGAGAGGTTGACGCGCTTCAGCGTAAACCTCTCCGGGGTATGAATTATTTTGATGTTAGATTCAGCTCGGAGGCTGCCCGCGTCCCAGGCGTCCATGTGTTGGAGGGAGTTGGGGAACTGAAGGTCACACCGTATGACAGTTCGGTGTGGGTGACAGTCCTCCATCTCCCTCTGGACATGTATGAACAGGTTGTGCGGACACTGGTGCGTTTTGGGAAAGTGACCGGCTACGAGGAGCGGGAATTATTGAATGTAAGGGTGTCAAGACCGGGACAAGAGGAGTTAGAATCACACTGAAGTCCGATATCCCCTCTACCTTGTGGGCTAATGGGCACAGGGCCCACATTGCATACCCGGGCCAGCGTCGCACTTGTTGGAGGTGTGGACTGGAAGGGCATGAGGCCAGGTTGTACCCGAACAAGCGGTGTAGCCGCTGTTTACAGGTTGGGCATACCCTGGCCGAGTGTAAAGGGAATATCGTGTGTTACTCATGTGGGAAAACGGGCCATCTCGCCCGTTTATGCCCAGATCGCTCATGCGCCGCGAGAGTGGCTACGGGCGTGGCTGAAGCGGTCCCCGTTCCGGCCTCTGACACCGTAACACCTGATGATCCTGTCATCGCCCCAGTGTCCGACACTAGCGCCCCGGTGGAGGCTTTGTTCCCCCTTTCGTGTCCGACCTCTTCCCTAATCGAACTTACCGAGACTGCCAGACTGAGGCAGAGCAGGACAAAACGGCGGAGATGGTACTAGCGGAGTGGCTCGCGGAGCAGGATGCCCATTGTACTGGTTCACCGGTAGCTACGCCCGCTATTGGTGACACTAGTCGGGCCCCGAGTCAACTGGCCCAAGAGACATTAAGTGGCACAGATTGTGACTCGCCAATGGAGGACTGCACTACGGCCTTAGCAGTTGTGGCTAAGGAGTTCTCCGATTGGTTTGATGAGACGAAACAGGCCACTGATCTCGAGTGGCCCTTCCACCCTACCCGCAGCCGCTTCCGCTATACCGGACACGATGGTCGCTAGCGGACCTCCTGTTCCTGACAGGGAGGTCCACTCGATCAAGGTTGACGAGGAGCTAAGAACTCTGCTCGCTCGTAAGAAAAGGGGGGAACACTGCTAGGGGCCTGAAAAGACCCATATTGGGAAAACTACGCAGGTAATGCGCAGGCCTGTTGTCTACTATCGGGACGGCGTACCCCGGATGAAGTTTTGGAGTGGGTTAGTTGTTAGGTGTGGGGGGGGGGGGGTGGACGTTACATAATATGGGTTGGTGGGTTCTGTTTGTGGTTTGGAGTTGGCTTTTTGGGGCTGGTTTCTAGAGCTTAATTGTTTTGGTTCTGTTTGCCTTTGGGTCCGTGTCCTTTTCACGTCATGTTGAACGCTACATTGTATCTATTTCTGGGTTAGTGGGAGATTTCTGTTTGTGGGTTTTCAGTTGGGTTTTTGGTGGTTGTTAAACAGACTCGGATTTTGGTTTTGGTTCTGTTGACCTTTGGTCCGTGTCCGTTTTCTTAGCACGTAAAAAGCACCAACGCACATAATTCGATAGTTTATAGAAAAACAGACAAAATAGATAAGTGTAAATTCAAGGAACATTTAACCAGCAGTTACATATGTGGTCTGTTCCGAACAGAACAAGCCTAAAATATCTTGGGAATATATATTTATGAATGTTTTAAGCAAGCACGCTCCAACTAAAGAAAAACGTGTCAGATGCAAGTTTCATCCAGATTGGTTCAAGAAAGAAATCAGTGATGCAATAAAGAAGCGCAATAGGGCCAAGTTTTTAGGGTCCCGTGTGTATCGACAAGCTCGCAATAGAGTGACTTATCTCATTAGGAATGCAAAAAAGAAATTATTTTCATGATGCTATAACTGAAAACAAAGGCAACCCCAAAGCTATATGGCAGCTCCTACGTAATGTTCAGTCTAATAATTCTAATATGAAGACTCAACATTCACCAAATCTTTTTATAGTAAACGCCAATGAAATACAAGGAAATGAGGTGGTTGCTAATGCGTTCAATGAATTCTTCACATTAGTATGATTCCAGTATGTAAGACCGAATAATACACCCGGTGATACACGATTTGACATACCTGAGGTTTCTTATAATTTTGTATTGAATTTCCTAAAATCATCAGACTCCAGGAAAGCAACACTGGACTGGATGATTTAAGTGCTAGATTATTAAAAGGCAGTGCTGACGTTATTTCAACGAGCATCACGATTATTATAAACTTAAGTATAAGAAGCAGGATTTTCCCAAGTAGTTGGAAACGCGCAAGAGTTGCACCCATCTTTAAAAGTGGGTCTGTCCTAGAACTATTTCGATACTACCAGTTTTATCGAAAATGATAGAGAAGCACGTACATAATGCCCTATTCACCTATTTAAATGAATACAAGCTGCTTAAAGTAGCACAGTCAGGTTTCAGAAAAGGGCACTCGTGTGAAACGGCTTTATTAAAAATTACTGACAAGTGGATAGGAGCAATTGATATGGGGTTATATGTAGGCGCAATTTTTCTCGATTTCAGGAAAGCATTCGACCTGGTTAATCACTCGCTATTAGAGAAGTTACGTATATATGGATTTTGCAACTCGTCATTGGAATGGTTCCAGTCGTACAGGTTCGATAGAACACAATGTTCTCAAATTAACGGTGTTCTGTCGCATGCGAAAAGAGTTGTATGTGGAGTACCACAGGGGTCGATTCTGTGGCAATTGTTATTTTAAATTTATACTAATGACATGGGGCTATCACTAGAGTACTGTGCATGTATGATATGTATGCCGATGATACCACTTTCTATGTAATTGGTAAAAATTTGAATGAAATAAATGAAAAATTCACTACAGATATGCGTTCCATTAGTAAATGGTGTGAGCATAATAAAATGGTCATGAACATAAAACAAAAACCATGTTAATAGGATCCCACCAGAGGTTATCGACTTTAAATGAGGAGGAAAAGCTATCTGTGGAGGTAAATGAACGTGTCCTTGCAGATGTGAAAACATAAAAGCTGCTTGGTGTACACATTGACCAGCGTGCTTTTTACGTGCTAAGAAAACGGACACGGACCAAAGGTCAACAGAAAACAAAAACAATCCCAGTCTGTAAAACAACGACTGAAACCCATCAATCTCTCACTAACTCAGCGTTTAACGTGACGCGAAAAGGACACGGACCCAAAGGCCAACAGAAGCAAAACAAATAAAACACTACAAACCGGCCCCAAAAAGCCAACCCCAAACCACAAACAGTAAAAATAAAAGCGACCAATATTATATATAACGACCACACAACCCCCACACCTACGAACTAACTGACTCCAAATTTCATCCGGGGAACGCCGTCCCGATAGTAGACGACAGGCTTGCGCCAGCGTCTACGAAAGGCAGTGTCGGGGAGCCGTGCATGGTCCGCCTCCATGCGCAACCTGATGTCACTTTGCACGAGGGGGACAACATCCTGTGCCCTCCAGACGTCCCCATCGAAAACTAGGTGGCATCTGCTGTTCCAGATGTGTCTCCTGATGACAGCGGCAAACAACAACAGCAGATCCCTAACCCAGGTTGGGCACACAGGGGTGCAAGAAACCATACAAAACAAAATCACTACTAATGGGCCCATTGTGTGCAACCAATAACACCAATAACGAAGGCGTGAAACCAATCCCACACCAACCGGACAAAGGGACACTCCAGCAAAAGCTGTGCATAGTCTCGATGGCTTTACAGCCCACACGGGGACAAATCCCATCACCTATTCGTCACCTGACTAGGCGAAAATGGTTAGTGATGAGGACCCCATGTGCAATTCTCCACGCCACGTCCCTGAGACTAGTGACTTACGACACACAGACCGCCACACATGTGGAGAGATGGCGGTCCGGCAAGCCGACGGGCACACAGGCGCGAGCATTGAACGAAATAATGGTGGGTATAACACAGAGGGGGCCACGTTCAGCAGAACATGTGGCCCACCCTCTTCTTTGATTCTACGAAGAGAGTCACCAATCTGAGTATAGACCCCAGAAGGGCGTGTCGCCTGTGGCCGGTTATTGGAAAAGGATCCGGGCCAGTGGTGGCGAAAAAGAAACCCACCCCAGTACCTAACCAAAAAAGCAAAGGGAAACAAAGGATTTTCAAAAGCAACAAAAACACCTTTCAAGAGGAGAAAGCGCAGTTTAGATGGTAGGTGGAGCAAACCAAGCCCACCGCTGAAGGGGGTCTTATACAGAACGGTCCTTTTGACAAGGTTTGGTTTGCGCTTTCCCCAAATGAAATAAAAAAAGGATCCTCTCCAGTCGCACCAAGGCAGGATCCGGTGCGGCGATCACCCTACCAGGATACCAAAGGAGAGGAACAATAAACGTATTAACAACTGTAACCTTCCCAGGGAGGGAGAGTCACCTGTGACTGAATGTGTCGAGCCTTGCCTCCACCTGATCAGCCTTCTCGGCCCAAGTGGAGGCCTCCGGAGCACCATAACTTAGCCAGCGACCAGCGACTATCATGGAGTACACATATTGATCATGTTTATTCAGTTATCAGTGGCAGGATAGCATTGCTAAGGAGAATTAAGGCATTTACAGATAAAG
This sequence comes from Apostichopus japonicus, assembly GCF_037975245.1. NCBI lineage: Eukaryota > Metazoa > Echinodermata > Holothuroidea > Aspidochirotida > Stichopodidae > Apostichopus > Apostichopus japonicus. The sequence continues at coordinate 24,543,726 of NC_092577.1, forward strand.
ATAAATGTATTTTATACTATAAAGGATATGTTTTGCCAATTCGAGATTACTGCAGCCTTATTTGGGGAAACTGTAGTAAAGGTTATGTGGAAAGAATCATTCGACTGCAAAACCATGCAGCAAGGGTCATAACTGGGGACTATAATTTCCAACAAAGGAGTAATGACTTATTTAACGCGCTGGAGTGGCAAACAATTGACAAGAGAATTCAGGAAAAGAGATCAACAATGCTGTATAAGTGTCTTAATGGGTTGACCCCAGCCTATTTGAGGGAGTTCTTTGAATTTACTTGTGATATACATGCCTATGGACTGAGATCTTCGACATCTAACGCCCTATTTGTTAAGGAGGGCAAAACTGACTCTCATGAAAGAAGGTTCTCCTATCTAGCGGCTAAGGATTGGAATGATGTTTTAACAGCACAATGTAGAGAGGCTGAATCTTTGACCTGTTTCAAACGTCTTATTCTTGGCATCATATGGCACTTTTATGACACGTTTAATTTTTGTATTTTTGAAATGATCACTCGTGATGTTTTATGCCAATTTTAAGCTGTTAGTTTTTCGTATTCACATTCCATGTAAAGTAGTTTTATGTAGGTTACAATAATTTCATATTTATGATCATTTATTATTCAGAAGTACGTTTAGTTGAATTTTGATTTCACATTTTTTTTACACGTTTTCGTCATTAATATTAATGTAACCAGGGCCTCGGGTAGATTACCTTGTTAGCTAACCGAGTCTTTTCAGTCTTTTAACCCTGTATGAAATGTATAATCAAAAAATAAATGAGGTCAAGGGTCACCCCGATGCGGGTCGACAATTTGATTACATTGGAGCAACTCCCAACCCTAACGGACAATTCGTTCTGAAGTTATCGCAAAAATACTAGTTTTTTAACATTAATCGACCCCTTTGGTGACCTCAGATCACATGACCGTTAAGTTTAAAAATGTTTCCCTTACCAGTTCACAACTTGCCCCAAAATATCAACCTTGTCGCACATTGGCACCGGGAGTTATTGCAGTTGAAAATTGTTGGTTTTTGGACCTTTGGTGACCTTTGTGGGCACCAAAACAATAGGGATCTACCTCATACTATGTGTTATCCACCCACCAAGTTTGATCATGATACATCATTTCCTTATTGAGATATCGTGTACACAAGCCAAGCGTCACATACACACACACACCCACGCCAAGTTAAATGCATAGGTTCATGGCTTTGCAAAAAGCAAGGATTTCTAAAAATAGGAAATAGAAATCGAAAACAAATAGAAATAGAAATAGGATTTCGGATTTTCAAAAACAGTTTTGGGATTTGAAGAAACAGATGTCGGATTTTAAAATAAGCATTTCGGATTTCAAAAAATTGATTTCGGATTTCCCAAAATTGATTTCGGATTTCAAGGGGAAAAACAAACTTGGCCCTAATGGGCTTCCGTATAAATGTCAGCCCTATTCGGTATAATTCTCTGCTGTTTTCAGAGTTGTCCAATGGATACCAGTGATTTTCATAGGATGCCTTGTACATATATTTTCTTATTTTATTCTTATTACTTTTCATCTTCATTTGATTTTGCAGTAATTAACTCATCTCCGTGAAGAGATAATATCCACCGCCCTTACAATGCTACAAATTCACCCCCCCCCCCCCAATACAGTTGACACCACGTACGGAGAAGTACAGTTATTTCATTTGTTGTTTGTTTCTCCCTACTCTGTCATTACATATATATTGACCACAATCTGAGACTTTATAGGTAACCTTCCAGCTGTGTGGTTTTAAGCATATCTGACCAATGGTAGTAAAAAAGAAACAGGTTTCTTCGGGGGGAACTTCTACACCACACAGGTCATACTCGACACCAAAAGGATTGAAAATATAATTTAATATCTTCTTTTCCAGTCCTATCAAGATTCCTGGTATAATAAATTATAATAAATTATTATTATTATTAGTAATTATTATTATAAAGTCTAGAGGTACCATGAAAATGATATGTTAGTTCTGGCCAAAACCAGGGCAACTTATTTTGGTAGTATATTGCAGACAATGGGCGAGTTATGTGGGGTGTACAGTCGAAGGGGCACTGAAACTATCAGGAATTTTCCCTTAAAAAGGGGGTTTTCCCCATGCATTCACCTATGGTCACTACTAGTTCATTTGTGTGATGTTTTTTTCTTTTGAGGAAGAGGCATATTCTGCACCCACCCCATTTGACAACCATGCAGGTGCTGCAGGATGAACAGTCTATTTAACTGTATTCAGTGGAACTGTACAGTAATACTTTTGATGATTGCCTGTGGCATCAGAACCATTACTTGAGTAATATATTGAACATTTGTATATTGACCTCAATCTGTGACAACATCAATGCTATGTACACCAAAAACAATTGATTACAAGTTACTACGGGCCATCTACTAGCATGGTAATGATATATCATGCCATCTTCTGAAATCAGAATCAGAACTGATATTAACGATGAGATCGATAAACACCATACATAATAAGATCTTGAAGTAAGAAAGGACGATGACACATTGTTGAGTTATCACTAACAAAACCAAGCATCACACACTCACTCATGCATACACAGCACACGTACTTTGACCTGAAGACATATAATATTCCGTGTGTAGCAAGGAATCGAACCTGTCTTGAACAATGATATTATTACCTTCTGAAAATCTATAAAACTGTCCATTGTTTCCTTGCTGGAAGCTCGCCCTCCTTTTGCACTCTTTCATCCTTCCTTCAAATAGCAATGGCAATTTGCAGAATGTCAAACACATCCGTGGGAAAATGTATACATACCGTTACTTTATTTCTTGTGAACCTTTGCACCAAACAATTCCTCATAGTCCTGTTCAATCTGTATTAAAAGAAAAACAGTGAATAAGATAAAGAAATACCACAAGTGTCAATATACAATAATAGCAATTAGCCACTACATGTATTCCTGTTTTAGGGAGTTGTTCATCACAAAAATCTCTATTGAATAGGTCAATGACGATGGTAGCGATTATTTCTTTAATTGTATCTTCACGTTAAAAGACAAGACAAAACTGAAAATCTTCTCAATGGCCAAAAAAAGGTTATTTCAGATCACTCTTACCATTCCTCTGTCAGTAAGGTGTGGAAACTGTTGAAAGATTTCAGCTAAATGTTGCATTTTTCTTGTTGGGCTTCATAAATTTTATCCTCTACCAGGTACTTTCTTTCACTGTAGACCGGACGTTTGTTGAAAAGTGATTTCAAGTTATTCCTTTAATCGGACAAAAAAGACGGCCAACAATAGCTTCATGCTCAAAGTACTTCCCAGGTATGGGCTTAACTTGTTATTCAAAGAAATGAATAAAGGTTGTCTGGTGGAATAGTTTAATGAGTCCTACCTCTTATTAGTTTATGTGCATCTAATATTGAATGGTAAAATATGATCTATCAGTTTTAAGCTTACTCATTATGTGAGAAAAGCCTTGATTCATTGAAAACTTTCAAGGAGGCTATACACATAAGGTGCAAGTTAAGTGTATTTCCTATATAATGTTTGCTTGTCAGTTAATCAGTGTGTCAGCCTACTGTTATGTATTAGACACGACAAATTGCCTGTATGCATGACTTCTGCAAACATGCCTAGACATGAAACCCGTATTTCTTTATGGAAAAGAGTAACACAATAATTAAAGATACCTTTCATGGTTGAAGCGACAAAAAAAGCCGCTACAAAAAAGGCAGCATGTACATCAAATCTTCATGTCTCATCTCACAAAGATTAATAGCATAATCGATATGGTCAAAGTACAAAATGGCAGGGTGTCAAGCCGGTGAAAATAGGAAGAGACAATAACAGGAGTTATTGATTGATATTCTACTCTTTTTCTTTGGTAACATTAATAAAGAACACATCTGGTCATACCACCATAGGTTGCAGTTCTTCCTTCTACTTCTTCATGTGGATCTTTATCATCATTTAAAGTATGCGCCATCAAATGGTCCTCCAATGCTCCTTTAGCAGATCTTTTTCTCGATCCTTCAATATACCATGTTTCCTATGACATATAAAGAATTCATTACATTAATTACATAAGACATAACAAGTGGATCACTGGGGAAACTAATGAACAGGTATCGGATACTTCACCCCACTTCTGATAACTTTCTTTCAGTTTTAATTTTATAGTCATAACTGTTGCAAGACCAGCATTATAAAAATGTAATACGGTGGGATTTAAAACATAACATTATAAGATAGTTTGACTTAGCGGCATTTTAAGTTTGTAAGTAACTGCTGGCGTGTGAGAGGATTAGGCCTCTGAATTACAATGAAACGTTTGGTGGCTACCCATTCAACATCAATTTGAATTTGAAATGCACTGGCAAACGAATGACAAAGATACAGATAGTTTGAATATAAAGAAAATATAGTGGGTATAAATGACTGTAATTGAACATATCGTTTCTAAGACACAGTTTTGACAAGCTTTCTGAGTGATTTACCTTTCAACCCTGTCGACATATCAATATCAATGACCGTATCATGACATTGGTGTAACATTTTGTTCACCAATTAACTTGCTTACATGCATTAAAATGCACTCTATAGCTACGACATCGCAACCAAAAACGAATTTAAGCAGTGAAATTTACCATAGGGTACAAAATTAAATCCATTGCAGTTCTTTTATTGTGGAAGTCTTTAAAGATCCCAAAATTTCAAAAGCCATATTTAGACCACACTGAAATACTCACATATCCTTTACCTTCTGGATCTTTCAGGCAAGGAAATGCTGTCATCATTGCCTGTGCCATCGCCTCTTGGATGGCAGAGCTAGGACTAAAAAGGTGGGAGGTAAAGCATATATATGTACTAGTGTGAAATATATCATGAGCCGAACATAATTTTTTTATAGATTATATCAAACTAATCTGTTAACAAGACACAGATACAAACTTGTCTATTCTTTGTTTCACAAGTACATTTATGTCAAGTAACCGCTCTCTAATGTCTCGACAATTGATGACATGATTTCTTCTTCTATATGTTAGGCTCTAAAGCAGTATTTTGCGTCCTTTTCTATGGTTTGCTCAACCTTGTGGACTCCACGATGCCATAACGACATACATAACTAGCTTATCTATTAAATCTAACTTCAAATGCTGGGGTAAAAATCTAAAAATTTACAGCTTTCAACATTTATGCTCTCGAAGATATTTCCTGTAAGGATCGCAGTAAAACCCGCCTGGAATAGGAATATTTAAACTCTGTCAATGTCAATGTAATACATTACGATGCTTTATTAGTGTACACTGTCTATGGCAGTGGTACCAAAACAAATTTTTCAATCAACTTTTAGCAACGGCTCAAAACTTAGCATGTTAGCTTTTCACTGATTGGTTTCATTAAAACTAGTGGGTTTTGGGGGAGCTGTATGCGATTAATTTGAAATGAGGAATTTGTCGGAAGACACTCTACTCATTATCTGCAGAAGTCCTTAATTACTTGCCTATTAACGCTGTTGTTAGGGGGGGGGAACTTGATGGACATGCCAAAAAGGTGGGAAATGGCTACCAAACGCAAAAAAAGCTGTTATAAACAAGCACACACATATCAACACACGCCGTCATAATAGCATAGATTTACGGTTTACGTTGTACTCTCCTATAGAACGAAATAACTTTTAAGGTGCCAAGTAATTATACAGTAAGGAAATGGCAGAAATACTGTACTACGAAGTTATGATTAAAATCAATTGCTTGTTTCCAAATATGGTCAATTAAAGTTTTCAATGATTCCCAACAGCAACACATATATACCTCAGATCCCCATATCTCAAAGGCAGTGTGGGATCATGGTGTAATGTTTTGTGTATTTGTTCTAACCATGATGGATCTTTGTAAGTAGTATCACAAAAAGAAAACTTGCCTGGGTTTATCATGCAGTAGCAGCTACTTATAAGCTCATCTGTATCCACACAGATCAATGAAATGTGATGTACACATGTTAGCAATGTACGTTTCATTTGTGCTACTCGGTGTGTGGTTATTGGTAGCTTTCATGACCTTACAGCCTTGAGGTTTAAGTTTCTTTCAAGATTTCCGGTACATTCCTATAACAAGAAAAGAATATAATTACGAAACATTCTCATTCTGTATTGTAAATAGTTTTCATCACTGACTGATAAGGTACAATTTTTGCTTTACAATCACACCGATGACATAGGAATAGTGGTGGTCTGAATAAAACTAACCAGATGCAACATTGCAGGGTTCCTTGCCCACCCCCCCCCCTCCTTTCATTGATATCTTTCTTCTAACAATTGAAACAAGAAATTGCCAGGAGCACAAGAACATATGCAGTACTCTTCTTAACTAAATCTTAACCACTATACAAACTTTGGACAAAACAAGGCATGAAAATTACATGGTATCCTGTTTACAAGTCATTTGATCCTGGAAATGTAACCTGATATGAAATTCAGAAATAGTGTGAACATGGAAAGATAATCCAAGTTAGGCTGTACCCACTCATTAAAATTCATGACACTACACCAAAAAGAAAGGGATTATTACCATCAATAACCAACACATACCAAGTACAATATAAATACAGTATACGGTTATTGATATATTGTGTTAGAAGCCTCATGATCACATATATGCATGCACAAACACAATGACATAAACTTAGAAATGTGGCTTTTTGGAAAGGTGACAGTGAAGCAGACTGTGGAGATGGATTTCAGCAGTACTTTTTAAGGGTTATTCAGTTGTGTCACCTGAAAATGATAGGCTTGATGCACTTTGGGGTGATTGCAGGAAATCCTCCTCCTCCCAGGTCTCAAGCAATATATTAGATGGAAGGGAGTCTGATGAACTTGTATCAAGAAACGAGAAACAAAATATGAAATACTTAGCATGGGGTGACCACTTTTAACTATAACAAAATGACAAGGATAAATCTTCACAAGTCCACATCATTTGCATCTCTAGCCTTATACGTCAACATTGCGAAATTTCCAAAACGTACTCACTAATACCCACTTAACCCTAAAAAAATAAAAAGGATATCCCATCGACCACATATTGATATATTATTCAAGCAGTGGCACTGCAAGTTTTGGCAACTATTGTCTGCCAACAACCTTAAAATTTACACAACAATGATAAAGGTAGAGCACAGTAATTTGAATGCACAAATTACAGTAGCTATAAAATAATCACAAATTCATGGGGAGGTATGTAAAATTTGCTGTTGGAGATCGAATATCAACTTTACTTAACTGAAAAATACATATCTTTACAAATAAGCATGTGATGAGGATGCAGGTTTCAGCAACTACTGCAGAAAATTTACCGCATATTTACAAATGTGAGCTTTGATCTGCAGAAAATCATTTCAAGTTATTTCTAGCATGTTTCTATCACCCTATAAGAAAGGAGCAGAATTAAATTACTGTATAACAGCTAAACTGCTTATGTAAATAACATCTTCAAATGCAAGGTAACTACTATCCTCTTAGCTCTGGACATTTCTCTTAGCCTTTAATTTGTAATTGTGGTAAATGTATAGTTACATACAATGATAACTAAAGTGCAACAATAAAACTGAAAGTTATTTTACTGTTTAATAATATGGTTATACCATAAGCATAGTTGAACAACTTGCTGCAGGCTATTTCAGCTCATAGCGAGTAGGTATGTAGAACCTTTTGTCTGAGGTACAGTAACTGTGTAAAACATCCACTAGTCTGTAATCACATATGTCATCAGGCTTTTTCAATTGTAAAGGTCTTGCAAATCATTTGACACTATGTAGACCTGAAAGTGTTTTTTTTTTTCAACCGTTGTCCATTGGTTGCACATGAAAGTGCAGCCGTGATCCAATTTGAATTATTTGTTGTATCATAAGAAAGGCAGGCGGTTCAATCCACTAAGAAAGCAACATCGTGTTCGGCCTGTAATTGTAACCACAAACTTCAACCATTCCACATACAACAATGGTAGTTTCACGGGTACAATGCAGGAGGTTACAAATTCTGTCATCATTTTCCAGTGAAGACACTTCAACAATATTTTGGTCATCAACTTCTATTGCTTTGCTGTCAATATCTTCTTTAATCAACATGCTGTAGGCTTGTGCTTCCTGATGCTTAAACGGCTAATGTCTTAACAATGTTCTTATAATTATTACCCAATTTTGACCACTTCTTTAATCGCTTGTGCTTAGTGTTACGTTGGAATGCGAGAGGTCTCGATAACTAATTTTTAACGAGACACAAGCCTGGGTTCGTTTCGGTAAGGAACACAGACAAATTGACAAGTCTAGAGATTTTAAATGAGAACGTAAACTATATTGAACAATGGATTTCGAACCAACAACAACAAGTGGTAATTAGAAATATATAGAAAATTACTCACAAACTTAACAAGATAGGATACACTTTAAAACACGCTGGTCTCTTCCAACGGCGATATCCCTCAGCGGCCACGACCTCGATGACGACGATTCTCGGTCCGTTGTACCGCGAAATTCACTGGTCCTCGACGAAGTTTCTCGCGATCCCAGAAACAGCAGTCACCTTCTTTCCGGCGATGCTCCAAAATAGAAGACGGACTTCCAGCCACAATAGAGTGAAGCACAAGTCGAACTTCTCGCCGACTAAATATTACCAGAGTCAGTCCAAAATCAGCTTTGTAGTCACCAACTCCTGGCGTAACGAACTTCCTGAACGGAGACAGATATTCTTCACCTTCTCCGCAATAACGACTGAAAACTGTAGTGCTTTTTACGTGACCCGTCATACGGGATACAAAACGTCACGGCCAAACGGCACTACCAAACCATCCCATTCTTACAAACGAACCTCGGGTCAAGCGAGCCAAAAAAAAAATACATACGCTCACCGACCTGCAGAGACAAAACGCCCAACCCCCCCCCCCCCTGAAATATTAAAAAACTACAAAAGGACGACCAGCACGCAGCGAAACAAAACACCCTTCCCCAGCACACCACCGTCCAAAAAAGGCAGCCCTAGATAAACGGCGAAAATCGCCTTCGACCTGAAGGCGAATGTCACACTTCACCGCCTCCAGGACTGCCTGCCAACTGGCAAATTTCCCCCTAAAAACAACATCACATCTATTCCTCCAAATAAGTTTTTTTACAACAGAACAAACATAAATAATACGCTGCAACACAGCAACGGAACAAACTGGAGGATCTAATCCATACAAAACAAAACCCTGTCCTACCGACCAGGAACGGTCTCCCGTTAAACGATCGGTCAAGGACTGAAACCACTCCCACAAGTTCAAAACAAAGGAGCAATGCCAAAAAACATGGGCAGTACTCTCTAAGCTGTCACAGCCGGTCCTCGGGCACAGTCCATCACCCAATCGCCAGTGATACCTTTTCAGATTGGTCACCAAGGCACCGTGTGCAATTCTCCATGCAAGGTCACGGAGCCTGCAACCATTCAGCCTTGAATGCACCGAACGCCATACTTCGACAGGATGACGTCCCTGTACAAAAATTGCATTCAAGGCCTTATCCCGCAACGAACTGTGAACGAGGGCCGGCTGTGACAGGTCAACAGGGGGCAACTCAATCAGAGCGGAGCAAATGACACGCACCACCCTGTTTGGAGTACTACTATGCGGTTCTCTGTTGCTAAACAGCGCCGGGACCCATCGACGCAGGTGCAAACCGCCCCAAAAACGTAGAAAATATGAACAAGGCAACCCTGGGTCAGTTACCGCTACAAACAACTGCTTAAATAACAAACAAGTTAACTTACTTCCCAGATGAACCACCCCTAACCCACCCTTCTCCAGTTTTTGGTACATTACCGCCCTTTTCACAAGCTCTGTACTACCCGACCAAATAAATGAAAATATCGCTCTCTCCAACCGCACCAGGACGCGACGCGGAATTGGATACACCGCGCCCGGGTACCACAAGATGGGCGAAACAAAACGATTAACTACGGTGACTTTCCCTAGGATCGAAAGCCAGCGGGTGCCAAAGGTTTCGAGCCTGCTCTCAAATACCTCAGCCCTCTCGCTCCAGGTGACATCACCAGGTGCATCGTAGCCGAACCATATACCATTAATTTTGATATTCTGATCCGACCACGACGCACCGAATGGTAAGTCTCTGTATCTCCAGCTACCAAGACGAAGGCCCTTTGTCTTTTCTGGATTCAACTTCGCCCCGGTAGCTCTCTCAAAAATAGATAAATCCTGCGAGAGTGCGCGAAAGGAGCCCAGACTCGAAACAACACATGTCACGTCATCTGCATATTGAGCGCATTTCACTTTGGCACCCCCTGGCACAACGAATGGAACAAGTCTGGAGTCCCTTTCCAAAAGACGAGAGAGGGACTCGCTAAACAAAACATAAAGTAATGGAGACAGAGGGCACCCCTGGCGCACCCCCCTCTCTACGTTAAAAACCTCCGAACAAAACCCATTTACGATAACAGAACTGAAACTTTCTTCATACAAAACAGAAATCCATTTACGAAAAACCGGGTGCAACTGAGACGTCTCCAATACATTCATTAAAAAACCGCGATCCACCATGTCAAAGGCCTTCTGCTGGTCCAGAGACACCAATGCACATGGCAGATCACGCTCAATAACAAAGTCGGTCAAGTCGCGCATCAACCACAAGTTCTGCTGGATGCAATGACCCTTGACTGCACAAGTCTGGAGATCACCCACAAGATGCGGCATAGCCAGTGCAAGGCGGTTGCACAAAGCCTTAGCCAGCAACTTGTAGTCCACATTTAACAAGGTGATCGGACGCTTGTTACGGGGATCCAAGGGGTCCCCAGACTTGGGCAGCAAAATGACCATGCCCATACGTTGACTTTGGTTTAACAGTCCGTTTTGGAAGGCGTCCTCGAAGACGGCTCTGATGTCGGGTCCTATTATTGCCCAGAAGGTTCGGTAGAACTCCCTCGGAAGCCCGTCCGAACCCGGGGACTTGCCATTCTTCATCTTCGAAAGCGCCTTCCAAAGCTCAACAGTTGTTATTCCGCCCCCCAAAATATCATTGACATCGTGGGGAACGGTTTTTGAGATTCCCCTCAATAAATCAGCCTGTGCCGACAAGTCGACATTGCCACGCGTAAACAAACTGGAATAATACTCTTTATATACGCGGACAATGCCGTGAGGGTCACTAACCACGGTCCCATCAGTAGCGCGCACAGACGGGACGCGTCTGTCACCTGCCGATGAGCTAACGGACTGGTAAAACCTCAGTGAAGGGCGCTCCTCGGCTTCCACCGCTTCGACACGGGCCCTGACGCGGGCACCGTGGTACTTTTCATCGAGATAAGTCTGCAAAGCGATGACAGCCGAAGGGTCGCCAAACTTCACCTCCGCGCACAGCTTCGAGAATTTTTCTCTTCGACGCCGTGCGCGGTTCACGCAATACTGAATTGCGTAGCGTTTGATGCGCAACTTGACATCATCCCACCATTGGGATGTAGAAGCAAAGGCCGGCTTCAATGTTTGCCATCCTTTGTACCTGGTCTCGAAACCTTGGCGGAACTCTGCCTCGCCAAGAATCCGACAGTTAAGCTTCCATAGGCCCCGCCCGATCGGGAAAATGGAAGGCAAAACAAAACGTGCTACCACAGTGTCATGGTCAGAGAGCGGACAGCTGAGCGTCTCGCAACCCGAAAATTTAAAACTTACGGGCGCATACACTCGATCTATCCTGGAGGCATCTTCTCCGTTAGGCCTCACCCACGTATACACCGTACTACACGGGTGTATACGCCTCCAGACATCGGCTAAAAGGTGTGCGGAAGTGAATCTGTCCAATTCTGTGATCCCAGCGTCGGGACTAGCAGACACAGAAGCCCCGAGTCTGTCAAGACCCGAGTCTGGGACACAGTTAAAGTCTCCGACCATGACACATGGAGCACTACCAGGAACAAAGGAAGGCAGTGTGTTAAAAAAATCTCGTCTAGCAGAAGGCCGATTGGGAGCATACACATTGCAAAGGGAGATGTTACCCTGTGGATACTTGAAAAGAATGCAAACCAATCGGCCCTCGTGATCCGTCTCCACCCTAGTTGCACAACCCGCCTGACGAGGTGACAGGAGGATGACAGTGCCACAGGATGAAGACGAACCAAACGAAGCATGCAGCCCACCACCCCACTCATAGGCCCATAGAGGGACATCTTCTTCCAAAATATGTGTTTCTTGTAGGCAAACGCAGTCGACTTCCATTGAAATACAATATTGGAAAATGCGACTGCGCTTGCGATGATCCCTCATGCCATTGACGTTCAAGGTGGCAACTGAAAATGTATGGGCCATGAGAGGGCAATGGGGCAAAACTACGCCGACGTCGATTCTGTAAGCTTCAAGCGCGCTCTAGACGACATATCGTCGTCAGAGTCGTCACTTGAGGCCGACCTTTTCAGTGAGGGTTCCCCCATCTCGTCGTACCAGCTCGTCCCAGTGGCACGTTTCGGCTCGACGATCACCGAGCCTCCGGAGTCGCTGTCAGACATAGCCTCCGGAGACCGGACGACCGAGTCGTCGTCAGACAGAGTCTCCGGATCTGGCGATACCGGCGGCGGACTGGGGACGGAACTGGACGGGTTGATGGGGGAAGCTGGTGGAGACCCCGTGTCCGCTTCGCTGTGTGGTGGAGACGGTGCGGGCACGGGGTTGATGGGGGAAGCTGGTGGAGACTTTCTCGGTGCGGGCACGGGGTCTGCAACTACGGGGGAGGGTGAAGGAGGTGCGGAGAGTGAATCCTCACCCGTTTCCCCCTCCTTGCGTGAAGCCTCCTCCGGGGCAGTAGGTGCGCCAGAACTTGGCGCCTTTGCTTGACCCCCACTCTTTGTCATAAAGACATAAGAGGAGGGACAAGCGCGAAAGACATGTCCCTCCTTCCCACAGAGTGAGCACACGACTTCGCTTGGGCAAGCAGAGGTATCATGCCCAAGACGAAGGCAGCGCCCACACTTTTTATTTGGGCAGCCCTTAGCTTCGTGCCCGGTCTCCCCACACCTGAAGCAGGTACGGGGCTGACCGGGGTAACGCACGTGAGCTTTATGCCCGGCAATAAAAAGGAAGGAGGGAATGTCCTGCTTGAGGTCGATCCGAACCTGTCGGTGCCCGTTGAACACCCCAGGGGCCTGTGCGTAGGAGCACATTTTAATAGCTTTGACAGCCCCGAACCGACCTAAAACAGTTGCGACAAGTTCTTGACGCACCTCTAATCCTACGTGGATGACAGTTACCCATACGGAACGTTCGTATGGAGTAACTGTCAAACCTTCAACCCCACTCAGCAACGTGACACCCTTCTGCCGGGTCACGTCACTGGTAAAACGTAGATCATACGTATTACGACCCTGGAGAGCTTGTAAAGCATCAACCTCTCCAGGCACAACAACACCCTTACTCTTTAAAATACTAAAAACTTGCACCGGTGGAACCGCTTGTTCACCGGTGAAGGTCAACTTAACAATTTTCGAATCACGGCGCGATGCCATGATACCGAAGGTGGCTAGGCCAGAGGAGTAACAAAAACAAAAACAAACTAAACACAGGTTTAAACTGAAAACGATATACGATAACTATATACGACGAACGCACACCCGCCTGGCGGGAAGTATAGCACAGTACAGTAAGGTAAGATAGTAGCTGTATCAGATGGAGAGCGAGAGCGAAAAACACGTCTGCACTCCACGAAAGCCAACTGCCAACTGCCGGTAGTACTTTATTGTTCAAATTGTTGAGTGGTAAAACTGTAGTATCACAGTAAAGTCCTCTTCAAACTTCTGAATGGAAGTGTAGAATCAATCTTGTTATCGATATCTCAATCCCTCAGAAAATACTGGTAGTTGAGCACTGACGATATATAGTAGAATGGTATAATATGTGTCGTCGCTTGTATTCGTACAGAAAACTGAGAAACTCTCCGATCTGGGCGGGTTTATATACGATTCGCCATGTCAAGAATCCTCCAGATCTTTCTCGATACACCTGAGAAACAACGTGACCCGGTTTCTCTATTTGCGGAAGTCCTTTGCATCTCTCCGCGCGAATATTCCAGAGAATCCACGAAGATGCCGTGCACAGCTTACACGCGATTCCACGTAAACCGACGTTAACCCGAGACCAGCGTGTCATCATAAGGAATATACCAGAACAAACATTCTGACACGGTAACCCGACCTAATTTCTGAAATACTTTCTATCATATAACATTAGGTTCCTTACTAGCAGTGACTAGCGTTAGGCTACAATGTATGTATGTATGTATGTATATGTGATCTTCCCGCAAGCAGGAACTCGCGAAAGAAGCCATGGAGGCCTCGAGGCCATGGGCCCTCGTAACATTAGCTTCGTGTCGAAAGTTTGGGAAAGGGGAACGAGTTTACGAATTGACCGGGGATAATACAAAAGATGGTGGTGCTTGGGTATGAGGTGGTGTTCACGAAACAGTCTTAAAAAGAATTCATGATACTGTTTTATTTTCGATTTCAGGTAATATGCTTATAATAGGTGCAGATACTAGTTTGTAAATTTCTAGCAAAATAAGATGTTGGGACTTTGTCACCTATCATAATTGGAATGTAAACAGCAAGGCAATGCATTTGCGAAGCATTTTGGCCACTTGCTCCAAATAGCTTAACAAGGTGATATGCAAGAATTCGACTAGGTTTGTTTGACTGTTCTATGAAACCATAATTCAAATGTTTGAATTCTTGGATTGAGATCATTCACAGTAAAATAACTTTGCATTATAATGAATTCATGAAGAATATGTTCTATGGATACAATTCCCTCCAAGAAGTCATGCAGATGTCAGGAGAAGCATTGTACAGCAAGAAATCAATATTCATACCTTGGTTATCCAAATCTTTAAAATAACTACTATCCTGGTATGTTTTTTGTTTAATATTTTCTTCTCCACAAACCTGTTTTGCCAATAAAATGTTTGCCATACATCCTTCCTGGCTGTTGTAAGAGCAGCCTTACATTTTCAGCTATTGGTATATATTCAAATGTTTCTTCCGTTTGTTTTTGCTCAGTCCTCACGGTGGATGTACTGAATTTTTCTTTATATATTTTGCCAGGTCAAATTTCCTTTGGTACTATCATTGCCCCTGTATGAATTACATATTGTCTTTGCTGATACTGCGTCAAAAGACCAGTGGAACTAAATGGATCTTTCACAACCCTTGCAAACTGATTTAAAGCACTAAACTATTTCATGACATCACATGCTATATTTGCTACATCTTGTAATATGTGATCTAGTACCTCTCCTAATGTATGTAATACTTTTTCTAATAAACTGACGAGATGTGTCCACAATGTTTTGTACTGTTGTATTCTTGAGACTAGCAACATACAATGCAGCCCAAGGCCAGCAGAAGGCCTTTGACATGGTGGATCGCGGTTTTTTAATGAAGGTATTGGAAACGTTAAAGATGCATCCAAGTTTTCGTAAATGGATTTCTGTTTTGTATCAGGAAAGTTTCAGTTCTGTAATCGTAAATGGGTTTTGTTCGGAGGTTTTTGACGTAGAGAGGGGGGTGCGCCAGGGGTGCCCTCTGTCTCCATTACTTTGTTTTGTTTAGCGAGTCGCTCTCGTCTTTGGAAAGGGACTCCAGACTTGCCCCATTCGTTGTGCCAGGGGGTGCCAAAGTGAAATGCATTCAATATGCTGATGACGTCACGTGTGTTGTCTCGAGTCTGGGCTCCTTTCGTGCCCTCTCGCATTTATCTATCTTTGAGAGAGCTACCGGGGCGAAGTTGTATCCGGAAAAGACAAAGGGCCTTCGTCTTGGTAGCTGGAGATACAGAGGCTTACCATTCGGTGCGTCGTGGTCGGATCTAAATATATCAAAATTAATGGTATATGGTTCGGCTACGATGCACCTTGTGATGTCACCTGGAACGAGAGGGCTGAGGTACTTGAGAGCAGGGCTCGAAACCTTTGGCGCCCGGTGGTTTTCGATCCTAGGGAAAGTCACCGTAGTTGATCGTTTGTTTCGCCCATCTTGTGGTACCCGGGCGCGGTGTTTCCAATTCCGCGTCGCGTCCTGGTGCGCTTGGAGAGAGCGATATTTTCATTTATTTCGTCGGGTGGTACAGAGCTTGTCAAAAGGGCGGTAATGTACCAAAAACTGGAGAAGGGGGTGGTTCATCTGGGAACTGAATTGACCTTTTTGTTATTTAAGCAGTTCTTTGTAGCGGTAACTGACCCACGGTTGCCTTGTTCATATTTTGTACGTTTTTGGGGTGGTTTGCACGTGCGTCGATGGGTCCCGGCGCTGTTTAGCAACATAGAACCGCATAGTAGTACTCCAAACAGGGTGGTGCGTGTCATTTGCTCCACTCTGATTGAGGTCCCCCTGTTGAATTGTCACAGACGGCCCTCGTTCACAGTTGCGGAATAGGGCCTTGAATGCAATTTTTGTCAAGGGACGTCATTCTGCCGAAGTATGGCGTTCGGTGCATTCAAGGTTGAATGGTTGCAGGCTCCGTGATCTTGCCTGGAGAATTGCACACGGTGCATTGGTGACCAACCTTAAAAGGTATCATTGGCAATTGGGTGATGGACTGTGCCCAAGGACCGGCTGTGACAGCTTAGAGAGTACCACTCATGTTTTTGGCATTGTTGCTTTGTTTTTAAACTTATGGGAGTGGTTCCAGACCTGGACAGACCGTGTAACGGGAGACCGTTCATGGTCGGTAGGACAGGGCTTTATATTACATGGGGTAGACCCTCCAGTTTGTTCGGTTGCTGTATTGCATCGCATCATTTTTGTTTGCTCTATTGTGAAAAAACATGTTTGGCGGAATAGATGTGATGTGATTTTTAGGGGGAAGGTTGCCAGTTGTCAGGCAGTCCTGGAGGCGGTGAACTCTGACATTCGCCTTAAAATTGAAGGCGATTTTCGCCGTTTATCTGGGGGTGCCTTTTTCGGACGGTGGTATGCTGGGGAGGGGTTTTTCGTTTCGCTGCGTGCGGGTCGTCCCTTTGTAGTTTTTTAATGTTTCAGTGGGGGGGGGGGGGGTTGGGCGTTTTTTGTCGCTGCAGGTCGGTGGGCGTATGTTATTTCTTTGGGCTCGCTTGACCTGAGTTTCGTTTTTCACAATGGGATGGTTCGGTAGTGCTGTTTGGCCTGACGTTTTGTATCCCGCATGGCGGATCACGTAAAAAGCACAATGCAGCAGCACTTTCCAATTGCTATGTCATTTGTAGATGTGTTTTAGGGTTATCTTTTCTCCACCATTAATATCCTGTACTTGTTGCGTAACATGTTCATCAGGACTAACAGGAATTTGCTCAACTGCCGGACCTGGTTCTTCTTGCTAAATTTCACGTGGATTCGCCAATAATGCATGTTTGGTCAATAAGTGCCTTCTGTATGTATTTCTATTATATTAAATCTTTTTACAAGTCGAATGGCTACATATAATTTTAGTTGCAAACTGAGATGTTTCCCTAGCAGGTGAATATTTGTAAACTGCTTCAAGCACTTATAACAACAATACATAGTACTCAAATGAAACTCACAAGATAGTTGTACCTTACGTTGAAGTGATGTTTAAACTTTAAACGAAGACCGAGTTTGGGGATTATCTGTGTTATGCTCTCGACATCCAGTAACTCAAATAGTGAAATACTACAACAACAAAAAACATCAATCTTGTCAGCTGTGTAAATTTGAGGGAAAATATTTTACAAATAACACTGTTACAAAGCTTGATAACAGTAATGTAGTACTGTAAAAAGCATTGAGGTGTGACCAACAATATTCACATTTGATGACCAATATGGACACTTCTTGTACTCAGCCTACAGATATGGTGTTTACATAATTGACCGTTCATCTCTACAAAAATTAATGCGCTTCTTGTCCCTAATGTGGTCACGTACACACCAAACACGAGAAGTGAAAAATGTCCTTCTTGAAAACTGTGTTTACAAGCTTGGCAGCACAAACACACACACATACGCCGTTATGATTGCAAAGCTTACTATTTTCAACACAACTAACAAAGCGATGAAATTGTTAAATTTCAAACTGCCCCTTTTCCTTGTTTTCACATTTGGCACTAAATATGAGTGCCAGGGGCATATTTTAATGGACATGCTAGTCATGTTGAGTGATTGCCTGGCCTTAAAAGAAATATTTTACTGGTAATGTTAGCCTAGGCTATTGTAGTGTTGTTTAAGGAGACCTATCAGTGTATAATTGTACGAAAGGCTATATATATAGGCTTGGCGCTTACTGTTAGAAATAGCTTATCCTAACGTTCGACCTTACACTAACATTTCGTCTTAACGTTAAACTTGCAAGAGTGAGGCCTAGGCGAGGGGCATATGTCGTTTAAAACAGTTTTCGTTTAGCATTCAACGGTGAAATTGTACTTCAAGACTTATTCAAATGATATTCTTTCCGCATAAAAGGTTAGTACTTTGATTATGCTAGTTGTACCTGGCCTAACACCTGTGCCAAGTATATAAAAAAAGGTCTGTTATCTTTGCAAGGAACAGCTGGTCGGATTATTCTAGATCTTCCTAGGATTGCATCTACAGCCGATGTTCTCTCAGCTCTATCCTCGATCCCTATATAGCAAAGATGGAATTATCACCGTCAGGTTTTTCTGTATAAAATTCACATAGCAGCTGCTCCTGACTATCTTTGTGACAGGTTATGTCCATGTCTCCTCAAGTGAATCTGCCGCAAGAGCTTCTACCTTTGGTGGTTTCTGCCTTCCACATTCCTCCACTAATTGGGGGAGACGTCGTCAAACTTACCATGGGGTTAATCAATGGAATGCGCTGCCTTCACATATTCGAATGTGCAATAACACTGATACCTTTAAATGTAAATTTAAATGGCCTGGCTTTTAGTCAGGTGGCTTAGCAACAATTTTTAGGCTTAACGTTACCGGCCGGACAAAAGTACCAAATTTGGCATGGAGTTTCTTTTCGACCTATATATCGATTTTATCCGTGGAACCCACTTTATCGGTTGCGATTTTTCAAGATGGCGGCCAAAATCCAAGATGGCCGCCAGAAAAAAAGGAAATGTCATATATCTGGCTGTAAAAATCGGACATGAACAAATGAGGGGTCAATTAAGGTGTTTCCGAGCTCACTGAAACAGATGATGGTCATGGAATGTTGCTTGGGCCACCCACTTCCAAGATGGCGGCCAGAATCCAAGATGGCCCCCTGAAAAAAAAAAGGAAATTTCATATATATTCAATCCCCAGATCACCTGTGCCCTTTTCTGATCGGGACAATCAAACCTTCCGTCCTCAAACGTGTAAATGAAACCGGGCTTGCACCCTGACTATATGTTATGGCTGGTATTCTAATTGTGTCACTTTGGCTCAGGAAGCCACTTAGGACTTATTGGGGAACTTTGAGGTGTGATCGACCGTAGATAGACACTGCCGCAAACCCGTTATTATATGGGAGTAACGAGTGTCATGTAAGACTGATTACATTGAGTCAACTATATAATAGGGTAACTTGAGGGAAAACAGACCAGATGTGAATACCGACTCATTGAGAGATTTTGTACGATTTTGCACCCTTCATAAACACAACGTCAATTGTGCGAAGAACACACGCTATGTCAGGTCACAAGTCATCTGAGGTATTTAGGTCGTTCTTTTCGAACCTGTACTCCAGGGCTGCTATTAGCGAGGATCTCCAGGAAGACTTGTTGTCTGGTATAGACAAGCCCCCCCCCCCCTTCATAAACACATATCAATTCTGCGAACAACACATGCTAAGTCGGGTCACTAGTCATCTGAGGTCAACCAATAACACTAATAACTAAAATAACAACCAATAACACCAATAATGAAGGCGTGAAACCATCATTCCCACACCAACCGGACAAAGGGACACTCCAGCAAAAGGTGTTGCATAGTCCTGATGGCTTTACAGCCCACACAGGGACAAATCCCATAACCTAATCGCCACCTTACTAGGCGAAAATGGTTAGTGATGAGGACCCCATGTGCAATCCTCCTCGCGAAGTCCCGGAGACGGCTATCTAGTGACTTACAACACACAGAACACCACACATCTGGAGAGATGGCGGTTTGGCAAGCCGAGGGGGCCACGTTAAGCAGAACATCTGGCCCACCCTCCTCTTTGATTCTACAAAATGAGTCATCTTGGCCGGTTATTGCAAAAGGATCCGGGCCAGTAGTGGCGAAAAAGAAAACCATCCCAGAACCTAACAAAAAAGGCAAACGAGGGATTCTCAAACGCAAGAAGAACCTTTCAAAAGGAGAAAGCGCAGTTAAGATAGTAGGTGGACCAAACCATGCCCACCCGCTCAAGGGGGTCTTTTACAGAACGGTCCTTTGAGAAGGTTTGGTTTGCACTTTCCCCAAATGAAATCAAAAATGATCCTCTCCAATCGCACCAAGGAATAATCTGGTGCAGCGATGACCGTACCAGGATACCAAAGGAGAGGAAAAATAAAACGATTGACAACTGTAACCTTCCCAGGGAGGGAGAGTCACCTCCGATTGAATGTGTCGAGCCTTGCCTCCACCTGATCAGCCTTCTCGGCCCAAGTGGTGGCCTCCGGGGCACCATAACCTAGCCAGATGCCGATTACCCTGATCATGACATCTGACCAAGTAGCATCGAACGGGTTCAGTTCGAACGGGTAGAGTTCAGTTCAGTTCTCGTGGAGTGCGGACGTCTTTTCGGCTGCTCTCCACTTTTCGTTGACCACACCTTTTTGTGTTTTTACGTTGGCCTTTCCTTAGTTTGCAGTTTGTGTTAGTGTAGTTTGTGTGTTTTGGGTTTGCTTCGTTTTGGTTTTTGTATGGGTGCGTGGCTTTGCCACACCCCTAGCTGTCATGGCGGCTCGCCGTGACAGCAAATCGTATTGTTGAGTTTTTCGGGGGAGGCTAAGGTCGTCCCCGGACAAGTTTTTTCAGTTTTGCGTTCTGTTGGTTTAAAAGTCCCTGGAGAGGTTGACGCGCTTCAGCGTAAACCTCTCCGGGGTATGAATTGTTTTGATGTTCGTTTTACCTCGGAAGCTGCCCGCGTCCGAGGCGTCCATGTGTTGGAGGGAGTCGAGGGACTGAAGGTCACACCGTACGGGAGATAGTCCTCCATCTCCCTCTGGACAGGTTGTTGTCTGAACAGATTGTTGTGCGGAAACTGGGGCGTTTTGGGAAAGTAACCGGCTACGAGGAGCCGGAATTCCTTGAATGGAAGGGTGTAAACACCGGGACCAGACGAGTTAGATTTCAACTCAAGTCCGATATCCCCTCTACCTTGTGGGCTAATGGGCACAGGGCCCACGTTGCATACCCGGGCCAGCCTCGCACTTGTTGGAGGTGTGGGCTGGAAGGGCATGAGGCCAGGTTGTGCCCGAACAAGCGGTGTAGCCGCTGTTTACAGGTTGGGCATACCCTGGCCGAGTGTAAAGGGGATATCGTATGTAACTCGTGTGGGAAAACGGGCCATCTCGCTCGTTTATGCCCAGACCGCTCATACGCCGCGAGAGTGGCTACGGGCGTGGTTGAAGCGGTCCCTTTTCAAACCGTATCACCTGATGCTCCTCTCATCGCCCCAGTGTCCGACACTAGCGCCCCGGTGGAGGTTTTCAACTCCCCTTCGTGTTCCACCTCGTCCCTGGAGGAAGTTGCCGCTCCGGCCGAGACTTAGTTGGTTATCTCTCAGCGTCCTGTTCCTCTTGTGCTGAGACCACTGGCATTAGGTCATCCTGAATGGATGTGCCTTGTGGATCTGGATCTTCGTTCACCTCAGGTGCGACCCTCTGTGGCATAGTCAACACTTCTGCCCTGTAATTCCGATTAACCTCGCCATTGGGTCCCCCTGACCGGTCCATAGTGTTTAGTAGTTTGCTTTCGTGGAGTGCGGACGTGTTTTCGGCTGCTCTCCACTTTTCGTTGACCACACACTTTGTTTTTTACGTTGGCCTTTCAATAGTTTGTAGTTTGTTTAGTGTAGTTTTGGCTTTGTTGCGTGGTTTTTGTTTTCGTAGGTGCGTGGCTTGCCACACCCCTAGCTGTCGTGGAGGCTCGCCGTGACAGCAAAATCGTATTGTTGAGTTTTTCGGGGGAGGCTAAGGTCGTGCCCGGACAAGTTTTGTTTTGGGTTCTGTTGGTTTAAAGGTCCTTGGAGAGGTTGACGCGCTTCAGCGTAAACCTCTCCGGGGTATGAATTATTTTGATGTTAGATTCACCTCGGAGGCTGCCCGCGTCCCAGGCGTCCATGTGTTGGAGGGAGTTGGGGAACTGAAGGTCACACCGTATGACAGTTCGGTGTGAGTGACAGTCCTCCATCTCCCTCTGGACATGTCTCAACAGGTTGTTGTGCGGACAACTGGGGCGTTTTGGGAAAGTGACCGGCTACGAGCCGGAATTCCGTGAATGTAAAGGTGTCAAGACCGGGACTAGACGAGTTAGAATTCAACTGAAGTCCGATATGCCCTCTACCTTGTGGGCTAATGGGCACAGGGCCCACACTGCATATCCGGGCCAGCCTCGCTCTTGTTGGAGGTGTGGGCTGGAAGGGCATGAGGCCAGGTTGTGCCCGAACAAGCGGTGTAGCCGCTGTTTACAGGTTGGGCATACCCTGGCCGAGTGTAAAGGGGATATCGTGTGGGAAAACGGGCAATCTGGCCCGTTTATGCCCAGACCGCTCATACGCCGCGAGAGTGGCTACGGGCGTGTTTGAAGCGGTCCCCGTCCCGGCCTCTGACACCGTACCACCTGATGCTCCTGTCATCGCCCCAGTGTCCGACACTAGCGCCCCGGTGGAGGCTTTGTTCCCCCTTTCGTGTCCGACCTCACCTCTGATCGAACTTGCCGAGACTGCCAGCCTGCCCACTGAGGCAGAGCAGGACAAAACGGCGGAGATGGTACTAACGGAGGGGCATGCGGCGCAGGATGCCGCTTGTACTGGTTTACCGGTAGCTTCGCCCGTTATCGGTGATACTAGTTGGGCCCCGAGTCAACCGGCCCAAGAGACATTGAGTGGCCCAGATTCTGACTCGCCAATGGAGGACTGCACTACAGCCTTATTAGTTGTGGCTAAGGAGTCCTCCGATTGGTTTGATGAGACGAAACAGGCCACTGATCTCATTGACTCGAGTGGCCCTTCCACCCTAGGCGCTTCCGCTATACCGGACACGATGGTCGCTAGTGGACCTCCTGTTCCTGACAGGGAGGTCCACTCGATCAAGGTTGACGAGGAGCTAAGAACTCTGCTCGCTCGTAAGAAAAGGGGGGAACACTGCTAGGGGCCTGAAAAGACCCATATTGGGAAAACTACGCAGGTAATGCGCAGGCCTGTTGTCTACTATCGGGACGGCGTACCCCGGATGAAGTTTTGGAGCGGGTTAGTTGTTAGGTGTGGGGGGGGGGGGGAGTTGTGTGGTCGTTACATAATATGGGTTGTATGGTTCTGTTTGTGGTTTGGAGTTGGCTTTTTGGGGTTGGTTTGTAGAGCTTTATTGTTTTGGTTCTTCTCTTGGCCTTTGGGTCCGTGTCCTTTTCACGTCACGTCGAACACTACATTGTATACATTTGTGGGTGAGTGAGAGATTTCTGTTTGTGGGTTTTCAGTTGGGTTTATGGTCAGGCGCGTATCCAGGATTTTCTAACCCGGGGGGCGCGAATTACTATCTAAGCGGAGCGCCACCATCGGTTGGCGCGGAGCGTTCAAGAAAATTTCTGGTTTTGATACCCCCCCAGATCACCGGAAATGGCACTTCTCGGGCTTGAAAATGACCAACCAGATGTACACTTTTGCCTGAGTACCAAGTATTTCCCAATAGTTTTTTTTTTTCCATCCATAACATTTTTGAAGATTGTCACCAGTCACACATCATGTTCGACCTCATTGCATGTCCTGTGGATCATTGCTTTTGTAGGTGATTCTACGTCACGGCCCACAATATCCGAAAGCCCCACTTTTCATGGTTTTAAGCCCATTATTTGTTGAGAATTTGAAAATTCACATTTCTCGTGAATAAAAACATACCCATAATGTTGCACAAAATTCAATCTATGGACAAACAATATAGAAAAACCCCCTTCAACCACTAACAGACAGGTCAAAATTGCACGAGTAGAGGGAAGTATGATGAAGAATGTTGGTGAGGGAATTTTCGAAAATTCAGACACAGTTAATTTCTTGGTGTACAAATATTGCAACCTCTTATAACGGCTATTATAAAACTTGGTTGAAGGAAATGGAACATACCAGATATTTCCGATATCAGATAACCGAACACTACACACATAGGCGTAGGAGGCGGGGGCTGCAGCCCCCCCCCCCAACCAGATTTTTTCCCCTGAAAATTCTGGCAATATGCTGAGAATTTTTCGGGCACCTACTGAAAGAAAAATTAATAGCAATAGTGTAGCTTAAGGAAATGAATAGTTAAAAAATGATCTCCTTGGTAATTAAAATAAAGTTCTAAGCTTGGCCGGCTAATTCGCCATTACCACTGTAAAAGAGAGTTTTGACATAATTGGACCTGTATGCTTTTTCTCCATAAGACATTTGGTTGTTTACATTAGCATCCGGCGGTATACTGCGCAACTTTCACGGACCGTACGGTACACGATGCGATGTAATGACCGATGCTTGCTTATACGATATTGACATTATTGACGGAGCGCGCGAAAAATTTTGGTTATATTTTTCGGGCAAGTCGTTACAGCCCCCAAGTCCAATTGGGCTCCTACTACACACATAGACAGTTTTGAGGCTGTTCACCCTGGAACATGCATTTTCATGCTCACTGATATGATGTGATATCTGCTCTTTGCTTTGCCAAGGGAGGGGCGAAGCCTGTAGGCAAACTATCTAAGCGTAGCGCCACCATGAGTTGGCGCGAAGCGTACAAGAAAATTTTGGCCGAAAATGCCTCCCAGATCGCTGGAAATGACACTTCCCAGGCCTTGTAAGTTGCACCTAAGCATTGTCTTTTTTGAAATTACTAGCGATATCATAAAGAAAATTTGCTCGGGTGGGGGGGGGGCGGTCGCCCCTTCCCGAAATGCGTCATGTTCCCCGACGACTCGGTTGAGTTCAAGACCAGCCACAGTTGGTTCCATAGCACAATTCTACAATTGTTTAAGGCGTCCATACACACACACACGCGTCATGATAGACCATATATTGTATATATATATAGATACATTAGTGAAAGAGGAAAAATGGAAACGTGAAAAATGGAGTTGTCGGTGTAAGGGGTAGGGTGAGGCGCGCGTCCCCTCCGTAATCCTCGATCTGTCACTGGCTACCCTGTGTATATTATAGGGGTCAACGCTGTAATTATGACTGTTCCTCTTTCTCTTCCCGAAGTCTTGGCTCTCTTCTACTCCCTCCTGTTCTCCTTTTTCTCTCTTTCTTCTTTTCTTTTCCCTCCCTTCCTCTCCTCCTTTTCTTTTTTTCCCCTCCTTTTCCCTTTTTTCTTCTCTTTTTTCTCTCCTCTTTTCCTTACCCGGGGGGCGCGCGCCCCCAACGCCCCCCCCCCCTGGATACGCACCTGATGGTGGTTGTTAAACAGACTGTGATTGTTTTTGGTTTTGTTGACCTTTGGTCCGTGTCCATTTTCTTCGCACGTAAAAAGCGAAAATACAACATGCAATTGAAGGAAACAAAACACTTAAGCAGAAAGATTATTGGTGTGAATTCAAACCACATCAAATGATGACATTAAAAACAGATCTCCAATGACTCTACTTGACACCAAAGAATGTGTTCTGCTATCACCAAATGTGGGAAGACTTGCTCCTAAACTTTAGCACAACGTACATTTTATGACTGTAATAAGAAACATTAACTTGCACCATATCAAGACAAGAATTTCACTTCAAACGGCATCAAAACCAATTACTAACAGTTATGGACCAAAATCAAACCATCTTTTGAAAAAAAGACATTATTACCTACGTTGATAGCAGGTTTGGCTCCTTGCCCGATACTGCTAGGATCGAAACGTCGACCAACTTGCTTTGACACATTCTCCTACACAGGATCTCTAGTGGATAAGCAGTTACCTAACAGTTTTATTTTATTTTTATTTCATAACTCTATTTAAATGATATTAACGTCTCTAGAACACAAGGACACTATATCAAGTTGACGCCAAAAAGAACAATTGAGGAGTGAAAAAGAGAACAACGGATGGCACTATTTGTTTCATGAATATAACGGTTTCAACAAAAATTAGCAACCAATACAAGATTTTCAACAATTTCTTCCTAAACAGAGAAACCACATGACCCTCATTACGGGAACTGAAGAGGAGTTGATTGTATCATCAGACCTCATCGCCGAAATGAATATCAGCGTAGAAGACTTTATAAATAAGACGCCGATTCAAGTCACAACAACAACAGACAAAGGCAGAATAATAAAAATAGAATTAGCTCTGGATTCAGATACTGAATAAATCATAAAGCCCATCAACATATTAACTCTTGTTTTGTTTTTATCATTATGTTATATTAAACGAAAGAGCAACAAAGAAGAACTCAAAAGCCAACCGATTTGTTTCACCTTCATAATACAAATCCAGAAACATCTTCCCTACAAGATCTTACACTATAAACACAAGACATAATAAAACTACCTTCCGTTTGCATTGACGTCACAATTCAAACATGATGGTCCACGATCATTTAAAAAAAATTATGTTAACTGTGTAGCATTGAATGCTTCCTTCCCAGCCACCCAAACAATTTGACAACACCGCAAGGACAAAAGTAAATTGTTAGTGTAATATTAGCATTGAGCGTTCCCTCAGTTCTACCCGTCGATGGCCCGCCCCTCTCCCACAATATGTGTAGAATGAGCGTTCCCTCAGTTGTACCCGTCGATGGCCCCTCTCTAAAAATATGTCTACAGCTTTTGCGAGTTGCAGGTGGGGACAGCCAGTGAAAATCGTACCCCTGTTTGTTTATGTAATAAAGTAGAAATTCATCCTGCTACTTAAAGCGCTATGATCTAGATGGAATAGCGCTATATAAATATTAATTGTTATGTTATGTTATGTTAAATGTTTGTAAGTGTGGGTACAATAATTGGCTTTACATGTGACTCTCACATGCCCAGGACATACTGCCTATTCATATTTTGAATATTCATGATGTCAAAGTGAGTGTACAGTATCTCACTGCCATGCACCCATGTGGGCACTTCACTCTTTGTTGTTGTCCAAGCAATATGCCAGTTGCAGCTGTGCAAAAGTATTCCGAATTGAGCCTTTTGTGAAAAATTCAATGGTGGTAAAGCTGGTGCTACCTGACTCCGGGTCGTATAGTAAATTGTGCGACGTGACGCACTGAGGATGTCCTTGGGTTAACGGAGTTGCTGTAAACTTATTCATTTGGGTCTGAGGCTGTTCTTTTCTTATATTGTCATTGCTTTTGACCCTGGCGTGTTAAAAGGTCAAGGAATTAAGGAAGACAACTTAAACCAAGATATCTACATTTGTACTGTCATCATTTGTTTGGTGTGGCCTGCGCGACGCTCCCCTTCCTCCCTGGGCTGGTTCCCTTTCATTTATAAACCTTGCTGAATCAGCACCCGAATTTTCAGATGTTTTCCCTTGTTAGTGGTAGCGCAGATTGTTTTATTAGTTTTAGCTTACCACGCTCACGAGGTATTCCGAGATTGGCCCCTGACAGAGAAAGAACTTAGAGAACCGCCTATTTTCTGTAAGTTGCTACCACTTAACTGGTATATTTGTTCTATCAAACGATTATCTGCTTGGCATGACTTGTAGGTTTAATTGTTTGTCTTAGGAAAGATTAAATCGGGTATCTCTGGGGTGACGGGAGATATTGTTCGTACACCTAGGGAATTCTAAGAAAACTATCGTTGCGCTAAGTGCATTTAAGTAACAAGAAACTAGGGTGTATTTTTAAGACATATTTGTTGTCACTTTCTATAGGGGTTCTATAATTGTAATTTCGACTTACACTAGGCGGCTCACAAACGCTAGTATTATCCTTCATCTGTGAATACATTTACCCACGTACTAGTTCGATTCTGATTCGAAAAGAGATGTTCTATTTCGTAATCACTGGCCCTAGACTTTGGAACGCTCTCCCCGTCGACACAAGAAATTCGAAGACCATCAGAACTTTTAAAGCTGCTTTAAAGACTCATTTATTTAAGAAATCGTTTTTATAATTGTTTTGTTGTTCAGCGCCATTGAGTGTTTTTACAGTAATGTGCGCTTTACCAAGTGTTTCCACCTTAACCTTAACCTTAATCTAAACTGGTTAAGTCCTTAAGCCTCTTGTTGAGTGAGTCCCAACAAAATATCTTGTATGCCTCCACGAGTTAGTGTAACTGCGTACGTGCGTAACTATGTAACTGCGTAAGTGCGTTACTGCGTAATTGCGTAACTTCTTAAGTGCGTAACTGTGTTACCGCTGAAGTGTACAGACAATTCCTGTACTATTTCTATTAAGTCTCTGTAAAGTCTGTCAATGCCGTAATCTGTGGTAAATTCATATGCCAGTGAATGAAAGATCGACTTAATAAATCAATAAATAAGAGATCAACCAGTCATCAACCTCTTCTCCAATTTTTGTCTTGATATATGTTAAGATTTTATTAGTTCAAGCAGCTGGACTTCGGGAGACACTGGTCAACGTTACACTTGGTGGCAGTGGTGGGATAAGACATCAATCCTGGTCCTTAAAGATAACACATACTGCTAGACAAAAACCAAGATAGAGGAAGATCCAGTGATAGCCAGTGAATTCACAGAGCCGCAGATACAGTACATAACAGTTAAAGAAGGCTACAGATGAATTTTTCCAAAACCAACCCATTTACAGACCAGAGGATTCACGATCGAAACAACGTAGAAGGATTGCCCAACCAGGAATGGAGACCCTTGATGACAGAACAGAACTCTCGTGTTTCACGAGGTGCATCAACAGCGTTGCCGTCGGAATACGAGGTTCTGAGCTCGGTGGGTTAACAAACAACTGCAAGTCTGGAGGGTGTTACAAAGTGGTCGACAACATCAACACAGAACAGAAGGGCAACAAGCAATGCGAGTGGATCTGGTAATGAGTATCAACGGACCTGCATGCAGGTAGGCAAACTAACCCTTTAATTTTGTCCCTACAGGAAGACGAGCGTAAAGGCCCGGATGCCATCTCTCCATACGCATATCGACCCTGGCACGCTGAACACAGACAAGACAATACACAGATACACAGTGGTCAGTGCCATCGGAACTACTCAACAGAGATGCAGACAGATCGGCATATCCCACGAGGTTACAGACAACAGATTGATACCGGTGTACCTTACATGACCGAAGAATACAGCCCAGCTTCCAGGGAAGGCAAATGTCACACCACCACAGTATGATGGAAGTATAAGCTGGGACGACTACGCAGTACAATTCGAGTCGATAGCAGAATTGAATAACTGGCCAGAGGCAGCAAAGGCATTGTATTTGGCAGCAAGTCTGAAGGGACAAGCACGGGCGATCCTGAGTGACCTGGACAGTAGTCGGAGAAGAAGTTACAGAGCACTCACAGCAGCTTTAGGCACACGATTTAGTCCGGCGAATCAAACACAGTTGTTGTCGCGTCCGTCCCAGTACGATAAGGCAGATTTCGATGGTTGCGTGGCAGGGACGACACGAATAACGTGAATAACCAGTCCAACAGATAGATATAATGATGTGTATTTATTCGCCGGATTGATCAGATTACATATGTGGAAACCTATATAATTAGTGGCATTTCTGGTATATTTTTACGTGCCTTCACACACGGAGACCTTACACAGTAGAGGTATACAGTGAGACTGAAGTGCTTACAAAACTCATACACGAGGCAAGAGACAAGATACTTTCCTCCAATCATAAGTTAACGTTTTATTCACGTTGAATTCATGGAAATCATTTAAGGGTTAAGTTAAACAGAGTATTTACATGCATCTGCATATGTTAAATATACATGAGGGTTCACGACACTATAAGTGTATGACATAACATGCCTCCCTCTCCCTTGAGACTGTGTCAGTCTCCAAACAAATAAGCAAACTAGCAAGTGTTTAAAGAATGTAACATATAAACAATGAAAAAGTTAATGAACATCAATCTACACTATAGACATAAGGTGTAAGCATATCACCTGCCATTCTTAAAAAACCATGGACTTACATCCTACTCAATCCATCCGCATTTGAGTTTGTAACACCTTTCTTCTTATACAACTTTAAAGCTAAACTCTTGGAGGATTAAATACCATCTCAAAAGTCGAGATTTTGATGACTTGGACTGGTCTAACCATCTGAGAGCCAGGTGGTCTATCATAATAGTAAAGTGTCTACCATACAAGTAATATTTCAATTTTGACACAGACCATATTATGGCCAAACACTCCTTTTCAGGGACTGAATACTTCTCTTCTCTTGACAACAGTTTCCTCCTAATATAAGCAACAGGGTGCTCATTACCATCATCACCAACCTGGCACAGCACTCCACCAAGTCCAAAATTGGAAGCATCGGTTTGCAGCCTAAAAGGACTTGAAAAGTGAGGTGCAACCAGAATCGGTTCAGATAACAAACAATTCTTAAGGATCTGAAATGAACTTTGACAGTCTGCAGTCCAGGTCACAGTATTAGGCATGCACTTCTTAAGTAGCTCATACAATCATACAATGGATGTGCAATAGTCGCATAACTTTGAATAAACTTTCGGTAGTATCCTGTGATACCAAGAAAAGCACGAACTTCCTTCTTCTGGATCTGGATCTGGATCTGGAGTGATACTACTCAACTCCCCTAAAAGGGGTAAAACGAGTAGGGTGGTGCAGACTTGTTTAAGCTGTGATTGGTTTCTGGCTGTAGTGTTGGGCGACAGCCGCTTTGAAGTTATCCTTGTCCTCGATTTCTTTGATGTGTTGTGGGAGGGCGTTCCAGTCTATTAGTGTTTTTGGCATGAATGAGAATTTTAAACAGTTTTTGTTGCAGGCAATTTGAATGTAAGATCCGTGTCTTGAAGAGCGGACGACCGGGCGCAGAATTGTTTGCGTTGGTATGGCAAGGCGACCCGATTGGGCTTGGTGTAATATGCAGACTCTCTAGTCACTCTTCTTCTTTCCTCCAACGGTTCCCATTTCAGTTCTTGTTTCATGTGTGACACACTGCTAGTCCTTCTGTAATCGGTGGTTACGAACCGAGCACCCCTGTTTTGAACGGATTCTACTTTCTCTTTAAGTTCTTTGGTTGACGGATCCCATACAGATCCACAGTACTCCATTGTTGGTCGCACTAAAGATTTGTATGCTAAGTTTTTGACCTGTTTTGACCTGTTTCTTCGTTAAGGGTGTGCGAAAATCACGCAGAGCTTGAACTTTGTCAACATTTGGGGAAATAACACCATTTCCCACAGTATGACCTAAATAAGACACTTGTCGGGCAATTAATATGCACTTCTGTGGTTTGACAGTAAGGCAAGCATCTTGTAATCTACAAAGAACATTTTCTACATGTGTCAAATGATCTTCAAAAGTATGACTAAATATTTTTCTTTTGTCGGGTCCTATTATTGCCCAGAAGGCCCGGTAGAACTCCCTCGGAAGCCCGTCCGAACCCGTGTACTTGCCATTCTTCATCCTCGAAAGCGCCTTCCAAAGCTCAACAGTATCACTAAATATACATATGTCATCAATATAAACTCTACCATAGTCTCTACAACCCATCAACACCTCATCCATTAGCCTCTGGAACGTACTACTACTGTTCTGCATACCAAAGGGTAAAACATTGTAACAAAACTGACCAAATGGGGTCACAAAAGAAGATTTCTCCTTTGTGAAGGGATCAAGAGGGACCTGATAAAACCCTTTTGTTAAATCTAGAGTCGAAATGTACTTAGCATTAGAGATGTCATCTAGGATCTCATCAATTCTCGGCATTGTGTACGGGTGAAAATTAGTGTCTGCAGTCAACTGTCTGAAATCTGTACAAATACGAATTGCCCCACCTGGTTTCACAACATAAACAATTGGTGATGCATAAGCAGAAACAATAGGTTCGATAACCCCAAGTTTGAGCATACTATCCAATTCACTCTTTACCTTCCCCTTTAAAGCATGGGGGATTCTGTAAGCCCTACGATACACCGGAGCATCACTGGTAGTATTTATGATGTGACTAACCAACGTTGTTCTACCTGGCACATGAGAAAAAACTTCAGCATATTTTTGCAAAGAGTTATGGATTGCTTCCAACTGTCTATCCAATAAATCATTTGGTAACTCTATATCCTGCCATGTTTGTGTCTGTTAAGGATGCAAATGCATTTCCTCTTGCAACAAACATTCATCATCAAAAGGTAAGCTATCATCATTATTCCCATCTGCACCAGTACATACATTATCTATGACACCAGTTACAAAATAACACTGAGCTGCTAAACTATCACCTCTCTCATGAAACTTCTCACACAGATTTACATGGACAACTCTACGCATACGACGTTTGTTCGGCATACAAATTCCATAGTTGACTTCATGAAGTCGTATTTGAACAACATAGGGACCTTGCCACTTACAATCCGGTATCAAATACCCTGTAAGAAGCATTCCTATCATAATACCCCTTCATTTCTGCCTGATAACGCACTTGAGTTTCATTGGCCTCAGCCATCCACTCTGAAAGTCGTTCTCTCATTTGCAGCAAGTAACTAGGGATATCAGTTTGATCGCCATCGTCTGATATCTATGCTCCCTTTACGACACTTAAAGGACCACGCACCTGGCGGCCATACAACAATTGAAACGGAGAGTATCCCGTAGCAACAGAGGGAACCTCTCTATACGCAAAAAGAAAATGAGGTATATACACATCCCAATCTTTCATTTGAGAAGGAGTCAAGGATCTTAACATATTCTTTAACGTTCCATGAAACCGTTCTGTTAAGCCATTAGTTTGCGGGTAATAAGCACTAGTGTTAATTTGCTTAATATGCAACTTGTCACACATATCTTTCATAACTGCTGACATAAAGTTAGTACCTTGATCATGTATGATGTGCTCGGGCAACCCAATTCGAGCAAAAACCTTTATAAGAGCATTCACAACAGTGTCTGATCGAACATTAGATAAAGGTATAGCCTCAGGGAACCGTGTGGCATAATCACATATTATGAGGCTGTATTTACTTTTCTTTCGTGTCCTTGGAAGCGGACCAACAATATCAATACCAATCCTCTTAAATGGTGTATCAATCACCGGCATCGGCAGAAGTGGATGCTTACCTTTCATAGTACCCTTGTTGGTAGTTGGTTTTCGTGGAATGCAGACGTGTTTTTCGCTCTCGCTCTACATCTGATAACACCCAATTTTTCAATTTTACTGTACTGTGCTATACTTCCCGCCAGGCGGGTGTGTGCGTATATTGTGTATAGTTATCGTATATCGTTTTTAGTTTAAAACCTGTCCTTAGTTTGTTTTTCTTACTCCTCTGTGGCCTAGCCACCTTCGGTATCATGGCATCGCGCCGTGATTCCAAAATTGTTAAGTTGACCTTCACCGGTGAACAAGCGGTTCCACCGGTGCAAGTGTTTAGTATTTTAAAGGGTAAGGGTGTTGTTGTGCCTGGAGAGGTTCATGCTTTACAAGCTCTCCAGTGTCGTAATACGTATGATCAACGTTTTACCAGTGACGTGACACGGCAGAAGGGTGTCACGTTGCTGAGTGGGGTTGAAGGTTCCGTATGGGTAAATGTCATCCACGTAGGACTAGAGGTGCGTCAGGAACTTGTCGCAACTCTTTTAGGTCGGTTTGGGGCTGTCAAGGCCATTAAAATGTGCTCCTACGCACAGGCCCTGGGGTGTTGAACGGGCATCGACAGGTTCGGATCGACCTCAAGCAGGACATTCCCTCCTTCCTTTTTATTGCCGGGCATAAAGCTCACGTGCGTTACCCCGGTCAGCCCCGTACCTGCTTCAGGTGTGGGGAGATCGGGCACGAAGCCAAGGGCTGCCCAAATAAAAAGTGTGGGCGCTGCCTTTGTCTTGGGCATACCTCTGCTTGCCCAAGCGAGGTTGTGTGCTCACTCTGTGGGAAGGAGGGACGTGTCTTTCGCGCTTGTCCCTCCTCTTATGTCTTTATGACAAAGAGTGGGGGTCAAGCAAAGGCGCCAAGTTCTGGCGCACCTACTGCCTCGGAGGAAGCTCCACGCAGTGGAAACCGGGTCAGGGTTCACCTTCCGCACCTGGTTCACCCTCCCCCGTAGTTGCAGACCCCAACCCCGTGCCCGCACCGAAAAAGTCTCCACCAGCTTCCCCTATCAACCCCGTGCCCGCACCGTCTCCACCACACAGCGAAGCGGACACGGGGTCTCCACCAGCTTCCCCCATCAACCTGTCCAGTTCCATCCCCAGTCCGCCGCTGGTATCGCCAGATCCGGAGACTCTGTCTGACGACGACTCGGTCGTCGGGTCTCCGGAGGCTATGTTTGACAGCGACTCCGGAGGCTCGGTGATCGTCGAGCCGAAACGTGCCCCTGGGACGAGCTGGTACGACGAGATGGGGGAACCCTCTCTGAAAAGGTCGGCCTCAAGTGACGACTCCGACGACGATATGTCGTCTAGAGCGCGCTTGAAGTTTACAGAATCGTCGTCGGCGTAGTTTTGCCCCATTGCCCTCTCATGGCCCATACTTTTTCAGTTGCCACTTTGAACGTCAATGGCATGAGGGATCATCGCAAGCGCAGTCGCATTCAATGGAGGTCGACTGCGTTTGCCTGCAAGAAACACATATTTTGGAAGATGTCCCTCTATGGGCTTATGAGTGGGGTGGTGGACTGCATGCTTCGTTTGGTTCGTCTTCATCCTGTGGCACTGTCATCCTTCTGTCACCTCGTCAGGCGGGTTGTGCCACTAGGGTGGAGACGGATCACGAGGGCCGATTGCTTTGCATTCTTTTCAAGTATCCACAGGGTAACATCTCCCTTTGCAAATGTGTATGCTCCCAATCGGCCTTCTGCTAGACGAGACTTTTTTTTAACACACTGCCTTCCTTTGTTCCTGGTAGTGCTCCATGTGTCATGGTCGGAGACTCTGTGTCCCAGACTCGGGTCTTGACAGACTCGGGGCTTCTGTGTCTGCTAGTCCCAACGCTGGGATCACAGAATTGTACAGATTCACTTCGGCTCACCTTTTAGCCGATGTCTGGAGGCATATGCACCCGTGTAGTACGGTATATACGTGGGTGAGGCCTAACGGAGAAGATGCCTCCAGGATAGATCGAGTGTATGCGCCCGTAAGTTTTCAATTTTCGGGTTGCAAGACGCTCAGCTGTCCGCTCTCTGACCATGACACTGTAGTAGCACGTTGTGTTTTGCCTTCCATTTTCCCCATCGGGCGGGGCCTATGGAAGCTTAACTGTCGGATTCTTGGCGAGGCAGAGTTCCGCCAGGGTTTCGAGACCAGATACAAAGGATGGCAAACATTGAAGCCGGCCTTTGCTTCTACATCCCAGTGGTGGGATGATGTCAGGTTGCGCATCAAACGCTACGCAATTCAGTATTGCGTGACCCGCGCACGGCGTCGAAGAGAAATTCTCGAAGCTGTGCGCGGAGGTGAAGTTTGGCGACCCTTCGGCAGTCATCGCTTTGCAGACTTATCTCGATGAAAAGTACCACGGTGCCCGCGTCAGGGCCCGTGTCGAAGCGGTAGAAGCCGAGGAGCGCCCTTCACTGAGGTTTTACCAGTCCGTTAGCTCATCGGCGGGTCACAGACGCGTCCCGTCTGTGCGCGCTACCGATGGGACCGTGGTCAGTGACCCTCACGGCATTGTCCGCGTGTATAAAGAGTATTATTCGAGTTTGTTTACGCGTGGCAATGTCGACTTGTCGGCACAGGCTGATTTCTTGAAGGGAATCTCAAAAAGCGTTCCCCACGATGTCAATGATATTTTAGGGGGCGGAATAACCACTGTTGAGCTTTGGAGGGCGCTTTCGAAGATGAAGAATGGCAAGTCCCCGGGTTCTGTCTCCATTACTGTATGTTTTGTTTAGGGAGTCCCTCTCTCGTCTTTTGGAAAGGGACTCCAAACTTGTTCCATTCGTTGTGCCAGGGGATGCCAAAGTGAAATGCGTTCAATATGCAGATGACGTAACGTGTGTTGTTTCGAGTCTGGGCTCCTTTCGTGCCCTCTCGCAGGATTTATCTATCTTTGAGAGAGCTACCGGGGCGAAGTTGAATCCGGAAAAGACAAAGGGGCTTCGCCTTGGTAGCTGGAGATACAGAGATTTACCATTCGATGCGTCGTGGTCGGATCAGAATATCAACATTAATGGTATATGGTTCGGCTACGATGCACCTTGTGACGTCACCTGGAACGAGAGGGCTGAGGTATTTGGAGAGCAGGCTCGAGGCCTTTGGCACCCGCTGGCTTTCGATCCTAGGGAAAATCACCGTAATTAATCGTTTTGTTTCGCCCATCTTGTGGTACCCGGGCGCGGTGTATCCAATTCCGCGTCGCGTCCTGGTGCGGTTGGAGAGAGCGATATTTTCATTTATTTCGTCGGGTGGTACAGAGCTTCTCAAAAGGGCGGTAATGTACCAAAAACTGGAGAAGGGTGGGTTAGGGGTGGTTCATCTGGGAAGTAAATTGACCTTTTTGTTATTTAAGCAGTTGTTTGTAGCGGTAACTGACCCAGGGTTGCCTTGTTCATATTTTGTACGTTTTTGAGGCGGTTTGCACCTGCGTCGATGGGTCCCGGCGCTGTTTAGCAACAGAGAACCGCATAGTAGTACTCCAAACAGGGTGGTGCGTGTCATCTGCTCCGCTCTGATTGAGTTGACCTGTTGACCTGTCACAGCCGGCCCTCGTTCACAGTTGGTTGCGGGATAAGGCCTTGAATGAAGCTTTTGTCCAGGGACGTCATTCTGCCGAAGTATGGCGTTCGGTGCATTCAAGGCTGAATGGTTGCAGGCTCCGTGATCTCGCATGGAGAGTTGCACACGGTGCCTTGGTGACCAACCTAAAAAGATATCATTGGCGATTGGGTGATGGACTATGCTCTAGGACCGGCTGTGACAGCTTAGAGGCTTTTTACGTGCAAAGAAACGGACACGGACCAAAGGTCTACAAAACCAAAAACAATCCCAGTCTGTTTAACAAACACCAAAAACCCAGCTTAGAGAGTACTGCTCGTTTTTTGGCATTTTTGCTTTGTAGTAAACTTATGGGAGTGGTTCCACACCTGGACCGACCGTTTTACGGGAGACCGTTCATGGTCGGTAGGGCAGGGCTTTTTTTATATGGGGTAGACCCTTCAGTTTGTTCGGTAGCTGTGTTGCACCGCATCATTTTTGTTTGCTCTATTTTAAAAAAAACATGTTTGGCGGAATAGCTGTAATTTGGTAATCAAGTAGCTGTGCTCGAAAATTTGCTAGTAACGGTCATTTATTGAGGTCAGACTTCCAACTGTATGAAGCCAGATATATCTGGATATTTTTGTAATCCAGATATCCATATCAAGTTTCATATGGCCATGTAAAGCCAGATATATCTTGATATGATTGTAATCCAGATATCCATATCAAGTTTCATATGGCCATATAAAGCAAGATATAACTGGATATAGAGTCAATCCAGATACGCATATAAAGTTTGATATGGCCATATAAAGCCAGATATATATTGATATAATTGTAATCCAGATATCCATATCAACTTTCATATGACCATATAAAGCCAGATATATCTTCATATAATTGTAATCCAGATATCCATATCAAGCTTGATATGGCCACATGCAGTTGGGAGTCTGACCCCGTGACCTCGAATGATCAACGATCACGCATATCATTAAATTTGAATTTGCCCGCATTTTACGTAAAGTCGGTCCTACGTTTCACTCACAGAATTTATAGTTTACAATTGATAGTTTACAACTTACCGGAACCTCACAGAATGGATTAAAAGTAATTCCAATGTATGGTAGGGCAAAGATACCCGATAAAATATCAACGAAAACCTATGAAACAACGATTGCAATCCAACTTCGTCCTCACACATGTATTCCTAACTGACACAAAATAGGTCAAAACGAACCAACGAAAGAGTTACAGCAAAAAAGTTCTCCCATTTGTGGATCTTGTACTCTCCTACATGATGCTGTAAAGATTGGGTGAAATGGTTGTCTAAGACGGCCAGTCACAAAACGATTACCTCGACTCGGCGATTTTGTTGCTGTCGCCGCCATTTTGAAATTAGGTAGACTTTCGCCAAGCCGTTTGCATGCTATGGGCTACTACCGACAAGACTTCACTCAAATCTTTTTCAATGTAGTGGAACCCATTCCTTTAGTGTACGGTCTATTAGGAATGTTAGGTTTTGTGGCGTAATTTAAGTTGTGCTAAGGTTTGGAAGAAATTTTGTCCCAAATTCTAATATATGTTTAGGTAAAATGTGAAATTACTGAGAGCTGCGTATGGGAGGCGTAAGAGAGACAAAATGGGGAGGGGGCAAGGGAGTCTGTTGTCAAAACTGAAGGGGTCATACCACATATCGAATATACAAAGGTAACATGGCCTAGGCCAAACCTTATTTCTAGTTGTTTTCTAAGGAACTTCCAACAATTCCGAATGATTTATACCTACAATACCAAATGATTTATACTTACCCACTTACCATAATTCCACAGTAGCCCTTACTCAGTGAGATTCTGCAAAGCTGGGTACTCATCTGTTGCTTATATTCATCAATAAATATCAGTTAACAGTTTTCCAGTCAATACCAATCCTTGTTTGGTTCATGTATCACACTACATAACCACTTGTCAATATTGGAGTTAAGTACTGTGGCTTGGGTAGGGGTGTGTTGTTTAGGGGAGGGGTGTGGTGTTTTTAGGGGTTTTGAGGGAGGGAATGTGGTGCTTAGCGGATTTGGGGAAGGGTTTTGAGTTTCCCAGCTTTGGGATGGGTGTGGTGTTCACCAGCTTTGGGAAGAGTTAGGGTATTTTGGAGGGATGAGGTGGTTTTGCCACATATGGGGACTTTAATTAAAAGCGGACTTTCAGTACACAGGACGTGTTTGGATACATTACGTTCTATGGATACTCTGACCAAATATTTTGAGTAGGGCTGTTTTCTTTTTCTTTTGCACATGCATAGTAGAACATTAGTCAACAGTGGAAATAGAGTTGCCTGGTCTTTTATTGATTTTATAACTGTAACAATAAGGCACTTTAAGCAACAGAAAAAAGAAAACAAAAACATTTGGTGTGACACTCTCCATGAAAGAACATGTTTTAATGTCCTGTGAAAATATGGGCATGAAATATAAATTACTTCGATCACTTCAAAGTGAAATTTGAACAAAATTTGAATACTTCTTGAAATGAAACACACTTCATACTGTGAAGACTTCATACAATAATATTGTCTGAAAAAAAATCACACACATGTCAAGTGCATTATGACTGGAAGGGGTATTTCAAGGTGGCATAGTGAAGGCATGACATAGCAACAACAGTTCAGGTGGCAGGATGGATAGTTTTGTAACTTTGAAATGGTGAGATATACCTGTGACATATAGCATAAGATATAGCATAAGATTAAAATTAAAAGACAAATATATAAAAGTAAAAGGTAAGAGTAGAAACTACAAAGTAAATAAATAAGTCCAAACTTGACATATAACTTTAACAACCTGGTCTTCTTCAGAAATAGGAGCACCAATAGCAGCCCAACGATCCATAATTCCTTTCATATAATTCCAATTATTTCCAACTGACTTGCCCTCTGCCGTTTCAGTTCTGAGGTACTTTTCTTGAGCTGAATTTTGTTGCTTAGAGAATCCTTTTCGAACAGAGTACGCAAGGCATCCTAGGCATCACTTGGTTTGTCACTTGTAATTAATTCCAGCTGACTAGATGCTATTGCAAGCACAATGGTGAAAAATGCCACTTGTGTCTTTTTCAAGTTTGCACTCTTCTACTTCTCACATACAGTAACCCCGAACTTTCCTGAGCCATCCTCATAGCCCACAGGTCTTTTGCAAGAAACAAATGTTTCATCTGGAAATTCCATGTCAGCCAGTTCGAGCCATCCATTTTGTTAATTTTCCACGTCATATTTTCTGTTGTTCCAGCCATATTGGTCAGTTGTCACGACTAAATCAACCAATTTAAGTACCGACATTTCCCAAGAAATGGTTCCAAAATCAGCACAAATTCCAAACAACAATCTATTCTACACAGTTAACTTCCAGTGTATGTGTCTGGGCCAATAACCTGTTCGAGTTAGCTAGAGAATAGGCATGAGACTGCTGAGTATATTACAGCCTGTTGCTGCACACAACTTGTTCTTTCTATAAGAGTATAACAGAAACTGAGGACAAATGTAAATTACATATATATAGAAAACAAAATTGCTTAAAGGTAGCACACTAATAATACAACCTGATTAAACAAACAATAGTTTGGAGCAGAGTTGTAACAACAGGCACTTAACTGATCCACAGGCTGCATTCCTTCTTACTACGGGTACATATAACAGAGCTAGGAACTTAAAGATATATAGTATTAAATAGAATATTAAATAGTATTAAATAGAATGTATTAAATAGAACTCTGGAAGCTCTCTGGGCTATAAGTAGCTATGTACAACTACATGGCTCTATGAGGTGCAATTGTTCTCAAGTACCAGCAGTAGGTCTAACTGTAATAGCAATAAGTATAAAGTGTAAGCAGTATAAAGCAAGCTAGTTTTATTTCTGTGTTACGTATCTTGCTCTACCTAACTACATATTAAGCATAGGGAATTGGGCCTAGACTTAAGTCATGGATCTAATAACGGTCTTGAACACTTGTAACAAAGTGACATTGAAATGGATCCCGATCCCAGGATGGAGGAAATTTCCACCCAGTCCAGCTTTAATAAAACTCATAATAAGCCATGATCTTCACTTATACACAAGGACAAGAAGGCGTAGGCTAAGAACTAAAGGCCTTAGTCCGTTATTAAAATTGGACTAAACTCTGCAGGTATTCTAGTATTACTAAAACTAGGCTAGGGCCTACCTGTAGTAAAAACTTGTCGTAGTATATTACTTTAGTAAATACAAAAGTACTAGGCCTATAGGCTTAGCCTAGGCTTGTACTAGTAATATTACTGTCCGCTATGCCAGCGAATTTTCAAATTTTAACAATTTAGTGGCCATAAGTAGTACCGTGACTTATCAACTCCCTGATTTTTCCATATTAACGCAAAAAATGAAGGGAATCTATGCCGAATAGAAAGATTTCGAAAAATACGAGACGTTGCAAATCTAGCACTAGCTACATCATAGTCGACATATAGCGCTAGGCTGCACGTTATAGGATACGGTGTGTGAGGATGTAGTAGACAGAAATAACAACGGATTTTTGTGTTTCACCAATGGTCTGGTGGCACCATGTATTTAAACATGAAATTAGATATAATCGGTAAAATCAAGAGGGCAGTGGGTAAGACTCAAGAGAAACCCCCTGACACACTGCAAAGAGAAGAAATAAGTAAAAGTGAAAACTAGGAAAAATGACTATACAGTATATACAGCACTCTAGAGGTAAAATATTAACGTCACCTCAAACCAAGGCCAAAAGGGTGTACATGCACGGACATCGTTATGACATCTTTAACTTAACTAGCAGTGGTATTAATCCAACGTATAACAATACATAGTAGAAGTAGCTGCGACCATTACGTCCCTGACACGTCTGTCAATAACAACAACTTAATACTAAACAAGAGGGTATTGTCCATATACGGCTTAACTACATGTATACTGCTTTAAGTTATAACATTTTAGTAAAACAATACTAACTCGGATAGTGCATGGCGAAATTAATACGAACCATTGAATTTGGTCAAAGGGAAGGAAAATATCTTAACTATTATGCATACTATCACTTTGTAGAGTCCGAGGGCTTGACAACGGACAGACTTTGAACACAAAACACAGAAACAAGAAAATACATGTGCACACTCTGAGGGTCTGGGAGGCTCTGCCTTACTTCTTTATTCAGTCTTACTAACTAGACTGCTTGTCTAGCTATTTACATAACATAAATGCATAAGAACAATGTACCATTGATAAGAGGAATGTAGCATGTACCACAACAACTATAGACCACTGGTCTAGCTATTAACATAATATATGCATAAAGAACAATATACCATTGATAGAAGGAATGAACTGAATACAGTACTATGTCCACCTGGTATACATGTAAACTGACACACATACTTCTTGTACATAACAGTGCCAGTGCAAGCCGCATAAGTAATAAGCTATCTCTACAACTCCCCCCGCCCCAAAGCACCCCTTTTTCCAAAAAATTACCAGAACAACTTCAATTGGTCCACATGGGCCAGCCTAGTTTCCCCCGACTTCTCCTCTCGTATACGAAATGTCACTGGAGAAACCTGCCCAGAAACCATGTAAGGTCCCCTCCACTTTGGTGCTAGTTTTGCAGAAAATTGTTTTCTTAAGTTTGATAAAGCATGTGATCGGAGTGCCACCACATCACCCACTCTGACTATAGACTCTTCCCTCTTTCTATCATACTGCCCTTTATTGACCTTTGTCTGGCGTTCCATGTTCTGTTTTGCAACTGCCCACATGGCTTCCTTATCCCTTACTACCTTGCTATCACTCCCCACCCATTCTCCAGGTCCTCTCAGGGTACGGTTAAGAAATAACTCTGCTGGTGAGAATCCAGTGGAATCATGTACATAGGAATTAAGGGCAAACATAAACTCTGGTACCAAGTCATCCCACTCTGTATGATCACCCTTCATAAAACAACACAACATAGAAACTAAGTTTCTATTAACCCTCTCAACCCAATTGGCCTGAGGATGATAGGGGCTTGTAAATGACCTCTTTACACCCCAGAGAACACATACTTGGGCCACCTTCTGTGAAATCATTTGTGGTCCATTGTCAGAGACTAGAGTATTACAAGCCCCCCAAGTACAAAATAATTGTCTAATAACGGCTGCTAAAATTTTACCAGTTGCCCTTCTGAGTGTAACTAAGAAGGAAAATCTTGAAAAATGATCTGTCAATACCAGTATATATAATTTGCCCTCTTTACTTTCTGGGAAGGGGCCCAAAAGATCCATAGCCAGAATATCCCATGGACACCTGCTCACAGTAGACTGCATATACCCTGATGATTTTCGATACACTGGTTTAGTCAACTGGCAAATCCTACATCGTTTGATGAACTTTTCAACAGAAGATTTCATACTCTTCCACCAAAATTTCTCCCTTATTTTAGAAATTGTCTTTCTTACACCTAAGTGGGGGCACGTAGGTGAACAATGGTAGTGATTGATAACTTCATTCACTAACTGATCCGGGACTACAACTCTTTGCCCGGCTGGCCCGATCTTGTACTTTAGTAGGTCTTCCTCCATTACATAACCATGCATGCCAACATCTTCAACATTACCCTGCTTTAAACCTTGCCTAATGGTCAACAACCTCGAATCATCTTGTTGATTCAGAAGGAACTGATTCTCATCTGGAAGGACACAACTCTTAATGCTACGTTCTACACACTCGTCACTTTCAGCTAACGCTGCCTGTGAGATCCCAGAAGAACACTCAGCACAGTGATAGTTGTCTATTTTATCAACTTCCTCCTTGCTCAGACCTAGACATACCCAATGGAACCACCTATCACAATTCTCACACTGGATCCAAAATATCTTTGACGAAGGATCCCCTTTGCAATCCGGATGAAAACATACATTTTGGTCATAATTAACCACACCTATCACTGCTCTAGAGAGTGCATCTGGGACAACATTTTGAGACCCAGGCCTATAATGAATGATGTAATCAAATTCCTGAA
Organism: Apostichopus japonicus; assembly: GCF_037975245.1. NCBI lineage: Eukaryota > Metazoa > Echinodermata > Holothuroidea > Aspidochirotida > Stichopodidae > Apostichopus > Apostichopus japonicus. Next base: position 24,587,680 of record NC_092577.1, read on the forward strand.
GTCTCAAAGCCCACCTCATTAGTCTTCCTTTTAATGCCTTTGCGCGCAGCATCCACACTAACGCTTGATGGTCCGTATACACTACAGTGCTTGAACCCTCCAAATAAGGACGCCATTTCTCTAATGCCCAAATTACAGCTAAACACTCCAGTTCTGTGGCTGAATAATTTCTCTCCGCATTACTCAATGCCCGAGAAGCAAATGCTATAACTCGAAGCTCACCTGCATGATTGACTTGCATTAAGGCCGCCCCTAAACCTACACCACTAGCATCAGTATGGACTTCAAATTGCCTACTACAATCAGGAATACTAAGAGACACAGCCCGGGCTATCACCTCTTTTAATTGCTCAAATGCATTTTGGCACTCCCCTGACCAATCCCATCTTATATCTTTCCTCCGCAAGTTGTTAAGAGGTTCCACCAGTGTGGCATAATTTGGAATGAATTTAGAACACCACCCACTCAAGCCCAAAAAACGCTCAAGTGCTTTTTTGTTTGTCGGTGAAGGAAACATCTCAACTGCCTCACTTTTAGAAGGATCCAAATTAATGCCGTCTCCATTAATAACATACCCCAAAAATTTAACCTCCTTATACACAAGATTACATTTAGCTGGATTTACTGTTAGGCCTGCATTCTTAAGACACTCCAAAACTTTATGCAGATCTTCAAAATGTTCCTGAATGGTAGATGAATGAACTACAATATCATCAATATATGGATAGTAATTATTACTTGTACTTCCCTCTAGAGACTGAAAGACAACATCCAGGAGGTTCTGAAAGTACTTACTTGCATTCTTTAAACCAAATGGTAATCGCTTAAACTGATAAACACCCTCTTCACACACAAAAGCTGTCTTTGGCTGGTCATCAGGATGAATGGCTGCTTGCCAAAACCCTGACTTCAAATCTAATGTTGAAAAAACCCTAGAATTACACATAGAATACAAAATAGCATCAATACTTGGTATGGGATAGTTGGAAGACTTAGTAACTGCATTAAGAGCCCGATAATCGACTGCCATCCTATAAGTACCATCTGGTTTATCAACCATCACCACCGGACTGCACCACTCTGATACAGAAGGGATAATGATATCTTGTTCTAGCATATCATGAATCTGTTTCTTTAGATTTGCCCTTTTGCTTGGTGCCAACTTATATGGACGTTTCTTTACCGGCGCTGCCTCCCCCGTTTCTATTCTATGTTGCAGCCAGCCACAGTAGCCAGGTTTGTCCACAAAGACCTCTTTAAAGTTTTCTACCAGCCCCTTTACCTGCTTCTCATACCCCAATTTACCCGATACTGCCCTCAGAGCGTGCACATGTTTTGATGCCAACATTAGCATTTTGATCACGTGACACATTTGAACAGTTATAACTGAAATGTCCCCATTCACCACAGGTATAACATCTGATGTTATTAAGATCTGTAGCTGGTCGGCGAATTCTACTCGCTTGGCTAGAAGCTGGCCTCTGTGACTGCCCTGTTGTTTCACCGGCAATATGGAAATATGGTCGTGTAGTAGCTGACATCGATCTGGAACCTTGACTCTGTCGATTCCTGCTAGTGACCCTGGCAACCAAGATGTTATCGGCAAAGTCTGAAATTTCCACAAAGGAAGTCCACTTCTGCTCCAGTAACTTTAAACGCAAAGATTCGTCTCTTAATGAGGAGATCATTTGATCAACAGCAATCAAATCCATTATTCTAGTAAACTCGGGTGAAGATGCCAATCTATCTGTGGGAGCTGTCCAACGTCTCAAATACAAACTAAGCCGACTACCGTACTGTCTGAAAGTTTCTGATGGGCCCTTTACAGCAGAACGAAACTTCTCCCTGTACGTATCTGGAGTAAGCTGAAATGCTGCCAACAATGCATCCTTAACTACAACATAACTTTGTTTCTGACTTTCACTTAAAATGTGGAAAGCTTTCTGTGCCTTGCCAGTCAAGTATGGTTCCAATAGAATAGGCCATCTCTTCGAAGGAATTTCTTGGCTATTACAAAGTCTTTCAAACGTAGACAAATAGCATTCTAAATCATCTTCAGCACTGAGGGGATGCAAGCCTTCCAACCTAAACTTGACAATGGGTGAATTAACACTCATTTTTGGTGAAAATTTTGAAGTCACATCAGACAAATTTGGTATAGTCTGAAGAGCCTTAACTCTCTCTTCCTTGGTTTTCAAAACTTTTAAATCTAAGCAATAGTTCTCACATAGCTCTTTAATATACTCTGATAACATGTACTTAAGATGGGGATACCTCTCAGTCTCACTATCCTGTTTAGTTTTGCCCTCCATGGTGACAGCTCCTTGGCAGTAAAACAGGTAGAAGAGTATAACAGCAAAATGAACCACAGTGCTTCCAAGATAACACATCAATATAGAGTTCCAATACCTAAGCCTTAACAAAATTCAGTGTCAATGGATACATGGTATACCAATCCTGCCGACTACGCCATTGTAGAGTCCGAGGGCTTGACAACGGACAGACTTTGAACACAAAACACAGAAACAAGAAAATACATGTGCACACTCTGAGGGTCTGGGAGGCTCTGCCTTACTTCTTTATTCAGTCTTACTAACTAGACTGCTTGTCTAGCTATTTACATAACATAAATGCATAAGAACAATGTACCATTGATAAGAGGAATGTAGCATGTACCACAACAACTATAGACCACTGGTCTAGCTATTAACATAATATATGCATAAAGAACAATATACCATTGATAGAAGGAATGAACTGAATACAGTACTATGTCCACCTGGTATACATGTAAACTGACACACATACTTCTTGTACATAACAGTGCCAGTGCAAGCCGCATAAGTAATAAGCTATCTCTACAACTTTAAGGCTATAACCATACTATCCCTTTAAGTGGGTAGTCATGACCTTAAATATGATGGTTAAAAGTAAAATAAAGAGAAAGAATACTGATAATATAGAAAAAGCACTTAGAAATATAGATGCACATGGTGAGGCTATGCTGTTATGTTACGTTAGGTAACTACACGTTATGAACCTCATTCTTGTATACATACACATTACTATAAATTTAACGTTACATGGGCGCCGCCATCTTAGCTGAAACAGAGGGCGCTCTCCCAGAACATAATCTCAACCTCGTGTATGTGAGCCTCTTACGTAACTGGCTCCTAGAATTATCTCTATAATCTCTATAATACATTCCTTTAAAATATGAATGTGAAATCAACCCTTAAGTAAAACCTGTAGATTATTTATAAAGATACATCTTCAATAAAACGAGTTAAATATAAGTATATGTAACCCACAGTGTGTCTACTCAACATAACGTTAGAATAGGGCTTCCCTATCCCGGCATAATCTGTACAGTAGGATAGCGCACCCTAGCCAAGCCTTACCGATACGAAAATGGTCGATAATATTAAGTAAAATATACGATCACTGAATAACTCCAGTGCTACAAGAACTTAACAGGTTAAAGAAAGATATATTTACCTCCAAGTGTCAACAATGTCATTGTCCAAGTGCATCACATGCTCATTTATTACTTAGAACTCAAACTTTCGATAATCTATTCGTGCTTGTTGATTCGTCTTGAAATATATAGTGTGCACGCTAACTGAGCTATTCCCAGCTGGCTATATTGCGTAACACACAAGGACCCTTTGTTCGAGCCGGAAATGACTCATGGCTACTTGCCATGGAACGCACAGATTCCCTCACAGGTGCTTTCGTGTATATGTGTATTATGTACGTTAGGATACATGTATTAGGGGCAAGCAAAACCACATAGGAGCACCATTTTCGTTGACCAAAAAATCACACTTTTCGGGGGAGTTACAACTTTTCTGAAAAATATGAGTAAGATTCAAGCTTATATATTACAAAAATGCTATTTTTACGGTTAAAAGTTGTCTAAGACGCGAAAGTCACATAACGATAGACGTCGACTCGATTTGACTTACCTTACTTATGTATTTGCGTTGGTCGTCGATAAGAAAATGCACTGTTCTATTGGTAAAATCTTCGTTTCTTTCCGGAAATGATCGTATTTGAGTCTCTAAAGTATCCTTTATCGAGCTACGATACTCGTAAACCCGAATGACATTGGGATGTTTGCGAATTTTACCGATTACATCCATACATGGAAGTAGCGAACCCAAGTCCGTAGAACCGGATTTGCGCGAAACAATTACTTCCGGGTCAAGTAGCTGTGCTCGAAAATTTGCTAGTAACGGTCATTTATTGAGGTCAGACTTCCAACTGTATGAAGCCAGATATATCTGGATATTTTTGTAATCCAGATATCCATAACAAGTTTGATATGGCCATATAAAGCCAGATATAACTGGATATAGAGACGATCCAGATAGGCATATAACATTTTATCTGGCCTAATAAAGATATAAAGCCAGATATAACTGGGCAAAGAGTCTATCCAGATATCCAGACTGTGTGCTCTTACATAGTGTATTTTCACAGAGATATACCATGCCCTATGTTTAGTACTGCACATATTTTAATGGTAAAGCACCTACAGTGCATACTAAGTCGGAGGGGGTATAAATTGGCAACTTGATCTATCTGGGTTGATAGGCAACCACAGGATGATGGAAAAAGGATGACTCAGAGGGTAATTAAGCGTGAACATGGAGGTAAAAACAGACCTCCATGGTGTGAAAACCTTCTTTGGAACAAAGGACATAATGTGTATTGATACTCTGGGATCGAGTGAGATAGGAAAACAGTTTACATGGTAGGGGTAGAGAACAGAAGGAAATTTAATAGAAAGAATTGGAAGGGTGATGGAAATTCGTAAAAAATAACCTATTGAGTCACAAGGGAGAATTTGTTTGGAACGGATGGAAACAACATATTTGGGACTGATCTTCAATACTGAATGGAACATATATCGCCCTCCTGGAACTCAGTAATTTACTAAAGCAAATATATCAAATACGGGAATAGCACACTGCAATTTAGTATCAACCTCTACAGGACCATAGAAGAATAAAGAACTGAACCTCCAAGTATTTTATTGAACAGCGGTCATTTAATGACCATAGCAGTCGGATTAGGTAATAGCAATTATATCGCTCAAAAAGCTCCTTGCTAAGTCCAAGATAAGTGGATCTTTACCTCCAATTAAGCCCTTCATTTTTTTCGTCTAATTGTCTGGAGATGGGTTTTTTCAGACACAATTTGAAGTGATTTTGAAATCTGTTTCTAGTTGGAAGCATTGTGAGTCATAAATAAAACTATGTGTCACAAAAAAAGTTATGTACACAATTGGGTTTGTGTCACAACTTCCGTGGGATAATACAAAATGGCACCCTCTAGCGCCACCTCTGTTGCGACCCCGGGTTTTTCCTTTGGCCTTCAAAGCCGATAAAAATAAAATTTTACATAGATTCAGAGAAGTAAACTCAAAGGACCAAAACACTACTGAGATGTTTCTGAAAGTTAACAAAAACGATATATTTACAATGATACGATCTCTACTGATTTGTACAAGGATTATTGGTACTAGAAATTTGGAATATTACAGACAGATTTTACAATATTGTACGGCCGTTAAATTTTAAAAAGATTACTTAACTTATCTTACGCGGCGCGTGCCGGCTCTCGGTTCCTTTCGTAGCTGTTCTGACCTCCTTGCGTCACCAACAACGATGTCGGGATTCTCCCTCGTAGGCTGGTATCCCGTGACTTGGTCAGGAGCAAAACCGTTCCCCGCTGGTCCAATTCGACTCAACGTTTGTATCCCAAGGATGGCTTCCTCCTGGGTGAACTCCGAAAAACTCTGCCGAAGTCACGCCTGTCCCGGTTAAACGACGCACCAATCTTATAAACGAACAGTCCACCGGTTCCTCCGTCCGTCCCCTCGATTATTAATCTTTTATCTCAGATGATTTTCTTTCACAATAGATCGGAAAACTAAACTAAACTCTTCATCACCGAAAATATCTCTTCTTATATATAGCCGGGGTTAAATCTCCCGAAAGTTCTTTTCCAGGAATCCTGACGGAATAACATCGAGAATCATCCATGTCTCGAAGATACGACTGATAGTGCATCGTTCATTCGTCGACGATATCCGGTCACCTGCTAAAAATAACTTCCCGTATGTTCTGGAAATTTGTACTCGCTAATACCGAATAGCGACATCATTTCTCGACGCTTCCAGAAAAAAAACGCACAAGTTGTCAGTCACGACGAGTGACCTACTTATCACCCTGACCAGCATATACTGAATACACGTACAATGAATAAAGTCGTTCGTGACAATTACTCCCCCTTTAAGATAAATATTTTTAATATTTCATCTATAAATGGACGTGTATGCAACTTTAAATTAAACATAACTAATGAATATTGATAACCATCTCAAAATACTCAAACTAACAATTCCATAAATGTCAAATTCTATAAACTATAAACAATTCTATAATCCGACAAAACTATGTCAATCATAAATGTATGATAGCATAACAACAATCAATAGTGTTACAATCAACACATCTACATCTGATTAAATGAATGAATAACCCGCTTACATTCGGCTCATATAATCTGCACCAACATTGTACTTTCCTTTGATTGATTCTAGTCTGAATCTATACTCTTGTAGTACTAATGCCCATCTCATAATTCTTGAGTTTAGCAACTTCGCTCTATTTAAATAAGTGAGTGGTTCGTCATCAGTCTGTAAGACGAACTCACTTCCGTACAGATATACATGGAATTTCTGTACTGCCCAAACTAATCCCTAGGCATTCTCTCTCAATCACTGAATAATTTCTTTCCCTCTCCAATAACTTTCTACTAGCATACGCTACAGGAAATAATTCTCTTTCATGTTCCTGTAGTAGGACACCTATCCCTACATCGGATGCATCGGTCCTCAGAACAAATTGCTTATTTACATCAGGAAGCCTGAGAAGGGGTGGACTAATAAGCGCTTGCTTCAGATCATTGAACGCCTTGTCCTGGGCGCTTCCCCAAATCACTCTATTGGGTGAACCCTTCCTCGTCAGGTCCGACAGTGGGGCAACTAGTGCAGAGTAGTTTGGTATGTAGTCTCTGTAATACCCCGTGAGACCAAGAAACGACCTGACTTGGGTTTTCGTCTCGGGTTTTGGAGCGTTTTTGATTTTATCAAGGGTACTCTGCTTCGGGCCCAACTTCCCGTTTCCAACTGTGTGGCCCAAGAACTCCAATTTAGTGAACCCTATTTCACACTTACTCGGACGAGCTGTCAGACCGCTCTCTCTCAACATCTGAAATAACAACTCCAAACACTCTACATGCTCATCCCATGTCTCGGTATGAATCAAAATATCATCCAGATAATTGACAACATTTGGCACATCTCTCAAAATGGTTCTCATTAACCTAGTGAAAACTGCCGGTGCCCCAACCAATCCAAAGGGCATCGTTTTAAATTGCCATAACCCATCTGGTGTCACAAAGGCAGTCTTCTCTTTCGCTGACTGTGTCATTTCAACCTGCCAATATCCCTTCGCTAAATCGATTCGACTGAAGTACTTGTCATTCGACAATTCCGAGAATATCTCTGTCATGGTTTGCATAGGTTCAGCTTCATACGTGGTTACTTTATGGAGCTTCCTATAATCCACGCAGAATCTCTTCGTACCATCAGGTTTAGGTACCAACACCACAGGTGAACTATAAGGTGAGTTTGAAGGTTCAATCACTCCCATGTCAATCATTTTCCTAACTTCCTCTTGTAACGAATCTCGCATCGAGAGTGGTACTGGGTAAGGCTTTGCTTTGATTGGCTTATCAGTAGTTAACTTGATATCACATTTGAGAACATCGGTTTTGCCAGGTACATCAGTCAGGACATCAGTGAACTTGGATAACACTCGTTTAACCTCGTGTGATTGGCCTTCACCTAATTCGTCATTTACGACAACATCCGATGCCGATTCACTCTGATTAGTCTGCAGCGCAGGCAGTTCGAAACAACTTTCCTGCTCCTCATCCTCAGACATTGAAATGACTGTAGTCCCAACCACATTTGACTTGTCCCTACTTATGTACTCTTTCAGCAGGTTTGCATGAAAACTTTTCGACTTCCCATTGACATCGATTGAATAGCTCGATTCGCCAATTTCACTCAATACGGTGAATGGCCCCTTCCACTGCATCAACAGCTTGTTTTGATCAGTAGGCAAGAGTATCAACACCAAATCACCTGGTTTGAACTTACGACTTTTAGCCTTCCGGTTATAGTACTTCTTGTACCTCTCTGACGATTCCTGTAACTCTGATCTAGCCAGAGCGCAAGTCTCCTCTAGCCGTTCTCTCAAATCTAGGACATACTGATATGTTGACCTAGTTTCAGGGTTGTCCACTTCAGACGTCCACATCTCCTTCAAAATGGCCATAGGACCTCTCACTGTCCTACCATAGAGTAACTCGAACGGTGCGAAACCTGTGCTGGCTTGCGGAGCCTCCCTATACGCAAATAGTAGTGGTCCTATATAGCGGTCCCAGTCTGACGGTCTCTCCTCACACATGCGCTTTAGCATCCTCTTCAAGGTACCATTGAATTTCTCAACTAGACCGTTGCAGATCGGGTGGTAGGGGGTAGTGGTGAGTTGTCGCAGTGACAGTAATCGACTCACCTCCTTCATCACATCTGAGGTAAACTGTGACCCCCTGTCAGTCAGGATCTCAGATGGGACTCCCACTCTTGAAAATATGTCCACCAAAGCTTCTGCCACTCTCTCAGTATCTATGTTACGCAATGGAACTGCCTCAGGGAACCTTGTTGCATAATCGACAAGTATTAGGATATACCGATTCCCATGCTTGGAAGTAGGACTGATCGGTCCGACAATGTCTACCGCCACCCTCTTGAATGGTGTGTCAATCAAGGGCATGTGACCCAATGGGACCTTAGTGACCCTACCCTTATCACATGTTCTCTGGCAAATATCGCATGACTTGCAATAACGCATTACGTCGGATCCTACACCTGGCCAGTAGAATTGAGACTGAACTTTGTCAGTTGTCTTGGCTATCCCTAGGTGACCCGCCATAATACTGTCATGAGCCAGTTTCATCACTTGATTTCTGAACTTTTCGGGTCCAACCAATTGGTCACTAGGCTTGTCATTCCCCGAAACTTTGCGATATAGAATATCATTCCTTAAAATGAATTCGGAGATCCCCTCTTTACCTTTCAGTGGTCTGGGATTCCCAACATGCTTGAAGCAATTTTTGAGGGTTGAATCCTCCTTCTGAGCTTGTCTCAATTGCTCAGGTGTTACGTCATCCATAGGAACATTAGCCGTTTTTAGGGGTTTCAGATTTTCATTTCGTTTTTGCTTTTGTGCACGTGTCTCTACGGCACCTCCAATATCTGAGTCATCGCCTACGTCATCACTTGGAATCATTTGATCCGCAGCGACTTCCGGTTCATCACGTGACTCAACACTGGTTCCTATTTCAACACTAGCTGTTTCTTCCACATTGTGAGGTTCACACTGCTCACTTGGAACTTCTTTTACACTCCAATCTGGGTCGGGATTCTCAGGACCTCGAACACCAGGAACATTCCCAATTATTAAGTCATACACTGGCCTCTTCATACAGAGAGCCTTGAGGGATCCTGTGAAAAAGGGCGTGTCCACCGCCACGATAGCTTCTGGAATCTTCCTCACTGTACCGTCAATCAGTACACACAGTTGATCTACACCGGTCAACTGATCATTGGAGATCAAATTTCTCCTAACGATGACACCAGAACACCCGCTATCGCGTAACACTGACACCTTCCTCCCTTTAAGATAACCCTCAACCACCGGCATGCGCTCCTTAACATCTGACAAAATTTTCTCAGTAATGTCGGTAGGCTCCTCACACGCCGCACTGACTATTGGGATCTCGTGACCACACGCTAAATTAATTGAATAGCTGTCACTTTCCTTGATTTGTTTCATGAAACACAGATTCGCGGTTTGTCCGCTACGATGATCTTTTTGCGACCCATCGCTCGATCCTAGCTTGTCGGGTTTGGCATTTTCAGTCGCAACCGCCGATTGCGCTTTAAACCTCTGCCTGCAATCGTTTGCCTTATGCCCCAATTTCCCGCAAACAAAGCATTTTATGGCTGAACGCGTGTTTCTGTTTTCACCAGCGTCCACAATTTTGGTTTTGTATTCCTGACTGTTAAGGTTACCGTCAGGTTTTTTCCCATTTACCTGATTTCTTTGGAAGGATTTCACACATTTTTCAAGATCCCTGTGATGCGCTTCTAAGTATTTGTCAGCCAGCTCTGACAGCGCTTTAGAAGTTTTGCAATCATGTTCTCTCAGGAATAATGCCAATTCCTTGCTGCATACATTTAGGAACTGCTCCCGCAACATGAGATCTGAAAATTCCTCGAACGTTTTGTTAATTCCGCCCATTTCCAACCATCTGGCCATATAATTTTCCAACCTTGCCATGTATTGAATTGATGTTTCTCTTTTTTTGGGCCTTTCTCGTCTGAATTTCTGACGGAAGCCTTCCTCTGTAAATTGAAATCGTTTCAACAGGGCTTTCTTTAGCTTTTGATAATCTTGTGAGTCATCGGGTGGTAGCCTAGAGTAAACACGGAGACTTTCTCCCTTTAGACACAGACTCAAATTTAATGCCCATTGTTCCTCTGGCCACTCTTGCGCTGTTGCGAATCGCTCGAAGCGCAGCAAGTATGCGTCGAGGTCTTCCTTCTCATCAAAGTGAGGCATTTTGGGCGTTGGGATTCTATTTGGCTCGCGGCTTGAAGTGGAGCTACGGGAGGAATTCAAATCGGCATCGCCATTGCTATTTTGCTGCAACTCAGCTTGCTTTTCAAGTTTAGCCAATTCAAACATTCTTTGTTTTTCCGCCTCAGCCCTTTGCTTTTCCGCCTCAGCTCTTTCTTGTTGCCTTTCGTCACGAGCGATCTGCTGCTGTTCTTTGACGAAGTTTAATAGTTCGCCACCCGTCAGACCCATTTTAGCCCCCAACTCAGTTAATTCTCTAATATCCATCATTCAGTCAGGCAAACACAGGTACCAATAACAATGTATCAAATATATATGGTTTCAGAAACTTCTCAGTTTTGTAAGTCACTTCGGGATATACTCCTTTCTGGCGTTTTGTTTCTATCTTTTAAACAATTCCCGGATAGGCCACCATTAATTGTTACAACTTCCGTGGGATAATACAAAATGGCACCCTCTAGCGCCCCCTCTGTTGCGACCCCGGGTTTTTCCTTTGGCCTTCAAAGCCGATAAAAATAAAATTTTAGATAGATTCAGAGAAGTAAACTCAAAGGACCAAAAGACTACTGAGATGTTTCTGAAAGTTAACAAAAACGATATATTTACAATGATACGATCTCTACTGATTTGTACAAGGATTATTGGTACTAGAAATTTGGAATATTACAGACAGATTTTACAATATTGTACGGCCGTTAAATTTTTAAAAGATTACTTAACTTATCTTACGCGGCGCGTGCCGGCTCTCGGTTCCTTTCGTAGCTGTTCTGACCTCCTTGCGTCACCAACAACGATGTCGGGATTCTCCCTCGTAGGCTGGTATCCCGTGACTTGGTCAGGAGCAAAACCGTTCCCCGCTGGTCCAATTCGACTCAACGTTTGTATCCCAAGGATGGCTTCCTCCTGGGTGAACTCCGAAAAACTCTGCCGAAGTCACGCCTGTCCCGGTTAAACGACGCACCAATCTTATAAACGAACAGTCCACCGGTTCCTCCGTCCGTCCCCTCGATTATTAATCTTTTATCTCAGATGATTTTCTTTCACAATAGATCGGAAAACTAAACTAAACTCTTCATCACCGAAAATATCTCTTATATATAGCCGGGGTTAAATCTCCCGAAAGTTCTTTTCCAGGAATCCTGACGGAATAACATCGAGAATCATCCATGTCTCGAAGATACGACTGATAGTGCATCGTTCATTCGTCGACGATATCCGGTCACCTGCTAAAAATAACTTCCCGTATGTTCTGGAAATTTGTACTCGCTAATACCGAATAGCGCCATCATTTCTCGACGCTTCCAGAAAAAAAACGCACAAGTTGTCAGTCACGACGAGTGACCTACTTATCACCCTGACCAGCATATACTGAATACACGTACAATGAATAAAGTCGTTCGTGACAATTTCGAATGTGCTGGGAATGAAGTAATCCCAACTTTATGTCGTCGTCATTGTTTTGAAAATTGTGTCGATGAAAAGGACTCGCAGACCTTGCAGAGACTGAAGACAGCATAGAGACGACAGAGTGATGGGCATTTTGTCATGGAGCAAGCTTTCAAGTGCCAATTTATTCCTGGAGCATTTTATCATGCCAGGATATTTTATTCTCTTAACCATGTTTTTGGTTCTGACGGTCATATCGCCTCAATAATCGTCTGAACAGAAGACCCTTTTGTAATATTAGTTTATTATTTGTAAAGGTTTGGACATACTGTGGGTAAAGTGAAAAAGAAAAAGAGTTGCTTTATATGCGCCATATATTGCCCTTATTTGCTTTCGAATTATATTTCTTTATAATTGCCAGATGAAGTTCTGGCACAGATGAAGCCATTTTTTTTTTTAACTACTTCAATCTGGATTTATCATAATATGGGACAGTAATGGATTTGCCAAGGGCAATACAGTATATATGGAATTTGCATATATGAGCCAGATATGGATTTGCCATATATAAGCCATATATGGATCTGCTATATATGGGCCAGATATGGATTTGCCATATATGGACCATATGTGGTCCAGATAAAAAGTGACCCATATAAAGTTTTATCTGAGGCAGATATGGCTTTTATCTTATATCAATTCCATATATGGCACAGATATGGGCTAGATACAAATTGCCATATATGGGTCATATATGGATTTTGAGTAAGAGCTATCACGGATGCCTTTCAATGATGGGTCTGATTCCTGTAGCCGTATTAATTCCTGTAATATCAGCACCATATACCTTAGCACTCAAGTTATCAAATTCAATATCTGAACCTCTATCCACATTGGATTGAATCCCTCCACCATGACCACTATTCGTCACTACCGTTGGCATGCACTCATCTACTGCACCAACCACATTAGGTACGCCACAGGTATCATGAAATTCACTATCATTAAGCATAGAAAATGGTGGTTCACAACTGACTTCACCAGAATTGACAGAAGCACCATCGTCATTGGTAACTTCAACATCGTGCTTGTGCACTGAACACTCTTGCAACTCATTTTAATGCATATCAAGTCTTTGTTGATGAGCCTGAGCTCGTGTCAAGACACAAATTTCTTTAGCCATATGATCTCCACATGTAAGATCTAAGTCATGGCCCAGCAAAAATTGCTCCTCTAATCCTTCCACCACTACTACTTTAACTTTACCAGACACTAGTTTACACTGTAGGTCAACCATGGCCACGGGAAGATAAACTGTACCCCCCACTCCACGTACTGGAACACTCTGGCCCTGTAAGTAACACTCTGGCGGAACTAAATTAGCATCAACTGCTGATTGGGTAGAGGCACAATCTCTCAAAATTCTGCCTCCCTTCAAGAGCATCTTTGATCATGCATTTGGCCATACGGGCCCTTGCAGGATCAACTTCCTGTCGCTCACATTTAAGAGCAGGCTTAGGGTGTACACCTTTTGTTTCATTCCCCATGAATTTCTGATTTGGACAAAATCGCTGAACATGTCCTAGTTCTCCACACTTGTGACACTTAATATCAGCATACTTGTTAGAATTTGCCTGAACACAAATTGTACCCTCGTTATATTTTGAGTAAGTACAATATGGGGTTGTCGGTTTCTTATTTGAGCCAGCACCTACAATGGGCTGCTTGAAAGCATTACGCCCTATCTCTTTCCTCTTCCAATAGTTGGGTCCACCCCGATTTGCTACTAAGTGATCAGCTAAGCCTGTCAGCTCTGCGGTATGCTTAGGATTTCTATCCTTTAGAAATATAGCCATGTCTAATGGCAGCTTACCTAAGGGCTTGATCCATGACCATCAATTCCCTTATACCATGAGCATCATCTGGTTTTCTTCCAGAATACTCTATCCACCCATCAAATTGTTGCCCTAGATCATTGACCCATTCTCTCAGGCTTTCATCTCGTTGCTTGTAGCTGGCCCTAAACTTGGCTCTGTAACTCTCAGCACTAACCTCACACTTGGCCAGAATAACCTGCTTTAAGGTATCATAATCACTACCTACGGCTAAAGATAGCGATGCATAGGCAGCTCTGGCTTTGCCTGTCAATTCAGAGGCTAGCCTAGCTACCCACTCTCGTTTCGGCAACTTATACATTCTTGCCAAATTTTCAAACGTTTTAAAATAAACATCTATATCATCATTGACAGTAAGTCTAGGAATTTTCACAAATTGTGATTCACCAATAGGGTGTCTAGTAAAGGTTTCCTGTTCAAATTCTAACCTTCTCAACTGGACCTAAGCCTCTAGTTCTAGGCGTTTGTGCTCCAACTTAAGTTCCTCAGTTTTAAACAGATATTCCATCCACATTTCTTTTGGCAACCCTGGAGGTATTCCTTGTGCCTAAATGTTTAATCTACCTGATACCAAGGATTAAACTTTAAAATGTAAGCAACAGGCAAAGTACCAATAGTAATGGGTCCAATACATGACAAAAATAACAGTGCACAAAGGCTATCTCAAACACTATATATATGCCGGCCTAGGCAATAGACTAAATAGACCCTGACTCAATACAAATTAGATCAAATAATAACCACACTTCATTGCATATCTCACTCTTAATTAAGCAACGCAACTAGCTCAAGTTAAAACAGATATGAAATACTTTAGTGATTAAGCAATATCCAACGAATAAGTGTTCTCCACCAGTAAAGTAATATAAGTAGTCTGCATATGATCTTCAGTTTCGCGAAACCGATACTGCATACAGTTCTCGTCCTATACAAAACACTCGCGGGTTATCTCCCTAGTTGAAATTGGCAAATTAAGTCTCAGCTGAATTATAAACGATCAAAAACTGCCGCTATTGGAATATCTTCGATGAGTCTTCTTCGTAACTCGAACTCGTTCGCTACAGTCAATACAAAATACATCGGCTACGCTAAACCCAGGCAACGTCTTCACGATCACTGCTACACTGATACCGTACTATTAGGCTATCGCGACTGCTCCAATAGGCTAGACGAGCGATGTAGAACTTCTAAAACGCGTCGTCATTAATTTAATAGGTTAGGCTTCGTCGACAAGACCCTTCCTTCTATATTACGATTACTGCAAATACACGTTGCTCATGAACGTACCTCAGTTGTCAGCAATTAGATCTCACCTCATCAGGCTTCAAAATAAGCACTAGCGTATATATAGCTAGCGACTGTCAGGAACTTCACTTCTAAAGCAAGCACCAAAACAGTTTCTCGGTGATCCACGGGAAACACTTGACCCTAGTAACAACATTCCGCGTACCTCAACACTCAGTAGGGAACAGTTACAACTTATACTCAGCAAATCCAACGTTGGAAAAGTAAGTTAGGCCCTTCAAACGGATTCACACGTCCTTCACGAGAAACTTGAAATATGGAACGGCTTCCACTAAACTTTCGTTTCTTTAAATTAAAGAAAACGTAGGATGAAAATCACAGATCAGAGCATATATAAAAAATTCAGGCGTGGTCAGATGTACGCTGCCACCATGTCGCGTCCGTCCCAGTACGATAAGGCATATTTCGATGGTCGCGTGGCAGGGACGACACGAATAACGTGAGTAACCAGTCCAACAGGGAGATATAATGATTTGTAGTATTTATTCGCCGGATTGATCAGTTGAAATATGTGGGAACCTATATAATTAGTGGAATTTCTGGTATATTTTTACGTGCCTTCACACACGGAGACCTTACACAGTAGAGGTATACAGTGAGACTGAAGTGGCTTACAAAGCTGTCATACACGAGGCAAAAGACAAGATACTTTCCTCCAATCATAAGTTAACGTTTAAGTCACATGACAGCAGGAGCCAATCACACTACATATATGTTGAATTCCTGGAAATCATTTAAGGGTTGAGTTAAACAGAGTATTTACATGCATATGTTAGATATACATGAGGGTTCACGACACTATAAGTGTATGACATAACAGTTGTTTAGAGCTATGTTGAAAAACAGACAGAGGCAACCAGCTGAAAGTCTTACAGAGCTAGCCCAGGATATTAAACGCCTTGCGTTAAAAGCCTACCCGGATGCACCGTACGAGATGGTGGAGACTCTTGCAAAGGAATACTTCGCAGATTCACTGGGAGACACAGAGACCCGATGGAGAGTATACCAGTCCAGACCCGTGAAGGCCGTTGCAGAAGACCGTTGCAGTTGAACTAGAGGCATTCCATCTGGCAGAAGTAAAGAAGGGTAACCTTAAGAGACCTACGAGACTATAGCAAGAGCCGTTTTACAAACAGAAAAGCAGGAAGACAACGTAGAGAGACAGATGCAACTACTTGGGGAGAATCTCGCAAAGACAATGGAGCACTACATGTCGAAGATACACGAAGAACTGGCAAGCGGAAATTACAGGAAACAAATTACAGGAAACAGACATTTGCGAGTGGACAAGATCGCAACATGTCCTGGCGAGACCGAGACAGACCACCACTCAAATGTTGGGGTTGTGGAAAGTTTCGAACCATACCAAGAAGACACTACAGGAAAGTCATATCAGGGAAACGAGAAGGAACCGGACTTGAGGGTCGAAGGCCAGCAGTAAACTCTAGGCCCGCATGAGTGAGCGTTAAGACAGGATGGGTGCAACATAGAGATTATGGGATATTTGTTGATGGCATTATGCAGGGGTACTGCAGTTACCTCTTTGGTTGATACAGGATACTTAAGACCTGTTGGCAATGAGATGGTGTTCGCATATGGACTGAGTTATTTGCCGTTCGAAGAATGTGCCACTGTCCAGATAGAGCTTGCAGGACATAGGGTAGAACACACAGTTTGGGTGGCTAAGATTGGAGCGGATGCACTCCTGGTTTTGGGGTTCATGAGAAGCCACAACTATCACTTGGATGTGATAAACGGTATTTTGTCTTGGGAGGACCAAGAAAGAGCAGTGAGGTGAAGAAGGTGACGGAGACTCATGTTTTGGTAGATGAAACCGTAGTAGTTGCCCCTGGATGTGTGGCAATAGTGCTAGGAAGATCTCTGATGTGAAGAGAGTTTAGGCGGTACATATATAGCTTCATTAGAAGAGACGGCGAATCCAGATGTTTCGTTCCCTGTTAACATGTTACAGAACTATTGGAGGCGGAAGACGGACATGTGAATGATGAACAACGAACTTGACTGAAAGAACTAGTTACAGACTATGCTGATGTGTTTGCGAGATCATCTGCTGACTTGGGATATACCACAGTCGCCCAGCGCAAGATCGACACAGACAACGCAAGGCCAGTCAATCAACCAGCAAGACGAGTCCCAGTACAACAGAGGGAAGTGGAGAGAGAACTCTTGCAACAAATGCTAGATGCGGGAGTGGTTGAACCATCATCAAGTCCGTGGGCGTCACCTATAGTTCTGGTGAAGAAGAAAAATGGTTCGACAAGATTCTGTGTAGATTATAGAACATATTGACAGTCAAGGACAGCTACCCCATTCCCAGAATTGCAGATTCACTGGATGCGATGGCAGGTTCTCGTTGGTTTAGCACATTAGATCTAGCCAGTGGCTATTGGCAAGTTGGTATAGCAGCTGAAGACAGACAAAAGACGGCGTTCATCACCGGAAACGGCTTGTATCAATTCCGTGTTATGCCATTTGGACTGTGCAACGCGCCCGCCACATTCGAAAGACTTATGGACCGTGTGCTATCTGGACTCCATTGGGAAGCATGCTTAGTTTACCTTGACGATGTCATCGTATATGGTGGCACATTTTCCGAAGCTATGGACCGACTAAAGACCATTTTAAACCGATTTAGAGACGCAGGACTAAAACTAAGTCTAGGCAAGTGTCAGCTGTTTAAGCAGAGTGTCACGTACTAAGGGCACATTGTCTCTAAGGATTGTGTAGGTACAGATCCATAAAATATGAAGGCTGTCAAAGAATGGCCGAGACCACAGAACTTATCAGAGGTTAGGAGCTTTGTAGGCCTGTGTGGCTACTACCGTAGATTTATACGAGGCTTTGCTCAAATTGCACTACTGTTGTTGAAGCTGACTCAAGACAGCGTTGACAACAGCTCCATTACTTTCATACCCAATGACCAGCGGGCAAGATTTCATATTAGACACATACTTTGTAACCGGTTCGATTTTATTACAGATCCAACACGGAAACGAAAAACCCATAGCATATTTCAGCAAGACCATGAGTAAGCAAGAGAGACGTTATTGTATCATAAGAAAAGAACTACTGGCCGTCGTAGTCAGTTAAACACTTCTACCATTATCTCTACGGCACCAGGTTCCTGATCAGGACAGACCATGCAGCACTCAAATGGCAGTTTCAAGCACCCAGGACAAACAGCAACATGGTTGGAGATACTTGGCACATACACCTTTGAGATCTCCCATCGTCCTGGACTCTTCCATGGTAATGCAGACGGTCTCTCCAGACGACCATGTTCGGATGATTGCCAAAATTGTACGAGAACAGAAACCGGTGATATTGATCGAGACGGACCAATGCAGTTCAAGACCCACAAGTGGAAACGGGAAGAAAAGACAGATCAAGGTGATCGTCCTTCGTGGGAAGAAGTGTCAGCTGAAGGGAAAGCATACTGGGCTCAGTGGGACAGATTGGAAGTTCAACAAGGTCTTCTATGTAGAAGATGGGAGAACCATGCAGGGGATTGCATCACGTGGCAGTTCATAGTCCCCAGAAGTCTACAAGAAGAAGTTATAAAGTTATTTCATGACAACCCAACTTCCGGACACCTTGGAGTAAGAAGGACAATGTATAGAGTTCAGGAAAGATATTACTGGAATACCTGGAGACGAAAGGTAGAACGATGGTGTAAGAAATACATCATGGTGGTTGCCGATTACTTCACCAAGTGGGTAGAAGCTTTCCCGTTGATATACCAAAGTGCGGAAACGGTTGCTGACACCCTGGTGACAGACTTTCTGAGTCGTTTTGGTGTTCCGAAGCAAATTCATACTGATCAAGGGAGGAACTTCGAGTCCAACCTCTTTAAAGAATTGTGTCAATTGCTAGGAGTGGATAAGACGAACAACTCCGTACCATCCGCAGAGTGAAGGCGTGGTAGAACGATTCAACCGTAACTTGGAAGAAATGTTATCGAAAGTCGTCGATAGCGATCACAAATTGTGACAACTGCATTCCGTTAGTGATGATGGCATACCGTTACTCTACCCACGAATCCACTGGACATTCTCCGGTGGAAATGATGCTTGGACGTAAGATTCCTTTACCAGTTGACCACATCATCGACAGGGATGAACTAAATACTGAAAGGACACTCCACAGCTATGCCCAAGACCTTGAAGACAGACTGAGGATAATCCACGAGAGTCCTAGAGAAAAGTTGCAGATCGCGGGCGAGAGACAAAAGAGAAGTTACAACCGAAATGTCAAAGACTGGGGTTACAAGAAAGGTGACGTTGTCATGTTACAGACAACCCAGAGACGCAAGGGACTTAGCCCAAAGCTACAGCAGAAGTGGACAGGACCCTTCCTCATCACAAACCAGTTGAGCGATGTGACGTACAGAATAAGGAAAAGTTAAAAGAGCAAGGCAAGTGTGGTCCACCACAATCGTCTCAAGCTATATCCAGGCGAGATTCCAATCGATATTAGCAAGATGACCCAAAAGCAGAATTCAAAGACTCTAGTGAATGTTGCAGTTCAAAACGACCAAAACCCTAAGTTGAGAAACATAAAACCTGTACTGGTAAAACAGATCAGGCAGTCGTGGCGCGCACTCTACCAAGAGAGATAGGCACAGAAGAAGTCAAGATGCGAGAGAGAAAATTCAAGGTCACATGAGGATGACGTACACCAAGACGGTGAAGTCGTCTGCGTCGAATACCTTTCCTGGCTCCAGGACTGTAGACAAGATTACGTTCCATTAATCAAATTGAATCTTTTCCTTTTCTCCTTCCAGGTACAAACACTGACTGATACAGCATGGAGCGCAAGGACGAGACAGAGTGGAGCGATGGAGAACTAGGGAGGTGCATAGAGTACCGCTGCAAAATCTGTAGACAAAGGGAGTCCAGTGCGGCAGATTTGAAATCACATTTCCAGAAGGAGCACGGTAGGAAGGGTTCCATTGCGAAACCTGCTCGTACCAGAGTGACCGAAAGATAGATGTACAAAGGCACTCGGATGCCAAGCATCGAAAGTCGAAGGCTAAAGGGAAGAAGGACCATCGCAACGATGGGAACAAAGACTACGACAAAGAGCCACCCAAGGGTGACATCTGTGTATGCGCCAGCCCTGAAAGACCTGCTGGGGCCACCACTGTCCTCCTTATCAAGACCCCCAACACCGCAGGCTACAAAAGGAATTCCGACCCCAGAGAGCCCAGTACACCGCCACAAATCTCCAAGCAAGACCAGCGTGATTCCCACTTTAACACCGGAAAGACCTGGCCCAGACCCTCGGCTGTTCCGTTGGGAGACGTGGGACCCTGGGATGCGAGTCACTGAGTGGAGGGAGAAAAGTAAGTTGCTCCCATGCAGCGCAACGCAGGTGGAATGGAAGGTGAGGTTTGAAACCGGGATTAGACTAACAACACTGACGGAGACGGCAATCCACCCAGATGGGACGGTGTTCCGAGCAACCAAGGAGACTGTAGAGGGGTCGGCCAACTGAAGTAAACGTGGTGGAGAATATTAGCCCTTAGTTTTCTACTTCTACTGTAAAAGAGTTCTTAAAGATTTAAGCTTAATTCGTAAATGCGTGGTACCATTTGTCTTCTTAAGAGGAGGGGTAGTGTAACGGAAATGTATCCCTTTAAGTCAATTGTTAGTGTAATATTATCGTTTTAGGATTGAGCGTTCCCTCAGTTGTACCCGTCGATGGCCCCTCTCTAAAAATATGTTTAGAGCTTTTGCGAGTTGCAGGTGGGGACAGCCAATGAAAATCGTACCCCTGTTTGTTTATAAACCTTGCTGAATCAGCACCCGAATTTTGAGATGTTTCCCCTTGTTAGTGGTAGCGCAGATTGTTTTATTAGTTTTAGCTCACCACGCTAACGAGGTATTCCGAGATTGGCCCCTGACAGAGAAAGAACTGAGAGAACCGCCTATTTTCTGTAAGTTGCTACCACTTAACTGGTATATTTGTTCTATCACACGATTATCTGCTTGGCATGACATGTAGGTTTACTTGTTTGTCTTAGGAAAGATTAAATCGGGTATCTTTGGGGTGACGGGGGATATTGTTCGTACACCTAGGGAATTCTAAGAACTATGGTTGCGCTAAGTGCATTTAAGTAACAAGAAACTTGGGTGTATTTTGAAGACATATTCGTTGTCACTTTCTATAGGGGTTCGATAATTGTAATTTCGACTTACACTAGGAGGCTCACAAACGCTAGACCATGTGTTTCATGTGGGCGTTTGTCTTGTATATATCTTTTATGTTTTCTTAATCAAAGCAAGTAGTGGGAAAGAGTAGTGTCAACAAACCGCTAGTATTATCCTTCATATGTAAATACATTTACCCACGTTCTGGTTCGGTTCTGATTCGAAAAGAGATGTTCTATTCAGTAATCTAAACTGGTTAAGTCTTTAAGCCTCTTGTTGAGTGAGTGCCAACAAAATATCTTGTATCCCTCCACGAGTTAGTGTAACTGCGTAAGTGCATAAGTGCGTAATTACGTAACTTCCTAAGTGCCTAACTGTGTTACAGACAATTCCTGTACCATTTCTATGAACTGTTTATCAAAGTCTCTGTTAAGTCTGTCAATGCCGTAACCTGTGGTAAATTCATATGCCAGTGAATCAAAGATCGACTTAATAAATCAATAAATAAGAGATCAACCAGTCATCAACCTCTTCTCCGATTTTTGTCGTGATATGTGTTCAAAGATTTTATTAGTTCAAGCAGCTGGACTTCGGGAGACACTGGTCAAGGTTACACTGCAATTCAAAACCCAACATTATAAACATTTCTCCAACAGGATATAACATATTGGAAAAACTTTGAAAATCAACCGATCACAAATACCTCACATGTTAATATATGCGCCATCGCTAACAACAAGTTATAGAGAAGCGTTGGTAGCAGCCACTGTTTTAGAATGTGTACAAGTTACATGATGAGGCGTATTGAACAATTGTTACAAGATTACACAAATGTGAAAAACTTAATACGTTACCACAGAAGACACGCCTTTGTTGAAAAGAGCATGCAGAGAATAACGAAAAGGGCTACATCCAAATGGCTGCGACGTTTCCGATACCTGCTCCGAATCAAACTAAAAGACGCAAACACTGCAATCCCACTGGATGTTAATAAAACGTA
Source organism: Apostichopus japonicus (assembly GCF_037975245.1). Classification (NCBI taxonomy): domain Eukaryota; kingdom Metazoa; phylum Echinodermata; class Holothuroidea; order Aspidochirotida; family Stichopodidae; genus Apostichopus; species Apostichopus japonicus. The sequence continues at coordinate 24,610,223 of NC_092577.1, forward strand.
AAACAACATCCTCCCCCCCCCCCCAAAATAACAAAACGAAACAAACTGCCGGATAGATGAAAAAAAAACAATATAGCACATGACTGGGATGATTGTTGCTCCAAAACACACAGAAGTAGAGAATAAAAACACATAAGGCCAATAAACTACGAGATCACGTTACAAAACCTGCTGGAGGCCGACTTCGCAAAGCAGAACTATGCCAACCAGCTATAAAAAAAAAAATTAATCCTGAAGACGAACACTCACCACAACACAGATATACCAGATTACAAAAGAAACACATAAAGCAGACCCTGCATAATTGATACCACATGCCTGACCCGCATTGACGTCCACCAACTCACTGTAATCAGACTAAAAAACCGTCGTCGTAGCATAGGCTACAAATTATAAGCCACCGACCTTACAACGCGAATACACGTAACTTACACAAACATATATAGCAAAAGAGAAACTCGATTAACGAGCTCATTTTGCGTTTTAAAAGTATACTTCAACAAACATAACAATGCCGAAGCATGAGCACTTTTAAACAAAATCTTTCTTACTAGATATCATGGATACTTTTCATACAATGTCTATGAACTTGTGGACTAGTTGTGAATGGGGTAAAGGATCGTTTCCAAACTAGCAGCCATGCCATCCAAGATCAAGAAAGGTCGATTAGGGGTCAAAAAGAAGTATTTTGGCAATAACATCAGAACCAAATGTCCATGAAGGTTCTGATTTTAGAACAGAGTGCACGTTATCAAAGAAACAATTTTTGCTAAAGATATATGGTACTGATCAGAGCTTGTGTGTGTTTTAATATAATTAAGAAGGGGGCTCAGAGACTATTTTCAAAGGGTGGAATGTAAGGTTGGCCAACACCTAAGATACACTCGAAATATCCACGCTGGTTGTGCCAAAAAAATCAAAACAAGTCACCCAGCTTAGGGCAAAATGTCCAGGCAGGTTGGGTGAAATCTTGTTGTTAATTTGGCATGTGTGATGCTAGTTAGTGTTGCAGTTTAATCCTTGATCAAATGAAATAGAATAGAAAATAGAGTTCAAGTTGGAGCGATGCTGTGTGAAATTGGTCAAGGGTTTGGGGATTTCCTCTATATGTACTTCTCTAGTCATCTTTACCTTAAGAAGTACACTTAAATCATGGAAAAGTGTTTCATCATAGAAACATGCAAGAAGCTCATGTTTCCTTGCCATTCACTAAAACAAAATACAAGGTTCTTGGCTGTACTTTAACATAGTTGTTCACACAAGGAGGCATTGATGAAAGTGATGACTGGTGTGACCCACAGAGTATAGAGGAGTTCGACCTTTAAGATGACTGGTTCGACTGCAAGGAATCCCCTCCTATCCATGATGAAGCAGAAGATGAAGCACGTAAACCACTTTATGAAGGTGCTCCACTAACTTTGGCAGAAAGTATGTTGATGATCCTGATGTTTTCAAGAAGCCATAGCATTACTGGTGTTGCTCTGGTTGATTTGCTTGTGCTGATTTCAATCCAAAAGCCAAATATCTGCAAGACAACACTTCATGTGTTGAAAAAAATTTAGGGAACTCTAAAAATGTCTGTGAAATTCCACAAGTTCTGCAATTTTCGTAATTATTTACTAGGCTCCTCTGATTATGTTAGGTGCCCAGTATGCAGCAGTCATGTCTCAGAGAACAGTGGAATATCCTACTTTATAGAAATACCGATTATTAATCAAATTTGCATCTTAATGAAAAGGCAGGGATTTTATAATGACTTGCAGCATAGGTTCAACAGAAAGAAGAAAAACAGTGACAATATTTACGATGGAGAGCAGTACAACACGTGTTTTTGCTCCAGGAAAAGTTTTACATGAACCAAGAAACATATATCTCTTATGTGGTATACAGATAGATGTCCCATCTTCAAATCATCAAAGGCCAGCCTTTGGCCTCTTTTTTCAATCAATGAGTTGCCGTATGAAGAACGGTTCCTTAGAGAGAATTTGATTTACGCTGTATTGTGGCTTGGTTCACAACCGGCTGTGGGCACTTTTCTGAAACCATTCCTTGGTTCCATTAAAGAACTTGAAGATGGTGTAGAAGTTTACGCTCAGGACAAAAAGGAAATCGCATCAAAGGGCCACGTTCATTGGCAGTTGGCTTTCGTGGAGTGCGGACGTGTTTTTCGCTCTCGCTCTTCATCTGTTACAGCTGTTTTTGTACTGTGCTGTGCTATACTTCCCGCCAGGCGGGTGTGATAGCTTGTGTTCGTGTGTTTTCCTCAGTTCGTATATCGTTTGTTGTTTCACTATCCGGTCTTTTGTTTGTTTTGTGTTACTCCCCTGTGGCCTAGCCACCTTCGGTATCATGGCATCGCGCCGTGATTCTCGGATAGTTAAGTTGTCGTTCACCGGTGAACAAGCTGTTCCACCGGTGCAAGTTTTTAGTATTTTGAAGAGCAAGGGTGTTGTTGTGCCTGGAGAGGTTGATGCTTTGCAAGCTCTCCAGGGTCGTAATACGTACGATTTACGTTTTACCAGTGACGTGGCCCGTCAGAAAGGGGTCACTTTGCTGAGTAACGTCGAGGGGATGACAGTTACTCCATACGAGCGATCCGTATGGGTAACTATCATCCACGTAGGACTAGAGGTGCGGCAGGAACTTGTCGTAACGGTTTTGGGTCGGTTCGGGGCTGTCAAGGCTGCCAAAATGTGCTCCTATGCACAAGCCCCTGGGGTGTTGAACGGGCACCGACAGGTTCGGATCGACCTGAAACAGGACATTCCCTCCTTCCTGTTTATAGCAGGGCACAAAGCCCACGTGCGGTATCCCGGTCAGCCCCGTACCTGCTTCAGGTGTGGGGAGACCGGGCACGAAGCCAAGGGCTGCCCAAACAAGAAATGTGGGCGCTGCCTTCGTCTTGGGCATGATAGCACCGCTTGCCCAAACGAGGTTGTGTGTTCACTATGTGGGAAGGAGGGACATGTCTTTCGAGCTTGTCCCTCCTCTTATGTCTCTAGGACTAAGAGTGGGGGTAAGTCAAGTTCCGACGCACCTAGTACTTCACGAGAGGAGGGGGAATCTGGTGGGATTTTACCCTCCCCTGCACCTGGTTCACCCTCCCCCGTCGTTGCAGACCCCAACCCCGTGCCCGCACCGAGAAAGTCTCCACCAGCTTCCCCCACCAACTCGTCCAGTTCCGTCCCCAGTCCGCCGCCGGTATCGCCAGATCCGGAGGCTTTGTCTGACGGAGAATCGGTGGTCATCGATTCTCCGGAGGTTCTGTCCGACGGCGACTCCGGGGACTCGGTGGTCATCGGGTCTCCGGAGGCTCTGTCTGACAGCGACTCCGGGGGCTCGGTGATCGTCGAGCCAAAACGTGCCACTGGGACGAGCTGGTACGACGAGATGGGGGAACCCTCTCTAAAAAGGTCGGCCTCAAGTGACGACTCGGACGACGATATGTCGTCTAGAGCGCGCTTGAAGCTTACAGAATCGTCGTCGGCGTAGTTTTGCCCCATTGCCCTCTCATGGCCCATACATTTTCAGTTGCCACTTTGAACGTGAATGGCATGAGGGATCATCGCAAGCGCAGTCGCATTTTCCAATATTGTATTTCAATGGAGGTCGACTGCGTTTGCCTGCAAGAAACACATATTTTGGAAGAAGATGTCCCTCTATGGGCTTATGAGTGGGGTGGTGGGCTGCATGCTTCGTTTGGTTCGTCTTCATCCTGTGGCACTGTCATCCTTCTGTCACCTCGTCAGGCGGGTTGTGCCACTAGGGTGGAGACGGATCACGAGGGCCGATTGGTTTGCATTCTTTTCAAGTATCCACAGGGTAACATCTCCCTCTGCAATGTGTATGCTCCCAATCGGCCTTCTGCTAGACGAGAATTTTTTAACACGCTGCCTTCCTTTGTTCCTGGTAGTGCACCATGTGTCATGGTCGGAGACTTTAACTGTGTCGCAGACTCGGGTCTTGACAGACTCGGGGCTTCTGTGTCTGCTAGTCCTGACGCTGGGATCACAGAATTGGAAAGATTCACTTCGGCCCACCTTTTAGCCGATGTCTGGAGGCATATGCACCCGTGTTGTACGGTGTATACGTGGGTGAGGCCTAACGGAGAAGATGCCTCCAGGATAGATCGAGTGTATGCGCCCGTAAGTTTTACATTTTCGGGTTGCGAGACGCTCAGCTGTCCGCTCTCTGACCATGACACTGTGGTAGCACGTTTTGTTTTGCCTTCCATTTTCCCCATCGGGCGGGGCCTATGGAAGCTTAACTGTCGGATTCTTGGCGAGGCAGAGTTCCGCCAGGGTTTCGAGACCAGGTACAAAGGATGGCAAACATTGAAGCCGGCCTTTGCTTCTACATCCCAGTGGTGGGATGATGTCAAGTTGCGCATCAAACGCTACGCAATTCAGTATTGCGTGACCCGCGCAAGGCGTCGAAGAGAAAAATTCTCGAAGCTGTGCGCGGAGGTGAAGTTTGGCGACCCTTCGGCTGTCATCGCTTTGCAGACTTATCTCGATGAAAAGTACCACGGTGCCCGCGTCAGGGCCCGTGTCGAAGCGGTGGAAGCCGAGGAGCGCCCTTCACTGAGGTTTTACCAGTCCGTTAGCTCATCGGCAGGTGACAGACGCGTCCCGTCTGTGCGCGCTACTGATGGGACCGTGGTTAGTGACCCTCACGGCATTGTCCGCGTATATAAAGAGTATTATTCGAGTTTGTTTACGCGTGGCAATGTCGACTTGTCGGCACAGGCTAAATTATTGAGGGGAATCTCAAAAACCGTTCCCCACGATGTCAATGATATTTTGGGGGGGGGGGGGGAATTACCACTGTTGAGCTTTGGAAGGCGCTTTCGAAGATGAAGAATGGCAAGTCCCCGGGTTCGGACGGGCTTCCGAGGGAGTTGTACCGAACCTTCTGGGCAATAATAGGACCCGACATCAGAGCCGTCTTCGAGGACGCCTTCCAAAACGGACTGTTAAACCAAAGATTACTTTGCTGCCCAAGTCTGGGGACTCCTTGGATCCCCGTAACAAGCGTCCGATCACCTTGTTAAATGTGGACTACAAGTTGCTGGCTAAGGCTTTGTGCAACCGCCTTGCACTGGCTATGCCGCATCTTGTGGGTGATCTCCAGACTTGTGCAGTGAAGGGTCATTGCATCCAGCAGAACTTGTGGTTGATGCGCGACTTGACCGACTTTGTTATTGAGCGTGATCTGCCATGTGCATTGGTGTCTCTGGACCAGCAGAAGGCCTTTGACATGGTGGATCGCGGGTTTTTAATGAACGTATTGGAGACGTTTCAGTTGCACCCAAATTTTCGTAAATGGATTTCTGTTTTGTATGAAGAAAGTTTCAGTTCTGTTATCGTAAATGGGTTTTGTTCGGAGGTTTTTAACGTAGAGAGGGGGGTGCGCCAGGGGTGCCCTCTGTCTCCATTACTTTATGTTTTGTTTAGCGAGTCCCTCTCTCGTCTTTTGGAAAGGGACTCCAGACTTGTTCCATTCGTTGTGCCAGGGGGTGCCAAAGTGAAATGCGCTCAATATGCAGATGACGTGACATGTGTTGTTTCGAGTCTGGGCTCCTTTCGCGCACTCTCGCAGGATTTATCTATTTTTGAGAGAGCTACCGGGGCGAAGTTGAATCCAGAAAAGACAAAGGGCCTTCGTCTTGGTAGCTGGAGATACAGAGACTTACCATTCGGTGCGTCGTGGTCGGATCAGAATATCAAAATTAATGGTATATGGTTCGGCTACGATGCACCTGGTGATGTCACCTGGAGCGAGAGGGCTGAGGTATTTGAGAGCAGGCTCGAAACCTTTGGCACCCGCTGGCTTTCGATCCTAGGGAAAGTCACCGTAGTTAATCGTTTTGTTTCGCCCATCTTGTGGTACCCGGGCGCGGTGTATCCAATTCCGCGTCGCGTCCTGGTGCGGTTGGAGAGAGCGATATTTTCATTTATTTGGTCGGGTGGTACAGAGCTTGTCAAAAGGGCGGTCATGTACCAAAAACTGGAGAAGGGTGGGTTAGGGGTGGTTCATCTGGGAAGTAAGTTAACTTGCTTGTTATTTAAGCAGTTGTTTGTAGCGGTAACTGACCCAGGGTTGCCTTGTTCATATTTTGTACGTTTTTGGGGCGGTTTGCACCTGCGTCGATGGGTCCCGGCGCTGTTTAGCAACAGAGAACCGCATAGTAGTACTCCAAACAGGGCGGTGCGTGTCATTTGCTCCGCTCTGATTGAGTTGCCCCCTGTTGACCTGTCACAGCCGGCCCTCGTTCACAGTTCGTTGCGGGATAGGGCCTTGAATGCAATTTTTGTACAGGGACGTCATCCTGTCGAAGTATGGCGTTCGGTGCATTCAAGGCTGAATGGTTGCAGGCTCCGTGACCTTGCATGGAGAATTGCACACGGTGCCTTGGTGACCAATCTGAAAAGGTATCACTGGCGACTGGGTGATGGACTGTGCCCGAGGACCGGCTGTGACAGCTTAGAGAGTACTGCCCATGTTTTTTGGCATTGCCCCTTTGTTTTGAACTTGTGGGAGTGGTTTCAGTCCTGGACCGACCGTTTAACGGGAGACCGTTCCTGGTCGGTAGGACAGGGTTTTGTTTTGTATGGATTAGATCCTCCAGTTTGTTCCGTTGCTGTGTTGCAGCGTATTATTTATGTTTGTTCTGTTGTAAAAAAACTTATTTGGAGGAATAGATGTGATGTTGTTTTTAGGGGGAAATTTGCCAGTTGGCAGGCAGTCCTGGAGGCGGTGAAGTCTGACATTCGCCTTCAGGTTGAAGGCGATTTTCGCCGTCTATCTAGGGCTGCCTTTTTTGGACGGTGGTGTGCTGGGGAAGGGTGTTTTGTTTCGCTGCGTGCTGGTCGTCCTTTTGTAGTTTTTTAATATTTCAGTGGGGGGTTGGGCGTTTTGTCTCTGCAGGTCGGTGAGCGTATGTACTTTTTTTGGCTCGCTTGACCTGAGGTTCGTTTGTAAGAATGGGATGGTTTGGTAGTGCCGTTTGGCCGTGACGTTTTGTATCCCGTATGACGGGTCACGTAAAAAGCAACGTTCATTTGCTATGAATCTTGCTGATGGAATGGCTATTGTGTAGAGGGACACAGTTCTGCTTGGAGTATGTAAGAAATTGTTGTAGTTACGGTTCGACACATCTCATTCCAAAGAAGTATTTTCTTCAACCAAACTGCTTGACAATATTGATATGCGACTTAGCAAGATAAAGCCTCCACATTTCATTTCCAGGAGTATTAAAGATCATTTGGGTTATTGGAAGGCATCGGAATATAGAGCATGGCTGTTTAATTACTCTTTACCAGCTCTGAAGGGTTTAATGAATGACATTTTTTTAGCATTATGCATTACTAGTAGAGGCAGTTGTCATTTTGAATAGTGACAGTATTTCTGTCAATGATATTAAATGCTGTGAAAGTTTACTTATCCAGTTTTGTTACTCGTTTGGGACATTATATGAAGACAGGTACTGCCTTTCTGTGGTTCATGGGCTTCTCCATCTTCCAGGTGTAGTGAGAAATCCTGGTCCACTGTGGGTGTATTCATGCTTTGCATATGAAGAATCAATGGGAAATTATTGCACATGGTGCAGGGCACCAAAAAAATTCATTTGCAAATAGCAAATAATTTGTCTTCTTTGCTGAAGGTTCCAGAGTTATTGCAAAATGTATCTGTTGGGGCAGATACATTGAAGTATGTTAAAAAACTATCAGTTAAGAAGAAACCTGCCTCAAAGACAGGGGTGATAGATGACTTCATTTCAGTGGTTGGTCGTCTTTTGCAATGTAATGAGTCAGATCTGTTGCCATTGATAGTTGAATGTATTGGTCATAAACCACAGCTTTTTTTCGTCTTCAGCTGAATGACATGTTATTTTACAGCAGTGACTACAAACTTGTGACCAAAAGAAATTCAAACACTGTCAGATACCTAGAAGAGGTAGTTACATTTTTTGGGCCACATAAAGTACTGTATTAAATGTTGAAAATGCTGCAGTTGCTCTGCGAAATGTATGTGCTCGTCAGATTATCTTGCTGTGATAAAGCACATGAACTCTGTGGCTGAAAGCATTGCTGCAAATTGTACAACAACATTAACATTAGACCATGTTTCGATGGTTAAAAATCAAGGTGATGTTTTTTTTTTCCTAGCTCAGCAATGTACTTCACATGTATGATATGAAAAAAAAACATCACCCTCATTTTTAACCATCGAAAGATGGTCTAATTTTAATGTTGTTCTGCAATTTCGGCATGTATTTTCATGCAGTTTGAAAATCCAGAAGAATCTTTCATTGCACAAGCTCCAAATTTACTACAGAGTGACTAAAGGGTGGAGTAATATTCTATCTTTTGCTGCTAGACTAATACCAATTTGAATGTTTAGTTTTCAGTAGGAAATCATTGTGAAACATGAATAAAAGCTGTGTATATATTCAGCTATTCTGCTCATATTAGGGCATTGTGCTCATATTAGGGCATTCTGCTCATATTAGGGCAAGCATGAAAAGGAATTGGTATGTATTTTGAGGCTGGGGGATTGAGTGGAGAAAGAGGTGTGGTAGTAATTGATATACGTAATTACAGTAAATTCCAAATTGTACTTCGTTATCAACAATGGAGCATTAGCCTCAAGTCAGTGGTGTAGTGCAAGGAACACCCTTACTGGTTTTAATTATGAATTCACAATTGACATTCCATGTGTCATACTTATTTTGGCTTATTAACAAAAGATGGGTTTCTCCCTCTATTTTGATATTCTTTCTATTGTTTGGGTGATACATTTCTGTATGATGACTGTAAATAAATTTCATTTCACTACATGTTCTTTGTGATGAGGTGTCTTCTTTCTAAGATGTTGTTAACTTACATTAGATATTGTTTGTCAGTCTCTGAAAAAAATGTTGCCCTGTTTTCCTCCTATTCCCCAAGGTGCACAAGCATCTTGATTTCATTGAAGATCATTTGAAGTAACATTTCACTGGAAGCCTGCATTTTTATTTCTACTGTAACTATTTCTCATTGTAAGTGTGCCTCATGATTATTCAGTGTGTGAGGTCATGCCCTCTGTTTGGTCATTCCTGCATGTGGCATTCAGAGTTCCAGGGACCTCACCTGCATTCCAGATCTGCGTAGAGTCAGTTGTGTGACCAGATACTTTATATATACACCTTATACTATACTTGTGCCAGGGTGTGGCAGCCAGTGCAATCCATACCAATCGCTTCTCGGCCTTTTGGCTAAGATCATGTGTAGTATCTGTTCCCTTTCGGGAATGGTGATGCACACCTGACGATGATCACACAGTCACAGTCCCGATGCAAGGGGACTGGGGTTAGAAGCGGAACAGTCGTTCAGTAGTTTGGTTTTCGTGCCCAGGTTCATTCCTGGGCGACTTTTTCTTAAAGTATCCATACCAATACTGTGTGACTTTGTCACGGGATTTTCGTTTATATAGGAGTAAAGGATACCAAAGAGGTACGATTTTACTGTTGCGGTTTACGGAGTTTTGTGATGCTTGCGATTTACTGATTATTTGTGATATATTTGTACGTTAATAGAGAATTTATATATATATATATTTTTGGTACTTTTCACGGATTGAATAGATGCGTAATCCGGTAGAAGCCTTAGTGTCCTCTTTTCTAACCTACATCTCTACACCACTACGGCTACAGTGAAAACTCTCTACATCAGAATTTAAGCTACCTTGCATTCATACTCGTAATATGTGTATATGAGTTTAAGTGTTGAGCGGTTATGTAATGTGAGTGTATGCGTAGTAAGTACTATTAATTGCATTACTATTATTCAAGCCTAGCGATGCGTAAGCTAGACCGAACCACTTATTTTCGTACTAGCTCAACACATGCATAATGCCGTTAACGTCTTTTTGTAAGTCTCACCATACGATTCGAGAGTAGTAGTTTTTGATTGTATAAAACTCCACATGTATTACGTTGTACACGATATACCTTACTATGAGTATGACCGAGCTCTTAACGAAATCTAGTAGCAAGGGATCAGTTCAAAATTAAGCAACTGATGCTGCATTGGGTAATACTCGGGAAAGAACTCATACCGAAAAGGGTTTGCAGTGGGAAATAGAACAGAAGGGAAGGATATTCAGAGATGCACTTTCTGCTTGGCGGCGTCAAGCAGGAGGATTGAGTAGTGAGCTTTGGGAAGCACGTAACTGCATACAAAATGCCATTACCCTTAAGGTCAACGTCAATGAATATACCGAATAATCGATCTCTTGCTTGGCATCTTTTCAGTAAACTTCAGAAAAGATTAAAAGGTGATATTGTATATGCTACAGATTATTGTGCTTTCATGCAAGATATCATCTCCAATGGATTTGCAGAAAGGGGTTCCTGTTGGTGAAATGACTTCACAAAACGGTATTGTTAATTTCATACCACACCATGGAATCTATCATCCAAAGAAACCTGGCAAAATTCGTGTGGTGTTCGATTGTAGTGCTACGTTTAAGTGTGTCTCACTTAACGATTATTTGCTAACAGGACCTAATTTGACAAAGACACTTGTTAGGGTTCTTTGCCGGTTTCGACAAGAGAGTGTTGCATTTATGGGTCATATTGAAGCAATGTGTTATAAATTTAAGGTAAATAAGGAACAAAGGGATCTTCTACGTTTCCTTTGTTGGAAGAATGGTGATTTTACTACTGAGCCTGTAGAGTATCGTATGACAGTTCACCTCTTTGGAAGAAAGGAGGTCTCAAATTTCAGAATTGTGATGAGAGTCTGTTCCCTCAGAGGATCAAGCTGGAGCTCCTCAGGATTTCAATCTTTGTTTGGATCCCTTACCCATAGAAAGAGTATTATGTGTACGCTGGTGTCAGATGTATTTCAATTTAAAATCACCTTAAAGGATCAGCCCCTTACTAGGCGTGGAATTATTTCCACTGTGAATTCTGTAAACGATCCTTCAGGCTTTGTTTCTGCAGTTGTCCTTATAGAGAAGCAGATTTGTGAAAGTCTGTGTAATAATCATATGGCCTGGGATTTGCCCTCTGTCTGATGAGTTGAGAGCAACTTGGGAAAATCGGAGTAGAAACCTCTGTAAACTGGACGAATTCAAATTTCAAAGTTGTTATAAGCCTATTGGTTTTGGTAAGGTTGTCAGAGTAGAACTACATAACTTTTGTGATGCAAGTACTAAAGGCTATAGTCATTGTTCGTTTCGTCTTCAAAATGGCTTGAACCAAGTACACTGCGCCTTTGTCATGGGAAAGGCAAGAGTAGCAGCGATAAAGTCAATCACAATTCCTCGTTTAGAACTAACTGCAGCCTTATTATCAGTCAAAATTAGTCTCTTACTTCGAAAAGAGCTTGAGTATGATAGCATAGTGAATTCTTTTGGACAGACAGTCAAGTGGTATTAGGTTACATCAACAATGAGGCACGTAAGTTCCATGTTTTTGTTGCCAACCGCGTCCAACAGATACGAAATGCAACAGATCCCTCTCAGTGGAGGCATGTCAAGGGTTCTAATAACCCTGCTGACCACGCCTCAAGAGGCATGACTACAGAGGAGTTGCTAGGATCCAATTGGCTCACTGAACCTAAGTTTATTAGAAACGTTGAACCCCTTTTGCAAGTCATCTTGCAAATCTTTCTGCTGATGATCCTGAAGTTAGAAGGCTCAATTCATTACTTGTTCAAAGTGAAGGGTCTCCTTTTTATTTGGAGGTAGGAAGATTAAAGCATGTCTCAAGTTGGTTGAAAGCAAAAAGAGCTATTGCTGTGTGCTTGTTTCTGAAGGTTAATCTTAAGAATGGCCTACGTAGTGATATTCATGCTCAGGAATCCCCTAAATGTATTGGGGTCAAGGAACTAAGAACAGCAGAGCTTCAAATTCTAAGAATGGTGCAAGCTGATGCATTTAAGGTGGAGATAGACTTTCTGAGAACCTGCAAAACCTCAAGGAATGAGCTTGGTACATTTTTAAAGACAGGGCCTCTTGGTGATCTTGATCCCTTTCTGGATGATAATGAAATTATGCGTGTCGGCGGACGTCTCTGTAAGTCCAGTTCAGAATTTCATGTAAGGCATCCTGTAATATTTCCAATGACTGGACATGTAACAAATTTACTTACATACCACTTCCATGAGAAGGTTTAAACACCAAGGTCGTAGTTTAAGAACCAACGAGATTAGGGTCAATGGTTTCTGGGTTGTTGGTTGCAGTAGTGCCGTTGCCAAAGTCATACGTGGTTGCGTAAAATGTCAAATATCGGGGTAAGCTTAACCAACAAAAAAATGGTACATCTACCAGCAGATCGAGTAGAGGCATCTCCTCCATTAACGTATGGCGGTTCTTAGCCGTTCGGGGTCCCATTAGAGTATTGCGCTCCGATCAAGGAACTAATTTTTGGGGGGCTAGTAACGAACTCTCTAGATGAGACGTATCACAATAGTGTCAGTAAGTTCCTTCTGAAACAAGGATGTGATTATTTCCAGTTCAAATTTAACGTCCCCCATGCCAGTCATACGGGAGGAGTGTGGGAACGTCAGATTCGCACTGCTCGCAATATATTTAATTCTACATTAGATAAGCCGCACAATGTCAGCAGACACACTCTATGATCCGATGTCTTCGGCACCACTGACCCCAAACCATTTGATCACCATGAAGTCAAGGGTGCTCCTTCCCCTCCAGGTAGTTTTGATTATTCACGCAAACGTTGGCGTAGAGTGAGTCCAGTATTTGACCAATGTTTTTTGGTCTCGGTGGAGAGCAGAATATCTGCAAAATCTTCAAGCACGTCAATAGTGGTCTAAGCCCTCTCGTAACATTCAGATAAATGATGTTGTATTGGTAAAGGATGAAGATTTGCCTACAAATGAGTGGCCATTTGCCAGGGTGGTAGATGTTATTCTGGGTGATGATAACTGTGCAAGAAAGGGTAAGGTCGCATTAAGTGCACATATAGATAAAGGCAAACTTAAGGGTAAGGCAACAGTGCTTGAACGGCCAATACACATAGTCATTGTTTTGGTCGAAAACTTCAATGCGTAGAATTGCTACAAGGAGCCAGCAGGTTTTTACAGCTTCATTTATGGTTAAGTGCGTGTTCTGAATTTCATTTATATTATGTTTATTGTGTTTGACAAAATGTTTCCATTTGTATTTCGTGTTTAACTTTAATTTCGTGTATTTCAATGGTATAAAATTAATTAAATTCATTTTGAGAGGGCATGTAAGTGTGTGAAGTCATGCCCTCTGTTTGATCTCTGTGACTTTGTCACGGGATTTTCGCTTATAAAAGAGTAAAGGATTCCAAAGAGGTACAATTTTACTCTTGCGGTTTATGGAGTTTTTAATGTGTAATTGTAGAAACTATTTCAGTTGCGTCTTTGAGGTTTGCGTTGTATTTTCTAGTCTTTATGTGCTATTTGGTATGTTTTGTGATGCTTGCGATTTACTGATTATTTGTGATATATTTGTACGTTAATAGAGAATTTATATATATATATTTTTGGTACTTTTCACGGATTGAATAGATGCGTAATCCAGTAGAAGCCTTAGTGTCCTCTTTACTCGCCTACATCTCTACACCACCACGGTTACACTCATGCTTTTAAAATGCTGTTCAAGAAACTAAGCCAGAAGTTTGTATGCGCACCGCACCCCCTAACACAAGTCAACCACATGGTTAAGTCCAAGAACTACTTGCGCACAAAGTCCAAATTGTTTGCTTCAGAAGTCAGCAAAAGTATTTAAGTCCTCCTTGCACGCTTGACCAAGAACTGGCGCGCTAAGACAAAGCGCACACGCGCGAGGACGAAGCGCGCATGGCTTTCAAATTGCGTGCAGAATGAATATGTTAACCCTTGGAGCGCGTGGGTTGTGCTGAGGTTGCTTACTTTTGTGTAGAGGGGGGGGGGGAGTCCACAATTGTGTGTTGAAAATTGAAGGCACTCGCATTTTCAGCTTGTAGAGTTCGTAGTTTACATTTCTAGAACCCTTTTAAATAAAATTTTTTTTCTTCCTCATTGCATGGGCTATAAAACTTCCCAAATATTATTCGGGTTCAGTCATGAACTCGATCGAACTAAACAATCGCTTACTTGAATGTTCGACCAACAACACACGCAGGCTCCTAGCTAACAGTATGCACCTAGGCTACGTTGTTCAACAACAACAAAGCGTTTAACCCCTGACCGACCTCGCGAGCGGTCCTACGGTGGATAATAGCATTGTTTTTTTTATAGAATACACACTTTGCAACTAGCATACCTAGCATCCTTTATGGCCAAGCAAGATGATACTGGTTACTCTGTCCCGTCCGTAAAATACATACTGTGCTGTGGCACCATAGACCTTCTGAGTACACACATTGTACAGCACACAGATGACAGAAACTGCGAAAATTAAAGTGAAAAGATCGCTGATTGCGAAGGACGGATTAACAAAACATATCTCAAGATTGTTGTAACTTTAGTGTACGAATGTACAGAACAGAAAGATGGGCACCGGCGGCAAACAAAAAGACCACCATGCCAATTTGTTTGCCGTCGGTTGAGTGTATTTTATAGGGGCACAACGGCAAGCACGTCGCTTACTTCACTAACTGCAAGTGAGTCTGATGACTTTGCTCATATCTTGATAATTTATGACGTTGCAGGGTCAAATTAACATTTTCAAGTGGTATTAAGAACTGAAAACCATCATTTGGAATATCACCAAACTTGGTAGACTCTAAAAAGAAACGTCTTTTACAAAACGCGTTCTAAAAATGCCGTTAACAGCATCGTCCCGCATGGTTGTGCGCATTGGCTACTGGTGTTAATCCAGTTCTATAAACGCTGCCATTGTGTTTCCAAAGTTTTCATCGCGTAACGGCATTCAGCTCGACGTATGCCTCAAATGTTTGTATCAACACCAGCGTCTTTATGGTATATTAATATTAACAGCACGGCCCAAGTTGTATTAGCACCCAAGTGTTCATAGCAAATGATGTCACGAATTAAGCCACGCCTTCTTCAGACGCGTTGAAATATGATTGGTGGATTGAGGCTGACACCACGAGCATGACACGCGAACGTCGTACGCCTGCAGTGCTTACCTATGTGTCATCACCTCCTGATTTGCCGTTCTGGATGAGATTTAAAGTAAACGAAGAGGTATTTTGCAGTCTGCTTAGTTTGTATTTCCTAGATTAATAGGGTGAAATATTACACGTGAAAATTTAACATATTCCTAGACCTAGCGACCGTCAGGCCAGAATTGTAAAACTAAAAGGCGGCAAATAACCTAACGTTAACCGACGCTACACATTGACACAAAGCGGAATGCAGATATCCTAACTTGCTGTCTGCTAACTTGCAACTAAGTCAGCAATGCTAAGTTGGACGCAGTCAGTACGGTAGGCTATTTAGCCCTTGGCTGCTAAGCTGGACACAGTCAGTAGGCTATTTATGCCTAGGCCTATGTTGTATTACGGGCCTTGGTTTGGGATCATATCTGCCTATTCAGTCAACATCCAGAAACTGACAAAGTAAGTATATAAAACCCTTCATATGATCATAACAAAAAGGGCTAGCCTAAGCTACCTGGCTCTAATTTAGAATCTGTGACCAAACTCTCCCTACTTCATACCCAGGATGTAATTATAATGATGGAGTGTCTTTCTCAAAATGCACACCTCTACTGACTTAGTGCACAGTGTGATGTACTTCCTGTCACAGATTCTAAATTATTTCCCTAGGCTATGGTAGTATGGGTCGATGTTCTTCCATTGACTTTTAGAGGATTAAAGGTGGTGTGCGAAATTCATTTCGTAGGGGCAGTATGGGCTGGATTGTCTCAGCGGTACCGCTTTCTCGGGACTGTCTTATGACGTGCCGCACCTGCTGGCCAGGAGAAGGACCGTCAGATTTTAGGTTATCTGGGGAGCGAACCCACAAACAAGCGCTATCGCTAGGCCCTAACTCCTTGTGATAACTTGTAATTTGTATGTGTTTGTTTGTTTCCCAAAATATTAAAATTAAGAGCCTGAACAACAATTAACATTTGCATTACGCCACTATGTCATGTCTGCTACGTCATATCCCACAGCGCACTGGCGCAGCGCACAGCATGCAGCCGTGAACTTGAGTGATCATGATTTCTGAAAAGTTTCCACATTAGGCAGAATAATTAATTTTAAGTAGAATAAACTGTAAGAAGTTAACAATTCTACCCTAACCCTATTGATTAAATAAGTATTAACTATAGAAATTGTATTTGTAGCCTAACCTAGAACTATCTAGGCCTGAGTATAAACCAAAATGGAACCGGTAAAACTACTTAAAACTAGAACTCTCACAGTAACGTTAGCCTAACAACAGTCAAAATGCATTAGGCCTGCTAAACAGGTTAGACTTTTTCGTAATTAAAACCCATTTTCCCTAGGCCTTAACTAGACGGTTACTAATAATGAAGTCGTACTTTGTGAAAATTGTCACTTCCTAACTTGTACTAGAACTTGTCTAGAACAGCTTCTCGTGTTAAAAATACTTATGTAACCCAGACTGGCAATTTGTGAGTGTATTGCCACCAGATTCATTACTGGTTTTGTTCCTAACATCTTAAAAATAGTAGAAAAAAATCCAATAAAAATCAACATTTTTGTGTTGAACATGTTGCTTACATCTGGCCAACCCATATTTCTTACACCATTACACGTAAGTGCCCCACGCTATTTTTCTCAGTGGAAGCACCGCAGCGAAACATGAAACGTTCTACCATACCAACGTTAGGCTAACTTTATCAGTGGGCCTATCTTTAGCCTAGTATTTCAGTACAAACGTGTAGGAAAATAGCTATTTGGGGCCAAAGTGACCCCTAGATGACATTCGGACTTAAATCCCTGAACGCACCCGTACCTTTGGTCCTCGGTGATACAGACTAACTTTCATGATCATCCAATTTGATCTGTAGGAGAAGCACTTTACAATTTTTCACACAATGGCCGAAACTGACCGCCATGCTGACCTTCTAAACTTCCTGAACACCCCATATGTAATATTGGTCAATGGTAATACTGACCAACTCTCATGATCACGACATTTAACCCCTGCAATTTTCCAATGTTCATTTGCTGTGTCTAATTTTCAGTACAGTACGGTCAAACTTCAGTACTGATAGTTTTTAAAGACAGTAAAGGTCACTGGAGGTCACTTAATATGCCTAATTCGCATGACTTTTTTGGCCTGCAGGCTCCTGCCCAATGGCGCCTAGAAATATGCCAGGAATTAGTCGTAAAGTCAATAAGAAAATGTTAATATTGTTAAATTTGACCGTGAAAACATGGCTTTGTCATTATACATTTCTAAAAGAATGACAATTCACTATAAACAAATAATGTAATTAGATTGAAACCCCAAAAGGAAACTCGGACCCAGAACCAGGATTCACACAGTCGGGGTCAAAACTTGTGGATTAATGTTCCTAATGACCTTGTAAGTAAGTTTATTTATTTATTAACTTTTTTTGTTTCTCTCCACAGTGCAGTGACATATTTCTCTGTTGTGCTATCTCAAGCTTCTGTAAGTTAAGGATGGCGTCATTCGTGCAGTAAATTTGTCACTTTCATTGTTTTCAGATACCATGAGGTGTCTTTACTTCTAAAAATCTGTTACACACTCATTCTTTGCTTGATTACATCTTATCACCCTAGGGAGGAAATGAAAGACACTGTATTGTCACCTGATATAGGCAGCCCTGATATCTGAGCAAGTGATTGACAGTACCAGATCTACTTTCTGGAAATCCTCATACTCTGCCATAGCAACAAGAGCATGTAGTAATTATCAGACTGTAGGTGTAACCAGAGAGGTGTAACAATAATTCAAAACAAAGAAGTTTGCATTAGCCTATGATATTGGATTTCTGCTGCCAGTATTTGCACAGGGATGTTAATATTAGGCTAAGCGAAACAATTGCCTCCACATGGAGGTAAAAACAGACCTCCATGACTGTACTATCACCATGGGGCTATCTGCTCTGATTTAGCTATGGCAGCTATTGCAGGAATTGCTCACTGCAGGCAGCCTTTTGTGCCAAGGATGAAATGTGGAAGTTGGTGCCCTCACAGCATATGTAATTTTCTACTCTTACCTACTAAACTCCATGCCAACTGCTTAGTATGTAAAAGATCGAGAGAAGGAATAACATCACAATTTCTAACACCGCAACACAGAACACATAGTAGAAGGCTTTAAGGATGTTACTTTGTTTCAAATATGTAAGAAATATCTACATGTATTCCTAAAAGTTTGCCTTGAAACGTTTCTTCCAAGCTTTTATACAACTTTTCAGTCATGTTTTTGATTGCAGTAATTTGTAGGATATCATGCTACAGTGCCATTGGTAACTGGTACTTGCCTGCAGTGATGTGAGATGACTGTGGCTTTCACATGTGGTAATACCAATGGGTTATTAATCTCATGTAAACTCCTTAGTAATGCCTTTGAGTTAATTTAGCATATTATTTCCTTTTACTTAACGAATGGTTTCCAAAGACGATTCAATGACACATGCAGGTATACAGAACTGCCTACATTAATTGATAAATATGGACGGGGGATATCCCCCCCCCCCTCCCCCTGCTTGCACATTATACACCTGAGGCATACTTGGTATCCATTGTTGAAAATACAGAATTAGGAAGGGGGAAGACAGAGGGTTCCTGCTCCACTTCTACCCACCCCCTCCCCCAGCCATTTTTTCTTTTCTTTTCTTGAATTTGTTCTTGAGTAGGCCTAATACTGTGTACTATAATTTTTGAAATTCCCAGGGGCTGTTCAATATCTCACTTTATATACAAAAAGTATTAATACTGATGAAATTGATTCGGCATGGAGTTGCACTGGCTTTGGATTGCTAGGCTTTATTCACAAAGTCTTTACTGAATTGTTAAATTAGTATGCAGGCTAGCCTTCTGTTTCATTGTTCTGAGACATCATGATGGATACTTGTTGGTTTGCGAAATAAGAGGAGATAAAGTTTGTATGTTTATGCTGATGTATTGAAATAATATTGGGTGACTGCAGATAGTAACTCTTCTGATAACAGCCCTTTGTTGTGTCTACCAAGTTTATTCTCAAAGAAGAAAGGTTCCATATACTGAGAGAGCTTTATGTTCCATAATATAGAAAGAGTTTTTGTTTAAAACTATTTACTACCTACAGCCCATTCCTTCCATCATCTCCTTGGACTGACCAAGAAATTAATAGCTCCTTTGCTTTGTGTGGATGTGCACTGGACCAGACTAAATCTGTGCACTGGACCAGACTAATCATGGCAGAGGTGATAAAGTTCTAGAGAGGCTGATGCTACATAAACTACTGGTTTTCATATGCTAAGATACAGTGATATTCAATTTCAAACCTCAAGTGACTTATACCAGGGAGCTGCTATGTGTTAGAGTAGCAGTTCCATGCTTATACCATGGAAGTAGCACTTGCAAGCTTTTACCATGGGTTAAGTGTCCATTTATCATTAAAGCCTATGTTCTGTGTATTGCAAGGTTTACACATTTTCACTCATTTACACATTCACTCATTCATTTACTCATTCACACATTTACACACATTTACACCGGCATGGGGCAATTTTAACAATTACATATGTACAATTAATGTGTTGGAAAGGAACTTAAAGCAGCATTTTGGGTCCTTTAATGATTTTTCTCAACCTCGCTGACTCCACGATGCCATTAACCTATCTATTCAAATCTAACTTCAAATGGTCGCATCAAAATCAAAAACTTTACAACTTTCAACTTTATTTTTCTGGAAGATATTTTCGTTGGGATCCCAATAAACCTTCCCCATAATATTAATATGTAAACACTTTAAATAAGCCTAGAACATAGTTCCATGACAACTCCCTGGTTGTACCAACGCAAAGTTTTTAATCTATTTTTAGCAACGGCTCATAACTAAACCTGCATCTCTGATTGGTTGAATTCAAACTAGTGGGTTGGGGGGAACTGTATGCGATTAATTTTAAATGTGGAATTTGTCGGAGGACACTTTCTCATTATCTGCAAATATCCCTAATTACTTGGCAGGCAACAACTTGGCTAATATTTTAGTTTGCTGCTTTGTGATTGATGTATGTAAAAAACTCTATGTACATGTCATAAACGTGGAAAACTACGACAAAATGCACAATGCTGCTTTTAATACTGAGACATGTATTAAATAAGTCCCACTTATATGTCGACCTTTCTGTGGCTCCGTGACAGAATTACTAGAAGTTCCAATTTTTACAAATGGCAGCTCCGGTTGCAGTAATTTATTTGACAATTTCTTTCTTTGGCACATATGCATTTACTTTAAAAGTTAAGGTTCAAACCTTAACTTTTAAAGGATATTTAAAACACTGATATATTTTCAGAAACCACACAATATACATAGTTAATTACGTAAAGGGTACTTCCCCCTACTCATGTGATAATCATTGTCCAATCATATGCATGTTTTACGTGACGGGTTTCCGAGGGTGGAAAATTAGAGGAAGGAGAAGAAGAAGTGTGCTTCGAAGTTGTAAGAAAGGAAGAGGAAATAAATCAGTTATAACAATCAAGATTCTACTAAGCCTACTTTATTGGTTATTTCGTAAAGGACAGGAAAAAACCACCCCAAACGAACAAACACAAAATGGTGCAGGAGCTGAGCTTTCGGCACATCTGCGGAACTTTATTCAAGCCGTATCCTACCGTACAGTTCAACCAAACGTCTGACTAGCTTAGGTAGACGAAACTACGCTATAACGATGTAGCCTAGCCGAGACTACGTCTGTAACCATCAGCCTAGCTGCGATTGATGTAATGTCCGTCTTCAGGCATTTAAATAAGCCTAGAATCTTTGGGACTGAAACACACTTTCCATCATTTGTGAGTATGGCCATCAAAAGTTTAGGCTATCCCATGACCAACCACTGATATTCGATGAACTTAGCCTAGCCTACGCACATCCAAATTAGCCATCCAGTGACGAAGCCACCATCGATCTCATTTTTTTGCTTAGAGTGTACAACGCAACTTAGGCTCGAGACATCGTTAACGAATCCTATCATAGCCTATCGGTCGTAGGCCTACGTACATTGTCAGCCATAGCCAACCGTAAGTTCGTAACGTAACTGGCATCGGACTGAAATTTAAAAGGCAAATTATAGAACCTCATTGATGACGTAGATTGGATTTTTTTTTCGACCTTATATTCACTGTGGAGCCGATGACCCTGTGGCCAACCAAAGCCTAGCTCTACACTAACCTTCAGCTTGAATTCACCATAGCCTAGCCTATGCTTTCAACACAGAGCCATGAAGCCTAGCCCTTACTGGAGCTTACAGCACTGTAACCTGGAATAGCATACTGCAGCCTACTACACTAATGCAGCCTGAAGCATTGAAAAAACCTAGCCAACGCAGTCTTACAAGGGAATTCAGCTCAACAATCTAGCCTGCCTGGACTAATCCTATTCGAAAGAAAACACGTTGAAGACTGTAGCATGGGAAAGTCCCTGCAGCAATTTCTAACCGTTCCTGAACTTTGGTATTAGCCAACATCTACCAACAGTTTTCTACCGGTGGCCTACCATACCAATACCTTCTACTCGAAAGCCTATGTGCAAGAAACTACAAACCAGTCTAACTGAAAAATTTATTTATAGTATCGTCAGTCGAGTTGTAACCTTACATAGCCTACAACAGATATTTGATACACTGGTCAATCTTTTCATGTTACTTGGTGTTGCATGCACATTAATCAAGGCAAATATTGGTCTGCCATACTGAAGGGCCTAGCTCTAACTTGTGCAAATTTTCAGATTTGGCCAAGCTTTGTCTCACAATTCACTTTGAGTTTTGTGGTATGTTTGATGTGAATTTATTTTGGGTATTAGTCGTTAGTGTTCCATCAGTTGACACAACCAGCACAACCAGCGCAAAAGTTAAGAGTAACAGATTTTCTTCCTACAAGATTTTGTGGTGATAGAATCGACCGTGAATTGTTTAGAGCACATTTTTATACCTTTGTAGATTACTTAGAGGCTCATGACCTGCATGAACCTGCTGATCAGGCAGAACTATACAATGTTGTACAACTTTTCAAAAGTAGCCTCCAAGGTACTGGTAGATTCTGCTAGATTATGGATTGAAGGAAAGGTATTGGAGACATTACAGGATTTACAAACTGTATTTGTCAATCGCTTCAGTCCATCACAGTCTCAATTTGCCCATGTCACCCAGTTTGAGAATATTACATATATTCCTGGGGAAAGTGCTGAGCAACACTTATCCAAAATAAGACAACTTGCTCAAATAATAGGGTATGGGGATGACCAAGTAAGAGATAAGTTCTTATCAACCCTGACATCAAAATGTCGCACTGCTGTACTAATGTCAGCTCCTGACAACATTTTGGAGACCATAGTTACTCGTACCCAGTGTTTTTTGATCTCCAGGATGAAAAAGCTTCTAAGGAGGTATCATTCTCTGCTAGAGAAGTAGCCCCTGCCCCAAATTCTGCAATATATGATGAGATAGCACAGTTGAAAGATCAGTTGCAGACTTTAAATATGGCACAAGGCGAGTTCAGAGAACCACGCAAATTACAGCGTGACAGTACTCCCAACCGTAACAGATCAAATTCCCCATCAGTTAACAGAGGAGGTAAAGCCCTAACAGGCGAACCTCGGGATCGCACAATAACTTAGGGCAGGATACTGGTAGATATTACAGACGCAAAATTTTTTGTGACTATTGCCTGTATCCCGGTCATACATGGCGTAACTGTAGAAAACGGCAAAGAGACCTTGAACAACGCCAAATCCAAAGAGGGGCAAGACCTACTTCTGAAAGGGATAATCCTCACATTGGTGGTCAAGCATGACTCAGGATTTTTAGAAGGGGAGAGTTCTCAGTGTGCTCCTGAACCCTCTCCCTACGTAAATTCTTTGAGGACACCAACTAAGCCTAATAAGAAACAAGGTGATAATAATCATCATAAGGCAGAATACCTGCACAAAGTTGAAGTTGAGATTCAGTTAAATTCCAACAATTATGCAAAAGGTTATTTACCTGACAAGAAGGGGTGTTGTTGTACTATTTGATAGTGGGTCTACAAAATCTATCATTGCTCATTCATTTGTTAACTCTTCTAAGTATTTGTCACAACTGAAATGTTCTCATGTGAATCCAGTCACTTTTCGTTTAGGAAATGGATCATATTTGATAATCTGATTGGAGTTGATTTGATATTGGGATCAAAAACTGGCAGAATTAGATGGGACCTTGGAATTCAAAACTAACAGGTTCAGGATCTCGGCCAAACAGTTGCATCTCAGACCTTCTGCTTATGTTGAAATTAAACCTGGTCAAGAAAAATGCATCACTTTGAAAGGAAAAGTACCACCTTATTTAAGGAATGCAGAAGTAATCATTCAAACCAACGGTATCTTTCCAAATGGTGTCCATCACAAATGTTGGTGAAATTTAGAAGAGGTCGAACAAGTATTCCAGTTAAGAATATTTCTCGTCAGACTATACATGTTGTGTCAGATAAGCCAGTTGCTACTCTACATTTCAGCCAGTTGATTGATGTTGTACAACCTTTGCCATCACAATATGTAACCCAAAAGTCAAGTAATGATTCATTACACAAAGTATCTGTGGAGTCTAGCACTATTGTTGAGGAACGTCTTAAGAAATATCCACATTTGGATCTAGATGATCCTAATTTGAAATTGTCTGAAGATGAGATTATCCATAAATATGTCAGTTTGTCTCAGAGTGTGTTAACACCTGATGAAAAAGAGGAAGTGTATGACTTGCTCTCACAAAATAGACAAGCATTTTCCTTATATGGAGAGTTCTCAAGCTGCCCAAACTTTGAAGTTGATATTGAGCTATCCAATGATGAACCATGTTATATCAGACCTTATTTTGCTTCCGATAGTGGTAAGCAAGCCATTGACAAAGAGTTAAACCATTTGGTTAAATTAGGTATTTTGTCCATTGGACATCAGTCTTACACATCTCCGGTGTTACTCATATCAAAGAAGGAATCAAGTGAAAAGAGGGTAGTTACAGATTTCAGATACTTGAATTCTATAATAAGGAAAATCAATCATCCTTTCCCATTGCTTTCTGAGACCCTGAAGACAATAGGGAATTCAGAAGCCAGAGTGTTGAGTGTAGTAGACATTAAGTCAGCCTTTCATTGCCTTCCACTTTCCCAAGCATGCACAACAGTATACAGGAATAGCTTCCTATAATGGAGGAAATAACTTTTACTATAAAAGATTGCCACAAGGTCTTAATGTTTCTCCTGGTATATTTCAGGGGAAAATCAATGATATTCTTCAAGCTATACCTGGTTCTACAGAATTTTGTATTGCACATCACGACGACATCTTATTCAGTAAAGATAAGAGTGAACATAAGAAGCATTTAACGTTGTTACTGAAATGTTTGGCAGATAATGGATTGAAAGATTGTCCTAAGAAATGTAAATTGTTCAGAAACAGTGTATTATACATGGGTCATAAGATTTTTGTGAATGAAAGGGGTTGTCTGTGTATACAACCACTCGCAGACCGATGTGAAGCAATTAGGAAAATGAAACGTCCAAAAACTCCAAAAGAAACAAGGAGATTTGTTGGAGCGGTAAACTATATTTCAATTTTTTTCCCCAAAATCCAAAGTGTCTTAAGACCAATTCATCACCTTGCAAGAAAGCATAAAAGATTTGTGTGGAGTGATGAACATGAGGCAGCATTTGAACAGATAAGATCAATGATGACTAATCCACCAATATTGCATTTGCCAAGAAGTATTGGTACATTCAATTTGTACAGTGACACTTGACGTACTGCCACTGGGTCTTACTTAACTCAAACTGTTGAAGACAAACAATATATTCTTGGTTATTATTCTAAAGTCTTACCACCTGCCTGCCAAAACTATAGTGTTACAGAGTTAGACATGTTTGGATTGTTGATAAACATCACAGCATTTAAGCATCTATTGAAGCCAAATGAATTCAATGCATTTGTTGATCATTCATCTATAGTTCAGATCTTACAATCTAAGGATGAACCTAGCACTTCTAGATTGCGAAAATTACTCCTGAAATTATCCGATTATTCATTCAAGATTGCTTACAAAATGTGATCAGATTTGGTTCTAGCAGATTTTTTGTCAAGAAATCCAAATTATAGTCACTCCGAGATTGACGAAGTTGTTCCTATAGCATTCTCTCTGTTTACTTCAGAACTGTTGAATGATGAAGTTAGACAACCTGTACGTATCCCAAGGTCATATGCAAGGACACATGGTATAGATATTCCAGATTTGTCTCCAAAGGGCTCAAAGACAAATCAAACTGTTGCAGAGCCAACACAATCGCGTAGTGAAATCGCTCAAACTAATGGTGAAACGGCTAATCGGTCTTCTGATAGTGGAAACTCCAGAAGACAGTTTAAATTGCATAGACCTGTTAGTTTGCCAGAACATGATCACTTGCGAAATGGTGTTAGAGATCTCAGACCACATGTTAACACCAGACCACCACCATTGGTAGCCAATGAACCCAGACTGGTGGATAGGGAACCTGAAGAGTTGGCCAGAGATCCCCCTCCTGAATTGTATAGGGTACCCAAACCACTGATATCCAAAGTAGATGGTCTTGTGACACGTCATGTTCCAAAACAGGCCGAGTTAGATAAGATGATGGATATTATAAAGAGGAAAATTATTACAGATTACAACTTACCAATTGATGTGCAGCAGTTAAAAATAGAACAGGAAACATCAATTTATTTTAAGCCAGTTTATGATTATCTAGCCTATGACATTTTGCCTAAGGACAGAAAAGCAGCAAAAAGTGTGCAAATCAAAGCAGAACAGTACATTTTATGCAATGGTGTCTTATTCAGTTTATTCTTTCATGATAAAGATGATTTTACATTGCAACTAGCTGTTCAGAAACTATTATCTCTCGATATCATGACAGTTTATTATGCAATCTTCAAGGAGTTGTTCGTACATATGTCACTATCAGACGTAATTTTTACATGCCTAATATGTTTGACACAATTAGCAAGTATGTCAAGTCTTGTCTAAGATGTCAGCAGTTTAGAAATAAGCCAGATTGTTTAAGGCCTTATCATCCTAGAGTTCCTGACAATTACAGACCTTTTGATAGTCTTGATTTCAAGTCAATGCCGACTTCGCTTCCTAGTCACTTCGCCCAACAACCATTTCGCCCAACCAGCCTTGTCATTTCGCCCAACCTTATTTTGACTAATATTGAGTCAGAATAATATTACTTTTTTATTCCACTAGTTCAATTTGATTTATTTTGGGTCAGGTTACTTTGTAATAGGTAAATAAAAAAGTGAGGTCCGCTCGATATCGATCGGAGTCTGGGCAGTTATTTCGGGTATAATGGGAGGATTACACTACTTTTGGCGTTTACGCATACAATGGAAGTTATATTATTATACAAACACAGGGGAATCGGTCTTCATAAAAACCTATCAAACCTAACCCCTAAAACACTGATCCATCCTACTGACTAACAATTCCCGAACGTTTCCTTATTAAATTGAAAAAAAATATATAGAAAACCGGTCCGTAATATTAAATTACTATATTTAATCAATGTAACCACTTTATCAATGTTTATCAATGTACCCACATAATGTAGTCACATATGTAATCAATTTAACCACGCCTTCAAGTTTCCTTAATACTCGGTTCGTATCCCGTAAGGTTAACAATTCCCGAACGTTTACTATATCAAACCTATCCAACCTAACCCATAAAACAGTGATCCATCCTCAAATTTCCTTAATATTCGGTTCGTATCCTGTAAGGCGTTAAAAATTCCCGAACGTTTCCTTTTGAAATATCATATTTAATCAATGTTAGGCGAAATGACCAGGCTGGTTGGGCGAAATGGCAGTTGGGCGAAGTGTCCTGCTTCCCCGACTTCACCTACACGTTTCAAGCACCTTATGGTAGCCTGTTGTGAAATAAAAAGATTTATTATTTGTGCACCACTGAAAAGTCTGGATGCCGAAACTATTTGTGAGGCACTTATTCAGAAGATCATTTGTATTTTTGGACCACCATCAAGTCTTATAACTGATTCAGGATCTTCTCTGACAGGCAAATTGGTTCAATTACTATGTAACACACTTCAAATTTACCAGAAGATGATAAGTGTTGAAAACCATGGTAGTTTGCAAGTCGAACGACACATCCAAACAGTTGCAAACTTTATGAAGGTAAATTTAAACCAATTCGGAACAGATTGGGTGCGTTTTGTAGCGACTTCATGTTATGCCTATAATTAGTTCTCGTCGCCTTATCTGGGCAATTACAGTCCATATGAATTGGCATTTGGTAGAAAACGCCTGATTTGAGTAATTTGTCTTTCAACCCTATGTCGGGTATGTCTCATACTTATCAAGGTAATGTTCAACATTTCCAAAATAAATTTCAAACTGTTTCCAAAACTATTCTTTCTCTTCAGAGAAAACATCAGGAAAAGCAAAATGTAGAAATAACACAGAAGTTAAGCAGAATGGCTGTATATTCAATAGGACAACTAGTTTACCTATATAAACCATCTTCTTCATCTTTAACAGCAAATTCAAGGAAGATTCGTGCTGAATGGTGTGGACCTTTCGTAGTTCATCAAATTCTTGATAGAACACATTACATTCTTGCTACACTAAAAGGGGAGATAGTACATGATGTTTTCAATTACAACAGACTTAAGCCTGCATTTATCAGAGCTTCTAGTCAGAAGAATATAACACATTTGCAAAAGCTAAAAGAAGCTTTGGGTAAAGCTACTGCAAATTCTACTCATCAAAAGACATGACATTCCATTGAGTTTACAGATGAAAAGGGGAACCTCATTACCTACTCTTACACGAGAACAATTTATGTGTGTAAGACAAATAGAAGATTATATGAGTTGTCCATTAGTTAACAATGATTTAGCTGTACCGTATCCAATTAGTAGAGATCAGCTTGAGAAACAGCTCAAATTAATTGTGCTAGATTTCAAGATGATGGCGAAAATCACATTTCTTATTTTTGGTGGAATGTTGAAACATATCGAGAGTCAAGGGATATTGTTACAAGCATTTTAAGACATCGTAGAATTCAGCTGAGTGGAAGTCCACAAAGGTTTTTCAGAAAGCTTCATGTGTAATTTAGTGGAGGTTTTCTAAAACTATAGTCCTGTTTTAATGTTACAGTATATGATATTGTCAATCTCTTCACTTAAATGCTTCTGAGGTTGCATCGCCAGTTATAGTATTATTGTGTATTTTGAAGTCCTCAGATTGACAATGTCAAGACAAAGTTTTTACTTGTAAGTCATTTACTTATAAGTAACAGGACCTATGAACATCAATGTTAATACATGTTATTAACCTATTACAGGAAATGATATTCTACATTTTGAAACTAACCATTTGACAGTATATTAGAGTGTTTGAGAGTTATTGTTGGTTGACAAAAGGAAACAAAAAGTTTTTGCACCATTTTCAGAGTTTTGGTGTAACAAGAGTTAAAAGAAAAAGAGATTTGTGTATCAAACTTTTTTTAATAAATTAGGGGGATGTATAGTGATGTGAAAATTTCAGAGTTAATTACGTAAAGGGTACTTCCCCTACTCGTGTGATAATCATTGTCCAATCATATGCATGTTTTACGTGACGGGTTTTCGAGGGTGGAAAATTAGAGGAAGGAGAAGAAGAAGTGTGCTTCGAAGTTGTAAGGAAGGAAGAGGAAATAAATCAGTTATAACATTCAAGATTCTACTAAGCCTACTTTATTGGTTATTTCGTAAAGGACAGGAAAAAAACACCCCAAACGAACAAACACAACAATAGCAAACTTTGTCATCCTATAAATTTTGAGGTATCTGCAAGACTACAAGTGAATGTGCCCCATGGGTATGACCTGTAGCAAGTCTAAGTGACTTTACATGCTTCCTCCATGGGTGAGATATATTTGCTCTTTTTGGTAATGTACTTCAAAAGCATATCTGCTCTGTACATAAGGTAAGTTTAGGAAAATTACACCTTCTCATCACCTATCATGAAATACAGAAATATATCCACCAAACACACATTTTAAAGGATATTTAAAAATAAATTTTTAGGAATAAATTGGTCAGTACTGTGGTTACTTCTTTGAAGGAGGAACAAGTGGGAAAGAAGATAAAAGTAACTTTTCTGTTTGATAAACTTTTATTTCTCACAGTGAGTTTAAGAGCACTTTCAAACAGTAAATAAAACATACAGATAAAAATAAATGCAGGCCTACAGTGCAAATGCCTTTAATAGTTCTAGCGACTAGAAAATGAAAAGTAAGTTATTTAAACTATAAGCTCTACATATAAATGTAAATATAACTTAGGACTCCAGAACACATGTATACTACCACAGCCTCCACAGGTTATGCTTTCTTTGTGTTCCTCATGAAAGCTTATGTGAATGTACACCTATAAAATTACAATACTAATAATGACCAGATACCTTAACAGCTCCCATGGAAGAGTTGTGGCGACTGGAATAAAAGGAAAAATCTTGTCTCTCTTTCACTTTTCAATATGAAAGACATCTGCCATAAACTTTCTTAATATCACATCAGAAAGAAGACACAATGAAGCACACAATAACATCTTTACACATGAACAGAAACAATAAATATATCTACTGAAACACAGTGCAGCAATAGCAACAAAGCTGACTTATTGGCTGCACACCATGCAAACATTTTATAAAGACATTACCTTAGTTTGGAAAAACACCAGATTGCAAACTCCCTGCCCACCACTCCTCCCACCCAAAAAAGGACTATATTTACATTTCTACATAAGAATATATTACAGATGTCAACAAAGGCTTGGACACAACAAAAAATACACTAAATACAGCCCCTGCCAATTGAACAGTGTGGACTACCTTGATCACAAATTCAGTGTTAAGAATTCAATAAGTGAGGCAAATATTACAAGTTCAATTGACAGGAATACCCAGCATAGACATGACACAATTTTTTTCACCCAGACGGAATGCAACTGAATTCAACATTGCATGATGCACAGCAAAGACAACCATATATTTGCATACGCATACTGCACAGTACAATGCTGGTTACGTGTTAAAGGTCTGCAACCTTGATCACATTAATAGGCACCATATCTTACATGATTACATTTACATGGCAAGTTTTTAATACAATGCTGGCCACTTCACCATCCTGTACACACAAAAGGGCAAGGAATTAGACTACTCAGAGAAAATTGCTTCTCAGATTCCAGAGTGAAATTACACAGCAAATACTTTTGAATTCAAAATACAAGAAAAGAGCATAACACAAGCTATGTACTCAATGTTTACATAACATGATCTCTCATGTTTAGACTCCTTGCCAGGTTAATCATTCAAACCTAACTCCCTATTATATTTGGCAGTGATAAAATGTAAACAGCTGTTTCACAGACACAAGAGATGTACTTAATCAAATTAATCTCAACCCCCTTCCTAAATAACAGAAAAAAAGAAAGAAAAGAAATTGAGGATGGTTTACAACTTAACATGCATTTGTTCCAGGATGTTGTTCCATAACTAACAACAATTAAAATGAAGAATGGCTTTATGAATACATCTTTAACTGATACTGCAGCAGAACGTGCTCAGCTTCAAAGAATCTGTGGCTGGCCGTATACTGTGCCATATACTACACATTGGCAAGATTGAAAATGATCAGGAAATTGTTAGGATGAAAGGGCTGCACTGCTCTTTAACTTGCTGATACACTGTTCCCTTTTCCCTGAGATTTTATGGTGAATATAAATTGGGTAATAAAAAAATGAGGCAATTAAACCCATGGAAACATGTGAAGGGACTTGGGTAACAATAAGGAAACTAAATCAGCAACAAAAGGCTGAAGGTGAAACAAACATAGGAACTAGAAACATGAGTACAAATTAAAAAGCTTGTAATATACACACCAAAAAAATTCAAATGGTTAACACATAGACACTTGTCTGTTACCGGTCAGTTTTTCTCTAAATGCAAGTATTCATGTTGTCATCGTGCTTGTAAAACAGCTATAAACCACAGTACATTGTAGTTGCACACACTGCACAATTTAGCTACACCATGAAAGAAAATGCACACACACACTCACAAACCAGATTACTTAAAGAGTGATATAGTACTTTATAATTGATTTCACTGAGTGTTATGAAAGGTTCATACAATCATGCCAAATTGCTTATCAAAATATTGTTGGGAAAGACTTCTCATAAACCATCCATGCTACAGTACCATACTGTATACTGCTTATGATACAAGAAATTATACAAGAGTACACTGGACTCAGTGACAGTCCTATTGCACTTGTCAGTTGAATGAGTCACTCCACTAATCTTGGACAAGGCACACAACTGCATTGACAAAACATGTACCTTGATGCACACATCAGTCAGTTCTGTGCATAACACTTTCGTTAAGATCAGGGGCTGTCACAAAAAGCTTGAGTAAGCTGGCTCAGTAATATTATTTCTACCTTGAAGTTCAATTTGGCGCTTTCAAAACTGTTCCTTACATAGCCTAACTTTTTCTAAGCATTCTGTGTACTCCCTCGATATATCCTCTTTCTGTTTATATGATAGATCAGCCCATTGTTTCAACATGTCACAATAAACCTTTTTACTCTCATGAAAAGTTAACCGTCTACGAGATGTCAAAGCCCTCCTTCTCGTCTGAGCAAAATAAACGGCAGCATTCTTGGCAACTGTGGGAATTTTTAACATTTTAGGACTGTTCATCAATTCTTTTCGTGCCTTTTTAATAACCGATATTATTCTCTTACGCTTTATGAAGTGCTTGGCATGAAGGGACAATGTTTTCTTAATGTTCCATTTGCCTGGGTATTTCAGTTCATAGGTTTCGATATCCACCATTGCCCCTTGCTTAATGCAATCAGTTACGAAGGAATACTGTAAAAGATGATGGCCATGTCGTTGACAATCCCTCACTGCAGCAGGTATCTTGTTGCTATTAATAGGCCCAGATAGAAGAGTATAAACCTTACTTGACCTCTTACTCCCTGATGGTATTTTATTTCTTACCCTTCCACCATTATCCAGAATCATCTGAATCATATCAGGTTGACGTATTCTCTTGCCATCAATATGAGGGATCAGTCCACTGAAGACAAAAACTTGTCCATAAAAGATCTGGCGGGGCTTTGAATCACATCCCACGCTGATAGCATTCTTGGTTTTCTTGAGGCGATATATTTTGAAGTTATGCTGGATAATGGATGTGATAGGACAGCCTTTTCCACATATTGTTTAATATGGCTAGTATTGGGTCCATTCGATGTCATGTCTGGTGGTATGCTGGTAGTAGTAGCAATTATGCATATAGTTTGTGTGCTCTCCTCCTTCAGACAGCATCCTACTAAGAGGAAATGGTAATGTCTTCATGAAAATAGCCCGATAGTCAATATATTTCATCATGTATGGTGTAAACGCTGAGCATGAATATCTTAATCGAAAGAGTTGGTAAAATTTCTCTGCCTCTGTCTCATAGAGTTGTATTTCTTCTGAAGTAAACCCCCACTCATAATCATCAGTATGTCTGGAACCATTAAGGCAACCATCTTTCAGCTTTGGTTTTGACTCTTTGGCTAAAATGGTATGCATTTTGTAGAAGTGTCTCCATATAGACTGTACGAGTGCAATCTCTGTATACGAATCTTCGAATGCCAACTGTTTTTGTAAGTCTGCTGGAAGAGTATTCTTCACAATAGTGTTTGGTACAAGACCTGACAAGACATGAGAATTGACAGTTGGCTTCGTGGAGTGCAGACGTGTTTTTTGCTCTCGCTCTCCATATACTACACTGTACTATATTAACTTATACTGTATTGCACTGTACTGTGCTTCCCGCCAGGCGGGAGTGGTATTTTCTGTTAGTACGTGCGTGCTACAGGCGTTGGTTTGTTTTTCGATATATTGTTCTTACTTTACTATTACTTTTGTTTTGGTTCGTTTCTTGCTCCTCCGTGGCCTAGCCACCTTGCGGTATCATGGCGTCGCGCCGTGATAGCCGTATTGTTAAGTTAACTTTTACCGGTGAACAAGCGGTTCCACCGGTGCAAGTGTTCAGTATTTTGAAGAGTAAGGGTGTTGCGGTTCCTGGAGAGGTTGACGCTTTGCAGGCTCTCCAGGGTCGTAACACGTATGACTTACGGTTCACCAGTGACGTGACCCGGCAGAAGGGTGTCACGTTGCTGAGTAATGTCGATGGTTTGACAGTTACGCCATACGAACGTTCCGTATGGGTAACTGTCATCCACGTAGGACTAGAGGTGCGTCAGGAACTTGTCGCAACTGTTTTAGGTCGGTTTGGGGCTGTCAAGGCTACCAAAATGTGCTCCTACGCACAGGCCCCTGGGGTTTTGAACGGGCACCGACAGGTTCGGATCGACCTAAAGCAGGACATTCCCTCCTTCCTGTTTATTGCAGGGCATAAAGCTCACGTGCGTTATCCCGGTCAGCCCCGCACCTGCTTCAGGTGTGGGGAGACCGGGCACGAAGCCAAGGGCTGCCCAAACAAAAAGTGTGGGCGCTGCCTTCGTCTTGGGCATGATACCTCTGCTTGCCCAAGCGAAGTTGTGTGCTCACTCTGTGGGAAGGAGGGACATGTTTTTCGCGCTTGTCCCCCCTCTTATGTATTTATGACAAAGAGCAGGGGTCAGGCAAAGTCGCAGAGTTCTGACGCACCTACTGCCTCGGAGGAAGCTCCACGCAAGGAGGGGGAACCAGGTGAGGATTCACCTTCCGCACCTGGTTCACCCTCCCCCGTAGTTGCAGACCCTAACCCCGTGCCCGCACCGAGAAAGTCTCCACCAGCTTCCCCCATCAACTCGTCCAGTTCCGTCCCCAGTCCGCCGCCGGTATCGCCAGATCCGGAGACTCTGTCCGACGGCGACTCCGGGGACTCGGTAGTCATCGGGTCTCCGGAGGCTCTGTCTGACAGCGACTCCGGAGACTCGGTGATCGTAGAGCCGAAACGTGCCACCGGGACGAGCTGGTACGACGAGATGGGGGAACCCTCTCTAAAAAGGTCGGCCTCAAGCGACGACTCAGACGACGATATGTCGTCTAGAGCTCGCTTGAAGCTTACAGAATCGTCGTCGGCGTAGTTTTGCCTCATTGCCCTCTCATGGCCCATACATTTTCAGTTGCAACTTTCAACGTCAATGGCATGAGGGATCATCGCAAGCGCAGTCGCATTTTCCAATATTGTATTTCAATGGAAGTCGACTGCGTTTGCCTGCAGGAAACACATATTTTGGAAGAAGATGTCCCTCTATGGGCTTACGAGTGGGGTGGTGGGCTGCATGCTTCGTTTGGTTCGTCTTCATCCTGTGGCACTGTCATCCTTCTGTCACCTCGTCAGGCGGGTTTTGCCACTAGGGTGGAGACGGATCACGAGGGCCGATTGGTTTGCATTCTATTCAAGTATCCACAGGGTAACATCTCCCTTTGCAATGTGTATGCTCCCAATCGGCCTTCTGCTAGACGAGAATTTTTTAACACGCTACCTTCCTTTGTTCCTGGTAGTGCACCATGTGTCATGGTCGGAGACTTTAACTGTGTCCCAGGTCTTGACAGACTCGGGGCTTCTGTGTCTGTCACAGAATTGGACAGATTCACTTCGGCACACCATTTAGCCGATGTCTGGAGGCATATGCACCCGTGTAGTACGGTGTATACGTGGATGAGGCCTAACGGAGAAGATGCCTCCAGGATAGATCGAGTGTATGCGCCCGTAAGTTTTAAATTTTCGGGTTGCGAGACGCTCAGCTGTCCGCTCTCTGACCATGACACTGTAGTAGCACGTTTTGTTTTGCCTTCCATTTTCCCGATCGGGCGGGGCCTATGGAAGCTTAACTGTCGGATTCTTGGCGAGGCAGAGTTCCGCCAAGGTTTCGAGACCAGGTACAAAGGATGGCAAACATTGAAGCCGGCCTTTGCTTCTACATCCCAATGGTGGGATGATGTCAAGATGTCAAGCGCATCAAACGCTTCGCAATTCAGTATTGCGTGACCCGCGCACGGCGTCGAAGAGAACATTTTTCGAAGCTGTGCGCGGAGGTGAAGTTTGGCGACCCTTCGGCTGTCATCGCTTTGCAGACCTATCTCGATGAAAAGTACCACAGTGCCCGCGTCAGGGCCCGTGTCGAAGCGGTGGAAGCCGAGGAACGCCCTTCACTGAGGTTTTACCAGTCCGTAAGCTCATCGGCGTGTGACAGACGCGTCCCATCTGTGCGCGCTACTAATGGGACCGTGGTTAGTGACCCTCACGGCATTGTCCGCGTATACAAGGATTATTATTTGAGTTTCTTTACGCGTGGCAGTGTCGACTTGTCGGCACAGGCCGATTTATTGAGGGGAATCTCAAAAACCGTTCCCCACGATGTCAATGATATTTTGGGGGGCGGAATAACCACTGTTGAGCTTTGGAAGGCGCTTTCGAAGATGAAGAATGGCAAGTCCCCGGGTTCGGACGGGCTTCCGAGGGAGTTCTACCGAACCTTCTGGGCAATAATAGGACCCGACCTCAGAGCCGTCTTCGAGGACGCCTTCCAAAACGGACTGTTAAACCAAAGTCAACGTCTGGGCATGATTACTTTGCTGCCCAAGTCTGGTGACCCCTTGGACCCTCATAACAAGCGTCCAATCACCTTGTTAAATGTAGACTACAAGTTGTTGGCTAAGGCTTTGTGCAACCGCCTTGCACTGGCTATGCCGCATCTTGTGGGTGATCTCCAGACTTGTGCAGTGAAGGGTCATTGCATCCAGCAGAACTTGTGGTTGATGCGCGACTTGACCGACTTTGTTATTGAACGAGATCTGCCATGTGCATTGGTGTCTCTGGACCAGCAGAAGGCATTTGACATGGTGGATCGGGGGTTTTTAATGAATGTATTGGAGACGTTTCACTTGCACCCGGTTTTTCGTAAATGGATTTCTGTTTTGTATCAGTACAGTTTCAGTTCTGTTATCGTAAATGGGTTTTGTTCGGAGGTTTTTAACGTGGAGAGGGGGGTGCGCCAGGGGTGCCCTCTGTCTCCATTACTTTATGTTTTGTTTAGCGAGTCCCTGTCTCGTCTTTTGGAAAGGGACTCAAGACTTGTTCCATTCGTTGTGCCAGGGGTGCCAAAGTTAAGTGCGTTCAATATGCAGATGACGTCACGTGTGTTATTTCGAGTCTGGGCTCCTTTCGTGCCCTCTCGCAGGATTTATCTATCTTTGAGAGAGCTACCGGGGCGAAGTTGAATCCGGAAAAGACAAAGGGCCTTCGCCTTGGTAGCTGGAGATACAGAGACTTACCATTCGGTGCATCGTGGTCGGATCAAAATATCAAAATTAATGGTATATGGTTCGGCTGTGATGCACCTTGTGATGTAACCTGGAACGAGAGGGCTGAGGTTCTTGAGAGCAGGCTCGAAACCTTTGGCACCCGCTGGCTTTCGATCCTAGGGAAAGTCACCGTAATTAATCGTTTTGTTTCGCCCATCTTGTGGTACCCGGGCGCGGTGTAGCCAATTCCGCGTCGCGTCCTGGTGCGGTTGGAGAGAGCGATATTTTCATTTATTTGGTCGGGTGGTACAGAGCTTGTCAAAAGGGCGGTAATGTACCAAAAACTGGAGAAGGGTGGGTTAGGGGTGGTTCATCTGGGAAGTAAATTAACCTTTTTGTTATTTAAGCAGTTGTTTGTAGCGGTAACTGACCCAGGGTTGCCTTGTTCATATTTTTTACGTTTTTGGGGCGGTTTGCAACTGCATCGATGGGTCCTCGCGCTGTTTAGCAACAGAGAACCGCATAGTAGTACTCCAAACAGGGTGGTGCGTGTCATTTGCTCCGCTCTGATTGAGTTGCCCCCTGTTGACCTGTCACAGCCGGCCCTCGTTCACAGTTCGTTGCAGGATAGGGCCTTGAATGCAATTTTTGTCCAGGGACGTCATTCTGCCGAAGTATGGCGTTCGGTGCATTCAAGGCTGAATGGTGGCAGGCTCCGTGATCTTGCATGGAGAATTGCACACGGTGCCTTGGTGACGAACCTAAAAAGACACCATTGGCGATTGGGTGATGGACTGTGCCCGAGGACCGGCTGTGACAGCTTAGAGAGTACCGCTCATGTTTTTTGGCATTGTTGCTTTTGTAGTAAACTTATGGGAGTGGTTCCAGACCTGGACCGACCGTGTTACGGGAGACCGTTCATGGTCGGTAGGACAGGGCTTTATTTTATATGGGGTGGACCCTCCAGTTTGTTCGGTTGCTGTTTTGCATCGCATTATATTTGTTTGCTCTATTGTAAAAAAACATGTTTGGCGGAATAGATGTGATGTGGTTTTTAGGGGGAAATTTGCCAGTTGGCAGGCAGTCCTGGAGGCGGTGAAGTCTGATATTCGCCTTCAGATTGAAGGCGATTTTCGCCGTTTATCTGGGCCTGCCTTTTTTGGACGCTGGTGTGCTGGGGAGGGGTTTTTCGTTTCGCTCCGTACTGGTCGTCCTTTTGTGGTTTTTTGAATGTTTGAGTGGGGGGTTGGGCGTTTTGTCTCTGCAGGTCGGCGGGCGTATGTTTTATTGGCTCGCTTGACCTGAGTTTCGTTTTTCAGAATGGGATGTTTCGGTAGTGCCGTTTGGCCGTGACGTTTTATATCCCGCACGGCAGGTCACGTAAAAAGCACTCCTTCTCATTTTCTCCGGGGGGTCACATAAAATAGCCTCAGCATGTGATTATTTTAGTTTCACATCTTCTGGTACATTGCCTTTCATGATGACATGAAAGTTTCCTTGCCTTACACCACGTCTGTTAATATTACTTTCCAAGTTTTGGATACACTCCTTGATGTATGCTCCAGCATCTAGACTTCTCTGTTGGCAGGCAACATTTGCTGCTGAGAATACTCTCACAATTTCCAAGTTCAGTAACTCTTGCAATCCCATGTAACAAACAAAACACTGTTCTGTGTATTGGAATAGACTTGAGGATATAATTAGGGAGTTTCAGTACTAACTGTAAATGTTCCAGTCTGTTTTTGAAGTTGGTGATAATTCCCCCTGATCTGACAATATGTGTTCCAG
Organism: Apostichopus japonicus; assembly: GCF_037975245.1. Classification (NCBI taxonomy): domain Eukaryota; kingdom Metazoa; phylum Echinodermata; class Holothuroidea; order Aspidochirotida; family Stichopodidae; genus Apostichopus; species Apostichopus japonicus. Next base: position 24,648,471 of record NC_092577.1, read on the forward strand.
AAACATCTGATCTCCCGAGAGGTAGAACTCATTCTGAGCCTTCTGTGCTGCAGAAATTTCTTTGTCAAGGTATCCCTCTGGAAAACCAAGATTTTCTTCCAAATTATCTCTTGAGTCATCTTCGTAAAATATTGATATTGGTACAATTTCTGTCGGACTCTGGAAAGAACATCCATACAGCACCGCTTCATTATTAACTACACTAATTGCCATAAATGTACTCTTGCGTCCCCCCCCCCCCCATCTCTCTGCCATCACCATAAAGACGCCACTTCACTGGACTCTGAAGCCAGAAGTAACGAAATGAAGGTACTTCCATTCACCTATCAAGGTTAATCTTCCAGCCTGTAGAGGTTCTCTGTGGAAGAAGAATACTCTCAAATTCTTTCCGATATAGCTTTTTCGGTTTCTTTTCTTCATACGTAGATGGAATAAGTCCATGAAGTTTCTTTCTTAGCTGATCAAATTGTCTAGTGCCACCATACTTATCGTGAAGGTGTATAACATCTGTAGCTGACAAACGCATACTGTTCATTCCAGCTTCCTTCACAATTTTGTCGAGCATAATTCTCTCTTTGTTTTTGGATTGCTGGAAACCCTTAATAAAGGTCTTCAAGTGGACTTTGTTGAAGTATCCATCAAAATTTGTCGTTTTGTTATGAATGTTATCACTGCTTGATGTGAAAAGTGTTGCAAATGTCCTAATGAGGCTTTCTGGGTTGCCCTCAAACTCTTTATGGCATAACTTTTTCATAGCCTTCCGCAAGACTGCCTTCTTCCTGTAACGGACTTTTTTGCCTATCATACTTTGAGAATGCTTCTTGGGTCTTTCTGATTTGCTACTGAGGTCAGGTGATTGGTCGTTTTCAAATGATAATATGCTCTTTCTATCTTCAGATGGTAACTTCCTCTTGGTAACATTGATGGCAAGCACTTTGTGTGGAAGCTGAAGCAAATCTTTCTTCAACAGATGGTTATGGCTCAGTCTGTTTCCTATGTTGCTTTCCAGTATATGTAACAAACTGCCCTCTTAAACCTTTGAAAAGGAATGCTTGCTCTTTTGCAATTTCTTTCTTTTGCAGCAAATTATCAATAAATGTATACCCTCGCCCTCCTTATGTGGTTACTCGTTCCAGTTAATTGAAAGAGGTCTTTACATGCAAGAAACATTACCTCACCTTGTTTCCATCCAGATTCACATGGCCAGTGTGAAGATCCATCCTTACTGTGTCTTGCTCAGTGGCAGGAGTCTTGGGGGTTGAAGTGTGATGGGGCCGGAATTGTTGGATTTTAGGAACTTCGTTAACTTTTTCTGTAGAGAATCTGCTGCCCTTGAATTCTATTTCTCCTTGATGTCATCATGTATTTTGGTGTAGTTAGTGAACCTCAATGGACTTATAGCACTGTTTACATTCTTCTGTGTTTCCACTATGGAGGACTCTGTCTTTGGGTTGCTTTTCGTTGGAGTGGATCGCCTGCTTGGAATCTTTTTCACTGGAGTAGATTTACTGCCTGAGTACATTTTCTTCGTCCCTTTACTGCCTCTCATTTTGCTCTTGGGGGAAGAATGTGGTGAGCTCACTTCTACTGATGGGGACCAAGTGGTTTGGACATATTTTTTCAGTCTAGTGAAAACTACCAAGTGGATACCATCATGTTCCTCAGAAGTCACATGGTAAGGAGATGTCATGGCATGATTTTGATGAGCAGCAGCACTGAAAGTGTTGTACCACTCGCTCTCTTGGCACAGTCCATGCAGCCTTACAAACTGCTGCCCATATTTAACGATGCAGAGGAAATGATGGGGCTGAACTAGAACTGAAGTAATTAACTCATAGCTGTCTCCAAACATACTGCACTTTTCTCGAATGGTAACTGGCTGATGGAACCTGTTTTTCCAATCTGTGACACTTAGTTCAGCAATGAGGAAATCTCTTGGAACCATTCTTTGTTTTCCAGCACTACAAGACCTGCATTTTTTTTACCTTTGTCTCTCTATATGGCTTACTTCATGTTCCAGAGACAGTTGAAAGATGCCATTGCTTTCTCAACTGACTTTGTAGTAAGTGTTACAATGGGCATACTTGGGTGAAGTAAACACAAACTCTTAAAACCTACTTTAGTACTTTGTTCACTTGTCATAGCAAGAAAAGCTACTAAGGATTCAGCTCAGCTGGTTTTTTGGTTATGACAAGAATGAAAAATTTGCAATCATAATTTGAGAAAGTAAAAAGTGCATACAGTAAAAAGATGCTTTGTCAGCTCACAATGCTGCAAGATGTTATGAACAGTAGCATTTAACACAGATTGCAATGACTAGTTGACTTCTACTTGCAAAAGGATCAAAACTGGAACATCCCATGAATAAACATTCTTGCATGTTCTCTCACATAGCACAAATTATATACTGTATGAACAATTACAGTACATCCAAAATTAATTAAAAAACAATTACAGTACATCAAAAAGTAATACTGTAATACCAGTTAATGTAAACTACCCCAGAGGGTAACTTTTCCTGAATATTTTGGGTAAGAATTTTTTTTTTTTAGCAATGGCACTACGGTATAATGAAACAGGTCATTCGACTATGGCAGTACAAACCTCCACCAAACTTAATAAGGGTTCTTGTACTCAATATCACACAGCCACCTACTAAAAAGATATCAATACTTCCTACCCAGAGGTAATGTGTTTACAAGCTTTACCGAGGGTAAGCCCAGGTGAACTTAGACCTCCACCAAAAACAATAAGGACCATCTGTTGAAAGTTACCCAACCCCTAAAAAAAAAGTCACTCTACCCCAGAGAAAGGATCATCTGCCGGTATGGTCAGTCTCACTTCAGAAATATATCTTGCCAGTAACTCTCTTGGACCAAGTTTGGACCAAGTGGAGCTCCTGGATGAATAAACAGTTCCATGGATGATACCATCTCGTAGCCAAACAATCACCTGAGTAACAAACTTAGTTATGTGCATTGGTGTACAGGACCGCATCCAAGTAGAGGCATCCAAAGTTCCCAAGGTGTTCTCTGTGTATGAAAATACACGCCTTTTCTTTGAAAAGAAGTCCAGCCCGAAGAGCTCCAGGTCAATGTCCATTGAACACAGGCCCAAGGAAAAAGTCATTCGATGCGTTTTGCAATTAAGTGCAGCCTTGACTTCTTTTTGGATTGCTCTGCAAACATCGTTCTTTCTCACTAACTTCCTAAAGGCAAAGTCCTCTTTTAAAAGCGAGATACATTTTGCCATCTGATCATGCGCGATCTCATCCATCAATTTTCTATCCGGCCTTGAAAGGGTCAAGGTTGTGGGATGTAACCTTGTAACAGGGAGGAGCAAAGTTACATCAGTATCAATGCAGTTTGATTCCTGGTCCATTAAGAAACACACCGCTTTAAACTGGCTATCACACAACTTCAGTTCCCTGACGATGGCATTCAACCCTTGGGGCTTAATGTTGTAGGCTGCACCGCAAGAAACCAAACCACTGGCTGTGGAAATTTCATAGAAACCTGAGAGAGAAATGATAAAATGAGATCATGAGTATGCATGAAACAGTTTAACATTAATTAAAAAGTGTTACACTCTAGTCTTTGTTTCTCCAATGTACCAGAACCAAAATCACCCAGAGCAGACACACCACTTTCTGTCTACCCGGCTGCCACTTGGTACAAAGAATCCAGTCCACCTTTAACTGATATAAATTACTATGTGGAAGCAAAGGCAACAGGGCACAATGGGTACCCATGGGATACTCGGACTGTGAGCTTGCTTACTAACTTTTCTGATCATTTTCAAACATGGTCAGGACTGCCTACTCATCAATACAAATGAACATGATCATAGGATAGATGATAGGTTAAAGTCTGTTATTAATATTGCTGTGTAACAAAATCTGTCATATACGATATGTAGGGAATTGGACATGTTATTTTTTAAGAATAACACTTTTTACATTAAGCACCACCCACTCATTACTATGCACCATACTGTCCACAAAAGCATGAAGGGCACAACTTAAGACATTTTGGCCAACAAACTGACTAAATGTGGTAGCTAACAGCCCTATCGTAAGTTTGCATGTTTACAAGCTAAAGTGTCGCATCCACACACATGTAAACCAACTTGAATGGTACAGCTACAGCTATACAAAGCTGCCTTTGGTATCATTTACCGAAATGGATCAAGTGATCTTAATAACTAACATTGCTCTTAATTGGCTTGATAATCTTAACCACCCTATTGTTGAGCTTGTATTGTTGCACATTGTTAGTGGGAAAGAACGGAGCCCTGTGACTCAGGGTTTCATACAGGCTATAATTTATACATTCCTTCATACCTTCTTTACTTTCATGGACCTCAGGTTGACCATGTACATCAGATGATCCTTGAGGTTGCCCTGTGGTGTGAAGCAAAATGAAAAAAATTGTAAACCATAACAATGAAGATTTACCATATGCAGGTATACCAACCATGGTGCAAAATACCCACATCTCCCTTCTCCAACAACTTGAGTGCTCAGCACTTACATTCGCGGCTCTAGTGAAAGAATGACAATTTGTATCTGACTTGAACTAAGGTTGCACTAAGGTTTGAAAGATAAGGTGTGGGGCTGTGGGTGACTGCTTACGTCCTTTCATTAGTTCATGAGAAAGACAAGGTATTCCTATTAATTTTGCCAGGGACCTGCTTTGGCAGAGTATTATAACAAAGAAAACCAACCGTGTCCACAATACAAAGACATTGCTTGTTTATGCAGCCAGTGCTGTGCATGCTTGAATGAACTTGACTCAGAGAGCACCAAAAATTTACTTTGTCTTGACCATTTGGAAGAACCCAGTGATGCCAACTGTCAGCTGAGCAAAATGACTCATGTATCAATGATATTTTAAACCGTTGTGTGTAACATTTCAATGTTAAACACTCCTGTAGAAATGATATTTTGTGCATGATTAGAATGTAAATGACTAGACTATCACTGTTTGCGCTCATTACAAAATTGGCTAAAAAGTGCGAACAACACACTAAATCTGTAACTTCTACTTTTTAGGATAGAAATTGAAATAATTTGAACATATGCACCATTTTGTATATAGTCTATTTTGGGCATTACAGTCCATGCTGAGGGTGGTCAAGACATGTTTTTAGAGGTGACTATTTATAATTTATGAACAATTCATACAAATCCTGACTGAATTTATTGGTCGGTCTTCCTTTGGCCGGTCGGTTGGTCGGTCGGTCTTCCTTTTTACCTATTGTTATGCAGAAATTTGCAGCTACACAGTGGGGCTCTACTCTGATCTGACTGGTAGCAATGAACTGTGGTTTTATGACATAGGAGCAGACGGTTTAAAAAGCAGTCGTATTTAAGTTAAGTTGTTTTGTGTCTAAGGGGTTGAGAAGGTATTATAAAAAAAAAACAATCTGGTAAACTATTTGTTTTTCTACATAGTTTGCTCCACACCTCTACCACCTCCCTTGACTTACATAAGATACTTAGCCATTTCTCACACAAACAGTAACATATATAAATGATGTTAACACAGGGTACTGTGGAGCCGAATGTGTGGCTTGCAACCCCATTGTTGAGTGGCAAGTTTAAAAAGCACTGACAGCTGCCTATACATGTAGTAAAACATCCAAAAATAGACTGGCATCTCACCTTGTGTAACTGATTGTTGGTTGACTACATCTCTGACGCTGTTTTCTTGGCTTCGCTACTTGTTGTTCCTCATCAGATTGTGAACCTTATAACAATAGAAACACATGAACTGACTCAGACATTGTTCTGTACACGTAACAATTGGAATGGCAGATGGCCCTGATAGGAATATAGAAATGGGTGGAATATGAAGCACAAACAGATCTCAAACCCATGTCTGAACAGACTGACCCTACCCTTCACAGCAGATTTGAATACATTTGAATATTAAATTGAGATCGTAAATTTTCTTCAAAATAAGCTACGCCGGCAGTATCCTAGAAACCCACAAATTGTTAACATTGTTTTGGCCCAATTTCATCCTTTGAGACATGACAAGACAACATATCAATTTCAGGCAATTCTGAGAGGGTCGATGTGGAATTGATCCAAAAATATTTTTATATATATTATACAACTCCGGATTAGGAATAAGCTCCTAGTCTACAAAATATGGTGACTGCTTAAATTCCTTTCCAATCAGTCTCAGTTTTACCAGGAATTCTTTATGCAATAAAAGTTGATATGTTCCTAGTTTCTTCCAATCTGAATATCCTCAAACCTATTTTAAACCAAGTACAAATTAGACCTTGAATATAAGGACTGGACAGCTGGTGCAATTGCTCTCCTTGGTTTAACAAAAATAGTCTAAAAGGGGAAATAAATCACACTCCTTAAAACCATGTCAAATTGTTTCAATTCATCCTCCAAAACAAAATTGCTCACCTCAAACAATATATATGTGTAAAATTTGCAACCTTGTGACATTCATTAATGGATACAGCACAGGTCTAAGTATGTAATATATGGTAATACTTTCTGGAGTATCAAACTTGGTCTCATACAGGATTACTGTATGTTAATGTTAAAGGGTGCAAATAGTCTCCTAGTCACCCTAAGTAGGGCAAAATTGAAAAAGTGCATTTGACAAGGAGGGCTAAATTATTTTCACAAGTGAGCATTTAGTGGCTCTCCTTGGTTTTCTAAAATGAGGTCTGACAAATATGACAATAAAATAACAAGTGAAAGGCTGAAGCCTACCTTCCTCATATTCAAGCACTTCAACGTTCACCTCCACAATGCTCCCTTGTGAGAAGATCTTCACAGTTCGCTCGAACCGATCCACTTGTAAAATTTCTGCCACCTCTGGACTATTTGGGCCAGCTACTGACACAGCGCCAACTGAGTTCTGCTCACTTTTCTCTGGTTTCTTCTTTGTTTTCGCTGACCTATTAAAGGTGTAAAACAAGAGGGAACATAAAGGTACACAAACTTCATAGCCAACAGATTCTTTACATAATGCAAAGATAAAACTTTGCCTACTCTACAGTACCTTGTTTTGAGAGGGACTGAAAAGCGGGTGACTTGAAGCATGAATTACTGGTTGCCCTTTCGAAACGGTGGGTTAATGTTTTGTGAAACGAAGGGAAAAAGTCATGGAGACAACCATGAAAACAGAAAACCATGTTCACATGTTCCAAAAGACATGGACCCTCCAGACCAATATGTATGATATTTTGTCATTTTCTTGACCCAACTTTATAGTGGAACATGTTGCTGACTCAGTGTGGGAAACCTTAAGCGACCTCAGGCTTTAAGTTTCCCCTGAATCGGCAGACTACTGTAAGGTATTCCTCAATCATGCTCTCGGCGACTGGCTTGTCACACCATGCACACAATAAAAATAATATAGGCCTAGCCTATGCAGAAAGGCCCATGGTGCAATTGCAATGAAGCCTTTGACTGCTGATGTAACAGTAGGCATAGGTAGTTGGAGTAGGTCTAATGTTGTTGGCACATCACAAACTCGGTGTTTGGGTGGGCAGGTGAATACCAATAATTTGTACAAGTGCTGGCGTTTACATTTGGTGTATGACAAACACTTTCCAGTTCATGGATTTTGCGAAGCCCGACGTAGGCTAGGCCTGTAACTGTAACAGTTATGCCTACTAACTCAGGTGAGACATTACCTTTTCCACCATCAATTGCTCCTGAATTCACAGTATTTGATTTTACAATTAAATATGTTATGTTGACTGGAGACTGAAAAGTTTGGCTCAAATTCCTTTGTAGTATTTAAGTCATTAGTTCGTTTCCGGAACATACAGCCTAGCCATAGATCTTGGGATAGATGGTTAATCAAGCCTGAGTTGCCTTGGGGCCAAGTTGGTTTAGGTCTGAGCCCATACGTGTTCATTGCCTACACTATGTTACGATAGGCTACACAAAATTAATATCCGCAGTCCGTACTAACTGGAGGTTTGAAAAACTGACAGTAATACCGAGCGGTATTCAACGGCAAGGTAGCCCTAGACAAAGTTGTTGTGTGAGTCTAAGTGCTATGAATAATCAGATGCGGCACAAGAGAATTGAACGCCATTGCCCTAAGTAATGTAATATGTTCACATAATCTGGTAAGAATATATTATGATAGGCTCAGCGCCTGGACGTAGGCTACGGTTTCAACCCTAAAACTGTAAAAGTGTGTGACTAGTAGCGTTGTGCGGTAGTGCAAATTTCAAACAAGTAGTGTTGCAACATGAATCCCATTACCGTAACCAACCTGGATTTTCCTCAACTTTCATCTACGGTTCAAAGCACTTAGTAACGAGACTGTAAATTCCATACATTCAATATGCATAGCCTATGTACATACTCTTACACGCACGGATATGAAGGGGAAAAAATAACACTCTAAGGGCCTTTGTTTTTTAACGTACAATTTCAAAAAGAAAAACACAAACCTGGAAAAAAGCAACCCACACCATCCACCATTCATACTCGACGTACGATATTAGATCAGGGAGTTGCTATAACAACTCCCTGACTAGATTAACACGTTCGTACGTGGATTAAACTTGTAACTAATACGTACACAAACAACAAACAGAAATTGGGGCTTCCCCACTGTTCCATGATATTGGAATAGGGCAAACCTTCAAGATCAAAAGTTCACAAAGAAAAGTTTTCAACTATCAACAAGTCACCACGTGTTTGGAACTTTCAGACAAGAACAACGTAACATAGGGGCTACGTAAATACGGGATTATAGACTACATACATGACAAAGTTATTAAAAATAAAAAAAGGACCCAAAGATAACTATAAATGACATCGTGGAATCCCCCGCATTAATAAACGAATCCATTCCATTACAGCATCAAATCCCAAGTACCGTACTGCACTTTGTGTATCAGTACCGTACCCTAGGCTATTATAATATACAGTCCCGGGTGAAAAAAAGGATTTAAACTGGATATACTCCCTGCGGTTTTGGCTAAAAAATTATGAAGTCGTTAAAATTAATATACCAAAATGGGGTCAAATACATAAGGGTAAGATTTTGTACATGGGAACCTTCACAATCATCAATTGAAGGAAGAATTAATAACGAAAATGTCAGAATAACTTTTTGAGTCCCGCAACGTGCTGAGCCCAAATTAGAACGTGAAAAGTTGATTCGTTAATATATAGATCTAGGCCAGTACGTTAAGTGATAAGATATTATTAAAACTAAGAACACAGGAACTAGAAATAAACGTGTTTTCTTTTCTGTATTTCAAATAGTAACACGTAGGCCTAGATATTTTTATTATGTCCGGGAATACTACCGAATCGAATGTAACAACCGGTTGCTTTCCCACTACCGGTAGAATATACACATTGCACTGTGATCGGGACAGTCGATACCAGTACAATTAAAAACAATAAAAATGTAAATCTGAAATAAGCTTACCGAGAGAATAAGTCTTGTAGTCAATCGGTTTCCGTATTTCCTCTTTTCCCGGTTGAACGTTAAACTCTTCACCCCATCCGATAAATTTGACGGTGAGGTGATCGTTCTCGACCTTCCAAGTTCGTCTACGGCTTGTACCTTTTCTCCGGTCTGGAACATTTTGATGGATGATTTTTTAATTTCTTCTACGGACACATCTTTTATGATTCCATAAATATCTGTTTGGAAAAACAAATCGTTTAATCGCTTTTGATAGCTAAATAAAGAATATATACGTTATCATATAGTATTGCACCATACAAATTTAGAATGAAATTGTAATTTATGAGATGTTAAAGTTATTTTGGTAAGACAAAGAAAGAAACTTCGCGGAATAATATCTCTAGAAAAAGTTTACCTATACCGTAGTAAGTTACGTAATGGGGAATATGTGCCACTCGAGCATGGTTAATTCCATTAGGGAAACAGTCCCCTTACACCGAAGGTGCAAAATTTTCCACTTGGCTATACCCCACATGGTTGAGCAGGTTTTGTAGGATGAGCAAGATAAGAATGACCACAAGATCAGATCGCTTATGCGAACTAATTTAATTAAACCAGTTTCACAGGACATAAGGGATTATATGCACTTCAATGAGCAATCAAGACAGTATTGAGTGTATAGTTGAAATGATATTGACTTCTTAACATGTACTGTGTTGAGTGGAAGACTTGCATTTAAAACTCATCTCTGTACATGTCAAGACCTCAACTATCTTGTAACTATGTTTCTATGTAATATATATCTTTAGTTTGTTTTGTTACTCCTCTGTGGCCCAGCCACCTTCGGTATCATGGCATCGCGCCGTGATTCCAAAATTGTTAAGTTAACCTTCACCGGTTCCACCGGTGCAAGTTTTTAGTATTTTAAAGTGTAAGGGTGTTGTTGTGCCTGGAGAGGTTGGTGCGTTGCAAGCTCTCCAGGGTCGTAATACTTATGATGTACGTTTTACAAGTGACGTGACCCGGCAGAAGGGTGTCACGTTGCTGAGTGGGGTTGAAGGTTTGACAGTTACTCCATACGAGCGTTCCGTATGGGTAACTGTCATCCACGTAGGACTAGAGGTGCGTCAGGAACTTGTCGCAACTGTTTTAGGTCGGTTTGGGGCTGTCAAGGCCATCAAAATGTGCTCCTACGCACAGGCCCCTGGGGTGTTGAACGGGCACCGACAGGTTCGGATCGACCTCAAGCAGGACATTCCCTCCTTCCTTTTTATTGCCGGGCATAAAGCTCACGTGCGTTACCCCGGTCAGCCCCGTACCTGCTTCAGGTGTGGGGAGACCGGGCACGAAGCCAAGGGCTGCCCAAACAAAAAGTGTGGGCGCTGCCTTCGTCTTGGGCATGATACCTCTGCTTGCCCAAGCGAAGTTGTGTGCTCACTCTGTGGGAAGGAGGGGCATGTTTATCGCGCTTGTCCCTCTTATGTCTTTATGACAAAGAGTGGGGGTCAATCAAAGGCGCCAAGTTCTGGCGCACCTACTGCCTCGGAGGAAGCTCCACGCGTAGTTGCAGACCCCAACCCCGTGCCCGCACCGAGAAAGTCTCCACCAGCTTCCCCTATCAACTCGTCCAGTTCCGTCCCCAGTCCGCCGCCGGTATCGCCAGATCCGGAGACTCTGTCCGACGGCGACTCCGGGGACTCGGTGGTCATCGGGTCTCCGGAGGCTCTGTCTGACAGCGACTCCGGGGGCTCGGTGATCGTCGAGCCAAAACGTGCCACTGGGACGAGCTGGTACGACGAGATGGGGGAACCCTCTCTAAAAAGGTCGGCCTCAAGCGACGACTCAGACGTCGTCTAGAGATCGCTTGAAGCTTACAGAATCGTCGTCGGCGTAGTTTTGCGTCATTGCCCTCTCATGGCCCATACTTTTTCAGTTGCCACTTTCAACGTCAATGGCATGAGGGATCATCGCAAGCGCAGTCGCATTTTCCAATATTGTATTTCAATGGAAGTCGACTGCGTTTGCCTGCAGGAAACACATATTTTGGAAGAAGATGTCCCTCTATGGGCTTATGAGTGGGGTGGTGGGCTGCATGCTTCGTTTGGTTCGTCTTCATCCTGTGGCACTGTCATCCCTCTGTCACCTCGTCAGGCGGGTTTTGCCACTAGGGTGGAGACGGATCACGAGGGCCGATTGGTTTGCATTCTATTCAAGTATCCACAGGGTAACATCTCCCTTTGCAATGTGTATGCTCCCAATCGGCCTTCTGCTAGACGAGAATTTTTTAACACGCTACCTTCCTTTGTTCCTGGTAGTGCACCATGTGTCATGGTCGGAGACTTTAACTGTGTCCCAGACTCGGGTCTTGACAGACTCGGGCTTCTGTGTCTGCTAGTCCTGACGCTGGGATCACAGAATTGGACAGATTCACTTCGGCACACCATTTAGCCGATGTCTGGAGGCATATGCACCCGTGTAGTACGGTGTATACGTGGATGAGGCCTAACGGAGAAGATGCCTCCAGGATAGATCGAGTGTATGCGCCCGTAAGTTTTAAATTTTCGGGTTGCGAGACGCTCAGCTGTCCGCTCTCTGACCATGACACTGTAGTGCTTTTTACGTGACCCGTCATACGGGATACAAAACGTCACGGCCAAACGGCACTACCAAACCATCCCATTCTTACAAACGAACCTCAGGTCAAAGCGAGCCAAAAAAAGTACATACGCTCACCGACCTGCAGAGACAAAACGCCCAACCCCCCCCCACTGAAATATTAAAAAACTAGAAAAGGACGACCAGCACGCAGCGAAACAAAACACCCTTCCCCAGCACACCACCGTCCAAAAAAGGCAGCCCTAGATAAACGGCGAAAATCGCCTTCGACCTGAAGGCGAATGTCAGACTTCACCGCTTCCAGGACTGCCTGCCAACTGGCAAATTTCCCCCTAAAAACAACATCACATCTATTCCTCCAAATAAGTTTTTTTACAACAGAACAAACATAAATAATACGCTGCAACACAGCAACGGAACAAACTGGAGGATCTAATCCATACAAAACAAAACCCTGTCCTACCGACCAGGAACGGTCTCCCGTTAAACGGTCGGTCCAGGACTGAAACCACTCCCACAAGTTCAAAACAAAGGGGCAATGCCAAAAAACATGGGCAGTACTCTCTAAGCTGTCACAGCCGGTCCTCGGGCACAGTCCATCACCCAATCGCCAGTGATACCTTTTCAGATTGGTCACCAAGGCACCGTGTGCAATTCTCCATGCAAGGTCACGGAGCCTGCAACCATTCAGCCTTGAATGCACCGAACGCCATACTTCGACAGGATGACGTCCCTGTACAAAAATTGCATTCAAGGCCCTATCCCGCAACGAACTGTGAACGAGGGCCGGCTGTGACATGTCAACAGGGGGCAACTCAATCAGAGCGGAGCAAATGACACGCACCACCCTGTTTGGAGTACTACTATGCGGTTCTCTGTTGCTAAACAGCGCCGGGACCCATCGACGCAGGTGCAAACCGCCCCAAAAACGTACAAAATATGAACAAGGCAACCCTGGGTCAGTTACCGCTACAAACAACTGCTTAAATAACAAACAAGTTAACTTACTTCCCAGATGAACCACCCCTAACCCACCCTTCTCCAGTTTTTGGTACATTACCGCCCTTTTGACAAGCTCTGTACCACCCGACCAAATAAATGAAAATATCGCTCTCCAACCGCACCAGGACGCGACGCGGAATTGGATACACCGCGCCCGGGTACCACAAGATGGGCGAAACAAAACGATTAACTACGGTGACTTTCCCTAGGATCGAAAGCCAGCGGGTGCCAAAGGTTTCGAGCCTGCTCTCAAATACCTCAGCCCTCTCGCTCCAGGTGACATCACCAGGTGCATCGTAGCCGAACCATATACCATTAATTTTGATATTCTGATCCGACCACGACGCACCGAATGGTAAGTCTCTGTATCTCCAGCTACCAAGACGAAGGCCCTTTGTCTTTTCTGGATTCAACTTCGCCCCGGTAGCTCTCTCAAAAATAGATAAATCCTGCGAGAGTGCGCGAAAGGAGCCCAGACTCGAAACAACACATGTCACGTCATCTGCATATTGAGCGCATTTCACTTTGGCACCCCCTGGCACAACGAATGGAACAAGTCTGGACTCCCTTTCCAAAAGACGAGAGAGGGACTCGCTAAACAAAACCTAAAGTAATGGAGACAGAGGGCACCCCTGGCGCACCCCCCTCTCCACGTTAAAAACCTCCGAACAAAACCCATTTACGATAACAGAACTGAAACTTTCTTGATACAAAACAGAAATCCATTTACGAAAATTTGGGTGCAACTGAAACGTCTCTAATACATTCATTAAAAAAACCGCGATCCACCATGTCAAAGGCCTTCTGCTGGTCCAGAGACACCAATGCACATGGCAGATCACGCTCAATAACAAAGTCGGTCAAGTCGCGCATCAACCACAAGTTCTGCTGGATGCAATGACCCTTCACTGCACAAGTCTGGAGATCACCCACAAGATGCGGCATAGCCAGTGCAAGGCGGTTGCACAAAGCCTTAGCCAGCAACTTGTAGTCCACATTTAACAAGGTGATCGGACGCTTGTTACGGGGATCCAAGGGGTCACCAGACTTGGGCAGCAAAGTAATCATGCCCAGACGTTGACTTTGGTTTAACAGTCCGTTTTGGAAGGCGTCCTCGAAGACGGCTCTGATGTCGGGTCCTATTATTGCCCAGAAGGTTCGGTAGAACTCCCTCGGAAGCCCGTCCGAACCCGGGGACTTGCCATTCTTCATCTTCGAAAGCGCCTTCCAAAGCTCAACAGTGGTTATTTCGCCCCCCAAAATATCATTGACATCGTGGGGAACGGTTTTTGAGATTCCCCTCAATAAATCGGCCTGTACCGACAAGTCGACATTGCCACGCGTAAACAAACTCGAATAGTACTCTTTATATACGCGGACAATGCCTTGAGGGTCACTAACCACGGTCCCATCAGTAGCGCGTACAGACGGGACGCGTCTGTCACCTGCCGATGAGCTAACGGACTGGTAAAACCTCAGTGAAGGGCGCTCCTCGGCTTCCACCGCTTCGACACGGGCCCTGACGCGGGCACTGTGGTACTTTTCATCGAGATAAGTCTGCAAAGCGATGACTGCCGAAGGGTCGCCAAACTTCACCTCCGCGCACAGCTTCGAGAATTTGTCTCTTCGACGCCGTGCGCGGGTCACGCAATACTGAACTGCGTAGCGTTTGATGCGCAACTTGACCTCATCCCACCATTGGGATGTAGAAGCAAAGGCCGGCTTCAATGTTTGCCATCCTTTGTACCTGGTCTCGAAACCTTGGCGGAACTCACGGCATTGTCCGCGTATACAAGGATTATTATTTGAGTCTGTTTACGCGTGGCAGTGTCGACTTGTCGGCACAGGCCGATTTATTGAGGGGAATCTCAAAAACCGTTCCCCACGATGTCAATGATATTTTGGGGGGCGGAATAACTACTGTTGAGCTTTGGAAGGCGCTTTCGAAGATGAAGAATGGCAAGTCCCCGGGTTCGGAAGGGCTTCCGAGGGAGTTCTACCGAACCTTCTGGGCAATAATAGGACCCGACCTCAGAGCCGTCTTCGAGGACGCCTTCCAAAACGGACTGTTAAACCAAAGTCAACGTCTGGGCATGATTACTTTGCTGCCCAAGTCTGGTGACCCCTTGGACCCTCATAACAAGCGTCCAATCACCTTCTTAAATGTAGACTACAAGTTGTTGGCTAAGGCTTTGTGCAACCGCCTTGCACTGGCTATGCCGCATCTTGTGGGTGATCTCCAGACTTGTGCAGTGAAGGGTCATTGCATCCAGCAGAACTTGTAGTTGATGCGCGACTTGACCGACTTTGTTATTGAACGAGATCTGCCATGTGCATTGGTGTCTCTGGACCAGCAGAAGGCCTTTGACATGGTGGATCGGGGGTTTTTAATGAATGTATTGGAGACGTTTCACTTGCACCCGGTTTTCGTAAATGGATTTCTGTTTTGTATCAAGAAAGTTTCAGTTCTGTTATCGTAAATGGGTTTTGTTCGGAGGTTTTTAACGTGGAGAGGGGGGTGCGCCAGGGGTGCCCTCTGTCTCCATTACTTTATGTTTTGTTTAGCGAGTCCCTGTCTCGTCTTTTGGAAAGGGACTCAAGACTTGTTCCATTCGTTGTGCCAGGGGGTGCCAAAGTGAAGTGCGTTCAATATGCAGATGACGTCACGTGTGTTATTTCGAGTCTGGGCTCCTTTCGTGCCCTCTCGCAGGATTTATCTATCTTTGAGAGAGCTACCGGGGCGAAGTTGAATCCGGAAAAGACAAAGGGCCTTCGCCTTGGCAGCTGGAGATACAGAGACTTACCATTCGGTGCATCGTGGTCGGATCAAAATATCAAAATTAATGGTATATGGTTCGGCTGTGATGCACCTTGTGATGTCACCTGGAACGAGAGGGCTGAGGTACTTGAGAGCAGGCTCGAAACCTTTGGCACCCGCTGGCTTTCGATCCTAGGGAAAGTCACCGTAATTAATCGTTTTGTTTCGCCCATCTTGTGGTACCCGGGCGTGGTGTATCCAATTCCGCGTCGCGTCCTGGTGCGGTTGGAGAGAGCGATATTTTCATTTATTTGGTCGGGTGGTACAGAGCTTGTCAAAAGGGCGGTAATGTACCAAAAACTGGAGAAGGGTGGGTTAGGGGTGGTTCATCTGGGAAGTAAATTGACCTTTTTGATATTTAAGCAGTTGTTTGTAGCGGTAACTGACCCAGGGTTGCCTTGTTCATATTTTGTACGTTTTTCGGGCGGTTTGCACCTGCGTCGATGGGTCCCGGCGCTGTTTAGCAACAGAGAACCGCATAGTAGTACTCCAAACAGGGTGGTGCGTGTCATTTGCTCCGCTCTGATTGAGTTGCCCCCTGTTGACCTGTCACAGCCGGCCCTCGTTCACAGTTCGTTGCGGGATAGGGCCTTGAATGCAATTTTTGTCCAGGGACGTCAGTCTGCCGAAGTATGGCGTTCGGTGCATTCAAGGCTGAATGGTGGCAGGCTCCGTGATCTTGCATGGAGAATTGCACACGGTGCCTTGGTGACCAACCTAAAAAGATACCATTGGCGATTGGGTGATGGACTGTGCCCGAGGACCGGCTGTGACAGCTTAGAGAGTACCGCTCATGTTTTTTGGCATTGTTGCTTTGTAGTTAACTTATGGGAGTGGTTCCAGACCTGGACCGACCGTGTTACGGGAGACCGTTCATGGTCGGTAGGACAGGGCTTTATTTTATATGGGGTAGACCCTCCAGTTTGTTCGGTTGCTGTTTTGCATCGCATTATTTCTGTTTGCTCTATTGTGAAAAAACATGTTTGGCGGAATAGATGTGATGTGGTTTTTAGGGGGAAATTTGCCAGTTGGCAGGCAGTCCTGGAGGCGGTGAAGTCTGATATTCGCCTTGAGATTGAAGGGGATTTTCGCCGTTTATCTGGGGCTGCCTTTTTTGGACGCTGGTGTGCTGGGGAGGGGTTTTTCGTTTCGCTCCGTACTGGTCGTCCTTTTGTGGTTTTTTGAATGTTTGAGTGGGGGGTTGGGCGTTTTGTCTCTGCAGGTCGGCGGGCGTATGTTTTATTGGCTCGCTTGACCTGAGTTTCGTTTTTCAGAATGGGATGTTTCGGTAGTGCCGTTTGGCCGTCACGTTTTATATCCCGCATGGCGGGTCACGTAAAAAGCACAAGTATTGTCAACAGCTCTAGGCAATATTCGTGATACTGACAACTCAGAACTCATTTTTTTTTAAGATAAATGTTAAATCAGAATTTCATGATGTAAAGGGGGGAAAGCTCTTCAGACTAGAAGAGGTAATCTCATTCTTTTAGAGAGAAAAGAATATCCAATTAATATATATTAAGACTAAATTTATACGTGCCAGTTTGCTCTCTCGCAATTGAAAAAGATCCAGGGGTATGAAAACTTTGGAAAGTCTTAAACTTTTCAGCAGTTAAGCTAAATCTACCATATGTCATCCTCTAGCAAATATTGCGCCAAAACAATCCGTTATCTCTAAGTATTCAGTAGTCATATGTGTTCTTAAGCAGTATTACAGAACGTTGTAACCTTTATTTTCCATGTTCTTTTTTTTTTAATTCTTTTTAAGAAGGTTCCTCCTCAATAAATACATACTCACTGAAGAAGTTGAATTTATAAAACTTGTTCTGTATCATTGGTTGGAGTATTTCTTTTTTACATTGCATATTGATTTTGGATAGCCGCTAGGCGAATGTGTCGCATTGCCACTTGCATTCTTTTTGTGGGTGACATCCGACTCATGAAGTCTGTCCTTCAAAATTCCGTTTTCCCTCCTTAAAAACTCTAGCTTGGTTTCTACATCATCACTCCCATCATCACGATCATCGGAATGTGCCAAGTCTCCATCTTGGCAGCTGCCACGTTGACTCAGGAGAAGCTCTATTATGTCCTGACCTGCTGCAGACTTGGCCTTTTTGGAGGGGTTGACATTTTTCTGTAAAATAATAACATTTACACTATTACTAGCCATGCTACATGATTGCTGGGGTACTGTTGTTGAGCGCAGCATACTTTTACTCTGGAATGCAAATCTTAAGTTGATCTTTGGAGAAACGTTACAAAAAAAAGGGTCCAACGGACTGGACCAAACTTAAAGCCAGGATTGTGTGATTGGGAAGTTGAAATATTTTTTTTTTGGGGGGGGGCAGGGGGGCCAGATAAGTGGGTGACTACTCTTGCTTAAACAATCACACCACTTAACTAAATATGTAAATAGTGAATGAAAGGGTTATAGTTGATACCTGAGAGACTGATTGCTCTCGTGGTTCCTCCTCTCTCATGTCCCACGTAAAATCATCTGGCAGCTGTTTCCTCTTCACCGCCCGATGGCCTCGACCTTTGGGTGAATCTGTACAGCTTGATAGAGCCGGCTCAATCTGTCTCATCTGTCTCTCCATATCTTCTTGTCCTGATGAAAACATTAAGGACAGTATATAATTATACAGGCTAGCATACGGTACCTTTAAAACAAAGTTCCCACATATACCGTTCTTCCAGTTTAGGCCTAGCCCAAATATACACAACTTCATATACTAATTGGGCCTCTGGAAGATCTTACAAATTGTTTGGGTTAATGAAAACAATATACAGCTTAGGCCTACCGATATCCCCCCCCCCCCTATTGCCTCAGTTTCACCAACCTACAACACAACTAATTACAATCCATATTCATGTGCCATAATTTAATAATTTTTAGTAATCACTAGTTACAAAGAAATTAGGCTAGAAGTGTAGCCTAACCATGTTCGATGATACAGTTCAAGTACTGTAGGCCAGGCCTAGCAGTACAAGCCTATATGTAAACCCATACGCCATATGGACCTAGTTTGTATATAGGCGTACCCAACTTTAATTAATCGAATACGTTGGGTTGAACCAGTATTATCATACAGCCTAGCATACAAAACATAGAGCCATAATATTTTTTTATAATTTAAAAAAGAAATTCGCTAGGCCGCACATTCCCAATATACCCAGGCTAGGCCTGTAAATTATAGGCACATAGGCTAGGCCTATATTGGGAATATGCGTTAGGGTTATTGAAGTGATAGCCTAACGTATCGCTATAGCTATTAATTTCAGTATTATACTAGAGGTAGTCAGGCTTAAATCAAAATATGACACTTCTGAATGGAATTTCAGATTTATTTCACCTGACTCTGAAATGATACAAAATTATTTCGATGTACTTACCACCTACAAACAGAACTTTTGCTGGCAAAAGCTTGTTGTAACGAGCTGTCACTTTATCTCCGGTCTTGCACTTATCATCGAGGCTGAAAACATCCTTGCCTTTGTCACTTTGCCACTGGATAATAACGTGAGACATTTCAATTGACATATTCACTTTTCTCTTTTTACAAAATTACTAAGGAATAATAGTCAATAAATAATAAATAATAATAATAATAATAAATAGGCTATAACTCATTTGGTTTTCGCGCTCGATGCCTAACCACAAATAGGGAGGTTCTATTTTTTGGAGGGTACTAACCGTAGTAATATACTTTTGAATGATTTTTATTGGTATTTTGTCAGAGGTATTTCAGTGTATTTTATATAGAAATAATAGTAATTTACATGTTATTCTAAAACATGCAGCCAAAAAAGTTAATACAAACGTATATATTAAATATATAAGTATAAAAAACCCTATGTTCATATATATAATTCTGTGGTCAAGCTATGCTCCGCGTCGGTACGCGTTTGGATATAATCAGATCATTCATACCCATGTGTCATAGCGATATAGCGGACTCTGGTGCACCAAAGTTAACGATAATACAACTTACAAGACTGATATCCGTTTAAATTAATTATACTTGATGGGTGACGTTTAAGACTGATTCTAAGTATGAGTAATCGGCCAAGACGATATAAAAGGTCAGAATTGATCCACTCCTAGCCTACAACACGTTGTATTGCCATTAGCGTAGCCTATTGTCAAACTATCATACTGTAGTTACTCATTAGGCTTAGGCTAATGTTACTTTGTTGTACATATTAAATTAATGGCGGTGTAGGATCGTAATACCAAGCCAGTTAACGTACGGGACATTGCGCACATAGCACAAGAAATCACAGGTGGTAAACTTGTATGCTTATTGCGTGATTGATCAACATTGGGACAAATTTTTAAATATTCCCGGAAAATGTGAAATCAGTATAGCCTAGACTTATAGTATAGGCCTAACCTATTAATACTATAGGCTATAGCGTAGTAGTAGCTAGTTATATAGGCCTAGCCATAGGCTGATTCAGGTTCAAGTTTGTACAGTAGCCAAGGCTTATCAACTCTTGCACAATGAACCAAATACAAATGAACAAAATATGCATTTGCAACTAGCTTAAGGCCATGTCTAAAATTTAACAGTCTTGTGAAATTAGGCAGCTAGACTAGGACAGTGGGTGCATTATATGATTATTCTGGAACTCAATTGTTAGACATACTCAAAGACCGATGTCCCTCAAAGTGCACATTAGGTGCCACAAAGGGTCCATCACGGTCAGTCAAAATGTATCTGATGTAGATGAAAGGTGTGCAATGTGTATCAAATTCACTTGGCAAGGGGTACGTCAATGTCCAGCTTTTTTTTATATTGACGCACCTATTCCGGGGGTGCGTTATGTGATAGGTGCATTATTCTGGAACTTATTGATGATAATATGATTTTGAAAAAGGAAAATTTAGGGCGACTCGATAAAGTACTGTGAAGTGGTACTGAAATGGGTGTTCTGGCATTTGCCACACAGACCTATATGACAAGTAAAGAGGATCAGAGAGGTTGGATATGTTCCTTGCGGTGTATATATATAAAGTACACTAGGTCTAGACTAGTGAGTTTGTTACTAATATTGTTCGATAAGTATTTTAACATGCAGCATGTTTTGGTACTTAAGAATGCAGCCTAATTCATTCATATACCTGTGTTTCACTTCAACAGATACCTCGAGGAAATTGGAGTTGAGATACCTAAAAGAACAAGAAACCGATGGAAAGCTGCTGCCGATGGCATTCCTAATCTTCATGTAAGTTTTTCTTAAACAGTATTACAATTAAGGGGGAGCAAAACTTAAAAAGAACTTTTCCTTTAAATCCTATGTACCGTTTTGAGATATAGACAGTTGAAGTATAATTGTATTTTCTACCATAAACAGACTTGATGCAAACAGGTATGATGTCATAAATGCACACTCACCAAAAAAGTTTTGTTTTTCATTTCTCAATCTGTTGTTTTAACCTTGATAGGCTAGGGTTGACTGTTTGCCTGAGGGTGATGTGAACATTCTGACATAACAATGCCTGTGGCAAAGTCACAGTATGGTTACATCAAATTATTGAGTGGAAAATCAGCTGCAAATCGTAAAGAAAAACAAAACTTTTCTTTGTGAAAACATGTGAATCGATGACATCACAACTGTTTGCCCAAGTTCACTTTTGGTGCTGGTGGTAACAACTTTAGCTGTCCATCTCGGAAATAAATTTGAATATAATTAAGGCCCATTCACATATCAACATTCAAATTTCTTCTGGATTATCCTTTTAATTTGTGATTCAATAAGTATAGTCATACGTCTGTAATTGAAAACACAAATATTTTTAGGATAAATATAAAAGAAATCTTCAACCCTGTTTAGTCTGTAAATTAATAGTGATGAATCTTTCCAGCTCAATAAATGACAGCCTTGAAAGTATATTGCAGGGCTACTTGATCTCCCATGAATGGCTTTAGAGATTATAAAGAGTTTGCATCATCCTGTTTTATTTCTTCTCAAAGACTGAAGTATATGCAATTGTGATGGTATGTATATGTGTAAGTGGCGTCTTGGCTTCTAAACATATCTCAAGAAAGCAAACGTTTGTTAAACTTCAAACTTGCTGATGAGGTAATGCAGTTCACAAATTAACCTTTGTTTTATAGTACAGAACTGTTAACATCCTGCTCAATCCGCTTACAGAAACAACTCCAATATATACAGTGATGGCGATTTGTTTCAAATATTGGGGGGGGGGGAGACATTTCCTTGTGTACATGCGCGTATCCATGAATTTGTAACCGGGTAGCGCGAAGTACTATCAAAGCGGAGCGCGACCATTGGTTGGTGCGCAGCGTACAAGATAATTTCTGTTTTTGATAGCCCCCCCCCCAGTTCACCAGAAACGGCACTTCTCGGGCTTGAAAATTACCAACCAGATGTACATTGTTGCCTGAGAACCAATTTTTTACCAATAGTTTTTTCCATCCATAACTATCTTCAAGAGTGTCACAAATCATGTTCGACCTCATCGCATCTCCTGTGAATCGTTGTTTTATAGGTTATTACTACGTTACAGTCCACAATACCGGTCAGCCCCACTGTTCAAGGTTCTAAGCCCATTATTTGTTCAGAATTTGAATAACAAATTCACTTAAAAACATACCCATAATGTTGCACAAAATTTCATCTATGAGACACCAATACAGAAAAACCCCCTTCAACCCCTAACAGACTGGCCAAAACTGCATGAGTCGAGGGAAGTATGATGAAGAATGTTGATCAGGGAATTTTGAAAAATTCAGACAAAGTTAATTTATTGGTGTACAAATATTAAAACCTCTTATAAAGGCTACTCTAAAACTTTGATATCATAAAAAAAATACAACAAATATTCTCGAGGGGGTCTTCCCCTTCGCTCCCCCCCCCCTTGGCTACGCGCCTGCGGTAAGAAATCTTGTTGGTAACAGGCCATATGAAAATGATGATCACAAACTGGCAACACTTTGCACCAGGTCGCAACTAAGGACCTTCAATTGTGCCAAATTATCTCAAAAGGGAGGGGGACATCTCATGAGTGACAACATGCATGAGTGACAACATGAGTGACAACATGACAAAAAATACGGTCACAGAAACGACCACCAAGAGTCATTTACTTCATGCAGCATGTGTTGGATGGACGTTTAGCCACCGCCAAATATGATTTGGATTAATAATCTCACGCATTATTTTCTATTTATAACAACACAAAAAACTATCCCCAAATATTGGGGATATTAGATACTATATTCCCCCCACGTAAAGTATTGGGGGGGGGCATGTACTGACATAATCAAGTGGCAAACTCTGCAATATTAATATGTATTTCTGCCAGCTTTATACCTGACCTATTAGAATAACAATGATGAGAAGGTCTCTATGGTGCAAATTACACGTTTCGAAGTCCAGTATTTCATATGGAATGTGTATAACATTTTGTATTTTACATTGTTTTACATTGCATATGGGCAAGTTCTGAATAAAAATAACATGAAATTGAATTTCTTCTTTCCATGCAGCATGTTCTTATTGAGGAAAATGGTGGTGTCCCACCTGAAGAGTGTGTGCCACTTTATGATGGAGCCATACATTATGATGGAGCCATATGACAGAGCCACTGAGTTCATTGGCAATTCTGGCCTTCGCTTTACGTCACATCTTAACAAAAGTGGCTGTTCGCGATCTCCTGCAGCTGATCAATATTCATCTACCAGTAAGCTGCCTTCCCGAGACATTCTATCTATTTGGAAATTGTTTTTATGAAAGGACAGAGGAAGTTGAATTTCATACTTATTGTAAGGCTTGCTTGATCTACCTTGGTATGGACAGTATTCTGTCCTGCACAGTTTGTGGCAAAAACAACATAATGAAGTCGGATCTAGTTGGATGGTTTCTATTTCATTAACTTGCCCTTATCCACGCAATTACGAGATATAATGGAAACCCCAGCACTGACCCAGCATTTTCTAAACAAGGAACAAATTGAAGTCATTTGGAACTGCGATGGCATGCCTGCTTTCCAGTCGGGTAAAGGTAGTGTGTGGCCGATCCAGTGTTTGGTGAAAGCACTACCACCAAATATTCGAAAGAAATACATTCTGATCAGTGGACTTTGGTTTGGTACAAGCAAACCACAATTCTCGACTTTCTTGAAGCCTTTTGTGGATGAATTTCATAATCTTGCGGAGGATGGAGTGAGATTTACCGATGCTACAACTGGTGTAGAACACAACACAAAAGTGTTTGCTACTTTGTGTGCTTGTGACTCTGTTGCAAGATGCCAGCTACAGGGCATAACACAGTTCAATGGACATTTTGGATGTTCATGGTGCCTCCATGAAGGCGAAGTTGTCCCAAAAGGTGGTGGTCATGTTATGACATACCCCTATGACTTTCCACCTCCAGAGCAAAGGTCTCAGAGGGGTATGGAAGACCAAGCCATTCGGTTAGGTTCTGGTAAGCCACAGGATGAAGGAGTCAAGGAAATATCCCCATTGTTGGTACTGCCACGATTTGATATAGTTAGAGGCTTTCCTGTGGACTACATGCACGCCGTTTGTGAAGGGGTGGGTCAGCATTTATTGAATCTGTGGTTTGACCGAACACACCATAACGAGGAATGGTTCATCGGCGACAGTCTGAGTACAGTTGATGAGAGGATAGAAAACATCAGCCCACCTAATGACGTTACTCGCCTCCCGAGATCACCATCTCAAAGAGCTCACTGGAAGGCTTCCGAGTTCAGATCATGGATCTTATTTTACTCACTTCCCGTTCTTAAAGGAGTCCTTCCCTCCGCATATCTTGCTCACATGTTATTGTTAGTACATGCTATTTGGATGTTGTTACAAGACAGTGTAAAGGAACATGAAATTTCCTTGTGTGAAATTATCCTTGTTAAGTTTGTGTTACAAATGAAGGAGTTGTATGGTGCCCACAACATGTCATACAATGTTCATCTCTTACTTCATTTAGCTGATACTGTTAGGAATTGTGGTCCTCTTTGGAGCAACTCCTGCTTTCCATTCGAAGGGTATAATCGTAAAATAAAGAGTCTTTTTCATGGCACACGATATATACAGGCTGAGATTGCTCAAAACTTTACATTACTGCACGTTTTGCGTAATAGGGTTGAACGACTCCCTGCCAATACCCCACCAGCAGTTTTGAAATGTGTAGAAGGGCTTTTAAGAGGTTACCCTATCATAGTTAAGGCAGTTTCTTTAACATGTCAGAATTTCCATGTGTTGCTAGTAGGGAACCCATGTAATTATGAACCATCGCCTACCATCAGAATCCTCTTGGAAGCCTATTTCTCTGATTCCATTGAAAAACTTGAATTACATAAATTTTCTAGTGTCATATTGGATGGTCAGATCTTCAGTCAATAAAACAACTGGTAGAAGGAAGAATTGTTACGTTGCATATGGTTCAAATCAAGTTGGTGAAATAAGAGCCATTGTCAGGATAAGAGGTCAAGAGGGCATGAAGGTTGTGTTTGTGATATCTGAGAAAAGAGTTAAAGAATGCAACTTTGGAAGTGATCAGCAAACTGGTGCAAAAGCTAGCCATATATGTCAAATATCAGATTATAGGCAAGAGGTCCTTGTTGTTAAGTTAATAACTGTTAAAGTCATGAAATGTGTAACAGCTAACTTTGATAATAAAATATATTGTATGAAACTGCCTAATAGAATAGAGTTGGATTGAATATTTGTAATCACTTCAGGACATTGTCATCATGTTATCCTATGGAACAAAAACAAAAGTGTTAAGTGGCTTAATTTTAGTCATGGTCAATTGAACAAAAGTTTGGTTGAACATCAAGACTCATTTGAAAAATGTGAACCTTATGTGTATATCTCTCATTCCAGTTACTGATTCCTGTATTCAGAAATTTAGGTTAAAGAGTCTTTATTCCTCCTCTTGCAAGTAACCTAACAGTGTTTTCATGTTATCTGTTACCATTATATTACTTACTGACATTTTTCATCATGCCCAAGAATCGGTTACAAAATTAGGGCACTGATTGCATATACATTGTTGGCAGTTCTTTTGCCATGATGTAGCAGTAGTTTTTGATAAACTTATAGTACAATTTGGTTTGATAACCAAACAAACCCTACATGCCCCTTAATATTAGCCATTATACTATCTGTTATAAGGATAACGAAGTACTTGAAAAGGTCCAGAGGAGGGCTACTAGGATGATTAGTTCCATAAAAAGAGTGTTCCTTATAATAGGCGGTTACAACTGTTGAATCTCACCACACTGGAGCTAAGGAGGTAACATGGGGACTTGATCCAGGTTTTCAAGATTGTGTATGGTTTCGACAATTTATCCTTTACCGACTTTTTCATGTTTGCTAAAAGTAGTTGTCTCCAAAAGTCACATAGTAGGATTAATATTTGGCATAATTGTTTTTCTTATAGGGTTGTGAATTATGAGAATGGTTTGCCTGAGAAAGTTGTACTTGCAAGTAGTGTCAACGGGTTTAAGAATGCTTTGGACAAGCACTTTAAGCATTGTAATCGGGTCTGAGTGTTTGTGTCTTCAGTTTTTTTCCTCTCTCTATAGGGTCCTTCATGGGGACTTAAGTGCCCCTCCTGATCCTTTTTTTTCTACTAAACTAAACTAAGGTTGCATTTTGTAATAATAACAATGTAATAGCAATAACAACATTTGTAATAGAACTATTGATGAGGTTTGACTTTGTTTATACTGATAGTGTTGCAAGATTAGTACCAGGCTTGTTGGATTTGTTAGCGCCTTGAAATGTCACTCCATAAATTGTGTGTACCCCAATTACCATGTAATCATTTTAACCAGGGTTGCATATTCTTTATGGAGAGTGGTACATAATAAATGATCATCAAAATTAACAAAAATATGTCTTCTTTCTTTGTGTAAGTTAGCAGAAGTTAACACTGTTATTACATTTTTTTATTCACGATTGCTGTACATATTGTTTATTGCTGCTGTGGTAACTAGAATTTGCATGCTTTCATGTTGCGGGAATTTGTTACTTCCCGTGGGGAAATGACAATTCCTGTGGGATTTTGTATCCTTTCCTGTAGGGAATAACCATTTCCTGTTGGGAAATGCTGAATCCCTTAGGGAAATGGTAATTTCCTTAAGGAATTTGCCATTTCCCTAGGGAAACCTATGTTTTTTTTTTGTAAGGGTTACTTCACGTACAGGCATCCGTGGTTTTCTTGACAGCGGCAGTAGCCTGTGTACAGTGTATACGCTTTACACTGTGTACGCCAGGGGTTAACGCTAAAGTATACCCGTAGGCTGCATTGCATGCAACCCGCCAATAACAGTTTCGACTAAGATGTGTAGTATCTGTTCCCTCTCGATGCAAGGGGACTGGGCTTGAGATCGGGTCAGTCGTTCGGTAGTTTGGTTTTCGTGCCCAGGGTCTTTCCTTGTTGACTTTTCGTTAAAAAAGTACCGTTAACACGAAAACGTTTAACCAACAACTTCAGGCAAGGTGCACGAGATTAGTCAATAAAGTTTGGTGGTGTTAACATCGTTGATATTATAACGTTGTTCATACCCATATTCCAATACTATAGTCTACACTAGCTTCTAGCCTAAAACTTGTAAGGCCTAGCCTACGTTCGGCTGTAGCCTAGGGCCATAGTCCTAACACTACCTTAGCATTGGGTCAAGGGTAAACTGGTCTGTAGTTTGAGCTACAAATTAATACCTGCCAGAGAAATTAGATTTGAAGTAGGTCAGCTTAACTTCTTAGCCTACTGTGCATGTATGTATCATATATGGCCTTAGATTGTGCTGGACAATAATGTTACTGTACTTTGCCCTATATTATGACCAGATACTGTAGCATGGTGGGCTCATAATTCACGCACTTAAGGATTTGATGAATGATATCTATGAAGGAAAAATCCAAATTACTCTACTGTATGTGTTTTCATATGTGTAGTTCCTGAGAAATGTTCTGATCTCAAAATATTTAAGGTTCTGTGCTTATGCACCGTACAATTGAGCAGAATTTGACCACAAAATGTCTGGCGTGTGAAGTTCTTTCATACCCCTAAATTGACACATTCGTCGATAAGCTAACTGTAGTGTAGGCCTTAGTATACATCCATTGACTTTAGATGCTGTTTGCTATGCTCTGAGCCTGTAAGCTCAGACAGGTCAGGTCCCAGAGAGTAGTGTTATCATATTGAGGTAATGTTGGGTATTTTTGGGGTGTAAGATTTCCAAATGGCCAAACAACGTGCAAAACTGGGGGGTGGGTGTTAAAAGCTTAAAAAATACCACAATTTGGTCAGCAAATACCTCAAATGGATTAAAACTCATGAAATATGTAATTCTGCTTGACTGCAAATAGTTTAGGTGGCCTGCTGTATCGTTGCTAGTAATAATTTAAGGTGCGTCAATTACGGGGGTGCGTCAATTATGAAGCCTTTACTATACTGTACAGTAGCTATGCCTAGATTATTAGAGACTGAAGTCACCATGCAAATGTAACTTACAAGTAGCCTGTATTGAATAAGACATGCTATAATTGCTAGAACTTTTCAAAAAGTTCTTGGCAGTCTTTTCTCTCCAAAATATTCTCAGACATTCTAAACACCACTGTACTGTAAGATGTCTGAACATCCCAGTGATGGTATCAATAAAAACAGTTAAAGGATATAATACTTTCAAATCTAGCTTCAAATTTGGGCCAATGCAGAATACCTTTAATGTAAGTCTTTCAAGTGATGCATTGTGTTTCTTTTGTGTTATTTATAAGAAGCCAAAATTTGTACAAAATAACAATGCCATACGTCCAAAAGGTTATTGAGTCAGTACAGTTCGACAATGTAACTGTTACAAAAGCAGAGTGCACCTAATTAAAAGTTAACATCCTCCAAAAATCTATATAACACGAAAATTTGATAAAGCCTTCTATCCCCTCCCTTGCATATAAGTAATTTAGTTAAGTTCTTTTTACTGTAGATCCATAAGTAGTGGCAAGTGGACTAAATGTGCAATATTCAGTGTTAAAGATCTCAGCTCTGTATTGGCCAAAATATTTTCAAGAGAAGTGTACAATAAAAATTGAAATAATGTACATCTACACACTGACCATTTCATATTTATTTGATTGGCACTGTTAATGTTTTCTCAGACAAATTTGATGATCAACATTCTCAAGATGAATGACAACAGCCCACTATCCAAGGGAATAACACTGTACGATGTAGCTGCCATGCAGTGAAAAAGTCAATGTTGGAACGGTAGCAATCATAGCTACAGCACAGATGCCATCTGGGACAGACTGATGTGGTGACCTACTGCATCATTGACAGCAAAATGGAAGATATTTTCTGAATTAACCAAAAAGTAAGTTAATATTTGTAGGTTTGACATCGTATAAACTTGATACCATAGGACTCTATTATCTCAAATACGAGTAACATCTCAGGTAATTTATTCAAAAGTTATGGAATGAAGATACAAACAATCAGAAGGGATGAAAACTTTTGTATGATCTGGTTAATGTGGTGGTATCTTTTCCTCTATCTCCATAATATTTAACTACACTAGAGCTATATCCAATCACTGGTTTTCCACTCTTAAAGGTCCATGCAGGACAACACTAAATTGTCAGGTTAGGTGCACATAAAATGTACACGTATATTTAACTTTTTCAATCTTTACAATTGGTAAAGCTTAAATGACTTGCAACTTTTAAAAGCACTTGCTATGGTAGGGAGCTGTTTCAGCTCCAATTGAATGCATGGCTGCATAAATAAAATGTATAATGTTGTACACAACGCAAGATGAATCAAGAATTAATGGGCCCAAAATGGGATGGATAAACGAATTGAAATTTACAGTGAGAATAGTATATATGAAAGGTTGTGAGTTGATTAAAATATTGGCTGATTTACAGGAGATTTAGTTTTGTAAAGCAGTCCATTGTTTTCTTCATTTGCAGAGTGTCAGGTCATGTCAGGTCTATTCGGTAATTGCAAAACATTCCAAGCTATATTACGTGTTATAATTGGGACCAAATCAGCATATCTTTAAGAGAAAGCTTTTCTTTTTTTACCAACAGATGGATAGATCTACAGGCTGATACAGCAAAGGATATGCTCTAATTACAAATGCCAGGTAAGATTATCACACATTTTACAGTGGGGTGAATACAATTATCAACAAGGTTTTCATCATGCTGTACATAGTGGTATAGCTCCTTGTTGGGCTTATCAATTAAAAGCTTGCATAGAAGCCGATGCCAAAGCAAAGCAATATTATGTCCTGTAAATCGCGAAGTAGATTCACACGTCTCGTGTATATCCTCTTGGACACAGCACATCTTTCAATGGAGTTGTGAAGTTGCTGGGAATAGTTGTTGGATTGGTACAGTAATATAGTATTTGCTTCACATAGATGCAGAGCAGTAACAGAAAATTAACTAGTTCCAGGATATGTTACACCATATAAAAAATAGAGGAAATTAATATTATAAGCTTCAAGCAGACAGAACCAAGAGAATGCAGACCAGTCTTCATGGGAAGTCTTCTACATATTTAACTGTATAAATGGACTCATTATTTTGCAATGTACTTCTTGAAATGTTTTAGTTTGGTGACATTCTGGCACCACATGTTTTTGTAAGTATTAGGGAACATTTGCAGCTGCTTATCAAGAACATGGAACTTGTTATACAACTGAAGTGGTCCTGATGCTTAAGTGTTGAGGTTACTGGATATCTTGCAGCCTTGCCTTGCTTTAACTGTTCTTAAATGCATTTCTCATGTTTTGAGATGTTTTAATTTTGTATTCCAAGCAAGATCAGCAAGCCATAGTACAGTAATTTTCAACAACCACCACACAGATACTTGTGCAGGACTAAGGGCATTTGTTAAGCAGATTACTATTATAAAAATCTGTCAAACTGTTATCCCTCCAGGGGTACACTGCATTGTTTCTGAACCACAGTTTCACAATTCTACAAGTGGGGTTCAGGGGTTATGCTATGGGAAAAGTTTACAATATTAGGCCTGACTTAATTACTGAAAGCTTGTGGTCTTTTATTACACCAACAACCAGTTTACTCTTTAAAGAAAATTTAATTATTTCCCCTCAAGAGGGGAGTGAATACAGCAAAGGCACATGCAACTAGCACCAATGTCATGGAAACCTAGTGCAGCCCAATGAAACGTACTGTAAAACCACAACATTTGTAACTATAGGTATGAAATTGTGCAATCCAGGGGTATTATGTATAATTTTGTCCCTCCAAGCATGGAAACTCCATGATATTGTGGTAATTTGCATTGGTTACGGTATTAGATACATCCTATAATGGTAAGATAAATACTTGAGGTATAAGTTACTTCCCAAAATGTTTCTCATGTATGAGAGAGGTCAGTAAATTGCGTGACCGGACAAATACCCCCCGGACGTTTACCCCCCAGACAACCCCCGGACGACTACCACCCGGACAGATACCCCCCGGACAAATACCATCCCGGACAACTACCCCCCAGGACAACTACCACCCGGACAGATACCCCCCGGACAAGTACCCCCGAGGACAAACCCCCCCGGACAAGTACCCACCCGGACAACTACCCCCTCGGACGAATACCCCCTAGACAATTACCCCCCGGATAAATACCCCCGGACGAATATACCCCTGGACATATGCCGTTAACTATAGGAGACGGATGCAGCGACGGATACGCCCGTCTTTTTCGAGTTTAGTTTCCCGCGGGCCTGAACATATACCCTGGTCCCTCGGGCAACTCCGAGAACATATTTACAATTGGGTCAGGGTGACGGTTAAACTGGCACCACTAGGGTCGTCGTTTGCCCTGGCCCTTATAACCTCCCGATATTTAAAAAGATTCGAGCTTTTCATATATAAGCCCCAAAACTCCTGGATAGGGTTTGACAATGGACCGAGGCCCAGGGGTTGGGTTGGGAATTGCTCACTGCTGGTAGTAGCTATTAATTTACTATTTGTTATAGTGACACTATTCTGTATTATTATTCTCCGAACAATTCCGGCTTATTGCGACTTACCATTTTCAAGTTTTCTTCTGAGTAATTTTACTTGATGATTTGTTATGTTATGTTAGTTTTTGTATAGCGCTTTATATGGCACAGCCATCGCATAGCACTTTGAATCCCTGGTCATCAGGCTGGCTGCTGAGAATCCAGCGCACACACCTTAGTTACCTCACAGGTACCCATTTATACACCTGGATGGAGAGGGGCAGTTGAGATAAAAGTGCCTTGCCCAAGGACACAACATAACAGTATTGTATATAAAACAAAAGCATTAGCCACTCGGCCTCCACGCTCCTCTTGTTTTGCTTATTCTAAGCTATTTTCCTGTGAGTGCACGCCATTTTAGGATGGGAGGAGCAGAAGGGAGGGGCGGGGCAAGCACAACCACGTCCACCCCTCTAGTTTGGTGTGCATAATTATCCATAACCCCCCCCCCATTCATTGTTTCATGGACCGCTGGGCTTTCATAGTCAAACCCGGTTACGGTGTAGCCCGTTATTTCAGCAGAATTGCCTGTAAGGTTTCATAATATATAGTATGTACGATTGTATGAAACATAAGTAAAGAAAGAGGCTTGAGACCACGACGTCATTACCATTTGAAAAAAAACCTATTCTCTGGTCATTCTGTTTGCAAAAAGAATGATGATAATCTAATCAATCAATTTAATTTTCCCTAGAAATAATAATTCTACATTCCAACTATAAACAGATTAGTGATTGCTACATTGCCCACAAATTGCCACCCATAAGCCAAAAAATAATAGGTTTTCCTTGTAATAATTTTTACCAAGGCCGGTAGGGGCTGGCGCTTACCCGGGATTTTTCATGGGGTGTCCCTTGACCTTTAAGAGATTTTCTACTGTACGAAAGTGTGCTTAGATGCCAAATGGTGTAATATGTTACCCTTCTAAGGCAAGACTATACTAACATCATTGGCGCCGCCAGGAGTTTCTGGTAAATTTGGGGGATTTGGGGCATCCAAATTCATGGTGATGTCACATATACACAATCAGCATTGAGCGTGTGTTTTTATTAACTACACCTCAAGGTCCCCACCCCTACTAAAAAGTCTCCTAAGGTCTTCGCTTCTTCACGCCTCCATTTTGTGTGTTTGTGACGCTGGTCCCACAGGTTCAATTCCCATTTCGAGTATGGCTGTCAAAAGCTGTAAATTTTTTTTTTCAATTTCCGGTGCAGTCCAATAGCTGTACTGCAGTTGTTGTTGATTCCATTGTAGTGGATTAACTGTGATTCGGGTTAACTGTGTCATTAGTTAGGTTCGACAAGGCTTTCCTGCAGTGGCGACGGACAGGTTGCTACCTACTCTCTCAGCATTCCGGAAAGTGGCTAAAGGCTGAGAATTGACTCACGTCTGTCGGATTGGGACATTAAATGACGACCCCGGGAACAGGATGATATTGTAATAGTTACAGACCTGCCTCTCTATGGCGGGCCATCAGTCTCATATCATGGGAGATCGACTTATACCGATTTAAATCGACATATACCAGTTTCCTTCGACTTATACCAGTTTCCAGCAGCTGGAATTGACTTCTACCGATTTAAATCGACATACACCAGTTTCATTCTACATATCATCGATTTAAATCGACATATACCAGTTTCCTTCGACTTATACCAGTTTCCAGCAGCTGGAATTGACTTCTACCGATTTAAATCGACATACACCAGTTTCATTCTACATATCATCGATTTAAATCGACATATACCAGTTTCCTTCGACTTATACCAGTTTCCAGCAGCTGGAATTGACTTCTACCGATTTAAATCGACATACACCAGTTTCATTCTACATATCATCGATTTAAATCGACATATACCAGTTTCATTCGACTTATACCAGTTTCCAGCAGCTGGAATTGACTTCTACCGATTGAAATCGACAAACACCAGTTTCATTCTACATATCATCGATTTAAATCGACATATACCAGTTTCATTCGACTTATACCAGTTTCCAGCAGCTGGAATTGACTTCTACCGATTGAAATCGACAAACACCAGTTTCATTCTACATATCATCGATTTAAATCGACATATACCAGTTTCATTCTTCATATCATCGATTTATTTAATTATCATCGATTTAAATCGATGAAAAGTCAAAAAAATCGATGATATGTCGAAGTAAATCGATGATATGTAGAATGAAAATGGTATATGTCGATTTAATTTCACATATACCAGTTTCATTCTACATATCATCGATTTACTTCGACATATACCAGTTTACTTCGACATATCATCGATTTATTTTACTTATCATCGATTTAAATCGATTTATGTCGATTTAATTTGACATATACCAGTTTCATTCTACATATCATCAATTTACTTCGACATATACCAGTTTACTTCGACATATCATCGATTTATTTTAAGTAAAATAAATCGATGATATGTACAATGAAACTGGTATATGTCGATTTAAATCGATGATATGTAGAATGAAACTGGTATATGTCGATTTAAATCGCTAGAAGTCAATTCCAGCTGCTGGAAACTGGTATAAGTCGAAGGAAACTGGTATATGTCGATTTAAATCGGTATAAGTCGATCTCCCATGATTTCAGACTGATGGCCCGCCATACCTCTCTTGTACTCTGAGCTCTGTGCGAAACTCCAAGGAAGATTAAATCACAAACGAGACAAGTCGACAAGGGGCCCCGGTATATAAACACAAAATTAGTATACACGCAAGTCTGGTATATGTAAATTCGTTATACACACAAAATTACTTGCGCGACGTCGCTCCATGGAACTGCTACTCCCTGGACGCACCAATAGAAACAAATTGAGGCATGTGCAATAAAGCTTCCTATGTAAAATGTTATGTTATTAACAATGTTATATTTTTAATCTTAGTTGCTACAAAATACCGATACTGTATCTGCTTATAGGCAGGGAAGTACCTAGGACTGGTAGGATTGGGGTTGTAGGGTTCGTAGGGTCGATTAGGGTTAGTCTTTAAAGCCCATAAATTTCGACTGCGGCACAAGCTCGATTACGCACGAAACGCAAATTTTTTTTCAGCCGTATTATCGTGTCCGATCTTACGGTCATATGACGTCATGTTGAAATACAAAGAGAAGGTAGGCTAAACAAACAAAGTTAGAGACATCAGTTGTCATAAAAATGATTAAATCAGACTTGCAACTTGTAATACATGCATGACATCATATGCATTCTTACTTTCTATTGCAATCTTTAACTCTCATTTAAACTCAATATTCACAGAAGCCTGGAGTGCCACTGTTCCACAATTATTCGCTGTTGTTGGAGCGAAAAGAGACTGGGGATAGGAGAACTTTGTCATGTGTTTTTTTTTTTTGTTGATATCACTGGCATGTAACGTTATTCTCAAATGAGATCTAGATCTACATACATTCTACATACAATACGCGTTCTTCGCATTACGTGCAAAATGCGCTTTTCCCTTATACTCCTCCCCACGACCGTCACCATTTCCCAATTTCCACTCTGTTTGTAAATCAGACACGCACGCATGATTTCGCCATGGGGGTCGGATTCACGATACTGATCTGTATCCTGTGTGAGGAGTCTTATAGGGGAGGGGTGGCCCCTTTATTTTCAATATTTATTTATATGATGGTCGTCCGAACCATTCGACCCCCCCCCCGGCGTATGGGCCTGCATATATCTCATTTTTCGAAATGCCCTTGGATGCACATCGGAGCAATCAGTTACACATCCATGTACTAAAATAGTTTTTGATCGCTCGTTCTTTTCACAATCGCTTTTGCGATCCCAACATTTCTGATGGTATTATTTCCTCTGTCCCCCGCTTGCTACGCCAGTGGTCCCTTTCGCAGTATAATTACTACATGCATTTTTTTATTGTCAGATGCTTTAACGTTTCATATAAGAATAATAATCTGATATACCAGATTAAAAAAATTTTCTTTCAGGCCCTAATGGGCTTTCGTACTACGGAGTTCACCAGCTAAAGGTCCGCTTGGTTAACGGACTCGTGGGGGGGGGGGGGGCTGGGGCGTATTCTGGTTTAGTTCGGGTAGTAACCTGGGTGAGGTATCTGTGCCGGTGTATTTGTGCGGGTAGAGTTTTCCCGGAGGTAATTGCTGGGGGTGGGGTTAATTGTCCTCGGGGGTATTTTTCCTCGTGGGTGTATGTCCGGGGGTAGTTGTACCGGGGGTAGTTGTCTGGGGGGTACTTATCCTCGGGGGTGATTGTCCGGGGGGTATTTGTCCGGGGGGTAGTTGTCCTCGGAGGTATTCGTTCTCGGGGTTTTTTGTCCGGGGGGGTGATTGTCCGGGGGGATGAGTCCGGGGGTATTTGTCCGGCAACCGTAAATTGAGGTCATGAAATAGTGCAAGTATCCTGGTTTATGTGAAATAAATCTTGTGGAAAATATAAATTGGGATTGAAAATGCAATCCACTGCTTGAATATGATTGTAGAATTTTTATTGTGTCTCGTCTTTTAATATCATGATATTTTAATATCATGATCTTTTAATATCATGATCCACTACTGTATGTGTTTGGTAATAAGCCAGATTTGTGGGTAGAAGTTGAAAAAACAAATCATCAACAATTTTGTATGAATTTTAAGCAATCACATTCACTGCCTATATCTCTGTTTATGTTTTGGGTCAGCAAGACAGTATACTGTACAGTAGGGTACAGAAAGGGACACTTTTTGTTGTATTTCTCATCAATTGAAAATTGTTCGTTGTTTGACTGATTGTAGCAGTATTCCTCTGAGGAGTGAAGAAAATTTAACATACAGTCAACAGTTACAACTGCTCATGCATTTATACATTACTTCAATTATATTCGGATGCAATTCATGTAATATTCACTGTCGATTTTAGTTAAAACTGCCAGTACACCATTAGTTCCTGAGCCATAATTGTTTTGCTTTAAAAATGTGGCTTTCAGTGTATAGTATTCTGTCATCATTCCCTGAACAGGCTTTACCCAATGGTAACATATCAAAATGTCTGTAACATATCAAAATGACTTGCCTCAGTGCTGACAATTTTCAACTATTTCCATGGTTCCAACATGGATGTTAAAGATGGACAAACAACATTTGAGCTTTCTTTAACGTTTGGTTCATGCTGACATTAATACTGTTTTTGGTCCAATGCTAATTAATAGGGTGACAGGACAAAACCCCCCAGACAAAATCCCCCTAGGACAAAATCAACCTGGCCAAAATCTCCCCAAGCCAAAATCTCCCCAAGGTATAAAAAATCCCATCAATTCTTTACAAAAATGCGTCATCCCGGTCCCCGTGGTCCCGGTATCGTCATCCGGTACCGTCATCTGGTACCGTCATCTGGTACCCTCACCGGTATCTCCATTGGTACTCTCAATGGTACTCTCAGTGGTTCCCGGACCAGTACCTCGGCCATACCCCGACCGGTACCCTAATAGTGAGCCTGACAGTTACCCCCACCGGTTCCCCCCACCTGACCAGTACCCTGGACTGTACCCCGGCCAGTACCCCGGCAGGTACCTCGACCGGTACCCCGACCAGTCATATGACCAGTACCTTGACTGGTACCCTCACAGGTACCCTAACAGGAGCCCTCACAGTTACGCTCGCCAGTACCCTCACTGGTACCCTGACCAATCCCCTGACCGGTACCCTAACCAGTGCAATGCCCCATGCCTTGCCTGTCACACCTGGGCCATCCCTGGTTGTTGCAGGCAGGCTTTTGTATGGGTCAGGGGGATATTGTCTGGGGGATTTTGTCCTACAACTCCTAAATAGCACTGAAAACGGATAATGGTACCAGACGGTACCTGTACGTTGTCTGCTAGATTCATACGATGTCAAAAGGCTAGAACATGCAATGTAATACTGTTATCAGTCCTGAGTAGGTATATGCCACACTCATCTCATATCAGTCTTTGTTTCTAATGTCATAACAGGCAGTGGCGGAGCGTCCATACAGTCAGAGGGGGGGGGGGCGGACTCAAATGAAAAGCTGGCGCCCTTTCAGCTTTTCACCACTCTTTACTTATTCGCGATTGTTGACTTTTTTATTGCGCTCTCATCTACCTATTGACATTTGTGACATTTGGTTGGCGATGACACCTATACCTAAAGGGTCATTTCCGGCGATATAGGAGTATCTTTACTCAAAAGATTTATGTACGCCCTGCGCCAACCTTTGGTGGCGCTCGGCTTAGATAAAGTCCAAAGCGCCCATACAGACCATTCTCGCCCCTCTGACCAATACCCCTAGCTCCGCCACTGGCTCCCAATCTTCCTCCCCGTCAATCCGTCTAGTATCCCCCCAACCGAACCTCGTTTGTGAAAGTAATATCTAATGATTAGAGACACTTATTCTAATGCTAAATCAGCAAAGAGTAAGCAATAATGATTTTATCACTAAGATTTTTGGTAATTTCTCAGTTACACCGTCATTTAATTTCTCACTCAATCCTACACTCCCTGATACTCTTCCATCCCAATGTAGGAAACTTCATCGTTACACGCAGCACGCAACGATCATTGTTCTACTTAATTGATCCTTACTGAATCTTTCAACTTAAAAGCATATTTTTTTCCAAATAGATTAGTGAAAGTTACACAGTTTTAAGTAAGAAATTAGAAGAACGTAGTTGCAAATACTTTCAAATATTTGCAATAAGACGATTGTCACTTTTATACACTGAAAAGAAGAATTATCAACAAAAACAAGAAATTACTCAGATAAAAACAGTGAAATTAAATGTTGACTATCAACCAGTGTATTTCATTAAAAAACAACACACTCAATAAATTACAACAATGATTATACAGAGGTAAAAATATGAAACGTTAAGATCGTAACATGTAGCTATGTAATGTACACTTGTATCAACATTATTTTCAAGTATTGTCAATTGGGAAGGCTAACATCAGTGAAACCAGCAGATTTAACAAGACGAACACATATGTTGTTCACTAGACACATTTTTGTGTAACTTTTTGTCTTAAATTCTTTAATTGAAGCATGTAGTCACAAATGTGGTGGCCTGTCATAATTTAGTGATGAAATTATACACATTCCCACAGACATATGTAACACAACAAGGAATAATTCATTTCAAGGGATCAGTACACCCTGAAAGATATGTATTTATGAAATAATGACATCAAAGATGAACTCCACTTAAATTGTTCAATTCTGACTTGATAGCAAGAAATTTGCTAAATGATGAAATCGTAATTTAAAAATATATTACAATAAATAGCAAAGCTTTCAGCTGGGTCTGGTGCACCCTTCACAGTCGATCAAAAGGCACAAAACTAAAATCTGTTATAACTTATTTGAGTAAGTACAGGAGACGGAGGTTCACTTCGAAGGCACCAAACTCAATTTTGTATTAGGTTATTTGCATTAATTAATACTTTTAAAAAGTTAATATCGTTTTAAATTACTTGCACGGTTCACCAGACGTCTATGAGAGGTTCGCTAGTGAACCCTTCAAAGGCAAAAAAGTTAATATTGTTTTAAATTACTTGCACTAAGATCACCAGAAGTCTATGAGAGGTTCGCTAGTGAACCCTTCAAAGGCAAAAAAGTTAATACTGATATAGATTATTTGCATCAAGTTCACCAGAAGTCTATGAGAGGTTCGCTAGTGAACCCTTCAAAGGCAAAATAGTCAATACTGATTTAGATTATTTGCACTAAGTTCACCAGAAGTCTATGAGAGGTTCGCTAGTGAACCCTTCAAAGGCAAAAAAGTTAATACTGATTTAGAATATTTGCACTAAGTTCACCAGAAGTCTTCGAGAGGTTCGCTAGTGAACCCTTCAAAGGCAAAATAGTCAATACTGATTTAGATTATTTGCACTAAGTTCACCAGAAGTCTATGAGAGGTTCGCTAGTGAACCCTTCAAAGGCAAAAAAGTTAATACTGATATAGATTATTTGCATCAAGTTCACCAGAAGTCTATGAGAGGTTCGCTAGTGAACCCTTCAAAGGCAAAATAGTCAATACTGATTTAGATTATTTGCACTAAGATCACCAGAAGTCTATGAGAGGTTCGCTAGTGAACCCTTCAAAGGCAAAAAAGTTAATACTGATTTAGAATATTTGCACTAAGTTCACCAGAAGTCTTCGAGAGGTTCGCTAGTGAACCCTTCAAAGGCAAAATAGTCAATACTGATTTAGATTATTTGCACTAAGTTCACCAGAAGTCTATGAGAGGTTCGCTAGTGAACCCTTCAAAGGCAAAAAAGTTAATACTGATATAGATTATTTGCATCAAGTTCACCAGAAGTCTATGAGAGGTTCGCTAGTGAACCCTTCAAAGGCAAAATAGTCAATACTGATTTAGATTATTTGCACTAAGATCACCAGAAGTCTATGAGAGGTTCGCTAGTGAACCCTTCAAAGGCAAAATAGTCAATACTGATTTAGATTATTTGCACTTAGTTCACCAGAAGTCTATGAGAGGTTCGCTAGTGAACCCTTCAAAGGCAAAGAAGTTAATACTGATTTAGATTATTTGCATCAAGTTCACCAGAAGTCTATGAGAGGTTCGCTAGTGAACCCTTCAAAGGCAAAGAAGTTAATAATGATTTACATTATTTGCACTAAGTTCACCAGAAGTCTATGAGAGGTTCGCTAGTGAACCCTTCAAAGGCAAAAAAGTTAATAATGATTTAGATTATTTGCACTAAGATCACCAGAAGTCTATGAGAGGTTCGCTAGTGAACCCTTCAAAGGCAAAAACGGTTAATACTGATTTAGATTATTTGCACTAAGATCACCAGAAGTCTAAAGCTAATGAACCATAAAAAGGCAAAAAAGTTAATACTGTTTTAAATTATTGCTAATGAACCATAGAAAGACATAAACTCAATTCTGTTATATACTTGGGCATGGTACACAAGGACAAAGGCTTCATACACCAGTAGACAATGTGAGGTTTAGTGTTTCTACATTGTCCTCATCAACACTGTCCTCATCTTCTGCTATCTCATTGTCCTTTGGTCCAACTTCACAGATTTGGGTGCTGAGCCGCATAGTGATGGCTTCTAGCATCTTCTTGTTGCTCTCCAATCCAACAACATTTCTGCCTTCTTTGAGGGCTGCTAAGCATCCAGTACCTGAAAAAACAATAAACAAATAAATCAAAATTAAACTTCCTTATTCATATGTATCATAATACTTCCTGTCAATTGGCAAACACAACAAGTGTAAGTTGCAATGTAAATAGAGGTCAATATTACCTGTGCCACTGCACACATCCAAAATCCATTCCTTGGGATAAGTGAGTGCAGAAACCAATTCCTGGAATAGTCCAATAGGCTTCTGATTTTTGTCAATAGGGACACCGTCATGAAAAAATGCAAGGTCCTTCTGTACTATAATACAATTGCGGTGATGTCCAGCTTTCCAGGAAACTGGCCTCTTCAGCCCCCTCATTGCAATTGTAATGGACCCAACACAGTCAAT
Organism: Apostichopus japonicus; assembly: GCF_037975245.1. Lineage (NCBI taxonomy): Eukaryota > Metazoa > Echinodermata > Holothuroidea > Aspidochirotida > Stichopodidae > Apostichopus > Apostichopus japonicus. The sequence goes on from NC_092577.1 coordinate 24,689,851, forward strand.
GAGTTGATTTTGATTGCCTGCCGAACAAACAAAGCTATCCGTGTTAATGGGAAAAATATGGTAACCTAAAGCCTTTGCACGATATTTTCTTTCAAGCAGTAAATTCTAAGATTGAAACTAGGAAATATGATCACACATATTCGTTGGAGGAGTACAGCTGGTAAAAATCCATAAATACAGAAGTCACCTTGTTAACACAAAATTTCTCGCATGTTGCACAACATGCCAATTTGAAGGAATAGTCTGAAAAATTTTCAAACAACATAGCTAGTTGCAATCATCCTAACAAAATAACAGTATTTAGCAGAATTTGCATCAACAGAATTTCTTTCTTTTTTATTTTTGAAGCAGAAAGTTACTGGCTACAGAGGAGCAGCTTGTTTAAATAATTCAAAAGCTGCATGTAAAATATACTTACTATTACTATGGTCATCCACCATGTAGAATGCTGATACAGGCTCATTAAAATGCCTGGTTTCCACAATGGCCTTTTCTACATCACACATGTCTCGCACAGGGCTTATCACTGCAAGCGTGAAGTTGTCTATACCATAGTGTATATTGACAGATGTAATTGCATTGGCAAGTGTCTTTACATCTGTCCATTGCCAATCCTAGAACAAGAAAAACAGAATATAAAAAAGGGAAATATTATAATTAATCTCTCCTAATTACAGTTTTAATAGTGGGGAGGTGGATCACAAGGCTTAAGCAATGAGCATTATTGATAGTCATACAACAAAACATTTATCTTTGATGTAGTTGTCTGTGATCTCTCAACTTGCCCTCCTTCTTAATATGTTGTATTTAAAAGGTTTCCACAATCTGACCCAAAGGACCTACGAAAAAACATAAGGCTTTTTTTTTCTCAAAGTGAAACACTATACACACCAAATATGAGATCTTTCCAAGCTTCCATTCTTGAGATATCTGTTTACAAGGTTTCCTTTTAACCCCTGCTGACAGCAAATGATATCTGACCGCCAACAAAAGCAATAGGCTTCTTGAACGCAAAACATTACATGTACATACCACTTACAAGATCAGTCCAAGCCTCCAATCTCCAACCTAAGCTTGGAGAAGCACCATTGCAACAATTTAGTCTTATCTGCAAATACTGCTCAAATTGAAACCATATGTATACTAAATGTTACCTGTGGTTTGTCCAAGATGACCAAGGTTGCTCCAGTAAAACATGGAACTTCTTCCAGCAGTGTCTCACTATCCAGTTCCCGGGCATCACACAGCAGTGGATAGCAAACAGCTCCATTGATGCTTTTAAAACACTGAAGTTCCATGCTGGCTTCTAGCTTCAGCTGCTGGCAGAAAGACTTCAACTCAGGAGGTGTTGACCGCAGGTTGAATCTGCAAAAATGCTCCAAGGCCTCCCTGGTTGCTGCCCTTGGATACTGCTGCGTAGCCTCTTCCCAGCTCTTTATACCCATTAGGTCTACAAACATCCTCTGGACTGACTGCAACTTCACCAGTAATTTTGTCTCCTTCTGTAAATCTGGTAGAGTCATTGTACCATCCCTGACCTCTGACAGCACCTGTTTAGCAGCAGTTGATGGCAGTGATGGCAGCGATACCAAAACATAGGGTTTCATATCTGGACCATTTGTTATGTCTTTGTATGACAGGTTCTGCCCCTTTAGTCTACCGTTAGCATGTTGACATAGAACCTCCTGGAGCAGATGATATGTCTCTTCCTCCAGTGTTGCAAGCTTTATCAAAAGCTTGATAACACCCTTTGTTTCTTCCTGCATAACAAACAAATGCAAGTCATATCACAAGTGGACATTTGTAAACCCAGATAACAAGCACCAGAGTCTTGGCCACTCTGCCCATCATGACTTTCAATAACAATTCAATATCTATCTCATCAATTTCACTGAAAAAATGCACTGAAAATGCAAAAATTGTTTTTTTTTTCACCGAAAAAAACACATATGAAAGAGCATGATCCACACAAAATCACCAAACTTGTCATAAATAGGGAAATAACAAGCACAACAAGAATTCAATTGTGCACTAACTTGTGCTGACTGGAAATTTGATATATAAATATATTAATAGATTTATATATCGAAATTAATTAAACAAAACAGTGTATAGAAGCTTTTCTAGTGTCCTACGTATGTTAGAAACAGTAAGGTAAATTTGCCAGCAAGACTTACTGGACTAAAAATTGCCGTCACAGTAGTACGCCACTGCTCATTCTCCATCCCAGATGTCTCAAAAATATTCCGACAGAGCTGTATCTGTAAGACAGAGGAACAGAACAATGTGAATTAATAGAAAAGTACACACTTGTATGGACATCCAGGTAGGGACAAGAACAACCACAATGACCACCCCAGGACTTGAACACTTGAACGTGCAATCTGCAGAAAACAAGCCCAGAGTCTTGCCTAAAAATTGGTTGGGATTCACAAAATTGGCGAGTCACAGGGTCATTAGAAACTGTTAAAAGGTCATCAAAACTCAACTGATAAATTACCTTTTCCTTTAATGACATGCTGTGTCTAAATTCTCCCACTTTATTGTGTCTGTTTGCAAGCCAAAGGATAGCCTCTTCACTCAATGTGTTGCTGTAAATAGAGCACAGTCTAGTCTTGAAAACATCTTGACCAGGGTACATCTGACTGAGTCGCTCAGCAGCAGAATAGTTGTGACAGCCTCCAATAACTTTGTAATGGAAACCATTTGCCTGTTGAAGAACAAAATAATGTCAAAACAATTACAGCAATGATTTGGTTTGTTGAATTGTGATTTGTAAGTCTTTGTTTATAATTTAATCAATAACTGGTCAAACTTAGTATGGACTCATCAAATGTGTCCATACACTTTGATATGGTGACTTACATTTGTTTCCTTAAAATGAGTGATGTCATCAAGGGTGTCGATGATGACACAGAGAGGTTGATAAAAATGCCCAGGAAACTCAACCATCTTGTCCATCAGCTCAGTCACAAAAGCCTCCCGAATTTCTCTCAGCTGGATGCCTAACGTCAGATGGGCTGTTTGGATTCTGGCAGAACCTGAATAAATTAAGTTAGAAGGAAACTTTTGTGATTTGAAAAATAAAAACTCTGGAGCATAAGAGACACATACCCTGGCAGTCAATTGCACATATCATTTTGTATTAACAGCCCTAAAACCTTGTTATTCCTCCTGACTAAATGAGCAACTTGCTGAGATCTCTCAGGTTATTTTCCCTCACAGGAATTTTTTCCATACAGGTTGCAAACAGTAACACGGCGAATTAGACAGGAATGTAAACAGTTTATTGTCCATGCAAGTGCACGACCTCTTACCTTAAAAAAAAACTGCTTATTTTGACCTCAGCAGTATTGTCATGGAAATTGATGTAAAGGAAAAATTGCACTTGACAACTGTTTAAATACAAATTCCTCTGGTGCGTCAGGCCATGTTGAAGTTTGGGGAAACTTACCCAAGTACGCTTCCTTCACTTCTTCTATGATTTTGAGATCTGCAGACATCTCCAACTTTTTCTTCTTAAACAAAACAGGGAGGTCATCAATGGAAGCACTATTTGTTCTCTTTGTCTGTCTAGTGGGTGCTCTAGCTGGAGTGCTGTAAAAGAACCATCAATATTATACATTACAACACCTGTGATTGTGACAGATTATTCACATTTCTACAACCCCTATTTATGGGTTATTTACAATCTGCCCCTGTGATTGGTTAATACAGGGTCATGTGACCCTTCCTAACTATCAGATCTACTTAATAAGTATGCAAATGCCCTTAGTTAACACACCAGGTTTGAGGAGACTTGAAACAGTCTGTGCTAGCTGTATAGTAGTATCTGTCCTGCCAATGACAAATCATACACCAGCGTGGCAAAAGCTGACAATAATTTGCCCTAAGTTGTGTATACATACAAAGGGTGCCATGTAGACATTTTATGAGGATAAAAGATGACCGAATGTCACAGCGAGGTAAATTTTCCCCAGGGCGTGGTAATAAAACTGATTAATCAAATTGCAAGCCTACATGGATCCTAATGTATAGTAATCATTAAATGGTTTGAATTGCACATTAATATCAGATAATTTTGTTAAAAGTCTACATTAATTCTATTCTTCATGTGTGGATACTCACCTATGTACTACTGAGTCCCCTATCTCTGGGACCTCACTTCCTGAAAGTTCCCACTCAAAAGTAGACATCGGATTCACTACCGTATCATCTTCTCTATGAACTTGAACGATGGTGTAGGAAGATTGCAATGACCCTACCAAGTCATTCAGCTTTTCACTAAATTTATTCTTATTTGAGAGGAGGGGTTGAAACTGACGTGAAAATTCAGAAGAATTCCAGGAGAAGGCATTCAGTTGAAAGGCTCGTGGATTGTCAATTCTATCCGTGAAGAAAATCTGAAAAGAAATGTGAACGTGTTAAAAACTATTCTAGTTGATTGTGTGTAATTAGCCATACTCAGGGACTGGTAGATAGATCCAGAGGGGGGGGGGGGGGGAGCGGGGAGGGCTTTAGCCTCCTCACCATGTTTTGGTCATCATCAGTCTTATGAACAATAAAAAAAATTGCTAGAAGTACGTAGGGATGTTAATTTACCAATCCATGACCTCCCACACCCCCACTTGCATGCAGGCTACAGGTCGTCTACACAAATCAACCTGTAGTGGCTATATTTCAAAAAGTTGGTTTAATTGTTTATAAAAAACTCTGACAGACTGTATGCTATAAATTGTTAGAAGTTCTCAAAGTGCTATCTTGGTGGTCTTAATTCTTCAAATTGTTCTGAGACATCCTGAATGCACAAACATAATGACTGAATGACAAAGTAAGAAAAATTTCCTCAACGGTGTGTAGCAAATTAGGGAACGCTATATAGGCCTATGCAAGGCAAAATTAATTTAGTTAGCCCACCACGCTACTAAACCAAAACAAATTGAAGCACCTCTAGTATTTAACTGGCGTACACTAAACATACATCAACTAATTACCCCCCCCCCCCATCCCCTCTCCCAACTGACTCCTGCGATACTCTAACTGTTTCAGACCCCTGTAATAGGGGTACAGCCTACAGGTTATAGATAACGAGTGGTGGTATACTGTAGGCTAAGATATTGTCGATAAAGAAGTAGCCTTTGTCACTACATAACAGTATCACCAGCACTAGTACTACATTAATAATAGCATAGGATATTGAGTTGAAATGGCACAGGTGAACGTAGCAACTTAGTGAAACATTGAAACGTAAACATTATGATTCTAAAAACATGAGTTAATAAAGCAATCGTATTAATATTACGGCCTAAATTATGTTATATTGTATTGGCACTGGTATCAATAGGCTACTTACTCCCAATCTCATGTCACCTAACCCCGGAAAAAGTTGTTCTAAAGATAATCTGTGGTTGTACTCACAATAATGTAAATTTAGACGATAACGCATTTATACACACTTCATTACCTAACTTATCCCTATGGTCTTTATCCCTATAAGAAAAATTTCCTCAACAGTGTGTAGCAAATTAGGGAAACGCTAGATAGGCCTATACAAGGCAAAATTAATTTAATTAGTGCTAAATTTGAAAACCACATTACTAAACCAAAACAAATTAACCCACCTCTAGTGTTTAATAACAGTATCACCAGCACTAGTAGCATGGTGGGCTCATAATTGACGCACTTAAGGATTGGATTGACGATGTCGGTCAACATAAAATCAAAATCACTCAACTGCATGCACTTTTCATATGTGTAGTTCATCAGAAATGTAATGATCTCAAAATATTTATTGTTCTGTGCCTACGCAACGTACAATTGAGAAGAATTTGACCACAAAATGTCTGCTGTGTCAAGTTCTTTCATACCCCTAAATTGACACATTCGTCGATAACCTAACTGTAGTGTAGGCCTAAGTATACATCCATTGACTTTGGATGCTGTTTGCTATGCTCTGAACCTCTAAGCTTAGACAGGTCAGGTCCCAGAGAGTAGTGGTATCATATTGAAGTAATTTTGGTTATTTTTAGGGAGTACTGTAAGATTTCCAAATGTCAAAAATATGTGTTAAACTGGGGGGAGGGTGTTAAAAGGGTAAAAAATACCACAATTTGGTCAGCAAATAGCTGAAATGGATTAAAATTCATGAAAATATGTAATTCTGCTTGACTGCAAAAAGTTTAGGTTGCCCTCTATATCGTTGCTAGTAATAATTGAAGGTGCGTCAATTACGGGGGTGCGTCAATTATGAAGCCTTTACTATACTACATTAATAATAGCATAGGATATTGAGTTGAAATAGCACAGGTGAACGTAGCAACTTCATGAAACATTGAAACGTAAACATTATGGTTCTAAAAACATGAGTTAATAAAGCAATCGTATTAATATTACGCCCTAAATTATGTTATATTGTATCGGCACTGGTATCAATAGGCTACTTACTCCCAATCTCATATACGCCTAACCCCGGAAAAAGTTGTACTAAAGATTATCTGTGGTTGTTCTCGCAATCATGTAAATTTAGACGATAAAGCATTTATACACACTTCATTACCTAACTTATCCCTATTGGTCTTTATCCCTATAAGAAAAATTTCCTCAACAGTGTGTAGCAAATTAGGGAAACGCTAGATAGGCCTATACAAGGCAAAATTAATTTAATTAGTGCTAAATTTGAAAACCATGTTACTAAACCAAAACGAATTAACCCACCTCTAGGGTTTAACTGACGTACACTAAACATACATCAACTAATTACCCTCCCCAACCCCTCTCCTAACTGACTCCTGCGATACTCTAACTGTTTTAGACCCCTGTAATAGGGGTACAGCCTACAGGTTATAGATAACGAGTGGTGGTATAGGCTAAGATATTGTCGATAAAGAAGTAGCCTTTGTCACTACATTTATAATGTTAGTATCACCAGAACTAGTACTACATTAATAATAGCATAGGATATTGAGTTGAAATGCCACAGGTGAACGTAGCCACTTCATGAAACATTGAAACGTAAACATTATGGTTCTAAAAACATGAGTTAATAAAGCAATCGTTTTAATATTACGGCCTAAATTATGTTATATTGTATCGGCACTGATATCGATAGGCTACTTACTCCCAATCTCATATACGCTTAAACCCCGGAAAAAGTTGTACTAAAGATTATCTGTGGTTGTACTCGCAATAATGTAAATTTAGACGATAACGCATTTATACACACTACATTACCTAACTTATCCCTATGGTTCATGGAACGCGTAAAACTTTTCTTGCTAACGCTTGTCAGTACCTATGGTCAGTACACAGTTTCTACTTTGCTGTAACATAATACGCAGGGCATTTTCGTCATATCTTGACTTGCCTAATGAGACTGATCTATTATATATATATCTCTTTTCTTGTTGTTACAAACAGTCAGAGCCACAGCGGTATATACACATTAAATGGAATTTTGAAGAAAAAAAACTCACCTTCAACATTTGTCCATCCTTTTCGTAAGGTTCGCAACTAGCGACTCCACTGTATTTCCTTTTCGGAGTCTGGTTATGTCTCAGAGGTTCGGGACCAGTGTTTCCTTGAACTCGGATGACGATTTCTCCCCCAGTTTCGGTCTCCATCCACCATTTTCTTGCCTTAGTCATAGTGATGTGTAACGTGCTGATTTCTGCGATTGCTATGATTATTCTAAATTTATTTGACTCTTTAAATGCGAGCTAGACAACAATAAGATTTGTTAACCCGGACACTAAGCGCTGTGGTTATGCGGTGATATCCGTGATATTCGGAGTGGACAAATTCCCCGCCAAAAAGGTGGATGCTGATTGGCGGTAGTAAAAGAGCAATGAGAAGCTAAGATGGCAAGCCCAGACAGACTAATTGTTTTTTTTCTCTTTCCTTCCCAGTCCCTCCCGTTTTGCAAGGTAAATATATATATATATATATATATCTATATATATATATATATATATATATATATATATATATATAGATAGATATATATATATATATATATCTATATAGATATATATATATATATATATATCTATATATATATATATATATATATATAGATATATATATATATATATATAGATATATATATATATATATATATATATATATATATATATATATATATATATATATATATATATATATATATATATATATATATATATATATATATAGGCTACTGTTCTTGATTTTCCAACTCATTACGATTTTCGATTATATATAGGCCTACACACACATATATATATATATATATACATATATATATATATATTTATATATAAACGAGGGCTCCATTCCCCTCATGCGAAGAAAATGCACACATTTTTTTTTTTAAAGAGATCCATCTTTAGTTATTGGTGTTTCTTCATGGTATCAGTTGTTACTGGAAATATCAAAACAAATATATGTACAAATTAAATAGATAATTCCCTTGTTTGGAATGGGCCCGACACTTATTAAGGAACGCATATACGGTCACACAATAATTATCCAATGTACTCACATCAATATTCGTATGTGCCTGGATCTGTTTGTAATTATCGCATTGTTTGCAAGAAAATTGAATTCATAATGATTCATAATGGAAAAGCAGCAACAACATTTTCATATTTTCTGTAACATTGGTCTAATTGTAAGCTTGCGGCTCATTTTGATTCCATTAAATGAGCCCCACAATTACAGCGTATCACATGCGAAGCATCGGTGGCCTCTTCCACACACTGTACGACATACAGGATGCATGATCAGTATCCCTGGTCCTGTAGCTCCCCACCCTCGCCCCTACCGGGATTCTTTCCCGTGTACTATAACTACAAAGCTAGACATGGCAATTAGCTGTTCATTGTCTATTATTGATCGATCCATGATGTCGGGATTAATTTCTGTATTCACGCGCCGTGTGATGGCCCTATTCACGTTATAATCCCTGGATGAAAGGTAACGCTTGTTATATCTTTACAATCTTAAAAGAGTTCGCAGAGTACAAAAGCTTTTTCTACCGAAGGTGTAAATCAAAGCGGTGCCACGTTCAATAGACAAGATAGTTTATTGTACCATGGAGCTTAAATCTGTGTTTAGCTCCATGATACTACAAACAATAGAAGTTATACCCTGACCATGTACAAACCGTTCACCGCTGTGAGGGTAATACTTCCATGTTGTAAGAATATCCACAGCTATGGATATACAAAGAGATATGGCTAGGGGCTGTACATGGGTTCTGCATTCAAGACTTGCTCCATTGGGCAGTTATTAACAAAATATATTCTTTTATCTAATTTTATTTTGAAAATATCTTTTTTCTAATTAGTACGTCGGCTATATGCAACTAAGGAATAACATAAAAACGTCCAGATAACTGTTTTGATGTGGCCTAACTGTATGGGGTTACGGGATGACTTTCATAAATTCACCGCACGTACACCCAGAGAGATGCTTTCATTCTCGATTTTCAGGGTAAACTTTGCTGTCTATAAAAACTTGAATTGCGTGTTACATAAGCTGTAGGTACGCTGCAAAGGTAGATATGTGTCGTTCACTACTCTATGAAGCTCCGCAACTACACGACTTCATTTAAATTGACTTGAACGTAAGGAATGCACGAAGGAACGCAAAACCCGGAAGAATTAGTTCGACTTACGCTTAGTGTAACATACGGGCTCGCAAAATAATTTCTTGTGGCAATTTTTTAAATATTTTCCCCCTTACACATGATCGATTAGGATGCATGAAACATGCTTCCCGATTCTGGTCTCCGATCTATTATTAACCACGGTCTTTGGGATTGAAGGAGGGACGGGATTTAAGGAATTGTGTAGACCATCAGCCCATAACAAAAAAAGTGGGAGGTACTACCCCCACCCCTGGAATTTTCTCCCCTATTTCCAACATATACATGGACCACAGAGATAATTTTGAAGTGGGAGGGCTGATCATATATCGGTACAATGGGTTCATATAGTACACTTCTATTATTTTTTAAGAATAAAAAGCCCCACCAAGTATGGGTGAAAAGATGGACCAAATTCAATGGTAAAAAGAGTGGGAGGGGACACAAGTCACCCTTGCCCCCCCCATTCTCCGTCTCCATGCTCCCTGATATAACAAAGTGCACTTTAGTTTAACAAAATATCTCGGACCGTGCATGATTGCCTTTTCAACCGGTTGAACGAAGAAAAGTCACACTTGACTTCATGGCGCATATAGGCTACGTGAAGGCACGTTTTGTGTTATCGATACAGTGTAACATTGGGTATGCGGGTGTCGCACCAGAATTAATAGTTCAACTGACTTACACTAAACTTTTCACTTCACAAGGCCGCTAGAGCATAGATACACTTAGACCATCAGCAGTTCAATTCATTCTCTTCAACATCCAAGAAATGACTCAGAAAATGCCAATACACTAGGTCAAATGACCGGTGATGTGGCCGCTTTCTAGTCACTTCGCCCCACAACCATTTCGCCCAACTGCCATTTCGCCCAACCAGCCTGGTCATTTCGCCCAACCAGCCTGGTCATTTCGCCCAACCAGCATGGTCATTTCGCCCAACCATCATAGTCATTTCGCCCAACCAGCATGGTCATTTCGCCCAACCGTGTTGGTCATTTCGCCCAACCTTTTTTTTACTAATATTCAGTCAGAATAATATTACTTTTTCTATTCCACTAGTTCAATTTGATTTATTTGGGGTTAGGTTACTTCGTAATAGGTAAATAAAAAAGTGAGGTCCGCTCGATATCGATCGGAGTCTGAGCAGTTATTTCGGGTATAATGGGAGGATTACACTACTTTAGGCCTTTACGCATACAATGGAAGTTATATTATTATACAAACACAGGGGAATCGGTCTTCATAAAAACCTATCAAACCTAACCCCTAAATCACTGATCCATCCTACTGACTAACAAGTCCCGAAAGTTTCCTTATTAAATTGAAAAAAAATTATAAAACCCGTCCGTAATATTGAATTACTATATTTAATCAATATAACCACTTTATCAATGTAACCACATATGTAATCACATATGTAATCAATTTAACCACGACTTCAAGTTTCCTTAATACTCGGTTCGTATCCAGTAACGTTAACAATTCCCGAACGTTTACTATATCAAACCTAACCCCTAAAACACTGATCCATCCTCAAGATTCCTTAATATTCGGTTCGCATCCTGTAACGTTAAAAATTCCCGAACGTTTCCTTACTAAAGTTATACAAAGTAAAGACTTCACGTTTCCTAAATATTCCTTAATATTCGAACGTTTACTATCAAACCTAACCCCTAACACACTGATCAATCCTTAAGTTTCCTTAATATTCGGTTCGTATCCTGTAACGTTAATAATTCCCGAACGCCTCCTTTTGAAATATCATATTTAATCAAGGTTGGGCGAAATGACCAGACTGGTTGGGCGAAATGACCAGGCTGGTTGGGCGAAATGACCAGGCTGGTTGGGCGAAATGGTAAGGTTGGGCGAAATGGCAGTTGGGCGAAATGGTTGTTGGGCGAAGTGTCCTGCTTCCATGTGGCCGAGTGGATATAAAGGCTGTGGCATTTGAAGCAATGAGGCTTAGCAATCTGGAGGTTTGGGGTTGGCCGGGTCCAGTGGGGCAGGAGCCGGGGCACGGGGGGAAAGTGCCCCCATCCCACTTTTTTTCCAAAAAGCAAAATGTGCCCTACTGGCAAATAAAATGTCCCCTTTTGATGAAGAACTGTCTTTTGGATTCTTAAGCCTTTGCTAATTTTAATATATTATTTCAATTATCATTTCTTTTTGTAGCACAGTTAACAATAAACAATCTCAATAAATAAAACATCATGTTTGCAGCTCATTCTACTAGCATATTATTCTATACTAAACCTGGTCTGTCAGCTTAATCCTTTTATGTTGCGGTGTGTATCGGTTTTTATAGCATAACGAGTGGCGGTTGTGGAATGAGAAAGTGCCCCTCTGATATGTGGACTCCCCACTATTTGGAAGCTTCCTACCACCTGGCCGGGTCATAGTAAGGTGGGTTCTCATCCAAGAGCAAGAATACAGTTTTCCCATATTAAATGACTTTCTAAATGAAAAAATTCCATAATTGAGCTAAAAATGTTTAATTGGAAGCCACTCAACGTGTAAGTTGTAATCTATAAGCCCTTACGGGCTTCTCCCACATTCGTGGTCGCTTATATGGCGGGCCATCAGTCTGAAAACGTGGGGAATCGACATATACCGATTTAAATCGACATATACCAATTTCCTTCGACTTATACCATGCAGTTTCTAGCAGCTTAAATTGACTTCTACCGATTTAAATCGACATATACCAGTTTAATTCGACATATACCAATTTAAATCGATGATGAGTAAAACAAATCGATGATATGTCAAATTAAATCGGTATATGTCATTTAAATCGACATATACCAATTTAATTCGACTTATACAAGTTTAAATCCACATATACCGGTTATAATCGACATATACCTATTTAAATCGATGATATGTAAAATAAATCGATAGAAGTCAATTTCATTGGACTTATACCAGTTTCTAGCAACTCAAATTGACATATACCTATTTAAATCGATATATCATCGATTTAGCTAATTAACATATTCCGAATCCCGATTTCGGTGATGATTAATATCGGTGGAGGTACATCACGTGCAGTCACCTGACAAGGCGCGCGAAATCGATGATATGTCGATTTCATTAGGTAGAAGCCGAATTAAATTGGTATATGCCGATTTAATATGACATATACCGGATTTAATTTGAAACAGTGAATAAATAGGTGTCGTCTCCATTTTGTCGGAAAATTACACCAACAGAATATGAAAAATGTCAATAGGTATATGAGAGCGCAATAAAATAGTCAATAATCGCGAATAAGTAATAAGTAGTGCTGAAAAGGGCGCCAGCAGTCCATTTGAGTCCGTCAGGGGGGGGGCATCCGCCCCCTGACTGTATAGATGGACGCTCCGTCACCAAGTAAGGGGATGTTTGAGAACTGGCTGAAATGAGGCAAGTCATTGGCCTAAGACGAAGTTGTGTTACGCTTACCGGTACTCACACTCACTGCTTCCACTTTTCACGGGGCGTGAAGACGCGGTTGGGGTGACAATGTGGTCTATAGCCAGGGGACGGGCCGAGGGTCCCCCAGCATTTACTAAAATTATTACACCTATATAGTATACGTGTGCATCGGACAGATCGACAAATAGGCATTGAAAAATGGGCAGATGCACGTTTCGGAGCCTTGGTAAATATTGGGGGGGCTTATCACGCATTTTCCCCCTCAACTTTTTCATTGGGGGGGCTGAGCCCCCCAAGCCCCCCCCCGGTTCCGCCGCCACTGGCCATTATGTGAAACTGTATAATAACTTGACAAATCGTCTTTCAAAGATATGAGACCCAGGCTTTGCTTGGCGACTATGTTGATCAAAGCAGATGGGGGTTATTAAGCCAGCAGGCCAACAGAAGAGAGAAATTTGCAAGTTGACATTTTCATATTTTTTTCAAGAATTTGTGGAGCTCCCCATAGGCTACCAAGTATGGCATGTTCTCTGAAAAACATATCTCTCCCTCTACCCCTTCTTCACCCTATATGTGCGTAAAATGCATTTAACAGTTGTTATACCGTTGATATCAAATAGAGGGCGCCCTCTATTATAGCCTATTAAACCAGAAAATTGAAGCCTTCTTCATAATTGGTTATATGATGACCAAAACAGGGCATATTTGAAACCTGATGTTTTCTATACAGTGTTCAAAATTGTAAATAGCCTCATTTGGATAAAGTTTGGAAACCATTTACACGTGGCTAAATGTAGGACTTAAAGTTTTCTTCCATTACATATCATACTTAAGAGGGTAACATATTCATGCAAGTAAACAAACTATCTGTCTGAGTTACATGGAAGCAAAATTCACTGAAGAAACAGGTCATGTATTTATTAAAGACCTAGAAAAGTAAGGCAAAGTGCATGCACGAAAGTATTTTTGCAGCAGATAAATGTCATAAACAATGGCATATACCAACTGTCAAGATCCACAAGAAGAATTCAGAGCTTGAACCACTACAACCATTAACACATTCATCCCCTCACACACCCATTAGAAAATGCGCCCTTTAAAGAACCATTTTGCGTTTTGTCGCCGTTTTGCACGTTTTGATATGGTCATCGGGTTGTTTAAATATATGAATCACAAAACAGCATTCTTATTAAGATATTAGCCAAGTTTTCCCAACGAGAAAAACAAATGTGAAAATTGTAAATTTTGCCACTTTTGTGCCACTTGAAGTAAGATTTGAATAAATAAGCTTGTAATCAGTGGCGTAGGAAGGTACTTTTGAGTGGGGAGGGGGCCTGAAGACTGATGGCCGGCCTGGGGGGTCTAAGGGGAGGGGGTGTCCCCCTCCCCTTTGGATTTTTTTTGCATTTCCAGGTGGCCTCAGATGCAATTTGGTGCAATATAGCACACTACAACACCCACTCCATTTTGTAAACTTAATTTTGTATTTTCACCTGGCCTTAGATGCAATTTGGTGCTCCAAATGAGACTTTTTTCTCATTTGGAAATGAAAAAGGGGTTTTTTGACTTGCGAAGCGGGGGGCGGAATGATACTTCCGCCCCTCCACATTTTTCACGGGGGGAGGGGGCTGGCGCCCCCAGCCCCCCGGTTCCTACGCCCTTGCTTGTAATGTCTGTCGTTATGGCATCGTGGAGTCAGTTAGGTTGAGAAAAATCATAGAAAAGGACGCAAACTTTGCGTCCTTTTTTGAAAGCTGCTTTAGTACCACAAGAGTTTATCTGCCTCTGGCATTTCAATAGTGGTAGATTACGGGAATATTGAGCCGTGCAAGTGACTTTTCCAAGCTCGGCTCCTTTAATAGTCATGCAAATTAATTACGTAACACACATGCTAATGCAGACTAATAACCTTGAAAGGTGCAGAAGTGACCGGTGGCGAGAAATGAACGACAGTCGTACTAAAGATTTTCAAATCCACCCTTCCCTACTTTGGTATATATAGCCCATTAGTACTATATTGCAGCTGCCTGACTGTGTTGATTAGCTAATTTGAATAACTGAGTTTGTAACAGTTCGGTACCCCCTTCTGCCAGTCCATTCCTCCCATGGTCAAGTAAGCTAGCATTCACAAATCACAACTGTCACTCGTAGCATATGAATGAGTGACCATTTCCCCTTTAAAAGACTAAGCTATATGTGTAATGTAGGGCAGTTGCTCTACACCACGGTACAACCTCTCACGGCTACTTTTTCTAAAGAAAAGTCACCCGGGAAAGAACCTGGGCACGAAAAAATAAACAAACAACGCACCGACTAATCCGCTCTCAATCTTAGCCCCCTTGTGCATCGAGACTGTGACTAGTAATTGGTATTATGTTATCTATGTGTATAGTATATGATAACGTAACGAGTGCCTATACAATTACTCAACCAGCTATACAGCCCAATTGTTCTGTCTGGTGCAGTCAGGCATGACTAAACACTTCAAAGAGTGGCCGCTCTTTCATGTTGTAGCATCCCTTCGACTTGCGGTGATTTTTTACTAAGGTAGTAGTGCATATCCGGTCGATATAATAATAACAAAGTTGTCTTCTCAAAGACGAGGGGCTCAGTCGTAATTTTACCACCATAAACTAGGCACAAGCTTGTACACAAGTACCACTACGCTATCGTGTAATGGAGTAGTACTGTAGGCTAGTACAAAGTGCTAGAGGTAGTAGTTACGCGATGGATCGTTTCATACTTTTCATAGCCGGTCTAAGTACATGATACGGCAGTGTAAGTTGTAACACTAACAGTCAGGCTACAAGTTTGTTGATTCATGATGAATGACTCTTTAGAAACAATAATCGACGGCTACTCAACAGATTCGGAAGAAAGCGATTTGTTTACAAATGGAGTGGAACATAACTTGAGCACACAAACAATAATTGATGGTTATTCATCAGACTCAGGTCAGTCCGATTAAGACAGCACAGTTACAGGTAACACTAGTAGGAAGGAAAGTGGGTTAGCATTGGGACTACATGGAGAAACAACATGTGAACTTCATCTGTACTTATCAGAATCAGACTCGGATTCTGAAGATGAGGGTTGTACAAATACATTTTTACCACAACAAGCACCTCAGCTTCTGCAAAGTAGTACTATTAATTTGCCAAGTCGGAAAAGGAAGTTGTATGACGCACAGAGGATGGCATCAAAATTCGACCCGGGTCCAATGCTTAAAGAGAAATGTTGTCACAACAATTGCATGAGTACCTTGTCAGTTAATGACCTTTCTTCATGTCATAAGGAGATGTTGACCAGAAATGAGTCTTTACAAAAACAGTATATTTTGTCAGAACTAAGTAAACATACCACCTTAATAAGATGAAGCAACAATATTAGGCCTACATTGTTTCACAAGTTTGTTGTAGGTGGGAAACTTGTTTGTGAACAAGCATGGTGTATAGCCCACAGTGTAAGCAAGTGGAGATTCCAAGATTGCTTAAAAAGATACAAAGCTGGAAAATTGACATTGCAACATCTGAATAAAGGGAAGAGAAGAATGTGCCACAGAACCATCAAGTCATTGGCATGGATGAGTGACTTATTTAAGAGAATGGGTGATTACATGCCCCATAAGACATTGGTGCACCTTCCTCACACTTGGACAAAAAGGCTGGTATATGAAAGAATGACGAGGGAACTAGTGACGCAAAATGAACTTCCTGGAGGATTCATATCCTATGAGCATTTTACTCGCATATGGCAGGAAAAGCTACCACAGTTCACCATTCCTAATGTGAGTATGATTTTTGTAGTGTATGATGGTACTTGATGCTATGGACATATTATTTCTCGAAACAATTAAAATGCAGCAGATTGCTCTGTTCTTGAGGATTGTTTGATATTATAACATGAAGACATTAAAATAATTAATAAATTCTTCAAGTCTTGACAGTTAACCAGGCTAGTTAAGTTTCCCTAATTTTGCACATCCCCACTTACTGTATACATGTTATACATACGCATAAACTAGCCATTGAAGGACAAAATATTTTCCTTAACTGGTATTATTTTACATAAAATTTACATGCAATTTATAAGTGGCACAGAAAAACTTGACAAAGATTTGTTAGTTGCAACAGATCCAGCTCAGTATCGCTGTTTCTTTGCAAATGGTGATCATGCCAAGGTAGGGTACACGTGAAGGTCAGGTTTGCTACTATTTATGTAGATAAGCTGTGCTCAGGAAACCTATTAACTGTGGGACATAGTACAAGTACATTTGGTAAACAGTGCACTAGTGTATGATTTATTATGTATTTTTCATTAATCAGAAAATTTAACATGCAGCTGAGTTTGTCAAGTAGTATGTAAAATCATTGCATATCTGATATTATAAAGTGAACCTCATGGTTACATTTGTTTTAAACATTTCTCTCAGTCTACAGATTTCTCCAAGTGCACCACTTGCACACAACTTCAGGAAGCCTATGAGAAGTCCTCCAGTGAAGACCAAAGGCAAAAAATTTCTGGGTTAAAGGCATCCCATGATAAATTTGTAGAGTAAGTTCTTTTTAACAGTATTTTTTTTTTTTCTGGCGCTTAATTCATAAATATTGTTGAAAATTGTTGCCGTCATCTAAAAGGGGTTGCTTACATAAATGGAGCAGCATCAGTATTAAGAGGGATTTGACCCATAGTAGTGCCTAGCTCGATTTCCATATCCTCTAGTCTGGCAAAATATGGTCTAAATATGTGTTTTTCTCAGTGATTTAGAACTGCTTATTTTTGTGAATTGAGTCATGTTTCTAGTCAATGCTGGATTTTTCCTTGCAAATTATGTGTGCATGCCTGTTACATGAACTGCTCATGCTGGGATTGGACTTTTGTACCAAGGTCTATGATTTAACCAATGTAAGAACTATGGCCTCTTGTGAGCAGCATAGAGGTTTCATAACAGCTCTGTAAGGAGCAAATTCGGCATCCTTTGTAATTTTCTACCAGTCTTACTTGGTTTCCATCCTTTTATGCTTCTGCACAGAGCTGAGAGAAGAGCTTATCATCTAGCTCGTGAGAGGGCCAGACGGGAACCACATGAGATGACTTGCATGATCATTGATGGGATGGACCAAAGCAAGACAGATATCCCACATCTCATCGTGAAGGACAAGGATAGTGCTAGTTTGGCACGACTACCAGTGCATTTCACAGGTAAATGAGAGACAACAGAATCATAGTCTCTTTACTTGAACTCCTGTCATGTTTTCAGATTTTGCATTGTGTGATGTAGAAAATGAAAGGTTGAAATTTGATGTATTAAAATGCTAATATTTTAATTGTTACAGGTGTTCTTCTACACACATCAACAGCTGAAGGAAAAATGCCATTTGTTTTTCATGATGTGAAGCACATTCCCCATGATAGCAACCTCACCATATACTGTTTGACGGAAGCTTTGAAGGCAGCACAAGATTACCTGGGCAAAGTGCTATTTTTACAAATGGACAACTGTTTTAGAGAAAACAAAAATAAGTTTGTCTTGTCCTTTGCAGCCCTCCTTGTGGAAAGAGACATCTTTGAAGAGGTAAGCTACAGCATCCAAATTCCTGATAAATTCTTGGACATTGGCTCAGAGCCAGGAGTGGCCATGGGTTGTTGTTGTTGCTGAGATGGGAAGCTTGATGGGTGTAGATGGGGGAGGCAAATTGTTAACTTTAATGCATAAATACAATATGGTTACAAATCCTTTGGTTATATTGCTGAAAGCAGTCATATAACCTATGCAGTCAAGTTGCTGTGTTTATATATGGGTATGTCATGCCCAAGTATGTAAACATTATATCCCAAGATATGTAGCAATAGTATATTTACTATCTTAATGTATCACATTGAATGAAACAGCCAATTAGTGGTTATTTAGTTTGTTGCACACCCTTACTAAAAGGTTGGTCAAGTTCTTAAAAATACAAGCATAATGATCTTTGTGTTCCTGCAATAGTAACAATTATGTTTTCTACTTGCAGGTTTATATTCATTTTCTCCCTGTTGGACATACACACGAAGACGTGGATCAGATGTTTTCCTGCGTGGCACGTCATTTGAATCATACCAATGTGTATACACTGGAAGGTGAGTTCTTTTCTTTGAAGATTGTTTGGTGAATGGTTAATTTTTTCTTCAAGGAAAAAGCAAAATTATGTGAAATTATCTGCTTTGACATGTTTAAATCTCAAATTTTCATTTTCATTGCTCAATATAGCCAGCAGCATACTAATCTGGTGGTAGGTTGGCACTGATTCCTTTTACTAATAACACATAATAACTTCAAAGGTTAGCACAAGAAAACATTATTTTGCACCAAAGTGGAATAGACAACCATTTCTTCAAGTGCAAGGGGCTTCACTTTCTCTTGCCCCATACCCCATTGACCTCCACCCACTTGCAAATTAGGAAAAATAATGATAGCTTCACTAAATAATAAGAATTACCCAGTTTGAAGCTTAAAGATAGCATGTGCACCTTAAATAACAAATAAATGTTTGAGGGCACCCCCTCCCTTATGACCCCTCCCTGTAATGGCATCCGTCTTGCAGGGGGAAAAGTAAGGATATTCAATGTACGTGCCAAATATTCAGTGGTTTATCTATACAAGGACTTTTGGCAAATTGATAAAGTAGTGATTTTGAATGACAACCACAAATGCTTTATTGTTCATATTTTCAAAATAATTGTGTTTTTACATACAGAAATAAACAGTACATTTACTTATGTTAACAGACTTGGAAATTGAGACAGCTAAGAGCTTCACCCCACACATTGACGTTCGTGCTGTGACTGCCATCCCAAATGTGAAATCTGTGCTGGATAAGCATTTGTATGGACATTTTGCAAACCACAGCAAACCTCACTGGTTTCGTTTTAGAAAGGTCCAGCAAAGGTGTTACATGCACTATAAAAAATGGGAGTCCAGTCAGTGGAAACCAGAAGAGTGTGAAGAACTTCCTCATGGACTTCTTTGTCTGAAGGTACAGTAATTGCTTCCTACTTACTACAAAATGGCACATTTGTAGATCTTAATGGTCTGGACAGCAACATTAACACTTCAGTTCAAATTCTAAGACTTTTTTTTTTACCTACATTTTCATCCTTATAGAAGATAACAGTTACTAGATCTATTCAAAGTGTCAAGTTAACTTGATTGTTATGCTTAGAAGTTAATGAGTGATGGTTTAGCAACTTTTATCTAAATTCTGACACAGGATGTTCCAGACCTATCACAATCTATGGAGTGGGTAGAACCCAATTTAGACAAATTAGATCTTCCCAAGTTGGTGAAGGAGCTGCCGAAGAACTATTGCCACAGACTACCACCTTCAGCAGAAGAATGGTGGGTGAACTTCATGGCTAATGTGTCTTCAACCTATGATCAGGTATGTAATAACTGTCCAAAAGTATTGCCTAAGTATGCTTATAAAGCATAAATTAGGTGATACATTGATACACAGGTGTGGTGTAGGAGAAATGGTTGTGAAAACCATCTACCCAATAAGAACTTCATTCCATAATAATGAACCCATATATTGTAGTATTAAATTAAATTTGCTCGTTTATTCTCTGCAGCTTCCATTGACTCAACCATGGAACCTGTCTGCCCTGCTGAAGACCTTTGGGCAAGACAGAGTCACACCAACTGAAAGTTCAGCTTTTGACGCTATAATAAGCAACGTGGATGCCAGCTGCCCTGAAGTGAGTACTTTGGATTATTCAAGCAGATTTATTGTCCAATTTTACCATACATATTCTCAAAAGTAGATCTGAAAATAAGTTTGGCATTTCAATGTTTAAAAACCATTTATGAAACTGGGTTGGGGTTGGGGGTTAGGGCTTCAACTTCCAACAAGGGAATTATTGATCAATGCCATGTATATTTATGAGGGGCATGGACTTTTTCTCTTTTTACTGTAAGGCATCCTTAAAAATTACCCTATGAATGGAATCAATGAACAGCAGCAAGCTGGAATAATGAACGTTTAGTTTGTCTGTTCTACTAACTATAGTACATATAGCAGTTCAGGTTTACTAAGTAACAGTAGTGTAATTTTTTTCTTCTACCTTCTAGATTTTTATAGGGGACCAAGGTAGGCCACATAAAAGAGTGGCACTGATGGACAGCTATGCCTCTGTTGAAAGTGGAGTTTTGGTGGCTGTCCACTGTGAGGAAAAGGAAGGTAGGCCTTTCATTGGTGAGGTCATTGAGAGAAATGATGAGAATGTCCTTGTACAGTGGATGAAAGGGAGCTACTCTGGAGCATGGCAATTCTGGGTAGCTGGTACAAGCAAACAGCCCTCACCATACACATCTTGTTTACCTGTCTCTTCACTTATTTTATGGGATTTCACTTTGACCAAGGGGAGGAAACTGAAGAAATTGACAGTAGAGACATTGAAAGCCAGTTATAGAGAGCTAGATGCAGGGACTGCATCATAAACGAGGGCAAATGTATAGTACAATAGGCGTAGTATTAAAATGTTATATATCTATGAAGGGTTTACCAGCGAACCTCTCATAGCCCACTAGTGTTATAACTGGAGTGTATTTTTTGCACAGTTTACTATTAAAATGTTATATATCTATGAAGGGTTTACCAGCGAACCTCTCATAGCCCACTAGTGTTATAACTGGAGTGTATTTTTTGTACAGTTTACTATTAAAATGTTATATATCTATGAAGGGTTTACCAGCGAACCTCTCATAGCCCACTAGTGTTTTAACTGGAGTATATTTTTTGTACAATTTATTATTAAAATGTTATATATCTATGAAGGGTTTACCAGCGAACCTCTCATAGCCCACTAGTGTTTTAACTGGAGTGTATTTTTTGTACAATTTACTATTAAAATGTTATATATCTATGAAGGGTTTACCAGCGAACCTCTCATAGCCCACTAGTGTTATAACTGGAGTGTATTTTTTGTACAGTTTACTATTAAAATGTTATATATCTATGAAGGGTTTACCAGCGAACCTCTCATAGCCCACTAGTGTTTTAACTGGAGTGTATTTTTTGTACAATTTACTATTAAAATGTTATATATCTATGAAGGGTTTACCAGCGAACCTCTCATAGCCCACAAGTATTATAACTGGAGTGTATTTTTTGTACAATTTACTATTAAAATGTTATATATCTATGAAGGGTTTACCAGCGAACCTCTCATAGCCCACTAGTGTTTTAACTGGAGTATATTTTTTGTACAATTTATTATTAAAATGTTATATATCTATGAAGGGTTTACCAGCGAATCTCTCATAGCCCACAAGTATTATAACTGGAGTGTATTTTTTGTACAGTTTACTATTAAAATGTTATATATCTATGAAGGGTTTACCAGCGAACCTCTCATAGCCCACTAGTGTTTTAACTGGAGTGTATTTTTTGTACAATTTATTATTAAAATGTTATATATCTATGAAGGGTTTACCAGCGAACCTCTCATAGCCCACTAGTGTTTTAACTGGAGTATATTTTTTGTACAATTTATTATTAAAATGTTATATATCTATGAAGGGTTTACCAGCGAATCTCTCATAGCCCACAAGTATTATAACTGGAGTGTATTTTTTGTACAGTTTACTATTAAAATGTTATATATCTATGAAGGGTTTACCAGCGAACCTCTCATAGCCCACTAGTGTTTTAACTGGAGTGTATTTTTTGTACAGTTTACTATTAAAATGTTATATATCTATGAAGGGTTTACCAGCGAACCTCTCATAGCCCACTAGTGTTTTAACTGGAGTGTATTTTTTGTACAGTTTACTATTAAAATGTTATATATCTATGAAGGGTTTACCAGCGAACCTCTCATAGCCCACTAGTGTTTTAACTGGAGTGTATTTTTTGTACAGTTTACTATTAAAATGTTATATATCTATGAAGGGTTTACCAGCGAACCTCTCATAGCCCACTAGTGTTTACTAGATTACAATTTTGTATATTCATTTCCATTGGCGCATAAATAATATAATTTTTTTCCTGTGAAAATGCTGAATTGTTCATTGCTGTAAATAAATATTTACTTTGTAAACACAAAACATTTGTCATGATTTTTATTTCAAGTATTTTCAGATTTTCGTTCAAGGGACAAATTTTTCCAACAGTCTTCATATTTATATTGTATTATCTCATTATCTTTATTTGGTGTTTATAAGAGACAATTTATTCAGGTTTTTGATGAAATTCGCTAGTGAATTGGAGTAGAGTACACTGAAATGCTGGTTAGTACATTAAAATTAACTTTGCCAAAACCGTCTTAGCTGACATTTCTTTTTCTTTTTTAAATATTTGAAATTTAGAATCTTCCCTTATCTTCCGGAAATGTTGTATTTGTTTTCAGAAAAAGTTCAGATGACCAATTTTTCAATATTATCTTGTGTAGGTGATTTTCATTAAAATATCAGAAAATGCTTAAATGCAATAAATTGGAAGTATTTGCAACCACGTTGAAGGCATCTCCTTGTTAAAGCATTGTATTATCGGCGTATAGTCTTCCGATGAGCGTAACTTAGGGTGGAAAGAAATCAGTGAGAGCAGGCAGTAATAATATAAACTTACATATATATATTTTCAAATCTCTTATTGAACGAATTATCAGCCCCCTGGTTACATCCTGCCCTACCCTTCTTCACCTCACACACTCCGCTCTATAGGGTTAAAAGAAATCAGCGAGAGCAGGCAGTAATGAAATTTACGTATATTAATGAATTTTTTTTTAAATCTCATTTAGGACAAATTATTAGGTCCCCCTGGTAACATCATTTCCCCCCCCCCCATTCTCCCCTTTCCTTCCTCACAATCACCGCTTCTCTTACACCTAATATATCAGATATCCTCGCAAAGCGTGATGATGTAGGTCCCTCATTTATCTAATGCATGGGAGGACCTCGAAACTTTCTTCCTTATCCGCATATTCCAAGCTTTCTCCAATAAAAGAGTTATAGTACTACCTATTACCCATATTTTTAAAAATAACCTTCCTCCTCATAAAACGTGATGATCTATGTCTCTCATTAATCTAAAGCATGGATGAACTACCATCTTTAAGCATATTACAAAGTTTTTTCCACAAAAGAGCTACAGAACCTACTACACACAAATTATGTTAATGTCACTAAACGGCATCCGTAGGGACATCGTTTTTTGGTCCGCATTTAACTTTCCATCATATCTTTAATCTGCTTTGTCTCGCTGAGATATAAAAAAATAAATTTTCCGTACGTTTTCACGGTAGGCCCCACTGTTCAAGGTCAATGCACGACTATAACATTAGGTCCACTAAGTGCGGATATTGGTCTCCATTTGCCACTATTGCAGTAAACCCAAACGAGCAACGTATCTACGGTGTCTCTTAAAAGAATATTATTAACAAATTGGAAAACAATTTTGAGTCTCTTTAGTGTCATTTGAAAAGTATTTCTGATAACATTACGTACAGAATTTTTTTATATGAGAAAGCTACATATGAGGAACATGACAATGACCGTGATAAAACCAATTTCAAGATTACTAGCGATCAATTCGCTCAATTTGTTTAAAAAAATGGTTGAAAATGATATGAATTCCTCCTCATTCTTTTTATTTCAGCATGTTGAACGCTTGCGATGACATGTCCTTACGAATCATTGCAGACGCTCACCCAATCCGTTCAAAAATACCGCCCCTCTCCTCCCTTCTCCTCCCTTCTCTTCCTACACTGAGTCCCAGCAGTGGCGGAGCGTCAATACAGTCAGGGGCGGATGCCCCCCCCCCCTAACGGACTCAAATGGACTGCTGGCGCCCTTTTCAGCTATTTATCACTTTTTTACTGATTCGCGATTATTGACTTTTTTATGGCGCTCTCATCTAACTATTGACATTTGTCACATTTTTGTCGGCGATGACACCTATTTATTCTTCGTTTATCTGCAAATAAGCAAGGCCCGGAAAGGGTCATTTCCGGCAATATAGGGAGTATCTTTACTGAAAATATTTTTGTACGCTCTGCGCCAACCTTTGGTGGCGTTCCGCTTAGATAAAGTCGAAAGCGTCCATACAGACCATTGTCACCCCCTCTGACCAATACCCCTAGCTCCGCCACGAAAACAGGACTGACTTTCCATGTGTTATTGGTAGGAAATTGCAGGAATTATTGGAATCCTCAATGAAAACTATACGTAGATAGTCTTGTTTGGGTGGGGATTGACTTGTGTAGGTGTTAGACAAAAATGTAGATATGCTTTCTTTATTCTTGTGGAAAGCCGCTTTCACTTTGATATCAGATAAACCTGTGGTACATGCAGCGACCTAGCCAGGATTGTTTCAGTGGAGGGGGTGGGCGCTTGGAGGGGGGGGGCTTCAGCAATTCCTGGGAGGGCGTCTTGTTACTACCTGAGTGGAGTGCCACCATGGGTTGGCGCTCAGCGTACGGGAAATTTTCAGCTATAAAGACCTCCTAGATCGTTGGAAATGACACTTCCCAGGCCTTGTAAGCTGCTGTAAAGTTTCAAAACCACCTTTATTTTGAGATCCCCATGTCTTGATATGGTCATCAAATAGTTTAGAGAACAGAAGAAAAAAGACAATCTGGTAAGTTGCTTTGAAATATCATGACATATCTCGGCCTATGCGCTATGTCACGTCAGGGTTTTCAGCAACTATACCCTACTGCCGGTCCGCGGTCGAAGAGTCCTTCATGAGTGGTCATCATGGAGATTCGATACCATGCAGACCAATGAATGATATATTTTTCGCACATGTCATTTTTTCGACACCCAAAATCCCAGTGGGAGGGCGACTTAGGGGCGACAAGCTTTCATGGGGCTGTCGCCCCACCCCCCCCCCCCCCGTGGCTACGCCACTGGGTACATGGTGCCGAAGCACATATCTTCAAAGTACTGTCTCCAACTTTCAATTGTTTGAAGCTACTATGCGACCAGAAAGAAGTACTGAAGATGAAGTTGCAGATCTGAAAGGACCAGTAATTTTACTAGGAAACCTTTCGACCACACCTTTCAAGTAGGATAGGATTACACAGTATTTGAATTCTTCATCGATCGGCTTAAATTCTTAGCTTTATTCGTTGTATATCCATCTCTAGATAACACATCCCAGGTTCTACAAGGCTTTGAATTAAGTTAGATGAAACTCTATAGACCAATCTTGCACGGTTTAAAAAAATGGGTCCTTACATAGTTGGCATGATTCAAATTCATCCAGTGCAAATTCATCCAGATGCAAATTCATCAATATTGGTCGAGAACTTGCTAGAACATTCAGTAGGTATATTCAAATTTACACAGTTGGCAATGAGGTGCCACATTAATCTCATATCAGACGACAGGGAGATGGGTTCAAGAAATCTCCCAAACCTTTACATCTATGTTACCCTAACCTACAGCGAAAGTTTAGTATAATGAATGAAATTCATACTTCAACCAAAGCTAGTCATGTTTGTCAATAATAGCAATAACTGGAATTTTGCATCAAAGGAAAACCCTATTTCGCACCAGGCAAGTCATAACAGTAAGCTGTTTGAATTAGCATCTTCAGATCGAATATGGGGTTCGCTGAGTTAGTGAGCAATATTTTACAAGGACCAACCAATGAACACAATTTTAACATAAGAGGCAGAGATAAGACACTATAGCAGAAATCATTGTCTTATTTCTGTTTATTACTGATAAATGCAAATATTTTCATTAACAATCAATATGAAATTTCATGTTACTTTCAAAAATATATAAACAAAGCAACTTCTACAACTTCAGTTCATTCACATTCATGCTATCAGCTAGAAAATTTACCATGAGACACATTTTCTATAAAGCATTGATGTCAATACCACTGACATAACTTGTGCTATTCAAATGGATAAAGGGCTTGGTCAAATCATAAGGCTCTGCCCCATATATTGCACATGTACAAAAAGGGTTACTGCTGTACATGCAATACTTTTTGGATGGGAGAGAGAGGGGGGGGGGGGGAGATGTGGTAACAGACCACATCTTTTAATTTGTCATTTTTCTTTTGAACATATGCAAATGCTAGAAATGAAAGCACTTGGACATTTCTGAAAGAGATAGGCAGTTGTTGCCCTTGCAGTGCTTTGAAGTCTGCACCACTGTAAATATTGTTGAAAGAGTGGAGTTCTGCAAATCTCTTGATAGTCAAGTAATAAATTTTTCTTCTACTGTTTCTTAAACAGCTCCTAGCAGTAGTATGTATTTACACGACATTGTATCTCAGGTTCATTATGTAACCGGTGTTTTGCATTTTGTATAACGGTACTGAATTTCAAGTCGATTATATTTATCAATGAATATAGCAATGTTTTGGGTAAAAGCAATCCATTTGAACTTCATGTTTTCCTTGCATTGTTTGCTGCTTGTTCCTATGTAGATTCGAAAGGGAAATATAGATAAATGCTCAATACCTCAAACAACATTATTTAACCTTCTTTCCCACAAAAAATGTTCTGTCCCAGTTTCTGTAAACTAATCAGATAAATGGAGGGGCGGGGGGGGGGGTTGGACAGGTTGGGAAACTAAATATTTGACAGATGTTGTATTTGATAATAAAATTCACCTCCCAAGAAAGTAATACAGTCCTTAAAGTGTCATTTTATGAAGGACCTACAGTATGTAACGATAGCAGAATTGGTTATTGCCTCCTGCTGAAATGCCCAATAAAGACTCGCAGTATTGGAATGTTCATCAGGTTCCCCATTTTATAGAAACATCTGTGTTTATTGAAACTTTCCTAGGATGTTGCCAACAAGATGCAGTTGAAGTCTACCGTACCTTGTTGTCAAAGGTGGAGCTCACAAAAAGTCATATCAACTAGTCTTATTCAAGCAGTGGCAAAATATGGGAAAAAAGAAAAGCAAAATATGGTACAATTTTGTTCATATTATTTTGAACTACTTATCCCAACACCCTACCCTCCTTTAAAGACTTTTGCAAGCTTGTAAACCAGTTACAGCACTCATGCAACATGATATGACAAAGGTTCATATGCCAGAACATGAAAGTAGCATATTTGGAGTAAATTTGTTAAAAGAATGATGAAGTTAATACACTGCAATATTGAATGGGGCCCAAAAGAGCTTAAGAAGTATTTTGAGGTACATTACTTGTTCTGATAAATATATGAATTGCCCTAAGATTCAGCTATTAAAGCAGCTACTAGTCAGATACTAGATAGTATGGGATCATGAAGGTTTCCAAATTTTACCTATATTGCCCTCAAATAACCCTTTGACTTGACTAAACGCATTAGCGTGAACTCAGCACATGATACACCTGCATACAAACTTCCAATCATCATTCCAATATTGAATTATCATGTTAACAGGGCTTTCAGTTTCAGATATCTAGTTATCTCACATGGGCTTCTCCTATACTAAACAAATAATATAGAATAGTACTCAATGTCAGAAACCTATGTGCACTACATATGACTACCAACTTTTCCTTATTGAGTTAGATGCTCTATGTTACTGAAAATTACAGTATAAATATAAAATTACTAAAATCATTCAGAAAATACTTGAACAGAAAGAAAAACTATTATAAACACTTCTGTTGATACCGACCTCAGCGTAAACAATTTCGAGACCAACAACATATGGTATAATAACTATTACCTAACATTTCTTCCTTCTACTCTGCAATTTTACTGCAAAATTGATACTGGCAAATGTAACATGGCAACAATAACAATAATTCACAAATGATGATGACATCACAAAAAGTAGCAACCATGACAATGATGATGATTTGAAAATATTAATGAGCAATCCTAAATGTAACTAGAATATCACTTTTAGTTGACCAGGGTTCTCACAAGCCCGTTTTAACGTGGCTGTGGTCGTGGTTTGAATATGATTTTGCCTCTCCCTGCATGGTTTGAAAGTTGAGCACCCGGTCTGAACATTTATGAACCAGGAAGAGCTTGCTGCCAGTTATATGGTGGGAAAAAATTAAAGCATGGGGTAAATTTCCTCCTGGGTGCATAATTATCATAACAGTTGAAGAATTTTTACCAAAGGTGATCATATTTGAATATCTGGAGGCGGCTCGGCTCGGACTTGAAGGGTCTTGGATTTGGCTCATACCAAGTGGGCTCGGACTTGGCTCAGACTCTGGCTAATTGGACTCGACTACAGCTCTGCCATAAATATGAAAAGATAATGGATTGTTAATAATTTATTATATGATGTTGAGAAGGTAGAGACTTAGAGAGTTAACTCCTAAATGTAATGGATAGCATTAAACTCTTTCTTTCAGTAACAAAAGGATTCTCAAATACAGTTAGCAACATTACAGCTGGAATAATGGATCACCAATACGATGCAGCGAAGAAAGGGAGTTTAATAAAGAGCATCCCTCAATGTAATGACAAGGATGAAACTCTTAGTTTCACTAACAAAAGGATACCACATGCAGTACCAACAAGAGGGATGCCCATTATATTGAGGGTCCACTAGACTTCAGGTTTGCTAGACCCAACACCCCCATTGTGGGAAGCATTATTGAGCGTCTAGTTAGCATTTATTGGGTAACTGAAGTATTCAAGGACCTTGATGTATTCCCTCCCAGCAGTTTTATAACAGTTATGAACCAGGAAGAGCTTGCTGCCACTTATCTGGTCCGAAAAAAATTATAGCATGAGGTAAATTTCCTCCTGGGTGCATAGTTATCATAACAGTTGAAGAATTTTCACCAAAGGTGATCTTTGGTGAAAAATTGATACTTACTGATGACAAACTACTTGTCGATCTGATCTGTTCGGCTTTTCCGTCCGTAAAGTACCTCTAATTCCAATATCGTGCGTTGGGCCCAATTCCGCGAAAGCACGTTGTACACTCGTTGACAAAATGGCCGACAACTTGTAAGAAGCGCGGTCTTGTGGAACGCGAGAAAGGCAACAATGATAAACAGCGAATAGGCGATAACATTTGGTATCTGGAGTCGGCTCAGAATTGAGGGGTCTTGGATTTGGCTCAGACCAAGTGGACTCGGACTTGGATCGGACTCTGGCTAATTGGACTCGACTACAGCTCTGCCATAAATATAAAGAGATAATAGATTGTTAATAATTTATTATATCATGTTGTGAAGGTAGAGACTTAGAGAGTACTCCTAAAACTCTTCGTTTCACTAACAAAAGGATTCTCAAATACAGTACTAGCAACATTACAACTAGAATAATTCATTACCAATACGCTACAGTGAAGTAAGGGAGTTTAATAAAGTGCATCCCTCAATGTAATGACTAGGATGAAACTCTTAGTTTCACTAACAAAAGTACACCACATGCAGTACCAACAGGGGGGGGGGGGGAAGGATGCCCATTACATTGAGGGTCCACTAGATTTAAGGTTTGCCAGACCCAACATCCCCATTGTGGGAAGCATTATTGAGCATCTAGTTAGCATTTATTGGGTAACTGAAGTATTGAAGGACATTGGTGTCTCCTCTCCCAGCAGTATAACAACTTGAATAATGGATTGGTGAAACAATGTTTTATTTGGGAGGAACATGAATAATAGTTAATGCAATGAATATGATTAAAATCTTTGATTTTTCTAACGAAAATTATTTTCAAATACAGCAACATAACAATTTGTATGAATGGATTATTAATAATGTATTTTATGATGCTGTGAAGGAAGAAAATTCATTAACAAATGTAATTTGTATGCATGTCATATACCTGTCCAGAAACTAAAAAGAAAAATTCAAACTCATAGAATGCACCGTACCTGGCTCCAAGCAATGACATATAAATCTAGTCCTCATTGAATATACAGGAGTTGTTTGTCCAATTTTAATCGAAAGCCTTTCCTTTCATTGAAAATTTTGATCTTCAGTCAAAATATTCTTCTGTCTGCACATTTTATTGATGACAGTACTTCCTTCTCTTGTGGAGAAATTCCATCAACTCTTGTTAACCTACAACAAACCGAAACAACATTTCAATCATATGTCCAAGTTTTACTGAAGTACATTCCATGTAAATATTTTGTAAAAGCCTCACATTTTGATATTGACATTGTTGCCAAAGGTACAAATCAACACAACATAATCAAGGTTAAAATGTGATGGTGTGTTAACACCTCAAGTCTTTGCTTGACAATCCTACCTACAATTCATTCCAGCCTGCCAGATTTACAGTACATTTGGTTTTCAAAGACTACACATAAAGTCATTTCAATTCTGATAACATTCTGTGATGGTGGAAGTAGCAAAGTAAAAAAAAAAGGTTTGGCAGTGGACTTGGTGGGAAGTGGAAAGTCTTTCTTACATTACTTTGTTAGCCCGTTGCCCTAGATCGTTTACAGTTTTTTAAAATAAACACAAAATTTTCATCATCTTTGTTCGTGTTGAAACTTAGTGCAGTAAATTTCTATTATGTATAGTGTGGGCTGATCAGACTTAGAGAATATTAAAGGCAAGACTTTAGGGATTTAAAATATATCTCACAGTCAATACTTACTGAATATTAAAGACAACTGGGGATGTTTGCAATATATGCTTGTGGGAGCTCCTTATTTCCATATAAGCCATTTCTCGCTGCATCCCATGGTCAGTATGAACCAGCAGCTGAAGGTTACAGTATTTTGATATCCTGTGTCGACCTTCAAATTGCAGCCCTGTACTTCTTGCGATAAAGTGGAGCATATCTGCTGTGGTGTTCGCATTCTGCATCCATGCATTCCTCAAATTGTGCCAAATTTAAGCTATCTTTTCTGACAAGAGAATGAACATAAATAAGTCCAGATAATTGTTTCATAAATTGCAAGTGGAAGTCTTGACAGTGCAGTTCCTTATTTGATGTCAATACTTAGTGTACATGTTGTCCAATATTCACGTCACTTTAGTTAATTTAGCTATCACTTTTTTTCATGGAAACCGCATATGCAACAATTGAGAAAAATGCCACGCTACTAAGTTTGAATATTGATCTATTATTTGGTATGTAAGTGGTACCCAGGAATTTAGCATGCAATCACTTCAAGAGATTGACTTGGTATTCATGCATGGTTCAATGCCTCATCCCGCATGCAGTTCATTTACTTAAAAATTACATGCACCCTAGACTATGTATACCGGTACATTTAGTCACCCAACATATCATTTGGGGTTTAAGCTCAGGACTACTCGTGTACTTTGGCATTATGACTGAGTTCATTTTTATCTCAATACATTACATGTATAGAGATATTGCAACAGTAAGTGGGACTCTCTCTTCTCTTAACAAATTTTCAGCGTCTTCAAACAAAGTCTTTTTCTCTGGAATTTCCAAAGCAAGAATATATCATATAGACCAACAAAAGTTACTATATTTTATTCCAGAATTGTATCTCATTCTGTGACTTTTTCACCGATTTATGTCCAAATCGGGCCAATTTGGACTGAAAACACACTTTGCCAGACCTGTTTTGCACACGCTCCAAAACTTATGTTTTATGAAAGAGAATAGAATACAACTGTCTTTCAACAGTGGTATCGTCTAAGATAGGGTCCTATGTATTATATATGTTATTAAAATTTTAAACTTTCATTTGTTGTTTACAGGTAGGTATTACTAAGAATTTTACTAGCTGTATATGACATTTAATGGCTTTTATTTGCTTTATTCGATGTTTAAATGATTTTTCTTTCTTAAAACAACACTGACCTGCCGCCCTACTTTTAGTAAAAAGGTCCGTTTTTGATGATTAAGCCCCGCCCCAAGTCTGTTTTGTAGCAGATTGGCTATGACTCATAACAGCTACATGTTAGATATACGAAAATGGATACCCTCGCGAACAATTTTCTGTTCTGTAGTTAGGTACGCGAGGTGTTAGTGTATTGCATGCTAATTACATTCGGTGCCAGGGGGTGCCAAAGTGAAATGCGCTCAATATGCAGATGACGTGACATGTGTTGTTTCGAGTCTGGGCTCCTTTCGCGCACTCTCGCAGGATTTATCTATTTTTGAGAGAGCTACCGGGGCGAAGTTGAATCCAGAAAAGACAAAGGGCCTTCGTCTTGGTAGCTGGAGATACAGAGACTTACCATTCGGTGCGTCGTGGTCGGATCAGAATATCAAAATTAATAGTATATGGTTCGGCTACGATGCACCTGGTGATGTCACCTGGAGCGAGAGGGCTGAGGTATTTGAGAGCAGGCTCGAAACCTTTGGCACCCGCTGGCTTTCGATCCTAGGGAAAGTCACCGTAGTTAATCGTTTTGTTTCGCCCATCTTGTGGTACCCGGGCGCGGTGTATCCAATTCCGCGTCGCGTCCTAGTGCGGTTGGAGAGAGCGATATTTTCATTTATTTGGTCGGGTGGTACAGAGCTTGTCAAAAGGGCGGTAATGTACCAAAAACTGGAGAAGGGTGGGTTAGGGGTGGTTCATCTGGGAAGTAAGTTAACTTGTTTGTTATTTAAGCAGTTGTTTGTAGCGGTAACTCACCCAGGGTTGCCTTGTTCATATTTTGTACGTTTTTGGGGCGGTTTGCACCTGCGTCGATGGGTCCCGGCGCTGTTTAGCAACAGAGAACCGCATAGTAGTACTCCAAACAGGGTGGTGCGTGTCATTTGCTCCGCTCTGATTGAGTTGCCTCCTGTTGACCTGTCACAGCCGGCCCTCGTTCATAGTTCGTTGCGGGATAGGGCCTTGAATGCAATTTTTGTACAGGGACGTCATCCTGTCGAAGTATGGCGTTCGGTGCATTCAAGGCTGAATGGTTGCAGGCTCCGTGACCTTGCATGGAGAATTGCACACGGTGCCTTGGTGACCAATCTGAAAAGGTATCACTGGCGATTGGGTGATGGACTGTGCCCGAGGACCGGCTGTGACAGCTTAGAGAGTACTGCCCATGTTTTTTGGCATTGCCCCTTTGTTTTGAACTTGTGGGAGTGGTTTCAGTCCTGGACCGACCGTTTAACGGGAGACCGTTCCTGGTCGGTAGGACAGGGTTTTGTCTTGTATGGATTAGATCCTCCAGTTTGTTCCGTTGCTGTGTTGCAGCGTATTATTTATGTTTGTTCTGTTGTAAAAAAACTTATTTGGAGGAATAGATGTGATGTTGTTTTTAGGGGGAAATTTGCCAGTTGGCAGGCAGTCCTGGAGGCGGTGAAGTCTGACATTCGCCTTCAGGTTGAATGCGATTTTCGCCGTTTATATAGGGCTGCCTTTTTTGGACGGTGGTGTGCTGGGGAAGGGTGTTTTGTTTCGCTGCGTGCTGGTCGTTCTTTTGTAGTTTTTTAATATTTCAGTGGGGGGTTGGGCGTTTTGTCTCTGCAGGTCGGTGAGCGTATGTACTTTTTTTGGCTCGCTTGACCTGAGGTTCGTTTGTAAGAATGGGATGGTTTGGTAGTGCCGTTTGGCCGTGACGTTTTGTATCCCGTATGACGGGTCACGTAAAAAGCACATTCTGTACTGCTGAATTGTACGTAGTGCATTTAATTTATATTAGGCCTTCGTTTTTGTAACATCCATTTAAGGATAGTACTGGTGTTCAGGTAGCTTTTCAGAGCAAGGGCCATGATAAGTTTGTTTGATTGCCCTTCATGTATTTTGTATAATTACGTATACACATTCTTGTATTTCTGAAGGCTACTTACTGTAGGCCTAGTGCATTTAAAATATATATATATATATATATATATATAAGTTTTTATATGCAAGTGATGGGTGGCCTCCTCTTCCCCTAATAGCCACCTCAGTTCCTCTCCATTTTTTTATTTTATTTTAATTCTTTGTACATTTGATGTCAAACATTACAGGTTCAAAAGAAAGCTAAACATACTTCTTATAACCTTATACATCTTATATCCTTATAAATAAATCATAACCCTATACAAGCTTTAAAGTCTTATCAAAGTTGTGATGCTATGGCCGGCTCCTCTTTTATACGTACCCACCAAACAAACTTACCCTGGTCCTTCCTAGGAAAAGCTGTCTGAACACCAGTACAATGCTAATGTGGCTATCACTGAAAGCCTAATAGGCATATATATATAGCTAATGTGGCTATCACTGAAAGCCTAATAGGCATATATATATATATATATATATATATATGCCTATTAGGCTTTCAGTGATAGCCACATTAGCATTGTACTGGTGTTCAGACAGCTTTTCCTAGGAAGGACCAGGGTAAGTTTGTTTGATGGGTACGTATAAAAGAGGAGCCGGCCATAGCATCACAACTTTGATAAGACTTTAAAGCTTGTATAGGGTTATGATTTATTTATAAGGATATAAGATGTATAAGGTTATAAGAAGTATGTTTAGCTTTCTTTTGAACCTGTAATGTTTGACATCAAATGTACAAAGAATTAAAATAAAATAAAAAAATGGAGAGGAACTGAGGTGGCTATTAGGGGAAGAGGAGGCCACCCATCACTTGCATATAAAAACTTGTAATCTTCTTTTACATTATTTTGTCCAAGTCATAAATCCATGAAATATATTCATGTCCGAAAAATTGAGATGGAAAAACCTGGGTTGTTTTGATATCTAGAAGTAGACAGTTTTGATGGTAGTCACCACTACAGTCTACAGTAACATACAGTAGGTCAATAGGCCTAGCTCTCAAGGCAGGCATCAAGAATATGGTCGAGTTGTTCGCCTCTTCTAATTTGGCTGTTGTCATTGACGTCAAACTATATGACCAAAAAGTCCAACAGAGACTGACCTAGGATGAAGGATACCACATAAAAAACAAGTTCTTAAATATGACATTACTAAACCTTGCAACGTCGTTCTTTCGACTAACAGGCAATGAGCGCTAAAGGCAAGACTAGCAGGATAAAGTGTAACCTGCAGAGACTATTCGTGGCAAAGTAGCAAAAATGCAAGTTATATATTTGTTGTACCATGATTGTTATTGATAATTGTAGAGACAGAGCAAAGATTTAAAATTAGGAATCAAAATTAAAACTTCCAGTATTGAGATACTGCATCATTGATGCTCTTGTTAATGTTTGGTTTCAATGATGTTGAAACTTTCCACTCACGATGGCATATGTGTGCGTGTGCGTTGGTGGGAGTACTGTGTTTGTGATCCTAGCTTGTAAACACAGTTTCTCGTGACACTAAGCTTTATTGGACAGATCTCAAAGTTGGTACAATTTTCTCAAAATTGACGAGTTGCAGAAATTGATGCATTGACGAGATCCGTTATTTCGTGAAAACGTCAATTTTCTGAATTTTGTCATCTTGTCGAGATGGTAGTAAGTATGCAACTCGTCAATTTGCAGAGAATTGATGCATTGACGAGATCCGTTATCGCGTCAAAACGTCAATTTTATGAATTTTGAGACGTTACCATCTCGTGAACTCGTCAATTTGCAGATTTGTCAAGTTGGTAACTCGTCAATGCAATGTCCCTTCTACGCTTCCGTATCACAAGTACAAGAAGCCTATTGTTTTTGGTGATGGTAAAATTTCACAATTTGAAGCATGGATAGATCTATTTATTGGTATGTCTAGGCCAGTGGTTGAGTCAACAGGGCAAACTTGTGAAAACCTTATGTAAACCGTACATCTCAAGCCAGGGTACACTAGCTTGCAGAGATATATAATGTTTAGTATCATGTTATATCGCTACCGAAAGCTTTCAGTGGTCTTTTTAGATCCCCAACTGTCACTTTAAAAAAGTTGTTTATCACAGTTGTCAATAGTTTTTGGCTGTATACATACTATTAAGATACAATAAGTTGAACATGCAGCCTACACATATACAGTAGCCTATACGTCAGATTGACAAATTCATAAAATAAAATTTATTACATAATGGAAACCATGTGCAGTGCAGTTTGCATAATGGTGATCTCTTTATATGTACACCCAACCAGCTAGTATCGGATCATAGCAACATGTAACGACATGTATGCATTTAAGTATTTTGTCACACAGCACAGTGCTAACATCATACAAGGGAGTTGTTATTGTTCCATAACAACTCTGATAATAATAGCCTGTTTGTGCAGGGACTTGTTATGGAACAACTCCCTGGTTTGTGCTTTGGACATGAGAACTATCTAGTGCCTGTTGAACATTAGTCTTGTGCATTTTCATGTAACTTACTAACACCAAATTACTGCAAACACATGGTCATTTTAAAAAGTATTAAAACTGAATACAATAAAGAGCTTTTATTTGGACATGATACCCAATATGAAACTACTTTTGTTGCACATATGTATGGTGGTTTTTATCATAAATTATCTTTATAGGAGCCATGATTTTTTTTTATTTGTTTATGAAATAGGTCTGGAAAACCTGATTGAAATTTAACTTCTGTGATTGTACTAATATGTGAGACCATTGATTAACCTAATTAATAGCTTTTAAAGATGAAGAAACTGATAACATTGGAACAATTTCATAACTCATTAGTGTGAGCAAGTGAGAACCCAATGCAAGGTTTAATGAGGTACTGTTTAGTTCCTTAAAATGCATAGCTGGTGGTTTTCGACATCCTCTACCGTAATTTGATCAAATAATGTTACCTTTTCATTGAATTTTTACACTTGTATCTTTCCATTGATCTGTGTGAAGGCATTGTGGGACTTTCATGAAAACTTATGATGAAGCTATTACTTATTACTGCATTATTAACACTACCCCCATCATAATGTTAATATGAAAATGCCTAAATTAATTAGCCACGATTGCCTTGTTAATCTCATATGCATACTCAATTGTTTACCTTCAGCCGTGATTCACCCCATAGGTGCAGGAAAAGTAAACTCCACCAAAAAATTGTTGTACACTCAATTCTGAAGCAGAACCAATGACACACAACTACTACGCACATTGCTAAGTGATGCACACTATCACATACAGTACTGTACAGAGGATATATTGTGGACATGAATATTGTAGAGAGACGGCAAATCTTTCCACATTTTTAACTTTTGTAACTCGTTTATGAAATATGGAATCTATCAGGCCCTTTCTTTAACTGCAGTGTTTTTGTGGAGTTGTAACTTTCTGAAGGCCTTATTTTATGGCAGAGAGATTGAGACATACCAAAATGTTAAATGTATTTAATTTGCATTGCAAGAATGCAAGTTCTTTCATACCCGTAAATTGAAGCATTTGTCGATAAGCTACTGTAGTGAAGGCCTAAGCAAACATCCATTATCTTTGGTTGCTGTTATGCTCTGAGCCTTAGAACGTCAGAAAGGTCAGGTCCCAGAGATTAGTGGTATTATATTGAGGTAATTTTGGTTATTTTTAGGAAGTAACATTTCCAAATGCCCCAAAACATGCAAAAACACAATTTCATCAGCATATGCCTGAAATGGATTGAAACTCATAAAATATGTAACTGCTTGACTGCAAAAAAGTTATGGTTGCCTGTTGTAACGTTGCTAGTACTAGTAGTTGTAATATTTGGAGGTGCGGCAATTATAAAGCCTTTATCACCAGGCTGCAAAATTTGTAGGTTGGTCAGTCTGTTACAAGTATAAACTTTAATTGATTTATCACATTTTAATATTGCTAGTATCTGTAATACTAATGGTGGGGCTTATTCGCAGGGCAGTCCTGCAAATAGCCGGACACAAACATCTTATTCGCAGGGCTGCCCTGCGAATAGCCTGACACATACACCTTATTTACAGGGGTGCCTTGCGAATAGCCACACACATACACCTTTCACACATACACATTTCCCGCCCATGTAGGCTCGTTGTTCAACGTGTTTGGAGGGGTTTGGAGGGTTACTTGTACATGTTTGTATGCGATTCTGCTTCCTTACAAAAACAACATTTCAAATCGTGTTTTCAAGAGGCAATATCGTATTATCATATTTCACTAGTTTCATCGTACTAAATACTAAATCGTATTGTTTGGCATCTCTGGAAGTGGCTAAGACTATTTGGGCCCAAAAGGTTGGCTTCTT
Source organism: Apostichopus japonicus (assembly GCF_037975245.1). NCBI lineage: Eukaryota > Metazoa > Echinodermata > Holothuroidea > Aspidochirotida > Stichopodidae > Apostichopus > Apostichopus japonicus. The sequence continues at coordinate 24,728,841 of NC_092577.1, forward strand.
AAAGGCCCCTAAACTGACTGGTATCAATAGCAACACCGGCTTTTCAAGCCCCTCAAATATGGCTTAAGTAGAACCTATATTTGACTTTACGATTGGCATAATGAGGACCCCAAAAGCCTCTTAGAAATGTTATAAATCTGGGACCCTTTACATATGTTATTTGATGTCCCTGAAATTGGCTTTTGCCTCATACACATTTTGAAATTGATATCAGTATGGGGAGGCCAATGATAAACCTATTTTCAAATTTGTCACAGCCTTGCGAATAAGGTGTCTGTGTACGTTATTAGCCGGGCTGCCCTGCGAATAATCACTTCGGATACTAATAGCCTAGGCCTGATTTAGGACTAACGTTAGGCCTAGTCTACTATAACTTAACTTAAGTCTAAGCATGGTCAAACTTTATTTGTGTTCAGTATGAAGGTATTTACTCTAAATGTTATTAATATGTCCGGAACTCTTTTAAGGAATTTACTTACAATGCGAATACGCCACCAAATTTCAAAAGCCAACTTCAAATGGCAACGTTTACGGTAACCCGCGGCACTTTCCTTTGTGGACTACCTGGCTAGGCCCACATAAAGTAACGTTGAATGTAGGCTATTGTGATAGCAACGATACGATCCGATCGACTGCCCTGTCACCGAACACAGAAAGAACTGCTTGTGTATGGAGGCGTTGTTTCATTACGTGTAAATTTGCCAGTTAAAATAGAAACTCTTATTTCCTTAAATATCCCAAATTAATGCAAGAAAAGTACAAACGCGAAGATTTCAGTGTAATTAGAGGAACCTTTAAGTTTCGGAACTATATATAGCCGCATTTGGTCAAAATCGAGGTGTCAAGTTGGGATCAACATATATACCATGTTCGTAATTCTGTTATATACACTTCGGAATTACCTTCACTTTTGAGGGGAAATTCTACCGTTTTAATGAATGATTTTTTTTTTAGTAACTTCGGAATTGAAAAGTTAATGAGGTTTTCTCTTAACTCGAAATGATCATTCCTCAAAGGAAGTGAAATTGATTGATCAAGAAGACCCTAGACTTACGTTTACCTGATGTCAGGTAAACATATCCCCGAGATAAACCTAGGTCCCAGCTATCATGCGGTGAAGTAAACTCAAATACCAATGTGTATATATATATATATATACATATATATATATATATATATATGTATATATATACATATATACGTATATATATATATATATATATCTATATATATATATGTATATATATATGTATATATATATATACGTATGTACATATATATATATATATGTATGTATATATATATATATACATCGAACGTATGTATATCCTTTTAGAGATGTGTATATATATATATATATACGTATATACATATATATATGTATATATATATGTATATGTATATATATATATATATATATGTATATGTATATATATATGTATATATATATATATATGTATATGTATATATATATATATATATGTATATGTATATATATATATATGTATATGTATATATGTATATGTATATATGTATATGTATATATATATATATATGTATATATATATATATACGTATGTATATATATATATATACATCGAACGTATGTATATCCTTTTAGAGATGTAAACATCTTTTCTTAGTGATGATAAGATGTATCAGAGGTGCAAAGCACACTGTGTATCCACAAACGAATTAATGCATTCATTGATCTTGTCATCCTAGAAGCCTGCACATGTATCGAAAAGTGTATGCCCTCCATACGCTGCGTGTTAAATTGTATGTAATTGGTTTCTGTACTCTTTACACACCATATATGTTGATGTGGTGTAACTTGGCCATTGTGGTAACATGGCTATCAAACTGTTGTATATTTAGTATGTCTGAGAAATAAGTGTAGCATAGATTGCTTGTGATCATGCTCTTCTATTTACTCATCCCAAGCATTAAAAGGGAATGGATAATTGTAGTGAACCATTTAAAGCATTTTCTGATGGAAGATTTTGATACATTGTCCTCATAGTTCTTATTTCTCTTTCTAACCAAGTGAAAATATTCACCGTTTCTCACTCAAAGTACAATTTTTTGAGCGCATCTATTAGGTGAATGATCTTATGTGTGCGAATTGGGAAAACAATCGACTTGCAGTTAGCACTTCTATTTCCGCAACATAAGCACTCTCACAAGTACATGCACAGGTGATTCCCTATTATATATTACTCTACATACACATTGTGAACGTAGGTATACAGCCTACCATGATCACTTGGTCATACAAAGCTAATCAGTGGTATCTGCAGATATAGATTATATCAGTACTTCAAGATCTGCATTGTTGGCCTGAATTTAGCACCCTATATTGCAAAAGCAGTCTTGTTTTAATTAATAGACTTGCCATGGTATGATATGAGCTCTGTACTTTCCACAGTTATTCTACATAAGGATCATCCTATTAAAGCCTTGAACTGACAATTAGAATTTTCTCTCAAGTCCTAAGAGGGCACAAGAATTGAAAGGTATACTAGCAGCTTTTACCATGGTAACACTTTTAGGTCATTTTTCGTTTTGCAGGTATGCATACCCGGCACTACTGTTAAAGAGGTTGGTTGGTGGCAGTACATTGCACTATCATGTCATTTATGATATTGCGTGCAAATTCGAAGGACACATTAAGGTGTGCGAACCTCTAGCACCTGTATGTGGAATACAATATGCCCAATACGTAATGTATTTTCCTTACCATTGGAAGCAGATTCACAATGTAGAGTTAATGTAGGTTTCAGAGTGAATTATAAATCTTATTCCTTTAATGCGTTGTGGCACATTGTTGTATTAATTGAATTTCATGTTGGAGGAAAATATGCGTCACATCCTTAGCTCACACTAGTATCCGACGTAGACATCGCCCAATTTCAGATCCATCTATCTGAAACTATCTGTCTATAGATCTGTCTGACAGTCGGTCTGCCCATCTGTCTGTTTATCTGCTACTATTTCTGCATTCTGTCGTGAAAATTTATCACAGTGATCACCACAATAGGGGCATTACTAGTGCTCTGGAAGTTAAGGTCAAAGTTAACTTTCAGTAAGAGTCATCAGCCACTTGTGAAAACACAAAATATGCTTCTCCACAATTGCAATAGATGGACAATGACATTTGGTAAGAATTATCAATTTATATTTTGAATTTAAAAACATCAACAGTTGTTCTTTGTCCACAGAAGAACATGCCAGAATTGGGAGCTTTTGATATGGCACTGCCTGTATTTCATGCATATGGACATAAACTTCATTGCCAGGTAAACACATGCACGCTTCTGAAAAGTTGTCTGCTTCCTCTCGTACAGCATTTCTGGTTTACTATACATTTTTCACAACAGGCATGCAAGTGTCATGTGCCACCTAGTTTTATAACTGAGGTAGTTGTATGAGTACGTATGTACAAATCCTTTTTTTATTGGGTGTGTGCTTGGGTGCAGGTGAATGTGTGTGCTTTGAGTTAATTGGAGACCATTACAGTTTTCAAATTGCGCATGTGACTAGGAGCCTAAAGTAAGTACCAGTATTATATTGGTTTTGGTGGATTCAAATCACAGAATGTTGATAAGGAAAAATGTAGTGTACTAGAAGTATAAATAGAGCACATGTATTGCATTATTCGTTAGTCCGCTGGGAGTTGGGGCATTTGCAGAAATTTGTAAATCAATTTTTGGTCTTAATTCATTTTGTTGATCTATCAACTTCAGTGCTCCCATATCACCTTGTCAGTGCATGTTATATTTTGAAAAAAAAATCTGCTGTTGCATAACATCATTCCTAAGTGACCTCACAGGCTAGACAGCCTGTACAGTTTGCTCTGCTTGCATTCTGCTTACATGCTTTTTGTACAGAGAACATGTGTGTTGGCTTTAAAGCAATGTGTTCATTGGTTGGTAGATCAAGCACATCAGATGATGTGGCGAGTAATGACTTATTCAGTGCTGGCATGTTATATCAAGGGCCAATGCACCAGACCTTTACTTGGGTATTAGAGATTTGTGAATTTTGCTGTAAATGAATAATAATCAGCATTCTCCGCTGTTTTTTGGTGGGGAGTGTATGGAACGTTTATGGTCATTTCTGAGAAAGTTCTCTCATATCACCAAAGAGATGACCCAATCACACAGGATCGATCTTCTAAGCGATGCCCTGTTGCAGTATTCTGCATGCAAACTTGCAAACCTTAGTGAGTTACTTTAATGAATGCGCCTTACATGATCAGTTGTTGATGTTAAGGTAGTGACTACCATGTGCATATGCATCAACTATCTCAGTAAGGCAACTTTCTCAAATAATATGACAGACCATTTCTGCTAAGTAATACTGTGTGCCACAACCAATTTTTTTCAGTAATACACAATTGATGAACTTCGAAGATTATGCACATTCAGTGATTTGCAGCAGTTACAGACAAATTTGTTAGGGGACAAACTAAAACGAATGACAGCGCATGACAGCGCATGACAACGAATGACAACGAATGACAGCGCATGACAGCGCATGACAACGAATGACGACGAATGACGACGAATGACGACGAATGACGACGAATGACGACGAATGACGACGAATGACGACGAATGACGACGAATGACGACGAATGACGACGAATGACGACGAATGACGACGAATGACGACGAATGACGACGAATGACGACGAATGACGACGAATGACGACGAATGACGACGAATGACGACGAATGACGACGAATGACGACGAATGACGACGAATGACGGTGGTGTGTGAATATAGAATGATTAACGGAGTCGAGTAATCGGTTATCGGATTCCTGCGCAAAAATGATATGAGGAAAATCGCATGTTACGTGGTTGCAGGGTTTTGGTGTAATTTACGGATAGAAACAACAGGGAAAGTTTTCTGTGTGAGAATGCGCTTGTGCTGTGCTTTTAACATTTACCTCTGTAGATTTATATAGAAAGATAACTGAAGTAATTGGTTTGAAACAATTCATATCGATGTTCACATAGATACTACGCGCACTGAGTGAACGCTTAATTATTTTATCTTTTAACACCGTTTTCTTATGTCATTGGTAAGTGCCATCATAATGAGCTACAATATAGGACGAGAATAAACTTATTTCATTTTTTTTAATTCCTTTCCTCAAAGAAACCCATAGTATCCGTAATTGGGAAATATTTTCGATATTTGGTAATTTTTTTTAATTTCATTTGGGGCAAATGGACACACCGTGGGGAGAAAAATTTAGTTTGTTGTACGGAGATTACGGTTAAATTTAATTACACCGTGGACACTAGCGCATTAAATGCAGTTCTTGAGACGTGTCAGCCTCTTTAATAGAGTGCGTCTGTTCAATTGATATTTGAGGATTGTGACGTGGCGTGTGTGATTTATTGTTATCAATTAATATTCTCTTATTTGTCATTCGGTTCTTTGTTGCCTTTTGGGGGAAGTAAAGGATATGATATCTATAAAAGTAATGCTTTATCAGCTCTGAACTATCGCGATCGCTCTTTTTCAACATTATTCATTTAATGAGCACTGTAGTAACTTGGAAATGTTATATTTGTTTGCTTTGTTGAAGTCGCTGTCAATTTTGACTACTGCCTTTTTTCATATCTCCTAATGTGCTGCTTCCAAGCTGTGTCATGTCTTTGGCGAGATAATTGCCTGACATGTATATGATTCGTTTCGCCCGGCCCATTTCTTGTATCCTTGGATCACTGTTTCATTTGACGCCCTCTCTTTTTACACTCACTCTGTCAGGGTGCAACCATCAAGCTTCGCTGCGCAGTTTAAATAGTATGCCATTAGGCCGTTGTTGCAGGGCAAACAAGGCATATATATGTATATAATTTTTATGATACATATGATACAATTTTGGGGGGCAAAGTTGTGGCAAATTTTCCTTATTTTGAATTCATTTTCGTAATCTGGTAATGGCGAAATTAATTTATTCATTAATTTAGTCCGGAATTTTGATGTGAAATTGTTCATTGATTTTTTTGGATTGTTTGAAATGTGGCACAGCATTTTTTTTTGGTTCAATATTAATGAAATAACATTTTCAAAGTTGTTGCTTTCGTTTTCTTATACTGCAGGTTATGGACCTTATATTCTTCTGGTGCAATGCGGCAGTCTGCTTTCAAACAACTTGAGATGAAAGGAAGTGCACAAGATGAAAGAAATTTTGATTTTTCAGTCTATATACTTTCAACTAAGCAAGTTACGAAATGGTACAATTCATGAAGAATGGTCGACGGAATGATTATATTATGCAATACAACATCCGCGCATTTATATTATTGTGTCCATGATGCATAGCAGCGGTGTAATAAGGGGGCGCAGCTGCCCGGACTGTGCCCTACTCGGGCCCTTAAAGGGATTACGGATGGTACAGTGTATACGTCGTTATACTAAAGGGCACGAATTATAAATTGAATTTCTTGAAACGAGTCAACCTCTTTAATATCAATGGTCAATTTTTCATATACATGCTTGGCACTTTCAATATCATATATATACAGTATGTGTTTGGTATGTCTTCGTGACACTCTGGACTGCTGGCACAATTTTCGAATTACGATTAACGGAAAAGTGTACCCCTCCCGCTCACAGAAGAAATTGGCCTGATTAAAAGAGATCTTCGAGGCAGGTAGGATACTCTTATCCCATAAGAATATTTCTCTTTGTCCTGTTCTCTACTATGAATATGTGAACAATTTTGTGTCATTGGTGCTACTTTGTAATTCTTGTTATTTAATGTATGCATTTTCTAAAACCTATTAAAATTGTGATTGATGTAATCATAATGAGCACAACCTGGAAGTTGTGTTACTTCTTTGTGTAAGTGCTATTTTCTTTATGTGACGAAGCCTATTATTTAAAGAGGCTGACGCGTCTCATCAAAAATACCATAATTCGCCGTCTTAAACTGTTGAACTTTTAAATGAGTCACATTCTGGAAAACGTCACGATGCACTGTTTCTTTCCCATTGGGAGTGTCAAGTTATGTTTTTGTAAAAACGTTATATTTGAATATTTTTTTGGGAATTTGTTCGGTTTTTCGTAAAACAAATTTGGGGAACTTAATAACAAAATAAGGCAAATTGCCACAAAAAACTGAACTCGTGCTGCTGTGCGTAACTCAGGCTGCTGCAAGGGTTGAGGTTGGTGCGTCCGCAACCCCATTCTACACCCTTGTATTTGGTCTCGTATCGTAATTTGTCTCTCTTTTGATAACTTTGACAGTAAATTGACATGATGATTTTCGGTTCTTTATTTGCGCTATTGTATTTCTACTTTTGGAATAGATTTATATTATTAGATCTTTAGACTATTAGATATAACTGTATAAACGTCGAAACTTTCAGATATATTTTGGCGAATCTTTTTTGACTGTTTGAATGGTTCATTTGTATTGACGGGTTATTATCATCATCAAGCGCCCCTGCCTTACGTGATACATTATATATAGCCAGGGAGATTCTGAAGTCAGGCTTACTATGTATAAGAGGTTTATTTTTCATCATACCTTGTGTTTTGTTCAAATTTGCAGTGCTTTTGTTGGCTTATCCTCGGCAGCTTTTCGACTGCGACAAATATCAAAATAATTTTTCCACAAACAACAAAAATAGGGGGTAAGATGTTTCGGGATAGCTGAAGATGGCTTCTGTTATCGATTTATTTTTTATTTTATTTTTTAAATTTGGGGCAAATGGACACAAAATGGGGAAAAAAATTTAGTTTGTTGTACGGAGATTACGGTTAAATTTGATTACACCGTGGACATTTGCACAGTATGCAGTAGGCGTGATCTGTGATTGGTCAGTCGTTTACCAACTGAAGAATAGTGTTGGAAATAAAAATTGAATTTCTTAAGACGAGCCAGCATTTTTAAGTTTTAATATTGGATACTTAACTTGCTTTGTATTATATATATATATATATATATACACATACATATACATATGTATTTATATATTTATTTATATATATATATACATATATATATATACATATATATACATATACATACATATACATACATATATATACATATATATACATATATATACATATATAGACATAGACACAGACACACACACAGACACACACATATATATATATATATATATATGTATATATATATATATATAATGTAAATAAATATATATATATATCAATTTATCAATCAATATTCAATATTAGTCGGTTACATTGAGCGCGCACCCCAGTGTCGTTGTGATAGGGGCGGGGGAAGATGCCCCGTAGAGCTTTTTGGGGCGCCGAAGTGGTCACAGGGGCACCGAAATGGTCTCAGGACGCTAAAAAATGACTAAAAATTTAGAATTCAAAAATATTATCAGACAAAGTCACTATCACAGCCCAGGGGGGGGGGACCTGTATAATGGCTTCCCCCTCTGTGAACAACCTCTCACAACCAGTGGCGTATTCAGCTTTCCGTTCCAGAAATCATCGAAATACAAAAATGTTTACGAAGTTACTCCCCCCACCCATTGAATAAAGAAAGTTGGTGGAAATTCCCTTTAAAAAATAATGAAAAAACAAGTTTTTAAAAAATCAAAAGATTTTTGAATTTTTCCCTGCAAAAAAACGTCCAGCTATGACACTGGTTGAAGGTTACTACTATCTAGTAGGAGCGAGTTATGGTAATCACCTAAATTGGACGATATTTATCTTAAATGTCTTTATTTTTAACGTTTTCTGCCCGAGCCTCAATATAATTTATATCTCACTAAATAATGTTTTTCTGAAACATCCCGCCAGGGGGGCAAGTTGCCCCCTGAGCCCCATTGAAATACGCCACTGCTCACAACGCCACTGCCCTACTCAAAAAAGTTACGGTACGCCATGACCAAATAGAAGTGTAGAAACGAGGGGTATCTATTTTAAAATGCGGCTGAACCCATATAGCTTTTTTTGACATTTTATATTGGCTAACATTCTTAGAATCCACTAATCCATGAGGGTCACGGTGGAAGAAATCCGGGAAATTTGAGAAGAATATCAGAAGAAGTTGGGTTCATTTGAGGAGAAATCCGGAAAATCTGGAGCAAATTTCCCAAAAATTGAAAAGGACTTGCTAAAATTTTACATAATCTCATACAAAATTCGATACATTTGAAAATTTTGAAGTTTACACACATGCCGGCACTACCTCCTTGAATTTCCTGGAAAAAAATGTAAAATTGCACGTTTTGAAAAGAAAGAGTTTCTTTTTGAAAATTCTTGAAAAACCTGTTAAAGTGCCTCTTAACAGGAAAACTGCACATGCATCAAGTTTAATCATTTAAACCTGTTACAAATATGTGCATTTCGAATCAATGCTTGTAATATTCAATACACGGGCGTTGGGTTTATTACCAAATGGCGTGATCTCTTCCTGGTGTATAGGTAACATTTTACCCATGGTTAATTATTGTCTTGCCGTCAACGTCATAACCTGCGCTAAGTGGCACCATGGAGGTAAAAATCTGTTTTAACCTCCATGGTGCCGCTAAGTCGATTTATTGGAAAGTGTCCCACCATACATCAAGTCCTTGTACGGTATGTCAGATTACTTAAACTGATAGTTTATCCATCTCCCTGGTTTAGCAATGTCACACCAGGGATTTGATTTGAACACTAAGTCTCATTGTGACCATAACGTAAAAGAAGATACTGTCTTTAATCAATTAAGCATTCAGTGTTACATAGTGGTCTTCATAAAAAATATGATAAATCATCTATAGCATATGTCATTTTTGGCACCTTTTACCTTGTGGTTTCTGGCTTGCCAACAGAATTGTTTATTGTCACGGATTCTTTTCAAGAGAGCAGTCGACAACGGTGTAAAGACGGACAGAGAGAGTATATGAGTTTCACAAGTTCACTATAATTGTTAACAAGAACAATAAAATTAATATTGGTTACATAGAACAAAATAAATCCTCATTTTCTATATATATATCCTTTTAAACTTCCACTTTTATAATTCATATGGCTTTCTTTCTTATGGTCCTAGTTTTGTTCGTTGAGGGTTCTGTCAACGTTTATGGTTACTACACAAATGTTCTTTGTGAATGTTCCTTCTTTCTATATACGAGCGTCGGCCTTTTCCTATTTTCACGTTCTCTTTCTTTCCTCGTTCAAGCTTTAATTTAGTTTCTTCCCTGCCTCTTTTGCCATCTATAAAAGTACAATAAACACCGTAAAGTAATGAGTCCATGTTATCTCAATGAAGGTGGAAATTGGTTTCTTTTGAACTAAAATTCTCAGCTAACATGTTATAATTAAACAAGAGCAACTTACGGTTTTGCTTTCGGTTCAAGACCGAGATTGAAAAGAGAGAGCACGTGGCTTTACTGTTCTATTTATACCCGATGCCGACGGAATTCCGATACTCGTTAACCAAGAAATGATTACGTAATGCTTAAGGATGCACAAAACCATGGCTAAATAATTAGCATCCAATTAAATAAACACGTAAAGCAATCAATAAAATACTTGAGGGGGTTATCCCCGAACTGATTGTGACATTTATTGACCACAGTACCTTTTGAAGATCACCTTCATACATGCCCTCACCAGAGAGTAGGCTACAGTTGTCTTTCAGAAAAGCGAATGGGATTTTCTTAGTATAAAAAGTGCAAGATAGTAGGGTATAGTATTCTTTGGAAAACAGAGCAAATCCACTTTTGACGTGTAACTGAATACATGTAGTTTGGAGTTTAATTGCAATTAAACGTGTAACTGAATACATGTAGTTTGGAGTTTAATTGCAATTAAACTCCACAACATCGTTGCTGGAAGGTAAACCTTGTTCCATCAATTTTGTGTGCCCCGATTGAACAAAAGTTGCAGAGTACAACCCGGCAAACGATGACAGAGTTTTTTCTATCATTTTTAAACTATTTATTTCAGTTTTTGTGCCTTTTTGGACGTTTTTCAAAAGACGTCTGAAAAAATGTGGACGGTTATGCACGTTTGATGTTTAATGAACGTTTTCCACGAACGCGTTTAAAACCTTGTCAGAACGTGAAGAAGTACCATGATCTCCTATCACAACTCACTGATTTATGGGATGTTTTCCACAGAAGTTTTAAAACGTTTTCTCAATGTAGTTTCTAATATAAAGACGTGGACCACCAATTTAGAGCTAATCAAAAATTAAAAGGACGTTCTGCTTGGAACGGATAGGAACAACTGAATGGTGGGGCTTTGGTGAGTGTTCTTTTTTTTTCAAATAAATTTTAAATAAATATTCTTTATATAATCGAAGATATATTTACCTACCTAAAATGAATATCACATTTCTTTAACCTCTCGCAAGAAATAAAGAAAACAATTATTTACTGCCTTCTAACTGCGAGCACAAAAAGGGCCAAAGAAACCTCAGGTGAAATCCAGTTAAATTTCTTTCACCTTAAAGATAATATAGGCCTGTATAGGCTACTTTTCAAATGTCCAAATGATACTAGTAAAGAAAATTTAAGCGGGTCACTTTATAACCCCACGTTGGAAAATTCAAGTAATAGGTTGCAATAATGAAATCTGTATAGACATCATTATGATATAAAAATGTATGCCCTTCCTTCAAACTGCACCTGCCCTACGCGACGTGATGAACTGGAGGGGACAAACATATTTTCTTAATAGGAAAAGATCATATATTATTTTTCATATTCCGTAGTAAATTTTCAGATGGTTAAGAAAAAGAGATTACTGCATATAAAAAGCAAAATCAAGTTAGATATATGTCAGTTTATCAAAATCTTTCTCTCCCGCCGTGCCCCTTTTATTCTCTGCACGCCCGTCTTTTTAAATGAAAAAGAAATTTGTTTCACTATTCATACGCTGTTTTGGGAGATGACTTTAATAACATGAAGCTGAAATTAATTGACAATTCACAAAGACCTTCATGTAAAATATTCAGGTAAGACATAAACTATAAGGAAATAGCAGTCTACTGTCCCACATATATTTCTAACGTTACTGACAATAGTTTATCTTAAAAGAGCCTGGCTCGTGTCAAGAATTCAATATTAAACCTGAACACTATTCTCTCATTGGTATTCCATTGATCAATTACTGATGGGCACACTTTCATTATTCATCAATCGAAACTTATCGTGACATCACACAAAACGCGCTTCATTCTTCCCGCAATTTTACTTACTGAACTCCCATAAATCACAAAACTACGATCCACTTGACCTACTTATCACTCAACGCTTCAAGGGCAAGGTTACTACAATATTGGCAGCACATGAGTCAAGACACCTAAAAAATCCTCTGGTAAAATATAAATGAAAATTTTTCATCTGTCCGCTGAAACCTTGAGTCATTTTTGAAGCTGCACTGGACGCGCATCGTTTTTTTTAAAGGATTCATAAGGGTAATTAGCATACGTAAACGTAATTTTCAGACAAAATGGACAGAGAATACCATGCTAATATCAGTTGCCCTATACGAAAGCCGAGAAAGGATTGCATTCCGACATTAACTTAACTTTGGATTTTGCGAGGAGAGATATTGATTTTACGAAGGGATTACACTGTGACCATGAATGTTAATCTTACATGAAAGAACAAAAGGAGCTTGCGACAGTAAAGTCAGGGACACCTCCCTGTTAAAGTGGTTAAATCTACTACTTAAAATTAGTTTGATTTTCACACACACTTATTTTTCAAAAACTTATGATCAATTCATACCCGTTTATCCGATTGAAAGGAAAATTACATAGTTTTCATATCGGTGCATTATTTTACATATTTTACTTATGTCAAGTAAATGTACCAGTGACATTGGAAAATGGGGGAGGGGGCGGGCATCCCGGACGGGAATTTGCCATCAAAATTCCACGGTTAAATTCGAAAAACTTAAAGAAAGTCGAATATCTCACATGAAAGTGTTGTTAGTCATCAACTTCATTTGTGTCACAATAAGCTCTGTGCCTTTTAGGCCATCAGCTGAAACTCAAAAAGAGGCTGTACAATCAGTTTCGTTCCAGCAACACTGGGTGTAGATTTTTAAAGCATTTTTGGGTAGTTCAATGCATCACAGACATTATAATTGGGTATGTTATATAGACATTAAGTGCTACGATGTTATGTATTAGGAACACATGTGCTAACGTTAGATTTAGTACAGTGGTGCATACATACCACTCTTTTCTTATATGTTTAATTACGACTGATATATTTTTGGTGTATAATACAGGGGTTATAATACAGGTCAGGGTTATACCCTGTATAATACAGGTCAGGGTTACAAGAATGGTGGAAGAGGATTCTGGTCTAAGGGTCAGTGAGGGTTGTTTTCAGGCATTACAAGTTGTGCCCCCCCCCCCTTCATTTTCCCCAAAATGGTAAAAAATCACATTTTCAACTTTGAAATATGAAATACAATTTTTGCACATTATAACTTAAGGGTTTTAATTATAAAAATGTACCACTTACAATAAACTCAGATATAATGCTTTGTAATAAATCAAATATTTTTAGATTTTCCCCCTATGTTATGAATGCATTTCGTCTGTGCATGTATGCGTAAATATACACATATAATGAAAAGTTCCTCTCCATAATTGTTAGACTCCCCATCCAAACTGTTTTACAAATGCGACCCCCTCCCCCTCTACTTTACATGTAGCTAAATCCCTAGTTACAATGAGATGTACCAATGCCCCAAGACCAGTGAGCTATTTCTTTTGTATAAATCAATATATAAGTTGGCACACTAAGACGTCATGGCATATCGTAGATGTGAAATAAAGTTATAGTCGGTATATATCCGTTACCTTAGTACTCTTTCTACAGTCTTCTGCAAAACTAGGTACTTTCTGCATGTTACGGAAACGACATGTTTATAATTCGTATTCCTGCAAAAAGTGTTTCCAAGGGAGTTAACGTATAAAAGAAAAGATCGACAAGGTTTCGAATGGTATCTTGAATAATATTAGTTCTATATTCTACAAATAATATGAATAATAAAGGTGAATGGTACAAATAAGTGAATAACGAAGACAGTTACCTTAAGCCCCAGATAGAAAGAAATAATGTATCTATTAAGACTGGGTCGATACACTCAATGGTGTAGTAGAGCTGGGCCTTTGCGATGATTCAAGATACAGGTTCTTCATCAAAAGGCGCGGCGCGGAATTAATAAGTGATTAAAAGTTCATCCAAGGACAGCTGTACTAGTTATAACAGGATCCACTTCAATTCACTGCATGGAAGTCAGATATGGTATGGAAAAAGGAAAGTCCATTCCGTAGTAGAGGTGAAGATAATTAGATGAAATAAAAGTCACTAAAGATTTGAATATCCTTCAGTGAAAACTTCAACAGATGCACAAAACGTGTTAAGAATATGAATAAAACAGGTAACGAAATGTTACGGCAAAACAATAAAGAACTGTGATATTGGAACAGGGTCAGGGGCGATGGTTCCCCAACAACAGTATATAAACCTGTGACTGGTTTCAGGACGCGGTATTTGCGTCATCGTCATCAGTAAATGTAGTCTGGTAGGTAGGGTAATCTACGTAAAACTACTAATAGTTAAAATGAATATATGAATAAGATCATGTTTTCTGGTTCCTTTAAGCTCTGGGGAACAAAATCATGACAACATGACTTTGAAATAGTTAAACCCTCTTCACAAACTTCAAACTTGATTAAAATTTCACTAAGATATCAAGATTTAACACCATCACAGTTCATCCTCCAAATCATCTTCCCCTGCATCAACAATCTCAACATCTTCTTGGAAGTTGCTGCAATTTCTATATTTACATTGGTCTGTACACGGTAGTTGTCTTAAAGGAAGATGTTCCTGAATTTGCCGACTCTACAGCTACTGCTGACACACTGGGTCCAAGTGATTATAAGGTCATCATTTTCAAGTTTCCATCCATGTCCCTCTGGTGAGAGTGCATCAATCCTTTGCTGCAATGCCCTACTGTGAATAGCAGCCTGGTTGGTGCAGCGCTTAACATGCTGGATCAGAGCATCTTTTGTTGGTGGTAAACTCTGCTCTTAGGAGGAGATGAACAGAACACCTTGTACCATGAAATTGGATATTTTTGAGTCTCACATTTTATGATGGGGTACCAATATAATTACAATTCAGCTAGAAATATGTTGCAAATTACTTTAATAATTTCAATGGAAAGATTAACCTCATATTGCATCTCAAAGCGTTTAGAGAATTTGTTAATTTTCCTTGGGGGAGGACCCCCATATTCCAAAAGTCCTAGATCCACCCCTGAACACTCAATGAACCACACATTGAAGAGAGTACTTTACCTTTCAAGATCTGTATGTCTTCCTTGTCAAGAATTGTATCTAGTTTCTTCAACATAGAGAGCGGTACCTCACTTCAATGGCAACACGGTCTTTTCCTCTAATATTCATAAAATCTGGCCTCTTTTTTTCCGCTCTGCTGCCTGTCGAAGCAATACTTTAAGAAAATGAAATAAAAAAGCAAATTGTTTTGCATTTTCTGTTGATCAAAATGTAAGTTTGAACAAATAAGAACTAAGACAATTTTATTTATATACCATGTGATCTGCTCATCTTCTATGGACAAAGAAAGACATTCAAATTTAGCAAACCAGTGTCATGCAAGACAAGAATTAAAACAGGCTTTTTTTGACAGTACAGTACATTATATCTTAATGTTATGGTTTAAATTATACAATGGTAGATTATATCTGTTACTACTAATAAAGGAGACAGATACTTGTTCATTTTGGTAAAGCTAGACAGGCTGACCATAAGACCTTGCTAACCTAACCTTATTGCACCTTTGTTACACTTATTTTTCGAACTAATATAATATCTCTATTATTCAAATAAAGGGCCACAGTAAGAAAACTATGAAGCTAGTGCCCCGGATGAAGAATTTGAAACAAATTTCCGTTCCTACCACCTTATAACAAAACAAATCAGATGACCATGCCACTAATTATATTATGTTCAGGTCCAACACTGTGACCTTGGATTCTATCCCTCAAGAGCTATTGATCTTGCATTATGCAACTTCTCTTAACACTTCAACTATGCCACAGAAGTACAAGTAGAGTCGTGTAGTATGCTTAGGCTGCTGCAGCTTGTCCTGCACCCGTTTGCAACGCCGAGTAATGTATTGTTTCTTTTCCCACATATAATAAATTGAACAGGCAATACACCAGAGCTTCTGCTTGGTTTCCTCGATCTTTTCCGTCAATTCTTCGTTTAAAATCATATGGGGTCTCCTCTGGTACTGTCCGTTTTCTTGCAGCAATGTGCTTGCTATCAATGAACCGCCTGTAACACTTATCGTGGAACCCCATCATACTATGCTGTTGAACACACACTTGATCGTAGTAGGCCATCAGTAGTACGGCGATATCACTGTCTCCGCCGCTGAGATTAAGCCAATCTTTAGCGCAGGAAGTATCTTTAGTACATCGTTTATTCGTCAGTGCCTTGACTGCTTCAAATTTTACAGATTCAATGTGCACTGAGCACTGTAGATTTCCGTGTGTCGGAGACTGACTAGCGCCCGTGGGAGCCGCCATGTTTGTTGTTTTCTACAAAGATTGCACACAGAAATCATGGCTCATTGGACAATTCATATCACATGGTACAGATATCTCACTGGCGCACAACTTTTGAACGTAAAACGGCAGGTTTCTTAACATACGCAATAAAAAATATAGTTCAATCTTTCGAGCGGAATTGCCAAAAAACTGCATGGAAAGTACATGCAGAACTTTTGGATCATTAATATTAGTTAATTTATGTATTCAATGCTGTAGAGAAATTTTAGACCCGCAGTTGCTGGAACGAAACAAGCGAATTTCGACCTTCAGCTGATGGCCTATTTTTCAAAATCAACGTTGTTGCATCTTCCAATATGGATACAAAGGTTTCAGTGTGTCTGTGTGTGCATATGTGACACTTGCTTCGGTACACTGTAACTCAAGAACGGAAAGTTGGACTTAACTCAAACTTGGTATGTAGATCCGCCATAGTATTGTTTTTGGTGCCTGAGAAGGTCACCAAAGGTCAGTTACAGGCCAAAGCCTAAAATATTAAAACTGCAAATAACTCCCAGTACCAATGTGCCACAAAAGTTGATATTTTGGGACAAGGTGTAAACTGCCTAGGGGAACATTTTGAAACTTAACATTTATGTGATCGAAGTCCAATTAATGTTAAAAAACAATTATTTTTGCGATAACTTGTTGAACGAATTGTCCGTTAGGGTTGGGAGTTGCTTCAATGTAATCCAATTGTTGTCCCACATCTGGGTGACCCTAGACCTAAATTTGACCTCTGGTGACCTTTCAGTGTTTTGGGGATTTTTACAGTTTCGATGCTATTTTCAGATGTCAGAAGGTTCTGATCATATATGTCAATAGGTTGACCCCGTGTGACCTTTGTGTGTGAAGTTATAATGGGTTCAAAGTTTTCCGTCGGAGTTAGGATGGCTGTACAGACTTGTCGTGTTGATTTTTGGAATCAGGAGATCAAACTACATCATCAAGGTGACATTAGCAAAAACTTTGCTTATATTGGGAGAAAACGGGCGAAAAAGAAAATGTTTGGTTTTGATGGTAGATTCGGATAACAAAGGAACCTTCCGATCAAAAATGTCAATGGGTTGACCGCAGGTGACCATTGTGTGTGAAGTTATACAAGTTCAAAGTTAATTTTTAGACATTTAATGCAATTAATTCCCAGTGCCAAGGTCTGACATGATTGATATTTTGGGACAAGTTGTGAATGGGGTGGTGGAACATTTTAAAACTTAGCGGTCATGTGATCTGAGGTCACCAATGTTATCATATCTGTTGACCCGCTTATAGGTGACCTTATATTTCTTACAATTTCGACGCCATATTCAGATCTCAAACGTGCCTTCCGATCAAAAATCCGATCACAATTCGTGATCACAAAAGTGTTGGGTATAGTGTTGGTTACTTTATGGGAACATGTAGGACCACAATTAATTGGACTATTTGAGCCCAATCTTGCTTGATAATATTATGTGTATTGTCATATACTCCTACGCAAGGAACCATAGTACCCTTGGGCTCTTCTTTATTTATGGTTTCCTTTTTCTTTTTTATCTATTTAATATCACTGTTCATATTGAATTTTCATTTAATTTGGCCCCAGTTATGAAATTCAGAAGAAAATATAAATCTACATAACCCGCGTGCAAGTCCAGTCTCCCGCAATCTTTGTGAAAACATTGAAATGTACCATAACTAGTAGTCGGGTCAATATAGGATTTGACCTCAAAAAAATTGCAACAAAAGGTTTTTTTGCTTTAAGGTCACTCTATAGGCTACTGACATCTCCAGAAAAAAGTCTCCCAAAATTGGACTGCGGGAAAAGGGGTTAATTTGCATAATTCCAAAATGGCGGACCCCAAAGGCTTCAATGTACCGAAAACCTCCTTATACTTCAATTTTGGCAAATGAAATGTATTACTAACCTATAGGAACATGATGCTAGAAAACCAAATAAGCACATTTTCAATGTTATATGGCGTCACCATAGGGAAGGGATGACGTATGTGACCCAAAATTAACATATATCAGCCGATTAGGTTGAAATTAACACATAATTTTCAAATGAAACCAGGCAGATGTAATACATAGAAGGGAACATACTCGAATTGACATGTTCATGAAATCAAAACGACATCGAATTACGTCAGCAACCAATTGATACTCATTTTCAAGTAGCTATACCAAGGGCGCAGCCACGTATAAAAGGTAAGGGGTCCCAGTCAGATTGTGTTGGAGGCGCTCAAGCCCCCGATAAGTTTTCGTGTCTCTGCCAGAAGTTGAGGTTCCACATGAGGTTTGGGCGTGAGCCTCCAAGTGGTTGTGCCCTTGGGCTATACACGTAACATTTTAGATGACATTAGGATGTTGTGGATGAATGACATTAACATTAGGACCAGCATTCTGAGGATATGACAATTAACCTAGTGCAACAACGTCATCATCGGATTCAATGTCTGGTCCTAGTGTCTGGTTGAAGGGGTTCTCACAGAAATCCACTTGGCATGGTCCACATGCTGCTGTGCAGGGTAATCCATACCCTCGACAAGTACACCGCCTCCTTGTGCACGCCGTTTGACAGTTACAACGTACAACCTTGAGTAAGCAGTCAGGGGCAGGTGACTTGTCACACATTACAGGCTTGAATAGATTGTTCTCAAGCTTCCAGCCCCAGTCCGTTGCATGGAGGTCTTTCTCCTCGCCGCACCAAGCTCTGATTTGATAGTAACACCTCAATGAGTGGAATTTCGTCGCTGACGCAGTCGGGGGTAGCCGTTCTGGAGTAACAAAACTTGTCGCAGAAGCAACCTTCTTCCTCAATACCCTATGTCTCAGCTTGGCTAGACCCTCTGTTGCTTTCCCACCAAAGAGTAACGCCATTGCTTTGTTTCCACATTGTTCAATAGTGTCAGATGTTTCTCCGACACTCTCAAAACGAACTGCACACGAAACTAGGTCTTTGTCCCCCTTAACAATCTTCTGGAACAACGACTTCTTTCCCACACCAAATATGCGAGATGTAGTGTCACACCCCGTGAAAGCATGGATGAACAGCAAGTGAGAGCACATGGTTTGACCCAGCATAAGTTTGAGCTCATTGATGTTATAAACTCGAACTTGGTGCCTGGATTTGTTGTCAGACCGGAAGAACGAAGTTTTGTTTTCTGGGTTCATATAGAACAGGAGAAGAACCAACAAGTCGGTGTCTTCTCCAACTAGAGTAGTTGTTCCAGTTTCGGAAGCTGCAATGGCGGCATGAACAATGTCACAGTCCGCATCTGCCTGACAGTTGACTACATGACATCCTTTCTCTCGAAGCCTATTGCTTTATCATATTGATTAGTGCCTGTTTGTTACTTCCCCTCGAGAGAAACTCATCCTTTGTCCCACGGAACACTGCTCCAGGGGTTACGCTCACCAGTGGGTGCTGCCTGTGTTGCCGTCTTTCGTGAGTGCTGTCTTTGGTAGATGGTGTCTCTTGGTACCCATCAAAGACAACGGTTGCAGTGTCATAGTTTCTAAGGGCGAAATCTGCATAACAGTTGGCGATGGTGTCATATGTAGTGCCTTTATCCCAGGGAACTCGATGAATCAGTGAACCGCCATCTAATACATAACTCTCAGTCTTTGGGATATCACTGGTTATCGCTGTCTCTGACTGCTTATTAGCTAACTCCTCAATAGCTCTCGCCAACTGTGCTTTGTCTGGCTTCCGGAATACACCACTTGCTTCAAAAAGCGAAGGGGGGAAGGGACTCAATTCGAACTCCAGAACATCTCCCAAGGATAGGTCTCCAGCCCTTGAAATCACAATGAGTCTTTGGAAAAGCAGTGCAGGGTCAATTGATTCCTCCGTTGAAATCTTGACTGCAGATGCATCACCAAGTGTCTTTGCTTTGTCCTTACGTTTGAATGACCAAGTAAACGCAAGTTGACCGACGAGTTTGTCAACCATCCTCTGCCCAACAACGAACAAGTCATCCACATTGACGTTCTGGGTAGCCTCTACTCCTGTGACGATATTACGAAAACTCTCATCATCTGCTGAGAACGGGTTGTATGTCTGAACCCTTTCTTTAAGCTTCCTTAAGTCTGAATGGTCTCTGGTCATTCTTGCTTCTGTACTGTCTTTGTGTTGCTCACTCGTCGTGAAAGCATGGTGGTTGAAGTCTTGTAGTGCAATGTTGTACTCCGAACAGACTGGTGACGACATTGTCCAGAGTGTGCGTTGTTCCTCCGTCATTCCAGATCCTCTGATAAGTCCACCTGTGGATTTTAGCGACCTCATTAGCGTTTGCTCTACACGAGATCGGCACCAAGACCAGCCCAGCACTGGTCCGTTCTACGGATCACATGGAAGCCTTCCTGAAACTTTCGGAACACCTCCGGGTTTCTGGTTTCAAGATTGCTCATGTTTTGCAAGTACATGTAAGCTGACTTGAGATAATTGAAGTGACCTGCAGCACCAAATATTGGTAAGCATTCTCCAACAGCAGACAGGTGTCTCGACCAGGATCCAAGTCGGTCAGCCAAAATAAGCATCCTTGCAACTCTGACCATCTTCATATAGGTGAGCCAGAGTTTGCTTGTGCGTGATCGTTCAGCCAGCCCTCGTTTTCTCTCTTGTAGCTTTTGTTCGACTATGACTTTTTTTTCCGAGAGGTCGGATCTTGAAGCCTGCTTTCCTTCGAGCAATGTGGTGTAAATTTCTTCACATTCATTGACTAAATCTGCAAATTCCGAGTCCTGGTCCATGATTTCTGACACCAGCATCCCATTCAAACATTTTTCTAACAGGAGGTGACCTCTTATTGCTCTCTGCACAGACTTTCCAGTCAGAATATGTTTGACTGCGTTTCCACCGTAGATTTCCTCCAGGATACTTGCCAACCCAGTGCCATGCATCAGTGTACCAATGGCTCCAAGCAAATTCATCAGAGTGTGGAAACTCCCCAGCATCAGTACAACTTCTTTCAACGGGCTATCATCTGGAGCATTGTGAATGACTTCTGACGCTTTCCAAAATAAAGGCTGGTCGAAGGTAATGACTGGTGCGGTGTTATGCTTCTGGGCTAGGTTGCAGACGTACGTGAGAGTCGAAAGAATGCACGTTGGGTCACCGGGATACATGTTAATCATCGGAAGGAATGCGACAGACGATATCCCTGGGTGATCGGATCCACTGTGGATGGTATGCATCATTCCCTGCCAGTTTGCAACTTGTTGGTGGAAGCAGAATGACAGTTCCCATAGGATGTCAACTGCTGGTGCAGTATCATGCAACTGCTGTAAAGTTTCGAACTTGACATGTTGACGAGCATAGTTTGAGAAGCGGTAATCGATTATGTCGACACTAGCCATTTCTTTCACATTCAGAAGCGAGATATTTTCTCTCGGGACCAGGTGGCTCTTCTGCAATGCAGGCGTTGTGGCAGCTATAATCCCCATACCATGAAATGTTCCTTTGCCATCAATAGTCAAAATGTTGTGGTCAACATTGTCCGCTGCAAACACTACCATATCTGGCGATGGTCCACCTAAAATATCTGAAGCGACCACGTTGGCAGCATTTTTCTGAAAACGCTGCACCTCAGCATAGGAAGAGCAGAACCCCATGGTGGATAGGGTGTCCACAATGAATCTGGACTTGTACAAGTAGTGGAGTTGGGATGCCAGCGCAATTTGGAGTGGAGCAACTACAGCTCGTGGACGAACAGCTTGCACTATCGAATGGCCAATCGAAGCAACTTTCTCGTGTTTGTTTGTGCCAACAATCATTTGTGTCAGCATTGTTCGCAGTGACACTGGCAGGTAATCAAGGGCAGGACCCAGGCTGACACTATGTGCAGGTGGGTACTGATCTGTAACTGTGGGAACATTGGTCTTAATGTCACTTTTCATCAACTTTGCGGCAGTTTCAATAATAGCTTGCTTCTGACTTTCCTCATCCCCAATTTGGGCAGTTTTGAAATAATCACGAAGAATCTGCGATGTTCTTTCTCGCATGGTCACATACTCTCAACACCTTCTCCATCAGCAATGAAAATTGAATCACCGTAGTGCCCTCTTAGTCTTTCTTTCATGTATTGGTTCCCATATGGAGTAGAGTCACTTTCTAATATATAGTCCTTCATCTTGCTTACTAGATGGGCAACCTTCAGCTGTTCTTCATCATTTCTTTCCAAGTATTCACATACCCTCAAGAAGGCCTGATGCTGGTCTTCATTCTTCGGTCGACCGACTCTTTTCCGTTTGAGTGCAGGTTCAGCTCTAAATTGCTCTGGGATATCTCGCCCAGTTCTAAAGTTGACACTACACTGTGCATGATAAATAGCATCCGCTGCATGGAGATCCTTAGAAAAGAACTCGATCCGGCCCTTGACAGAATGGGACCAGTCATCTGTACGCTTCTCACATTGCTCTAATACAGTCGAAGGGAAGGAATCTGTGTGTACTTCGCTGACGAGTTCATCGCGACCATGATTGCCCTTAACAACCGTTTGGCCACAGAAAAAACAGTCCGTTCTTCTGTTGTACGGACCCATGCTAACTCGAACACTCCTCTTTTCAACTGGAGGAGCAGTTCTCCTGTCTTGTCGAAGAATGTCCTTTGCATTCGTCCATTTATTGCGACACAATTTATGCACTCGTTGACCTGCTCGTGCAAGGATTTCTGGCCGACCTCGCTTCCTGCTTGACTCGTTGATTGTATCAGCTCCTTTCTGGAAGAGTTTGGGAATATTCCAGGCATCATTATCGTCGAATAGCTCTTTGCAAATGGGGCAAGCCTTCCCTTCGGTCTCGCTGTCACTTGAACTCATCTTCGGTCATACCTGAAAGAAAAAACAGATCACTTTGAGCCTTTAAATACATACACAAATGAAAAGAAAGCGAAAATGAGAGTCTTCTCTCTTAGATTACTGAATGATAAGCGGCTGACGAAGTACCTGTGGAGCACCCTCAACAGGTGACTTCAACGTATGAGCGCAGCTGCGTGGCGGGCTCAAGAATGCTTCCGGATCCCTTTCCCGGGGTCCGATTTTGGGAGACTTTTTTTCTGGCGATGTCAGTAACCTATAGAGCGACTTAAAGCAAAAAAACCTTTTGTTGCAATTTTTTGGAGGTTGAGGCGATTTTTGTCATATATTGACCCGACTATAGTGTCTAGCAGCCTCGACCCTGAGTCATACAACACGCCACGCTATACCGCATCGAATATGTGGAGGTGATTTTTGCCAGATGTAAAATCTTTGGCTAGTAAGTACATGTATGATGTGTCGTTAATATTGTCATTCTTCCCCGATAGGTATTGCTGAATCTGTATGTATAACACAGCTTGCTGAATATGAAAAGAGCTATCCGCAAACATCGAATTTCGTCGAACGATGAATACTTAAAAAAAAATGTCTTCATTCTTTATTTACACGACAGCTTGCTGCGTTGAGGGATGTATCCATCCCATACCTTCTCGTTCTATATATTACACGAATCCACAAAGGAAGAAAAAATGAAAAGGGGTTCATGACTTAATTACTTCACATGGTGAGCGTGCGGTAAGGGGGGGGAAGGAACATTCAAGCACGCACTGCAACTTGAAGGCCGCAAAATTTAACGGCAATGGTTATTTTAATTAACACAGCCTCTTCCATACATAATCTGGCTTATTAACTGATTAAACAAATAATTATTCAGGAGGTGTTTGGCATTGCTGACTGAATTAATATTATTGAAATACAAATGTCAGATAAAAACAATTATGATCAAATAATCATGAAAATATAATCATAAAAAACAGTCATGATAAAATAGTAATAATAAAAACAATCATGAAAAAATACTCATGGACAGTTATCAAAAGTTAAGGTTAAACCGAGCACAAGAACAGTCTTTGCAATCTATGTCAAAACATAGAAACCTACCATAAGGCCAAAAAAAGTTGGTCTCTGCTCATCGAGCGCGTCGATTTTGATCGATGCTTCTTTGCGCATCAACCTTTTGTTTTTTCTTCAAATTTTTCGTTTTAGCTACAACAGCGTCCTCTATTTCAGCACCGGCTGAAATTTTCGCATGAAAAAAAAACCCCGTTCCGCGTTAATTTTAGAACTTGGGTCTGACCAGAGTCCGAATATTTTTTTCTTGGCCTAACTAGTACAGCAGCCTCGACAAGTTTAATGGTACCCTGAGTCATACAACACGCCACGCTGTACCGCATCCGATATGTGGAGGTGATTTTCGCCCGATGTATACTCTTTGAAAGGTAAGTACATGCATGATATGTCGTTAATTTTTGGCTTTCTTCCCCGATAGGTATTATCAAATGTGTATTTATAAGACTGCGTGCTGATTATAAAGGGCTATTCGCAACCATCGTTTTTGACGAAACTTTGACAATAAATGTCTTGATCCTTTATTTACACAACAATGTGTGCTTGGATGACATAATTTCTCGTTCTGTTACACGAATCCACAAAGGAAGAAAAAGAAAAGGGGTTCATAACTGAAATTCTTCAGATGGGGACGCGCGTTAAAACCAACCCATTTACATATTTTTCTCTTCAGGATGTGTTTGGCATTGATGACTGAATTAAAATCATAAAAAATACAAATGTCAGATAAAAATACTGAATAAAAATAATCATGAAAAAATAATCCTCAAAAAAATAATCATGAAAAAATAGTCATTACAAATATTCATGAAAACAGAATGAAGAACAAATTATCATAATTGAAGGTCTTCCGCCATCTATGTTCAAACAAGAGCCCACAAAGTCGACAGAAGGCTGTCAATTAGATCCCTTGACGCCAAGGGCCCTTAAAGTCAATTGCCCCTACCTAAAATCAAGATTCCCATAACAAAGAATCACGATAAAGAATCACGATACCCACAACAAAGTCAAGGGGCTTTCATGTGAAAGTACCCTCTCCAACCCTACACATTTTGCTTAAAATTACGCGAAAATTGAAAATAGTGGCGTGATGAGCTTAATTTAAAGCTTTAAATATGTGTTTATCTTGTTGTATCGTATTTACTGTATGGTTTTTTTTTGGGTTCATGTTTTGCGTACAAAATAGACTTATGTATATCGTAGTGTCCTTTTCATCAAAATACGAACCCCATATCAAAAGTAATCATGAAAACATAATCATGAAAGAGTAATCATAAACAAATCATCAAAGTTTAAGGTTAACCCGCGTGCAAGAACAGTCTTTCTATAATTTAAAAAAAAAACAAAAAACAATGTACTTAGTACGGGTACTGGCGGTTTAAATGTAAATGACGTAATAAAAGTAAGATATGTCTTCAAAGCATGAAATGAAATGAAATATTATCATGAGAATAATGACTGCATGAAGTGTTGCGTGCCTCGTGAAGGGACCGGTGTGACGATTTCCTTCATCGACTACAGTAATTATCTAAATGCTTGTGAATTGAACTCGAACTGCTGATTTGTCACTTAATTTCCCTTTTTTACGCGCCTCAATTCGCGTCGCGTGTACAAATAAAATCTCCAAATTAGCTGTCAGATTTCGAAATACATTAAGAGTCTGCACATGGAAGGCGAAACAAGAGTCGCAAAACTTTATTTATAATTTCTTATATGTTGAACATTTTACAGATATACAGAAGCATGGCTGGTGTGAATCTACTCTACATGGAGGGAAGGCACCAACCCTTCAACATTGAGGAAGTAAGCGATATATTAAATGGTAATAATGACGATGCTTCGATCATGGCGGACAAGTATTTTTATACCGAGCCCCTACAGAACGGGTAGAACAACTCATGGACTTCAGATGTGACCAGTACCGATGGGTTTCAAAAGGTTCAAACCAACATACCAAAAGAAAATTCAATTGTGGTATACTCAAGAGGTACTACTACATAAAGGACCCCAACGGAACTGGAAAAGAAACTTTATCTGGTTTTTCGAACCATATTTATTGCTTACGGTATTAAAATAAAGGACAACGCCTATTTTTCATTCACTATATAGGGGACCATTAACTTGCACAGAGTTTGGCACATGTCAATTCACTTAAGGAGCGACCCTTCATACCAACAAAAAAATCTGTCATTGACGACATCAAAGAAACAACCGTCACTTCGGACAAGCCAGGGAAGGTATACAGAGACATGCAAAGCAAGGATAACATGGGAGCACACGACAGCGATATGAGAATGCCTACCAACAAACCGCGAAATGTAAAACAAGTTTACAACGCTGTACACAACAAAAAGAAGCAAAGGGGCATTGCCAATGACGAGATTTTTGCTTTGTATGAGCTTGCCTTGCAGTTAGAGGGATTTCTTTGGAATATTTCCATATATCCAGAGGTACTCATAACAGTTGGTCTTCCAGACTTACTTGCTCACGCCAGACAAATGATGAGGGAGAGTCAGCTCAATCCAAACCTACCGCAACTTATGTCGTACGACACTACCTTCAACTTCGGAGATTTCTATCTTTCCGCATTTGTTGTCAGAAACATCTTTCTGAATGATGACCCAATATATCCAGTGGCATTTCTTCTACATTCGCGTAAGTACAGAGCGCACCACCATCAATTCCTTAGTGCTTTATTGAACAACTTGGATATTAACGATTTCTCAAGCATCCCCATCGTGACTGATAGAGAAAAGGGAATAACAGAAGCTTTCGCCGAGTTGGAGATCGATGCGACCTTGGTGTGTTGCCACAATCACATCTTGTCAGATGTGCGAGAATGGATTCGTAAGCACGGAGGGAAGAAAGACGATATCAAAGTCCTTAAAGACCATATTGATATATTGACGAATGCGCAGACGCCGACACAATTTGAAGGAATTCTTCAAAAGCTGGTTCCACTGTGGAGTATTCCATTTCAGGAATACTTTAAGAAGAATTTAAGAACAGACATAGAAGAACATTCATCCCGTATTGTCACTGACAAGTTTGCCGTATTCAGAAAATATGCCACTGCAACCAATAACATAAGTGAGTCATTTAACAAGGTGTTGAAAGAAATTAATGAATTTAAAGAGCTGCCGGTGGATGCAATGGTTCTCAGTTTGTTTCACTTACAGAAATATTACTTATATGATTTTGCAAGAGCTAAATGCAATCTTGGGAACTATAGCATCAAGAAAGAGTTTGCAAACATGATGCAAATGGTAAAGGACGTTCGATTTCCGGATTTCATCCCTATTGATGAGATTGTCAAACAGATGAAAGAAACTGCAAACCCGCAACGATCAGTAGAAAAGACAGACACATTTCGCCTTTCACAAAAGTCACTTGCTCGACGCTGCGTTGACACCGGAGCGATTGGGTTGGCACCTCAAACGACTTCTTTTACCGTACGAAGTATTACAAGCTCAAGTACTCATGCGGTCAAGCTATTCCCAAGTCCACCGAAATGTACTTGCCCAAGCACAGGGTTGTGCTACCACATCCTAGCTATCAGCGTAAATGTCAGTGACTGTGACTAGAGCTTTGTTGGTACGAGCACGGCAGGTATAAGAACTTCCACCCCGAAGGTATTGCCAAAGGCTTCCCATGTTAAAGTTCATCCCACGGGTAGTGATGTCCACTGTGATTTTGAAATACATGATGAAAGAGTTGAATCAACTTCTGAAGAGAAAGAACCGTTCCCATGGAAAGAAGCAGGCATGGCAGAAAAGGTACCACGTTTGGAGAAGGAACTACAACACATGTTGGATGGAGGAAGGAGAAGAACATTGAATTCCGTTAAGCCAATGGAGTGGTTGGATGGAGAAGCAATTGACGAATGTCTTCTGACCATTTTAACGGATCATGATATGATGGACACAATTCTACTATGCCCAGTCCACTTATATCAACAACTTTCATGGGGAAGATATCAGCAATACTACAAATTTATGGAAAGGCATTGCGCAATGAATACATATTTT
This sequence comes from Apostichopus japonicus, assembly GCF_037975245.1. Lineage (NCBI taxonomy): Eukaryota > Metazoa > Echinodermata > Holothuroidea > Aspidochirotida > Stichopodidae > Apostichopus > Apostichopus japonicus. Next base: position 24,757,349 of record NC_092577.1, read on the forward strand.
TTCATCATCCCATTTAACACAGACACTCATGGTCCAGGATCTCATTGGTGCCTTGCGGTTGCTGATATAAGAGAAAAGGCTCTGTATCTCTTCGATTCTGCAAGAACAAAAACAACATCCGTGGGACGAATCAGACTATTGCTGATTTATTTGCTAGGCGCTGCTCATAAAGTTGCCGATGCGCCTTTTTGTCACGAAGAATGGGAATTTTTCCAGGCAGACGATGCTCCTCGACAACCAAATGGCTGTGACTGTGGTGTGTACACGATACTCAATGCTTTCACAGCAATCACCGGCAAAGTGTACAATAAGATAAACAGTGAGACAACCCGGCTGTGGATACGAAGAAATATCCTTTTGTCTTATGAAAATCATTACGCGCGTACATATTCGTCTTGCAAGATACGCACGCTTAGTGACTACTCTGATGTATACCACGAAATCTTGGAGAAGGTGCAACGCATTACAACAACATTCGATGCAGCAAATAAACCCCTCATGAATTCAGTTCACTTCAGTTCTCGTGGAGTGCGGACGTGTTTTCGGCTGCTCTCCACCTTTCGTTGACCACACCTTTATTGTGTTTTTACGTTGGCCCTTCATTAGTTTACTGTTTGTTTTAGTGTAGTTTGTGTGTTTGTTTTGGTTTGTGTATAGGTGCGTGGCTTTGCCACACCCCTAGCTGTCATGGCGGCTCGCCGTGACAGCAAAATCGTATTGTTGAGTTTTTCGGGGGAGGCTAAGGTCGTCCCCGTACAAGTTTTTTCACTTTTGCGTTCTGTTGGTTTAAAGGTCCCTGGAGAGGTTGACGCGCTTCAGCGTAAACCTCTCCGGGGTATGAATTGTTTTGATGTACGGTTTACCTCGGAGGCTGCCCGCGTCCGAGGCGTCCATGTGTTGGAGGGAGTTGAGGGACTGAAGGTCACACCGTATGACAGTTCGGTGTGGGTGACAGTCCTCCATCTCCCTCTGGACATGTCTGAACAGGTTGTTGTGCGGACACTGGGGCGTTTTGGGAAAGTGACCGGCTACGAGGAGCCGGAATTCCTTGAATGTATGAGTGTCAAGACCGGGACTAGACGAGTTAGAGTTGAACTCAAGTCCGATATCCCCTCTACCTTGTGGGCTAATGGGCACAGGGCCCACATTGCATACCCGGGCCAGCCTCGCACTTGTTGGAGGTGTGGGCTGGAAGGGCATGAGGCCAGGTTTTGCCCGAACAAGCGGTGTAGCCGCTGTTTACAGGTTGGGCATACCCTGGCCGAGTGTAAAGGGGATATCGTTTGCAACTCGTGTGGGAAAACGGGCCATCTCGCCCGTTTATGCCCAGACCGCTCATACGCCGCGAGAGTGGCTACGGGCGTGGTTGAAGCGGTCCCTGTCCCGGCCTCTGACACCGTACCACATGATGCTCCTGTCATCGCCCCAGTGTCCGACACTAGCGCCCCGATGAAGGGCTTTGTTCCCCCTTTCGTGTCCGACCTCTCTCCTGATCGAACTTGCCGAGACTGCCAGCCTGCCCACTCAGGCAGAGCAGGAGTGGCACGCGGCGCAGGATGCCGCTTGTACTGGTTCACCGTTAGCTACGCCCGCTATCGGTGATACTAGTCGGGCCCCGAGCCAACCGGCCCAAGAGACATTAAGTGGCCCAGATTCTGACTCGCCAATGGAGGACTGCACTACAGCCTTATTAGTTGTGGCTAAGGAGTCCTCCGATTGGTTTGATGAGACTAAACAGACCACTGATCTCATTGACTCGAGTGGCCCTTCCACCCTACCCGCACACGATGGTCGCTAGTGGACCTCCTGTTCCTGACAGGGAGGTCCACTCGATCAAGGTTGACGAGGAGTTAAGAACTCTGCTCCCTCGTAAGAAAAGGGGGAATACTGTTAGGGGCTTGAAAAGAGCCGTATTGGGAAAATTTCGCAGGTAATGCGCAAGCCTGTCGTCTGCTATCGGGACGGCGTACCCCGGATGAATTTTGGGTCCGTGTCCTTTTCACGTCACGTTAAACGCTATATTTTATACATTTGTGGGTTAGTGAGAGATTTCTGTTTGTGGGTTTTCAGTTGGGTTTTTGGTGGTTGTTAAACAGACTGGGATTGTTTTTGGTTTTGTTGACCTTTGGTCCGTGTCCGTTTCTTTGCACGTAAAAAGCACCCCTCATGAATACGTTGGCGAGTTTGGTTAAAGTACAAGAACTCAGTCTAAAGTGGACCAAATGTTGTGCAGAAAATGACGGAAGCAACATTTGACATCAAATTTTTTGTTCTTTGTGCCGCAATTGGTACCATATGGAATGTGAAGAGTTTATGAGTGAATAAGTTCCATTGTACTATTACTGTACAAAATGTACAAAACCAAGGACGGAAGAAAACACCACTGGAGTTGGAAGCACTGCCCAGCCTAAGATGCAACGTCTAAATGATGTGTTGGAGAAAATTGTTCGATGCACTTAGTCGATGCACTTGGGCAATTAGTCGATTATTCAAAGAAATCGTAGACAATACACCATTACCCACTATATACCTTCCTCATCTGGCTCATGTGAAGCAAACCATCAACGTAGAACAAATCGTAGAAAGAACAGATGAGGCAAGTGCTGCAATATTGAGACTGCAGAAAATACTGCATTCGACTCAAATTTCTATGTTTACATTAAGAATTGCACCGCTTCCGTTTGGATGGTTTTCAATAACACACATAACGAGTACGAATTACTAACTCCGTTGACAGTACAATACATTCCTCAAATTTGTGCGAGTTGAATTGTTTTATAAGTTTGAAATATCAATGGTGCTTTTTTGGGTAAAATGAAGGGCACAGATTCCAAAGTTCGGGCACTGTAGCCTTTCATTGTTATTTATTGCTATCGTTTTAAATTCAGTAACCATGTTTCTCATGGGTGAATGTAGTTCTGGTTTCTTTTTTTCTTGGTGATTATTTTTGAATCAGTTATGTAGATATTAGTTTTTATATTTTCACCCGGTGATCTTTTTCACTGAAGTTTTGCTTTATTTCTTTATTACTATAAGTTATATTTTTCACTGAAATTGTGATTTTACGGGAGGGAAATCACTAAATCTATATACATAATTTTTCTATTGTTTCTTTTTTTTTGGAGATTCAGTAACCATATGTTTCTCATGGGTGAAAATAGTTTCTTTTTCTTTTTTTGGTGATTATTGTTGAACTATTTATGTAGATATTAGTTTTTCTGGGTGATCTTTTTCACTGAAGTTGTGTTTTTAAGGGAGGGAAATCACCAACTCTTTGCATATAATGTTTGTACTGTTTTTTGGAGATTCGGTAAACATGTTTCACGTGGGTGAAAATAGTTTGTTTCTCTTTTGGTGATTATTGTTGAATTAGTTATGTAGATATTAGTTTTTCCATATTTTGACCCCGTGAATCTTTTCAGTGATTTTTTTTAATTTGTTTTTTAGTCGACGATCTTTTCACTGAGTTTTTAATGGAGGGAAATCACCTCTACATTTTGTATATAATGTATATATTGGTAGCCAAGTTGAAAGGTTTTGCTTCTACATGAAACTTTCAAGTAAGCTTTTTATCTGATTGTTTGTGGAGACGTGCTCCAACTCTCTGGGTAATTGCTTTTGTAAATAATGTATATATTTCACATTTCTGCTTTCCTAGTATAATTCTTTTCAGTAACAATCATTTTAAGTTAGGGGATAAACACAAATTTTGCAGGGGAGTATGTGGGACAGAGGAATCTTAGACACTCGTGGTTTCATTGGCGGCGATCACGGGGGACAGATGGACATGTTCCCCAACATTTTAAGTGGGGAGATGATATCAAATGTCCCCCAATATTAAGAGACATATACAAATATAAATACAGTCATACATTGATGATGGTGATGATGAATTATAATGATATCATAATTATGCATTCCGATTCTGCCAAGTGCCAATCGAATTTAGCGGTCTCCAAGCAAGGCCGTGACTCGGCCCGAGCGTGACTTCGTCGCCGTCTGAATTGCAAGGTTCAAAGTCACTAGTTGGCACTGTACATGGGCGGTGATCACGGAGGACATGTCCCCCCACTTTTTTTAGTGGGGGAATAATATGAAATGTCCCCCCCCAATATTTAGATACATAGCACAGTACAAATAAAGTCATATACATTGATGACTATGAATAATATTTATATTAGGTCTGGGAAGTGCCATTTCCGGCGATCTAGAGGGTCTTTTGAGCCAAAAATTAATGGTGGCGCGTAGCGATAATAGTGTCTTCGGGTCGCTTGTCACACTTTTGCTACGGCAGCTTTAAACACCCCAATCTTAGGCTCCTGACAATGCGTATTATAACAACTATCAGGGGGTAGAGTTTGCAGACCAAAGTTCTGAAATCGACGCGGCTTTTTTTCTGGTTTTTTTTTTTCTAGCGAAAATTCGAGGCGCTTCTGAAAAAGAGGGCGTAATGATTATTTAGGTTTAGGAAAGTGGGAAAGCTGAAGTGCGAATTAAGCCCTGCCTATTCAAAATAGTTGAAACAACAATGCAGCTTAAAGAGCTACTGCATCGTCAATGTACTTGTTTGAGTTTACAGTGGATTTGTAGATAATATAAATAGTTTTGGCGAAGGGGAGGGGGGGTGGGGGGAGGGACGAAAGTTATTTGAAAAACAATTTCCCTAAGGCTTAATCCTGACACTCCATCATACGACCTTGTTATGTGGGGATCACTAATAACCCTTTGTGCGCTCCTTTTGAGAAGATCATGAGCAAGTGCGCCGTTTGTACACCCAGGGGCGTCACTTCGTGTCTAGTATTTGTGGGTGAAGCCCTTTTGCCCTGCAAAATCGTAATTTGCCCTGCCAGTGGCGTAGCTAGTCCGTTTTGGGAGCATATAACATTTAGAGTGTTATATATTTATGCGCCTCCACGTGTGATGTTTTTTATTAGGTGTGTGATATCACAACTACCAGTGGGTAGATTGGATGTTTGAAACTGACACGGCCAAATTGTACTTACCGGCAGGCGGACACTCTGATCGCTACGCGCGACCATGGGTTGGCGCATAGCGAAATTTTTCGGCTAAAAGTACCTCCTAGATCGTCGAAAATGGCGCTTCCCAGGCCTCATTTAGGCAAGTGACAAGTACCCCGCCACCTACAAAAACTTAACACCTTAGAACGATTTTGAGCCAATTTTATATTTTTGGCATATTTTTCATTGAAGGTCGTGGCTACGCCTATGTGCCCTACAAATTTAAAGTCTTTGCAAATTTTCAACACGGATTTGCCATGCAAAATGTCATTTCTTGGCCCTTCCAACAACATATTTTTCTCCGTGTATTACTTTGAATTATTCCGTTTGTACAGTTTTACATGATTTCTTGTTGTAGCTCAAACTTGAAAATTAAAGGAGTAAATTCAAATTTAATTGAACAAGATTGTTTTAAGTTATCATGCGAATATTATCGAATATCATTGTTTTGTTTTGTCATACAATTTTTTCTTTGGGCATTTTTTCATCTTTCAAAGTGGAGGGTATGGTAACGTGAAAAATTTCGTCACGTCATCTAAGGTGCGTGTAAGCATATGCTCACTTTATAATAAAGTGGGGGCTAAGTCTCCCAGCATCCCCCCCCCCCCCGTCCCTGATAAACCGCACACATAAAGAATCAACTTATCAAGAAAAAATATATTTCACACTTTTCAGTGAGTACAGTCAAAGTTCGAAACAATAAACATACTGCCAAAATGGACATTAGCGGACACAATGTAGGTCCTAATACACGACAAAAGGGTATATTTTACAAATCTTTCAAGTTGGAAGATGTCCCTCCACTTGTGCATACCTCAGTTAAAATATTGCAAGTTCTGTATTTTTAATAAATAAAGAAAGGATTGATGTCAAACATATGCTTTGGTTTGTGAACTTACTGTTTCAATATGTCTTCAGTTCAAAGGTGGATCGAGAGAGGGCGGAAGGCGACAACCCCCTTACAGCTCTTGAAAAGGGTCTCATAAGCCAAATGTTATCTGAAATCATATTGCGGCGTGCATCCAGTGCCGTCGTCGGTTAAGGGATTGATTGGGGGATGAGCTCCTGTAAACCAGTTAAATGCAGTGACCTTTTTTCCCTTAAGGAAATTGGCCTCCAAAAATCGCCGCCCCCCTTCCCCATGAAAAATATTCTGAAACCGACCTTACTTCAGCTTGTAACAGTGTTGCAGAGTTAAACTTAATTCCAATTAATAAAACACCTCCCATGGGCTCCATAAAAGAAGTATGCCGGGAAAATCACCACATTTCAATGGAGAAGATTTTCATATTTTTCGGAAGCAGTGGCGTAGGAAAATGGGGCAGGGGCGCTCGCCCCCCTCTTCCCTTTCGGAGATTTTCCAAAGAAAATCGTAGGTAATATTGGAAAATTGGGGTTAAAATCGAAAAAATCGGGGGTAACATTTTGCGACTTTGACCCTGTTTTTGGAAAATCTTTGACTTACTTCTACGGATTTTACACGTAAACTTAGGGGAATTGAAAAGATTTGTTACTTTTGAAAAGAACGGATGTTTTTCCTCTCCCATCACCCCCCCCCCCCCCATTATTTGAAAATATCGCCGCTGGCTGGAATTAAAAAAATCTGACCAACTAATTTGGAAAATCGCAAAATAAATAAATGAAAGAAAAGAAAAGAAAACGGAAAATTTGGTAAGAAATTTCAGCCCCCCCCCCGGAAAAATGTCTAGCTACGCCACTGTTCTGAAAGCGATATTCGGAAAAGAGCTAACATGGGCCCTAATATTGGCTATAGTATTCAAACAATCATTTTCCAACTTTAAAGTCTTAAATTCCACTAGAAATACCTTCAGAAAACACAACATTGTAAGAGCAACCAGGGGCTTTGTTATGTTTCTGAAATATTGAGAGCCATTAGCTTCAGGGTTGATTTGCCCTAAGGCGCACTTCCTATCTCGTAGGCGGGGCATGGGGGCACGTTTGGCATTAAAAAAATTCCAAACAGAGGGCTGAAAATCAATTTGAGGTCTAAAGTTTTTGTACAGGGAGTAATTTTCGGGGCGGACTGGCTTGGTTAAGGGCTGCCTTGGGTCGGTCGCTGAAAGAAAATAAGGCCTGGGAAAAGCCATTTCCGTAGGTACTTTTTCCACAATTTCTTCGTTACGCGCCAACCATGGTTGCGCGTAGCAAAGACAGTGTAGGTCTGTAGGCCCCGGACCGGTCACCACACTTTTGTCATGGCAATTTCAAATACGCAATTCCCCCTCCCCCCCCCAAACGTATATTTAATACATATTAAATGAAAATTTATTATGCTTCACCCCACTACCCAAATCATAAACACACTGGGGGCTACGCAACTGCATTTTATACGCAGCGGTTACGGGCTCCGAGCCAACGCGCTTGTGATCATCCATTTCGCGCACTTTCTTCTATATTCTCGTCAGTCGGGGGAAAAGAGCACGTGCCCCCCCCCCACACTTCCGAAATCCTGCGCCTTCCACTGCTCTACGATGTACCAAATCACTTCTCTGGGCGGTCCCCTACACTGCAAAAACTAGGGTGTTCATACACTATTCGGTGTTCATACAAGACAACACCGATGGGTGTCATTTTAACACATGGTGTTATCGTTAACACAAAGAGTATGAATATACACCCATGTTGATGATAACACCATTTGTCTTCAAATAACACTGAGAATTTACACTGAAACCCCGGTGTTGCTGTTGTCATATATTAACACCGACGGTGTTATTTTGAACAGCCTAATTTTTGTAGTGTGTACCCCTGGCCGAAGGCACATACCACTCGGGCATGCAGACCCCCCCCCCCCTATTTGAAACAGATCGCCGCCTCTGAGAACTCATGAAATAAACCGAATTACACTTCAGACAAACTCGTCCCCCATGGTGACGGCATGTCCGTAGGGCCATTTACTCCAGTGGCGTATCGTCAGGTTTTGGTGGTGGGTATGCGGACTCAAATTTACCGACCAAAATTTATTGTTAGCTAAAAATGTTTGCCAAAGAAAAAACTGGCAAGCCAAAAAAAAGAAGGTTCCAATGTTCATTTTCGAATAACAGATTTTCAATGTTTCATAAAATCATATAGCCTTAGGAAATTCTGATTCCAAATACCTCTTACCGCCGACATTCTTTGAGCTCCTCATCAAGGGCTCATCCTCTGGTCCCCAACCGGTTTCGTGGCCCCTAAACCTACGACATCAGGGTTTGAACTAGCATGCATACAAGGGCCAACATTTTTTATTGCATTTTCGAATTATTTTTTATGCAGAGCGGAACATGATTAATATCAATGTTACTTCAATTAAAGCAAGGAAACCGAGTAAAAACCCACGAACACAGAATATATATGGGCAGTCAAGTCAAGAATATGTCTATTCTCCCGTCCCATAATAACAAACATAGATTTACTAATGATCTCATAGTACAAAATCATCCAAATTGCCCGGTACAAACAGGAGGTTTGTTGGGTGTTGATCCGTTTTTAAACTGAGAAGTTTGGAAGAAAATGCCTATCCCTTTCCTCTATAAGAAAAAAAAAACTAGAATGAAATTAAGAGTCATGCTGGATCGAACAGTGAATGCATACGAACTAAAGATGAAATATTTGGGATTTCATTTAATTTTTGGAAAAACTGTACGAAAAAAAATCGGAATGAGAAAAAAAAAAACAATATCCCATATTCCACTTATAGCAGTCCACGTAAAACGAAGACCTCAACTTCTCGACAAAACTCCGTCGGGTAAAATACAGTGCACGCCACTGTGTGTGATTTATCTAGCTAATACATTTAAAATCACGCGCAACACCATCTCAGAAACGCGACAAACGCCCCAACCCCATGCAACTTATCTACCCCCCACCCCACCCACAGGGCAAGTCAAACATCTTGCTGAAGAATTTCCGAAAGCAGGGTCACAGTCGCAGAATGTCAACTCGGATTTTTGCCATTTCCAATTTTTTGGGCTAAATTTCCGCTAGGTGGTTACTAAGGATAACTATCTCTATTAACAGAAGGCCCAAAAATGGAACTAATCAGTATCGATCTAGTATAGACCATCATTCTTCCTAAGGTAAATAAAAAAGCTGAACTCTTCGCTGGTTGAATAAGTCATATTTTCTCTCATCCTCGTTGTCTATAACCCGTCCTTATAAACCTGGATTTACCTACATATGACTAAGTGACGTGAAAACAACGGTCAGACTGGCATATGAAAGATATTGGTTATACCACCCACAGACTGAAATGTGACGGTAATTCTGACCAGGGTAACCAAATTGACGCACAAAAGGTAACAATTCTGAGTTTAGAAGTAAACATCTAACACAACGCCAATTCGTCCCAAGGAAACTTTTCGGAAGAATGTATCCTCTGTCCCCAGTCATCGTTTCTGAAGTGTGCTGAACATTTTTTTGCCTGCATACGGTGGGAAACCTTGGAGCGAGAAAGTCATTGCGAGTTCTCCTTACAAAATAAATCCAAAGCCTGCAGCGTTTGTCGTCGGTTTGATGACTGGGAAACATAAAGAAACTAAATCTTCGGTTCCAAAAAGTGTATTGGCAACATCCTACTGCAAAAATTATTGGCATTTTGATACTAACAGTTTATATTTGACAGTGTCGTACAGGCATAGTACCGTACTGAAGTGAATAGCTGGATCGACGGTTTTCCTCACACAACTCCACATCTATGTCAGGGTGAACTACAGTCACTTGTGCGCTTAGGAATGTTTGTGGAAATAGCACTTTTGGACCAAAAAAAACCTCGGTGTTACTGAGTCCCACAATAATATAATGCAATTTGTCATAATGGAAGTGGAAAGATGTAACATGAATTTCAACGGATTAGAAGATGTACAAAAACCACCAGATATGCAATTTAAAGGAATTAAAATGTTTTCAACTTAAGGAAACTTGCAAAGCTTTAATGTTGGGAAGGTTTCCAGTGCATAGAACAGTTCTTGTGTGTTAATATTACACTGTTAGCTGGATTGAGGCATGAACTCTAGTTTATCATGTAAACTAGTAAACTATGTTACTAGCTATCTGATTTAAGGCACATTGCTATCCCTGCAACATTTTAAGGACACATGTTTGGTTTATATGATCATAGATGCAGGTACGGGCAGAAGAGCAATGAGCTACAAGCAGCTTGCTATGGGGAATATTCTGGTTGATGGTCTGCCACCTGGTATTACCTGCAAACGACCGTCTGCGTATGGAGTCCATGATCTGCAAGCAATATTACGCAGCAAAAATAGTATTACCATCCGTAACTTTGTTTTATTTGTATGTCTTACTAGTAAAGCACAAGGCCAACAAGTGTTACCTTTCAGTGAGCAGATATCCTTTTGCTTTCTACAGTCATTTACAGTCATCAATGGTTATAAAGCTAAGCAGGACAATTGGAACACTTACAAACATGATATGAGAGTAGGGGAGGGGGGGGGGGTGAGTGGACATAGGGGCTGGGTGTTTTTGCTGCAGAACTTCATTGAAATTGTCACATGATACATGCTGGTAGGTACACACAATACCAGCTTAAAGGGAAATAATCACAATGAAATATATTCACTGAAATGGAGAAGAGAGGGGTCTGTCCATAATATAGATAGTTGTATGTTATAGTTACACCACGACAAACATTTTGACCTGGGCTTTAGGGTACTTGCAGTTTTTTCGTCCTGTAATGGTGTTCACGACTGTACACATTTATATTGTCCATATATTGTTGTATATACTTATAGTGTGTGTAAGTTCTCATGAGAACATATTGTAACCTATCAAAATTATTTCACTTTCATTGCTTTTCCTCACAAGGTTCTTCCAGCAATGCAACTATTACTCCACTGGCCAATTCCCCATCAGCAAATGAACATGGTACGTACAAAACTTATATCGAACTTAAAGTTTGGTGATATAACATACTTTTTAAAAATATCTTTTGTTCGATTTTACAGCACAAGTCATTTCACTTCCTGTTCAAAATCTAAACCTTTTGGTTTAAGCTAGTTGACCATTTGTTAAAAATTCTCTGGAGCAAAATGACTGTACTACACTGAGACTAATTGTTGTTCTGCAGTTTTGTAGTGACCATGATCAGAATGTTAATATGTGGGCAGCAGAATTGCACATATCAAAGCTTACTTGCTTGCTCACTGTGTTTGTTCCCTTTTCTCTTTGCAGTGTCTGTGAGTGATGAGAGTCAAATGCTAGACCTTTTGTAGTATCTTAGGGGAGTATTTGTCACCATGACACTCAGGCAAACCCTTGTTAGTACTCAGTGTGCCAGTGAGCATTCCTATCCTAAAAAGTGACAAATGTCATGTCCAGTGCATGACGTAATACCCAATGTGATTGTTTCTTATTAAAACTAATGAGTCTGAGATAAACATCCATAACAGAAGTGAATTACATTAAAGTCATTAACTTGTAGCTTCTGTCCTTGTTAAATGTGAATGGTACCATTACTTCCTGCCATTACATTGTGCTGAAATAGCAAATTGTTTATTCTTTTTATCCCTCTCATCATCTCGTTTCATTGGAAGTTACGAAGATTGTAACATCCCGATGCATGAGTTTGCACTTCTAATGGAACTATGTATCATCTTCATAATCTCCATAGAACCTGCAGTCATTCTGCTGGACATATTTGAAGACTTACACTCATGTCCTGAAAATATTGAGGAAGATGTGCATGAAGAGGTACAAGCAGGAGAAGAAAAAGAGCAGGAGGACGAAGCAGGTATGGTGACCCTCTTTCCATAGTATTACACCTTAACCAACAATGTAGATGATTCTGTTGCTTTTAACAGATGTCTCAACATGCTTATATCTGTTGCACATTGTGGGTTCCTGCTGCTTGCAGGGCATAGGCCTACTAATTTTAACCTACTTTTCAAGCTGGAGTAGCAACTTCCTGATTAATCATTCACGACTATTATTGTTAAATGATTAAGTTTTCCATGCTATTAATTTTTTTTGTTTGGGTTTCAGCTGATTTCTTCCCGGTGGAGAAAGTCCTTAAGAAGAGGCAGAAGAAGGGATAAACTCAGTATCTGGTCAAGTGGCACGGGTACTCTTCCAAATATAATCAATGGGTAGATGCAGGGAGCATCTCAAAGGAAGCCCTGGATCTGTGTAAAGGTATTTAAGGATTTCCACTTATATCTCCTTAATTTTTTATTTACAATAGCATAATTGTTTAAGTAGTAGCTGGGCAAGTATTTGGTTGTATGCTGAGTGTAATTAAGATGTTTTAGTAGAGTAAATGCCAGGCTACGGCATGACGTTGTCATGTTTCCTTGTTTAGGTATATGAGTTCTTTTAAGCAATCAAGTACAACACAGTCGACGTAGAGTATTAACAAATAACATGTTATAATTGATTGCGTTACATTATGCTGTACAGGACAGATATATAGGACGACATGTCCAAGGTTACTTGTTGACAGATGGAGAGACAGGGTCAACAAGGACGAGCAGACGGCATGCTTTAACTTATATATCAATATGCAAATACACAGCTTATTAACATACAGGTGCAGATTATACAATGTAGTGCATCGTTTATGCATTCATATGTACGTGTACAATAATAACGTGTTCAATAGTACGTGTTCAATAATATTACATCTCCCTTTCTTTAATAAGTTGGGGGAGTCTTAGGCTACAATTTAATTAAACTTTCTTAATAATTACAAGTGCTTTGTGTAAGTCTGGTAGTATTTCGCAAACAATACTACACAGCTTGTAAAAATTATAAATCCAACATCAATCTTTTCTTTACTCTCTGACCAGACCTAGTAATATAAACATCTTCTTGTGGGTCTGGACCTTCTGGCTCTGGTGCCAGAATATTTTCTATTTCTCAACTGGGGTCAGAGTTATGGTTTATAGTCTCTGACTGGGGTAAAACCTTTTCCCCTTCCTTTAAATGTTTCCTATTCCTCCTCAGTTTTCCGCCCGAGTCGGTTTGAATTTCATACGATCGTGGTTCGTGTCTTTGCTTAAGTTATGTACCTGGGGTCCATTTGCCTGAACTGTAGTCTTGTACATATACACTTTGTCCGGGAACCAACGGACTCAAAGGTTTTGCTGTTTTATCATGATAGAATTTATGTGTGTCCTGCCTATCCTGCAATCACAATCAACATTCTTATTTTGTACTCTGACAGGAAGATTAGATTTCACCTTACGATTGAGCTGTATTAATATATATTTAATACATTTACATGTGTGGTTTGGGTTTCTTAAATGTATTATGAGGAAATATGAATAAAATATTTGTGTTTGTGAAAAGATGCATGGAAAAATGAGAACATTTTCTAAGGGCATGGGTAGCATATTGCATGTTTGAAGTATTTTACACAGCTGCTGTGTATGTCAGTGTTATTTCTGTTATGTGTATGTTTATTAGTTGCAGTAGAGGCTGCAATTGTCAGTAGTTTGGAGGGCATTCGATTGCCAGGTCTTGAGTCAGATAAACACCTCAATAGATGCACTAAATGCACGAAACTCATCATGTATGCTTTCTCTTTTCAACCACGCATCGCTCCGCAGGAAAGCCCTCAATTATTTATATTATAACACCCTATATTATAGGGTTACATTATAACACCCTAACAATGCCCATTTCAACAGTGTTATAGTCAAATACCAGTTTAATATGGTAGTAGTTGATGTACAGATTTAGCCTGCGGATATGAAGTTTTGGATACTTGTCCAGTTTTTCTAAACATAAAAATACAATCCATGGTGATAGAACATTTGCTAAGTGTGGTAAAAAGTGTAGAACGCCCTCCCTCCGGATCTCTGCATCATTCTGAGCATTCATAGTTTAAGAAGCGTTTGAAACATCTCTTTCCAAAATCTGATTATTACTTTATGAGACTAACTGCAGAGAAACAACCATTGTTTAACCTTTTTTTTCTTTTTTTTTGTTAGTAATGTCTGCCTTGTAGTTTGTATCATATTGTCTGCTTTGTTTTCAACACAACCATACATGCCTGGTTTTCAAGGCCATGCATAAACCTTTTCATTGAAAAGGTTTTTCTTGTACACAAAATTGCTTGCTTTCACTCAGAAATGCTTCATTAAAAAGTGACATATGTATCGAATCGATAACATGACATAAGGAAAAAATATACTAGGCACACAAGTATGTAGAAAATTTGAGTAAACAGTTTTTATTTGCTCATTTACAGGATTTTCAACCATTGAACTTTCTACACAGCATTTGTACCCCCCATCTGGGGCAATGTCAGCAAATAATTTAATAAGTTTTGCCACCATATCAAGTATGAGCTGAAGTTTTGTCATGAATGGTCAGGTGCTATGTTTTGAAGGTTTTCAGTTTTGAAATTGGGTCACCTCAAACAAACTTTCCACTCCCCAAAAGTTAATAAGGGCTATGTACCTATAGAGTTTGTTGTACATGTAAGCTGCTCATGTTTCTATCAATGCATCTTTTGTTAATGGATATACGTTGAATTTATTAATGAAACTTAATTGACTGTTACCGCTACTTGGCCTCAACCAAAACAAAAAATTGCCCTGAAAATGAAAGAGATTATGTTGTCACTTTAAAACAATGTTTTGAAGTTTAAAAAGCAGTCCGTTGAAATATGCGTCAATAAATTCAGAGAGATATAAGATACTGAAGCCAAGGTCGACAGTCAAAGTTTCAGCTACGTTCACAAAACTCCAACTACCTAATACTGCATTAGATGGTTCTCATATTTTTCACCACTGCTTGATTCAGTCTAAAACAATTGGAATTAACCTAGGAACAAAATTTGAAGGGCAAGCATCTTTGCATCTAGTGATATTGTGTCAAAATGTAGTCACTACACAAACAACATCTCATGATTCTCTCAGCTTGTGTGTAGGAACGAAACGAAGAATTAACAAACATTATGAGACTACTTCACATACCACTGTTAACCCATTTGTTGCAAAATGTTAGGTTTGGGCAGGAAAAGACGTAACATACAACAGAAAGCCATATATTTGAGCAACTTGGAGGGAAAAATTGTAATGACTTTGCAGCAAGCAGCTTGGACTTATTTACTATTTATATGCCACATAGTACACCACCAAGAAATCTCTTTTAGTGCTGCTGTTAGTATACATACATTTTTCTTGACCGCTGTACTAGCACTAAAACTTTTCATGGATTTCTGTACAAGAACACGTAATGTTCTTTACATACTATAATAAGAGACATTGGTAAAAATGGTAATATCAAGTAATATGAAAAGATGTAAATAACTGTTACTCATCACCAACGTTATACTGTGAGCGAGTTAACCAGATGTGCTACTCCCAGTGACATTAGTGAAAGATTCAACTTGGAAATAATTTTGGTTTTGCAAGGAGGTCAACGCTATGTTGGTAAGGACAGAGTCCACAGCCATACTGAGGTATTTGGGGTTAATTTGACATGATTCCGTGTATACCTGGTAGTACATGTATCTTGGATACGTGTCTTCTTCTGCACATGCGGAGTAATGAAATGAACATGAAATAATTTTAAAGCATGGATTTACCTATTGGGATTGGTAACTACTGGTACCTTAAAAACTCTCAATGAGACTTATGAATGAACTTATCAGTAGAGCTGCTACATGTAAATTACACGTAGGGGCAATACGTGTGATCACTCAAACCCTCACTGCTAGGACTTAAAAATTAGAAAGGTAGGACCAGCTTTCTAGAACCATTCAGTACTTCAGCAAGAGTTAACAATGAAAGATATCACCTGAAACATAAAATTCACTTAAGAAAAGTTGTCCAGTCTGTCTGATATCCTAGAAATATCGAATTCTGTTCCCATTAATTACTTCAATGAAAATCTCAATTACTTCAATTGAAAAGTTATTTATAAGTTGAGGTATGCTTGTATTATTTGGAACCCAGAGAAATCAAATGACCAGCACTCTCATCCACTACTCAAAGGTGATCATATGCATCATCCTGACATAGATATATGTATTACCATTAAATACAAAGAATACGTTTTAAGTATTATAAGACGGTTGACCTTGCATTACACTCTGACTACCTTGGTAGGTCAATGACTTTATCCCCTTAGAACCATGTACATTTGTCTTAAATACTTTACTAAAATATTGTCTTCAATTGTCACCTTTGTAAACAAAATCCTGAGTCATACATGTGCAACATTAATATGTTTGGGTCTGGGAGGGTCTTTTGTGATTTATGGGGAATTGAATTTGGACATCTTATACATACTAAGAGAAATTCAACACAGCTATCTTACCACTTGATGGTAACTTGGGTTTAACAGCACCTTTCATCACGAGTTGCTAGACATCCCCCTGTCAGATTAGCAAATTAAAGACCAAAATATCAATTACAAACAAACTCGTTTACAAACGATCAGCATTAATGCAAATCCACATTATTAATTCAAAAGTTTCAGTCTCAACATACCAATCTTTTACCACAGATAACATGTCGCTTAT
The DNA here is from genome assembly GCF_037975245.1 of Apostichopus japonicus. Lineage (NCBI taxonomy): Eukaryota > Metazoa > Echinodermata > Holothuroidea > Aspidochirotida > Stichopodidae > Apostichopus > Apostichopus japonicus. The sequence goes on from NC_092577.1 coordinate 24,773,861, forward strand.
CAGTCGTCGAAGGTTACAAGAATAAGGCTAGAACGTTAAACATAAGCCAGACAGCAAATCTACACTTTGGTTTTAATTATGCTAGATGAAAAATTGTATATTAATGTGACACCCTAGGTTGTCAGGTATAGCAAGGATGAAGAACATACTTCAATCTAAGTAGTACAGCAACAGTCATTGAGATATAACAAACAAAATTCACAATGGCCGCTAATGGCCGCGATTGAAACTTTTCTTGTATTCAGCATACAGATTGATCTCTGTCAAAGACAACAGGCTTCTTTTACTCAATGTGGTACACGTACAAGCAGACGCATGGCAAGGTAAACCCTGGGTCTGAAAGATTTTGCGTCTGTTGGCCTCAAACTAGGGGACAGCTAATTTTCGTAAACTGTGCCTGGTCAGTTCCCCAACGTTAATACATCCACACCTGAAGTTTTGCAATTTGCATAATATGATGAAAAACTTCAACAATGGAAGCAAAGACATATTATAACGATGATTCATAATGATATTGTCCATTCCAATAGCAACATTGTATATGCCAACTCTACCTACCTTTGTGCTTAGGCATGTATGCAGCGACGTACATGGCAATTCTGAAATTTACCGACATACTTAAGTTACTTCAGATTTCGTAGAGACTTCTGATACTTATCTACAAATGCCTTCAAGCTAATTTTCAATTGAAAACAACCTTCTCATATTCTTATGAGGCAAAGGGCACATGTTATCTAATAGGCTAGTCGGTGGGAGATACGGTAGGTTATAAAATAACCTTGCTTGCAAGATCTGAGCGAGTGGATGACCGACATTGCACTTGCAAAGAATAATGGGAAAATTTAAGAAACCAATAAAAGCTAATTACTTTAATGTGAGTGATGTTTCTTCTGTCGATCACCAATAGCTGATATTTTGAAATAAACGAGCAAAAGCACAAAAACTAAAGAGATGACTGCGGTTTGTCCAAGCTTCCTGACGTAAGATATGTTTACAATGTTACCACAAATTTACCTCTGGTGACCCTGAATGATCTTTTACCTCCACCAAAATAATAGGCTTCTTTTACTTAATGAGGTACTTTTACACACCAAATATGATATTGGTCCAAGCTTCCCTTCTTGAGATATCCTGTTTACAAGCAAGGTGTCTCACACATACACACTGATCCGCCTGCTTGACTGCAAGGTTATGATTATCATCAAAACGAAACAAGACAGGAATTAGCAATTCAACTAATCATGAGGCCCGCCAATGTTTTTGCTTATGTTTGGAGAGCATCATGAACTAACAAAGTGTATCTTTCTATGGGTTTGCAACTGACTACTGAAATTGAAACTTCTTAACTATTAGCTCATGATAGCTGTAAAACACCTTTGTCCAGTCATTTCATGTTGTGGTAGCTTATAACTGTAGTGATCTTTGAGGACATGCTATGATGAAATACTGATAAATGTTTGAATAATATTATTCATAAGCAATGATAACTATTTATCAAAATCTGTTGTAGCCACGCATATGTTTCAATGAGCACTGTTACTTTCGGAGTAAAAGGTAGAAGGTAGAAGTCCACTTTTTGCTTTTCTTCTCTGCCACGGACCATCTGTTAAAAAAAGGAAATTGTATTACAATTTGGCTAGCAGTGGAATCCACTCATACAATATCACTAAACGCTGTTCTTCATAGGAGGACTTACTTTGTGAACAGTTGGCATAATTTTTTTTACCCTTTTACACTCAAAAATATTTTTGTCAAGCAGGTCACATACTAGGAAACTTGACTTTAAAGGTTACCTAGTAAATGTCTGAGATAATTGCCATAGGTTGCCATAGTAACTACGTCATAGACATAACTGTTTAACAAATACAGGCACTACATGTTTGGGTGTAGACATTACTGTTAACCCTAACCCACAACAACTGGGCCAAAACTGTACACTGCCAAAACATTCTGGCAGGGCATTATGCTGGGATCTATTCCAACTGTGAGCAGACTTCAGATGACGATCAATCCGTATTGTTAGCTTTCCATACTGGCGGCAATCTTCAACATGACAGTCATCAATGTTTATCTGCATGAAATGAACAAAATGTGTGTTAAATTTATTTTAACAGAGTATCTAATGGATTGCATTCATTACTGATGAGCTTATATCCAATATACAAGCAGTGGCGGAGCTAGGGGGGTCGAGAAGGGTCTGTAGGGGCGCTTTCAACACTAAGCGGAGCGCCACCACAGGTTGGCGCGGAGCGAACAGAACCTTTTTGAGTATGGATACTCCCTAGATCACCGGAAATTACCCTTTCCAGGCCTTGCTAATTAGCAGATAAACAAAGAATAAATAGGTGTCCCCCCTGACTGTATGGACGCTCCGCCACTGTATACAAGTAGTAGCATCAATATCGAATGCGTCTTCTCCTGACTTTCAACTTGTCTAACTACATGACCATAAACAGGAAGGAAACCACTCTCTTATCATATCTTTCCTACATTTCTTTTAATTCAATAGTGGTTGTGCCCATATAAAGGTAACATGTTATTACTTCATCATTTAAATGCATTAGCAAAGCTACCCATGTATGCAAATTTTACAAACTTGAACATTTTATCACAACTGCATTCGATAGTTTAGATCTTAAATTTTGAAGGACCTATACCAAATCAAAACTGATTAGACATAGGTCGAAACACAGTTCTGTTCTATGCACAAGGCCTATTCCGCCAGCATAGCTATAGCCAAAGTGAAGGGTTTAAGAAGCAAAAGTAAACTTAACCTTGTTACACAACAAGCATCAAACCCAATTGCCAATAGGCACTGTCACACTGGTACCAAACTATATGAACATGAATTTTCAAGTACAATAAACATAATAGCCCTGCAGTAGTGCTGTGCATCACCTCTACTGTGTTACACTCCATTTGACAGTTTGTGCGATCTGCTGAACGTTGTTGTAACCTCATTACCCCATCTACGCTGCACCTACATCATCTCTCACACTTAGCTATTTGGCTAACTTCACCATGGAGATCTCTAGCACCAGATTTTCCTCTCTAAAATGATCACCATAGAAGTTGAATTCAAAAAATGTTTAATTTGGCTCAAACACGATTGTAGCACTAAACCAGGCAGTATGCCAAGCAAGAAGGTGAAAGACGGAAACATTCGTGTGAAAAATTAGATCTCCAAGTGTCACTTTCAGACACTTTTCCATCTGATTAGCCAATAAAGTTGTCTGTTTTGGCCCCATGATATATAGCATGCTAAGAGAAAGTAATGGAGTGTATCACTGTGCACAGAGAGTGTAAGTAGGCCTAGACTTATTACTAGTAATAATACTGTAGGCCAAAATTAAGCTAGGCCTAACCCAGGCCTATATATGCATCGGACCGTCAGTAGCGTTACTGTTACTTTGTTTAGGCGTTAAAAACTCGAACCGTTTAGGCTAGTGCGTGTGTTCATTAATACGCGGTTCCAAAAATGAAGTCGTATTTGTACTAGTCATTAGCTTTATGCTAGTGTTACGAGGGCCCATTGTAGCCTAACGCTAGTCACTGCTAGTGAGGAACCTAATGTTATAATATAGAAAGTATTTGAAATTGCCTACGTGATAAATCAGTATTTGAGAAATTAGGTCGGGTTACCGTGTAAGAATGTTATAATACACGATTGTTCTGGTATATTCCTTATGATGACGCGCTGGTCTCGGGTTAACGTCGGTTTACGTGAGATCGCGTGTAAGCTGTGCACACATCTTCGTGGATTCTCTGGAATGTTCGCGAGATATGCAAAGGACTTCCGCGAAACCTAGAAACTGGGTCGCATTGTTCCTCAGGTGTATCGAGATAGATCTAGATGATTCTTGACATGGCGAATCGTATAAACGCCCAGATTGGAGAGTTTGTCAGTTTCTGAACGAATACAAGCGACGACACATATTATGCCATTCTACTATATATCGTCAGTGCTCAACTGCCAGTAGTTTCTGAGGGATTGAGATATCGATACCAAGATTGATTCTGTACTTCCATTCAGAAGTTTGAAGAGGACTTTGCTGTGAAAATAAAGTTTTTCAGTCGTTATTTCGGAGGTGAAGAATTTCTGTCTCCGTTGAGGAAGTTCGTTACGCCATGAGTTGGTGGCTATAAAGCTGATTTTGGACTGACTCTGGTAATATTTAGTCGGCGAGAAGTTCGACTTGTGCTTCACTCGATTGTGGCTGGAAGTTCGTCTTCTATTTTGGAGCATCGCCGGAAAGAAGGTGACTGCTGTTTCTGGGATCGCGAGAAACTTCGTCGAGGACCAGTGAATTTCGCGGTACAACGGACCGAGAATCGTCGTCATCGAGGTCGTGGCCGCTGAGGGATATCGCCGTCGGAAGAGACCAGCGTGTTTTAAAGTGTATCCTATCTTGTTAAGTTTGTGAGTAATTTCTATATATTTGTAAATTACCACTTGTTGTTGTTGGTTCAGACTCCATTGTTCAATATAGTTTACGTTCTCATTCAAATTCTCTAGACATGTCAATTTGTCTGTCTGTGTTCCTTACGGAAACGAATCTAGGCTTGTGTCTCGTTAAAAATTAGTAATGTTGCACCATACATGCACTGTGGAAGAGTACCTACCTCTACCTACATGTTGAAGGAATGGGCAACATATATTTATCTATGAGAACCATGCAATGTTTTTTGTTCACTATTGCATAAGATTATTTACATTGTAGAACAATATATGAACCTAATATTTGTATGAATGGTCGATTTGTTGTCAGACTTGAGGCATGCAATCTGTGTTGTAGACTGTTGCGCATCATACTTACAATGTGAAATGATATATACTACCTATTGTTTGAATGGTCAACACACTTTTCAAACTGGAGCAATGCAATCTGTGTTGTACAATATGGTGGGTGCTTTCTGGATCTGGAATAGGTCTGTTACCAATTGATTCTGTTTTCAGCATATATTTCAGGTTGTATTGTAATGCCATTTATGATGCATTATACTGACTTCATGGTAGAGTAATTTAACACTGTAACCTGTCCGAAGTTGTACCATATTAAGAAAGTTATAGCCTGTCTTTGGGATTCTAACACCTAGTGTTTGAATGAATGATCTACATACACCTATTTAACTACTTAACTCTTGCAATCTGTATTGTTCATCGTAGCATATTTCTGGCTACAGTATTGTGGAACAATATGCCTACCTAATGTAATTCTTTTGCCTTTGAAAGCATAAATAACAACTGTATGTTATGTCTCATTGCAACCTCATACTGCATCACCTATGGGAGCAGCTAGTTATGCTAAGCTTGAACACATTTCCCATTGGTAAACCATGATCTCATCTCGGAACTTTTAGTCAGTAGGGCTGTGGAGGTTGAATTAATCTACTAGCAGTTTCAGTGTTGTCATTAATGACACACATTCAGGTAAATACTTTTGTGACTGTTGACTTTTTTGTACTACATGTTTATTCCATCATTTCAGGGAGGAAAGAGATACTATCATTTCTGAAAACAGGAACAAGCATGATTGGTGGAACATAAGAGCTAAAGTTCTGAAAGAAAAGGCCATAAGGGATAGACTACGACAGCAAAGAATCTACCTGACTTTTTTGGGTTTTTTGGAAAGCTGAAACAGCTGTGCTGGCTGATTTGTTTTAAACCATGTATACCTTTTACATGCCTCTTTGCAGGTAGAAAAAAATATGTAATTTGTTATTAGGGTCTTCAGAATTCAAAGCCTTTTTGTTGTTACCTCTGAGCTGGACATTATTACTGTTGATCTCAAAGTACAAAGAAGTTCATTATGAGGTATTTATTGTTTACAACAGGAAGTGTCGGGGTCATTGAGTGGTTCTATTATGTACATGGGGAGCGAAGTATGTCTTATCAGAACACTTGTGTCAGGTGTTACATATATGAAACATATTTAGAGTCCTAAACTGTGTGTTTATGTGATGTGGACACAGGTTATATGAAGAATATTGTTGTTTTGATAATTAACTTCATTTCAAATTTTTGTGTCTATAATATTGAATCCAAAATCAGACAGTTGTTCCAGTTGCTTCCTATCAACGAACATATTTCTATCATAGTTGTTTGTTCAATTTTTTAGTTGCATATGTGTATTCATGGGGGAGGGGGGGGGGATAGAGACTGAATGAGACGAGAATTTTGCAATCTAGCCTGCATATTTCATTAATGCCTATCTTCCTTTTTTGTTATGGATTAATGCGCGGGAAATGAAATATGACTTGATCATTCAATTTATCCACATTCCTCGTTTTGCTTAAATTTGAAACCATACCCATACCAGGCAACGTTGCGTGTAGTTACACTCCACTCCAGTCCACCTTGGAAAAACAACAATTCTGGGTTAATTAATGTTCGTTGCCGGAAATCGGGAACTCGACTCTAGGTATGCTGGTCTCCGTGTTAACTCGAACTGTAAAGACTCGGATGACCGGACTCGGACGGCCGGTCTTGTACTCGGATTTGCTGGACGTTAGCAGCGATTTCGGCTCCTGGGGAAAACTGGGCAGATGGGTCATCTGAGTATGACACCTTCTATCACCCTGTTCAGTTTCATCAGTTCATAAGTAAATTGAATCCAGAGGCAAATCCCGAAATCTTCCTTTGGTTATAGCATGCTATCAGACCTCAGCACTCGCCAGAAAATTGGCGCAGTGAGAACTGGTGCAGTGGGCAGTTAGAATTGAGCCTGGTGTGAAAACAGGACGAGTTTTTAAGGTATCATCCTGTGATGGGTCATATCAAATAGAACACATCGTCCATCCTTACGTAGGCCTACATATGCCCGTGCTTCCGTCCATACGTATACGTATGTCCGCCACAGTTTTCACTAAATCGTATCCTCTTCAAAACTACTTTACCAATTTCAATAAATTTGGTATGCGTCGTTTTACCACCACGTTAAAATGAGATTGTACTCGCTACCAAAACGTGTTTTCCTAACAAAATTAAAACTCCAAAAGGTACGAATGCAAGGGCAACAAAACTCATGGAGGGACTTGGGAACCAAATTGTGCTTCCAATACCGGTTCCCCTTTCAACAGAAAGGCGTATGGGTGTCCCTATTATTCTCCACATGTGCTACGCGCCCCTGCATATATTTGTTGTTAGTTTGTTAGTTGCTGATTCGTGAATGTTGTTAACAATGATATTGTTACTATTATATTCAATCATAGTGCTGTTGTTCCCGTTGACTTCACTGTTCCCTTTTTCCGTCTCGGGATCGCACACGGAATGTTGTTGCGAGAGGCATCACCAACCTGTCGCCGCAAGCTTGCGCAGAACTCCCTAGCATCGATGCAATGAGCAGAGACGTTCGTCGCCAGCATGAAACTAATGACCCCCAGTCCCGGCACCCGATGAAGTTATTTGATGAGTGTGCTTTTTACGTGTTCCGCCATGCGGGATATAAAACGGCACTACCGAACCATCCCATTTGATGAGTTTAACCAAGTTATTTGATGAGTTTACATGTACAAACGACGGCAGGATATTCCTCCGCTATGACAATGGTCGTGATGACCGCATCCTCCTTTTTGCGACCCAAAGGTTAATGGACTTTTCATCCGCATGTCACCATTGGTTCATGGACGGTCCGTTTAAATCATCGCCACCCCAGTTTGCACAGATATATATTGAGCATGGACTCCGTCGGGACTAAACATACCCACAGCATATGCTTTACTGCCAAACAAAAGGGTGGAGACTTACGTTGAGCTCCTTAGGCAGGTGCAGCAGCTTACCTTGGTGGCACAAGAAGTGTGTTGACAGATTTTGAAAATCGGTAAATCAATGCAATCAAAACTGTTTACACTGCGGCGAACAAACAAGTGTGTCTCTTTCACCTTTGCCAGTGAATACACGTCGCGTGCAATCAGAAGGCGTACAAGACGAATACATCAATGACAATGTACGCCCCCTCGCTCCACTAGCGTTTGTGCCTGTAGTCGAGGATGCATTTCTACATGTATCAAGAGGGTGGGGGAACCAAGGACGGGCAGTCCTTGATTATTTTCAAGGGGCTTATATAGGACAAGTTCGAGCTGGTGTATGACACCCGCCATTATTTGATCTTGACATGTGGAATGTTTCCAACCGCATGGAAAACAATTTACCGCGAACGAACAACTCAATCGAAGGCTGGCACAGTGCCTTTAAAAGGATTGTCTAGTGGCCCAAAGACGTTATCTTAAAAAATGAAAATGTTCTAAACATGTTGTCAAAGTATGAGATAGCTTTTACGTTCGACAGAGAAACGATATTTTAATCGTTAAGGATAGACATGAAATATGATTTCAACAGTACAGAACGTGACGTCAGCTATGCTAGTGCAGATTGCGTGATTATACCCACGCTCTGAACAGTACCTACAGAAATCACCACAAAACCGCGTTTGTATACAGATTAATTTCTTCCTCAATGTTGGGTGATATTTGTTATAAATTAGATGTTTTCAAAAACTCCTTAATCCGCCATATATGTAGTAGATCGGTGGTTTCGTTGTGTAACACAAGATAAGTTTTAACAGAGGACTCTTCATTGTTTAATCATCGCGCTATCCAGCCCCCAGCGCGAAGAATGTTCGCATGTGTAGGCTACTCTAACGTTTACAATCGGACAGTTCTGCGAAGCGTAGGCCTCTCGGTACTACATTCTGCTCTGACATCGATTCCGCCAAGTTTCATCTTTCGGTGTTCCGAATGCTTTTCAACTTCTTTTCACAGTAAATTTGATCCGTTTGATTTTATTTCAGCGATTTCGAACAACAGTTTATGAACTCTGGTTTGAGTGTGAGTGTACTATGTGCAACCCTATACAAGTACACCAACTGGGCATCGAAGGATATCGAAGGATCGAAGGGCATCGAAGGTTCGCGAGTATGTACGTTATATATATATATTAGGCAAGCACATGTGCTTACACATGAGAGTTTATTTGCTGCGGAAATGGGAGTGCTAACTTCAAGTCGCCTGTTTTGCCTATTTGCAAGCACTACGCCAATCACCATATTGAAGCGTTCGAAGAATTGGTACTTTTGATGAGAAAGTGGTGAATTTGAAAACCAGATTTATACACGAGGAAAACGTCGAATGGGAAATTTTTTTACATGGTTAGAAAGAGAAAAATAATAAATACAAGGACAATGTATCAAAACCTTCCATCAGACAATTCCTTTAACCAGGCAATTGGATTCCAGCACCCGTCCATATGGGCGTTGATCAAAGCGATACGTCGTGAGGAAATGATGGTCGGGCTTGTCATCGCACAGATCGAGGCCGAGCAGCCGGCGCCACCTCAACAGCGGAAATATCGCCGAGTAGAAGAGAACGTGAAAGCCATATTCATGGAATACACATGTTCGACTAACTCAGAGGGATTAGCCAAACGTATATAGCGGGTACATGATAAGTTTGGAGAAGTATTTTCAGAATAAATTGAAAATCTTGAAAATGGTATACTTAAGATTCGCAACACCGGTATGACCTCTGGTAAGACCAGTTGCGTTGTTAGCTGAAAGCTAAAGGTGAAGTTTATGGGGGTTTTTTCCCCTCGAAAACAGCAAATTCTTTTGAAATTGGCTGCTCTTCACTTGTGTTTTGTGTCTTTCGCCATTTAGATCGACTGTCTTTTGTTTTGCGTAATTTATGTTTCAATTCTGGAAAGTTTTACAAGTCGTTTTTGCTCGTAAGACAACTGAACCATAAACGATCCACAACTCCGTCTCCAATTTTTTAGGTCTCAGGTGTCCACAATCCCCGCCAAAAATGATGGGACAAAAGTACCATCAATACAGTGCATGCATATTGGCTGTCCTTAGAACTCCCCACCCTCTCAGTCAAAACGCCACGTTGGTCGTGAAGTCTCGCAGTTTGCAACATTTATATGGGGAGCGGGATTTCTCCCGTGTATTTTTTGGCGGAGATTGTATTTGCAACTGATTTAAATGCTCTTAAACGGTTAGTAAACAACATTATGTAGTTCAGCAATGTCTCTTCGATACTTGCATCACCTCCGCTTTCTTCAAAGAGATCTTACAAACAGTGGCGTATTTACGGTTTCGTGCCAGGGGATAGGGGGGGGGGGGCAAAATGACAGTGACCGTGCCAAAGATACCCATTGCGAGCTCAAAGCGTCTTGTTTTTAGAATAGTTGCATTAGGAGTCGTATATAGGTCATGTTGGAGTGAAGGTTTCTGATGTAGCCTGTATGAAGGATACGTGATACCAAGGATGAAAACGCGCGCGGAGCGAGCGAAAAGTTCTGATATCTACCTTTCATGCATGAAAAATGGGGAAAGTATCACTGACAGCAGAAGTGCAGCTAGTGAGCGTACAGAAAATTGTGTAGTTGCTGGCTACCATGAATACGAAGTGGGCCGATGAAAGGAATGTCGGAAAATGTTGTGGTAGCTACCTACCATGCATATAAGGGAGAAAGACCTATCGCACATATCAACCTTGCTAGTGCACGTGCATCGCGCGAACACATCTTTAGAGCAAGCCAGTTACCGTAACACCACATAAATCCTACGGGGGAATGTAAAGTAGCTGGCTATAATGCATTACACTAGTCTAGAGCTTCGTGATTCCTAGCCTTTAGATTTAACCCCACTTCCTACCAATGCTACCAAAGAAGTTCGAACAAAATCAGCCATTCGGTTGCCGAGACACGGAGTCCGTCTACTTATGAATTTAAGATTTGCACCAACAACGATAGGGACCATCTACTCACTATGGGTAACCTACCCACCAAGTATGATACCAGGGAGTTCCATAACAACTCCCTGATGAGACCGATCGGATCTTGCATCGTTCAATTATAGTGATTACAAGCCGGTGTCACAGACAGATACAGGGAGCAAGACACTTCGCCCAACCTTACCATTTCGCCCAACCTTACCATTTCGCCCAACCAGCCTGGTCATTTCGCCCAACCTTGATTAAATATGATACTTCAAAGGAAAACATTCGGGAATTGTTAACGTTACAGAATACGAACCGAATATTAAGGAATCTTGAGGATGGATCAGTGTGTTAGGGGTGGTTTGATAGTAAACGTTCGAATATTAAGGAATATTAAGGAAACTTTAAGTCCTTTACTTTGTATAACTTTAGTAAGAAAACGTTCGGGAATATTTAACGTTACTGGATACGAACCGAATATTAAGGAATCTTGAGGATGGATCAGTGTTTTAGGGGTTAGGTTTGATAGTAAACGTTCAGCTATCTACTATAAATCATTATTACACTGCTAATACACTGCGATAACGATATTTTTGGGGTTCGTTGAACAAAGATATAATAATAATATAACTTCCATTAATATAACCCAAAATAAATGAAATTGAACTAGTGAAATAGAAACGGTTATATTATTCCACACCGATTCCCCTTTGTTTGTATAATAGTATAACTTCCATTGCATGCGTAAACGCCTAAAGTAGATTATACCCGAAATAACTGCTCAGACTTCGATCGATATCGAGCGGACCTCACTTTATTTACCTATTACGAAGTAACCTAACCCAAAATAAATCAAATTGAACAAGTGGAATAGAAAAAGTAATAGTATTCTGACTGAATATTATGAAAAATAAGGTTGGGCGAAATGACCAACACGGTTGGGCGAAATGACTATGATGGTTGGGCGAAATGACCATGCTGGTTGGACGAAATGGCAGTTGGGCGAAATGGTTGTTGGGCGAAGTGACTAGAAAGCGGCACACACACATGCGTGACTGCAAATATTCCTTTTGTCTACCCGGAAACAAATACAGCTAAAGTGCGCGCGAAAATATGAAGATTACCTAGCATTACCTATGCATGTGTGCAAGGTGTAATTAATTCTCACAGTATCAATGCAGCTAGTGCGCGCGAAATCTATTTTGCCAAAGGTTTACCAAATTGACGCCGAAAATATCATTTGTGTCAGTTTAGCTACAGTATACACAATGTATGCGAAACCAAAGAAAGGTTTTTGGTACTTTTGTCTCCTAAAATACAGTGTTGTTGCTATTTCAGCTTTTCAATTCAAAGGTGTTCGTATGTTTTACTACATTGCAAAATTATTACATTGGTAGCGTGACAAGACAAAAGTGGTAATTCAGATCGCTATGTAAGTACACCAAAGTAGACCCATATCTCACTCCTTTATGTGGAAAATTAAGCGAAAGTCACTCTTTACAGGGCAGACATGGTGTACACACAGGAAGCGGAATTAAATAAATATATCACTAATGCAGCAGAATGTCGCAAAACTTATTTTTTTTCCAGCTGAGTTGGGCCTGTTGGTTATGCTAATATAAAGTAATATCGTACACTTCCGGTTTTTATTGGTAATTAACTTTAGGAAATCGTCCCAATCAGGTGTTCCCGATTGACAATATCTGTGGGCAATTGTCCGGGGGAAAATTGTCCGTGGTGTAATTGTCTGAGGGAGTAAACCGGGATGGGAATTGTTAATGTGTTCATAACCTATTTTAGTGAAAATAAACTTATGCCACGCCCCTACTAAATATGCATAATATCAATTTCAACATATGTAGCCATGTACCCGCTATCTACCAAGATATTATCTAAAGTACCTGCTCAACCCACCACGAAAACCTGTCATTCTGTTTCATACTAGTGAACTCTTCAAATCCAATCCCAATATTTTTCTTACACAGATTCAATTTGGGGAATATTTTATGCAGGGAATATGTGTTAAAGGAATTTATCTTGCCATTTCTAAGAGTTTCATGACCAGTGGTGTGAAAGTTTCTTAAAAAAAAAAAAAATCAGCATAAATTGATGTTTTTCCTATGCAGCCCTAACGCTAAGTACCCCTATGGCAATCAATCGTAGCGTGTCCTATACTCTGTAGGCTGTATCCTAGATTCCTAGTAGTGATACAACAATCCTGATTTCATTCCACTCATGTTGCATACAATACTGAGTGTTTAGACTGCATGATGCTAATGATAATACTTTGAAATGACCAATCTGAGCGTCAGAATGGAAGCTCCACAAATAATGAGCGATACATGTATTAATGGGCTAGGCCTACATAAATAAAATAGGCCTTCTGGCCTATCAAAAACATTGTTATGCCTTACATGGTCCTTCTGCTACTTTCCTCTAGTCTATTTCACAGGGTTTGGATTAGCAGCGGGATTGGGCAATTCCAGAAAATGAGTGTACAGGGAAGGTGGGTGACATCTTCTTTGGAGACCCCCTCCTTCCCCTCCATACCACGCATCCGAATACCAATCTTGATATTTGTACCCACCCCTGATTCCCAATCCCAATCTTCATTTTTTAAGCCACCCCCCCCCCCGAAACCCAATCCTGGTATCCATACACCCGAATCCCAATCCCATTTATGAGTTTTGAACCCCACCCCCCTGAATCCCAATCCTGGTCTCCATACCCACCCACCCCTAATCCCAAACCCAGTCCTGGTCTCCAAACCCCCCCCCGAATCCCAATCTTGATTTTTGCCCCCCCCTGCAAACCCAATCTTCAGTTTTTAACCCCCCCCACCCGAATCCCAATCTTGACTTCCCCCTCCGAATCCCAATCCCGTATCCACTCCCCAATCCCAATCCTGGTCTCCATACCCCACCCCCTAATCCTACAGCCAATCTTGAGTTTTGAACTCCCCCCCGGAATCCCAGCCCAATCCTGGTCTCCATACCCCACCCCCCCCCCACTGCCACGCTGCTTTTTCAATATTAATGAAAGGTTATCTGGTACATGTAATATAGGTGCACTGACAAGCATCGGCTTATTCTGTGTACCAAGAATTGCAGTTCACAATTCAGTGTATTGGGCTATTCCAGAAAATAATCATTGATGAACTGGGAATTCCTGTGGTAGGGGAGGGGGAGGGGTCTTTTAATCTTTGGAATTCTCAGGTGGAATCCGATTGCCAAAACCCCGAATCTGATCTTCAACACCTCTTCCCTGCATCCAAACTTGATCGTGAAGAGCCCCTTGCAGATTCCAAATTCGATCCTTCAAATTGGTCAAGAAAGCCCCCCTCTCCCATGAATCCCATTGCAAATCCTATCATCAACCTGCCTCTTCCATGCAGTGGATGGTGCTTAAAGTGAAAATCATGAAATGGGTATATTTTGCCAACCGAATGTCCATGGTTTTTTTTTCATATTTGTTCGTTAATATGTAAAGTGGGAGGCGCCAAATGTAAATTAGCAAATAAAAGCGTGTAAACACGAAATCTCAAAAACAATAAAGGTGATTGATATCACACTTGGAACACTGGTAGCCCTTGAATAGCAGATTGTTTGTGGTGACAATGTCATGCATACTAATGAGTGAGCACGGCTTTAAGTACTAATCTTTAAATGGTCATAATTGGCAGTCAAGTGTTGCATTTCTTTTATTATACAATGTGAAAACAGCAGCCCCGGAACCACAGAACCGTTTGGTTATTGTATTAACATTTTCATCATATTTAACAAGCCAAAAAAAATTGCTGGTCTTTTTAAAGTTCTGCGTTCTATTTAAAAGAACATTAAGTTTCTTTTTTTCAGAACTTTGAAAACTGGTTGCAAGTCATATATTCATCTCGCTGCTGACAGAGTAAAAGACTATCTACAGCTCTGGTGGAAGATGGCATTCGACATGGTGTTCCCGTCGGGTATGCACTATTGAAAGATTAGTCGAAACAAAGTATGACATTTTTTCTCAAGACTTATTGACAAGGATTTTACTGAAATAGCAGTATTTAGTGAATTATTTCCTGTGGCCAACACTCAACGTTGCCTTTTCCATGTTCTTAAATAAGGACTGCCAACTATGAGGAGACATTTAACCAGTTAGTGAAGAATATCGAGGCAGCTGACTTTATTAAGTACTTTCATGACAATTGGAGCAGCTGTGTTAACATTTTAACGCTTTCAAAACCTGAGAACCCGCACCAACAATCGCTTAGAACGTCATAAGAAGAAATTGAAAACTGTTTTAAACAGTGAAATAACCATTGCAGATTGGGTACTATCCAAGAAGGGGTACTATCCAAATGAAGAACAAAACTACAAAAGGTGAATATCTTTCTTCGGTTTGTCTGTCATATAATGTCCAGGATACAAATCAGACAAAACTATCCGGAATGTTGCAACACAATATGCAGCAAACGTGACGATAGATCAATTCAACTGGCACAACAGTTAAAGCCGAATGCAGCTGTCAGTGTAATTAATGCATCACATTATTCAGTATCCCTTCAGGGCAAAAGTTGAAGTTTAACCCGAAATGTTCTTGTTGAGGCAGTGCAACAACTGTCATCGCATTACAAGAAGATCTGCAATTTGATGAAAACTGGATACCCGAAAGATGGCGCAAGTCCTATCAGAGACAAGTTTTTGATTATCCATATTCAACTACACCTGGTGTTGTAACATCCACTGAAAGCAAGAAGTTGAACAGAATTCATTAGTTCAAGAAAATGCAACAAACACTACTTAAAATTGCTTACATTTGCTGAGAAGTTTCAGCTGTGGGGAGACCGGGCACGAAGCCAAGGGTTGCCCAAACAACAAATGTGGGCGCTGCGTTCGTCTTGGGCATGATACCTCTGCTTGCCCAAACGAGGTTGTGTGCTCACTCTGTGGGAAGGAGGGACATGTCTTTCGCGCTTGTCCATCCTCTAATGTCTATATGACAAAGAGTGGGGGTCAATGAAGGTCGCCAAGTTCTGACGCACCAACTGCCTCGAAGGAAGCTTCACGCAAGGAGGGGTAACCAGGTGAGAATTCACCCTCCGCACCTAGTTCACCCTCCCCCGTCGTTGCAGACCCCAACCCCGTGCCCACACCGCCCAACCACACCGCGAAGCGGACACGGGGTCTCCAGCAGCTTCCCCAATCAACTCTATGAGTTCCGTCCCCTGTTCGGCGCCGTTATTGCTAGATCCGGAGGCTCTGTCTGACAGCGACTACGGAGGCTCGGTGAACATCGAGCCGAAACGTGCCACTGGTACGAGATGGGGAACCCTCTCTGAAAAGGTCGGCTTCAAGTGACGACTCGGTCGATGATATGTCGTATAGGGCCCGCTTGAAGCTAACGGAATTGTCGTTGGCGTAGTTTTGCCTCGTTGCCCTCTCATGGCCCATACACTTTCAGTTGTCACTTTCAACGTGAATGGCATGAGGGATCATCGCAAGCGCATTTTCCAGTTTTGTAAGTCAGTATTGCAAGAAACACTCATTTTGGAAGAAGATGGGCTTATGAGTGGGGTGGTGGGCTGCATGCTTCGTTTGGTTCGTCTTCATCCTGCGGCACGTACCCACAGGGTAATATCTCCTTTTGTACTGTGTATGCTCCCTATCGGTCTTCTACTAGATGAGATTTTTCTGACACGCTGCCTTCCTTTGTTCCTGGTAGTACATCATGTGTCATGGTCGGAGACTTTAACTGTGTCCCAGACTCGGGGCTTCTGTCTGCTGGTCCTGACGCTGGGATCACAGCATTGGACAAATTCACTTCAGCACACCTTTTAGCCAATGTCTGGAGGCATATGCCCCCGTGTAGTACGGTGTATACGTGGGTGAGGCCCAACGGAGAAGATGCCTCCAGGATAAATCGATTGTATGCGCCCGTAAGTTTTAAATTTTAGGGTTGCGAGACGCTGAGGTGTCCGCTCTCTGACCATGACACTGTTGTAGCATGTTTTGTTTTGCCTTCCATTTTCCCGATCGGGCTGGGCTTATGGAAGCTTAACTGTCAGATTCTTGGCGAGGTTTCGAAACCAGGTACAATGGATGGCAAACATTGAAGCCGACCTTTGCCTCTACATCCCAATGGTGAGATGATGTCAAGTTGCGCATCAAACGCTGCGCAATTCAGTATTGCATGATCCGCGCACGGCGGCGGAGAGAAATTCTCCTGTGCGCGGAGGGGAAGTTAGGCACAACCCCTCGGCTGTCGTCGCTTTGCAGACTTATCTACATGAAAAGTACCACGGTGCCCGCGTCATGGCCCGTGTCAAGCGATGGAGGCCGGGGAGCGCCCATCACTGAGGTTTTACCAGTTCGTTAGCTCATCGGCGGGTGACAAACGAGTCCCACCAGTGCGCGCTACTGATGGGACCGTGGTTAGCGACCCTAACGACATTGTCCGCGTGTACTCTTAATAGTATTATTGGAGTTTGTTTACGCGTGGCAATATTGAGGGGAATCTCTAAATTGTTCCCCACGTGGTCAATTATATTTGAGGGGGGGGGGGCGGAATAACCACGGGTTCCGAGAGAGTTATAATCGGACCCGACATCAGAGCAGTCTTCGAGGACGCCTTCCAAAACGGACTGTTAAACCAATGTCAACGTCTGGACATGATTACTTTCCTGCCCATGTCGGGGGACCAATTGGATCCTCATAACAAGCGCCCGATCACCTTGTTAATATGGACTACAAGTTGCTGGCCAAGGCTTTGTGCAACCGCCTTGCACTGGTTATGTTGCACCTTGTAGGTGATCTCCAGACTTGTGCAGTGAAGGGTGATTGCATCCAGCAGAACTTGTGGTTGATGTGCGACTTGACCGACTTTACTATTGAGCGTGATCTGCCATGTGCATTGGTCTCTCTTGACCAGCAGAAGGCCTTTGACATGGTGGATCGCGGTTTTTTAATAAATGTATTGGAGAAGTTTCACAGTTGCACCCAAATTTTCGTAAGGTTTTCTGTTTTGTATCCGGAAAGTTTCAGTTCAATTATTGTAAATGGGTTTTCTTCAGAGGTTTTTAACGTAGAGAGGGGTGCGCCAGGGGTGCTCTGTCTCCATTACTTTTTGTTTTGTTTAGCGAGTCCCTCTCCCGTCTTTTGGAAAGGGACTCGAGACATGTTCCATTCATTGTGCCAAAGTGAAATGCGTTCAATATGCAGATGACGTCACGTGTGTTTTTTCGAGTCTGTGCTCCTTAGGTACCCTCTCGCAGGATTTATCTATCTTGTTGAAGTTGATTTCCGGAGATACAGAGACTTACCATTCGGTACATCGTGGTCGGATCAGAATATCAAAATTAATGGTACATGGTTCGGCTACGGGGCACCTTGTGATATCACCTGTCACTGTTAGTGAGGAACGTAATGTTATAATATAGGAAGTATTTGAAATGGCCTACGTGACGAATCAATATTTGAGAAATTAGGTCGGTTTACCTAGTCAGAATGTTATATATGTAATGAGCAATACACGATTGTTCTGGTATATTCCTTATGATGACACGCTGGTCTCGGTTTCCCGTCGGTTTACATGGAATCCCGTTGTACGCTGTGCTCGCATCTTCGTGGTTTCTCTGGAATGTTCGCGAGATATGCAAAGGACTTCCGGGAACGGAGAAGCTGGGTGGAATTGTTACTCAGGTGTATCGAAAAAAGATCGAGATGATTCTTGACATGGCGAATCGTATAAAAACCAGCCCAGGTCTGAAAGTTTCTCAGTTTCTGAACGAATACAAGCGACGACACATATTATACCATTCTACTTTATATCGTCAGTGCTCAACTGCCAGTAGTTTCTGAGGGATTGAGATATCGATACCAAGATTGATTCTACACTTCCATTCAGAAGTTTGAAGAGGACTTTGCTGTGAAACTACAGTTTTCCAGGCTTTATTTCGGAGGTGAACAATTTCTGTCTCCGTTGAGGAAGTTCGTTACGCCAGGAGTTGGTGGCTATAAAGCTGATTTTGGTCTGACTCAGGTAATATTTAGTCGGCGAGAAGTGACTGCTGTTTCTGGTCGCGAGAAAGTTTGTCGAGGACCAGTGAATTTCGCGGTGCAACGGACCGAGAATCGTCGCTGAGGGATATCGCCGTTGGAAGAGACCAGCGTGTTTTAAAGTGTGTCCTATCTTGTTAAGTTTGTGAGTAATTTTCTGTACATTTGTATTTACCACTTGTTGTTGTTGGTTGAAACTCCATTGTTCAATATAGTTTACGTTCTCATTCAAATTCTCTAGACTCGTCAATTTGTCTGTGTTCCTTCCAGAAACGCTTGTGTCCCGTTAACAATTAATTATCGAGACTTCTCGCATTCCAACGTCATATTTTTTACGTTTTTGGGGCGGGTTGCACCGGCGTCGATGGGTTCCGGCGCTGTTCAGCAACAGAGAACCGCATAGTAATACTCCAAGCAGGGTGGTGCGTGTCATTTGCTCCGCTCTTATTGAGTTGCTCCCTGTTGACCTGTCACGGCCGGCCCTCGTTCTCAGTTCCTTGCGGGATAGGGCCTTGAATGCAATTTTTTTTACAGGGACGTCATCCTGCCGAAGTATGGCGTTCAGTGCATTCAAGGCTGAATAATTACACATGGTGTGCCTTGGTGACCAATCTGAAAAGTTATCATTGGCGATTGGGTGATGGACCGGCTGTGACAGCGTACTGCCCATGTTTTTGGGCATTGTTCCTTTCTTTTAAGCTTGTGGGAGTGGTGTCAGACCTGGACCAACCGTTTAACGGGAGACCGTTCTTGGTCGGTAGGACAGGGTTGTTTTATATGGGGTAGATCCTCCAGTCAACTGTTGCAGCGTATTATTTGTGTTTGTTCTGTTGTTAAAAAACTTGTTTGGATGAATAGATGTGATGTTATTTTTAGGGGGAAATTTGCCAGTTGGCAGGCAGTCCTGGAGGCGGTGAAGTCTGACATTCGCCTTCAGACTGAAGGCGATTTTCAAATTATATCTGCACACCTCACAACTTAAGCAGACCTGTCAACCTGTTTCACCCCAAAATGGGGAGAATAACATTTTTCATGGGCCAAAAAATAGCGAGAATAAGGGGGAAATAGGGAGGTTGGTAATTTTAATCTTCGGACCCCATATTTTCATGCACCTAAGAGTGCGGGCTTATTAACTGCAAATTCAGGCGTTCAACATCTCAACGCAAAACTGAAACAGGTACGCGTGTCGGTGTTGGAATCATATTTTGAACGCTTGTGTTAAGATTCTGAATACTGTTCTCCATTTTTGGAACGCCCGGACGCTTCGTAATGAAAACCAGGTATCATCTGCCTGGCTTTAATAATCTGAACCTTATGTGTGCTTTTTACGTGCAAAGAAAACGGACACGGACCAGTCTGTAAAAAACCCACCACAAACAACCACCAAAAGCCAACTGAAACCCAGAAACACAAATCTCTCACTAACGTAGGACACGGACCCAAAGACCAACAGAAGCAAAACAAAAACAGACACTACAACTCCAAACCACAAACAGAAAAAACCATATGATGTAACGACCGCACAACCCCACATCTCGGCCTTTTGGCTAAGATCATGTGTAGTATCTGTTCCCTTCGGGAATGGTGATACACACCTGACGATGATCACACAGTCACAGTCCCGATGCAAGGGGACTGGGGCTGAGAGCGGATCAGTCGTTTGGTAGTTTGGTTTTCGTGCCCAGGTTCTTTCCTGGGTGACTTTTTCTTAAAAAGTATCTAAGGACTTAACTTACTCCAAATTTCATCCGGGGCACACCGTCCCGATAGTAGACGACAGGCCTTTTGGGGTACCCCTACTCACATTCACATTAAGGGTGACGAGGGATAAGGTGTCTGGTGTCATAACCTGCGATGTTTTGATAATACGGGTCTTTTCAGGCCCTTTGCGGTGTTCCCCCTTTTCCTCCGAGCGAGCGGAGTTCTCGTCAACATTGATCGAGTGGACCTCCCTGTCAGGAACAGGAGCTCCACTAGCGACCACCGTGTCAATGAGATCAGTGGCCTGTTTCGTCTCGTCAAACCAATCGGAGGTCAGAGTTCACTTCTCGTGGAGTGCGGACGTGTTTTCGGCTGCTCTCCACTTTTCGTTCACCACACCTTTTTGTGTTTTTACGTTGGCCTTTCATTGGTTTGCAGTTTGTGTTAGTGTAGTTTGTGTGTTTTGGGTTTGCTTCGTTTTGGTTTTTGTATAGGTGCGTGGCTTTGCCACACCCCTAGCTGTCTTGGCGGCTCGCCGTGACAGCAAAATCGTATTGTTGAGTTTTTCGGGGGAGGCTAAGGTCGTCCCGGACAAGTTTTTTCAGTTTTCCCGTTCTGTTGGTTTAAAAGTCCCGGGAGAGGTTGACGCGCTTCAGCGTAAGCCTCTCCGGGGTATGAATTGTTTTGGATGTTCGTTTTACCTCGGAGGCTGCCCGCGTCCGAGGCGTCCAGTCGGGGGACTGAAGGTCACACCGTACGACAGTTCGGTGTGGGTGACAGTCCTCCATCTCCCTCTGGACATGTCTGAACAGATTGTTGTGCGGACACTGGGTCGTTTTGGGAAAGTAACCGACTACGAGGAGCCGGAATTCCTTGAATGTAAGGGTGTAAAGACCGGGACCAGACGAGTTACAACTCAAGGATTACAGCTCAAGTCCGATATCCCCTCTACCTTGTGGGCTAATGGGCACAGGGCCCACGTTGCATATCCGGGCCAGCCTCGCACTTGTTGGAGATGTGAGCTGGAAGGGCATGAAACCAGGTTATGCCCGAACAAGCGCTGTTTACAGGTTGGGCATACCCTGGCCGAGTGTAAAGGGACATCGTATGTAACTCGTGTGGGAAAACGGGCCATCTGGCCAGTTTATGCCCAGGCCGCTCATACGCCGCGAGAGTGGCTACGGGCGTGGTTGAAGCGGTCCCCGTCCCGGCCTCTGACGCCGTACCACCTGATGCTCCTGTCATCGCCCCAGTGTCCGACACTAGCGCCCTGGTGGAGGCCAACGTAAAAAACACAAGGTGTGTGGTCAACGAAACGTGGAGAGCAGCCGAAAACACGTGCACACTCCACGAAAGCAAACCACATATGATCGTAGTCGTAGAACTAGTAGGCCTATAGTTTCAGCACTCGTACAGTGGTAAAGTAGCCGGGTCGACTATTTCTGTAGCGTACGTAGTGTGTATGTCATGTATACTTGGTTAGGTTTGATCATCTTAATTGCCATTTCTCGTTAGGCTAACCTTATTCAGGTGCATGACCCAACTTACCGTTTCAAAATGATTTAGGCGAGCCATACTTATTACAGCAGTTCTCTCCAATTACGCTTTGATGTTTTAACAGCCATCTTTTCTTGGTATTCCGTGGGATCTCACAGTCTCAATTGTCTAGGTCGAGACAATAACGGTCCCTCTTTGCCATAACGCCTGTAAGTTCCATATATGTAAGTTTCACGGACGAGAACTATTTCTATGGTACGAATATATATATCGGTATGGTAGATCCATCATTAGGATGTCGGTAGAACCGACCTGGCGATCACGTACTGATACAACGTTATGCCAGGTACAGCATGGATGTGGGTACATGCAGCAACTGCGCATATTGTTAACATACAAATCAAGGATTCTAGATGAGGGGTCTTTACTGCTGTAC
Organism: Apostichopus japonicus; assembly: GCF_037975245.1. Taxonomy (NCBI): domain Eukaryota; kingdom Metazoa; phylum Echinodermata; class Holothuroidea; order Aspidochirotida; family Stichopodidae; genus Apostichopus; species Apostichopus japonicus. The sequence continues at coordinate 24,796,253 of NC_092577.1, forward strand.
TTCAAGCAGCTACAATAGTTTTCTTGTTATACGCAGTGCTCACTGGTACTTGGCGTCTAGAGATCTACCGTACTCCACGCCATACGAACTTCATTAGCTGAATAGCCAGTGCAGATACGATACGTGTTTTTCTCGCTTCCACATCCTACATCAGTATGGCATTTGCTCTCTTCGATTTTTTTAACCGAAATGAAGTTGAAATAGGCAGAACTGCCTGGATTTCATCTAAGCATCGCACGCAATTTTCAAACGAAGTATGGGAGCATCAAGAAGTTGTTAATGTCGCCTGCCCCAAAAAGATGTCCTTACAACTAACGAGGCCAAACATTACAGAGCCTGCCAACTCCGAAACGTATCCGGCCAAAGTAGTATGGTTTTCAGGTTACTTGTGTTGCCCTAGGCCCTACAAGTATCATAAACTTTGCGGATTCCGCAGTGTTCATTTGATTTTTTTCCACAAGATATTTATTCATACGAACAAATGCGTGTAATGCTTTTACTAGGTTAGTGTACAGTTAATTCTGAACGATTTCCTTCTGGTCGTCCATTTTTATACGGCTAACGTCCAATCTCAGGTTAGCGAGCATTCACAATATCTCCGTTTTCAGCTATATGAAAAGGAAGTAATTGTTTCAATTTAAGGCTTATGAAAACGTGCTACGTATTTAAAGGTAGTAATGTTTAATTGCTAGAAGTTTTCAAAAAGTACTTTTCCTGGAAGTGGTTACTCTCCAAATTGTTCGGAATTTTGACCAGTTTTGGTGGCCAGGCAGCCATATTTGAATACTGTATCTGGCATATTTGGGCATATTGGCTTCAAATATAGCACGCTATCACTAAAACTAAGTGTTTCTTGAAATCCTCACCAGTTGTGACAATAAACCCATCATGAATTTCAGTCAATCGATCTCGTGGTGAACGGCAAAGAATTCATATAAAGTAAATATATTCTTAAGCAGTCATACAAGGAAGGGCCCTACCCAAATTTACCACTTACTTGGGTTGCATAATGAATTATGAGAATGACACAAACCGAATAAGACAGCTACAGTGCACTTATAAAATGTTCAACCATGCATGCAGTGTAGTGTGAAATATCTGTCAGAAACTTTTGATTTTATTCTATGCTTTTGACCACCTAATCACAGACGACAAAGCAGATGAGGAAGGACATGGAAGAAGGGCGGACACCCAGCAAACAGACTGGCAGCACACCACTTGGTCGGGGTCATCGCCAGAAGAAAAGAAAAACATAAGTACAATGCTCTCATAATATCAGTTAGCAAACATTTGAAAAGTCTGCTTTTCATATGGTGTATATGCTGATCATGTCCTATTTTAGTGCATAATCATCTGCTTTAAATTAAAATGAAAATGCCTTACAGCCCAAATGAGTGCAATATAATCAGACTCATGAGTGATTATGATCTGTGCCTCAATTATAAATCATGCCAAAATATATATATTTATCAAATAAACTTCATTTTGATGAAGCTTTGAATTCGGAGTAAATTGACAACTAGACTAACGGTCCAATGGTGTCACGTATAAAAGACAAATACACAACAAGATTATAAAAGGAAAGTAAAGCATAAATGTGGAATATTTTGTCTTTCCTCTAGGTGCAACATATTGCTTGCCAATGGAATATCCCTTTAATGTATACTTTACAAGGGGGGCTTTTACAGTGCTTTATCATGTGAGGTAGAGTGCAAAATTCAATTTCTTGAAAAGCCTGTGTGAAGGTCATGATTTCATCTTTCATTATTGGTTGTTGTACAACACTTTTGCAGGAAGATATGTAGGAAGATCCTCAAGTGAGAAGGAAAATCAGCGAAACACCACTTGGTTCCTCCAAAAGGAAGGCATATAGGAGCCTCTGGCTGAAGCGCTAAGAGACGATGGTGACAGTTCAGTCAATGAAGTTGATGTGAGTACATTTTCTTTAAGGAGGACTGCAGGCATTATTTTCACTTTGATATGTTATGATCCAAAACAGTATAAGCTTTCCAATTGCTTTTCCAACACCTTACTGAAGTAGCCATGTGGTCCAATGTCAGGAGTGTTCCAAAATTGAAAGATATCTATAGCATGTCTTAAGTTGGTGTAGGATCACTGTGGGAGTCAATAGAGCAAAGTCCCTGAAAGCCAACGTACAAGTTGTATAAATTTTTGGGAAACTGGGGATATTAGGGACACTATAACACCCTGATATATAACAATGCTGAAGTTAAGATATAGTTTTTATAGATTACAAAAGGGTGTGCAAGTTTGCAAGGATAAGCAACTGTTGACATTCCTGTCTAATTCATTGCGTAATTGTTTGCTGACCTGAGACAAAAAATTTCCTTGGTTGATTAGGTTGGACCCCATTAATTAGTTATTCCAATTACTATGGTTAAAAATCAGCTTTTAGCGCAGTCAATACAACATGGATCCTTTTTATAAGATGAGCTAATGGTCTTATTGCAGCCACTTTTACTGATAAGCCAATTAGCAACAGTGAACACTTCAAAACAGGCCAACTCTGAGCAAATCTTCCACTTACTGGCAATTAGTAAATTACATTACTCACTGAACATTAATTTTGTTTCATTTGATATTCCTTATCTTAATCTAATCAGGAATACAACTACACAAATGCAGCTGACCTGAGTCACATCCAGATGCTGGAGGAAAAAAAATGATAAATTGAAAGAAGACGAGGGTCCTCAGAACGTAAAACAAGAACTTCAGAAGAACAATTAGGTTGATGGACAGTGAGTAAATTTTTGTTTGTAATGGATTATACCCATGGATTTAAAAGACTTGATGGAGGGGTCTACTTTTAATATTTTCCACAAAATGTTATCACCTGTTCACTCTTGTTTTAAATTCTTATAAGCAGAGAGAGCTGTGGATGCAATGCCTTTGCACAATTTAATCTCATGGGCTCAACATATGGGTGGAAATAACTAATATTCCCCCCCCATCCCTCCCACTGCCTCTGCACCTTTCCTATTTCCTTGTCTCCCACTTAATTCTCCTTTTGTTCACTAGTCCTTTTATTTATTTATGTTCAGTTCCACTTATTTTTATACAGCTATCATAATGACCGGTAAACCCCCTATCAGTGTAACAGCAGAAAATACTAACTGCTTGTGAGACTTACAGTCCCTTTGCAAAATTAAGTCAAGCACCGCAGAGGATTTATATATATATATATATATATATGTAATATGTAATATATATATATATATATGTAATTTAGGACACAATTTTCATTTCAGGAGACATTGTTTTGTCTCCGAAGTTCTTTCAGATGATATCTCCGCGTTACCGCTAAAATCAAACCCCCCACCAATGCCAGAGTGTGGAATACTCCATTTAGTAATAGGAGCGTCCAGTCTTCAATACAAGGCAATTTAAAATTGCAAGAAATATACTGAGTTGTTTTGACATTCCACTTTGGAGACAATCATTTGTTGGTGAACTACGGGCATATCCTGCTGTATATCTCTTCTAGATTTCTACAGAATATGTTTTTATTACTTCTATACAGGTCCATAGTCGCAACGTTATGAATATAACAAAATCGTGAGATATATAGACGATTTCCCGAAAATCGTTCCTATTTTCGTTATGGTAAGTTCTGATGACGTAATTCATCCGTTCAATTCACTAACCGCACTCGTACGTGTACTAGCTTACAACTTACAAGTGCAAGCCAGGGACATCGGATCAAGTTATTGTGTATGACCAATGGTAAGTTCATCGAGAAACAGTTAGTTTAGCATGTCATATACGGAATAAACAGTGATTTTACTTTGACAGAGTAAATTTAGGAGGCAAGCCCAGTGATTGCATCCACCGAACAATGTTCCGAAGCTGATGGCGTAGGCCGAAGTTATCCTTGACTAACGTTATGCTACAGTTACAATACGCATATCTACCCTACACTACAGTAGGCCTACATACGGAACTGAAGTGGAGACTAAATGTTTTATTTCTAAATCTAATTATTTATGATGATTATGTTTAGTCTAATTCTTGAAGTATATTCATATTTTCTTTTTTCGTTGTCTGTTGTGGTTTTTATAATGCTTATCTTAATAAATCAATCATATAAACTAAGACAGGGTTCATTGGCATACATGAATGATGGAGATGGAGCGAATAATTGGTCACATTTTGGTTCCATGTAGCTAAATGCTTGAAACAATTTTGAATCTTTTTCATACTTGTCAAATTAATTACATCTACTTCGATTACTGTTTTTTCCTTGAACGATGGTGCATATTTTTGGACAGTGAAGTTGACTTGGATTTTGCTAGACATTTTGTGTCCTATTGGAATTACCCATGTGAAATAGCTCACATTTGATGCTGGCTAAAGAAATTAGGTAGGCTATTGCCTAGTCAATTAGTAGTACTAAGGCCTAGGCCTGTAACTACATTAGTAATGACTAGTGTTAAGGCCTAAGCCTATATAGCGAAATGTTAGGCCTAGGCAGGCCTAAGCAAAGGCATGTAGCACATATACACATAAGTAAGTCTACGTTAGGCCCTACACTAAGTTCTAAGTTTATGTGTTCCGCTATTTGCACTTGTACTTCCCTTGTACTCTAACTTCAAAGTTGTGAATAATTAGTGGGCTACGTCATACTCATGGTCTTACATTCAAAGCCTTGATAATTTCACATCTAGGGCTAATACTCAGAGTCCTACAAACTCCCTTAACCCTAAGTAAAGGGTTTGTTGTACCTGCATAATTGTTTAGGTCTAGGGTTAGGCTGTGGTGGCTGTAGGGAATCAGAATCTGATTTAAAGGGGAGGGGGACTTAAAAACTGCACTTTGCCTTGGCTAGAGAAGAAAAATGGAAACATCAAACATACAAAGCTTTGAATCCAGCACTTGAAGCAATATCTCCCCGCTGCCCTTGTCCCCGGATTAAGGATTTTAAATAGGCATTGTGACTTGTACCTCCACTGTTCTTCACTCATGAGAATTAGTAAAAGGGTCAAATGCAGTCATCCCAATTTTTTCTGTATTTCAAGCTTGTCTGGCTCTTTCCAACAAGACCATTCATTTGTTTCTGAATTGTTAAATTTATGGAAGATAAGTCCTTGGATCTATATGTCATTCATAATTCTTTTATATCATTCTTGAAACATGAAAGTACTTTTGAGGGAGATGAGATTTGACAGGTACAATGTTCTGATGGTTTAAAAGTTAGGCTCAGGGGTCGACTGGTTATGCCCTTTAAATAAGGTTACCAGTTATGGTAAGATAAAGCCACTTTCACTATGACTTGTATAGGAAGCACTTTGGAGATTGCCTGTTGTATCTACTTAGACCCTGTGTTGGATACCACACAGGTAATAACAAACAAAATTGTTGTCACTTGTCAAAGTGTGTTGTGTACAGAAATGTCTTTTCATCCATTTTCAAGCAAGGTATCCCCCCCCCCCCCACCACCCGCTCCCTGAAGAAGTCTATGTAAGGCGAACTGCATCGTAGCATACCAATCATGTTTGTTAATATGACACTGTTTTTCATATACTGAACCAATACTGTTATATACACATGCGTAGGCCTACTGTATGTAGTGGCAAATACAAAACTCTTTATCCTCAATCTCAAAGAAGTGGCAAATAAAGGAGCTTTGATGCTCATTATTATATATAAATAGAGGTTATGTAACAGTGAAACAGATTTAGAATAGGTATATTTTCCTGCATTTATAGAAGTGCTTTATCATTTTTATACTACAGCCCATAATGACTTGTGAATGTGATGTGGACTGGACAGTCGTTTCAATTATATTAGCACTAACTGGCATCGCAGCTGTACTGATTTACATATCATTTATACTACTTATGCATCCATGGTAAAGGAACTTTCACAATTATTCTTTGTTTTTTACCATACAAATTATGCATATTTGTTCAACCTATGTCTACTATAAGAAAACAGTTTTCAATTGAAAGGGTTGTGTCATACTGTACACAGTATTGTAATGTGAAATTTGTACAGTTATGTGATATCCTACTTCAGAGTGCCGCTGTGACAGCACTAAAGAACATATAGGCCGACCCAAAATGTGTAACACCTACCTTACTGCCCAGTCCCTAATTTTTAAGATTATTTTTGAGATTTAACTGCATATATGTAAAACAGCAAATAGCACAATCACTTTAGGAATAATTTCTATTTTATAAAATTAATGGCCTTATGTAGAATCATCTCTATACATAAAAACAAAGGACTACATTTGTTAGTTTTAAATGTATATATAAATTAATCCTTACATTGATCCAGATGAATAAATCAACCAAATGAGATTGTGCACTCAGTGTTCCAAGAATGGTGTGTTCAATGTATTAGTTTGTAACACCCCGCCTGTCCCATGCTATTTTCATTTCTGAAATGTTTATATTAAAGGATGCAATTCCGCAGAAATCTATGCTATACATGCAGTTGCACTGATATTTTTGGAGAATTTTACAATTGGACATGGCTTGTTGCTGCAAGTAGTGTATAGAGGAGGCACTTGCTGAAATAATAGCTGATCTCAGCAGTGATGATGAGGGTTTTGCTCCTTGAATTCAGCATTACAGTGATAATAGTTCACATTGTAAGTTAAATTTATCAAACTAAACACTTTCAAAGTATTTCAAAGTATATACCATAAGAATGTAAATTTAGTTTCCAACAATATTTATGTATGTTATGTTAGGCCTTGGCAAATGATTAATTCAACTAAAGTAGTCTACAAAGTGCAATATTATGCCTGGCCTGGTCCAGTTATATGTGTAAGCATTGCTGATGTGACAGGCTTTTAAATATGCAAAAATTACTACGTGCCACACGGTCAGAGCAGGGGTAACTTGTGATGCAATAATAGCGTGTTCAAAATGAGAATGTCAAAGACACAGTTCAATTTCTCTTCTGTTTCTATCCAATAACCTGTAAATGTGTGTGAGTACTCACAAGAGGACAAAGTCTGTCTAGTCTATGTATAATTACCTTCACCTGACATGAAAATTTCACTGATTGACAATGACAGGGTAACCTTTCTATCGTTAGGAGTTAGTATAAAAAGGACAAAAAACAAAGGAAAATATCATAAGAATTTACAGTTAAAAAGCATGATTCTGGAGACAGGCCTCTCCGCCTAGTTTTGTTCAGTACAGGGTTAGGGTTTGATTTAGTTCCAATTCTGATGATTTTTTTGGGGGAAAACTGCAAACATGGGTGCTCCAACAGATGCTCCTCCACCATATCCCGATGGCGAAAAAGCAGGTATTACATAAAGCTAACACTCGTTTGTAAACAGTAATCTATGGAATCATTTCTGTTGCTCAGAGGTGCCAGTTGGAATGCAGAATCAAATATAATTTTTCCCAATTTTTTCTTTGTTACTGATTTATTACGTTCAGTGATATGCTCACGCCAGGCTGCGGCGGGAAGGCATGTGTTGGCCGTGCACGGCAGTTCTAAATCCCTCCAAGTACAAAGAGGATTGTCTACATTGCATTGTCATCGTCAACATTGTCCGCATAACTTCTACCCAGCAACATGTTTTTTTCTGCATTCATTTTTTACACCCGTTACAACCCTTTTCTCCTCTTGTGATTACAGATTCACCTCCTTATACCGAGGGCACGGCTTACCCTCCTCTCTTGCAACAGGGATATCCACAAATGGGGCAATTACCTCAAGCACAACAGCCAGCCCCAGGGTATTCGGCACAACAACCAGCCCCAGGGCATCAGGTATATGTCCACATCCCCGCCTCTCCCCCTCCCCCCACTCCAATCTAGTTTCTTGGTTGCTGTTTGGTGATATTCCTTTGCACGATATTGATATATTACATCATATACAACCTACGTGGGTTATCATTTTTCATCATACTACTTTATCAGTTTTTGCACTGTTGCAGGCAGGATACTGCACCGCACTGCACGTATATTGCAGTGTATTTCTTGTATTGCAGTATGAAAGTCGATTGAAACCTTTAATATTAAAAAATATCGAAACTAGCCAGAGTTTTCTTTTAGTCTTTCTCTTGTTTGTGGAATTTGAAAAATGATAAAATTGGGAGACAATGAATACATACTGCAGTAACACAAAGTCTGTACCAGTGGCGTTTCCTCTAATAAATTAAATGTTACAGCCAAAATATCTTTGACAAAAGTATACATAGTGTCATAGGACTATAGTAACAGGCTATTGTATATTAAATCAGGCTTTGTAATTATTTCAAAGTTTGTTTACAGGCCTGTGCAATTGCATAGACAGTAAATGATCCAAAGCTGCAATCCTCAATTGAATATGACATTCATATACATGCTTTCTTTTGCTTTATGCTAAGGATTCTGATGAAAGCGATGATGATCAGCCTGTAAGTTTGTGAGGTCGACTATATCATTAGCAAAGCAATAGTTACCAAAACACTTCGTAACATTTTCACTTGAACACTTCATTGGTAAATTTTGCCACTTCCTTGTAGACACCACCCTTCTCTAATTATCTAAATTGGTAGGTAGGGTCCCTTTAAGGCTTTCAGTTTATTTCAAAGTCTGTGTATCGGAAACATGCAGAATCTTTGTATATGAAGATATGCTTGAAGTTTAAGAAACTTTGGTTGGGTAAAACATTTGGTTTGTCTGAAAATGAAGAGCTGGCATGAGCCGAATGGCACAATGTGATATCAGATTACTACAAAGGTAGTCACTTCGGTGACTATTTAGTTGATATTCAATCTGGAATGCTTATCGTCAAATTGGTCCATGATTTCTGGAAGCTTCAAGTTTCTATAAACATTGATAAATTTCAACCTTGTGTCAATAAATTTTTCTACATTTGTAATATTTTTATTAGTATATTGCCCTGTTATAGATTTTATATATCTATACTTTGAAGTATCCTGTATTTTTTTTCTATTTTATACAGCCCCAACAGAATATGCGATGCGGTAGACGAAAATTGCGTGACTATGTTTCAGATAGTGAGGACTCTGATGAGGATTGTTCTGATAGCAATGGGGTGTTGCAACGACTTGCAAATCTACGTTACTTAAGAGAAGGAAACTACAAAAAACCAAGAAGAACATGCCCATTTTGCTCTAAATCCTACAGTGAGAAACTGGCAAGACACATTGGAACTATCCATAGACACATTCCACAAGTTGCTGCAGCATTGAAGTTTCCAAAGAAGGAAATGGATGAAGCCTTTTCAAAGATGAGGAAGGAGGGGATCCTGATGGTAAACAAAGAAAAGATGAAAAACAGAACACCAGTGTTCGAGAGAGAGAGAAACATGCATCCAATCAACCCCTTGTCATGTGTGGACTATGCAAAGGTTTCTATGTCAAAAAGTGTTTCTCCAGACATAAGATAAAGTGTCAAGGAGATAGCTGTGAAGAAGCATGTACAATACCTGTGTCATTACTAATGTCTGAAACAACAAACCAAAAGAAACTTTTGTCCGAGTTTAGTGTAAACATTTTATACAAATTCCGAGGCGATGAAGTTGGTTCTATTTGCAGAGAGGACCCTGTGATCCTGAATGTTGGCAAAAGACTATGGGATAAGGGAAGGGCCAAGGAAAACAAGAAAACGGAGGTTCGAAAGTCTGTAATGAGTGACATGAGGAGACTTGCCTGACTTTATCTGCACTTCAAGGAGCAAAAGACATCCATGCTTCACATTTTACTCTGGAAACCGGTACATCAAGGGATATGTTTGATCGAAAGAACTTCAGCATCCTGAGTCAAGCAATTAATGCTTACACACTAAACAAAGAGAAAGCCACTACACTTCATGTAGTTCTATGGTCTCAATGCGAAAGGCTCGTGTACGTACGTGTACGTGTGTTTTGTCTAGTCTCATCTCATAGCGTCACTACTACGGAAGCGTAGAGAAGACATCAGTTATGGACAAAATGCACTGCTATGCAAGACGACAATTATACACATTTTCAAGAGTTAAACGTATTTTATCATGTTACGAATTCAACAACTCGAGAATTTGTGTAATATTGGCATGTTGTCGAGAAGCAGCTCTGCAAAACATGATAATATGTTGATGTATGTGCATGATTTCCCTGTTTTGGTTGTATTTAGTGTAAGGGATTTTGTGATAATTTCCACTGCCACTTGTGTAGACAGTTCAAGCTTATAAATTTCATTCATAATGAAGTGTGATCTACGTCATATTTAACAGCACAAGTAAACTGTAGCAAGGTTCTAACAAATTTACCATAGGATCAAACATATTATACCTAACAGCTAGGCTAACACTCATATATAAGTAATGCAACAAAAAGTAAATACTGCTTAATAGTGAATGTATTGAAGAGACAGAGCAACATTTACAACTTTGGGGTCTATTAGTTTTCACCTTAGTGTCATTAAGAAGGTAAAGTACACATGGCTTGCAATTTACTATCACAGAATAAGTTCACTAGGCAGCACTTCTTCCTCTCTGTGGTGTACTTAATGTGAAATATCCCTTTCACCATTGTATAAATGTTATGAAAAAGTTAAACGTACAAGTATATAACGTTTGGACTAAAACTACAATTTTGAGGACTGTTAATATAACACTGAGAATGGCAGCAGTCCTTGCAGTTTAAATCAAACTGAAAACATGCTGTGTCTCTGCCTATATGTTACTCTGAGGTGCTAACAGATGATAAATCTCTCATGAATGCTCAGCTTTTGAGTTCAGGGAGCATTGATGTTGCATCTGCAGATAGGGTATAGGTATTTAATACATATTTAATATAGGTATTTGAACCTATTCTTACCTGTAAAATTTCAATCACAAGCATACTATTAATTCCTGCCCATCACAAAATAACTTTTCATAGTTTGACATATTTTTCTGTTAAAGGATTCACATTTTATTCCTCTAGCTTTTGTGGGTTTATAACAAGACGGGCAGATCAAAGTATATTGCTTGCTTGGTACCGGCCTCAGTTCAGTGGCTGAAAGATAGCACACCTTCAGTCAAAACTAGCAAAGGTGCCCCTCAAAAAATTGTTTTTTAGATTTCATATACTTTCGCATAATCTCACATTTTAGAGCTGATATAGTTCCTTTAAACCAGGGTTTCCGTAACTTTATCCCCCACGAACCCCCTTTGGATGTCACGATCGGAGCCATTATACTATAATGCGCATAACAGTGCTTCCTAAAAGATCAAGTTCAAATAGTGTTGAACTGGTATATCATGCTAAAACAGGCTAGTGACTGCATGTTTTCCTGAACGACAATTTTGAAGCCTGAATTTATGCTACCTTTGCTTTGTATCGGTAAAATGGAGGTCATCCAAAGTAATAATAATTACTTTGGCCAACCTTTCAGTTACTTTCTCAGCTCTCTATCTTCACGACGTACTGTGATGCGTACACCAACTTCAGTAATGCGGCCTGTGTCTGTTTAATGATTTAGTTATTTATCACATGCACGGTATGGAAGTGCTTATGGAACCGAAAGCAGTTTGTCGATAGGTACGACTTGTACATTACTAAATTATATGATATATCAGACTTAGTTCAACACAAACTACACTAGATTTGACATTCAGAAACGTCTCACGAACCCCCTGAGATGGACTCACGCACCCCCTGGGGCGTTCATGCACCCAGTAAGGTAACCCGTGCTTTACACAGGTGTTACCTAGCATATTGCCTGACCAGAACATGATACCGAACGTTCTGCAAGTTGTGGTAGCTCATAAGAAGAGCCTCATCGTGCACGCGATAGGAGCACTGAGTTACTGGATAGGATCGGAGTTAGCTCTCAGATTTGTCAGCCTAGCACGCACAACGTTGGACCTATCTTGCCGCTCATAGTACAACTTTAACGTTCTTCATGTAATCGCTTCATGTCAACTTTTGCCTTAGTAATGCTAACAAAAAATTGAGTTACTGGAATACGTCAGGTACGTTCTAATCAGAGCTGAAGTAGAGACGCAGTTATATTTGATCTCAATCTTTCATTAAAGCCTAACGTATCATTAGCGCTACTGTTAACCGGTAAAAAGGAAGCTAGGCTAAGTCAAGACTATAGCCTAATCTTTCATCCTCTGCTGAACTTCTGTGCCACTTCTTAACCTTTGTTTCATAGCTTTCGTAATGGCTTTGTGCTTGCTTATTTTAAGAAGAGTCACAAAACTGAAAGTCGTTCAGGATCAATGGCTAAACTATTTCAGGGGACCAACCATAGAAAACACAGTAGAACCTCCAGTTGTCGGTGCAAGTCATGTTTCACTTCCAGAGCCACAGGCTACTGTTACTTGTGGTAGGCCTGTTTCTCCATATAGACCAAGGACTACTAGTTCACATGACAATCGTTCAAGACGGAACTTTAGTCCTACAGCTAGTGGTAGTCGATTCATTCAACCCTCAGACCGAGTTGTCTACAACATATAATAGACCAAGACACCCTCCGAGTGGTGCCACTATAGATCAGTGACTACCAACTGAAGATGGTCCCTTGGTGGATAACGACTATGAAATATTTAGATTACCATATAAGGTAAACATTTGTGATGTTGCCAACATTTGCTGGTCATAATTACTTAAATGTTTGTTTATTTACCCCCACTAAACTGCCAGAGGCATAGTAGCTAGAGGTAAACGGTTTAGCTGGATTTGGGCATAGTTGAAACGGGGAGTTGTTTCCATAAAAACTCCCTGGTTGAAACAATGCATGTTACTCTTACATAAATTAATTTTTGTTGTTGAAATACTATTGGTACATATATAGCTAGGTGCTAGAAGCAGCCATTTGCAATGGTTTTAAGCCTCAAACTACTACCTTGTGGGAATGAGAACTGAAGAAAAGTGTATGAAATTATGAGTAAATCCATCATCAACTATAAATTGTGCTATGACATTGATGCATATGGATTAAGGATGTATTTGCAAGTTAATAATGAAGTCATAATGCAAAACAAATATGTAAATGTACTCCATACGTTTCACATAAAAGAATCATAATGTCTACAACCATACTAAAGACAGGCTGTAATATATAACTTCCAATGCACATTTTAACGCAAAGTGAACATACACAACCCCAAAATATGTTGTCAAGTTTCTAACTCACCTGTAGGGTGGGTTGTGTTTCTCTATCATTGTATTTCCCACTGCCAAGAAGTTAACCCAAACTGGTAGATGATACTTACAGAAGATATGTAGTACAAAAAAAAAACAATATTTAGGCTAATAGTGCAGTTAGAGAGTGCTTTATGAGGAAGAGTGTTCTGTTTATATTTGTTCATTCTACTATTTTTTACTTTTTTCTTACATTTTTATTAACCACTGTAATTGCTAATGTTTTGGTGAACATAGCTAATAGGTTAATGTTCTTATCCTTGCATCCCTAAGTTATATATCTTTTAGTTCAATACCAATACAAATATTGAATCTCAAGGAGCAAAATCATGCAAAAGGCTATACTAAACAACACTGAACAGTTTGTGTACCTCCATTTACCATCGGAATTACTCCGTTACTGTACAAGATCAGCTGTAGATTTGACAGTTGATGCCTGTTCATCTAATTTTCCCTTGGTGTTTGTGAAGCAATGTAACAGCCAACACATGATATAAGTTACATGGCAACTTAAGAACAGAGAATTTCACGTCTTCAAAAAAAATTGTGAAAACACATGTTCATTTGGTGTCCCTCCTTTACCGTGATGTTTTTCATGCCATATTTTTCCTACAATAACAGCTACAATAATTAAGTTTATGGGTATGAAGCAAGTAACTACCTGTCTAGATAACCACACAAACAAAATTCAAAATACTCCCCCAAACTAAAGCAAAGAGAGACAAAATGTGTAAGGAATACAGTCAAATGTCCCTCCGTTACCGCATGACCTTGCCCATTTTGTTAACTTAAACTTCGAGCTGCATATGATAAACGTTTTCATTCCTGGTCTTGCATAAGAGGCAATACTATTTCTTTGTTATCAAGTGGGTTTATATAAATTTTTTGGGAAGGTTCCAGTATGGATATTTAAACTGAACTTTCAGTACCTTATACATGTTTTAAATTTAACAAGCCAACTTAACAGAAAAGTTATGTTTTGAGTTTCATAATATAAATATTTTCATTTAGAATCTCTGGAAAGTGACAGTTCATGTTTTGTCTTAATGTCAGCTACTCTAGGTAAGATGTGAATGCAAAGTACTTGAAATATGGGTGTGCACTAATCTGTATTCACGAAAACATAATGTTAATACAGTAGGCCTACAGTTCATAATTAATGGTGACAATAGACCTACCTGACAGCATCATTAGTGCAGACAATTCTAACCAGCTAGATGATCATGTAAAATATACATCTCACAGGCCGCCAAAAAATCACTGGCGGGCTGCATGTGGCCTGCAGGCCATAGGTTGCTCACCCCTGCTCTAGAAGGAACTCGAGCCAGAATAAGTAGACTGCTTCAACCTTGTGTTGCATACGATATATTCTGCATTGCCCCAAATATGGTCTACAGCCAATTATCTTACATCTCTTGTACTGACATCCTCATGGCATAGTTCCTGAAAGAGTCTTTTAATCTTCCATAACAAAATTGAGTACATAGTATAATGAGATTAGAACACTTAGGTGTACGCATGATTTCCTTCGCGTGTTAACGCAACTCTAGTGTATGTGGCATAAGGGAGTTCTGAGGATGGACATTCCCCCTCAGAGCCTGGGATTTTGCAAACATGAAAACCCACATGGAGCCGTGTGGTACACAAAGTTTAACACTTTTGTGAAACAAAACTTGTTAAAACTTGGTTTCATTGCAATCTACTTTTCTTTTGTAGGGGGGGGGTCGGACTCATGATGATTTTTGTTTTGTTTTTTCTTCAAAAAAGTGAACAAGTTCTTTATTTTATATACTTTACTTTTAGCATAGTATGCTTGCTTCTTGTTTAGAGGAAGAAATAAAATTTTGTTTGTATTGACAGAACCTACTTTAATGTTTGGTTTCCTTTTATTTGTGTGTGCATGGTTTTTATAATTTTGTATCGTTTCATGAGCCCAATATTGTGCAAAGCAGTCGTCGACAAAGGTTTTGGTGAATTAACCCCTGTCACTATGATTTTTTTTTTACTCTCCCCCTTTACAACGTATGAGAAATTTGCCAAAACGTCCATGCGGATATCGCTCTACATTCCTGCAATCCTGAATACCATCAACCATGCTCATTGCATTCAAAGCCTATCCTTCGTCTAGATTGCCTTGGAATGAACGCAGTCAAGTTATGTTTATGTCGAAGAAAGTGTGAAATCCATTATCAGGTCAAGGGAAACAGTATGTGCAATATCCCTGTAATCTCAGTTAGAATCGAACCAACACTATCGCTAACTTCGCTATTACGATTGAACAGGTCACTCTTCACAGGCTGAAAAGTAGCATCCTTATGCTTGACATAATAAAATCAAACATCATCCGTCTAATTGAGTTTTGTCATTTTGATAACAAGCAACGTACGAAGACTGTCGTTCACTAATGCTAGCCAAACTACTGAAAGAATTTTTTGGCGGAACTGATACACAGGAATCACTACAAGTTTATTTTCTGAAACTTTCTGCCTTGGCTAACAGTCTGCTAAACTGTTTGTAAATTAATAGGAGCAATGAGGAGGGGTTACAAAGGTCGCGTTCAGAGGTGCGTATCATACACGAATTCGATTGTACATACGGTATCACAGAAGAATTTTATAAAATACATATGAGCGTGTTGTCATAAATCAATTAGGATAGGCAATCATCTCAGTCCTACCCTCTGGGTGAACGGTGCAGATTTTTTTCAGATGTCGGCCCCAGCACCATATCTACTATACCGCAAGCCACAACCTAAAACACACTTGAAAGTACCCGTTCCGTCGTCCTCTCTCGACCCTCCAGAAGCATATCAATGTTGTCTTCGTAAACAATTCTAACCATGATCTGGACATTAAGGATTTTATACATTAGACAATTCATGTTACATTTCGTTTCGTTTATTTCAGTATAAATTGCATAAAAGATAGTATAATAATTCAAATAAATAAATAAAATAATATGTTATGTGCATTCATAAAATGTATAAAAGTTAGGAAATTAGGGAATAAAAAATTGTGCAAACTATACAAATGACATCAAATCAAATCATTTAAAGTATCATGCTGAAAAAAAAACAATAGATGCTCTGTATACAAACGAGTTTCTGAAAACTTGCACTCTATATTTTGGTGTCAATGCACGATTCCTGAGATTATAGCTAGTGTGTCAGTGATTTTATTTCTGCATTGGGTGGGTGATTTTCTTCTCTTTGAATACTACTTAGTCTGATAAATTTACGCCTAGCTCCACCATTGACCTGATCCACCATACTCTCATAATCCAACCTAAAAATCTTAGCACAATACTTCAAGAATGCTCTGATTCTTTGTTTATCACAGGCAAGTAGAAAATGATACCAAACAGGCACAGCATATATTATATGAGGCAGAATCGATGTTACAAATACTTTATGCCTCACGTCTAATTCGAAGAACAGAACGAGATATGTCAATGTGGATACAATGTAGTAGACTCGTCGTAGTTTATTTGAAGTATGACCAGTGAATGTTAATTTGTTATCTATACTCACACCAAGATACATGGTATGAGATACATTTGAACAACTAAATACACTTTCAGCACATCATTTGTGGTGAGGTGATTTAATTTCGTATGGTAGTAGTCCAACAGAAGGTATTTAATCAAAGGGTCAATGATTAACCCTTAATGCTCAGACCTTGGTTAGAATTAGTCAAATCTCTCTACAACCATAGCTTTTCACTACTTTTTTGAAGATATACGTTTGTCCACTCGAAGTGAGGGTTTTAAGTACACATTTACTGTCCCCTATGGAAATTACTCAATGTAGACATATACGATGACCCCCTATCATACACATTGTATATAAAAAACGCTAAGTGGACACCAATCAAGGCCCAAAAAGTGTATATCTCTAACCGACTACGTAGTACAAAAATACAGATGAAGGAATGGCAAAGGGGTCCCATAGAAGTGTGCCTAGGCATTTATTAACTCAATTGCAAGTGTCATCACAAATATATATCGATATACAACTTTTGTCGACCAAATGTTAACTTTTAACAGATGTCGACCAAAGGTAGAATTATATATATATATATATATATATCTAAAATTGTGTACGGAAAAACGTTTTCTTTGTGCTTGTTGAAAGGATGGCTCTGGGGCGTCGGGTTCAGTTGTTTCCGCACACGTTACTTTCCGCTGAAAACATTCTTGTGCGGAAAACACCTTTTTTTCCACATACCTCTACAACACTGTTTAATATATAAAATAACATGAGAAAAGTATCAAAGAACGTCGATGGTTAGACTGAGTTCATGTCAGAAAAGTTAAGCTGCTTGTAATTTACAGAAGGCTTGGGGTGTTTGTAGTTAGGGATTATTAAAGAGAAGTATGAGGCGGTCGGTGGATAAAAGGGCAAAGGGACGCCCGCGTTATGAAGGATTGAGTATCTAATAAGTGTTAAAAGTGTTAAAACTGCGGTCCGCGTAATGATGGTTTTGAAAAAAAAAGTTGTAATAGGCGGTATCTTTTTTTATTTGACCGTCATGTCGCATGTTGCAACGACACATATATTAGTTTCTTTAGCAATATATTAACAATATATATTGGCTTGTATTTCGGAGACCAATCCTTAATCTTCCACTGTTTATTACTTTTCTGTGAACCCCCTGCTAATTCTTGAACAAAAGCGCAATAGCCAAGTATGATCGGACTACGGCAATGAATAGTGCACAATTAAGTAACAATGCTTGTCATTAGTGTAACCAATAATAGCTTTGGCTACAATTGGAGATGTACAGCAACGTCAATGAACTTGTGTAAATCATGTTATTATGCAACAATGTTTAACAGGTTATTCTATTTTTTTTTTGGTTCATTTGTTGGAAGCTCCTCCGTACTGTTTTCACTCTCTTTTTTCCACTTTATACTTCAGTAATGGGTCGCAGGGAGTATTTAGCATTGGTTTGGTCCCAGCGAAACTTTTACTGGACATGTGCTCCCTGCAAGGAAGAACAACGTGATGCCGTCCAGTTGAGAGAGGCTGTTGAGCCTGGAACAAGTAACGACGAGAGTCATTTGGATGTAGAGGTCTGTTGTAGTATGTGATATTTATATACAAAACTAAAATTACAAGACCACAACATACTTTCAATGCTTTACACATATATATCAATGCTTTAGATAATATTTTTCAATTTCCTACACAGGAACAACCAGACCCTTCTCCGGGACGTTGCCTTGGACACTCCAATTAGGTACACATTCCTAGAAGGCACTTAACGGTTCCTTTCGTGGAGTGCGGACGTGTTTTCGGCTACTCTCCAATTTTGTGTGTTTTTTTTACGTTGCCCTTGTGACATTATTAAGCTATACGTTTAACAGCTACTTTATATGTCGCGCACCAACATCATTACTGTTTGGTGCATAGCCTGTATGTTCAAGGATCGGCCTCTTGCGATCTGGCCTTCCGAGTGTTAACCTCTCAGTACATTTCTGTAATTCGTTATAGAAGTATTTCTGTCTTTATTTGGACATTGAACAACATATTACCTGGTCGGTAACATTACATGGTGGCAGCGGTGCTTGAGAGCCTCGCAAATCCAGATTTTCGACAGGATAATTTGGGAAATTGAACATTTAACGACCGAGTTGCCAATATCGGATGGCGAGATCGTAACAGACAGTTGGCCTAACATACGTATTGTATATCGTATGATACAGCTAGGCGATAGTTTTCATTACACTGAACGCTTGCAGTCTGGAAAACAAACTGTGTAACCGTTGCAACGAGGTTTGAGCCAATCCGTCAACGACAAGCAGTCACATTAGTGCTGGAGGTCACCTTCTCCCGAAGTCGATGTAACGTTTGCACATGCGCGAAACCGGAACTTATTTTCTGAAACGGCCCAGTGCATATTGAGTGAAACTTCTGATTTGGAACGGAGCCAAGGCCCAGGACATAACGACACCTGCATAGCATCGCCAGAAAAGGGAAATCTACCTGTACTACACGTAGCAGACGATGAATTTTTAGCGGAGACGTACTGATATATCGAGTTTTGTAAATCAGGAACTGGCTAATGCCCTGTAAGTTGTAAACGGACGTTCTAAGCATTTGATTTTGTTCATTAAATTTTCTGTGGAGCCAACACTGGCAAGAGGAACTGGAAAATGCCCTGATAAGCTGTAACGGACATATTAAGCTTTGTTTATAAAATTTTCTGTGGAAAAGGAACTGGCCAATGCCCTTGTGTATTTTACATGGACATTAAGAAATTTTGGTGTTTATCGTGTTATGACTCATTATCGTTACTAAGCGAAGGATTTTACAATGTGGTAAGCAAAACATTTTTCCTTTCGTATTTTGCCAGGCCCAAAGGGCAAACAACTAACAAACCTAAGCTAGTGTTTGTAGTCAAGGCGAGATTATAATATTTGTAATCTGGTCAACACTGTTGGTACCGGATGTGCAAAATATTAGGCCCAGACTAACATTAAGTAACAACATAAGAGTCGATAGGCGATACAATAATACAACTGGCCTACAGTTGTTTGTAATTAATCACATGTTGTGTGGGAAAGATACATTTTCTTTCAATCACAATTTTCTGGTTAAGTGTTGACTAAAAAACCAGTGAAAATTTTCAAACTGAGTACTCAGACACATGCGTTTGGAATCATGGGAGAATTGTCGGGTATAACACCACCTTCGTTTGATTGGATGTCAAATGATCTCCCAAATGCATTCCAAAACTTCGAACAGTATTGCAAGTTGATTTTCTCAGGCCCTCTGTTGAAAAAAACAGGTCAAGAAAAAGTCACATTTTTATTGCTGTGGTTAGGTCAGGAGGGAATTACAATTTTCAATTCTTGGGAATTAACTGACCAAGAAAAGGCAGAACCGGATACTGTTTTTGGAAAATTCAAGACACATTTTGAGCCGAAGAGCAATTTCCGACTCAATCGTTTTCACTTGCACAACTATAAGCAACAATCACATGAAACAACAGATGATTTTGTTACTCGGTGCAAGATACAGGCTAAAAAATGTAAATTCACCAATGAAGCACTTCAGGAAAAGTTGATTGAACAACTGATCTTGGGTACGAAACACAAGAAGGTACAAGAATCCCTTCTTGGTAAGGATGAGAAACTCACTCTTGATAATGCCATTGACATTGCTAGAACCCATGAAGCTACTCAATTGCACATGAAAGAGTTTACAAATTCTAGTAGTGTCAATGTTAATGCTGTTCGAAGGTATAAGCCAAACACCGCAAGTAGATCACCACAATGTGGGCGGTGTGGTCTTAACCACAAAGATGGGGAATGCCCTGCTTTGGGGACAAAATGTAACAAATGTGGGAAGATCGGTCACTGGAAACGTGTATGCCGATCCAAATCAAAACCCCAACTACCATCAAAGAGATTTGGTAAGACACCAAAGAACAAAAATTGGGATAAACGTGATGTGAATGAATTAAGCCAAGACCAGGATCAAATGTCACAAAGGTCGACTGACTTAGAATTTGACACATTACAGATAGATCTCAATCAATCCCAATCAAATGATAGGGACGAGGTACTTGCAAAACTTGAAATAAAGTTACCAAATCAGACTAGACGTTGTACTCTTAAGGTAAAAGTTGACACCGGGGCGGAGGGAAACATACTGCCCTTGAGGACATATCAAAATATGTTCCCTGACAAACTCGATACAAAGGGTTATCCACTGCCAAATGCGACTAAGAAAAGTTTGACACGTATCACAGCATACAATGGCACTAAGATTAATCATTTAGGTACCTGTACAATTGTATGTCAGTACAACGGAGTGAAAGCTCCAATCGACTTCTATGTAGTAGATGTGGACAAGCAAGTTATACTTGGACTTAAAGCATCACTGACAATGAAGTTAGTAACTGTTAACTGTAACTTACAGGTTGTCAAAGACTGGACACCGATCAATGACACTGAGGACTTAACTAGACTATACCCAGACAGATTTACAGGTGCTTTTTACGTGACCCGCCATGCGGGATACAAAACGTCACGGCCAAACGGCACTACCGAACCATCCCATTCTGACAAACGAAACTAAGGTCTAGCGAGCCAAAAAAACATGCGCCCGCCGACCTGCAGAGACAAAAACGCCCAACCCCCCCCCACTGAAACATTCAAAAACGTACAGAAGGACGACCCGCACGCAGCGAAACGAAAAACCCCTCCCCAGCACACCAGCGTCCAAAAAAGGCAGCCCCAGATAAACGGCCAAAATCGCCTTCAATCTGAAGGCGAATGTCGGACTTCACCGCCTCCAGGGCTGCCTGCCAACTGGCAAATTTCCCCCTAAAAACCAAATTACACCTATTCCGCCAAACATGTTTTTTTACAATAGAGCAAACAAAAATGATGCGGTGCAACACAGCTACCGAACAAACTGAAGGGTCTACCCCATATAAAATAAAGCCCTGCCCTACCGACCATGAACGGTCTCCCGTAACACGGTCGGTCCAGGTCTGGAACCACTCCCATAAGTTTACTACAAAGTAACAATGCCAAAAAACATGAGCAGTACTCTCTAAGCTGTCACAGCCGGTCCTAGGGCACAGTCCATCACCCAATCGCCAATGATATCTTTTTAGGTTGGTCACCAAGGCACCGTGTGCAACTCTCCATGCAAGATCACGGAGCCTGTAACCATTCAGCTTTGAATGCACCGAACGCCATACTTCGGCAGAATGACGTCCCTGGACAAAAGTTGCATTCAAGGCCTTATCCCTCAACGAACTGTGAACGAGGGCCGGCTGTGACAGGTCAACAGGGGGCAACTCAATCAGAGCGGAGCAGATGACACGCACCACCCTGTTTGGAGTACTACTATGCGGTTCTCTGTTGCTAAACAGCGCCGGGACCCATCGACGCAGGTGCAAACCGCCCGAAAAACGTACAAAATATGAACAAGGCAACCCTGGGTCAGTTACCGCTACAAACAACTGCTTAAATAACAAAAAGGTCAATTTACTTCCCAGATGAACCACCCCTAGTCCCCCCTTCTCCAGTTTTTGGTACAATACCGCCCTCTTGACAAGCTCTGTACCCCCAGACCATATGAATGAAAAAATCGCCCTCTCCAACCGTACCAGGACGCGACGCGGAATAGGGTACACCGCGCCCGGGTACCACAAGATGGGCGAAACGAAACGATTAATAACAGTGACTTTCCCCAAGATCGAAAGCCAGCGGGTGCCAAAGGTTTCGAGTCTGCTCTGAAATACCTCAGCCCTCTCGTTCCAGGTGACATCACAAGGTGCATCGTAGCCGAACCATATACCATTAATTTTGATATTCTGATCCGACCACGACGCACCGAATGGTAAGTCTCTGTATCTCCAGCTACCAAGACGAAGGCCCTTTGTCTTTTCTGGATTTAACTTCGCCCCGGTAGCTCTCTCAAAAATAGATAGATCCTGCGAGAGTGCGCGAAAGGAGCCGAGACTCGAAACAATACATGTCACGTCATCTGCATATTGAGCGCATTTCACTTTGGCACCCCCTGGCACAACGAATGGAACAAGTTTGGAGTCCCTTTCCAAAAGACGAGAGAGGGACTCGCTAAACAAAACATAAAGTAATGGAGACAGAGGGCACCCCTGGCGCACCCCCCTCTCTACGTTAAAAACCTCCGAACTAAACCCATTTACGATAACAGAACTGAAACTTTGTTCATACAAAACAGAAATCCATTTACGAAAATTTGGGTGCAACTGAAACGTCTCCAATACATTCATTAAAAAACCGCGATCCACCATGTCAAAGGCCTTCTGCTGGTCCAGAGACACCAATGCACATGGCAGATCACGCTCAATAACAAAGTCGGTCAAGTCGCGCATCAACCACAAGTTGCAATGACCCTTCACTGCACAAGTCTGGAGATCACCAACAAGATGCGGCATAGCCAGTGCAAGGCGGTTGCACAAAGCCTTAGCCAGCAACTTGTAGTCCACATTTAGCAAGGTGATCGGACGCTTGTTATGGGGATCCAAGGGGTCCCCAGACTTTGGCAGCAAAGTAATCATGCCCAGACGTTGACTTTGGTTTAACAGTCCGTTTTGGAAGGCGTCCTCGAAGACGGCTCTGATGTCGGGTCCTATTATTGCCCAGAAGGTTCGGTAGAACTCCCTCGGAAGCCCGTCCGAACCCGGGGACTTGCCATTCTTCATCTTCGCAAGCGCCTTCCAAAGCTCAACAGTGGTTATTCCGCCCCCCAAAATATCATTCACATCGTGGGGAACGGTTTTTGAGATTCCCCTCAATAAATCAGACTGTGCCGACAAGTCGACATTGCCACGCGTAAACAAACTCGAATAATACTCTTTATATACGCGGACAATGCCGTGAGGGTCACTGACCACGGTCCCATCGGTAGCGCGCACAGACGGGACGCGTCTGTCACCCGCCGATGAGCTAACGGACTGGTAAAACCTCAGTGAAGGGCGCTCCTCGGCTTCCACCGCTTCGACACGAGCCCTGACGCGGGCACCGTGGTACTTTTCATCGAGTCACGTCTGCAAAGCGATGACTACCGAAGGGTCGCCAAACTTCACCTCCGCGCACAGCTTCGAGAATTTTTCTCTTCGACGCCGTGCGCGGGTCACGCAATACTGAATTGCGTAGCGTTTGATGCGCAACTTGATATTATCCCACCACTGGGATGTAGAAGCAAAGGCCGGCTTCAATGTTTGCCATCCTTTGTACCTGGGTCTCGAAACCTTGGCGGAATTCTGCCTCGCCAAGAATCCGACAGTTAAGCTTCCATAGGCCCCGCCCGATCGGGAAAATGGAAGGCAAAACAAAACGTGCTACCACAGTGTCATGGTCAGAGAGCGGACAGCTGAGCGTCTCGCAACCCGAAAATTTAAAACTTACGGGCGCATACACTCGATCTATCCTGGAGGCATCTTCTCCGTTCGGCCTCACCCACGTATACGCCCTACTACACCGGTGCATATGCCTCCAGACATCGGCTAAAAGGTGTGCCGAAGTGAATCTGTCCAGCTCTGTGATCCCAGCGTCAGGACTAGCAGACACAGGAGCCCCGAGTCTGTCAAGACCCGAGTCTGGGACACAGTTAGTCTCCGACCATGACACATGGTGCACTAGCAGGAACAAAGGAAGGTAGCGTGTTAACAAATTCTCGTCTAGCAGAAGGCCGATTGGGAGCATACACATTGCAAAGGGAGATGTTACCCTGTGGATACTTGAATAGAATGCAAACCAATCGGCCCTCGTGATCCGTCTCCACCCTAGTGGCAAAACCCGCCTGACGAGGTGACAGAAGGATGACAGTGCCACAGGATGAAGACGAACCAAACGAAGCATGCAGCCCACCACCCCACTCATAAGCCCATAGAGGGACATCTTCTTCCAAAATATGTGTTTCTTGCAGGCAAACGCAGTCGACCTCCATTGAAATACAATATTGGAAAACGCGACTGCGCTTGCGATGATCCCTCATGCCATTGACGTTCAAAGTGGCAACTGAAAAAGTATGGGCCATGAGAGGGCAATGAGGCAAAACTACGCCGACGACGATTCTGTAAGCTTCAAGCGAGCTCTAGACGACATATCGTCGTCTGAGTCGTCGCTTGAGGCCGACCTTTTTAGAGAGGGTTCCCCCATCTCGTCGTACCAGCTCGTCCCGGTGGCACGCTTCGGCTCTACGATCAGCGAGTCTCCGGAGTCGCTGTCAGACAGAGCCTCCGGAGACCCGATGACTACCGAGTCCCCGGAGTCGCCGTCGGACAGAGTCTCCGGATCTGGCGATACCGGCGGCGGACTGGGGACGGAACTGGACGAGTTGATGGGGGAAGCTGGTGGAGACTTTCTCGGTGCGGGCACGGGGTTAGGGTCTGCAACTACGGGGGAGGGTGAACCAGGTGCGGAAGGTGAATCCTCACCCGGTTCCCCCTCCTTGCGTGGAGCTTCCTCCGAGGCAGTAGGTGCGTCAGAACTATGCGACTTTTCTTGACCCCTGCTCTTTGTCATAAATACATAAGAGGAGGGACAAGCGCGAAAAACATGTACCTCCTTCCCACAGAGTGAGCACACAACTTCGCTTGGGCAAGCAGAGGCATCATGCCCAAGACGAAGGCAGCGCCCACACTTTTTGTTTGGGCAGCCCTTGGCTTCGTGCCCGGTCTCTCCACACCTGAAGCAGGTGCGGGGCTGACCGGGATAGCGCACGTGAGCTTTATGTCCTGCAATAAACAGGAAGGAGGGAATGTCCTGCTTTAGGTCGATCCGAACCTGTCGGTGCCCGTTCAAAACCCCAGGGGCCTGTGCGTAGGAGCACATTTTGGTAGCCTTGACAGCCCCAAACCGACCTAAAACAGTTGCGACAAGTTCCTGACGCACCTCTAGTCCTACGTGGATGACAGTTACCCATACGGAACGTTCGTATGGCGTAACTGTCAAACCATCGACATTACTCAGCAACGTGACACCCTTCTGCCGGGTCACGTCACTGGTGAACCGTAAGTCATACGTGTTACGACCCTGGAGAGCCTGCAAAGCGTCAACCTCTCCAGGAACCGCAACACCCTTACTCTTCAAAATACTGAACACTTGGACCGGTGGAACCGCTTGTTCACCGGTAAAAGTTAACTTAACAATTGGCAGTTGGCTTTCGTGGAGTGCGGACGTGTTTTCGCTCTCGCTCTTCATTTGTTACAGCTGTTATTGTACTGTGCTGTGCTATACTTCCCGCCAGACGGGTGCGATAGCTTGTGTTCGTGTGTTTTCCTCAGTTCGTATATCGTTTGTTGTTTCACTATCCTGTCTTTTGTTTGTTTTGTGTTACTCCCCTGTGGCCTAGCCACCTTCGGTATCATGGCATCGCGCCGTGATTCTCGGATAGTTAAGTTGTCGTTCACCGGTGAACAAGCTGTTCCACCGGTGCAAGTTTTTAGTATTTTGAAGAGCAAGGGTGTTGTTGTGCCTGGAGAGGTTGATGCTTTGCAAGCTCTCCAGGGTCGTAATACGTACGATTTACGTTTTACCAGTGACGTGGCCCGTCAGAAAGGTGTCACGTTGCTGAGTAACGTCGAGGGGATGACAGTTACTCCATACGAGCGATCCGTATGGGTAACTATCATCCACGTAGGACTAGAGGTGCGGCAGGAACTTGTAACGGTTTTGGGTCGGTTCGGGGCTGTCAAGGCTGCCAAAATGTGCTCCTATGCACAAGCCCCTGGGGTGTTGAACGGGCACCGACAGGTTCGGATCGACCTGAAACAGGACATTCCCTCCTTCCTGTTTATAGCAGGGCATAAAGCCCACGTGCGGTATCCCGGTCAGCCCCGTACCTGCTTCAGGTGTGGGGAGACCGGGCACGAAGCCAAGGGCTGCCCAAACAAGAAATGTGGGCGCTGCCTTCGTCTTGGGCATGATAGCACCGCTTGCCCAAACGAGGTTGTGTGCTCACTATGTGGGAAGGAGGGACATGTCCTTCGAGCTTGTCCCTCTTATGTCTCTAGGACTAAGAGTGGGGGTAAGTCAAGTTCCGACGCACCTACTACTTCACGAGAGGAGGGGGAATCTGGTGGGATTTTACCCTCCCCTGCACCTGGTTCACCCTCCCCCGTCGTTGCAGACCCCAACCCCGTGCCCGCACCGAGAAAGTCTCCACCAGCTTCCCCCATCAACTCGTCCAGTTCCGTCCCCAGTCCGCCGCCGGTATCGCCAGATCCGGAGGCTTTGTCTGACGGAGAATCGGTGGTCATCGATTCTCCGGAGGTTCTGTCTGACAGCGACTCCGGTGAATCGGTGATCAGCGAGCCGAAACGTGCAACTGGGACGAGCTGGTACGACGAAATGGGGGAACCCTCTCTTAAAAGGTCGGCTTCAAGTGACGACTCGGACGACGATATGTCGTCAAGGGCGCGCTTGAAGCTTACGGAATCGTCGTCTTCGTAGTTTTGCCCCACTGCCCTCTCATGGCCCATACACTTTCAGTTGCCACTTTGAACGTGAATGGCATGAGGGATCATCGCAAGCGCAGTCGCATTTTCCAATATTGTAAATCAATGGAGGTCGACTGCGTTTGCCTGCAAGAAACACATATTTTGGAAGAAGATGTCCCTCTATGGGCTTATGAGTGGGGTGGTGAGCTGCATGCTTCGTTTGGTTCGTCTTCATCCTGTGGCACTGTCATCCTTCTGTCAGCTCGTCAGGCGGGTTGTGCCACTAGGGTGGAGACGGATCACGAGGGCCGATTGGTTTGCATTCTATTCAAGTATCCACAGGGTAACATCGCCATTTGCAATGTGTATGCTCCCAATCGGCCTTCTGCTAGACGAGATTTTTTTAACACGCTGCCTTCCTTTGTTCCTGGTAGTGCGCCGTGTGTCATGGTCGGAGACTAACTGTGTCCCAGACTCGGGTCTTGACAGACTCGGAACTTCTGTGTCTGCAAGTCCCGACGCTGGGATCACAGAATTGGACAGATTCACTTCGGCACACCTTTTAGCCGATGTCTGGAGGCATATGCACCCGTGTAGTACGGGGTATACGTGGGTGAGGCCTAACGGAGAAGATGCCTCCAGGATAGATCGAGTGTATGCGCCCGTGAGTTTTACATTTTCGGGTTGCGAGACGCTCTGCTGTCCGCTCTCTGACCATGACACTGTAGTAGGACGTTTTGTTTTGCCTTCCATTTTCCCCATCGGGCGGGGCCTATGGAAGCTTAACTGTCGGATTCTTGGCGAGGCAGAGTTCCGCCAGGGTTTCGAGACCAGGTACAAAGGATGGCAAACATTGAAGCCGGCCTTTGCTTCTACATCCCAATGGTGGGATGAGGTCAAGTTGCGCATCAAACGCTACGCAATTCAGTATTGCCGATGAAAAGTACCACGGTGCCCGCGTCAGGGCCCGTGTCGAAGCGGTGGAAGCCGAGGAGCGCCCTTCACTGAGGTTTTACCAGTCCGTTAGCTCATCGGCAGGTGACAGACGCGTCCCGTCTGTACGCGCTACTGATGGGACCGTGGTTAGTGACCCTCACGGCATTGTCCGCGTATATAAAGAGTACTATTCGAGTTTGTTTACGCGTGGCAATGTCGACTTGTCGGCACAGGCTGATTTATTGAGGGGAATC
The DNA here is from genome assembly GCF_037975245.1 of Apostichopus japonicus. Classification (NCBI taxonomy): domain Eukaryota; kingdom Metazoa; phylum Echinodermata; class Holothuroidea; order Aspidochirotida; family Stichopodidae; genus Apostichopus; species Apostichopus japonicus. The sequence continues at coordinate 24,824,502 of NC_092577.1, forward strand.
TCAAAAACCGTTCCCCACGATGTGAATGATATTTTGGGGGGCGAAATAACCACTGTTGAGCTTTGGAAGGCGCTTTCGAAGATGAAGAATGGCAAGTCCCCGGGTTCGGACGGGCTTCCACCGAACCTTCTGGGCAATAATAGGACCCGACATCAGAGCCGTCTTCGAGGACGCCTTCCAAAACGGACTGTTAAACCAAAGTCAACGTCTGGGCATGATTACTTTGCTGCCCAAGTCTGGGGACCCCTTGGATCCCCGTAACAAGCGTCCGATCACCTTGTTGAATGTGGACTACAAGTTGCTGGCTAAGGCTTTGTGCAACCGCCTTGCACCGGCTATGCCGCATCTTGTGGGTGATCTCCAGACTTGTGCAGTGAAGGGTCATTGCATCCAGCAGAACTTGTGGTTGATGCGCGATTTGACCGACTTTGTTATTGAGCGTGATCTGCCATGTGCATTGGTGTCTCTGGACCAGCAGAAGGCCTTTGACATGGTGGATCGCGGTTTTTTAATGAATGTATTGGAGACGTTTCAGTTGCACCCAAATTTTCGTAATTGGATTTCTGTTTTGTATGAAGAAAGTTTGAGTTTGTTATCGTAAATGGGTTTTGTTCGGAGGTTTTTAACGTAGAGAGGGGGGTGCGCCAGGGGTGCCCTCTGTCTCCATTACTTTATGTTTTGTTTAGCGAGTCCCTCTCTCGTCTTTTGGAAAGGGACTCCAGACTTGTTCCATTCGTTGTGCCAGGGGGTGCCAAAGTGAAATGCGCTCAATATGCAGATGACGTGACATGTGTTGTTTCGAGTCTGGGCTCCTTTCGCGCACTCTCGCAGGATTTATCTATTTTTGAGAGAGCTACCGGGGCGAAGTTGAATCCAGAAAAGACAAAGGGCCTTCGTCTTGGTAGCTGGAGATACAGAGACTTACCATTCGGTGCGTCGTGGTCGGATCAGAATATCAAAATTAATGGTATATGGTTCGGCTACGATGCACCTGGTGATGTCACCTGGAGCGAGAGGGCTGAGGTATTTGAGAGCAGGCTCGAAACCTTTGGCACCCGCTGGCTTTCGATCCTAGGGAAAGTCACCGTAGTTAATCGTTTTGTTTCGCCCATCTTGTGGTACCCGGGCGCGGTGTATCCAATTCCGCGTCGCGTCCTGGTGCGGTTGGAGAGAGCGATATTTTCATTTATTTGGTCGGGTGGTACAGAGCTTGTCAAAAGGGCGGTAATGTACCAAAAACTGGAGAAGGGTGGGTTAGGGGTGGTTCATCTGGGAAGTAAGTTAACTTGTTTTTTATTTAAGCAGTTGTTTGTAGCGGTAACTGACCCAGGGTTGCCTTCTTCATATTTTGTACGTTTTTGGGGCGGTTTGCACCTGCGTCGATGGGTCCCGGCGCTGTTTAGCAACAGAGAACCGCATAGTAGTACTCCAAACAGGGTGGTGCGTGTCATTTGCTCCGCTCTGATTGAGTTGCCCCCTGTTGACCTGTCACAGCCGGCCCTCGTTCACAGTTCGTTGCGGGATAGGGCCTTGAATGCAATTTTTGTACAGGGACGTCATCCTGTCGAAGTATGGCGTTCGGTGCATTCAAGGCTGAATGGTTGCAGGCTCCGTGACCTTGCATGGAGAATTGCACACGGTGCCTTGGTGACCAATCTGAAAAGGTATCACTGGCGATTGGGTGATGGACTGTGCCCGAGGACCGGCTGTGACAGCTTAGAGAGTACTGCCCATGTTTTTTGGCATTGCCCCTTTGTTTTGAACTTGTGGGAGTGGTTTCAGTCCTGGACCGACCGTTTAACGGGAGACCGTTCCTGGTCGGTAGGACAGGGTTTTGTTTTGTATGGATTAGATCCTCCAGTTTGTTCCGTTGCTGTGTTGCAGCGTATTATTTATGTTTGTTCTGTTGTAAAAAAACTTATTTGGAGGAATAGATGTGATGTTGTTTTTAGGGGGAAATTTGCCAGTTGGCAGGCAGTCCTGGAGGCGGTGAAGTCTGACATTCGCCTTCAGGTCGAAGGCGATTTTCGCCGTTTATCTAGGGCTGCCTTTTTTGGACGGTGGTGTGCTGGGGAAGGGTGTTTTGTTTCGCTGCGTGCTGGTCGTCCTTTTGTAGTTTTTTAATATTTCAGTGGGGGGTTGGGCGTTTTGTCTCTGCAGGTCGGTGAGCGTATGTACTTTTTTTGGCTCGCTTGACCTGAGGTTCGTTTGTAAGAATGGGATGGTTTGGTAGTGCCGTTTGGCCGTGACGTTTTGTATCCCGTATGACGGGTCACGTAAAAAGCACACTTAACAATACGGCTATCACGGCGCGACGCCATGATACCGCAAGGTGGCTAGGCCACGGAGGAGCAAGAAACGAACCAAAACAAAAGTAGTGACAGTAAAGTAAGAACAATATGTTGAAAACAAAACGCCTATAGCACGCACGCACGCACGTACTAACAGAAAATACCACTCCCGCCTGGCGGGAAGCACAGTACAGTACAGTACAGTGCAAAACAGTATAGGTTAATATAGTAGAGTGTAGTATATGGAGAGCGAGAGCAAAGGGAAAGTATTGTAATGATGATTGGAAGAAACCCAATGCTGTTGTAAAGAAGATTATCATGAACAAGCAACCAAAATTGGGCATATTTGCAAATTCAGAGATTAAGAAAGGAAATGAAACCTGATGTAAGATGGAGGAAGAAGGTAGGCCAATGATATAACTGCTCCTTGTTAGCTCATACCAGCATGCTGGTGTGAGCTATTGTTACAGTGCGGCGTCTATCACTCTATCATTCTATCACTCTATCCGTCAACAATTGGTAAAACCGCTCCCACTCGCACAGTGTTTGATGGAATTTCATGAAACTTGGACACAAGGACCATTGGGTATAGGGCCATCAGAGATGGTCCAAAATTTGCGGTCAAAGGTCACCTGTGGGCCGTAATGGGCCATTTTGTGGAAATACGCAAAATGCTTCTTCTCCTACAGATTCCATGGTACAATGTTGAGGGTTTGTCATGATAGTACTATGGTAGTTTTACCTTCAGGGTGTTCATGAATTTGAGAACAAAGATCAACTAGGGGTCTTTTGTGGCCCGGGCCGCGGCCCTATATTTTCAATTTGCTCCTGTTCGTACAGTGTATGGCCAATCATAATGAAACTTGGTCACAATGTTCCTCGGGATGAGAGTTACGAAGGGTGTTCGGAAAATTGAGGTCATAGGTCATTTAGGGGGTCATCGGGGGTCATTCTTTGTAATATTTTCAAATATCTCAATCTCCTCAAGATTTTGATGGATCATATTCAAAGTTGAACTGATGATTGTTGGATTGTGTATGAATAAGGTGATGCCTAAAAATTTTTGGTCAAAAGTTAATTAATCCCCATTGTTTAAAAAAATCTGAGCCTTCACTTTTTGCCAAAGCTCCCAGTCTCCCAGTCCCTGCAGTGTTTGTTTACATTTGTGGTTAAGCTCTACAGGGGCTGTTAGTGGAATTAAAGCAGGACTGGGAGTTGTTATTGACTGTTGAACTGTAAGCATGAGAGCCCTATAGCCAATCAGCACTTGCCGATTCTTAGAAGTCTTTGAGCCTGAGGTATGTAGGCAGCTTGTGAAGTTATGTCTTGTAGGGAGTTCTTGTTATGTCTTCTAAGGTAGAGGGGAGAAAGTTTAATAGGGTAGGCCAGTGGTATTGTTTGAGAGAGTGGGTAAAATAGGATTTACAGGGGAAAATAGGAATTATAGCCAGTGGTGTGGCCAGGATTCTGCTAACGGAGGGGGGGGGGTTATCCCTCACGGGCCCAAAATTGGCTTTGTGGGCCCTACATTTTTCAGCTCGAAAAGGTATGAGCTTCTGCACCATTGGTGCTCTAGTTTGTATCGTATGTAACTGTAGGGTGCATTCATGTAGTTATAAGTGAGGTGTCTAAAGTGAGGCTTTTATGATGATATTATGTGGAATGTTCTCATAACTATAGTTGATAACGACTGCTGACTTTACTAAGTAAAAATGAAATATTTGTAACTTGAGATTTAGTTCTGGAACCTTATATCACTTTATCATTGAAATGTGATTTTTAATCCTCATAGAAAAAAAAAATCAAAACAAGCCACCTGAAGTTTTAATGTATGATTTCAGCTGATATACAGTACTATATGTGTACTATGGTACTATGTGGAATGTTCTCACTAGTATAGTTGATAACGACTCCTGACTTTACTAACCATGAAATATTTGTAATTTGAGATTCAGTTCTGAGAAGCTAATATCTTTTCAGATACTTAAGTATTGTAATTGGAATGTGATTTTTAATCTTCCCAGAAAAAAAACAAATCAAAACAAGCCACCTGAAGTTTTGAGAGAATGCAACACTGATAATGAGCCAGAGAGAGCACCTGGGGAATCAGAATGCACCACACAGATTGTCAAGGTAAGAAATAGTCCCTGTTATTATATATACATCAATCTTAGATAAATATCATCAAGTTTTTCTTTAGCAAACCAGTACCAGTAAGTATATACAAACCATTAGCATGAGCATAGGTTAGATGTCATTATCACCTGTACCACTGTTGCAGTAGTTTATACAATTATGTCCTCTAAGGAATAGCAAACTTTATAGCAGACATGTGAAGACTTGACACGTCAGAGTTTGAAATAAAAAATAGGCCCAATTGTTTGATTTTTCATACCTTTGATAGATGTTTAGTGATTTACATTGAAGTAGATGTCCTGACTATGTATCCTGATTGATGTTTGCAATTAATAGAAATGTTGCTAGTTAATGTTCTCACTGGTATAGTACATCTCAGTTGTGTTAACCCTGACACAATTGCATTGTTAATACTTTAATGGTAATTACGATTCAATGTGTACAATGATATATACTAGTTTGTTACATTAGTAAGGCACAGTATTTCAGAGATATTTATTGTCAACTGCAAAGATTTATATAACTTTGTGTTTTATATGTATCATTTCAGCTGATACAATATTACCCAATACTATGTGTACTATGTTCCTCTAAAGAATAGTGAAGTTTCATTGTGTATTGACCAGCTTTCATTCATGTATTGTTTGATGTAGGCTTGTTTTTTCTTTGAAGATATAATCAAACCTCTTGGTTCTGTGAAAAGAACCTGTTTGCATTGAAGGGTACATTCATGTCGTTTAAACCCATTTCTAAAGGAATGCTTTTATCATGATATTGTGTGGAATGTTCTCACTAGTATAGTTGATAACGACTACTGACTTTACTAACCATGAAATATTTGTAATTTCAGATTCAGTTCTGAGAAGCTTATATCTTTTCAAATACTTAAGTATTGTAATTGAAATGTGATTTTTAATCTTCCCAGAAAAAAACAAATGGGAGAATGCAACACTGATAATGAGCTAGAGAGAGCACCTGGGGAATCAGAATGCACCACACAGATTGTGAAGGTAAGAAATAGTCTCTTCATTGACCAGGCAGCATTCCTTTGCAAATAAATGTTTTAACTGGCATAATTCATTTTAGTTGCGTAACTCTTACGCATCCACTGTGCAGACTGATACTTACTTTTGGTACTTAAACATATTTATTTAAATACAAAACTTTTTAATTGTGTAAAAATTTTTTCAAACATGCACTTTTTAAAGGAGGAACATTCATAGTTCAGTCAACTCAAACATCCAAAAGCTGATTTAGGTTGTTATTGTCTTGATTTATTTGAAAGGTCTGTAAAACATCTTTTACTTCTTCCCTATTTAGGATAATGAAAGTGATGATAGCTATAATACATTTGAAGACATCGATTTGTTCCCATGGTGTCAAGACAAACACACATATGTCAGCAGTGGAGGAGATGATAAAGGAGAAAATGGTAGTGACAATGAAGTTTCATCTCAGACTAGTGAAGCATCGGACAACACTCAAGATAAAGAGCAGGAATGGAATGATGACCAAATGTCATATGTTTGCGATTCAGAAGATTCTACAAATAGTTCAGAATATATGATTCCCCTTCTTTCCCCTAAAATGAGAAGTCATGGTGCAGCTTGCATCAAGGAGCATCCATTAAAATCTGATGTCGAGCACACCATAGTATCAACTACTGATCACAATCAAAAGCAACAGCAAAGACATGGTAAAACAGAAGATGTAACCAGAAAAAGTGAGATTTGCGTTCGAAAAAGAAGAATCTGTCAGTTATACAGATTCATCGGACAGCAGTGATGAAAATAATGAACATTGTAGTGATTACCTCCCAACAGAAAGCAGCAGTGATGAGCTGATGTCACCGGAGAGCAACAGTGAAATGGATACTCAAAAAAGGAAAGGACCAGGAACAAATCTGAAACGGAATGTTGACATGAGGTCATCGGCAAGTGATTCAGAAGCAGGTGGAAACATTGTCCACGCTACTTCTAGTTCATCATCTAAATTGAGACTGCAGAATGCTGAATGCAAAGTGTCAAGCAAGACACCTGTATCGAGTTGTGCAGTTTCTTCAACTACCAGTGAAACTAGATTCAAGAAGATACCTCGGGTGACTGTCATGACAAGCAGTAATGGATTTGCTAGAAAATGGGATAAACACCAGTTCTGTGTTTTTTGTATGGAACAAAACGCAAAACTGGCAAGACATTTCCAGTCTATGCATGCACATGAACCAGAGGTACAAGACGCATTCAGCCTCAGCAAGAATTCAAAGGGAAAGAAAGGAATTGCTAAAAATTTTCACCAATAAAGGTAATCATTCACACAACATCGAAGTACTAAACTCAGGGACAGGTATTCTTATTCCCTACAAAAGGCCACTCTTCAGTGTTCCTTTTGAAAGATACCTTCCATGTGAAAACTGTTTTGGTTAATTTTATGATGGAGATATGTGGAAACACACAAAAAAGTGTCCATCGAAACAAAGCCACAGTGGAAGAAATACCAGATTAAGGTCTAGATGTTCATTGTTGCTCCCACTGGCTACGAAGGTTGATGAACAGTTCAAGGTCAAAGTCATTGGAATTATGCGTCGGGATAACATAAGCATTATTTGTCGAAATGATGAAATGATTTTGACATTAGGACAACGATTGTTTGCAAAGCTTGGAACAAATTGACACAATGGACAGTATGTCAGTCAGAAAATGCGGGAGGTGGGTCGCCTACTGAAGAATATACAAGAACTTGATCCAAGTTTAAAGACCCTTGCAGAATGAAGAGAGATTTGAAGAACTTTGCAACTTCTACATTGTATCAAAGGAAGTGGAATAAGCTCACAATATTACCTTTGTCTGAAGATGTAGTCAACCTTCACAAACACCTCAATGTGAAAATTACGGAAAGCACCAAGAGATTGTCAACAGATCGGGATAAACTGGCATGGTACTCACTAGCTACAGCAACAATGGCTAAAATTATCCTATTTAATAGGAGGGGTGGAAAAGTACAGCGCATGCCTCTGGAACATTACCAAAAATGCAATACTCACACTAATGAGGATATCCTTCAGGATCTTACTGAATGGGAGAAAAAACTGTGTCAACAGCTTTCTAGAGTCGAGACTAAAGGGAAAAGAGGCAAAAAGTCCCCATTCTGCTAACATCTGAAATGAAAGAGGCTGCCGACACCCTTGTAGAGACTCGTTCATCTGTTGGAGTGTCTTGGACCAATCGCTATATGTTTGCCAGGCCAACATTGGGTTCAAAAACTCCACTACGGGGGATCTGATTGCCCTAGCAAAATAGCTTTAGAGAGTGGAGCCAAATGCCCTTGTGCACTAACATCAACAAAGCTTCGAAAACATATTGCAACAGTTTCTCAACTCTTTTGTCTCAAACGCCATGAACTGGACATTCTTGCCAACTTTTTAGGTCACGATATTAGAGTTCATCGCGAGTATTATCGCCTCCCTGACGACACACTGCAGATGACAAAGGTAGCAAGGCTCTTGTTGGCGATGGAGAAGGGAAATTCAAGCAACTTCAGAGATAAGAAACTTTCTGAAATTGAGGTCTCTTTGGATGGTAAGTGTTTTTAATTGTTTTGTATTTTCAAGTTTTATGATAAATTGAAGTTATTGTCTTATGTCATAAATTTACAATATGAGTAACATGGATGGTTAAAAAGATTTTCAATTGCAAACATTTTTTAACTCGAAACCCGATGGCATCAAAATGAACTATTTACGAGTAACAAACAGGTTGTATTTAAAACTTAGTAGTCTTTCAGGTCACCTACCTAGTTTATTTCTCAAATTTATTCTGTGAATATTCCTACCTCGTAAGCACTTAATTTTGTTACGCTTATTTTATATTCTTATAGTCATTTTTTTTCCCTTTGTTTATTAACTTTTTTCGGTCAGATCCATGTACTAGTGAAGAAGAGCTGGTTGACGAAGATGAGGACGATGATTTACCTGATGAAATCAATACAAGGAGGTACATCAAGTAAACTGGCATGTATTATTAGACAAACTTTCACATTTGAGACACATCTTGTTGCAAGCAAGACTTTGTATTACTAGATAATTCAGAAAAACTTGTCATATGTTAATTTATAGTTATTCTTTCTAAATGGGGAACCATGTTTGATATTCTTGTTCTTATTTTTTAATGGTAGTTTCTTGCATTTGTTCTATGCACTTCATTGGCTTATTTCCTTTTCTTCATTCCAGCATGAATCCTTGCAAAAACGTGTAATGAAAGTAAGAAGAGAAGCAGTCCCCAGAAGTCACAGTAACCAGTCACAGCAAGAAGTCACAGTAACCTTTCAGTTACAAAACCAGATCAATCAGAGCAAAGAGTTGTAGTAAACAAAAAGTCACATTGGGGTAACAAAGAGTCAGATGCTGTCCAAGATTATTTTGACAAGCACATTAGAAAAGATGAATGCGACAAATGTAAGAAATCTCTGGCACCACTTCTTGATGATAAAACTTGGAAAAACATCAAGTATAAAGTTTATAGTGCCATTGAAGCTAATAAAAGGAAGCGATAATATCTGTCAAATTTGTAAGTTAAAGTGTTTCAGTTATGTATGTGACTAAAGGTCTTGTGTTTATGTGTTTCTATCATTTAATTCTGGCAAAGTAATTAAGGATTTTGGAAGTTTATCAGGGCTTAAGGGAGGGGTGGAAGGTTCAGAATTTGTTGTTCCAGATGTTCTTCATGTAACTGTTCTTCTTTGTTTTAAGCTCATGAAGTATAAGTTGAAGGTGTTTCTTAGAATTTCTCCATTTTCTAATATAAGATGATAAAGGTTGACGTTTTTAGTTGTCGTTTTTCACAACCATACCAAATATATGCTTCCATCAAACTAAATGCAGTATAACCTATTGTTACGACCAAAAATTCAACGTTAAATTTTCATATAATATTTTACTTGCAAAATGCATTTGTATATGTGTTTTGTTAACAGTACTGTGTTAACAATAGTAGCAGTGCACTGTACTGTAATCCAATGTTAGCGTTAGGACAAGGCCGCATTTGGTGCCTTGTTTTCACAATACCTTGAAAGATGAAATTCTTATAATTCTTGTTAGGAAAATAATAAGCCATTGCGAATAAGCGTCAAAGGAGTGGACTAGACATTGGTAATCTTACAGTATGACGTTTTAGTTTAAAATCTATTATCGAAACATGCAAAAGACAATTCATTGGTCACTTTCAGTTCGTCTTAAAAATAATCATTCCGTTACGACCGTTATTATTCGCCAAAAAGCGAACCATATGAGTATGATTGTTTATCCCTTCTGACATTCAATTGAAGTTTGTTCAGCTTGCTTGCAAGTATTTCTCTTATCTTTGTTGTGAATTCTCATTAAAAGGATCATTTAGTTATTAGAAATTTGAAGGCTGCATAGTAAATGCCTGTATCTTATTTCCACCAATGAAATAATTTCTCACTTAGCTGCTTACTGGTGTAGCCTTTCTGCTTATATAAAAATAATAGTGGCTGTTAATTAGTTATAAACAAAACGAAGTGAAATCAACGATAATCATACCTGATTTTCCAAACATATTATGTAAAATTGGGTATAGATTCTTTTTTTTAATCCAGAGTACCTCAAGAATGGCTATGGTTATTAGCTTGGAAATGTGGCTACAATAAGTTACTGTTAATTAATATTTAGCTTTTTACAGATAAGTTACTGGCATTTTATTCTTCATCAGTTAGCAGTTGTTAATTTTGTTTTGGTTGCAAAGGTTTTTCAATAAAGGTGCCATAACAGAAATATGTTACTTTTCTGTCACTTTATATATTGTTTATTAATGATCATAATGTTATGTATGACATAATATGTCACCTTTCCCTTCCATCAGCCTCCTTACCAACCCTAAAAATACTTGCTTAATTTTCAGTCCGCTAGACCCGTGGAATCTGATGATTGGCAAACATATACAGAACTAGTGGAAACTAAACGTGTTTTGAAAAGTCTTGCAGTTTTCGCAATAACCTCACTTCAGCCCTTGGTTGAAAACAGTTGATCGGCCAAAAGCACATGTATAAAGGTTTATTATACAACCAAAGAATGGGCAATTTGGTGTTCAAAGAATAAATTGACTTCTGCTTGTGTCCATCTCTGCAACCCTTACCCCATCCTCCTCAGATGTACATACACTCTAGATACCAACTGGGGGTAAAATATGCGGAGCTAACACTCTTCAGGTTAGACCATAGTGGTCACAATGAGCAATTTAATGTTTACTAATAAACCAACTTAAACATTACATCATGCATAAGCTGTCCTCAAATGAATAGCAATCATATTCATACATACATTGTCCTCTAATGACTAACAGTTCTGGATACACCCAGAACGTCCTTAGATGCATAGAACAACCAGATATAATGTGTGTGGTTCTCACATGTATAGAAGATGTCACTTCAAATGATCAAACGACAGATGGTTTTCAAGAAGTTATAGATGACTGGTCAATGACATAAACTGAAACGTGTTTCTTTGTTTTAAGGCTACTTCACCCCTAACATAGTGTCCTCGAAAGATGGTCCCTTGTCAATGTCCTCCAATGGTATGCAAGGCAGGTACGTGTGTGTGTGTTGTAAGTCACTAGATAGCCGTCCCGGGACTTGGCGTGGAGGATTGCACATGGGGTCCTCATCACTAACCATTTAGGTGATGGGATTTGTCCCCGTGTGGGCTGTAAAGCCATCGAGACTGTGCAACACCTTTTGCTGGAGTGTCCCTTTGTCCGGTTGGTGTGGGAATGGTTTCACGCCTTCGTTATAGGTGTTATTGGTTGCACACAGTGGGCCATTAGTAGTGAATTTGTTTTGTATGGTTTGTTGCCCCCTGTGTGCCCAACCTGGGTTACGGATCTGCTGTTGTTGTTTGCCGCTGTCATCAGGAGACACATCTGGAACAGCAGATGCCGCCTAGTTCCCTCGTGCAAAATGACATCAGGTTGCGCATGGAGGCGGACCATGCACGGCTTCCCGACACTGCCTTTCGTAGACGCTGGCGCAAGCCTGTCGTCTACTATCGGGACGGCGTTCCCCGGATGAAATTTGGAGTGAGTTAGTTGGTAGGTGTGGGGGCTGTGTGGTCGTTACATAATATAGGTTGGTTTCATTTTTCTCTTTCTGGTTTGGGGTTGGCTTTATGGGGCCTGTTTGTAGTGTTTTATTTGTTTTGCTTCTGTTGGCCTTTGGGTCCGTGTCCTTTTCGCGTCACGTTAAACGCTGCGTTAGTGAGAGATTTGTGTTTGTGGGTTTCAGTAGGGTTTTGGTTGTTGTTTTACAGACGGATTATTTTGGGTTTTGTTGACCTGTTTTGTAAGCACGTAAAAAGGACAGGCGGTTCAAGAAGAAAGTTTTCGACAGCCTGGGTTACTCCTACATTTTGAGGAATATAAATAAAGGTAGGCTAAATTCACATGAAGTGCCACATTTTTATGCGTTTATTTCATTTTTGCATGCAATGTTTGCCTTTTCTGCAATTCAGATCATTGGAAAATCTAAAAGGCTACAAATAAATCTTGTTTGTTTTTCAGATGGATGAATTGCATGGAGATGCCCTGTTCGTTTGAAGGACATACCCTACTGCCCTGCCAGTGTGAAACAAACTGGAGATATATTCACCAGGAGTCAGAAGGGTCACCTACAGGAGGCAATGCAGGGGTCAGAAAGTGTGGCAAGAATAAGAGAGGAAATAAAGGTACATAGCTGTTGGATATAATTATGTATAGATATATGTTTTGGGCATTAGTCGTTACCCATACACGGTTACTGTAATTTTTCTCATTTGCGAAGTGCAAAGAATTGAGGCTAAAATGGGATTCAAACACTCCTCTTCATATTTCTCCCAGTCAGTTAGTTCAGTTCCGATTTCATTACTTTTTTTATCATTTAATAGGATTCTGCACTGAACCATCCAAAGGAGAAACCAAGTCGATTGGTTAGCCAGGCACTAAGGATACACCTTCCGGAAGGCGATCCACGGAATTGCCCTGGCTGTCATGGCTCGCAGAAGAAGAAAGGACTACAGAAAAGTAATGAAGGCAGTGAAGGATGCCCTCCCTACGGAACCAAAAGTGAAGCGAATGGTAATGGATTTTGAGGCAGCAATGTGGAGAGGAGCTCAATCCATCTTCACGAATGTCAGCATTCTGAGGTGTAATTTTCAGTGGCGCCAAGCAGTGTGGAGAAAAGTTAAGAAAAAAAATGTCATTATTTCATTGGAAAGGTTTTCTTGTGTAAGTTGTGGTTATAGTACATCCGGGAGACCCGGATGGGCAATGGACTGTGGGCACCTGATCCATGTATCGGAGATCCATCAGGACCATCAATGATGTAGAAGGTAATTGATTGATGAGTTATTTTTTTGAACTGTTTTGTTTTAATAGTCATATTACACAAATGAAATTATATTAATATCTGAACTTCTTGCAGACTTTTATTTTAAAAGTTGCAGAAATGATATTAACAGCTATTTAACTTGTTTCTTTACAGGGTGACAACAAGGAGGTGGGGGCTAAGAGTCCCTTGTATTCTCTTGTGTGGGCCATGTTTGAGGCAGCCAGCTGTGTAAAACTAGAGGAAAGGGTTGAAAACATCCAGAAAAAATTATTTAACTATTCGGACGAATTTGAGGAGGGCACACGGTCCACGAATAGGATGCTGGGTAATTTGGATGTTCATAACCAGTAGAGAACTGTAGGTAACAGGAAATAACTCCTCGTCCTTGAACGTTATTAGTAAATGTATTAGGGGCACTGTATATTACAAGTAGCGTAAGGGGTCGACTGAACACCCGGAGGCACAACTATCAGAGACCTTCAACTTAAGAAATAAATCAATGGCCTGTTATAAAAGGTTTTACTTATTTTTTTAATGATGGTGTGTTACAAGGAATGGCTCGAGGAAGACGATATTCCATCACAAATTATAAAGAGTGTCCTTTTTTTACCGTATCACCATTGCCAAATCACATGCGTATAAAATGAAGCGATGAGAAACTTCAAAAGGAAACTTTGTGTGAAAATCCATACAAAGCTTAGAGGGTTAATATATACGGAAGACTTATGCGGCCATGCCCCAAAAATATATATATAGACTACGGATATACATAGAAGAAAACGAAAAACACAAACATTAAAACGAAAAACACAATATTTTTGGTCGTTTTAATTATTTGGTCGTTTTTCGTTTTCATTTCTTCGTTTTTCGTTTTCGAAATTGTTTGTTTTTCGTTTAAAAAATGTTTCTTCTATGTATATCCGTGGTGTAATATATTTTTTGGGCATGGCGGGAAAAAAAAAGAAAAAAAACAAAAACAAATTAAAACGGAAAACAACATTTGGTTTCTCGTGTCAAAAATGTTGTTTTCGTTTTACAAATGTTTGTTCTATGTATATCCGTGTTTCCTATTTTTTTATTTTTTTTTGGCATGGCCACATTAGTGTTCCGTAAATAAACTCTTGTTATGTATATATACGTTTTCTTTGTAGGTGGGAAGGTTACAACGTCGAGACGTGGCTGCAACCATGCGAAATCAGGAACGCAATAACCAAGCGCCCCCTAAAGACACAGCCGAAGAAGAACCACAGGCCGACAGTTGGGCATCCCAGATGTCTACAACATTATAATGGGGTCAAGGTTGTGAGAGCCGACGGCACCACAAGCGAAAGAAAAATTGTTTACATTAACGATCCATATAATGGGAATGTAAGTGTTCCAATTGATAAGGGAAAATATCAGCAGTTTATCGGGTGTTGTCAAATTGACAAAACTTTGTATAACATGTCCTCTTCCTGTCTCTGACATCTGGTTCCAATACCTCCCAAAACTATTTCTATCTTGAAAAAGATGTTTCTTAAGTCATTTAATTTCATTTTGCATGTACCGTACGGCACCTACCACAAGACAACAAAAGTGAAGTAGTTTTACCAAAGATTCAAGTTCTTGAATGTGACATGTCGTACTTTAATTATGACGTTAATAAGCTTCTTTCTGTTACCCATTGACTTATAGGCTGACTTCGCAGTCATACATATCAGAATTTTTTTTTCACTTTTGAAGGGTTCTAGGATTTGGAAGCAGTTTGACCTAATGGACATCTTTAGCATAATCTATGACATTCACAGAAGTGCCCGCTGTGCTAATGTTACAGCGTCGTTAAAATTGTTACATTTGTAACTTAAATCGATGAATATTATGACAGTGAAAATACAGTATATGATGCAAATTGAACCTCATTAGAACTGTTAACTTATCGATCAAGAAGTAAGGCATTTGTTGGCCTAGTAGAACACATACCTTAAAGTTTGCTTTCTGTTATTAAAATGGACCTTTAGTCCACACTGATTTCTAGTGTTTATGATTGTTCTTATCCTGATCTGCTATTTCATCTTAGAGGTAATCACAACCTGCAAACAGACCCTACGGTATGAGTTACTCGTGGAGTGGATTGCCCTCCCCCCCCCCCCCCAAGTGGAAAGAACAACACCAATCCAGGAGGCTCAGTTAGAATGAATAATGTTCTGAATGCCTCGGCAAAAAAACAAATATAAAAAAAAAACACAGAGCGATCAGTATTATCAGGAACATTATCTTTCAAAAGTGAACTCCTTTGATTTTCTGTGGAAAGTAAAAACAACACTCTGTATGAAATTTAACCAAATAAGAAAGTCTCACAGGATGTAAATTTTAACTATTACTTTAACCAGTTAGAACCAATAATTAGAACCAATAATTTGATTAGCAGTGCATATTCCTAATTGGGTAAATTTCTACATCGTATTACAATGTAATGCATGAAACTTTTCTTCATCTGCTTCAGGCTGCTAAAGTTCTCAGCCAAGGACAACCACCACAAGTGCAAAGTGTTGACCCTCAAGTGGGTATAACTCCCAGCTCGGTCACAGAGAGTTACTACAGAGGAGCAAAGCCTTGCTCCAACAGAAAAAGGATGAAGCAAATGAAGTAGGAGAACCAAAAAAAGAAATACTACACAGAACAGTACCGCCAGGGGTAATGAGCGAAGCAACGAGGAACATGTACTTAGTGGGTTGAATGCAACCGCGCCATCAGATAGGCCTATTGTAAATGAAGAAAAGATATGGACAGAATTGGGTCATCTTCGCGCTATGGTGGAAAACTTAATGCAAGAGATGGCAACCTTGTCCGAGGATGTGGCACGACATCCATTTTATTTTATTTTCAAACTATGGGTTTGCTACACGATGTTCCTGACTATTCTGAGTCCTCGTTTCTACCAACGGCTGCCGCAATATCTACTCCGCCGTTGGTCAACACACAACGGCTGGTTGGCACCACCAGTAGCTTGAGCGAGCAGTCGGGGGCCTCTCAGTTTCTACCTGAGACATATTTACTTACAGCTGCCTCAACATCTACTCCGCCGCCGGTCATAACACAACCAATGGTTGGCACCACCAGTACCCTGAACCAGCAGTCTGGGACCACTGGGTTTCTTTCTCAGACATTCCTACAATCTTTATCATCCTATGCGGACCAACCGAATACAATTGCACGTAAGCTTGCCAGCCAAATATTCAACAGAGGGGAGATGGTAAGGTGCAACTGCAATGGCAGCCACGGGAGAGATGCCCTTCCGCCGCAGAAGCTTGATTTACTAAGGAAGTATTTTTTGGAATTAACACAAACCCCACCCAGTAGGCAAGCAGTTGTTTGGAGAGCGGCAACAACTTCACTGGATGCTTGCTTCCGCAGCAAGCTATCCTATCAAAAGAAAACACAAGTAGGCGTTTAGTGGTCTTGAGTTACTATGAAATTCACCTTAATATTACTTGTTATTTGTTCCTTTTGTGCCTACAGTACATTTCTTCTGTGCTTTTTACGTGCATAGAAAAACGGACACGGACCAAAGGTCAACAAAACCAAAAACAATCCCAGTCTGTTTAAGAATCACCATAAACCCAACTGAGAACCCATTTTCGGAATTACTTCTGTTTTGTGTGCAGAAACATTCATGTTGTTGTGTGTATGTTCATGTATGTACAATACAGTATGGCACCCCATACTCTAACCAGTACTGAAGCGGAGAGGGTGGGTGGGAGGGGTTGGTGCAAATGCAGTCCCCAAACTGTTGAAGACAACAACAAAAATATAACTTTTAAGGGGTGTGTTAAGCTATAGTGTTTGTATGTGGTTGACCGAACTGTATTTCTTTGACATACTGTAGGCTTTAACTGCCATGACATTATGATTTCAGGCCTCCATCTTCATTGTTTCACCACTGTACATAGTTAGGTTGACCTACATAATATTTTGTTTTATGCACCGACACCTTTTCAGTGTACAAGTAGCGTCTCTCTTCCAATAGAGCAAATTGTAATATCTTATTGTTTTAGGCTAGTCCTGCAGTTTTTTCAATATAGTCCTACACATTCTGTAAATGTTTCTTCAATTTCACATCATACGTATTTAACCTATGCCTTACTTTACTCATCGTCTATTTACTATGTACAATTTAACATGGAATATCTGTGCAGGCGCAGCAGCCATCCAGTTTTGTGAATCAACCATTGTGTACTGCGGTTACGGCTAACACGGTATGTTTATATTTGACAGCGGAGTTTGTTCTTTGATCACGTGACTTTATCTAACATATTTTATATTGTTATCCTTTCTTTTACTAGTCTTCGTTATAATTGTTAGTGTTATTACGCTCGTATTTGGTTTTATTGTGCTCTTTCAGTTTTGTTATTGTTTTTTACTTGCTTTAAATTTGTTGTTGTTATCCCTGTGTAAACCCGAAACTTGAATTGCTTATGTTTCATTCATTGTTGATTTTTATCCCTCAAAATTCGTGATGATGTGTTTAGCATATATAGTGAAGAAGTACAGTCCATCACACCTGGATGTTTTGTTTGATATGATCGTTAAATCGGTATTTATTGCTTTAAGAATATTAATAACGAAAATCGATATTACGCTTAAACTGACTTTTTGTATTCCTCCCCTCTGCGACAATAAGGGCTGCTACCGATGCAGCTCCACGCATAAGCATAAGAGCAGAAACCGGTGTCGCTTTTTCATTAAGAACCAAAGTAATCTTTTAAAAACCCTGGTCACGGAAAGCCATCAAATATTTTGCACAATATTTCCCAATAAACAGTAACAACCCCCGGGCATACTATGATAAAAGCCCATCTTTTGCAATGAATTACCAAAGATGATTCGGGAATTTCCTAAAAATAATAAAGGTTCACCTGCTACCCTCGGTAACGTCAGATAGTGGCACCGCCTACCATTTTTTGTAAAGAACATCAATTGTATTTTCTTAACCGGTCCCAGGCAACAACCTCAATGACCCACACAGGATTTATTCACGTGAAAATAGATAAGGGACCCAAGGTTCTCAAGTTGAGAAAAATTATTCAGCGAATATTCGACATTTAATAATAAACGTTTAGATTTTACTTGCTTGCCACCGGTGAACGAACCGGTTTTTATTGATAACAACATCATTGATCTGTTTATGGTGGTGTATTCAATTGTGTCAAACTACAATAACAGTAATGCGGACATGAAGATCACGCATGTATAGCTTCGTACAGAACAGTGGCACTTCAATCAAAAGATCATCACAATGACGTCATTTACTGACCTGAGTGCTGTTCAATGTCACTGTAGTGTTTGCAAATACCTAATTTCGTAAAAATTACGGAGGCGCAAATATCCGTGTTTTTATTTCAATCTTTTTATACCTTTCCGATATATTTATTCCAAAAGGGGCGTTAGTTGGTAGAATGCAAAGTACATTTTGTGTAAGAATTGGAAGTATTTTTTCTGTCGTTATCTTTCTACTTCTATACAGAAAATAAATGTCGTTACAGCTCGGCGTTTGGAAGCATCAATACAATACAAAGGGCTAGCGCATATAAATAACTCAAAATCGCTGGAGCAAGTACTTATTAGTTACCACAAAATATAACTGTTCGTCGGTATCTGGAAGTTTGGATGACGGGAGGACATTAGAGGAAGGTGTTTTGATCCACCGAACGACTATACGAAATACAGTTACGCGATGGCGTGTTCACCATACCATCAGAGACCATCCCAGAAACAGAGCCAGAAGTAAACTTGGTCGAGAACAGTTACAGTTGATTGATCAACTCATATCTGAAGATCGTGAGATCACCTCTGTCCGTATCAAGAAAAGGATAGAAGAAGAACTTGGATTGACAGTCACATCGAGTGCAATTAGAAGAGCCCGCAGACAGAAACTTCAGTGGGTATGCTCCAGGCCCCGTTATACTCAACTGATACGACGGAAGAACCAAACCGCCCGACTGGAGTATGCCATAAGATGTATCGAAACGAAGGATCTTTTCTTGAGCGCCATCTTGACAGATGAATGTTCCGTAGAAATAGAGATCATACGGCGAAGATACAGTTCCGGAGAAGAGGGGAGTTGCCGAAACTTATCGGGAAGCCGAAACACCCAACGAAGGTGCACGTGTGGGCTGGGATTTCCTTGAGAGGTGCTACAGATATCATCATCTTTGATGGGATAATGAACAGCGAGTTCTATTGCAATCATCTTTTGCAGCATGGCCTACTTCCGTTTGCTACAGTCGCCTTTCCAGATGGTAATTACCGTTTTATCCAGGACAACGACCCAAAGCACACCAGCCGGTTCAGTTGGTGGCAAACCCCTCCCGAAAGCCCAGACCTAAATCCGTTAGAGATGGTGTGGCATGAGATGAAGCACTGCTTGCGGGTGGAGATAAAGCCTTTCAACTTAAGATGATTTGAAGCGGATGATTGCGTAGTTCTGGCCTGAACGTATTACACCAGAAAAGTGCCAGAGATACATCGCATATATACAGAAAGTCCTGCCGAAGGTGTTGGAGTTTTAGGGCAAGGCTACCGGACATTAGTGGGAGTGTCGAATTTCAACGGCTCTTTTAAGAGCCACTAAATATTCCAGAAAGAGCGTTCTTCTCCTTTATACATGCAAATTGTCTGTTTTCATTCCTATATAAGAATATTTTATTTAATATTATTAGGATGCCTTGTCTCTGTTAAGTTTGAGATTTGCCCGATGTAAAAATATTCCCTTTCATCGGCCATTTTTAGTTCTACTGCTCACAACACCATCCTCCTCGTGAACAGGTTAAAATCACTACAGTAAGTGTGTGTGTGTGTGGGGGGGATGCACTTGTCAATGCACTTAAACATGCGCATAATTACACAACTTGACACCCCCTCCCCCACTGCCCTCCCCCCACCCTCCCTCCCGCAACAACCTCTACTGCTGTAAGCAGTTCTCGAGTTGATACGGAATGGCTGTCCGTTGTGTTGATCACAAATACCGACCGAAAAAGGTCACTCATGACTAATGCACAAAGTGGCTTGGAATTCCACCATCCATATTCCCATCTTCAGACCGATATTTACCCAACTAGCAGTCGCCTCAACAGGTGATCACCACCTCCCTTCACCCTCCCCAAAATGAAAAAGACCTTGCGACTAACACTACCTACTACGCCGATAATATAGTGAATAGCGCTAGCCCTGTACACAGCACAGCACGTGTCTTCCTTGCATGGATCTTGCTATGACTACACTCTAAAAACGTCCTGGTGGAATAATCCTGGTTACCTCAAAGTGACACCATTGGGGTTAAAATATAAGCAGCCAACCCGTATCCTGGTTAGCCTGATGTGAATTTTATCACGCTCTAACTTTTAACCACTTTCCTGGTTGAATTCAGTGACGTAATTGACATGCTAACTTCGCGGGCTTTTCATAACACATTGTCGGTCGAAAGATTTCACATCAGGCCAGAAACCATGGATGAGTTTGTGAAGGAAAGATTAGCAGAATGAAATCTATCATCACTCAATGAAATATTTGAAGGTAAAGTTTGTTTTGATTATTGTGATGCAGAAAGGTTTGACCTATTTCCTTTGAAGTACGTGCGATTTTCTGATGAGACGTTCGGTAGGCCAATGGAGTTGACTAATTGGGCTAGGCCCAACGTTAGGACAGGTCTAGCGATGGATAAGCCTATACACTGCTAGCTGTCGAACAGGTGTGCTTTACTTTAGTACCTTAAACAGGCCTACGTTAAACCGGTTGCCGTGACTTATGCCGCCCCATAAATAACTGCCCTAAAAAGGAGCGAACCGCCACTAAAAATGGTTACTCTTGTGTGTTTTTGCTTAAGTTTACGACAGAAATTTAGCCTACTGTAGCAACTACCAATACCATATCGCGATTGCAATTCTCCTTAGTTTGTGCATAGGCTACGCATAGCCTAACAGTATTAGGCTAGGCCTGCTGATACTAGTGGCTAAGCGTATACTAATGTTAATCCCCACTGTTGATTATTACTACAGTAAGTTAGGGTAGGACTATGTGTCAGGCCTTTTAAAGTGTTAAACTAGTCTATCTAGCCTAGGCCAACTTACAAATACAATTCCATTTTAGGGAATAATTTATTCAGTATCGCATCTCAATTTGCTACACAAAGTTAAGTTGGTGGTGTAATACATCTGTGCATCATTCCGTAGTGATGTAATGAATGAGTTTTTATTTTGACAGGATGATAGCATAACATTTTTTTGTAGATAGAGCTTCATCAGAAATGGTTCAAATGTTTCATTTCATTTTATATGAATGCTCTTGGTGGGGGAACTACATTCAATCGTACTGTACCAAAGGGATTGTATTTCAACCATGTTTCACTACTTTTTCTTCAGAGAACATGATCGATGAGGAAGCTTTCTTGTAGCTAGACGAAGCAGCCTTAACAGAAATGGTGAAAGCGGTAGGACCACGACAAAAAGTTCCTGAAAAAATTACAACAAGAACAGGTACATACTATTTTCAACTGACACACAGTGAATTGTTAATTTTAGTAATCATGTTCAGTATGTGACCTGGTTCAGTATGTGACCTGGTTGTGCATGGAAATGCAAGTTCACTTGTTTGGCATTTTAAAAACAAACATGCTCTTTTAGCTGGCAGAATGTTTACCCGTCCAGTAGCCTGTGGCCAAGATGGCTGTTTACAGACATTCAGATATTCAACTGCTCTCAAAAGGCATGTTGAAAGGAACCACTATATCCTTGAATTTGGTGATGTGAATGTAAATGTTGCACATCCTGTCATTGATATAATTCAGGACGTCCCTGGCGAGGACCCTGAGGCTATTCCTCCTATCGTTGACGGTGGTAATGAACATGTACTTGCTAAGGAAGATGTAAGAAAGTTGGCTGCATCAACTTTAGCTAAGTTGAAGGCATCCAGCAGTGTCGTTCAATCTACAGTTGATAATGTGGTCTCTGAAACATCAAGTTTATTCTTTGATGTTATTAATACATTATAATTCAAAACAGCTGACTTGCTACAAGGTTTAGGGATACATGAGGATGATGATAGAAGGAAGACTGATGGATTTGTTTGCAGAACATCAATACCCATATGAGCACTTGGAAACTGCTCATGAACAACATCAATATTTTGTACAAAGTGGCTATTTTATTAAACCACGTGAAATACCATTCGCTGTTGCATATTACCCTCGCAATAATGCAGAAACTGGTCATGTTGTTCAAGTAGCAAAGCATGTTACCATCCAATGCATTCCGCTGCATGATCTTTTAAAATGTGTTTTGGAAAGTAAGGGATTCATTCATGAGAACTGTTTGCCACTACCAGCCTAGTAATGATGGAGTGATGCGGAATTTTCACGATGGAAAGTTCTGTCAAAATCATGAGTTCTTCTGTAACCAATTGAACATCAAACTTCTTTTGTACACTGATGAGTGCGAGATTACCAATCCGCTAGGCTCGAAGGCAGGTTTGCATAAAATTGGAGTAATATATTGCACCATACTAAATTTACCCCCTCAGTTTCGTTCTTCTCTGTGTAACTGTTTTCTTGTGGCATTGTACAATGCTGGAGATGTGAAAACTTATGAATTTCATCCTATTTTACAACCTCTCGTGAATGACTTACAGATGCTTCACAGAGATGGATTGCAAATAACAACAGATGCATTTGAGGGGATTCTTCACATTAGTGTCGCTCAAGTTGCTGTGGATAACGTAGGTATGAATGGAACCTGTGGCTTTGTGGAGAGTTTCGTCAGCAATCACCATTGCAGAATGCATAGGAATGATATGCAAAATGCATCAGTATCAAAGCCTGAGCTACTTCGCAACTTTAATAATTATAATGAAGATGTTCGTCGTAATGACACATCCTCTACCGGTGTCAAAATTCCATGCCTTTTAAATGATCTGGCACACTTCCATGTAACAACTAATTATGCACCTGATTTAATGCATGACTTACTGGAAGGCATATGTGGTCTTGAAGTGTATGTTGTTTTAGGAAATTTAATGCAGGATGGATTCTTTCATCCTGACTTACTTAATAGCAGAATCACTAGTTTTGACTATGCACCTTTTGATTCCAAAAACAAGCCTTTCCCAATATCCCGCAACAAAGTTCAGAACCCATACAGGCCAGATGTGGTGTCTTACACGTTATCTTCCTCTTATGATTGGAGACAAAGTTCCGGAGGGTAACACTCACCTGGAACTGATTCTTATTCTTTTGGAATGTATGGACTTCATCTTCGGCCCAGAAGTTACAGCAGATGAAACAGTTTCTTGAACATGTTATTGAAGACCATCATAATCATTTTTTGAATCTATATCCAGATCGAAATTTGAAGCATAAACACCACTTCATGACCCACTATCCACAATAGATGCAAATACTAGGACCATTGATCAATTATTGGACAATGAGGTTTGAAGCCAAACATAGATTCTTCAAACCGTCTTGCTCACATAATTTGCAATTACCGGAACATACTAAAGACTGTGAGCGAACGACAGCAAATGTTCCTCTGTTATAACATCATCATAATAAGAATAATAAACAGTTCTTATTAAGCGCCCGTAAGAGAAGTCTCAGGGCGCTTTACAAATAAAAAGGTCCAAAAATACATAAAGAATACAAGTCAAACACACAGCAAAAGAAGCATATGACCGAATGATAAAAAGTAAAATAGCACACAAAAGGCAATAACCATGTATAAGCACTAACATGTATATACAAGAAAAAAGTGTGAAATAAAAATTGTCTCACAATATGTACAAAGACAATCAATTACTGAGGAAAGAGATGAGTTTTCAGTTTTGTTTTAAAATTGTCCACAGAAGATGCAGTCCTGATATGTTGTGGCAAATTGTTCCATTCTGTATGAGCGGCTTCTACGAATGATCGGCGTCCATAGGCGGTGCGTGGTCGGCGAGAAGGGGGTTTGATTAGGTTCTGGGATGAAGAGCGAAGTGACCGACAAGGATTGTATCGCGTGATAAGGTCAGTTAAATATGGAGGAGCAAGCCCATGGAGACACTTGAATGTGAGCAGGTTGATCTTAAATGCAATATGCTGTCATACTTTTTTTGTGCGCGTCACCAGTCTAGCTGCAGTATTATGGATTCTTGGCAGCTTCATGATTTCAGAGTCCGGGAGGCCGTAGAGAAGGGCATTGCAGTTGTCTAAACGCGAGGTGACATAGGCGTGAACCAGTTTCTCGGTTGTATCCTGATTGAGATAATGTCTAATCCTTCCGATGCTTCTGATGGCGTTAGTTGCGTTCCGACAGACGTTATTAACATGTTCCCTCCTAGTTAGCTGACTATCTAAAATAACTCCCAGATTGCGCGCAGAGGAGGTTGGTTCTACGTTAGTGTCACCTACCCTAATTCAAGATAAGGGCGTCGCCTTCATGTTTCGCGATGTGACATGAATCACTTCAGTTTTGCTGTCATTTAACTCAAGTTTGTAGCGTACAGTCCATGTCGGCAAGACATTGTTCAAGTTTGGATTGGACATAGAAACGTCTCTGTTTGAAGGATTCATAGAAATATGCAGATGTGTGTCATCTGCGTATGTCTTTGATCGGAGCGCTATACATTGTAAAGATAACAGGTCCTGCTACCGATCCCTGCGGTATGCCGCAGTCCATTAGAAGCGCGTCGGAGAGTGCAGTCTCAACAGCAACAGCTTGCTTGCGGTTTTCAAGGTAGGAAACAAAGCAGTCCAGCGCCTTATCCGTGATTCCATATCGCTCCTCAAAAGCGGCCGAGAAATCTAAGAGAACCAGTACCGCCTCGTCGCCTCTGTCAACAGTCTGCAGGAGGTCGTTGCACACGCGGAGAAGTGCAGTCCCTGTACTGCAGCCTTCCCGATAAGCGGAATGTTTGTTGCTCTGAAGCCAATTTTCTTTAAGATAGGCTTGAAGTTGACTTACAACGACACGTTCCAAGAGTTGAGTCAAACCTTAAGTTTGATATAGGACGATAGTTCTTCATGTCCTCACAGTCAAGCGATAATTTTTTTATCACAGGTTTGACACGAGCAACTCTATAAGCATCTGGAAATTGCCCAGAGGATAGCGAATTGTTGATAATCTTTGTGATAATTGGCAAAAGATCATCAAACAAGTACATCAGTAGCGACATTGGCAGCGGATCAAGGCTGCATGTCTTTTTCGAAGACTTCATCACAAGGGCGCGCACTTCATCCTCCGAAACCTCTTGAAATTGGACAAGAGAGGAGTCACATTGGTCTGTAACATTCACTGAAGCAGAAGTGGATGCATTGTTAAGAGATGTCCGAAGTTTACGAATCTTTTGATCAAAGAAGTTGACAAATTCAACATGATCGGTGGAGTAGATCTTGTGCACAAAGATGTTGAGGTGGGGCGTGGTTGTTCAACCATATTAGTATCACTGGCTCGAGCAGAATTCCTGGGAACTTCTAGGGAACTTGGTATGCATATGTTTGAGGAGGTCTTTATTGCCAAATGGAGCATTGTTCATGGAGTCAAGTACTGCAAAAACCTATTAGTTGTCACTGGCAAATGTGATCAAGAGGAGCCAATATTTCAGCAGATCATCTTTGTCATCTGTATTGACAAATGGTGTCAAATTGGTCGCAGAGTCTTTGGATACTGTAAAATATCATACATACTTATGCTCTACAACAGATTGCAGAACCTGCTTGGTCTGTCATATCAGTAAACAACCTGTACGACCGTCAACCCTACCATGCAGCAAAATCATACAGAAGAGGTTATAGCGCTTACACAGGTTAAATCTCTGACCAAGGTGGCTAAATCCTGACGAGACCAAAATCACAGCACGCACCACGGCGCACACAC
Organism: Apostichopus japonicus; assembly: GCF_037975245.1. Classification (NCBI taxonomy): domain Eukaryota; kingdom Metazoa; phylum Echinodermata; class Holothuroidea; order Aspidochirotida; family Stichopodidae; genus Apostichopus; species Apostichopus japonicus. Next base: position 24,850,183 of record NC_092577.1, read on the forward strand.
ACAGAAATATTTTCTGAGTTCTCTGTACGCATTGACTTTGCACAGGAATGAGATCTCAAAAGAAAATGAAGTTCGTGATATTGATTCAACACCATGTTCGTGAGGCGTTGCAAATGTTCGAAGCCCCCAGTCCCAAGCCCCCCCCCCACACGGTATGGTACTCAAACTTCATGAACGTCTAGCTGGTACATACGAAATTTGGGTCAGGACTTAGTTTGGGTCAAATCCTTCTTTTCCATGGCGCACGGGGCCCGAAACACATGCCAGATATGCGAATTCTGTTTTGGACAGTAAAAAAATGAAACAGCTCCCATTGACTTTGTGTTAGCTCCGTGAGGCGTTGCAAAAGTTCAAAGCCCCCAGTTCCACGCCCCCAAGATATGGTACTCAAACTTCATGAACGTCTAGCTGGTACATACGAAATTTGGGTCAGGACTTAGTTTGGGTCAAATCCTTCTTTTCCATGGCGCACGGGGCCCGAAACACATGCCAAATATGCCAATTCTGTTTTGGACTTAGTAACAAAATGAAACGGCTCCCATTGACTTTGTGTTAGCTCCGTGAGGCGTTGCAAATGTTCAAAGCCCTCAGTACCAAGCCCCCCCCCCTCCCCCAAGGTATGGTACTCAAACCTCGTGAACACCAAGCTGGTACATACGAAATCATATATTTTCCATGGCGGATAATCTAATTCTATAAAAATCATTCTTAGCAACTGAATATTACGCCAACTATGTTAACAACATTACATTCCTATATGGATATTAAATTGATATATGAACATGTTTATCTTCAGTTTATAAATATATACATTTTAGCATAGGATGCGTATGCCCCTATACCCCCCTCCCCTTATGCATTTTGTGTTTGTGTGTGTCGTTCTGAGATATTTTAAGTCAACCTTTGTATGTGTAAAATTGTGGCTACGCTGTAATAAGTATTCAATTCATATATGAAATTATTTTGGCTATACCCCCACACCACACAATCGTTAAAGCGACAACAAATAAACAGTTTCATTAATTGTTTTCCACCAGCCCACATCCGTTGCTTTGCTTGTTTTAAATCAGCCAATCTTCACAAAGCCTATCAAAGTTGAGGAATTGAGGTAAATCAGATAAACAGTTTCCGGTGTTTTCAGCAGTCCACGTCCGTAGTTTTGCTTCCTTTTAGTGTCGGCATTCTTTGCGAACCCAAGTATAAAAGAGGTCTATTAAACAATTTGCACATGTGTAATTTATTCGTATTAAATCAAATTACTATGAAAGGGATTCAATTTTTTTCTTATTGCCAGTAATTTTAAAATTGGAATAACACAAACTGAGTCTGTGGAAACTTCGTACAATCGTTCAGATAAAGACAACTTTTTTTCTTATGATTCGTTGAAAGATAATGTTTTTTTGTAATAAAAAAGTATTATTGGTATAGTGTACGGAACAGCATTTAATTCCTACAAAGAGGAAGTCCTACTCGTGACTCTCCAATGAAGTTAACTCCATGTGTTGATCGAAAGGATGGCTTGCGATGGGAATGTAGAAAATATGGAAATAAGAAACATCGTACCGAAAGGAGCATAAGAAAAGGAAGTTGGTTTGACAATTCGAATTTGTCTTTACAAGAAACTTTGACTTTGACTTATTGGTGGTGTGAAGGCTTAACGGAAGCTCAAATATCTCGTCAATTAGGTCTAGGCAGCCATACAATTGTAGACTGGGACATGTTTTGTAGGGAAACGTGTGAGGTTACCCTCGAAAATGAACTTTCAACAAATAAAATTGGAGGCCCCGGCAAAATTGTTCAAATAGACGAATCAAAGATTGGAAAACGCAAGTACTACAAAGGACACAGAGTTCCAAGGTCAGTGGGTATTTGGTGGAATAGAGCAAGATTGTACAAAATGTTTCATTGTTACCGTCGAAGATCGTAGTCAGGCTACATTAATACCATTGATAGGAAAGTACATTGAAAAGGGGTCAGTGATAATTTCTGATTGTTGGAAGGGCTACATTAAGCTATGAAAGCATGGTTATGAACATAAAACTGGCAACCATTCCGAAGAATTTGTAAACAAAGAAGGATTTCACACCAATAAAATACAGGGCCACTGGCGCCAAATGAAGAGTCACCTTCCTACTCACGGTCGAAAGAAGTATCACTACTCCTCCTACACTGTAAAAAATTACTGTATAATTTACAGTAGTTCCGCAGTATAAAATACAATTGTCAACAGGTAATTTCAAAAACAGCTGGTGTACTGTATTCATATCAACTTTACGCGTACGACGTACGTATACGTCATAGTATATACTGCACCGCCGCTAGCTAGCTGCGATACATATATACACTCTGTACCGGACCCCGTCGCATGTGTACTCGTACTCACACGTCGTGTCGACCGAATTCCGTTCAGTCTCAGACTAGCTAGCCGTTATTTAAGGTAAGGAATGAGTTGAAATCTTTTATGAAATTGTCCCTTTCGATACGTACAAACACATCACTGACTTTTTTCCGTATCGTACATATTTGGTGCAACAATTCACTGGCTAAATAGTAGCACTAGGCTACACACTGCATGACGCTGTTATCGGGGCAAACTTAAGCCTAGGCTTTTCTGCTCTGTTAATTGACTGTTTATACAGGTGAATTAGTGTGTTAGGCTATTCGTAGTAAGTTTTCCCGCCAAGGTGCGGCGTTGGCCTGTACTACTAGTACTACTAGTCTGTAGTAAATATCGCCCTTGCCTTTGGTATAAAGTGAAATTATTTCAAATTCAAACGATATTCTCGGTCTATTATATGAACTATTCGAACTTGAGATTTGGATTGAACTAGCTAGGCCGAATTCTACTTTGTCATACAGTATGCTTGACAAACTGGTGAGAATAATAGTTAATAGTATTAACAAATCGTGGGTTATTTCTAAGTTTCTTTAATATGCTAACATAGTAGTTCTAAAGGAATAGTAGTACTAGTTTATCCATCACTAGCCTCTATCAGATCACTTGCATGCATTAATAAAATGATCACCCCATGTTAATTATGGTGAAATTTGAGAAAATAATTACAATAGGGCAGCGTGTGCTGACGTCACTTTTCAGCAATTCACCGGATTTCTGCCGGTGAGCACACACTTACCTACAGCGAGATAGCTTACAAATAATGGCTTTTGCTAAGTGAAAAAATGTTTCCTGACATACTTGATTCCGAAATCCCAAACGATAAGTGTTTAGTAGCATATAACTACACAAATATATGACATTATTTGAAATTTCAACTTGTAAATAAGAATATTTTAGCTCTGTCGATCAAGCTAGGCCACAGTAACTTAGTGTCAGTGAACGTAGACCGTTTGTTTTCACCGGCTGATAGTACGGCGGGTTGGGTACAGTTGTCCTGGTAACAGCATTGTTCAAAGAAGTCCGCCCTGCCCTATAGTATTACTAACTTCAGATGGCAGCAGGTCGTCTGTTTCGCCCCACACTTGAGAAGCGTGCGTTAGCGCCCGGATGTAAAGTGAAATAATTTCGTAATATGTTAACAGGTTCATAGAAAAAAAATACTGAACATTTATACAAAATTATGTTACTCATTTTGTCAGGAAATAATATCCAAAAATGACAGTTTAGCTAAGGATGAAGATGAATGGGAGAAATTTTAGTAACATTTCATGGCACGCTGTGGGAATTTTAGTATCATAACTTGTACCGATGAAAACAGTACTGTGAATTTCAGTCCTAAAGACATGTCACGAATATGATTTTTTTTCAGACTGGTTCATAGTTGATGCCAAAAATGTTGAATAATCAACTTTTTACCAGTGATTAGGGGGCACTCATAGATGAGGTCCCACACAAGGGGGTGGGTTGGTAGTTTGAACTGTGTGAACTGCGTGGTGGAGGGGTGGGGAGGAGGCAAATACAAATTACCCTAACTCAGGGTTTATAGCTTGTGAAGTACATGAATGAAAAAGAAATGTTTTTTTAATCCCTCTTTAGTCTTCTTTACTGTACTCCAATTGTTCAAGGTGTATTTGGAATGATCATTTGTACAATGTAGGTAGTGCAGTGTAGGGCTGTTGGCAATTAACGATAAACTGTTATTCGTTCGTTTTGTAGCAATTACGATAAACAAAAGAACTGTAGCGAATATCATTAGTGCCGATAATTTTGCGATCTCCAATTGTCCATTGAAAAAAATATGTTAGGCCTACGTCTAATTTTACTGTCTGCAGTGGCGGCGCTACGGGGGGGGGGGTGGGGGGTTGGCGCGGGAGCACAGCCTCAGATTGCGCGATTCCCCCATTTCGCTGCTAATAATGCGAACCGTAGTTGTTACTATAACCAGTAAAAGTGATATCGCTGAATGCGTAGCCTGCGCTCTAATATGCAAATAGTAGGCTATAGGGCTGTTGATTTACGAATAATTTACTATTCGGTAATCGCTACGCATTATTCGAACGATTAATTGTTTCCATACGTAACAATTCCGCGAATGTGAAGATTGCGCAATATAATGGAAAATCCCGCGAATTTAAAGATTGCGCAACACAACGGAAAATCTTGTTTCTGCTGCCCAACTGTGTACACATGCAAAATGCTTTAATATACGTCCTGAACGTGTGTTCCCGGCATCCCATTACCATTTGTTACAGAAGTCCTATTTTTATGTAAAAAAAAGAAGATAAATATGTACACTAAAGACCACTCTACTACTGCTCAGTGATTGATGCGATTTCTTGATTCTGGTGAATAGTTGAGGGCACTGATAGCAAAAGCACAATTGCACGAGCTACAATTTGGAACAATAATGGGGTCAATAACTTACGGGACACTAAAGAAAAAAATCTAAATGATTTAAGGTCACTAAGTCTGTAGGCTGCAGTGTATTTCATCAATATGTTATAAGGTTCGTCAGAATCAAGGCCTCCTGTTTTGATTTGCATTTCTCTTTCATTTAATTTTCTATTTCAGCCTACAACCACTAAAGATGATGTAGACAGGCAGAAGGATCTTCCAAACACTCCATTCCTGATTGCTTGTAGAATAAGATTGATTTTAACTCAACCTTTTGTCAACCTAAAGGCTGTATTGAAAATTCATTAGCTAATACGAAATAATATTTACCAAACTGTTTCAGATCACTAATAAAAAAATGAGACCTAAAAATTATTTCGAAGCTGTGACATGCTTCACTTCAAATTGAAATGACAAAGACAACAGGAGGACAAGTTGACACAAGGTTGGAAGATTTGATGGGGGTTATTTCTTGCCAATGGCGAAATTAATTTCTGCAGGCATGTGGGTGTGTGCGTCTATGACACTTATTGTAAGCATGAAATCTGGGGAATATCAACTTGTGGGACTGTTATTAGGGGTGTACCGGATAGTTCATACTATCCGGCCGGAGATCTGGCCGGATAGTTCGTACTATCGGGTAAAATCGGGTCCGGCCGGGTCTCAAAATTTTGGATCGGGTACATCCCTAACTGTTATTATACTTAGTTCAAAAGCCTAGTTTTTTATGTTGTTTCAAGGTCACTTGAGGTCAGCAATCAATACAGTAGCCAAATCCATGCAAGAATATTGCAACTGCAGCAACCTAAAAGGATAAAAAACAGACTACCCAAAAGGAACAATATACCCAGCTGGAATCACAAATTTGTTCTTGTTCAAACGAGGTGAATGAGAAATATATTTATTCACTTTCAGGTGAGATGTTAACTGCCAAGAAATGGATGCTGGATATCGACCGCCATGTTGTTGCTGACAATATTTTGTCATTCCTGTCTGCCTTTGGAATGCTGTTTTCAGCCTACTACTGTTTCGGAATAGAATATAATGAAGGAGCACCTACAACTTTGGACTTTTTTCAAAGGTACAGTAAACTCAGTATGTCAATAACCATGCCTGGAAAGAAAGGGCAACAATGGTGGGGGTTTTTATGCTGGAATTAGGAGCCACATTTTGAGAAAAGGGGTTCCTGGTTGGTGCACAGGTTTTGAGTGAACCAGGAGCGAATTTGGGCGAACCAGAAGCCTTCAAAGTTGGACATGAATGGTCGATCCAATTTGAAAAAGTAGATACGAACATGTGATATGCAATTTATGAGATCGCTTGTGAATTGGGACATCTTTCAACTTCTTCCACCCCTCAAGGGAAGCTGGCTAGCCATCACACATGTTGGCACCTGCCAAACACTTCTCATATCCCTAACCACAGAATCTTTCCACCTCAGCCCTGCTCAAATTTTTTCCACTCCCATCCAGTCCATCTCTCAGCCTGCTGCTGACGAGGCTCTCCCACAGCTGGTCAACCATTAGCCCACACCTCGCAATAAGTAGGGTGGGATTTGCGCGACAATGGCTGAGAGGAGGCTGAAGTCTGCCCCCTTGTGTTCGCAACAGCGCGAGTCGTCACGCGCCTGCATCCCGCTGTCCAAATTTCCGGGTACCTACTGGCAGTTTCGAGTGGCAAGGGGAAAAGGTGGGTCACATACGACCCAGACGTGGGCCTAAAGGTTATGGGTCTACATGAGCCACCTGGGTGATATATTGTAGCTCTCAGTGTCTCTAACTGATATAAAAAAGAATTGGGTGGCTCTATATGACCTTACCTGGTAAAAAGGGCCAGAAAATATCCTATCACAGTAATCAATCACAGGACCTGCCTAATTTTTTATGAGAGCCATGGATCCTGTCTAAAATTGCTATTAATCTGGAATACATTCGAAGAACTCACAGGATATCTCACAGAATGCATTGAAAAAGACAAATTTGCGCCATCATTTGAATATGAGCTAGAATAATGCTCATTTTCTTAAGGGGATTTGATTACCTGGAAAACCTTGTGGGTGGAATCGCATCGTCTACATCCATGAAAGTTGGTTTACCATCAAAACAAAACTGTGTACAACACCTGATGTATGGTTTGTATGGAGCCTAGGGCACACGTCAGGTGCTGTCGGACACAATTTGTTTTTGCCCGCAAAACTTTTGCGTGTGCCTTTGCTGTGTGCACCCGCAAGCCGGAAACTCATCCGCATTTTTGGGTGCTGATGTCAAGCTTTGGGTAATTGTATTTAACGACAAATTTCCGGAACAGATTTCCAAGATAATATCACTTTGCTCATACCAACATCATGCTGGTCAGGGCTATTTTGATTGCGCTGCATCCATCACTCTATCTGTCACTCAATCTCTCAACAAGTGTTCATAAGTGATCTCATGCATATATCCTTTGATGGATTTTGACAAAGTATTATTCTGTACACTATTATATCTGTCCATTTTTGTCCATTTTTATTCTTCAATTTTGTAGGTGTTTCTTGATGATAAATCCGGACAAAGGATCGAAACTCAAGAAAGGATATGGCACCCATCCGAAAGTACTCTCTTTGATCCAGAACGTCAGTGACTTCGAATGGGCTCTGTAGTGACAATTGTGAACATTAACAAATAGTAGCAATCAGTGATGGCGCTAAGCAGCGCGATTGCGGGATTCCCGCACTTTTCTTGCCGATCCCGCATTGGGCAAATCGTCGGGGGCAAATTTCCCCTCTTTTTGGGGGGGTGATGCTTGATTTTATCAGCTTTTAATTTGTACTACTGATGCTCAACTGTCATTTGCTAATGCATAAAACTAGTACAACATCATTTTATGTCGAAGAAGTTTAAATTTACGCTAAATTTTAGTATTCCCGCCCAAAATTTAAAACCCCCCCAAACAAAATTCGGAAGGGGGGGGGATTTTCCCCACGAAATTATGATCCTAGCGCCAACACTGGTAGCAATTCGTTATAATCTCACAATTTTGTGTAGTAGGTTTGCCATTAAGACAAATGTGTTTTATTGTCTAAAAATGCCCAACTGTGAAGCATGAGACTTGGCTTTGGATTGTAAGAATTGATTGCAAGAATTATTTAAACTTCAGAAAAATTGGGGCCGACTCCATTGGTCACTACACCCATTTACTTTAGCGACCCATTACTGATAGATCGGCTGTTCGCAGATTCAGAATAGGTTATCCTATTCACGGCTCGACAAAACCGAAGGCTTTTGCCATCGTGCCCTTCCTTTTTACTGAAAAAAAGCTGTCAGTGCCCCCAAAATATTACACCACCGACGGCACAAAATGCTGTCATACCCTTTTGTTTGTGCTGTCTGTGCCCTTTTAAATTATTTATTCACCTAGCCCTAAAGCGTCTCCCTGTTCTCCCCGGAAACCATGAGAATAGGAATATTTTTGGAACCTAAAAGTACAACATCAAATTTCATTCCCGCGAATCGTTGTCTTATTGTACATCACGCTTTCCTGTTTCCCTTCTCATTTTGACCACATTCTTATATTCTGTGAATAATGTTCCTTAAATATAGATCTAACTACATAGTTACTACACAGTGCAACCTAAACTATAGCGTGGTGATGCTAGCTCATGAATAATTAATGAGTACCGCATGACGTGTCAGGGGTTATTGGATTTTTCTACTTTAAAATTGGGTGCGACGCCTGGGTGACAAATACGGAAACTGCTTTCAATATTGTAAAAGTTCATAACAAATATTTCAAAAAAAGGAATCATCTGGAGGCAAGGGGGTTGTTTACCCTACAGTATCGCAGTGCTTTTTACGTGTTAAGAAACCCTACAGTATCGCAGTTAAAACAGGATCATGCCTGCCTTCGCCTTTGATTCAAAAATCGTAAGCCAACCCGGAAGTGTATGCATTAGTACAACTGGCGGGGAAATAGGTGGTCATGTGGGAGACGGTTCGTGAATAAAGGTTATTAAATTTTCGTCTATTTTTATCCAAATTTGGATCAGTTGGTATGTTTACTTTAGGAATATATTCAAGTACTTGAAATAGTTTTTGGAGTGTAATATCTTTCAGAAAAATGTATTTTCACATAAATGTTTTTAATTGGTCATTAATTATCAACTAATTAGAGGGAGTTCCAATTCTGCCAAAAAACAGGAAATTGTCACCTGGGCATGTAAAAAATTTGGCTTGGAATGACCCACATAAAACTTCTGCAAACATGAGGGACACTGGAAATTTTACATTTGCAAATAAGGGGGCTAATTCAGCATGATACTAGCTATCTGTTGAGTTTACTGATCGGAGGCTGATTGCGAGCATTAACAAAATGAATGGGCGCCCATAGGAGGGTCACTGAGGTAACCAACCATATTGTGTTTGTCTTCCGACCTTTACATAATCATAATCACGGTCTGCCACCATCTCATGGCGACGTGGCTAACTGCACATCTTCAAGGTTCTTGTGAACTTTTGCGTGGAAGTGACAGGCCCTCCTTTTGTCACATTTTTATAACTTTTGTACACGATGGGTTAATATTGTGAAATCATATTTAGTGCTACAGTTCGGAATATTAGTGATGCAGATTCTTTCTCTGGGAAGTTTTGCAAGAAACAGAAAACATTGAAAATACGTTCGTACAAAATGTCCTTCCTCTGAGACATTATGGAGATTTGAGGTAACGAATGAGGCAAAATGTTATACTTTTCTGTTGTATTTGTTATTTTTTTCTTGGGGGAGGGGGTTAAGGGGGAAACCACAAATTTCGGGGGGGGGGCGTGGTTAGGGAGTGGCCGCCCCTGGAAATGTGTTGCACAGATGTAACATCGCCACTTATTTACTGGCCCAGATTAAAACACATGGCCATATGTAAGACTGGTGTTTTAATGATAATAAGAATGTAAGCACAGTTACAGGTATTCATTTAAAGGTTCCAATAAAGTTGTAATAAACTATTTCCTTCTTATTTTCGATTTTTGAAAATTTACTCTGTTTTACCCACAGTCTAAATGTGACTACAGAAAAAAAGCTAAAATTCCTTACTTATATATATAATGGTCATTTGTACATGATTCATGTGGAAGCATTTCATTTTTCACGTAGCTCAAAGGTCATTTGCGAAGGTCACATTGTATGCCATTCATCGAGTAAATATTGTATCGCTAACCAACTGGTGAAATACCACTGCCATGGAAATAGGACATGTTAATATTCCAAATTTGTTGTGACCCTGCAGACAATCAATTGTGAATATTACATTTTTGGGTAAATTCATCTTCAATTTGTTGTTTATTTCGCAGTTTGAAACTGTGAATATTACATATCTTTGTAAATTTATTTACAATAAATTGTCAATTTAACAGTTTTAATATGTACATTTTACATTTTTTGGTATATTCATTTACAATTTATTGTTAATTTCACAGTTTTCATCTGTATATATTACATATTGTTGTAAATTAATTTACAAGAAATGGTTAATTTTACATTTTTCAACTGTAAATATTGCAGTTTTCGGTAAATATCTTTACATTAATTTGTAATTTGAATTACCAAAAATGGTAAAGTTGACAGTTTTTAACTGTTTTTTCATTTACAAGTGATTGTAAAATTTACAAATTCTTTTTGGCATTTTAGCTGACAGCCATTTCACTGTAAAATTTACAATTTTTTTTTACAGTGTACCTAGCTGAATTTATCTACCGATATAAGCACAAGAATGGTGACATCTTTTCAGCTTTCATTATGGACGTTGCAAAGCTGTATAATCCTGATCTTTAGGTAAGTCTATTTTTTTTTTAATATTCCTTACTATGATACGATGATAACATAAAAACATTATGAAATAATTCATCATTAAATGAATATCATTCGTCATTCAAAATCATCAGAATATCCCACATTGCCGACAATATTTCGAACTTACTTTCAACGAATTGAGTTACAGCATATACAGGTTTACTTGGGTAATCACATTTTCATTCAGACCTTTAGTATAGCCAACATACAAAACTAAGTCAGTACAATCTATTCCTCAGTTCAAGCGATATAAGCCGCTACTTAAAGAGGAAAGAAGCAAGTGTATTTACAACCGCACACAACATAAAGGAGAAGAAGTCAGACATTACTTGTATAATTATAAGCGTGGTTCTCTTCTCAAATTAACGCTCATTTTAGTTTACAACATCTTCGACATCAGAGCAAGCTAAACCTAAGGAAAATATAATCTATGACATATTAGTCAATATGCCTTTAACGAAAGCTTTGAAAATTTCACGACAAAATCATAGGACGTGGTCCATGTTGCACCGACGCCTGACAGAGGTTCAATTTGATTTTAAGACAACTTTTTTTCCAACCGATGGATTTTTTTTTTCAATTCCGTCCGTAAGCACTTCAGTATGATACGTTGTGACGTCATTGGTAGTTGCAACGGCTTGTACCCTTAGCTCCGGTCGCGTCGTTGGTGATTAATCGGAACCAAAACGTCCAACCCAACTTCTATGCGATTTTTATTGAACCGCCGTCGACCGGAAAATCACAAGCCCTGAAATTGGCCGGAAAATGCCCCCTACAGGAACTGAAAACCTCACGTAAATTAGAGTACAGTTTGTTGGAAAAGACTACCTCGGCAGGATTGCGAAAACGTTTGTCAGATGGAAATGGGGCCATTATTATTTCGCCAGAAGTTAGTGAAGTACTAATGCAGTTAATAAAAGGCGACAAGGATAACCACACAGACACCTCCTTATTATGTGAATTATTCAGCGGAGAGTCATCTTGAATGACATTAGCCACAACTCAACAAAGGGAAATCCTCGATTATCAAATGTTGCCAATGGTTTAACTTTTAGCAGCGATGGACATGGGGCAGGGATTACTAGACCGTTTCATTTTATTAGTGCCAGTTTGTTTACGACCGTCTCCCGAAGAAACCATTGCGGCAATTCATACTCTGTCGGATATGACACTTAAAGATATAAGCAAAGTTCTTGAAACAATCTTTGATAATCACTTAAACGAAAAGGAATATCAGTTTTCCGGTGAAACAAAGGGACTATACAATGAATTGACTAAATCATTCATAAATTAACTAAATGAAGCTTTAATTACAGGAAATGTACCACCAAAATCAAAGAAAATGGACATTATTAGCCGTATGGCCCTCGTTCTACATGTATTGGACCACACTGTTTTAGAACTTTTAGCGGGAACGGAAAACCCATCTTGTCCCCCTGCATAAATTTCACCTGAGACTTTTAAGAGAGCTGTAAAAGTTACGGAGTATAGAATCTCAAAGATGCATTATGATGAATGTAAGTATATATTTAAGATCTTTATAAATATTAGTCTTTATAAATCATCACTTCAATTAATACATAACAGTTCTCTTCAATACTGATATTTCTGTCGTTTTTTGGCCCCCCATAGGAAAACGAGACATCTTTTCGCCCCCAAATTCATACAACGTTTAGAGGGTACATACGAATTTGATCACAACCTCCCTCACCGGGCTAATTCCTTTATTTTATAGGAGCACGGAGCTCGTCAAGCAAGTAAACTTTGGCGATTTTTCACCCATTGACTTAGCACGTATAACTAAGTTCTCTTCAAATTCAAAGAAACATAAATCAACGAAATTACTAAACAGGAAACGGCTCTAGTTCTAAGATTGCTCAAATTGGAGGGATTATCGCAGGTGTGAATACATGTTTAAGACGTTCATTTTTGTTAAAGCGGAAATGACATGAACAACCTCGACTGTCATGATACCATCCTAGTTAATGTACAGTAGGTGTGAATAAATCTTAGATGTAACCATTTCAATGACTTTTAATAATGACTATTAATGCGCGTGTTGAAATATACTGGATATTTTACTACATGTGTTGTATTCTGCAATTGTACCAGTTGCAACAAGTGATGACTTAATCGGCATTTTTTTAATAATTACTCGTCAAGAATGTCACAAAATTAATCAAAATTAACTCTTTTGCAGATACATCTTGCCCCCCCCCCCCAGAAAAAAATACGACAGTTAACATTATTTGTGCTAAATATTTCCATGTATTACATCAAAAGTTGTAATTAATTACGTACAACTTGGGAAAACTTTTAATAAATGGTAATAATAATGGTAAAAAAAATATCCATTAAATAAAAATTTCAACTTTTTAACACCCCAAACCTAAACATATTTGCATATGGCCAAATTTTAAATCTTGCAGTGAATCAAGAAGCATTATTTATCACTTTCAATCCTTTTTTTTTTACTACAGGTTATCGATGAAATTGTTGTCACCAAAGCCCAGGACCATATTGCACCGCACGCTCATTTAAGCAAGTAGGCCCAAAACGACTTCGCTCCGTTACACCTGCCGAGTTTAAAAACACTATTCAGACCCTCGCAGCCTTTGGAAATATGGTGCAAATAAGAGTACCTCGCTCAGCAAATAAGGTCTCTGTCTTTTGCAACCAATCCGCGACACCTGGCCCATTTGATCAGTACAATGAAGCCTACCAAAAACCTTCTCCAGCAGCTTGAACTGAAAACATCCAAAATAGATTAGCAGAAGAGGGATACTAACAATTTGTAACTCAAGCAACTTTTACGATTTTCATAAAAGCTTGAAATCTTTTTTTCCATTTTTTTTTTACTAACGTTTGTAACTTTTTACATTTCTTAATTTTCTATTGTGGTAGTGCGTCGCTGCCTTAAATGTAGAATTCCAAAATTGTTTAATAAGCTTTGTGACTTTTTACATCCCACACTTTTCTATTGTGGTAGTGCTTCGCTGCCTTAAATCTAGCATTCAAAAATTGTTTAATAACCATTGTAACTTTTTACTATGCTATTGTGGTAGTGCTTAGACATTCGGCATTATTTACTGTACAAAGTTAGTTTTCAGAATTTTTCCAAACATGATAAAGTGAGTTTGGTATATTTTCTTTCATTAATACAACATATACTTCTTATGTTATACGATTACTTACGGAGACAAAAACAATAAAGATTTTGAGGCATAGCCCATTGCTTGTCCCCCATACCCGCCCAACTATAATTGCTTTAGTATTTCAATAATTACTTTGTAGCCCGTTGGGTGTCGCCCCAAACTCTCAGGTTCTTGTATGCCTCTGACTCTGTTATCTCTTGTCATTACTTAAAACCAAGGCTACACGGTGCAGTCCGTTGGATATCCTTTACAACCAAAGGTTTCTACTTCACTTTAAAGATTACATCAGAAAGTCATTCAAGCCCCCATTCCACCGCTTCTGACTTTGTAGCTCGTCGGCTTTACTACCCCGTAGGCCTTTGGATATCGCCACACATCCTTAGGTTCTTTAGGCCACGAGAATGAAAAGCTACCGCACGAAAAATTTCATTACCAAAAAATTAAACAAATCCAAATCGCGCACAGCGGAAACACGATCTATTTATCGCGTATATGCAGCTATGAAAACAGTATCATCGCTTTGCCAGTGTTGCGGCGTCGTCGGGGTCACAGGTCAAATCGCTCCAACCGCACCGACCAATGGGCACATCGGATTCTCGCAATGTCTCCACGCGCGCGCGCGCGCGCGTTGATACCATGAATTGTTCTCGTGGAACGAAACCTAAGTATTCCTTTCAATCTTTTATACATACCTATAGTTTCAAGACTCGAATTGTTGAAATAAAAGGGCTAAACTATAACAAAGTTTATTGACATTGCATACGATATACAAATATTGATGGATGGCATGATCACAATGTGAAATTTTACGATTCACTGGTCGATGTTCGGCGGTGTTTTTGATCGTCTCCATTGTAATGCTAAAGCATAGGATAACAAGCAGTCGATCTAGGAATAGTCTACGTACGTACGGAGTCAGACTGTTCCAGGTCAATGCACTGTAGTGACCAAGTCATGTAGGCTGTCATTGTCACTGTGTGTACATCATGTTGCAGACAGGAGCCCGGTTCTATTTTAACATTTTTATAAATTCTATGCATCCCCATCCAGCTAGCCTAGTACTAGTAGCAGTTGTGTTTGAAAGCCAGGGTTTTATTCTCCCCTACCGTGATAGCAAACATGGCATTTTGAAGTCGTTTATATACCACTTGTGTGAATGGTTTATGTAGATAGCTACGCATGCGCAGTTGTGTTTGAAAGCCTGGGTTTTATTCTCCTTACTGTGAATAAAAAGCAGCGATTTTAAAGCGTTGGTTGTTGTGCATGAATTTTTTGCCCCGGCCCACTTTTAGGAAAGGTGTGGAAATTTTTCGTCATGATACGTATCGCGATACGAATCGTATCGTGACCAAGTATCGCGATACGTATCGTATCGCAAGAATGTCGTATCGTGACACCCCTAGCTGTATCCTCCCTTTATTTATTTTTTGTTTCCTTTTGCACATGACTTCTCATCGCTTTTGGTATTAAAAAAGATGGATGATCACAATAAATTATATTTTGATCATCCATCCTTTTCACTAAATATAAACAAATCCACAATTATTTTTTATCTTAAAATAAATCAGCAATTATTGCCATAACAAATATTATCTACTGGATGTACAGTAATTGAACCCCCTGTAATATTTTCACATTTTACAGATGGCAGGACAGGTTGCTATATGCATAAGTCTTCAGGAAAGGAAAATTGTTTGCCCTTGGAAGTTTGTAAGGTTGTCCCATATCAGTTACACCTATGGTCAACTCTGGCATGACATACTCGATGGTCCGTTGGCAACTACGTTCGAATTGGACCTTCCTTGCCAAAAATTTTTGTTCAAGGAAGCAACTGCCACTCTCGCCTTGGAATCAACTAATAAGATCACAGGGAATGCAGAGACCGATCTTATAGAGGTCGTCACCATGCGTTTCTTCTCTATAATCATTCAGCACTCGACACCGTGTGCCACATGCCTCCCCACTCCAGAGCGGGCACTCTCTCAGTGGATGCAACAGCCAACAGAGCCATTCCTGAGCCTGTACAGGAACCTAAGAGCAACTTCACCAGGCTAAGAAACAAGGTTCTCGCCCACTTCAAAGAGAAGGGTTGCAGCTTCCCCCAAAATGCAGGGAAAGGAGCGTTTACATTTGTATGGAGGCTCTGTAACATGATATTTTATATGGATGGTCAATATAGCAAATTAGAGACTGTAATTTCGAAGGAGAAGATTGTTCCCCCAGTGGGTTGATGTGCTCATGTGTTAACTTTTACACAAAGCGGAGACCTGGTGATGGAGCATTTAGTTGTTGGTCTCATTCTTGCAGGGCCATCAGGTGTGACCAGCGGATATCTTTCCCCTGAAACTAAACGTAGAACAAGAAGCAATGGAATGTAAGAGCTTTTACTCATCTACGAAAGCATGACTTTAGGAATCAATGATAAACACTATGGAAGCACTGAGGTTCAGTCTTTGAATTTGGTTGAAAAATGATAAACTGCCAATAGTCCTTTAGCAAGACAATTTATGCGGGATATAAACGGCACTGCCACGGCCAAACGGCACTACCGAACCATCCCATTCTGAAAAGCGAAACTCAGGTCAAGCGAGTCAATAAAACATACGCAGAGACAAAACGCCCAACCCCCCACTCAAACATTCAAAAAACCACAAAAGGACGACCAGCACGGAGCGAAACGAAAAACCCCTCCCCAGCACACCACCGTCCAAAAAAGGCAGCCAATCGCCTTCAATCTGAAGGCGAATGTCAGACTTCACCGCCTCCAGGACTGCCTGCCAACTGGCAAATTTCCCCCTAAAAACCACAATAGAGCAAACAAAAAGAATGCTATGCAAAACAGCAACCGAACAAACTGGAGGGTCTACCCCATATAAAATAAAGCCCTGCCCTACCGACCATGAACGGTCTCCCGTAACACGGTCGGTCCAGGTCTGGAACCACTCCCATAAGTTAATTACAAAGCAACAATGCCAAAAAACATGAGCGGTACTCTCTAAGCTGTCACAGCCGGTCCTTGGGCACAGTCCATCACCCAATCGCCAATGATATCTTTTTAGGTTGGTCACCAAGGCACCGTGTGAAATTCTCCATGTAAGATCACGGAGCCTGCAACCCTTCAGCCTTGAATGCACCGAACGCCATACTTCGGCAGAATGACGTCCCTGGACAATAATTGCATTCAAGGCCCTATCCCGCAACGAACTGTGAACGAGGGCCGGCCGTGACAGGTCAACAGGGGGCAACTCAATCAGAGCGGAGCAGATGACACGCACCACCCTGTTTGGAGTACTACTGTGCGGTTCTCTGTTGCTAAACAGCGCCGGGACCCATCGACGCAGGTGCAAACCGCCCCAAAAACGGACAAAATATGAACAAGGCAACCCTGGGTCAGTCACCGCTACAAACAATTGTTTAAATAACAAAGAGGTTAATTTACTTCCCAGATGAACCACCCCTAGTGCCCCCTTCTCAGTTTTTGGTACAATACCGCCCTCTTGACCAGCTCTGTACCACCCGACCAAATGAATGAAAATATCGCTCTCTCCAACCGCACCAGGACGCGACGCGGAATTGGGTACACCGCGCCCGGGTACCACAAGATTGGCGAAACGAAACGATTAATAACGGTGACTTTCCCCAAGATCGAAAGCCAGCGGGTGCAAAAGTTTCGAGCCTGCTCTCAAAAACCTCAGCCCTCTCGTTCCAGGTGACATCACAAGGTGCATCGTAGCCGAACCATATACCATTAATTTTGATATTCTGATCCGACCACGCCGCACCGAATGGTAAATCTCTGTATCTCCAGCTACCAAGACGAAGGCCCTTTGTCTTTCCCGGATTCAACTTCGCCCCGGTAGCTCTGTCAAAGATAGATAAATCCTGCGAGAGGGCACGAAAGGAGCCCAGACTCGAAACTACACACGTGACGTCATTAGCATATTTAATACATTTTACTTTGGCACCCCTGGCACAACGAATGGGGCAAGTCTGAAGTCCCTTTCCAAAAGACGAGAGAGCGACTCGCTAAACAAAACATAAAGTAATGGAGACAGAGGGCACCCTTGGCGCACCCCCCTCTCTACGTCAAAAACCTCCGAACAAAACCCATTTACGATTACAGAACTGACACTTTCCTGATACAAAACAGAAATCCATTTACGAAAATTTGGATGCATCTTAAACGTCTCCAAAACCTTCATTAAAAAACCGCGATCCACCATGTGAAAGGCCTTCTGCTGGTCAAGAGACACCAATGCACATGGCAGATCACGCTCAATAACAAATTCGGTGAAGTCGCGCATCAACCACAAGTTCTGCTGGATGCAATGACCCTTCACTACACAAGTCTGGAGGTCACCCACAAGATGCGGCATAGCCAGTGCAAGGCGGTTGCACAAAGTTCTGCCTTTGCAGAAGAATAACGTCGGGATACCTTTAGAGCCTACCTCTTTGTTCAACTCGCTATTGTGTTCTAAACGGCTTAGTAAAAGCTTGACCGCGGCTTGTGAATATTACTGTATAGCGTGGAGGAAAGTTTGGGGACAGTGTGCACTCAAGTGTGACTCATTATCTGCTTGTAGCTGTGCTCATTATAGCCGCGGAAAAATCAACCGGCCCGGACATGGCGGTTAGATTTGCGTGGCTTCCCTAACTCTTCTCTGGAAATCATTCAGCATGTTGTGGAGCTTTGTGGAGCTTTATTGTTTTGGTTCTGTTAGCCTTTGGGTCCGTGTCCTTTTCACGTCACGTTAAACGCTATATTTTTATACATTTGTGGGTTAGTGAGAGATTTCTGTTTGTGGGTTTTCAGTTGGGTTTTTGGTGTTTGTTAAACAGACTGGCATTGTTTTTGGTTTTGTTGACCTTTGGTCCGTGTCCGTTTCTTTGCACGTAAAAAGCACAGCATGTTGTTTACTGATCCTGTATCTGTAAACCCTACCAGTCTGTCAGAAGATCCCGAAAAGACTAAACCACATTTCATTTTCATTTCGTGTAATACTAGTGTCACATTTTCTTAAATATCTGCTGATGGGGCAGCGTTCTCTTCTGCAACATGCTTCATAATTTCTGGTGTGAATCCAACACCAGCTTTGCAGAAATGAACATACTTATGAATGAAACTTCGAAGAGGCAATAGGCCGCTCTGTCGCAATAAATTATATTTAGCAGGTGACTTGGCATGAATGGCTACACACACCATTTCAAAATGTCTGGATGCCATCTCCATCGATTTTACGGTTTTTTCATTTTTAATTTTTTTTTGGGCTGTTCGGGTTCTGTCATGAATATTTTCTTTATGATGGTGCTCTCTTCGTCTCCTAGGACCACTCCTTCCTGACTGAACAGTTTTGCACATTTCTCTTCCAAACGAGATATGTCCCTTAAGGTGCTTTTGTTTATGTGCCATTTTAGCTTAAGCTTTACATCTTTTTCAGCACTGGTCAAGAAATCACTTCGAGTACTACAACTGAGAATCACATATCATTTGGTTTCCCGCGCATTCAACTCCGTTTTAAAAAGAAGTCACTTTTGTACTGTGTGCACACGCTACAACGCTTCCCTGAAGTACAAACATGCTTGCAACTATTGTGTGTTATTGTCTTAACTGTAGACGAACCGAAATAAATGAAGTTTTCAATGATGAGATTCTTCTGCAGCTGATCATATTCTTCATCTGTGAAGATGCCATGATTTCTGTCGCAGATGGAAACGTGGCAAACACATGCCAAGAGTTTGTCTCCATTGACTTCTTTGGTTTACAAACATGCGCTTCCTGGGGCATGTTCCATAGGTATCTACCTGAATACTGAAGCATGTACTGCCAACCATCCAAGAACCAGCCAAACAACCAGCCAAACTGCTTACCGTTGGTCAAGATGATAGTGGATTTCTCTGTGCTCCCACTTTGTTCTCCAGCAGACGATACATTATTTTCCGTGCACAAAGTACAATTCTCTGAATGAGCCTTATAATCCTTTAAAGTAATGTTAAGATCTGCCTTTTGACTTTTATTGTCTTTCTTCTTCCATCTTTGAAGTTTAAAGGCACAGCATTGGCAAACAAATTCTGGATGCACTCCTTTTGTATCCTGGCTTAAATCTACAGATCAAAAGTTCGAAGTGGGCACTAGCTATAACTACAGAAAGGGAAAAGATAACACAGAAGAGGGGCAGTGCAGGAATGCCATAATTCATTCTAACTTTATGCCATCTGTAATCCTTTATTTATTCTAGCACCATTCATTTTTAGAATTCTGGAACAATTGACTCATAATGTCAAATGACCTGTTAAACCTCCAAAAACAAATAAACACAACAACTCATTCATTGGCCTCCGTCCGTCTCAGAAGACGATGGGTTGCGCCTTGCTGCTAAAGAACACGATCAATAGATGACTGTAAAGGCCAATCCTGGAGTGGCAGTCTTTCGTGCAGGTGTTGCAGATGAAAGTAGTGTCAGGTGGTGAGACTAATGCCTTCATCTTCTCTCGCTTAGATGTCCGTTTCTTGCAACGGTCTTCCTCAGCTCTGTTTATTCCTGATTTAAGGCCAAAACGCCAGGCTGAGCGCTTTGATGCTATGTCGTCCCAGCTGTTGATGTCGATGTTTGCTGACTGAAGATCCCTCTTACACGAGTAAGACACCTGTAATGTAGATGGGGGCGGCCTCTGGGACGGGCGCCACATTCCAGCTGTCCATACAAGAGGTCCTTTGGGATACGACCCTCCTCCATTCGATGGACATGGCCAAGCCATCTTGGTGTTAAGTGTCAATTTTTCCCCTACACTCTCTTCTGAAGCTTGGACATCACTGCAGCTGCATTACCAATGCCAGCATTAATCTCAGCGTCCAGACTCACATTACTTGATATTATAGAGCCCAGGTATCTGAAGTTGTCAACTGTCTCAAGCCTGAAATCGTTGACTGAAATGATGGGAGGTATGGGCGCATCCTGTGTCATGACCTCTGTTTTCTATATACAGATGGTCAATGCAAATTCTTTGCAAGCATGGCCGAATTGATCCATGAGTCGCTGAAGGCCATCATTGGTGTGACTGACGAGGGCTGCGTCATCGGCGAACAGCATTTCCCTTATCAAGACACGGGTTATTTTGGTATTTGCACGCAATCGGGGCAAATTATACAGCTTGCCACCATGCCGAGTGTGGATGTAAACACCATCAGAGGAGGACTGGAATGCGTAGGTCAGCAGGAGGGAGATAAAGATGCCGAAGAGTGTCGGAGCGCACAGTGCCCTTCATGTTGTTGTGGAATAACATAATGATGCTGAGAAGTATTGGTGGACAGCCGATCCTCTGTAACAATTTCAAGAGTCCGCTGCGGCTGACGAGATCAAAGGTCTTGGTCAGGTCAACAAAAGCTACGTACAATGGTTGACGTTGCACCCTGCATTTTTCTTCTAACTGTCTGACGCAAAAGATCATGTCGGTGGTGGATCTGCCGGAACGGAAGCCACACTGTGATTCTGGGTAGACACGATCCGCTAATGTCTGTAGTCGGTTCAGGGCAACTCTGGCGAACAGCTTGCCAACAATGCTCAGGAGGGAGATTCCGCGATAGTTGTTACAATCGCTCCGATCACCTTTATTGTTGAAAAGAGTTACGATCCTGGCATCTCTTATGTCTTGCGGCACCTCACCTTCCTTCCAACAGAGACAGAGGAGTTCGTAAAGATGGGGCAAGAGCTGGTTTCCCTTTCTTGGTGATCTCGGGAGGGATGGCATCATTTCCTGGGGCTTGACCACTCGCCAAGCCATTGATGGCCTTTTCTAGTTCTGATGCGGTGGGCTCTTTGTCGAGTTCGTCCAGGGTTGGTAGGGCTGGAATGTTGTTGATGACTTCCTCTGAAACGG
Organism: Apostichopus japonicus; assembly: GCF_037975245.1. Taxonomy (NCBI): domain Eukaryota; kingdom Metazoa; phylum Echinodermata; class Holothuroidea; order Aspidochirotida; family Stichopodidae; genus Apostichopus; species Apostichopus japonicus. The sequence goes on from NC_092577.1 coordinate 24,871,822, forward strand.
TGTTCTCTGTAGAGTAGAGCTCATAGTAATGCTCCACCCATCTTTCCAACTGTTTTCTGCGGTCTGTAATGACCTGACCTGATTTAGCTTTCAGCGGGGCTGTTTTCTTCACAGCTGGGCCAGCGGCTTTCTTAATGCCCTCATACATAACTCTGATGTTACCCGTGTCAGATGCCTGTTCAATGGATGAGCATAGCTGAAGCCAATAGTCGTTTGCACATTTTCTAGCGATCGCTTGGCTTTCACATGTTGGCTTACCTCATGTAAAAAAGTTAAATAGGCCTATGTACATTTACAAAAATGTAACGGTTTGTGCCAATATGTTTTTGATCACAATCACTACAATGTTTAAAAATGTCAATTCACAATTTTCTTAAATTACCCCTTTCTCTGAAATGTACTTTAAATTAATTGTGTTCTGATTTCCCTCAAGTCCATTAAAACCGAGGTTACAACCTAGAGGTTAAATATGATGAATTAATTGGGATGATGGGACTTCATGTATCCTTCTAATGTTAGCAAATGTATCATAACGTTACAGCTTCTGAAGCTCAATGATGAATCATAATATTGATCATAATAAAAACTAAAAATTTCAAAGCATAGGCCTATGACTTGAGGTACTACACTATGGCCATGGAGCTAGCCTATACTCACGAAAGTCGTTCTTCGTAGACCTCTAATCATAAATATTAGTTTCTAATCTCCATCAAATTAAAAAAATCGCAACTAGTACGATCAAGGAGTAAATATTGGAGTTAGCAACCACACATAGTCGTACTTTTGCGTAGGCAACCCCGCCCCCCCCCCAAAAAAAAAAAAAGATTCAGCACACCGAAGTTCAGCAACAAATTAAGAAAACGTACATACCCGGACACTGTTGTAACGTTGTTTACCAGGAAGTTTAGGCCTTGAAAGGCCTTGAAGAAAGGGTTTAGGTCATGAGCGATCCTGGTCGTCGAAAAAGTAAGCAAAAATTAGCGTAATATTTCCCCACAACTTATGATACGCTAAATTACGTGTAATGTAACTCCACGTAACTCGACAAAATCGCCTCGTATTGAATTGCGGTTTATTTCATGTCAAAGTGACAAATAATATCTGAAACTGCACATCAACTTCAACGATGTTTACTGACGTTATAAGAACTGCACATGAACTTTGAACTTCCCGCAAGCATATTCATAAGGTTTTAATTCTTTCGCGCATGTGATGTACCAATTTCTCGCGGTTAAAGGGCGGAACCGATGATAGTAGATCAAAGACGATTCAAGGCCGTGTTTTACAGGCAGATAACTTAAAATCAACAGCGATTGGGTAAAGCTAGCAGTGCGAGCTACGGCGGGATAATTTAATTTTGTCTTTGCTTGGAGGTATTAGGGGAGAGTGGTTTCTCTCTTTTCGGTGCATGCTCAAACTGTCTCTGTAGCTGGAATAAGATTAAAAAGTATAATAAAATTGAACAAGGTGGCGCGCACACAAAAAAAAACAAAAAAAACAAGAGCCCAAGGGCACTACGGTTTCTTGCTAAGTAGAATATTGATGTTGCATTTGAGGTACAACTAAAATTTTTACCCACTGAACCCAAATACGGCCGACAAAATTAGCTCCAAACTTACCACCAATTAACAAAAACTGTATTCCAAATTTGGATACAATCGGATTTAACGTTGTGGAACTGTCGCGATTTTTGTTCGCCGATCCCCAAAAAATCGGCCTACATAAAATATGTGGCCCAAAGAAACTGGTTCATAAATATCTTGGCCCCCCCACAAAAAAAAATTTTTAAGAGGGAGGGCCAAATGGTCCCAATAATGTTGGTCTCAATTTCAAGCTCAAAGAATGTATCCCAAAGTGCATTGGAGGTGGCAATGCAAGTTGGGACCAACCAGCCCAAACATGGGCCATACATTTCTTGGGCCCAGGTGGTCGAAAGAAAATGTAGGCTTACCATTTACCACCTATCAACTCCATGCCAAGTTTACCTTCAATATTCTCAGTTGCATACATGTACACTGCCAGTATGACAAATATCGAATACTCAATTGTTGCCAACCTGAATGTTCCTTTACTTCCAGCAAGGAACCTAAAAGATTTTTCAGGGCTGAGAACTAAAAGAAATGTTGCAGTGAGTACTACATTATTCATTACGATATATTTCTGCTTTTAACATTTTAAACAGGGAATCAACAAGGATCTGGGATTCCTTTGCCTTGAATGTGCTGTCACTCACATGTGAACACTATCAAATGTCCCAGAGGAACTTAAAATGATTGATTTTGGCTATGAATACCCCCAATTACAAGCAACATTTGATACTTTTTACCTAAACTGACTTTCGATTTTCTGCTCCAACCAAGCGTGTAATATACTCAATGTAGAACAGCGTCTAATAGGATGTTCATGACAGTTATATAGGATGTCAGTGTTTGACTTCTGATCAACTCAGACTCAAATCGCAGGCTAGTGCAGTAGGCAAGTATGGCGCGAGAAAGCGGAATATATTACGTACAAATATATATATGCTGTACTTGCGAAATACATACATTGTTAACTTCAAAAATACATTTTAGACATATTAATATATATGTATACACATATATATTCCCTGAAAATTATATTTATTCCCTTAAAGTATATATTTATATATTTTCCAGGTATACAGATATATTTTCTTAACCACGAATATATATTTTCTGCAAAACAATGTATTCTATCACTGTAAATATTCTGTACAAAATATATATTCTCTATCACAAAAATATATATATTCTCTAAGAGAAAAATATATATTTCTTACAATAAATATATATCTTGTTAAAAAAATATATATATATTCTCTGACAGAAAAATATTTTTCTCTAACAAAATATATATTCTATGACAGAAAATATATTCTGTACAAAAAATTATATTCTGTGCAAAAATATATTTGTATCATGTGTAAGGAAAAATATATATATTCTCTAACAACAAAGTTCTATTCTGTACGAAAAATATATATATGCAATACCAAGTACGGAGCTCTGTAAGTGCCAACTAAGATGTTTTGTTGTTCGGACTAGTTCGTGCCGCGGAAGTCCAGTGTCCAGCGCACACTACTGGACCAACAGTATAGTACTCAGTAGACAGTAGACATCATGTCCGATCACTCAGAATTCAGAGACATGAGGCAGCAGTTCGAACGGCTCTCAAGTCTAATAGAGCAGGTGGTGGCAAACTCGTCGGTGAACCAATTGACACAGAACCCACCACCAGCATCCACATCCCATCGTTTAACTTCAAGTGAAGGGCAGCAAGTCCGGCCCGTACCTAGGACTAACGTTAGTAATACCATTCTAACTAGGCCAAACGTCAGTGCTCGGCCAAGGCACGGCACCAGTACACAACAGGAGTTGACAGAGCTCTTTCGACCTTCAAGGAGATCAGGGTCAAGACAGACGCCCCAAGACAGAACCGGGGTAGCATTGAGGCGGGTCAGGGTCACGGAGATTCGAACCTTATCAAAGAAATGGTATGTGGGACTAGGCTTATGCTAATTACATACATGTAGCCTTTACATCAATCTTGAGGAACAGCTAGGTCTACTTAACTCAGGTCTATAGCCTAGGCGTACATTGGTCTACTGTAGGCTAGTAGTAGTAGGCCTATTAATACTAAAACAGGATCAATCACAAATCATGAAATGGGTCGTAGGAACTATATAAATACCCACCAACGAACGTATGACCCAAGTGAGGGATAGAAAAAAAAATATATGGAAACCATATTCACTCATTGACCCATAAACAGTCTAACAGTTACACCTTTTATTCCCGGGGTGGGGGGATTGGGTAATGAGTCTGTGGGGGGCACCATCATCCTGTTTGGTGAAGGGTATTGCTGTAGTGAGTTTGTGAGTTTTGGATGGAGTAATTACAATCAAGTTAAGCTTTGTGTATGGGAGCAAATATTCAGCTAGACAATCATTAAACTGTTTTTGGTGCGTTGATACTAAAAATGAATTGTATATACTTACATAAGGCACATGTACTGTACCTGACCAGTAAAGCACTAGGCGGTAATACACATAAGAGGCAAGAACTTTTGGTTAAATCAGTCATTATTTTCTTACAGATTATGAAACCTCATCATGCTAGTACAAGAATTAATTTCACATATACTCAGAAAATTATTTTAGCACAATGCTGCTGTGTTAGTTCATCAACATGTATGATTGTGCAACTGAGATGATGTTCATGTCCATAATATATCCTACATGCATATTCTTTACAGGCAGAGGAATGTTCGTAAAGGATGTTTACCTGTTTGGTGCAGATGAGACCAAGAGGCCCAGAAACCTAATTTTTATGCATGAAGAAGGGCGTATTGTGACGGCAGTAGAGTTTTTTCGCTCTATGACGGAAGCGGACATAACATCCCTTATTGAGGACATTTTCTACTCTCATCTCTCAGGACTGGAACAGCCAAGGTATTCAAAAAAAGGAAAATGTGATGACTCATGGTAAATTAGCAATGACCAGTAAGATCAAACCAATGAGGAAATGTTTCCAAGTACATGCGTACAAAGAGAACACTCAGTTTAATCAGTTTAATCAGTTTTTAATGATCACAGAAACACAACTGGTGGTTGTTTTGATCTTGTTCTGTTAACTTGCTCATATATATATTTTGCAAATAGCCAATATATTTAGAAAGTAAACACAACATATAGGCTATATAATTATATGAAATAGATGATTTTAGTATTTTGCTGGTTAGAACCATTGTTATGGCAGTGTAATAATACTGTTTGTTAGTTCTTTTATGAAGGAGCTTATAATTAGTCTAACATTAAGTCTCTATAAATCAAAAGTCATTGTGAGCAAAGACAGGTAATACAGCAGAATCATGAAAAAGGCAACTCACATGTAGGGGTCATATAATAATGTGTAAACGTATTCTACAAGCTGGTCAAAGGTCATTAAAGGTCATCGGAGGTCAAATATTTAAAATCTGGAAGACAATATTTCAAGAATCATATTTGAAATGAGCAACAGTCTACGTTGAAAATCTCTGTCTCAATCAACCACGATGATACAACAGACTTCATAACATGTGGCTTCACCACTATTAGACTAACTGCAAGAATACTATTATATTTGGTCAATGTTTTACGGTTCTAACGGTTCTTATTGGATCAAAAGATTGTTCTCTAAGAATCAATGATTTGTTGCTTAACTGCTACACAGCAACAGCATTCAATGCCTGCAATCTGGTTTCTTGTGTGTGTTGTGTACACCTTGTCAACATATTTTTTGGTTGGGTATGCCTGATCCAGGTTGTAATATCTTTTGCAGTAACAATCAATGTGGATGAGTTTTTTGCTTTGCCTACATGCAAATGCAGCACTTGGGATACACTGTTGTTTTTGTCAATAGACACTGATGGAGTAGTGACATAATGTAGGCTGTTCCTTCAATGGTTTAGTTTGATTGCAATAAAGTGTTACACAAGGTCATAGTTTATGAACTGTGTGATAGATGTCATAGATCTATGTGGCTCATCATACCTTATTCACTACTATCAGTACCTCATTTGTCCATCTATACGCTTAGATTTCAGTTTGTTCGAGTGGTTCGTGGGGACATCATCACCCCAAACACACATAATCAACATGGATGGACCGGGGTTGCAGTTAAACACCCAGCTGGACAGGGAGCAGTATACGTTAGGTCAACCATTCCACTGACTTCAAAGAAAGTAGAGAATCAGACTGATGTGATAAGTGACGTAAGTTGATGAATTTCCATAGGGATACATGTTCCAATCAGTTTTCAAACACTATCGAATGTTGCTTCATGACCTCTCACTGCTGATAAGTATTAAACAGATGAATACATGTTTCCTTGTTCATTAGATATGGTGCCATTACCACATATTTAATTAAATACCAACACTCATTCAATTTGAGAAAAATTTGCTTTAAAGTATTGGTGCCTGATGATGAAATGTTGCCAGTAACCACATCAAATTCATATTTAACTTCCTAGTAATGAATCTTACATTGAATTGTTGTAAGGTCTTAAAGTTCTGATAATGAATTAAACTTGACATTGGAAAACTCATAATAAATGGACAGTCATGTACAATCCATTACAGTTTACAGAAAAAGTCTTCACCACATTTGTTTTTGAGTTGCAAAGAATGAAAGCAAACAGTACTACAATTTAGGATAGTTTTACACATGGTTAAGGTTTGTTTCAGAGCAATGCAACTGCCTGTGCTCACAATAACAGCCATTCTACTTCATCTGCAATTCGTCAGTGTGTAAATTTAAAAAAAAATCTGAAATAGTTATAGCCCTTCATACACACATTATTAACACATTTGTGAAAGTATACTGTACATAGCAAATACTTTACACAATGAACAATTGAAGATGCAATTGTCAAAACAGCAGCTATTTTAGACATGAAAAGAAGGTACCACTTGTCCGAATCTCAAATTCTAATGAAACATAAATTATTTGTCTCTTTCCTCTGTATGATTCAATTATTTTTTTGGCTGCACATGACCCTTTCTGATCACGTCTGGTCAACAATGATAAAAATCTCTTTTACTTTGCTGTTTGTTGTTGTTTTTTCTTACGGCGAAGAACTTCCTGATCCATTCATTAAGTGCACCAGTCGTCAATGTGAGTTATTCTTTTACTGTCAAGCATATTTTTTGTAATGTATGGCCTTCAAGTCAATTGCTATACATGCATTTCACCACAGACACAAAGAATGATGTCATTACCTTGATTTTATATTAATGTTGTAATGCATTCCATGTTAGTATTTATGGTAATACAACTTTAATTCCTTGCAATGAGAATATATGCAGTTAAGTCCTGTATGAGTGTGTCTCTGTGATGCTGCTTGTAAACATGATATTTCAAAAATTGCTGATTTACCTTCAAACTTGGCATGTTGGTAGCCTTTGGTGAGTAAATAAAGTAAAATTTTTAATGGAGGTTCAAGTTCATCTGAGGTCAAAGTTTAAACCTTGTAAACATATGTTCTCTCAAATTGCAAAATGTCCTACAACTTCTAACTTAATATGTAGGTAGTCCTAGGGAGTACAGATCACTTTTGTTTTTCATGTATTGTTTTTCATGGATGTTAAAGGGAATTTGAGGTCAACAGAGGTAATATTCATAAAACCTTGTGATTAAACATGCTATCTCAATTTGCAATAGTTGCTATAACTTCAAGTTAGTAATTAGCAAGCCCTTGGTAAGAAAATGGGCCAAAAAAATAATTCATTGAGGTCAAAGGTCATTTTATATCAACAAAGATCAAATGTGAAAAAGCTTGTATACATGACATCTGAAGAAGTCAAAGTTGCTTGAAGTTCAACTTGAAGTACCAAATTGTCACAGCGGTATGTGAACAAGAAATAAAGGCACAAACAAGTAGTTGAATTTAACAATTTAACAAAGTATATATTGTTTCTTCACTTGGCTGGATATATGCTACTGAAAACAAATGGTGAAAGTTGCTACACTCTTTTACCATGGATTACAAGGGGATGGGACAGGATGTAATACTCTGTCAACATGTTTACTTAACTACATAAACAGTGGTTAAGCTACTGAGAAGCTCACCACACATCCTGCTGAAGATTACATAATAATAGGTGCACAAACCGGTGAAGGGTTTTGGTTGTAGAAAGTTACACTGGAGGCCACAGTGTGGATGATCTCCTGGAACTAAGAAGTTGGAGGTTTCTGGGAGGTGTGATGTAAGAACTTCCTGTCTGTGCTACTAGGTAAGATATTGTAAATATGTCCCTAGGGTAAGGAGAAGGTGAGATAACAGTAAAATACTCTCTGTTATAATTGCCTGTCCCTTAAAAAGTTAATATGTTATCTCAAGAAGCAACCGTTGTTACGACTTAAGACTTGGTTTAGTTTGTCGTCAGTAAATAACTTTGAGATTGTCTTTTCAGTCAAAGGTCATTTCATATCAGGGAGTATCACTCTAAAAGCCTTGTGTAACAGGTCAAGTTTTATGTATCCTTAAATAACTGGGCTCCATTGTGAATATGCATACGGTATGTGCAAAGTTCTGGGTAGTGTCATCCGTCCACCGTTTGCGTGATGGCTTTTCATGTGGTTAAATGGTGTCATGCAGTGCTATAGTACTGCTGAAAGTCTGTGAAGGAGTTATACAAATCATCCGTTGTGATATGTGTTGGGTCCTACATGGTTGATATTCATTGAGTCATGAGTTTTGTTATTATTAGAAGAATGCCCAAAGTTGTTATTCATGTTTGGCTGTTCTGTTACAAGTTGCTCAGTATGAAAGCCTTTAGGTCTGTTTGGGCAGGGTTGCTGAGTTAGGTGGAATCATTAGTATTGTCAAGGGTTGTTTAGGTGAAGCCTGGCAATCTGTTTGTGTAGTTAACACAGGAAGGGTGTATTGTAAGTTGTTACTCAGATGTACTGTGAATCTAATTTCCAATTTCACAGTCACCTTTGTTCCATTGAATTCTCTTTTGTAGTAACTTGTATTTACCAAAAGTTCTCACTACCAACCACAAGAGCTCTGTTTACCATCTCTTTTTAGTTACAATTATGATCGTAACCTTTGCACTCATGATGGCAAGTGTGTGTATGTATGTGTGCAAAGAAACCTAATGTTGTGGGCGGAGGTCAATGGTTGTTGTAGTTCACCAGGGGTCAAATTGTAAAGACCATGTTTTACACAATATTTCACCAAGGATGGATGTCACATTTAGTACAAGAAGCCTGTGGTTGTGGTGAATGGTCATTTCAGGAAAGCCTGTGTCATTTTTAATTTATTGTTTGTCAAATCACAAGTGTTGCTTTTCACTGTACTACTAAGATGAAGTATGTTGTACACCCTCACTATACATTACATCGGATTCAAGAAGAAAACTGCTCATGTTACACCATCGAAAGCACAATGCATTTTTGCATGCTAGTTTATTAAGATCTTTTATTAAGAATTGAATCAGGCTCCAATGCCAGTATCTCTGGTGTCTGTGGATTCCTGTGCCCCACATTTTGGCGTAATTGGATTGATGGAATGTTACATTTGTATCCGTAATATCTGAACCCTGAATCAATCAATTCAAGTCATTCGCACATCTGTTCAATCTTATTGATGCTATAGGTACTTCCTATTACACATTCTTCAATTCATAATTTCCTTTCATTGTTTTAGAATTCTCATCATCCGCTTGCAGCAGATAAACCCTCAACCTCAAACACTGTTTTGCAGATCGCTAGCAGGTACTTGTTTTGGTTTCCATAACAATCATAACCTTTGCATTCATGATGGAGTGTGTGCGAGCGTGTGTATTTGTGTGCGTTTGTGACGCCCAACTTCAGGATATCTGAATCCTGTGGTTGAGGTCAATGGTCATTTCAGGACAGCCTGTGTCAATGTGAATTAATTGTTTGTCAAATCACAGGTGCTGCATATCACTGTATTACTAAGATCAAGTATGTTGTACACTGTCACTATACATCACTTCGGGTTCAAGAAGAAAGCTGATCGATCGTTATACTATCGAAACCACAAGGCATTTTTGCATTCTAGTTTCTTTATTGTTTGTTTGTTGTTTGTTTGTTTTTACATTTTTAATAATTAAGTGAACATGGTTATTACATTTGTCCCATCTATAGATAAAGAGAGGTGGAAATAAGAAAATGTAAGCCTTCTTGACATTCATCTATTAACATGTAAGCTGTATCCTTTATTTTCAAAGGACTTTGATGGATATATCAAACTCAGGAACAGAGGGAGACATTTTTGATGAAGAAGATGAAATTCCTCTTGCAAATGAAGACATTGGCAGGTCAGTGACAATAGTTCTGTTACTCATTGTTACATGTCTATGAAATATTTGAGGCATATGTACATGTGTGCGTGTGCATTCTCTTGTGATGTCTATGTTTTATTTGCAAATATATCATCCAGAGAGCCAGAAGGCACTATGATTATGTTATGTTCTTGTTCTTACAATATTTGAGTGTTGTTCAACACTTAGTTTTTTATCAATCCATCAGTGACCTACCTTTACAAATTGTCCTTGATGAACACATTCAGAGAGTGATTAGAGAGGATGTACAGAATATAATCATTCGGAGGAGACATGCCTGGAATGACATTAACAAATGGCTGCAGAGGAAGAGCTTTTACATTCAAAACAAATGGAAGGTATGGAAATGTTCTCACTAATGATTCCTTGCTGAAGGCAGAAGGAATCTATGATGGTTATGTAGCTTGTCAGTATCTGTGTGTGGCACTTTCGCTTGTAAAGACAATATCCTCAACAGTTAAAGTTGCCGGAAGTTTAAACTTAGTTTTCTAGGTAGCTTTTCATGTGCAGACAATCTGAGTTGTGTTAATGGATGTGACAGGTTATTTGAGGTTGAAATCTGAGAACCTTCTTATTAACATGTACAGAGTAAAATTGTTCCAAAATTTAAAACTTGGAAGATGATCACTATATTTTTCATGGATGTGAAAGGTCTGTTTACCTAACAGCCTGAAACTGTCTTCACTCAAGAAATGAAGTTGTTTTGTACTTGAACAATCTGTACATAGGCACACATAAATCAATCAGCAATACTCTTGCACTCTCACATTTCTAATTGGCATCACAAATCTTGGAAGATCTTGTGTCTGTTCACATACACTAATTTAACACTGACTATGAAGACAGGATATTGAAAATGGGCTTATCAATGTTCTTCATTTATGGTTTCTATCAACAGGTATGTGTGTATGTGTGGGTATATGTGATGCTCCAGGTTGTAGACACGCTATGTCATTGGGGGTCAGCAGAAGTAACAATGTGAGAATCTCATCACAAAAAGAACTATATATGCAACCAGATAATCAACGGAGATCATATTTGCATGGTAGATCATGTAGTGTTGTAACTTTAAAATATACCGGTGCTGTGGCTGAGTAGATAAAGGCAGTTGCCTTTATATATCTAAAAAAAAATGGTGATTACCCAAACATTAATTACTACTGTAATTTTTGCCAGTAAAGTAGTAAGGAAAGTAAGGAATAATAATTATTTGATTCGTTGTATGGCAAAGTAAATCACATTCAGGGTCTTTACTGTGGTCTTTTTTCTTTCTTTTTAATCATAAAACCTAAGTACTTCAATATCTCTTATATCACAGCTAAAATTTCTTGGTGAAGATGGTGAGGACGGAGGTGGGTTAACACGGGAGCTATGCCAGTTGATAATCCATGGCATCCAAGAATCTGGGTTGTTCATTGGAGAAGCTGGTCACATGGTGCCAATAAACAGCATGCAGCACTTAGTTGACCGTGCATATTACTCAGCTGGTCAACTGGTAGCGTCAGTCATTTGCCAGGGAGGGCCTTCTTTTAACCTACTATCAGAGTATCTTATCGAGGATATTGTTCATGGAAAAACACCTCCAGTCTCTGAGATCCCACTTGCTGCTCTGGAACTAGTGGTAAAAGCAACAATTTTCCATTCTAAATTGTAAGCTCTATCTCTTGAACTCCTGTAATAATGCCAGTATTGATAGTAAACTGATTTTAGAGAGCTTGAAATATCAACAATTTTGATTAGCTTCTTGCAAATCAAAGGTGATGTTGACAAAAAAGACATATTTGGTTTGCATTTGGATGCCTGTTGGAAGATTTTCCTCAGTGTATAGTAGAACTTAGTGTAATAAAAGATGGTAAGCACGTGCTTCATTTTTGTATTACAGCACCATTTGCACAATTAAAACAATCAAAACAGAATATATGAAGATAGATAACTACAGCAGTTCTCGTATTTGCATGTGTGTGCAAGAACCCTATGTGTTTTTTTAGGTCAAAGCTCATTTGGGATCAGAAGAAGTCAAAATGTGAAATCTGGAAGACCCTATTGCATGGTATAAGAGTGTAAATGTGTGTGAGATGTTGTAAACAATTTAGCATGTCAAATGTCGTTTATGGTTAGCAGAGGTCAAATCTGGAAAAACTTGTTAACACAGGCAACTGCGACAGATATTTACCTTGTAAGTTTCAATAATTTGTGTAGGTACATATTGGCAGAAGTCAAAGCTTATTGGCATTCGCAAAGGTCAAAACGTAATATCAGAAAAGCCTATATTTCCAAAACCATAACATCAACAGAGATCATATTTGCATATGATATCAAGTAATCATTGACACTTTGCTTTCCTCTTTGTAGACACCAATTGGCAACACAGTCATTGAAGATCCCAGGGCCATGCTTAAAGTGAAGTTAATGGAGGTAACTGACACACACAGTATACATATCTCACTTCATAGCATAGAAAGTACATTACTATACTGGTACATAGTTCTGAGATATCACAATTATTTTCTCATTAAATGTTCCCATCTGTCATAGTAACCAAGGCACTTATTGAAACATATATCATAACATTACTAGTAAGCTTGCCACATTGATACTCTGTCTGACTGTCTACTGTACATGATAGTTGACTTTTTCAGAGTCCAAGCAAAGTCCAAGCCGTACAATTTGTTAGTAGCACAGTATCAGTGTGATAAACAGAACACTTGTCACACATCTATGTGAACTACATCATTTGCTATAAACTTCATGTTTATTGCTGCATGATTTCATTCTTATCCCATCCCCACCCCAGCCAAAAAGGCTATTGTCACTTAAGAAGATGTAAAGTATAATAAAGAGATAAGTAGCATATTTGCAACAAGGTAAAGTTGTTATAAACAGAAGTGTTGAGGGGATGTTGCATTGAAGACCATCACACTCAGCATGACTTGACAAAATGATGATGGTTGCTTAATTATGTATTTTCTATGGGGGCAATAGCATATTTTGGTGACGAAAGTTTATCATAGGGCTTTCCTGTACAAGTTCCCTGTAAATGTAATCAATGAGAAGTAGCAGGGACTTTGGGATTTGCCATATAAGCAAAAGCTAATTGCAGTTGTTAAGATGTGTCTGCATGGGTCAGTATGACACCTGCTCCTGCTCGTAATTACAGTAACTATATCTGAAGAAGGGAATCTGGATAAATGTCATATTTGGTGTGGTTGTAGGCCTGCATTTTAGAGAACAAGAATTCTATTGTTTGTAGTGGAAGTCAAAGGTCTTTTAAGGTCAGCAGAGGTCAAATATCATTTGGGGTGAAATTAGGCAAATTAATGATAGCCTAAGACTAAAGGAAAGCCACAATGAAAATAAATAACGTTATGAAATGAAGAAAACATTTAAATACATACAAAAACTCATAGAAAAAGAAGTGGACTGGGAAAGCAGAGCTTTAATGACCAATCCCCCTTTAAAAAGAAAAATATAAAGAAAGAAAAACAAAACAAGTTGTTTCTACTTTCTACGCCCAATAATAGGCTTTAATCCAAAGACAATGAATCAAAACGTTATTGGCTTCTCATTTATATCTCAATTGAAAATTATTCAGATGTTATGAAACAAATTATGTGTGGTCCAGTACCAGAGGTAGATGCGGATCAGGTCTACAACCTATTTACAGTAGACTTTTCTCCAGAGGGAAGCAACGACAGAGAGGGGGAGGAAGCATCAAACTTCTCTTTCTTGATGTGGCTTCAGGAGATCAGTGAAGGAAGTGAGTGGTCCATTTTATACAATGCATGAAAGTGTCAATGTGAATTCATGACATGTGCAAAACTTTGAAATCATTGTTTCAAGGATTTCATTTCTTTACTTGAACAAGGTAAATGATGTAATTGATGCATATTTAACTGTCTGTATTAATTTTGTTTATTTTTCTTTTCTGCCAGAGCACAACACAAGTTTGCCTGATTTCCTCCAATGGTTGTCTGGTGCAAGACGTTTACCACCAGGGGGGTTTTCCGTCGCACCAAGAATAAACTTCTGTGCATCGGATAGGCTACCTGTGGTTTCCACATGTGCCTTGATGTTGACATTGCCCCGTCACCTCAACCAGGAGGACTTTAGAGACATGATGTCTTTGGCAATGACAGCTGTTGACTTTGCTGTACTTTGAGTTATATCTCATGTTGATGTCTTTTCACTTATTAAGAGAAAATTTGTACACATAGTTTACACTGTTCTTATCAATCATTCGCGTGCTACACTTGCCCATTGAATGTATGTTTCTATTTCTGTCTGTCTGTGTGTTAGTATGTGTGTTAGTAGGTGTGTATGCGTGGATGGGTGAGTGGATGTATGCGTGTATGTATGTATACACTGATGCATACAACATAAATGTGCAGAAAAGGCCACACCTTGAAAGATGGAAACCTAATATCAAAGTTTTAAGTTATAGTTCGTCACTTTGCACACATTACCAGTGATATATGGGTCAATGGTAACTTAAATGTTGTCTCAAGTCTGATATTACATTGAAGTATGATGTGATGTTGACTTAATGTATGTTTTTGCCCCGTGCTTCTTTTCCATGCATATTTCAACATATGCCGATGCCATTATTTATTTGGCCTTCGCAGTTGTGACTTTCAACTTTTAATATAGGCAACACACAAAACAAAGCCACCGTTGTGTCAGTTGATGCTCTTGATAGAATTATCCGATATTAATATTCGAGTTAGTTTTGTGAAACTGCAGAAGATGCTTCTCCTGCAGTTTGTAATGGGTCATGATGAATATCGATAATAGTGTTACTTGAACAGTAGTCTATATAAGGGTTCATGAATCTGGGATCGCCTTCTGATTCGTTGTTTGAAAATACTGAGCTTTTAACTAAGCATTAAAAGTATTTGGGGGTTGTTATTGTATTTGGATATCACAGGTTATCTGGAGTGAGCTTATTTAACTACAGAACTTGTGACATGTGGCTTCCCCACACTTATTGCAAAATCTTGTTGCATTTGGTAGATAGTTCACATTATGTTAGTGGGCAACAGTTATTGCTGTATATGGCCACTGTATTTCTTACTGTCCAGTTTGCCAATTATTTGATTTGCTGCATGGCAAGTAACCACATTCAGGGTTTTCATTTTTTCATTATACACTTCCAACACAGAATCTAACACCATAAAACATGTTTTATTATCAAATATTTTGCATGCTAGATTCTTTCTTACCATTTTGTCAGTATTTCATAATGTATACTTGCCAATACTTACCACTGTATTCAATATCAAAAAGAGTGCTGTTGTGCACAGTGGCACAATAAATCTTTGTCTTCTTACTTGGCAGTGAAAAGACACATACTTTGTTTCTTACAAATAAAGAACACAAGAAGCACCTTGACGATAACTTGCCAGTACAGAAATTATTTATTTCCTGTCAGTTGATTACATGTATTCTTTTCTTTTAATATTTGATGACCTATATTGCACATAAGAAAGTTTGTAACCATGGAGATGTCGAAATATCCCATTAAAGAACATTCCATTTTGTTTAAATCATTTTATAGTTATTTTCTTACTTTCTTATTTCCTTTATACTTACTTTCAGTTTTCATTAACAATGTGATACTGGGGGTGGGTGGGGGCATATGTTGACCTGCCAATAAATTGTACAACGAAGAACACATTTTTGTTTTCAATTATTTAATAAATGTTGAAGCAGTGTCAAATAAGGCACATACATACCCCAAAATGAGTATTAATGTATAAAGTCTCCACCTTTTGGGGTTGAGATTAACATTTAAATCAATATGAGGTTACCAATAGAAAACTAGTACAAAAATAAAATAAAATAAAAACTTTAACATCGTTAACAGAATATTACAAAGTTTATATTGTCCACTAACCAGTATGCAGGTGCACATGGGGTCATATGTAGTAATGATGGTTGGCTTCATATGGCAAACATCCAGCATGCTGGTATGAGTTCAATTTAAAGGTATGAGTTCAATTTAAACATGTGAGTATAATGAAATTTGTTGAATTAAAATATAAAAAAAGGCTAGCCTAACAAGCTGCATTGAAGGTTAATTTAATTTTGAGCGTGTCTTTGGACAAATTCACAACACTGACGTTAAATGTGTACACCATTCTCACCATCATCCTCCAATACATCCAAATCCTCAACAAATTGAATTGCCTCATCATCTAGATCAACCAGACACTCAGGGACATCAACATTGTTATTGGTTTGTAGTTGTGGAATAGGACCATCATCATCAATGCCGTATGCTGTGAAGTTGTGTGGAAAGGCATTTCTTGAAAGAAAACCTTGTGTATATAGCTGAAGAGGTGTCAGACCTTCCGTCCTAAGGATATGGTTGTTCCACTGAGAGACAAAGAGCTGCAGAGATCTATTAATGCTTTTTACGTGACCCGCCATGCGGGATACAAAACGTCACGGCCAAACGGCACTACCGAACCATCCCATTCTGACAAACGAAACTAAGGTCTAGCGAGCCAAAAAAACATACGCCCGCCGACCTGCAGAGACAAAACGCCCAACCCCCTCCCCACTCAAACATTCAAAAACGTACACAAGGACGACCCGCACGCAGCGAAACGAAAAACCCCTCCCCAGCACACCAGCGTCCAAAAAAGGCAGCCCCAGATAAACGGCGAAAATCGCCTTCAATCTGAAGGCGAATGTCAGACTTCACCGCCTCCAGGACTGCCTGCCAACTGGCAAATTTCCCCCTAAAAACCAAATTACATCTATTCCGCCAAACATGTTTTTTTACAATAGAGCAAACAAAAATGATGCGGTGCAACACAGCTACCGAACAAACTGGAGGGTCTACCCCATATAAAATAAAGCCCTGCCCTACCGACCATGAACGGTCTCCCGTAACACGGTCGGCCCAGGTCTGGAACCACTCCCATAAGTTGACTACAAAGTAACAATGCCAAAAAACATGAGCAGTACTCTCTAAGCTGTCACAGCCGGTCCTAGGGCACAGTCCATCACCCAATCGCCAATGATATCTTTTTAGGTTGGTCACCAAGGCACCGTGTGCAACTCTCCATGCAAGATCACGGAGCCTGCAACCATTCAGCCTTCAATGCACCGAACGCCATACTTCTGCAGAATGACGTCCCTGGACAAAAGTTGCATTCAAGGCCTTATCCCTCAACGAACTGTGAACGAGGGCCGGCTGTGACAGGTCAACAGGGGGCAACTCAATCAGCGCGGAGCAGATGACACGCACCGCCCTGTTTGGAGTACTACTATGCGGTTCTCTGTTGCTAAACAGCGCCGGGACCCATCGACGCAGGTGCAAACCGCCCCAAAAACGTACAAAATATGAACAAGGCAACCCTGGGTCAGTTACCGCTACAAACAACTGCTTAAATAACAAAAAGGTCAATTTACTTCCCAGATGAACCACCCCTAGTCCCCCCTTCTCCAGTTTTTGGTACAATACCGCCCTCTTGACAAGCTCTGTACCACCGGACCATATGAATGAAAAAATCGCCCTCTCCAACCGTACCAGGACGCGACGCGGAATAGGATACACCGCGCCAGGGTACCACAAGATGGGCGAAACGAAACGATTAATAACAGTGACTTTCCCCAAGATCGAAAGCCAGCGGGTGCCAAAGGTTTCGAGTCTGCTCTGAAATACCTCAGCCCTCTCGTTCCAGGTGACATCACAAGGTGCATCGTAGCCGAACCATATACCATTAATTTTGATATTCTGATCCGACCACGACGCACCGAATGGTAAGTTTCTGTATCTCCAGCTACCAAGACGAAGGCCCTTTGTCTTTTCTGGATTCAACTTCGCCCCGGTAGCTCTCTCAAAAATAGATAGATCCTGCGAGAGTGCGCGAAAGGAGCCGAGACTCGAAACAATACATGTCACGTCATCTGCATATTGAGCGCATTTCACTTTGGCACCCCCTGGCACAACGAATGGAACAAGTTTGGAGTCCCTTTCCAAAAGACGAGAGAGGGACTCGCTAAACAAAACATAAAGTAATGGAGACAGAGGGCACCCCTGGCGCACCCCCCTCTCTACGTTAAAAACCTCCGAACAAAACCCATTTACGATAACAGAACTGAAACTTTGTTCATACAAAACAGAAATCCATTTACGAAAATTTGGGTGCAACTGAAACGTCTCCAATACATTCATTAAAAAACCGCGATCCACCATGTCAAAGGCCTTCTGCTGGTCCAGAGACACCAATGCACATGGCAGATCACGCTCAATAACAAAGTCGGTCAAGTCGCGCATCAACCACAAGTTCTGCTGGATGCAATGACCCTTCACTGCACAAGTCTGGAGATCACCAACAAGATGCGGCATAGCCAGTGCAAGGCGGTTGCACAAGGCCTTAGCCAGCAACTTGTAGTCCACATTTAACAAGGTGATCGGACGCTTGGTATGGGGATCCAAGGGGTCCCCAGACTTTGGCAGCAAAGTAATCATGCCCAGACGTTGACTTTCGTTTAACAGTCCGTTTTGGAAGGCGTCTTCGAAGACGGCTCTGATGTCGGGTCCTATTATTGCCCAGAAGGTTCGGTAGAACTCCCTCGGAAGCCCGTCCGAACCCGGGGACTTGCCATTCATCATCTTCGAAAGCGCCTTCCAAAGCTCAACAGTGGTTATTTCGCCCCCCAAAATATCATTGACATCGTGGGGAACGGTTTTTGAGATTCCCCTCAATAAATCGGCCTGTGCCGACAAGTCGACATTGCCACGCGTAAATAAACTCGAATAGTACTCTTTATATACGCGGACAATGCCGTGAGGGTCACTAACCACGGTCCCATCAGTAGCGCGTACAGACGGGACGCGTCTGGCACCTGCCGATGAGCTAACGGACTGGTAAAACCTCAGTGAAGGGCGCTCCTCGGCTTCCACCGCTTCGACACGGGCCCTGACGCGGGCACCGTGGTACTTTTCATCGAGATAAGTCTGCAAAGCGATGACAGCCAAAGGGTCGCCAAACTTCACCTCCGCGCACAGCTTCGAGAATTTTTCTCTTCGACGCCGTGCGCGGGTCACGCAATACTGAATTGCGTAGCGTTTGATGCGCAACTTGACCTCATCCCACCATTGGGATGTAGAAGCAAAGGCCGGCTTCAATGTTTGCCATCCTTTGTACCTGGTCTCGAAACCCTGGCGGAACTCTGCCTCGCCAAGAATCCGACAGTTAAGCTTCCATAGGCCCCGCCCGATGGGGAAAATGGAAGGCAAAACAAAACGTGCTACTACAGTGTCATGGTCAGAGAGCGGACAGCTGAGCGTCTCGCAACCCGAAAATGTAAAACTTACGGGCGCATACACTCGATCTATCCTGGAGGCATCTTCTCCGTTAGGCCTCACCCACGTATACACCGTACTACACGGGTGCATATGCCTCCAGACATCGGCTAAAAGGTGTGCCGAAGTGAATCTGTCCAATTCTGTGATCCCAGCGTCGGAACTTGCAGACACAGAAGTTCCGAGTCTGTCAAGACCCGAGTCTGGGACACAGTTAAAGTCTCCGACCATGACACACGGCGCACTACCAGGAACAAAGGAAGGCAGCGTGTTAAAAAAATCTCGTCTAGCAGAAGGCCGATTGGGAGCATACACATTGCAAATGGCGATGTTACCCTGTGGATACTTGAATAGAATGCAAACCAATCGGCCCTCGTGATCCGTCTCCACCCTAGTGGCACAACCCGCCTGACGAGCTGACAGAAGGATGACAGTGCCACAGGATGAAGACGAACCAAACGAAGCATGCAGCTCACCACCCCACTCATAAGCCCATAGAGGGACATCTTCTTCCAAAATATGTGTTTCTTGCAGGCAAACGCAGTCGACCTCCATTGATTTACAATATTGGAAAATGCGACTGCGCTTGCGATGATCCCTCATGCCATTCACGTTCAAAGTGGCAACTGAGAATGTATGGGCCATGAGAGGGCAATGGGGCAAAACTACGCCGACGACGATTCTGTAAGCTTCAAGCGCGCTCTAGACGACATATCGTCGTCCGAGTCGTCACTTGAGGCCGACCTTTTTAGAGAGGGTTCCCCCATCTCGTCGTACCAGCTCGTCCCAGTGGCACGTTTTGGCTCGACGATCACCGAGCCCCCGGAGTCGCTGTCAGACAGAGCCTCCGGAGACCCGATGACCACCGAGTCCCCGGAGTCGCCGTCGGACAGAGTCTCCAGATCTGGCGACACCGGCGGCGGGCTGGGGACGGAACTGGACGAGTTGATAGGGGAAGCTGGTGGAGACTTTCTCGGTGCGGGCACGGGGTTGGGGTCTGCAACTTCAAGGGAGGGTGAACTAGGTGCATCCGGCCCCCCGTCTTTGCGTGGAGCTTCCTCCGAGGCAGTAGGTGCGCCAGAACTTGGCGCCTTTGATTGACCCCCACTCTTTGTCATAAAGACATAAGAGGAGGGACAAGCGCGAAAAACATGCCCCTCCTTCCCACAGAGTGAGCACACAACTTCGCTTGGGTAAGCAGAGGTATCATGCCCAAGACGAAGGCAGCGCCCACACTTTTTGTTTGGGCAGCCCTTGGCTTCGTGCCCGGTCTCCCCAGGTACGGGGCTGACCGGGGTATCGCACGTGAGCTTTATGTCCGGCAATAAAAAGGAAGGAGGGAATGTCCTGCTTGAGGTCGATCCGAACCTGTCGGTGCCCGTTCAACACCCCAGGGGCCTGTGCGTACGAGCACATTTTGATGCCCTTGACAGCCCCAAACCGACCTAAAACAGTTGCGACAAGTTCCTGACGCACCTCTAGTCCTACGTGGATGACAGTTACCCATACGGAACGCTCGTACGGAGTAACTGTCAAACCTTCAACCCCACTCAGCAACGCGACACCCTTCTGCCGGGTCACGTCACTTGTAAAACGTACATCATAAGTATTACGACCCTGGAGAGCTTGCAACGCATCAACCTCTCCAGGCACAACAACACCCTTACTCTTTAAAAAAACTAAAAACTTGCACCGGTGGAACCGCTTGTTCACCGGTGAAGGTTAACTTAACAATTTTGGAATCACGGCGCGATGCCATGATACCGAAGGTGGCTGGGCCACAGAGGAGTAACAAAACAAACTAAAGATAGGTTGGATAAAATACAATATACGATGACTATATACGATAACGATATACGATATACGAACTGGCGCACACCCGCCTGGCGGGAAGTATAGCACAGTACAGTGAAAAAACAGTTATCAGATGTAGAGCGAGAGCGAAAAACACGTCTGCACTCCACGAAAGCCAACTGTCAACTTCAGAGATCTATTAATACGAGGCAGAAACACAGTCTGAAGAGCTAGAATGCGGATAAACATATCAGTAAAGTTTGCAAGACTGGTTTCTATTATATTTTTAATTTAAAGAAGATTAGGACACATATGTCTTCTAGAACTATGAGTACATTGGTTCATTCATTCATTCAGAGCCATTTGGATTATTGCAATAGTTTGCTCCATGGTATCTGATTCAGAGACTGCAACGTCTGCAGAACAGCGCAGCCAGGCTTGTTGTAGACTGCTATGACTTCAACACACCATCGTTGAGTATCCTCCATTCTTTGCACTGGTTGCCTGTTGAATTCAGAATTAAGTTCAAAGTACTGCTCCTGGTATATAAGTGCATTCATGGAATGGCACCCGCCTATTTGTCGGACGATCTGTCCTTCCAGGTCAATACTCGTTATACCTTGCGTTCTAGCAATACACTCACTCTCACTGTTCCCAGAACTAAACTGAAAACCCCAAGCTCTGGAATGGTGTACCCATATCTGTGCGGAGTTCTCCCACTCTCATTCAGTTTAAGTTGGCTTTCTATTAGGGTTGTACAGCGCTATTGAATACTTCGTAGATTTTAGCGCTTTATAAGTTCATTTTTTATTATTATTATTATTTCGTTATCTCTGTTAAATAAACCAGTCTTCCATTTGAATGAAAAGTGCCCTAAATGACTGAAGGCATGTTATGTAAACATCCCTCCATAAACGTTCAATTCTTTGGTTGTGAACTGAGCGACCTGTTATAACACTGCCTTGTCCTGTACCTCTTCTTTCAAGCATGGCCCTTGCTACCTCAAAATTTTCTGATCCGTAGTCACATCTAATTCTTAAAGGAAGACCATACTCTGCCACTGCTCTCTCAAATAACTGCAGCACTGTTGCAGCCCTATTGTCTGTGTTACACTGTAGAAACACGACTGTCCTAGAGAACCCATCTTTACAGCCGTGTATCACAAAGCGCCAGGGGTTTATTAATTTATGGTTGCCGTCAATGTGCCTGCACAAATAAAAGAGAAAAGAAGTATGAATATAGAAGTATGAATAAGATACTGATGGTCTATACCATTTAATCTAGTATGACAATTACATTTTAGCAAAGTTACTTGTCAACTTTCACAAGACTCCATGTTCCTCTGTTTGACTCAGGTATAACCATAATGACATCGATGTAGGCTATATGAAAATGTTTAATGCTGAGCCACATTGGATTGGACTAGTCTAGGGCACTTAAATAGAGACTGAAACAGGAGTTGTTTTATCCATACTTCATTAAGAAGAGACTGTCCTGTGAACTAACGGGTAGCCCAATGCTACGTCTCAACATTAGAATTCCATTAATTTTGAGTACACATGCATAGGAGTTGTGAGGGACTTTTAAGATTTGACATATTACCAAAGATTTACAGTATTTACCAGACTTCACCCTGGTTACATAATACATACTGTGTGATTTAAGAGTATACCAATTTGCTTTACAAGATACCTAGAACTGCAGTCTGATAACCTGTATTGGATAAAACAGTTGGCTTTTACATACGTACAAAAAGGTTCACCACCCAACATAAGATAATGGAATAGAGTCTGGAATTTAGGACTTATTTCAAATACTATATTGTGCAATGACAGTATAACTATACTTTTATTGGAGAAACACATACTTGCCAACCTACAACATTCAAAAAGATTTGATGACTATATAGCATGAATGTTTTCTATTTGCATCATTCTTTATGTACTTACCAGAGAAAGTTTGGAGATGGAATATTATATGTTCGTCTAATAATAGAATGTCTCCTTCTCATTGCGACGCCAATAGGATGCACTCTCTGCAGACTTTCCCTAATCCTAAATACTTGGATGTTGTGGTGGTTTTAACCAACTGGCATGCCTAATTCATGCCGTATGTTTCGTATGGAACGGGCTGAAACCCGTAGAAGTTGGGCTATCTTTTCCCAACTGAATCCTAAGTTTCATAAATATTCTAATTGCTGCAGAGTTACAAGTAGCTTTGGTCTGCCTGGACCTGGTCTGTTTTCAGTTGGACATACAAATGATGGTGGATTTAGCCTGGCTTGAAAGTGAAGTTGCAAGTGCTCTAGCCTAGCAAGGATTTGCTGTAAAATTTCCACCATTTCATAGAGAGCATTGCTTAGCTCAGCAAAGTCCCTGGAATGGACTAACCAGTCCTCGGCTTGCAGCGCTAGCATTTGCAGAGAATCCAAGAACTCGATGCCATGTCGATGATTCTGTTCAATTTCATTCAAGTTGGTTCCATTTCAATTCACTGCCTGCCCGTAAAAGCGCAGCAGGGAGTTCAGGAAGACATTTACATCTGGTTCGTTTCTTCGTACTGGAGGTGGCATGCACTGAACAGTCCGTCCCCAGAAGCAGTAGAAAAGGCAACACTAAAAATGCTGTCTTACCAGTGATAAGCCATCTGTGTAAAGTGGGAACAAGAGTGAAATACAGTCAATGACTTTTCCACTTTACAAACAATTGATGACACCCTCTATACAGAACATAGATGATTTCCTTCTTCAATTTTCTCTTTTCTTTTGAGACACTGATGAGGGAGGAGTAACACTGTGAGCATGATTTGGCTCTCCATTTTCAGATGTAACAGCGTAGACTGACCTGAAGCACAAATCAGGCTTTATTTTAACCACATCACAATGCATACAGTGTGACAATGTTTATAAGATTGATCCGTAATATGTGCCACGCTTTGTTGTTGTTTTAAACACAGAAGGAAAAAGCACCCATTACTGTACGTCTAGCATTGTGGGCTAATAATTGACGCACTTAAGAATTTGATTAGTGATGTCTATCATTGAAAAATCAAACTCACTTAACTGTATGCATTTTTCATAATATAATGAACTCCAAATATTTTTTATTTGTGCCTATGCAATGTACACTTGAGCAGAATTTGACCACAAAATGTCTGTCCAGTCGAGATCTTACATGTCATACAGTACCCTAAATTGACACATTTGTAGTAAAGCGAACTTTGTGTAGACCTAAGTACACATTCGTTGACTTTGGATGCTGTTTGCTATGCTCTGAACATCCTAGCTATGACTGGTCAGGTCCCAGAGAGTAATGGTATATTACTGTCGTCATTTTGGTTATTTGAAAATTAGGGAGTAAGATATCCAAATGCAATAAACCGTGCAAAACTGGTGGGGAGGGTGATAAAAGCTTTACAAAAAAAAAAACAAATTGATGAGCACCTATCTCAAATGGATTAAAATTCATCAAATATGTAACTCTGCTTCACTGTAAAATAGTTAAGGTTCCCTGCTGTACCCTTGCTAGTAATATCTGAAGGAGTGGGTGCGTCAATTATGAAGCCTTGGCTTTACTATACACTATGATACATGAAGGAAAACATATGAAAGTATAATTCTCAATCATGCTGAACTGTATGAAGGCCTATACTAATTCTTAGTCTAGTGTAAGTAGATTTTTTGAATGGTAGAAAATGTAAGTTTAAATAGTAGGTAGGCTAGGGCCTATGTTGTTTAGCCTTTTTTTTTTTTTTGGGAGTAGCCTGACGTTAATATAATGCTAGCAACTGACGTAGGTAATGCAAGCCTAGCCTAATTTCGGTCACATTGTTAACAATGCATTGTAGAAAATCTGCAGTGGCTAGTCATATGCAACGAATCTTGTGATAATTGTATCATACTCACGGGCCCGATCTGGACGCCATGGCTATATTGCTGCTGTTACTGTTAAGCCGGCTAGTTACGGTACAGAAGGCTTCGTTGTCGATCGTATCGTCGTACAATCAGGGAGTTGTTATGGAATAATCCCTGGTACTATCATGTGCAATGTGATGTCGCAAACCCACTCACTGTGAACATTAAGATTCTGAGCAGAAATGTGCGTTTTATGAATGGCCAGTGTAATGAAGAAGCTGGTCACTGCTGAAGTTACTGAACAACTTTAACAAACATCTTAGTCAGCACTTACAGAGCTCCGTACTTTGTACAGCATATATATCTTTTCGCACAGAATATGTTTTTCGTACAGAATATATATTTTTCGCACAGAATAGAATTTTGTTGTTGGAGAATATACATATTTTCCATACACACAATAAAAATATATTTTTGCACAGAATACAATTTTTCCTGCAGAATAAATATGTCTGTCTCAGAATTTATATATTTTGTTAAAGACAAATATTTTTCTGTCAGAGAATATATATGTTTTTTAACAACATATATATATATATATATTTGAAAGAAAATATATTTTCTCGTAGAGAATATATTTATATAAATGTATTTGTGTTAGAGAATAGTTTTTTTCAGAATATATATAAATATTTCTAAATGTATTTTGGACGTAAACCATGTATGTATTTCGCAAGTGCAGCATATATATATTTGTACGTAATATATTCCGCTTTCTCGCGCCATAGGCAAGAGGCCCAAAATTTGTTATTTATTCTGCATAATGGATCTTTGGAGTCAGGAATTAGACCATGAAGGAAATTGATGAGCTATTGTGAGATAGCCAGATATAGTATCAACTGACAGTGGTTGTCACCTTCTGGGATAATATCACCCAATATTATCAATAAAGCTCTCATGAAACAAGACATCTGTTTAATTACTATTATGCCAGTATTCCATGTTACTGGTACAGGTTTCACAACCAGAGAGATTCAACCTCTGATTAAATTCTCTGGGAGTCACACCAGAAGTTACAAAGTAGGTCATTGCTTTGCTGCAGACAACTCGACAGTTTTTGCTTTTTCCTAAAAGTTCCAATTGGGTTAGATACTTCAAATTCATCATTATAAAGATAGATATGTAATGTCCGGTCTACAGAACTGAATGAACTGTTGGCCTGAAAATAGCTTCCATCACAAATGACCTAGCACTCTTGAGTTGCATTGTTCCTGTGAACTCATTACCTCTGAGAAAACATCATGTTGCAATAAAGACATTCAATATATTCCTGTCAATGAGGTATTAAAGATTTCAACCTTTCCACTTTCATTATATCCAAGAAATTTCTCAACTGGCTCTATGAAGTTAAAGTTGTTTTTGAAATGCTGTGAACACTATCAATGCTGACACCACTCAATTCCAAGCACGGGATTTTGGCATCTGATACATTTCGCGCCATTGTATGTAATATCATCATTTCTAGACTGTGCTGGCTGCAAATTTGCCTTTTATGTCGTGTTTCATTTTGTGGGGTTCAATCATCACAACTGTGTTTCTTCCTCCACATCAGGCAGTGTCTTGTTCATCAAGCTGTGCTGATACATTTTTATGCACTTCATCCAGGATTTGTTGATTGCTTTCCATTTTTGTCCGCTGTTTCAAAAGTTCGGCCACTCCATGGTTAAAATCACAAGGAAAACTGTTCGCGTCCCAACTGATCTTGATGTGTTATGGCCATTGCAGGGTCCTCCTCCAAGAATAACTGCGAATTTTATTTCCAGCTGCAGTTGGAAAATCCTGGTCGGGGAAGTTCGGGCTACAGTCCACTGAAAAAAACATATAATTTCGGTGATAACCCAGCTAACACACAACGTAATAATAACGTTATTTTTTGGTTGTATTTACGTTGGTGTCCGCCCAACGTAACGAAAACGTAAATAAAACGTAGCAAACATACATAATATCACAACGTTTTTAAACGTTTCCAAAAAACGTTTTAATGACGTTAAATAAAGGTTACGTTTTTAAAAACGTTGTATTAACAGTTTCACGATTCGTTATATTTACGTTTAAATATTACGTCCCCACAACGTAAAATGTTACGTTGACATAACGTTGCAGTTTCGTTACCCCCTGACGTAACATACCTTACGTTGTATAAACGTTAGCATCTTCCGTTATATTTACGTTTAAATATTACGTCCACACAACGTAAAGTTTAACGTTGATATAACGTTGTAGTTTCGTTACATTATAACGTAACAGACTTTACGTTGTTAAAACGTTAGCATGTCACGTTTTATTAACGTTTGAATATTACGTCCACACAACGTAAAGTTTTACGTTGATATAACGTTGTAGTTTCGTTACATCACAACGTAACAGACTTTACGTTGTAAAAACGCTAGCATGTTACGTTTTATTTACGTTTATATTATTCCTTGATACAACGTCATACTTTACGTTGTAAAAACGTTAGCAAGTTTCGTTGTAATTACGTATAAATTATACGTAAATACGACGTTGGTGTAATACTATATATTACGTTCTAACTTCGTGAAGAAAATAACAAAACAAGATCATTAATTTTCAATGTTACCTATTTATAGAGGCCAAATTCATATGTTTCTGTGGTTGTATAGTAAACGCAGTATTATTATACAACCAGTATTAGTAGGTATTAATGTTCAAGGGCGGCGGAAGCACTTTTTATCGGGGGGGGGGGCACCGACATCAAAGGGCACTTTGCAGAAATTCGATTGGACTGATGCAGCCTTATATTTAGTACCCTTTATAACTCTTACTGTATTATCTTATTTGCGTATACACATCACTCCGTCGACGCCCCCCCCCTCAAGGAAAATATGCATACTAGCACTGCAATATCCAATGTGCAAATTGGGAAACAAGGAACAAGTTTTCTTTTGAGACAAAATGAGGTGATCATGCTAGTTGCTAATGTAGGAATCTTCCGAATTAGAGTTTATTTCTTGTTAATATCTTAACAATTTTTTCCATTCGAAATAGCTTTGAGTTTGACCCACACAAATTCATTCAAAGTCAGGGGCGTAGCCAGGATTTGCAGAGTTGTATGCAAGACTATCTGAGCGGAGCGCCACCATAGGTTGGCGCGGAGCGTACAAGAAAATTTTTGGTTTTACAAACCCCTCAGATGGCCGGAAACGGCCCTTCCCGATTGTTCATTCTGGTTCCCTTGCCTCTTGCTAACTTGATGTTACCGTCCCCTGGAGGGGAGAGAGTAGACAGACAAATATTTCATATACTTTGAGAAATGGCGTTGCTGTATTCTCCGTACACATAACAATTTAATATTAACCCTGAAACAACTTTAAGATGTAGCACTTCACCTACAGTAGAGTCTCTTGTATAATTAATGTAGGTATTGACATGTCTGTTACTGAACAGTTGGACAAATAAGTGAATGAGTGTCCTTACTTCTTTACATAACAATATTTATACTCAATCAACAGCACAATGATCAACTATATGATCACTATATGATAGTGATCTATCATAGAAACTATATGATCTATAGAAACTATAGTTCTATAGAAACTATATATAGTTCTATAGAAACTATATGATCATGAGGTGAGGCTCCTTATACAATTTGTATGATTCAACCCTACTCATTTGCTTACCACGCTTCCCTATGCACTACGTACTGTTACACAAATGCATAAAACCCACAGCAACTGCTACCTAACACACATTATAATACAGACCATGCCTACGGCTGTCAAACCCACGCTAATAGACTCTATATTAACAGTACAGCCTTGCCAACATAATATACTATCACATGGACGTATGGTCAACGTAAGCCGACGGCCTGGCCGTAACTATGAAGAAAACTAACTCTATAATCATTGTAAATATGGCAACAAGCTTGCTTTAAGTAATCAAAGAATGACCGCTGAAGAGTCATTTATCGTTTTAATCATTTAAGGTAAAATTAATACATTATGTACATACCTGGAGGGGAGAGAGTAGACAGACAAATATTTCATATACTTTGAGAAATGGCGTTGCTGTATTCTCATCCAGCAGCGTGCCCAGACCCCGCAGTAAACAAACTGACAGATTGGAATCTGCTAACTTCTGACAACCTGAATCGATGCGAACGCAGTCGTATAAATGACGGTAATACTGCCACTTGGAAAATGACAAGTTTTTTTGTAGGGGGCATAATTCATACCTGTCACACTCTCCCCTCCTTAAAAGAAGTCGTCCTCGACCTCGTAGAACTTTTGGGTACTGAACAGAAAAGAAAGTGATCAACAGAAAATGAAATACGAAATACGTTCAACAAAGTTGTATCTCCTCTTTTTTGTTTTTGAATACGTTCCTCTCTCACTTGACTACTGATTTACCTTTTTTTTTTCTCTTTCTGCTTGCCTACAAATTCCACAATTCTGGACTATTAACACAGTGCCACCAACAGATTCTAGAAGGGAGATTCCCTATGTCTCACTACAAAACAGTGGCCACCTATTTTGCTGCGGTTAAAAGATTGTCCTTTAGCAACTGAACTCTGCTTGGATTAATTAAATTTCCATTATAAGATAGGCACTTAGTTTGCACACCCCATTAAACTAGCTTGGGCATTGGTACTATCTCCTTTGTCTCTACTCACTCTTTTTACCAATCTAGTATAATCCAGTTAGAGTTTTGAACCCATCTTTCCTGTAGAGTCATTTGTAGTAAAATATTTTTATGCCGATAACAATCAATATCCCTCTGAATTCTCAGGTTTACTAAAATTTAAACAGAATGTCCTGTTTTAACCAAATTATAGGCAGTCTACTTGCAGTTTCAACCAGTTCCCCTCAACAGTCGACTACCACACTGGTTGATATGTCTGTGGGTGGTACATCTCGTGCATCTGCGGTTGGCACAGCTGGGTAAAAATCGGACCACCTGATGCATTATATGGCGGGACGGGGGGCGGATACCACCCTGGTCCTTGATATATGGGTGGAGCGGGTTGCCACAGAATCCTGTCCTCTGGTTTGATATAATGCTCTATCTGTCCATTATATTCTGTTCGTGGTTCAACATCAGGTAATGTAGACATGTCCCCATTGTGGGCAATCCTTGTCTGCACGTGATTCACCTCTGGTTGATACTGACGTGGTACTCCGAGTTGGTCATAAGTGAACATCTGTTTCGGTCGTCTTTGTCTAGTTGGGTATCTCTCAGCTACCTGTTCCTGTTGAGCTGAGCCCTCTGGCATTAGGTCATCCTGTTGAGCTGAGCCCACTGGCATTAGGTCATCCTGATTAACCTCGCCATTAGGTCCCCCTGATTGGTTCATAGTATTTAGCGGTTCCCTAACCAGGTAAAAGTCATCATCCTCAGAGTCAGACCCTGAGTCTTTGCAATCCTCCACAAACCGTGCCCTTTGTCTTGGCTTTGGCCTGTGAGTTTGGGACCTCCTATCCTTCGCCGGTCTCTCGGGTGTAAACAGTTCACACGACAGGAGCATATTACGATGCACTGTTTTCTGTCTTCCAATGCCATCTTCTGGAGCAACATCATATACTGGTAGGTCTGGTGAGTGTCTTTTTACCACACGATATACTTTGTCTTCCCAGAACGAGCCAAGTTTGTTGGGACCTTCAGACCTGCCAACATTCCGGACAAGAACTCTGTTGCCTGGTTCAAGAGGTGCGGGCAGCTTGCCTTTGTCATAGTACCTCTTACCTTTCTGTGAGTTCTTCACGGCAGCTCTTTTAGCCAGTTCATAAGCTTCCTTCATAGCGGTTTTCCAGTGTTGTGCAAACTTCACTGGGTCACCCTGAGAATCCTGTTGATTTCCCAGACCAAAGGCAAGGTCAATTGGAAGACGAGGATGTCGACCAAACATGAGGTACATCGGTGAAAACCCTGTTGCTTCACTTCTTGTGGCATTATAGGCATGTACCACCTTTTGCAAATTATCACTCCATCTACTCTTTTTGCTCTCTGCCAATGTCCTCAACATGCCCAACAGTGTCCTGTTAAACCTCTCAGCTTTCCCATTACATTCTGGGTGATATGGTGTTGTTTTCGAATCTTTCACCCCTGAAAGTTCCTGCAGACGATGGAAAAGTTTGTTTTGGAATTCTCCCCCCTGATCATGGAGAATTCGTTTAGGAAATCCAAACCTCATCACAAAGTTGTTGAAAACACAATCTGCAACGGTCTTTGCCATCTTATTCCTAGTGGGGTAGGCCTGTGCAAACCTTGTAAAGTGGTCTACAATGACCAAAATGTATTCATAGCCTCCAGCACTCCTCTCAAGATGCAGAAAATCAATGGAGACTAATTCCAAGGGCTCTGATGTTACAATAGGCACTAATGGTGCTTTAAGGGGACGGGCTGGCTTTTTCTGACACAGACATCTGCACTTCTTCTTTATGAAGGTTTCCACGTCCCGTTCCATGTTTGGCCAATAGAACCGTTGTCTAGCAAGATCCATTACTCTGTCCATGCCTAAATGCCCCATTTCTATGTGAAGGTCATTGTACACTCTGTCTCTGAAAGTAGCAGGTAACACCAGTTGATGGCGAGTTGGTGTGTCTCGGTACAACAAGCCATTGTCCCCTATACTGAGTCTGTTCCATTCTCTCAGCATTGCACGGGTGGAAACTGACTCCTTCTTCCAATCCACCGTATTTGGTCGTTGACCCTTTCCTTTCAATTTTATGACCCTTCCAATGGCTTCATCAGCAAGTTGTGCCTCCAGTATTTCCTCTTTACTGATTTGGTACATTGTGCTCGGTGGTTGCTCAATATCTCCTGCTCCGTCTGGATCTCCTGTGACAGCCATCACCCAGGGACACTGTTCACCCTGAGCTTGAGCCTGCACAGCGGCTCCTATTGCCTGGACTGCACACAAGTTGACTTCTTCTGAGCACTCATCGATGAAATTCTCTATCTGTAGTGGCATTCTCGATAGTGTGTCTGCATCAGAATTATTTCGCCCAGGACGATATTTGATAGAGAAATGAAAATCTGCCAGCTCTGCAACCCATCTCTGGCCAGTAGCATTTAGTTTTGCTGATGACAGCACATAGGTCAGAGGATTGTTGTCGGTGTAAACTTGGAATGATGGGGCATAGAACAGGTAGTCCCTGAACTTCTCAGTAATTGACCATTTCAATGCCAAGAATTCCAATTTTCCCGAATGGAGGTGGTAGTTCTGCTCTGCTGGTGATAAGCACCTGGATGCATATGAGATAACCCTTAGTTTACCACTTTGTCTTTGGTAGAGAACTGCCCCGAGGCCTTCCTGGGAGGCGTCAGTGTGTACAACAAACGGTTGGTCATATTCAGGAAATGCCATGACTGGAGGTTGGGCTAGTTTATTTACCAACATCTCAATGATCTCTTGATGTCTGGCTGTCCATTCTACTTGAGTCTTTGAAGGAAGTTGTCCCATTCCTCTTTTACCCTTGCCTTTCTTTCCTGGGGGAGATAAGAGATCATATAAAGGTTTAGCCAGTCGTGAAAAATCCTGGATGTAGCGTCGGTAATATCCAATAAAGCCCATTAGTTTTCTCACATTACCAACAGTCCTTGGTGAAGTTTCCTTCAGAGCCTGTAGTGCTGCAGTGTCACTTGGATCAGCCATGTGCCCTTCTGAGGTAATTACACGCCCTAAGTAACGGACTTGCTGCTTGAACAGTTTGCATTTGGCAGCCTTTAATTTGATTCCATGTTCCTGCACTCTCTGAAGGACTTGTCTCAACCTTAATAGATGTTGAGTGAAGGTCTCCCCATAGACCAAGATGTCATCTAAATAGGTAACGCATATCTCGTTGTTAAGATCTCCAAGGCATGCCTCCATACATCTCTGGAACGCTGCTGGTGCGTTCTTCAATCCAAATGGAATTCTAACCCATTCGTACAAACCCCAAGGGGTGATGAAGGCAGTAAGATGTTGGCTTGGTTCATCCACGAACCCTTGGTGGTATGCCTTACCCTGGTCCAGTGTAGAAAACCATCGGTTGCCACCCAAGGAATCTAATATATCCTGCACCCTTGGTATAGGTTGTCTGTCTGCAATCGTTTTCAAATTAAGTTGCCTAAAATCAATGCACAATCTAAGAGTTCCATCTTTCTTTCGAACACACACCATGGGGGAAGAATACGATGACTGTGATTTCTTCACCCATCCCCTACTGATGAGGTCCTTCACATACTCCTTTACCTCTTTATAGAGTGGTGGAGGGACTGAAATGTATGATTTCTGGACTGGTACATCATCATCTAACTGTATTTTCATCTTCAAAGTAGGTATGGTGCCAAGGTCATCATCATTTCTGGCAAAAGCATGGCATTCCTCAGTTAGCATTTGCTTGGCCAACCGCCTCTGTTCACTCGTCAGGTCGGACA
The DNA here is from genome assembly GCF_037975245.1 of Apostichopus japonicus. Classification (NCBI taxonomy): domain Eukaryota; kingdom Metazoa; phylum Echinodermata; class Holothuroidea; order Aspidochirotida; family Stichopodidae; genus Apostichopus; species Apostichopus japonicus. The sequence continues at coordinate 24,905,109 of NC_092577.1, forward strand.
GATCTACACTTGGTAGCCAATCTCCCCTTTCCCTAGTTGCCCCATTTTCTAAGATGACAGCTTTTACTCCTCTTACACCAGTTCTTGTGTTGACCCCTGATGACAGACCTTGTAGGAATTCTCCTGGGAGAACAGTTCTGATGCTGCATATGTATCCCACACAGAGTCGACCTGGCAAGACCACATCTCTTGAACTGTTGTTGGTAACTGGTATCTCTAAACGGCAACAGTTCCCACGATTCACAGTCACCAGCGTTGGGTGGCAAACAATGCCCTCTGGAAGATAGTGGTCTCCATCTGGTTCAAACAAGGCTGCAGATTCCTCCTTGGCATGAGCATGGGTCACGCACTGCATAAGAATTGTCTCTCCTGCCCTTATCTTGGTCACACTTGTAATCGTTTTGACCACACTGACTTCCTCAGGGTCTGGACTCTGCAGAACTCCAATCAATTTGTTAAGCTGTACCTCATTCATTTGTGGCAACAAGGTGGAAAAATATTTCTGAGCAGTTCTTTCAGGCCTATCCTGTGCTATCTCCTCTATGACATTGTAACCGATGATTGGGTTGTCTAGGGATTCTCCCGTCACCAACATTGATACGCTAATCCCATTGTCTCCCTCTACAGCTTCATGGGGGATACAGAAAGCTACCTCGATCCATCCCTGGTACCCGATTGGAGTGCCCGTGGCGGTGTTCAGGCATAGCCCCTCACTATCCAGCAGCTCCTCAGTTGGTCTCAATGGGACAGTGGGCATACACTGCTTTAGCCATTCCTCGGAGATCAAAGAAACCTGGGCTCCTGTGTCCCATAAGGCTGTAGTCGGCATACCATTCAGTGTACAATGAACTAAACATTTTTTTCCTACCAGTTGTGCCATTGTCTTTCTTTTCTTGGTACTCTCTAACCTCCAAGTGGCACTAACTGGCATGTTAGATCTCTTATCTGATGGCTGGGACTCTGATCTGGTACTGGTCACTCGATGTCCCGCTCGGGTGGCCTTCGCCCGTTTCCCAGATTTATGCCTTGTTTGCAGCCTCTCTGGAAGTGGTCATCACTACCACACTTAAAACAATGAGTGCACTCCCTTCCTTTACCACGATCAACACACCTTTTAGAACCCCATTCTCTGGTTGGCCTTTGTGACTTCTCACGAGGTGGAACCTGCTGAAGGGCACTGATTTCTGCCCTTATTATTTCCCTTACCCCTGCTTGAATATCCTCCAATGAGACTGGGTTTGTGTCCCTCTCAGTGGGTTTGTTCTTGTCAGTCCCTCTAGGTGGGGTGGCCTCTTCCTCAGTAGGTAAAGTCACTTGATTGATTTTCAGCTTCCGCATCTTATGATATCGTTCAGCCTCCTGGCCCACACATAGGGACAGACTCTCTAACAGCTCTTCATCAGTGGTAGTTGGGTTTCTTAGGAGGGGTTGCATCTGTTGCCGAACATACTCGCTCTGGAGGCCTGTGAAAAGTGTGTGGAGGAACATTTGTTGAACCTGCTTGGGACCGTACACCACGCCTGTCCCTGCCTCCTGGGATGCGAACACTACCTTTTGCCTCAAATCCATGGCTCGAAGAACAAATGAGTGGGCTGTTTCTTTTGGTCCTTGAACTGCAGTTCATAGTTCATGGAACACAGTAGTTGCTTCCTTCTCCTGGAAGTGGGCCCGAAGGATTCTTCGTAGTTCAGGGAGGGTGATGTCTGCTCTACCTTCAAGGTAGTTACGAAGACGGGAACCTGGGACAACCGCCCTTAAAACTCCATCAATGATTTCGTCTGTGCTAAAACCCTTCCTGGATCCACTCTCTATCTGCCGGGCCAAGCTGGCAAAGTTGAGCCTGTCTTTCTGCCCTGGCTCTCCTATCTGGCCAGATATCTTAAACTCCCTTTTCCAAGGTATGTTTCCTACTGTGCTCGGTATACGGTGGTTTGTACCTTCAACAGGAGGTAGGTGGCTAACCTCTGTAGAACTTGCAGGGCTCCCTTCCACGGGCACTTCTGTCTGCAACCTGAAGCTATCTAATTTGACCCTCAAGGTATTTAGCAGAAGCCTGTTATCCTCTGTTTGCTCATCAAAGGCCTCACTATATAGGTAACGGTTGACTAATCTTAATAAGGATGGAAGGCCTTTACCGTCAAGCTTGGCTTTTCTGACTTCAGGAAGGTTAAGCAGTTCACCCACAATTAAGACTTGCTCCTCAGTGCACTGCTGTATGGCCAACTGGACTTCTTGGACCACTTCCTCAATCTCTGGAGTAGCCATTACTTGACTGGGTAACCTCTTCACCAGCTGCCTTAACACGTCGTTTCTTTGTACATCTACTTTGGGCTTAGTTGCTGCCTGTTAGTTCTTTTCGATGATGCGCCCTCTAAATGGGATTGATGAACCCATCTAGCACACCATCCGGGTGGTGCCTCCAAAATGTTACCGTCCCCTAGAGGGGAGAGAGTAGACAGACAAATATTTCATATACTTTGAGAAATGGCGTTGCTGTATTCTCCGTACACATAACAATTTAACATTAACCCTGAAACAACTTTAAGATGTAGCACTTCACCTACAGTAGAGACTTGATGCCTCTCTTGTATAATTAATGTAGGTATTGACATGTCTGTTACTGAACAGTTGGACAAATAAGTGAATGAGTGTCCTTACTTCTTTACATAACAATATTTATACTCAATCAACAGCACAATGATCAACTATATGATCACTCCTTGAGGTGAGGCTCCTTATAAAATTTGTATGATTCAACCCTACTCATTTGCTCACCACGCTTCCCTATGCACTACGTACTGTTACACAAATGCATAAAACCCACAGCAACTGCTACCTAACACACATTATAATACAGACCATGCCTACGGCTGTCAAACCCACGCTAATAGACTCTATATTAACAGTACAGCCTTGCCAACATAATATACTATCACATGGACGTATGGTCAACGTAAGCCGACGGCCTGGCCGTAACTATGAAGAAAACTAACTCTATAGTCATTGTAAATATGGCAACAAGCTTGCTTTAAGTAATCAAAGAATGACCGCTGAAGAGTCATTTATCGTTTTAATCATTTAAGGTAAAATTAATACATTATGTACATACCTGGAGGGGAGAGAGTAGACAGACAAATATTTCATATACTTTGAGAAATGGCGTTGCTGTATTCTCAGCCAGCAGCGTGCCCAGACCCCGCAGTAAACAAACTGACAGATTGGAATCTGCTAACTTCTGACAACCTGAATCGATGCGAACGCAGTCGTATAAATGACGGTAATACTGCCACTTGGAAAATGACAAGTTTTTTTGTAGGGGGCATAATTCATACCTGTCACATTGAATTTGTGAATGAATAATTCTTGATTATAATTATAATAGACTCCAAGGATATTAACCCTTTCTTCCCCAAATTCCCACCGAACCGTCCAGTTCTAACGCGGTTCTATGCATCCTCAGATCTTGAGTCCATCCCATATACAAAGTCGTTATAAAAACATATACATATAATACCTACATTTGTTAGTCTACTAATACTATGCCGACAATCCCAAGTTCACAACAAACCTATTCGCAGGCCACAAGCCTAAAAACATGCAATGCGTGCAGGCTTTATTATTTACTGTACGTCCTGCACGTTAATCTAAAAGAGCTTGATCGGCCTTGCATTACCCGTACGTGGGGTTGCTTTAAAAACCCGCTGAAAGCAAATTCCTGATACAACTGGGTTCGTACGACAACCCCGGTCCTGTCCGTGCAGCGTATGAAAGTGTTCATGTGAAGTGAACGTGGTTCTATAAGGAACTGAGCATGGGCAGTACGGTTTGGAACGAAAAAAAGGCGCCAAAGTAAGAAACTACCTAAAAGTGTCTTCATTCTTTCAACCAAAGAACTGGGAAGTAAGCGCTTTTTTCTAAGCAAAAATCGCATATACTCGCATTCAAACAAATTTAGACGTAAACTCGCAGTGAATCAGATGGCTGTCTGTCGTAGGGCCGTTATTACATGCAGCAGGCGGCAAATTTAACAATAAAAAGGGTGCAGAAGAGCTTCACGCAGATAAACGAAGACTTAAGTACATGAATTTGTGCAAGGCCCAATCGCTGCGCTCAAAGGCGACCGCCTGCAGTAAGCACGCACATAATTGGTTCGAAGCTGACGGTGTGGGCGTGGTTATTAGGCTGAGCATGGGCAGTACATAAATAGGCATAAAGGCGCCAGTTTTGGAAACTACTAAAAAGTTACTTATTCCAACAAGAAAACCAAGCAAGGTAAGTACACAATTTTTTTTTAAGCAGAAAATCAGTATTATTTACAGCTTCAATGTAACGCAAACACTATTTAATGAATAATTTGGAAATACATATCAAATGTTGAAAGTTATTTGTACTTCTTGTAATTATTTTCTTCTTCTTTTCATATAAAGTAATTATATTCCGAAAGTGACTCACTTAATTAAAAAATGTGAATAGGCCTAGGCTAGGCCTATAATAAAGACTCAGTACACTGAGTAAAATAGTCAAACACATACACGGTAGCCTTGCTATAGTGCCGTTTTCAACAGTTCAGCTTAAGTCGTTAATATCTGGTCCGATATTATTTTATTTACTTAATATATAAAACAGCGTAGACTTTGGTAAACGTCCCAGTTTCTATCCTGTAATCAGTAACTGCCGTTAGGTAGCCTTGTATAACTTTGAGTTAAAAGGTAATTATAGCCTAGGCCTAACTGTTACAAATTAAAACATTAACTTATCTTGTGGAAGTTGTGGCGAATGGCTGTGTCAATTAAAGAATAAACGGCCTATATTATAGAGTTTCAAAGTGTTCATCATGCCTTTTTTTATAGGCCTATATGCATTTGTTAAGATAGCAAATATGATCGAGGGCCCATACCCATAGCCTACGTACGTTAATTTATAATTATTTAGGCTAGGCTATTTTTTAAAAACTTAATTAATTGGCGGTAGCACGACAAGACATGGTTTGGTATCGGCTGATCCCCCCCCCCCAGCCTTCACTTTAAAGGCCTATCTAAATTAGACGACCGAGCTAGGTCAGTAGGCTATATCTCATAATCTATAAGTGGTAATTAACACCAAACGGACACCATCTCCCGCCCCTTCAGCTAAAACGAGTAAAAAACTAAAAAAAAACTATGTGCATATAGCTGTTGGTGTTAGAGCGGCAACTTTGAAGTAGTAGAACTTGAACAAGGTCTAGGCTACAGCGATACTGTAGGCACAGCGTAATTAATTTAGAGAATATGATACAGTGATGATTAAGCCTAACTTAATCTTAACAGGGCTTCAGTCTCTGCATACAACAATGATTCATGGCCGGGTGTTTACCGGCAGTTATACTATATATCCTCGATCTTCTTAAGTTGGCTAGCCTAGCTAGGCTAACCTGGCTATAACCTAGGGCTAGGCCTACACAGACTGGTAAAAGTATCGGACTAGTACTATTAGTAATACTAGGCAAACTGGGCATCATGCACGTAGCTAATTAGTCCTGATTGTAGCATAAATAAGGCGTAAGAGTAGGGCCTAGGATTTTAAGAAGGTTACCAGATACAGTTGCAATGGAGCCTGGTATTGGTAATTAAATCTGTCCGTCGACGAGCTTAGTCTTGCATTATACATGGCTGAGCTAAGTTGTAAATAATTAGGCCTATAATAATATTACTAAGTAGGCTAAAACCATTTATCAATGAAATTCGACTAATATTACTACCAAGTATTATTAAGTCAAATAGCGGTGTCGGATCAACCTAAGAAACGAATTTCACATTGTTAGGCCAATTGGTCTAACTTTGTCAAAGTATAAGTTGTAACTTGCAGCTAGGCCTATTAATTTTCTAGTTGATAGAAGCCACATTGCCGACGGAGGCAGTCAAATCACGCGAAACACTATAAAATAACATGTCAATAGGCCGATACCTTTTTCTTGTGTTTAAGTCTGCGAGCATTCCTTTCTACAATAAAGTTAGCCTTTTATTTTTAACTGAGGGAATTTTCTATATCTTAAATATAGCTTAGGCTTACGTTAGACATACGGTCTATAGGCCTAGTACTAGCGCGCATCGCCATTGAGTACTAAGTTTTAGGCTAACTTTGTCCTCGCCAATAAGTATATGGGTTTAAAGCAATAGTTAAAATAACTAAAATAAATTAAGAAGCTAACCCGATGACCAATTAGGTACGAAAGTAACTTAAATTCCACTAAACTGTAACATATATATTATAACTTGTACAGTAGTACTACACTAGTACAGTACTATACAACTATGTTCTTCTACAGTACAATACTGCTAGCTCGCGCACATCAGGCCGATGACTAATCGGAGAATCCAACTCTCATACGTACAGCTTCTTGTTGTCATGACGACAATGACGACTACGTCATTGGGATTCCCAAACGGCTTGTCAGTTGTATATTACTAGTTAGTAAAATGATAGCACTCCCCCTTTGGATAAGTTCTCGGCTGATATTGTTCATAACTTGGAGCTTTGTGCGCCGAATTATAAGCTTTCGGCCTAGCTTACCGTTCTAATATTTTGACGACCAAATCTTTTGACATCAGGCTATGTGCAGTTTGAGAGGGTCAGGGGGCACGTCCTTTTTTTTGTTGCATCAATTGGAATCGTAAATGTATGATTTATTGGCCCCATATGCATGTCATATTTTCAAACATGGTCACCATTTGGTCAAAATTCTGAATGTCTGAGAACAATTGGAGAGTGTAGACCTCAAAGAAATAATGTTGGAAAACTTCTTGCAATTTTAACGTGCTATAATTTGGGGTCATTTAAGTCCTCTCCACATGTCCAGATATGCTACTTTTCATTTGTCAATCTTCGTAACCTAAATTTGTATTTGGTTTTTCACTGGGTCTGTGGCTATGTCGTGGGGAAGCAAGACCTCTGGGAAAGTAGGCCTAATTCTAACACGTTACCAATAACTTTGGTTCAATTTAGACACAATAACCTTATCACACGTCACTTTCTATCCGTACCACGTAAGTTCGCCTTTTTTGAAGAAACTCGGTTTGACAATTATTAATGTCATGTCTGAGCTGCACAGCGAACACAATTTCTTTGAAAATTACTCAAATGACAACATATTTGAAGAGCAAGGGATATTGTCAAGTGAATTTGTATTATTCATTGCATGCATATATTTAAGAAAAACTTAATTACAGACTACATACAAGTTTCAATAAAGGAAATCCACAAGAACAAGTAATGTTGCACCCTAAAGAGCCACACAAACAATTAAGTTGCAGACTTAACAATTAAGAAATAATTTGAATCCTTAAAAAAAACAATTGAGTTTAATAGGAGTAAATATAAATAAATAACTTGTGAGCTTGTACTTAAGAATTAGGCACAGTTAACAAAGAGGGAAACTACATGATGTGTGACTATAAAAGCCCCCAAAAACTTTCAAGTGGAAACTAAAAAGAACAATTGATGAAAAACAACTTTATGAATACCTTTCGAAAGATAATTAACCTATAAACAAGGATTTTAGATAATGGAAACCAACAAGAACAATTGATGAATGTAATTAATGTAACCACCCGAACCCTGCCAACCCCTCCCCCTAACAAATGTTGAATCCATTTTTTACAAATGCCTTAAGAAAGATAATTAAATTATAGAGGATTTTAAATAATGGAAACCAAGAAGAACAAGTGATGAATTTAATTTTGTAACCTCTATAAACCCTCTCTCCCCCAACTCTAACAAATGTTGACTCAAAAACACTTTACAAATGGATGCTTAAATATAATTTAATTATAGACAATTTCCAATAATGGAAACCTACAAGAATTGATTCATACTGCCCCCCCTCCCCCACCATACAAATGATGACCCACAACCTTTTGAAAAGATATTGCCTATTGTAATGATTTCTAACCTCAGGTGGTTAGAGATCCTGAAAATTCTTTATATCCCTGCAGCCATTTTACTATGGAAAATGCTAAGGACAAACGCAGAAAATACAAACGCAAATCTATTTCTGCAGCTCGTTTGCTTAATACTGGAAGAAACTACCAAGCTCTCAGAGACGAGGATGATGGTGCTAGTTGTAGCTTGGGATCTACTGAAGAACTTCACAGTACTGCAAGTGCTGAAAAGCAACTCGAGAATAGGGCTACATATTCCATGTTTGATTGTGATGGCACCCAATCATTACAAGCTGATGACATCAGTGAACATGATAATGAAAAGCCAACAGAGCCTGGTCCTGAACAGAGGTATGATGATGAATCCGAATCGGATGAATGTGACTCTGCCGAAGAGGGTCATTCAGTGGGAGATGGCCATTCTTATCACAGCACCAAATTGTGTACAATTGAAGCCGACCTTGCTAGTTGGGCAGTTGAATATCATGTTAAGCATAATGCAATTGATGGCCTGCTAAAAATACTACAAAAATCAGGACATAGTTGTCTCCCTACTACTGCTCGTACACTGTTAAATTCTCCAAGGAATGTTACCTCTACCATCAAATCTGGCATGGACTACATATACCTTGGATTAAAGAGTGAACTCCTTAAGATTGTCAAATGTTATGCTTTAACAAACTCTACTATTGACCATGTTGAAATCTCACTGAATATTGATGGTTTGCCATTGTTCAAAAGTGCCAACACATCCCTTTGGCCAATACTGTGTGGTGTAATGAACTTGCAACCAGTCAAAGTTTTTCCAGTAGCACTTTCCTTAGGAATTTCAAAACCCCAAAATTTGGACTTCTTGATTGATACCACAAATGACTTACTCTGCCATGGTCTTTCAAATGACGGAAGAAACATAAAAGTCACCTTACGTTGTATTGTGTGTGATGCTCCTGCTAGAGCTTTTGTGAAATGTATGAAGTTATACTCTGGTTATTATGGCTGTGACAAATGCACCCAAAAAGGAGCCTGGAAGGGTAGAATGACATTTCCGGAAGTGGACGGCATAACTTTGCGGACTGACGACTCTTTTCGATGCCAGACAAATATTGAACATCACAAGCAAGTGTCATCTCCATTCTGTGATGTCACCGATGATGTTCCCAATTGATTATATGCATCAAGTTTGCCTTGGTGTCATGAGAAAATTACTAACATCATGGATAAGAGGCAAAAAAGAAGTAAGAATGTCAGCAGGACATGTCGAAGAAATCAGCAATCGATTACTAGCTCTGAAGCCAAGTATTACCAATCAGTTTGCTAGAAAGCCAAGGAGCCTGTCAGACATCGATCGATGGAAAGCAACAGAGTTTCGTCAATTCCTTCTTTACACAGGCAAGATTGTTTTGAAAGGAATTTTGAGGAAAGACCTGTATGACCATTTCCTATGTCTCAGCTTAGCTGTCTCAATATTGGTTTGTCCATCAACTACACACATTCACTACAAGTATGCAGACCAGTTATTGAAGTATGCGGTACACCAGTTCCGTACTTTGTATGGTAATGAGTTCCTTGTGTACAATGTTCACTCGTTAGTTCATTTGGCAGATGAAGCTGTGTTACATGGCAGCTTGGACAGGTCTGCAGCTTTTCCATTTGAAAATTACATGCAGCACCTAAAGAGGCTAGTTAGATCTGGCAGGAACCCACTTATCCAGATAACCAAGAGATTATGTGAATATTCCGAGGCACACAGTTTTCCGCCAATCAGCAAATGCAGCATTTCTGTTAAGAGACCAAACAATCATTATATTATAAATAATTCATGTTGCTGTGAAATTTTACACAGCATCAGCTATACTGGAGATGAGAGGAATCTTTACTTGTGCAGAGCCTACGAAAAGACTCATCCAGTAACCAGCCATCCATGCGATTCCAGAATAATTGGTGCTCATTTAGTTTACAAGAGGGATGCTGTCATAAAAGAAATAGTCTCTGATCAATTGACCACTAATGCTCTGGCATTTGAAAAATCAGATTCCATCATTTTTCTTGCAATATTACATCAAATTTAAAAAGCAGCACAAATGTACTTCCAAATTTATAATGATGATATCGCAATCACTACTGATGTGAAGAGGAAATATTCATAACTACATACAAGCTAATTCTTAGAATAATTGACTGTAAAGATCACTTATCGAGACTTTCCAACAACATTCCATGCAGATCCTAGGAATTTTAAACATGTAAAAAAGAGTTCTTTAAATAAAACTACATCAGCGTATCTGGTTGTCATAATTCTTGATCTGACTTTATTTCTTGCAGATGAACCAATTTGCAGTTGTGGAGTTTGTGGCTGAGGGGTCTGTGGAAGTTGTGAGCAGAAAATGGATTGCAGGTAGTGGTGAAGTAAGTCATTTCCAAATATTTCTACAACCACTTGGAATCTTACATCACTCTTTAGTTTTAGCCAACCACGAGTCACAAGTATAAAGACCCATTAATGTGTATTGCACACTTACCATTACAATGTGTCAGAGTATGTCAATATGTCAGTGAAAGTGGTACAAGTACAATCACTTCAATACTGTCCCAACAATCATATTGCTTTGTATTTTCAGAATCTACACTGTTATTGGCCAAGAAGCAATGCCACTTTCAGGGCCAAAAAGGGGGAACTGCCTGATCCCGAAAGATGGTCCAAGCACAAAGTGCGTGTGTTTCGTTTCGTTGGTAGGCAATTCCAAATTTCTCCTTCCAAATTCCATCTATATGCTTGTTTGAATATTGACACAAACTTAGTGACATTAGTTCAAAAAACCAAATACTCTCTCGCAGAGCTGATAAGTAGCCTACAACCACAATTTTATATTGATGTACTTCTTTTCTAGATTTTAGCTGTTTCATAATGCAGGCGCAAATTCAAGCCAAGTGGAAAGCAAATCAAAACAAGAAAACCAAGAGGTTTTGAGATTCCTTGGCATCTAAATATTACTGTAGGTTCATTGTGTACACTTGGTTCCGACCTTTTATGAATATCAATGTAGCATCAACACAAATGTTGTATCAGCTCAAGTTTGATGAACAAATTGATATTTTAAAGAATTTGCTTTGAGCTCTACCACTCATTAATATTCATGCCCCCCTCATTAATAGTATTGGGGTAGAATTCCGACTTGCAGCTGGAAGGTTAGGGGTTCGACTCCTGGCCGGGTCATACTGAAGATTTCTTGAAAATCACTCTAAGCCCCGCCCACTCATTAATATTCATAAATTAGCACCAAAAAAATAGGGATCGTCTACTCATGATGGGTGACCTATGTACCAAAAATGAGATCAATCCACCTTGGGATTGCTCAGAAAACCTAATTTCAAGCTTTTTTGCAAAAAACAACTTAGCCCCGCCCCTCATGAATAATAATGAGATTGAACAAACTGTTACCATATTCATATAGAGGACTTTCCTCTTGTACCACCAAACTAAGTTCCATGAAAATTGAACATACGGTTGCGAAGATATTAACATTTGTTGAAAATCACTCTAAGCCCCGCCCACTCATTAATATTCATGATATTAGCACCAAAATAAATAGGGATCGTCTACTCATGATGGGTAACCTATGTACCAAGAATGAGATCAATCCACCTTGGGATTGCTGAGAAAACCTAATTTCAAGCTTCTTTGCGAAAAACAACACTTAGCCCCGCCCCTCATGAATAATAATAAGATTGGACAAACTGTCACCATATTCATATAGAGAACTTTCCTCTTGTACCACCAAACCAAGTTCCATGAAAATTTAACTTACGGTTGCGAAGATATTGTCATTTGTTGAAAATCACTCTTAGCCCCGCCCACTCATTAATATTCATGATATTAGCACCAAAATAACCTATGTACCAAGAATGAGATCAATCTACCTTGGGATTGCTGAGAAAACCTAATTTCAAGCTTGGCGTCACACACACACACAGACACACGCAGTCATGACCGCATAGATTCCTTCGGCTACCGCCAAGGAATCAAAAAGGCATTCCCTTCAAAACGGATTCCGTATGACATTGATGGAACACTGGCTGAGTGAGCCTTCAGTTCAAACTGCAATTGTACCCCCTTTACAATGTATTAGTCAATAAAGTTGTTAATTGCTCTATGCTATGATGAAAATCCAAAATAATCATACTTGAACACACTGGGAACTGTTAGTCTGTCATCATTTCCATACCACAGACAACTATAACAAGGCACAGAAACTGTCACGGCTGGCCGAGGAAACTTCCAACATAGATTCTGAAGGGGAAAGCCTTCAGAACAGCTCAAGACAGAGAACGGCACCGGCAAGATTTGTCTCCAGTGGTTCTGAGAGTGATGGAGACGGTAGGCATCTGAAGATGATGTTATTTTTTTTCCAGCAGTATCTAGTTCTTCCTCAGTTTTGTCAAGTCCTACCCCTGTTAAGAGGAGAAAACATTAAAACATTTCTCTTAAATTATGTTACTAAAAATGCTACAGTATCAATATGAATCAACATGTCATGGAAGAAAACATTGGTTTTTCAAAGCCCTTTGTTGAAGATTATGACATTTGACTTGCTAACAATTCATTTTTGCTGATTTAACGTTTTCATTTACAAGAGACAGCCTTTAATAATAGCCATATCAGAGAGTTATTGAAGAATAAGGTTTTAAGTAATTGTTGCTGCATATGTCATATTTCAACTTTAAGACATTTCGGCCTGATTGTATTGCCACGAGTACTATGATATGTACAATCATTAAAGAAAGTTTTTTGTTGTTGTTGCTCACATGCCATTGCAGATGAAAATGAAGACAACACTGAAGAAGCCATATCTGCACCAGTTGCAGCCCTTCCAAAGCCTCCAGTTCTTTCAGGCATCCATCAAAAGAGGCCATTCATTACATCCATAGGTAAAGCAGATGCTTTTTCACAATTACTCTCCTAACGTTTCTCATGGATTCATTCAATGCGGTTTAATGAAAGTCAGTAGGTTTACCAAGTAGGAAATGAATACAAGGTCCCCTTCTTCAGGTAATGTTCTTTCAAGGTTTTCACATATTGTCACTGGCAGCTGACCTCAATTGACCACCAATTATCTCAGTTCCATCAGAAACACAGTATGCATATTCCAAACATGAGAACTACCAGGCTTCTGAAAGGATAGGGGCTGAGAGGGCACGCTGATAGAGGCGGTAACAAAAGGGAAGGGCCCGTCTGCAGTTAAGTCACAGACTACGTAGGCAGAGAGGACCAAGATCTGTTCTTGAGTTTCCTTATCTTTTCAACTCGAACCAACCAATAACGTTAACCAAAAATATAAGTAGTAAACAGCTCCTGAAAGTGATATGAAGAAACAAACATTAAACAATATGGAAATATGAAATTATAACAGTACTCCTGCAAAAGTAAACTAAATCGCTCATACTACAATATGCACACGTTGGTACAATACTTCTTTCAAATAGCATAGTTACACCGAAAGCATTCCAAACATAAGAATTCATGTGAAATAATTGTAGAAATAGCAAACAGTCAATGACTGTGAAAAAAATGAGCAACAAATCCTTACTGAACATATAAATTATAAAATCATGAAATTTAGAATATAAATATTGAATGAAGAAATGATAACAGATTTAACAATGGAAAAATGTCAATCGATAAACCGCACTTCTACAGTTTAGTAGAAAATGAAAGAGAAAAATACAATCCTTCAGCACTTTAATTTAATTACCCTTAAAGAAACAACATTATATACAGCACCGCTATTACTCACCAAACCAATTACGAAAACAATTTACAGGTGGCTACTGACATCAGTACTAGACCATCTTAGTTCCAGACTCTGCACATAGACATCTATGTCAACAAAAAAGATGAACCTTATAAAAAATATACGTGTACAAATTAACTTGGAATGCGCCCTGCAAACCCACAACATTTGCTCGGCTAAATTGTCACTAATCACGTATGGTAAATGAACATTGCAGAACAGTATAAATTATCTACATGCTAACTTTAAAACATATAAAATATATAATGAGATGATTGAACAGAAGAACAATAAAGCCATTACATTAATTTACTTTTCCTTGTAGCCTACACTACAGTTAACTGTATATATATATATATACTGCTGTACACAGTGGAACCATTGAACATGTGCCTAGGCCCAAATCCTTTGTTCTAAAGTAACACATATGGCCTGCAATATATTCAGTTCTTTACTGAGGATCAACATATTAACAGTAAAATATTAACAACACAGAAAGAAACACTGCTGAAATTATCAGTGCATTGTTCAATACCATGCTCATATAACCAGTGTAACCAGTCTAGGTTTATACCTCTTTTCCTTGCCAAATAGTGCAACCTAGGCCCTCCAAAAATTGGTGAAATTATTACTTATACATACTGAATGTGTGACATGAAATATGAATAATTAAAATATAAAATTAAGCTGACATAGGATATCAATTGAATGTTACCATGCTGTAATATGAAGCTGAATAAATCACATCGAAATTTCATACAAATATACTCTTATCAGTTCTTAGTAACGTTAAATTTCGTGGAACTAATACCTACATACTATTTAAATGACCAATTTGCACTTACACAATATCGTGATTATACATAATTTTAATCAATATCTTATAGCCTCATTCTACCCCAAAACAACAGCTAAAGAACCACGTGAGACAATATTAATGTTTACTCACCAAACAGAACCAAAATAACTCTTCATCATCGTTTGAAACTGCAAACGGACGAAATAATCTTCTCTCATTCTAATAGACACCTTGCTTCTTGAAATTCTCACATGCAACTAACCAGTGTTACCAGCGACAGTTGACGAAAAAACGCTACATTTACGAAAATAAAACCCCAGAAAACGCTCAACGGTAGTTTCCCTAACTTTCGTGTTCTTTCGAGTCAATTTAGCACATATTCGTAGGATGAATGGTCACCGATCACAAAATAGATTTTGAATAGTTGATTTGTGATAGTTGTGTGATAGTCTGACCCAGAAAATAAGAAAAAATATGCAAATTTTCGCTAGGAAATTCCGAAGATTGGTCAAAAATACTCAAAATAAATTTGGATGGGTCTCCAAGTAAGAATTTGGTCTAAAAAATCGGAAAAATTGTCTATTATTTGTAAATTTAACTAGTTTTAGGCAAAGAAAGCTAGAATTACCAAACTTAAAAAAAACCTACGCAAGAACCCCAGAAATGACTAAAAACGCTAGATCTAGTGTTAAAAACCCTAACGCTGGCAACACTGACTCTAACCCACGCCAAGCCAGGAGGGTGCATTTGCATAAACTCAGGGCTACAAGCGCAAGAATATTCTTCATCTTTAACATCCAATCCCTGTATTACTGCAGAGATTTGACTCTAGCACCAAAATATAAGTAATTATAAACATGTTTACATAAGAAAAGTAACAATCAATAGTAAACCAGCAGCTCACTTTAGTTTAATAATGTACCTACATTACCAAAATAAGGAAAGCGAGGTTGTAGACAAAGGGGTTCTGTTGACCACATGCTGCCCATGTGGACCAAGCTATGAATAATTCACGCGCCAGTCAAATACAGAAGGACAATGACATTACTGTACTAGGGACCTATTTTCAACTCACTACACTCCCCTGCTCAAGATAGGAATATACGAACACACATAGAGACACTCAAGTATTACCGAAAGCAAAGGCTGCTAAGACGGTCATCTCTTATTATAAAATCAAAAGGAATGGAATCTGACTCTTAAATTGTAACAGCACTTTTCTTCTGGATTGATTGATTTCAGTGTACAAGGAAAGCAGGCTTATGTCTACCCAATATCTTGTCCTTTCAGATGCTGTGTCACACAGATCTCTTGAAACCCGGAAAAAGAGGATTCCTGGGTCAAATTCACAACAACGTAAGTCAAAATATATTAAAAATCACAGATTTAACAAAAAGTTCTCTAATACCCTAGCTGTAGAGCAAGGACAATTACAAAGATCAGATTCCATGATGCTACGTCATCTGTCTCCAAATCAAACAGCCATGAGGGGATATGCTTTGCAAATTGTTAGGACCACTTGTGGAGAAGGCTGCTGATAAAAAGAATATGACAATATGAGATGTCAAAAAATGAAAACACTGTATTCCATGTAATCAAGTACCGTGTTTATTTAAACTTAGTTTTAAGTTGTTTCTGCATGAACAATCAGAGTGGTGTGAAGCAAACTTGCTCATGGTGTGATTTGGGAAACTACAAGCAATCTGTTTTCTTTGAAGTGGATGCAACATTATTTCGTTGCCTCAATCACAACACAAAACTGTAATTAATTAAACCAACTGGTACTTGCAATAATCTGAGCAAACATTGAGAATTTTACCTATGTCAACCAATTGGCAGCAGTAATCCATGTTTGTCATACTAACAAAGAAAAGTGCCATCTGACAAAATTGTAAATCCAATCAAACTAATGCTCATTTGTGTTTAAAAACTTTTATCATCTCTTGATCTGCATGCTCATGTAACAGTTATGACTTGAACCTTCTTAATCTTTATTTTACCTATGGGATGAGTTTAATCACAAGAGTGGGAATGAGCACAAATCTTAAAATACAGGTGAACATTATCTCCATTGTATCAGGTTGAATAAATGCAGTGGCTCTTTCTTTTCTTTTTACGTTGAGCAGATCCTGACATTTTTACGCCTCCAGCTGTGCCTACACCGCAAGAACCAGAACCACCAACCACCCCCACAAATGCAGTCACTTTGGTTTCTCCTAGAAGGGCTTCACAAAGCAACACGCAAGAAAGTAGGTTTATAAGGCAACATCAGTTGCTCTCACGGTTTTCTAAGATGCTTATTCCAAAGAGTACAACGTTCAAAGCAGGATTGTGCTTAATTTGGAAACAATTTATGAAATGACAATCTGAAATTAAGCACAACTAATAATCTTTTTTATCACAACCACCTTTTGTAGATGTACTTTATGTGGAAGTTTCTGGAATTTGTTCTGAAATGCTATGTTGAAACTACTCTACCTCTTAAACAGATTTCCAGTTAACTGTACTCATGAAACTGGATACCATAATTGAAAACCAGAAGGAAGGGCTGTCACTGCTGCGGACCCTGGCTAGCAATCGGCATGTTGCTTCTGATGAAATAATGTCGGAGGACATATTTGAAGAAAAAATGACAACAGTTCAACAGATGAATGAACTGTCTGAAAAACTAAAAGAAGAAAACTACAAGAAGAAATTGGTAACCTTAAACCTAAATTTATTACGAGTTACATTTAAAGAAATATTAGAAGAACTAATGAGCTACCAGAAAGTAAAATGAACCTGGTTATACAAACTTTTACCAGAAACAAACAGCTGGCTATGATAGTCCTGTGCCTACGTAAAAGGAGGAAACTAATTCATCAGTAATTTCTTCAATAATAAGACTGACCTCACACACCATCATTTTCACCATGCACCGGAATAACAAGAAATGGAAATGAGTTAATTAAATTGTCAGAAGCTTGATGCATACTCTGAAAATTGTGTTTATATTGTTCTTGATGGATATAAGCATTTTCACGTTTGCTTGTTCTTGTATTTTGCGCTTTGCAACAGGTAAATTTCCTTAGTGCACTGGGAGGATACCGTGTTGGTGACACCGTGAGAATAATCATGAAAAATGTTGGGACTAATGCATTGTGGTCCAGGTACAGCATGAAGGGTAGACGGGGAAAGCTGCCTTTTCAGAGCCTTCAGCTGTTTAGAGTCATCATAAGTAAGTATTATCAAACTTCCTACAAAGATATAAATGTAAAGCATCCTCACCATGTATTGAGAGTCATGGTCAGTAATATAAGACAGATCAAAGTATAACGGATAATCAGTGTGTCAAATGTGAGGGCAATGTGTATTAACCTTTAAACTTTCCTTTCATACTTAGTTTAACCGCATTTTTGTTAGGTATGGAGCAAAAGGTTTACCCATATAATTGATACAAACAAAATCAAACAATGTAAATAATGATAATACGTACATATATTTCATTGAATGATTTCTTGCAGAAGCCTGTCTACGGTCCCACAAAGGTACATCTGTGTCTCTTGTAGAGAGAGAAGTTGCAGAGACATTGAAGCATGCCCCCAACAAACCTGGAGGTTCTAATTTCACGGTAATCTTTGGGTACAAACTTTAGAGAAGGGGGAATGTTTATATCCATGTCTGAAATGGCTTGGAAGTAATAATGCTCTATGACAAGTTCAACTACACTACAAAAGCAAATTATGTACAGGCAATTGGGTAAAGAAAAATTAGGGGTTCTTGTTGCAAACAACAAAAGAAAATCCCGAAAAACATACGTATTAACTGTTTACTTCAATAAATAAAAATTCATTAAAATTAAACTCTTCTCCACAGTCTATGAAAGCCATACTTATTGTATATTCTGTGGAGTGTTAGCTCAGTGTTATGTGGAGTGTTAGCTCAGTGGTTAACACTGGTGCCTTCCAATCATAAGGTCCCCGGTTCGAGTCACTCTAAGACTAATGTATGTCGTCCAGTTACAGAGTTGTTGAGAATTCATAATCATGGACGTTCAATATGAATGTAAGAGACTGACCTCGGTCAGCTTGCGTCATTGATAAGCCAAAGAGGCTTCTCCGCAAGTTCCTGCTTGCAGGAGGATCTAAAATACACAATCTACATCAATAATAAGGAAATATCTTTATAACATATATACTACTTTTGTTCTAAGCTTGCCTTTACCTTTCAGAGAACTCCATAGGGCCACAACAATTAAAGACGTTTAACAAAGCTTGTTGAAAGTAGTTAACGTATTGGTTCCCTGAGAACGTAAAATGTACAATCCTTGAAATGGTGTTGTGGGTGCATTATTATCGCTTTCATTAAAGAAAATTAAGGTGTATGCAAATCAGTATTGTAATAGACTTGATAAATATTATATTCTCATAACCTCAGTGCATTTTACTTTTACTCCAACCCTTAAATATGTTTAAAAAAGGTATACTGTTTTGGCCCCAAATATGCCAGATTTTTAAATATGGTCATCTTTGGTAAAAAAAAAACATGCTTTGGGTCTCTATGACTACTGTGAAGAAAACAAGGTGACCTTATATACTATTTACAGTTACAGATGTAATAAGCAATTTAATGGCAATTGAGCAGATTTTCAACCTTGAAAATTGCTTTAAACTGTAAGTGTGACTAAATTAGCTTTCTATGATACTATTTTCTTTACCTTTGATATTTAAAACACTTGTTTCTTGAAATTGTTCTTGTAGGCACGGACATCTGCAGGATTCTCAGATGAAGGAAGCAATGATGGCTTCGATTGCCGTCCTGGGGAAGGGGATGAAGGGGGAAATGTTGACTTCTGTAGGGGTCTGTGATATACTATTATTTCCATGATTTCACTGTCTCACCGATTCCCATGTTTTGTTATTATTCTCAACGTCTGCAATCTCTTCTCAATATACACTAGCCTAGTGTATAGCCTAGCCAATTCAGCCTACACAGTAATATTACGTTAGGCTAGCCTATGTTATATACTCGGCTAACCTTACATTAACCGATACATCCTCACACTTCACAGTATCGATACACCAGCCTATTCTGTCGATGGAGTGTGTTAAAAGTCGTCTGGAATTTTACACCACATTTCCTATGGTAATATACACCACGTCATCAGTAACAGTAAATTTCTAGTTGCACGCTGAATATATTCTAAATAGCAGATACTTTCCAGTATGACTCAAAAAGGGGTAGTTACATGTTGCCTCTTATATTTATAACGTAGCAGAATAATACAAACATTTATATTGTTTTAAAATTGTGGGTGCAGAGAGACGCTTTAAGCAGTTCTCTGATGTGTGGAATTAATATGTGTAGGCCTATATGATGGTCATGACTAATGCTGCATTAGGCAAAATGATAAAGATGACTTGTCCTTGGTCACACTCACAGTACTTACCATGCTGCTGTATCATGTAGTGACTATTGTTACAGGGAAACATCAGCTCAGTTCTATTTTAGCCTACAAAATTCTACAACTTGCATAACAAATGCTAGAATTGTGTTTAATTTACAATATTGGTAATGGTATAGGAACTAGGCTCATCTTTGCTAAATGGGAATGTGGCATTATCGTGAAAGGACTTGTTATGCGATATCAGGTACTACTCAGCGCTATTGACTCTAAACTGTAAATAATATAGCCTGGATTCTGATTATAGTTGGCTATAGCCTTCACTGTCATGTACACTAGGGTACACACAATGTAAAGAAATTGAAGAGGCTAATTGGCTAGGATATACCAATACTGGGCCTGCCATGGCTACTCGATCATTATACTTCATAGAAACCTGTCACTGTTTATTTGTAAATAATAAAAAGTTCAGTAACGGCTGGAATGTTGATGAATGTAGCGTGACTAGTCTAGGTACCTGTAGCCTATTTAGCCTAGCCTTCATGTGAATGTGTGATACGGAAGATCATACATCCAGCACATGGCTGTTACTAATTGCAATGCGGAGCTCAAAATTAATGTCACACTGGCAGGCGAAAACAAAACACAAAAGGCCGCTAGCCACAATACTAACGTTCACGAAATACTATTCATTTATTAAGTATTTAGGGGATATGACTGAACTGGAAGCGTTTCAAATGGCGAAGATACGAGAGGTTATACTTACATGACATGCCCTGCCTGCCTTGTCAGAGCGTTCACGTGTGCGCGTTATAATATAAGTCAGTGGCACGCTGGCTGCATTTATTACGACTACACTATAGCACGCAGCGTGCACGGTATTGCTATTTCCACCACCAACGTCCACATCACAAAGCGCACAGATCAGTGGAATGCAAAAGCTGTTTATGCAAATGAGCAGTCGTTGAATAACAGTGCTTTGGAATGCCAAATGGGTAAAATATAATAGGGCTTCAGCTATATTGTTCATTGTATTCAGTGCTTCTTCTTGCGGGATCGACAAGCGAGACCCAAAAAGCAATGCATTATGTCAAGTTTAAATGAAACTTCAACAGACACCAGTAAAGCCAAATTCTTCCATTTTTCTTGACAACTAGGTGGGACTAGTAAGGTGATATTGCTTTAGTGAAAATAGACTTACAACCAATCTTTTTCTGCCCCATATGTTACCATATTTCCTTTGCTTACACAGTTATAGAATCGGGCCTCTACAATATTTTAAGGACGATTTATTTAAGGAGTAAAACATGCAACTTTGGAATAATCGAACATATTAATAGCATGAAAAGTCATATTTAATACTTAATTTTGCACTAAAGCAATTCAATGAACTATAAGCTCTTATTATATGCCGTTTCATATAAATTACAAAGGTCTACTATATATAAGAAGGGTATCTCTGGTACTTGTTTGAAACCAAAAACCAGCAAAAAAGACGAACTTAAGGTTGTTACGTTTTATTACGTTATTAACACGATTGAGTTTACATTAGTTCGTGGAACTCATTTTACCTCCATCTGTTTTTTAACAAGGCATTATCCTATTTGTACTTTGTATTTGATATTTAGTGATTTTTCTTATTGAAGCTTTTGAAAGAAGGGTACCCTTTCTTATAACTATCTTGATCTATACTCTATACAAATCTACTGTGAAATATGCATAAAAGGGCATGAAAAGAAAAAGAGATTTTTTGGTTGAAACCGTAAAGACTAGTAAGAATGATAACCGAAGGGAAATCTTAACTCCTTAAAGATTGCAATGAACATGTGAGAGTAAACTTATTTAATCATAGACTATTTTGGGTACCGTTCTGTGCAAAAACTTCTATATTATTTATAAGAAGTTGCTTTTAAATTTATCATTGCATGTTAAAAATGTTGTGTATCATTCAGTCATTGATCATTTTTTACGGAGAAGAAATAAAACATTCTCTGTATCTATAAAGATGGAAATGTCTTCAGTCCTTTTTTAAGTTGCCAAGGTGTGTTAGGGTATACTCAGTGTGTACGTGGAGGGGCGGCGGGGTTGGTTACTAAGTTACGTAACCATTACGTTATATCACAACGTAACTAAAACGTAAATCACTAAAGTCGCAAAATCTCGTTGTATAAACGTAGCAACGTATTAAAAAGGTTATATATAAACGTTAATGCGACGTTATTGTAACGTAACAGATGAACGTTACAAAATTACGTATTAAAAACGTAAACACAACGTTACTTTTTGGTCAGAATATAACGTAAATATAACGTCCCCTGGAGTCTACAAAATTTCATAACTGCAACGTAACATTATAACGTAATTACAACGTAAACGGTACGTAAATATAACGTTATAAAAACGTAATTTTGTTACCTGGGAACTACTGACGGCTAGAGTCCCTACATTTATTTGTTCACTGTGTCACATGAAAGAAGACAGCATGCATCACCATACTTGCTAGGAAGTTCAACTCTATACTCTACTCGTACTGCATAATAGTGGGCATCGGGTTCCTTCTTTAGACTATCATTCCTTTTCCTTGGTACCTTCACAAGTCATGAACATACCACAAATCCGGACTTTTTTGGCTCGCTTGACCTGATTTTGGTTTCTAAGAATGGGATGGTTTGGTAGTGCCGTTTGGCCGTGACGTTTTTGTATCCCGTATGACGGGTCACGTAAAAAGTACCACAAATCCGTTTTATCGAATAAAGTTGTCTATTGTCGGAACCAACTGGTGAATTTTTTCTGCAACAGGTTTTCTCCCGGCTCCGATTCGGGGCTCGTTGTTCGCGATTCCATTTTTGCAGCGACGGTATGTTTACAACAGGCACTTTTACGGTCATTTCTGCTGTATCCCCAGTCTTTCGTTTGGTGAACATTGATAGGCCCGCTACCATCTCCCCAGTAAACATTTTGACGTCGGATCGACGTCGGGTTTAGGTCCAGATGGTCGGTTAAACGTCGGTGTCCAACATAAGTAGTAGTTCAGACGTCGGATTGACGTCACAAATAAATCCTTTCAATTTTAGACGTCCTAACGACGGCGGATGGACGTTTGTTAATATCGTAGTTATATAAAGGTAGTCTTTCCGACGTCGGATGACAGTCCTTTAATATACGTCGCGTTTCAATGGTCCATCCGACACCGAAATGACCTATTATAATAGACCTATAATAAACGGTTCGTTGGATCGACGTCCGCTCAACTACGGACAGGCGACGTCGCACTGAGAACGTCCCATCGACGCTCAAACGACCACAAAGAATAGACTAATCATAAACGGTTCGTTAGAATGACGTTCGTTCAACAACGGACAGGCGACGTCGCACTGAGGACGTCCCATCGACGTTCAAACGACCAGAAAGAATAGACTAATCATAAATGTCTCTCCGAATTAATCATTGATATAGTTGGTTGGATCGACGTCGAATGAAGTGTCGAGAAGAGACGCCATATTAAACGACGTTAAAACAACAATTCAAAATAGACTAATCATAAACGATTCGTTGGATCGACGTCGGCTGAACTAGTTCGGTGTTGGAACGGCATTGGCGGTAGAAATATATAAGCTTCCCTCTTTATACGCTCCAATGACTATCTAGAAATATACTATATCATAAACAGTTCGTTGGATCGGTGTCGAATCAATTTTGCCACAGCGGGCGCTTACGTGAATACGTATACCTTCGACGTTTAATACAGTTTATTAATATAACGTAAAATAAACATTTCGAAATACGTGTATCCGTGACATCCAACTTAACACTGGCAATCATATGCGACTCAGACGAAAGCTGTGAAAGTACCGTCAGTATATACAACAACTTCTCGCTTATCATGCCATTATTAAGGTAAGTAAAACTTAAATGAATCCAATAAAAGGAGACATATATTCAGTAAAATGAAGCTATAGAGCAATGTTAAACATGTTAACAAGTATATTGCAAATCTACACTCGTTTTCTTCCATAACACTTGCACTGCGAGTGAAAGAAAGAACCATATCTGGTGCAGTAATATTGAGGTAACGTTTAACTTAACTAATTGATTCGGTCATGGCATCTCCATATAACAATGAATCAAGTAATCGTTTGATGCACTAGAACATACCTCGTTATACCCCATCCCATATCCTCACAAACACATCCCCGACTACGCTTTTATAACACTTCCGTAGACAAATGTGCGTCGGCAGCGCTTTCATCTTCTGCTGAGCGAACATGAAAGAGGAATGTCAGTTTCTTTTTATGCGCTGTCCAAGACTATGGTAGCGCAGAAGGGACATTGCATTGAAACAGTTACCGACTTTTCTAAACCACAATCAACGGTCAATTGTCGAGTTGACGAGACGATAACGTCATAAAATTCACAAACTTGGTATTGAATGTTGTTAATTTATTAATTTTCTGTAATTTGCTGAGTCGCACACTGAGTTGCTACTATGTCAAAAATGAGAGAAATCGGAAAATGTTGACGAGATAAAGTATCTCCTTCAAGTTTCTGCAAATTGGCAGGTTACCAACTTTAACAAAACTACAAATATCTGAAAAATGTTGAGATGGTAACGTGATTCTAGAAATTGCCGTTTTGACCGTACAACCGACGGATCTCGTCAACGGATTAATTTTCTGTAATTTGAAGAGTGCCAAACTTTTTCAAAGAAAGTCGGGAAATTAAAAAGAAAATTACTCTTCAATGATTTGACGAATTGCACTATACTAATCTCGCGAACATAGCATTATATAATTGCGTTGAATTTTGGTTGCTCCTTAGTGGAATTCAGTGTTGTTGCTTGTTCATTTTTTTAATATTTACGAGTTGTAATTGTGCAACACGACACTTTAACGGTGGTCATAAGGGGACATGTCTCACACATTATAGAATAACTCAACTTCTTGCCAAAAATCGTGGTTCTGTCGGGTACCGACGCTTTCTTGACACGTCTGTCAAAAAGCTTATACCATTTGTTTAATTCTAGGTAGACTCTGGGCCACTGTTTAGCCATGTAGTGCCCCCCCCCCCCCAACACACACACAGAAACACTCATTTATAGGGAGTTTCATCCGCCATTTCCGGTCACAATCTGTTTGTTAATTTGGTGTGGGCGCTAGGGCTGTTGCCACGGCAACTCAATTTTAAATTGGAATTAATGTAAACAACATAAAAACAGTACGACTCTTTCATACCGTTTTATATTTTCACAGCACAGCAGACTACCCCCACCCTCCCCAAAACTCTGCATTAAATCTCATGTATAGGCTGGGTCATGTAATGTATGATTGGCCATGACCCATGATAATTGGTCATATAGGCCCAATAATCACGTGCAAATAAACAAAGGGTCAAGTTTTTAATGCTTTAGTATAGGTCAGGCCCATCTTTTAAGTGTTGCCGAGGCTGAAACTTCTAGAGTGTGGGACCTCCTTTATAGCTACTGGTTATTTGCTAACTTAGGTAGATCAAACATAGCTCCTGCGCCAGAATGCGATCTATTTTCGCGGTTATAAAGCACTACCGTATTTTATTCTTAAATACGATCGTGCAAATGCCGAACCTGGCTTAAGAAATAGAAACAAAATTGACTTCTCGTTCAAAACGGTCTTTTAATGAGTCAACCATTCGGACAATTGAAAATACAAAAGATTACATTTTCTTAGCACAAAGTACGTCATTACAAAACTGTAAACATGCAAAATAAAGCCTACATATAACGTTCGGACATTCGGTGAATTAAAGGCTGTTGACAAAAGGATCCAAACTAAATTAGAATAAATTACTTCCAAATATTTCTTGTGCAAATAGTGTGAGCTATATCACACTAAAATTTGATAAAGATCTAAGCCTTAATAGCACGATTCTGTAGAGCTCTTACTGTTGATTACTTGAGGCAAATTAAATTTTCCTTGACGGGGGGGGGGGGGAGTATAGCGATTACATGGGGGGAGTGCCTCTTGGACTTGCAAATGTGTGCAAGCAAAAAGTCAAACAAAAGGTTTCATTCGACAATATTTCACACCTGCAACTTTCCATATTACAAATAGACTACAGTATCAGATCTTTAGTTAATTCTAATTTATTCAGTTTCCGGAAACGGGGACCAAATATGCTACGTGTATCATCCCTTGCTCGTATAACTGATATGAATCCCACACGTTAGATAAGTCATATATTCCCTTTAGTGCAAACACACGCCCTCACATTGAAAGTTTCCCGCGTAAATATTAACATAAATAATCACTCTCCTACACAATGACCGGCTGGTCGAATCGTACGTACGTACAAGCATGATAAGTTGCTGTACTCATACACGTGTTTGATCTCGCAGCTTGCGAGGCATGGATTATACATTGTATATATGACAAACATTCCACGTCTAACATACATTAACCGGCCGTTATAGCTATAACAAATTGATCAGCATCAAACAGGGATTTGCGGTACGAGATTTTTCGGAGTACAAGGTTTTTATATAATAAATGCAAAACTAGTGGCAGCGGTCTCAAAAAAACAAAACTGCCAAGGATTCGATATAATTTGTGGAAATAAGGACTTTGCTCTGTATACTTATATTGTTATACTATACTATGTATAGCCTATAGGCTCAGATTTATTTATGGGCCAACCTAGTGTATGCTGTTGTATATACTGCACAGGCGGTAGGATGTTATAGCCTAGGCCTTGTCTGTTTTTTGTTGATTCCTCGAATTAAGTTATACCCTATACTGGAGTATAGCAGAAACTGAAATGATAACGTCCTCATTTTGTTCCTCTTTATGAAGTCGGTCAAGGCCTAGACGTAGGGGGTCAATTTTATTTTTTCAAACATTAAAAGGCTAGGTCTATTCTTCGAACGGTATAACAATAAAGGTAAATAACTGAGCTTAGGCCCAGGGGTTGCTACAATTTTCGTCCCACTCCCAGTTTCAAACTGCCCCAAGCTAGGATCACCCCCCCCCCTCCTATATCGTATTCTTAAACATTACCAAAAACGGCACCAAAAGTGTTTTTTACCATATTCGATACTATCCTAGACTAGAGGCTAGTTCACAATCCCAAAGAAGAGAATGCCCAGGGACACTGGGATATTAATTTAACAATAACAGTTTAGGAAAGACAAAATCCCCACAGCTGTCTTGAATACTCAATATAGTTCCCTCTGAGACTAAGAGGATATTTTAGGCCAGTTGAGCACAACTGCCCGTAGCTAGCTTAAGTCTTGAATTTTCAACATTTGTTCTTTGCTATGGCTTATGTAAAACCAATATCGTATTGGAAAACAAGACGTAATGTACAATTTCAACTAAAGCACCACCCCTATCTCAAAATAGATAAGAGTAAAGTTCCTAAACAGGTTCAAGAGCCCAGCAACTTAGACATTCCAGTCACAAATACTGCACTAAATTTTACTTCTAGCCCCACAGTATCACAAACAGGCCATGACAATGTTAGGCTTAGCACTAGGCCTTCTGAAAGCAAACACCTCTTCAACAATACATTAAACAATCCTGGAGTTACCCACAGGCCTAGCAGTAATTCTGAAAGTGAATTTGAAGAGCTTTCACCATGTTGTAGTAGCCAGTCAGATGTTGATGAAATGAGCCTCTCTGATCAGTTGGGGGAATGGGCTACATCAAACAACATATCACAAACAGCAGTATCTAGTTTGTTAAACATTTTAAAACCATACCACATAGATTTGCCAAAGGATCCAAGATCACTTCTGAAGCCCATTAAAGTCATTTCTTTTGAAAACATAGCAGGGGGCAAGTACTATCACTTTGGCATTGCTAACTACATTAAATCAAAAATGCAGTTATAACAGCCATGTAAAGAATCTATCTCAATTAAAATTAACATTGATGGTCTACCCCTGTTTCGCAGTTCAAATATGCAGTTCTGGCCAATTTTGGGGATCACTGATCAAATTTTTGACAGTACACCATTTCCAATTGGAATATTTTCTGGAATGTCGAAACCATCTCCAGTTAATGAATTCTTAAAACCATTAATTGACGAGGTTAAAAGTCTCGAAGAACATGGTATTGAGCATTGTGGGGCAAAATACCAATTTTCAATATCTGCTGTTATTTGTGATGCCCCGGCTCGTGCCTTAATAAAGCGTGTAAAAGGGCATTCCTCCTACAAAGGCTGTGATCGGTGCATACAAACTGGAACTTGGATGGGAAAAATGGTGTACAAAGAAAGTGCAGATAGTTTAAGAACTGACGAAAGTTTCCAACAAATGCTTGACGAGGATCACCACCTTGAACAATCTCCATTTTCATCTACTTCTATAGGATTAGTTTCCCAATTTCCATTAGATTATATGCATCTGGTGTGTTTGGGTGTTACGCGTAAACTGCTGGGTTTGTGGATGAAAGGTCCGCTCAAAACTAGAATGCCAACCAGAGTGATCAATGCAATTTCTGAGAAGATGATTTCACTTAGAGGGTTCATGCCAAGAGAGTTTTCAAGCAAACCTAGATCACTCCGAGAAGTTGATAGATGGAAGGCTACGGAGTTCCGTCAATTCTTAGTCTACACTGGTCCATTAGTCCTTTCTAGCCAAATACCAGTCAACCTTTACCACAACTTCATGCTGCTTTCCGTTGCAGTTGAAATTCTGTTGTCACCAAGGCTTTGTAACCAATCATCATTGATTATTCTGAAGAATTATTAAAACTGTTTGTTGCACATTTCTCAAAATTGTATGGCAAGGAAATGGTAGTGTACAATGTACATTGTTTGCTTCATCTTGCTGATGATGCACGTAAATATGGTCCACTAGATAATGTTTCTGCATTTCCATTTGAAAGTTATTTGGGCACATTGAAGAAAATGGTGAAAAAGCCATCACTGCCACTGCGGCAAGTAGTTGGGCATCTGTTGAGAAAGGGGGAAATTCAGAAAAGCATGAAGAACAATGAGTGCATTATCCTCAAACAAGAACATTCAAATGGGCCAGTGCCAGAAGGACATTTAGCTATGTCACAGTATGCCTACTTTTATCACAAAGATTTGAATGTCCATATAACTCTTTGCACTGGGGACAATTGTGTTCAAATAGGGAATGATGTGTGCCTAGTGCAAAACTTTTTTGTTACCAATGATGATTTGTATGTGGTTTATCGATCATTCACTCACAAGGAAAATTATTTTAGCTATCCTTGTGAATCAATGTGTATATGAATTTTACAAGTTGACAGTATAAGTGAAAATCTACAGGTATCACATTCAAGGGAAATTTTCCAAAAATATGCACTTTTACCGCATAGAAATTGGTTTATTGCTATGCCTATCCTACATTAAAGAGCAAGTTTATATTAAGGAGACTTGAGGCCAGTTACTGTTAGTTTAAGTTTAATGTTAAATACATTTTAACACTTCATTTACTTACATATATGATCATCACTTTAACATAAATTAGAAAAAATATATTACTCAATCTTAGCATGGACCCATTGTATCACATTGTGGAGTTTACGGACTCTAAGGAGATAGCCATCATCAATGAGAAATGGATGGTTTCTGAGGGTACTTGTTTGTGGCCCCCCTTCAAATCTTCAGCAAGTTTGGCAAAGGCTCTGAAGACTACCACAGAGCCCGAGACAAGTTGGAAGGCTTTTAAAATAAGAAAACTATATGCAACAAGTAAGTAAAAATTATGTTAAATATAATTGAAGGGTGTGTCTTCATACTCTCTATTTGCCCCCATTTCTAAGTACTGGTTTTAATACTTGTTGCTAATATGCTACACGGCCCAGCCCAGAAGTTTGAGATGAAATGTTGGAGAACAGTAAATAAATTAATGCAGTAACTACCATTGAACGCACTGTTTCACCACGATGGGCTATGAACTCACAAGTGCTCTGTCCAGTGGTTACCTAATCTATAAGGACCCCCCCCCCCCCCACCCTGTCTCATGCCCTTTGTTTATCCTTCTCATTTTGGCTGGGTTATCCAACTGTTTCCTGATATTTTTCAATTTACCAAGGAATAAAATAAAAATGTAACTTCACAAATTCAAAGTAAAGGTATTCAAATACATGGGGCATATTTTATATTATTCCATACAGATTCATATGACAAGGCAGTTTCCAAACTAAGGCAGGCTGAAGATGAGTCAGACCTACAGACAGGAGATGAGGAAGTAATCATAGGAAGAAAGCGAAAGTAAGTCCCAACACAGCAAAAAGACTGATAGAGTCACACATGTATACAAAGCAGTGAAGCACCAAAGTAGAATTATCACCAAGTTTCTCTTTTCAACTGGGGTGGGAGGGTGATTTGTTAGCGTAAAAGTGGTCAAAGTAAGATAGATTTTCGGTTATCATTATTGTATTATGGTAATTTTTTAATTTTCATTTTTTATTACAGACCTAATCAACGTTATATGGTTGAAAGCTCGAGTGATGAGGAGTTTCCTGCCTCACCAAAGCGACCCAGACCACCATCATTTCCATTAACTTCAACACCAGTAACTCCGCTTGCTCTATCTCCTGCCCCACCACGCTCTCCAACCCCACCTTGCTTCCCCAACCAAACTTTGGACAATAGTGCAGCCTCTTCTTTCCATTTCCCTGGTAATTTTCTTTTAACTCTTTTCAATTATTTATAAGCATTGTACATTAGCTCTATTGGTTTACAGAATATTCAGCTTCATTAAATTAAAGCAATTGACACATGTTTGAATTGTTTCAATTAAAACCAGAATGCAAAATGCATTGAGGTTTCGATGACTTCAATACACTAGACTTCTGCTTCTTAGTATATAACCAGAACTAGCTGTTACAATAACACTATGGCATGCTAACACAGGTCAGTCTGTACGTGGTTATACACACCTCCATCAAAAACAGTAGGGTTCTTGTACTCAATGTTATGAATCCGCACACCAAGTATTACAAACCAAACCAAATCGCTAATAACTTCGCACATTAAGGTTGCAGAGGAGTCCACTTATGGACAATTTAGATTGGAATATGCCCACGAAACTTCAAAGAATCAACTTGAAAGAAGCTAACACAGGTCACTGGAGGTGAACCTGAGGTCAAAGGTCACCCAAATGCAGGTCGACTATTATATTACAATAGCGTAACTCCCAACCTTGATGGACATTTGGTTCTCAAGTTATTGCAAAAATACTAGTTTTTGACCCCTGATTGACCTTTGTTGACATTGGATCACATGACTGTTATGTTTTGAAACAATCCCTTACCCCCATTCACAACTAGTCCCAAAATATCAACCTTGTTGGAACCTGTCAATGGTAGTTTCACAAGTTGAGAAAAACTAGGCCAACATTACAGCCAACTCCATGAAGTGAAAACAAATCTCAAGTTCACAGGTGCTTGACCCAGTTTCTCATTGGCAGCTGGCCAAGAAATGTTTTGAAATTCGTGGTACCTGTGCAACTTACATCCAACCAGAACTACCAATGACCTACAAATATTTTCTAGAGAAGTCATGCTTCGCCATTCAAATGCACTATTCCATCGAAATCCATCAACTCTTTAGCAAAATATCCATACGGATGAGTGACAAGTGTTGCAGTAGCTCTAGCACTTTTATATATATCTATGGTCTGCAAGCAAGCCTTGGAAGACACTGTTACACACACACAGGTATGTAGCTATGTACATAGCAAATCAGGATTTCTAGCGACACACTTAAGTCAATGGGGATATTGTCGCGAGTTCAGATTCAAATCTACGGATGCCCGTAAGATCATTTGCAATTGTCAATAGGCTCTCCTATTCTTATGAGGCGAATCGCCCATGTCATCTACTTATAGGCTGGACGATGGGAGATACCTATATATTATGAAAAGGTTTTTACAAGTTGACCCCTGGTGACCCTAAATGACCTTCGACATCCACCAAAAACGATAGGCTTTTTGTACTTAATGTGGTCAACCTACATACCAAATATGAAATCAATCCAAGCTTTGCTTCTTGAGATATCATGTTTACAAGCTTATCACTATTTGACCCCTGGTGACCTTAAATGACCTCTGACCTTCACCAAAAACAATAGGCTTCTTGTACTCAATAAGGTACTCCTATGTACCACATATGAGAACTGTCCAAGCTTCCCTTCTTGAGATATCGTGTTTACAAGCTGGGCGTCACAAACGCACGCACACACACACACACACACATGATTGCAAATGTTATGATTATCATCGAAACAAAAAATGCTAAGGTATGAAGACGAAGTAATATTTGTTACTATTTAATATTATTTATATTCTTGTGAATTGTGCTTTTTACGTGACCCGCCATGCGGGATATAAAACGTCACGGCCAAACGGCACTACCGAAACATCCCATTCTGAAAAACGAAACTCAGGTCAAGCGAGCCAATAAAACATACGCCCGCCGACCTGCAGAGACAAAACGCCCAACCCCCCACTCAAACATTCAAAAAACCACAAAAGGACGACCAGTACGGAGCGAAACGAAAAACCCCTCCCCAGCACACCAGCGTCCAAAAAAGGCAGCCCCAGATAAACGGCGAAAATCCCCTTCAATCTGAAGGCGAATATCAGACTTCACCGCCTCCAGGACGCGAGATTTTTTTTCCCAGCGCGGTAAAGGCCATCATTTCCATACCTCGCTTCTCATTGGCTGCAGTCTTGCACTGTTGATGCTGGGAAGTTCTTGCTTACGCTATGCGTGTGTGTATGTACATGAACATACACGTGCAAGCAGTTAAAATGTTTTGTATTTGCTTTTGCGCGGACTTGTTTGTGTACATTTACATCCATAAGTTCGTAACACAATACTGCGACCATGGACTGTGAGTGTACACGTCTCATTGTAGATGACTGTCCTTCTTAGAAGGTAATGATTACTTATGTAGCAGTTACAGACTCAGAAATGGTGACAATTTTTTCTATACTGATGATAGTTTATTCAACATCAACGTGAAAACTAAAAATAGAAAGAGAAGAAAAACAAAGTACATAAAAACCGGCACATAGTGCATATTACATACTATTGAAGCAATACAATAAAACCGATGACGTCAGCTCCTTGAAGTTGTAGACTACACAAGCATATAACATAAAATGTGATATCACTACAATCATATCGTGGACGGAATTAAGGTAAGAATTTACAAAAATAAGGTTAAAACAACATCTTGATCTTAAAAGTTAATTATGCCACTTTAACTGGTACAATATTATTCTTAACACAGATAGGCACAAATTGCCTACATTGCTAACCTTGGTTGCCTTTCTGAGATCTCTGCTAAGTAAAAGTAAAGATGAATCGCTGCTTGTCGGTTTCCTGTAATAAACAAATTAACATTCTTAAATAATATCTTAATATCTTAATGCTAAATTTACTGCATAGCAACACAAACAACACTTAAATCGTGATAAAGCGTGATTTTCGAGTAAATATACCATTTAAACAAGTTACAAATAATGAACAGTGAGTTATAAAGCCAATACTGTGAGGCTCATGAATATTCATGAATTAAGTGAAGCAATGGCGAAGTGACGTTCCCTTGTAACATGTCACGTTGTGGGCATTTATATGCTGTATGCCACAAGGAATTAATTACTAAGAAATAGCCCTAAAAGAAGCTTCAATGATCTCTAAAGTAGCTTAAATGCTTAAATAATTAATTATGAATTACATGGCGAAGCCATCTAAGCACCATCTTAATATAAACAGTTAAAAAATGCAGTTAATTACTAGCGTGAACAAAACGATTTTACAACGCTCACAATAACGTGCACGTGTAAACTACAGTACGATAACGAGGCTTAACTTACGCCAAGTGATCGATAACACATGCATATAATAAACATACCGATTACTCATAAAATAATGTGATTTACGTTTACCTACAGTGCCATTAAATGTTTGAAACTTACCATTAATAATATTTGCAAGGCCAGCTTCAAACAAAGTATGATTGATAACTAAAATTACATTTTTAAAGGTTGCTAAAAGCTTATTCGACTTCTGGTGCTGCAAGTTTCTAGTAATGGCAATAGAGGGCGCAATTAAAGAATAAAAAAATAACATAAAGAAAATAGGTTAATACTACATTTACAACTTAGGTTGATGATCCAAAACTGAAAAGCCAATATATCGAATTAGTTAGTTTTGACGAGGGTGAAGCTTCGAAGTGATGGTGAAACTTGCTGTACATGGTACTGCGATGGGCAATGTACGCAGATAAGTACCAGGCGTTTGATTGCTTCAAAACTGTTTAAAAACATTGGACAGCTTGACCGTTTCTGGTTGACTATTAACTTGGGATGCTTTTAATCTTTAAACTGATAGACTCTTAATTCTGAGCATAGACGTTGATTTGAATTTCAAATTCATGACCCTTTGAAACGGTTTATTATGACCCTTTGGCACGGTTTTCAGATACTATACTACGAAATCTAGGCCTAGTATTTATTCATGCATGTTAGTAGTACCACTGCCACTGTGGATTATAGTTATTGAACACAGAAATTGTCTTACGTTTATATTATATGGTGCTTTTTTTGTATCATCTTCAAACTGTTCCGGTTTGATTTAACTTCTTTTAATTTACAGCAACAGAGTTGTGCGATACATAACCACAGACCCTCTACACCCGTGGCATAAGACACCGACAAATATAAACGCGTACCATTGTACATTCTGCTGCTAGACTGTTTTCTTTTTTGAGTGTAGCAAAGTGGCCTTGTGAAATGTGGTATGTGATGAACGATTCAGTGCATCAGCTGCTAGTGGATATTGCAATGAATCTTATGTATACGGACCCCAGCCAATGAGAAGCGAGGTATGCAAATGATGGCCTTTACCGCGCTGGGAAAAAAAATCTCGCCTCCAGGACTGCCTGCCAACTGGCAAATTTCCCCCTAAAAACCACATCACATCTATTCCGCCAAACATGTTTTTTCACAATAGAGCAAACAAAAATAATGCGATGCAAAACAGCAACCGAACAAACTGGAGGGTCTACCCCATATAAAATAAAGCCCTGTCCTACCGACCATGAACGGTCTCCCGTAACACGGTCGGTCCAGGTCTGGAACCACTCCCATAAGTTAACTACAAAGCAACAATGCCAAAAAACATGAGCGGTACTCTCTAAGCTGTCACAGCCGGTCCTCGGGCACAGTCCATCACCCAATCGCCAATGGTATCTTTTTAGGTTGGTGACCAAGGCAC
The DNA here is from genome assembly GCF_037975245.1 of Apostichopus japonicus. Taxonomy (NCBI): domain Eukaryota; kingdom Metazoa; phylum Echinodermata; class Holothuroidea; order Aspidochirotida; family Stichopodidae; genus Apostichopus; species Apostichopus japonicus. The sequence continues at coordinate 24,940,232 of NC_092577.1, forward strand.
CGTGTGCAATTCTCCATGCAAGATCACGGAGCCTGCCACCATTCAGCCTTGAATGCACCGAACGCCATACTTCGGCAAAATGACGTCCCTGGACAAAAATTGCATTCAAGGCCCTATCCCGCAACGAACTGTGAACGAGGGCCGGCTGTGACAGGTCAACAGGGGGCAACTCAATCAGAGCGGAGCAAATGACACGCACCACCCTGTTTGGAGTACTACTATGCGGTTCTCTGTTGCTAAACAGCGCCGGGACCCATCGACGCAGGTGCAAACCGCCCCAAAAACGTAAAAAATATGAACAAGGCAACCCTGGGTCAGTTACCGCTACAAACAACTGCTTAAATATCAAAAAGGTCAATTTACTTCCCAGATGAACCACCCCTAACCCACCCTTCTCCAGTTTCTGGTACATTACCGCCCTTTTGACAAGCTCTGTACCACCCGACCAAATAAATGAAAATATCGCTCTCTCCAACCGCACCAGGACGCGACGCGGAATTGGATACACCGCGCCCGGGTACCACAACATGGGCGAAACAAAACGATTAATTACGGTGACTTTCCCTAGGATCGAAAGCCAGCGGGTGCCAAAGGTTTCGAGCCTGCTCTCAAGTACTTCAGCCCTCTCGTTCCAGGTGACATCACAAGGTGCATCACAGCCGAACCATATACCATTAATTTTGATATTTTGATCCGACCACGATGCACCGAATGGTAAGTCTCTGTATCTCCAGCTACCAAGGCGAAGGCCCTTTGTCTTTTCCGGATTCAACTTCGCCCCGGTAGCTCTCTCAAAGATAGATAAATCCTGCGAGAGGGCACGAAAGGAGCCCAGACTCGAAATAACACACGTGACGTCATCTGCATATTGAACGCACTTCACTTTGGCACCCCCTGGCACAACGAATGGAACAAGTCTGAAGTCCCTTTCCAAAAGACGAGAGAGCGACTCGCTAAACAAAACATAAAGTAATGGAGACAGAGGGCACCCCTGGCGCACCCCCCTCTCCACGTTAAAAACCTCCGAACAAAACCCATTTACGATAACAGAACTGAAACTGTACTGATACAAAACAGAAATCCATTTACGAAAAACCGGGTGCAAGTGAAACGTCTCCAATAGATTCATTAAAAACCCCCGATCCACCATGTCAAAGGCCTTCTGCTGGTCCAGAGACACCAATGCACATGGCAGATCTCGTTCAATAACAAAGTCGGTCAAGTCGCGCATCAACCACAAGTTCTGCTGGATGCAATGACCCTTCACTGCACAAGTCTGGAGATCACCCACAAGATGCGGCATAGCCAGTGCAAGGCGGTTGCACAAAGCCTTAGCCAACAACTTGTAGTCTACATTTAACAAGGTGATTGGACGCTTGTTATGAGGGTCCAAGGGGTCACCAGACTTGGGCAGCAAAGTAATCATGCCCAGACGTTGACTTTGGTTTAACAGTCCGTTTTGGAAGGCGTCCTCGAAGACGGCTCTGAGGTCGGGTCCTATTATTGCCCAGAAGGTTCGGTAGAACTCCCTCGGAAGCCCGTCCGAACCCGGGGACTTGCCATTCTTCATCTTCGAAAGCGCCTTCCAAAGCTCAACAGTGGTTATTCCGCCCCCCAAAATATCATTGACATCGTGGGGAACGGTTTTTGAGATTCCCCTCAATAAATCGGCCTGTGCCGACAAGTCGACACTGACACGCGTAAACAGACTCAAATAATAATCCTTGTATACGCGGACAATGCCGTGAGGGTCACTAACCACGGTCCCATCAGTAGCGCGCACAGATGGGACGCGTCTGTCACACGCCAATGAGCTTACGGACTGGTAAAACCTCAGTGAAGGGCGTTCCTCGGCTTCCACCGCTTCGACACGGGCCCTGACGCGGGCACCGTGGTACTTTTCATCGAGATACGTCTGCAAAGGGATGACAGCCGAAGGGTCGCCAAACTTCACCTCCGCGCACAGCTTCGAAAAATGTTCTCTTCGACGCCGTGCGCGGGTCACGCAATACTGAATTGCGAAGCGTTTGATGCGCAACTTGACATCATCCCACCATTGGGATGTAGAAGCAAAGGCCGGCTTCAATGTTTGCCATCCTTTGTACCTGGTCTCGAAACCTTGGCGGAACTCTGCCTCGCCAAGAATCCGACAGTTAAGCTTCCATAGGCCCCGCCCGATCGGGAAAATGGAAGGCAAAACAAAACGTGCTACTACAGTGTCATGGTCAGAGAGCGGACAGCTGAGCGTCTCGCAACCCGAAAATTTAAAACTTACGGGCGCATACACTCGATCTATCCTGGAGGCATCTTCTCCGTTAGGCCTCATCCACGTATACACCGTACTACACGGGTGCATATGCCTCCAGACATCGGCTAAATGGTGTGCCGAAGTGAATCTGTCCAATTCTGTGATCCCAGCGTCAGGACTAGCAGACACAGAAGCCCCGAGTCTGTCAAGACCCGAGTCTGGGACACAGTTAAAGTCTCCGACCATGACACATGGTGCACTACCAGGAACAAAGGAAGGTAGCGTGTTAAAAAATTCTCGTCTAGCAGAAGGCCGATTGGGAGCATACACATTGCAAAGGGAGATGTTACCCTGTGGATACTTGAATAGAATGCAAACCAATCGGCCCTCGTGATCCGTCTCCACCCTAGTGGCAAAACCCGCCTGACGAGGTGACAGAAGGATGACAGTGCCACAGGATGAAGACGAACCAAACGAAGCATGCAGCCCACCACCCCACTCATAAGCCCATAGAGGGACATCTTCTTCCAAAATATGTGTTTCTTGCAGGCAAACGCAGTCGACTTCCATTGAAATACAATATTGGAAAATGCGACTGCGCTTGCGATGATCCCTCATGCCATTGACGTTGAAAGTGGCAACTGAAAAAGTATGGGCCATGAGAGGGCAATGACGCAAAACTACGCCGACGACGATTCTGTAAGCTTCAAGCGAGCTCTAGACGACATATCGTCGTCTGAGTCGTCGCTTGAGGCCGACCTTTTTAGAGAGGGTTCCCCCATCTCGTCGTACCAGCTCGTCCTAGTGGCACGTTTTGGCTCGACGATCACCGAGCCCCCGGAGTCGCTCTCAGACGGAGACCCGATGACCACCGAGTCCCCGGAGTCGCCGTCGGACAGAGTCTCCGGATCTGGCGATACCGGCGGCGGACTGGGGACGGAACTGGACGAGTTGATAGGGGAAGCTGGTGGAGACTTTCTCGGTGCGGGCACGGGGTTGGGGTCTGCAACTACGGGGGAGGGTGAACTAGGTGCATCCGGTTGCCCCTCTTTGCGTGGAGCTTCCTCCGAGGCAGTAGGTGCGCCAGAACTTGGCGCCTTTGATTGACCCCCACTCTTTGTCATAAAGACATAAAGAGGAGGGACAAGCGCGAAAAACATGCCCCTCCTTCCCACAGAGTGAGCACACAACTTCGCTTGGGCAAGCAGAGGTATCATGCCCAAGACGAAGGCAGCGCCCACACTTTTTGTTTGGGCAGCCCTTGGCTTCGTGCCCGGTCTCCCCACACCTGAAGCAGGTACGGGGCTGACCGGGGTAACGCACGTGAGCTTTATGCCCGGCAATAAAAAGGAAGGAGGGAATGTCCTGCTTGAGGTCGATCTGAACCTGTCGGTGCCCGTTCAACACCCCAGGGGCCTGTGCGTAGGAGCACATTTTGATGGCCTTGACAGCCCCAAACCGACCTAAAACAGTTGCGACAAGTTCCTGACGCACCTCTAGTCCTACGTGGATGACAGTTACTCCATACGAGCGTCCGTATGGAGTAACTGTCAAACCTTCAACCCCACTCAGCAACGCGACACCCTTCTGCCGGGTCACGTCACTTGTAAAACGTACATCATAAGTATTACGACCCTGGAGAGCTTGCAACGCATCAACCTCTCCAGGCACAACAACACCCTTACTCTTTAAAATACTAAAAACTTGCACCGGTGGAACCGCTTGTTCACCGGTGAAGGTTAACTTAACAATTTTGGAATCACGGCGCGATGCCATGATACCGAAGGTGGCTGGGCCACAGAGGAGTAACAAAACAAACTAAAGATAGGTTGGATAAAATACAATATACGATGACTATATACGGTAACGATATACGATATGGCGCACACCCGCCTGGCGGGAAGTACAGCACAGTACAGTACAGTGAAAAAAGTTATCAGATGGAGAGCGAGAGCGAAAAACACGTCTGCACTCCACGAAAGCCAACTACCAACTTGAATTGTTATTTATTATTAAATTGATGCTAAATATGCAACAACAAAAAATGAAAGACCTAATGTACAGTATAATTTTTAAGGGAACACAGTTTTACTATGACACATGGAGTCTATAGGAATGGAACTAAGTTTATTCTGTTGTTGTGAACTTTTATTAGATTTTGAAAAAGAGGGTAATCTCGATGCTGACGGAGATTAAGGCGGAGGTTCAGCACAACAAGGAGTTGCTAAAAACACTGACTGAGGCAAACGTCCTACCAGAGAGTGAAGAAGACGATTGGCTAAATGAATTTCCTCTAAAGTCCCTTGAAGGTATAACTTCTTTGGAGGAAAAACTTAAAAATGACACAGGATCAAGGAAAAAACTGGTAAGAAATGTTTTTTGTGTGTTTTTGATTGCACGTTTTTAAAGAAACCAGTAGTGTAAGCGTTCTGTGATTGAGTTTTAGACTAAATGTAACTTGCTGTAATTTCGTGCTCCATCAATTTGTAATATAAAGTTAATGAAAACCTTTTCACAGCCATATTAAATAGACATATGATGCTATGTGGTCTATAAGTCTCATATTTCAACCCAAGTTATAAGTGTAGATGGCACAGTTTAAAATTTGCTCTTTTAGCCTTATAATTTCATATTGCTTTAAAAATTGCACTACTTTTTTTTCTTCAACTGGGAGTGGTAGGAGTCGTACAGTTTTAAACAATCTTGCCAAACTCTTAGATACTTATGCACCCAGTGACCCCACTCCTGTCATACGTGGTATGTCATAAGTCATACCTCTATGTGAGATATATTTGCATTATGTTTTTGAAAAAATTGTATCTCTGTTAACTACATACATTCTGAAATATATTACTTTTTAATTATACTTCTTGTAGTAATGTTTACCAAATACATATTTTTAGCAAATAAATTAATTACAACTAATATAATACTAATAGTAGTGTGGTGGTAAATAACAAGTAAACAATTCATAACTTATTACAACTGGATAACATAAACTTTGTTCCTTAATAAATTTCATCTTTTTTCGCCACCACCTCCTTATATAGGTCCAGAAGCTGTCTATGATAGGTGGGACTAACTTGGATAGTAGTGTAAGAAGGATTTTATCCTTCCTAATGAGCAGTGCCTTGGCCACAGAATTCAACTGGTTAGGCAGGGGGAGTGCCGAAAAGAAAGCCTTTTCTACCCTTCTTCTGAAAGATTTGATTTTTAGTAAGTATACAAATGCCTATAATTACAAAATCGTCCCAGTTGTTCAAATGGTATATATACTGTGACAAACTAACAGTGCTCCAATGATGCATCACACAAACATTATGCACTGTATACATCTTTCCCAAAAGGCCAAGGCCCATATTTTAACCATCAAGCAACTTTGTGTAGATTTAATGGTTTTGTCAGACTGCAATGTGTGACTGTAATTCATATAAGATAATGTACTCATCTTTGCAAAGCGCTAAGCAGAGCAGTAAAATTGGACCAAGTTGATAAGTATCATCAATGCCCTCCAATCATTTGGGATGAGACTTGCCTGAAATAAACAACATAATATCAATAAAGTCATGCGGTCAGTCATTAGATTACATTTTCTCTTGGTTTATTCATGTGATTATACTTATAATTGCTCTTCGTTTTTTCCTATTGTCCCTAGGGGCCATCTCAAGAAACCCTTTTGACAAAAACAGCAACCCAGTCATTAAATTATGGCTAAAACATGCTGCAGACCGGAATGGTGCCCGCAAGGACAGGCAGGCACAACAGCCAGATTGTCAGCTTGATTAAAGTCGATACTTTAACTTCAACATAAGCCTAGATCATCTTTCCATTATCAATATCAAGACTGCTTTCACATTGTTTAACTTTAGTGTCACACTTTTCAACTGTCATTAAACTGTTCCTTTCACTAAACATGCCTTGTAAATAGTAATGGCTATATTATAGTCTTCTAACACATTTTGAAGACTATGCAGTAAAAGTAATCAGTAAAAAATCTTGCAGGGTCTACATCCTTGCATCAAATGCAATTCCATTCTCCTAGTGAAAGATTTTTTATTACAATTCAAAGTAGTCCTTAGCCTCATATCAGCCCAAAGTGCCTGCATGACCTATAAACTACATGCTGGTGGTATTCTGTTTGCTTCCTGGCTCCTCCAGTGCCTTTCCCAGAGGATGGTGCTACTTTTTTCTTACAAATTAAGAGTGCTTAAATACAAAATGGTGAGTTACTATATAAGATTGGTAGTGACCAGAAGCCATTCTGGCAATTTTCTTATCCCACCATATTTTTGGTGACTATTATCAAGTTACCACCCCCAGTTTAAAAGTAGTCTGCATAGGCCCCAAATTATAGCACTTTATAATTGGTAGACATTTTCAAAAAGTATTTTCCTGGAGGTCGTTATTCTCGAAATTGTTCTCGGACATTTTCTTAATGAACACCCAAGATGAAAGAATTTCTCAGTGGGGTAAATTTCTTCGAAGGCGCTAATAAAAACAATTTAAGAATTATGACCAAAGGTGACCATATTTAAATTTCTGGCATATTTCGCGGAAATACTGCATACCTTTAAAATTAGCACTGCTACATGCTGGTCGATACGCAGGCCGACTTTACAAAAAAAAAATTCTTACAAAGGAAATCCTGGCCTGAACTTTAATCTAAGTTAGAGGGTGTTGGGATTCAAGCATTAGCCAAATAAGCTACAAATAAAAATAGTATATACAAATATTGTACTGCAACTATATACCAACTGCTATTGAAAACATCGGTTGATACTTGATAGGTCCACGGCATATGCCCTTCCTGTACAGACTGTAGTGTTATCCAGGGCATGATCAATTCGGTATCTTATTTCTACTCTGCAGTTATTGACTAAGCAACTGAGAACGAGTAACATGATGATGATGATGATGATGGGATAAATATGTACTTACCTATCAACTCTATCGATACTGCTCATTCCGTGTTTTTGGTAGCACGATATCTATATTATTGCGTTTATTCTCGTATTAATTGGAAAAAAAGTTATTGGGCTGGAATGGCGATCCGTAACAAGTGTTAAGAGGTGGTTTACTGCTGCGAGTGTGACGACGCCTTGTGAGCTCGGTGTAACTGGTATCTCGATTTCTCGCCCTTGCTCAAGTAAATGAGTCAAATATTCCGTTGATTATAAGATTACCTCTCCCGTCTCTAAATTAAAGTCCAATTAGCGTTGTTAAGTTACTTCAAGATACTGATAAGAAACCATGTTTACTTAAATAGCCTGTACGTCCGCAAACAACGATCTCTAGCTAAGAGCGATTGTTTCGACTAACTTTTCCCTACTGACATGCCTCTGAAATAACAACTCCGCACTTGGGCTCACTCATGTTCGGGCATCTGGTCACTGATTGGTTCAATGTTACCTAATTCATCAAATCTGTCATTGAAAAGACCAACCAAGAGTGAGAAAGAAACGTCACGTGCTGTTTATCTTTTTATTGTTTTTTCCTGAATTGACTAGACGTCTGAAATAGCGGGTCAAGCAATTTCTTATGTTTTTCTTTTTAAGGGATCGTGGGAACCAAGGGAAGGTCAAAAGTGCAACGAGATTAATGACCTTACATCTTGTAGATTATATATTTCGAAATTTCAGTTGTATTACAGACTAGGCAATCACTACTTGTTTTGGATTGCTGTTATGGGAAAATGCTCGTGGCTTTGAATATTTATTTTTTACATTGTTTTATTTTGTTGGTAATTTTCCTTTTTGTACTTCTCGAGTGTTTTCGGGATTTTCCCTACCTCTAGTGTAGTGAATGCGAGAAGGCATATTTTGGTGGGAGATTAGTACCGTGACCTAGCGGTGTCAAACATATTCTACTTGTAAAATGCGATACCAATAGGACTGCATGGACTATTTTCTTTACATTTGTGTAATGAACCGTAGGCGGTTGCAGTGATATTACGGTAAATCGTTACCGCCATAAGGGCGACAGAAAATTTTTTTTTTCTTTCTTTCGATTGCGACAGCTTTTCTCCATAAAACCCACCTGGTCAGAGTGTATTTAGGTTAAGAAACGTTGGAATCTAATTCGGAAGTTTGTTTTCTGAAATTCATGAGGAAACTCTGAATGGGACTTTAACATATGGCATTTCATCGGCGGTGTGGTGTAACTCGTACGACAATGTACATGTAGAGCGCTCCTTTTTACCACAACGGTTTATGTTGACAAGTTTGGAACAACAGTCAACAACTTCTATTGCCTTTTAACTGGAAACTAATAAACATGCAGCTGTAGTAACATATAGTCTGTGCTATGTAGCGCATTTTACCTGTATTAAATTTATAGTAGACTTTTCTTGTGACTTTATCATATTATTGTAATCAAATATAAAAAGGCCGTTTTCTTTTAAAACGAAATATTTCAATCAACTCATGTTTTTCATTTTTCGATTTAAAACAAACTTACAATACATTGTGTAATTTGTTAGTAAACTATAAACCAAGCCAGAGTCAATCCGACGTTAAAATGATGTGTTACAAAGACGTCCACTTAACGTCGTTTGGTATATCGAAGAGTCGGCCAAACGTCGGACCAACGAATATTGGACGTCTGAATCGACGTCGAATCAACGTTGCCCCACTTTGCAAACGGAAACGTGGGAGACGTCGGTCCGACCATTTCACGCGACCCAAACCCAACGTCGATCCGACGTCAAAATGTTTACTGGGTCTACCTCTGAGAGCGATGTTGTCACCCCCCCCCCCAAAAAAAATCAGTTGAGTAAGTGCTTAAAGTTGCATTCTATTCTGCTTACATACTTTCTCATGATGGGAATTCATCGATTTGTGCTCTTTTGGTAATTTGAAAGAAATTCGTAAAAATCAGTATTCATATGTTTATTGAGATCACCTGTAGCATCAGAACGAAAGTGGGTCTCCTCATTCCCAACTAATACACAGGCTTTACGAAGAATTCCACCAACTGGTTTACTATATGCAAATCAGTAAAATCAGAAAACTTATCAAGACGACTTTGGCGCAGATACCGTTTGGTGCCAAATTTCCTGCAGGAGAATGGTCACTGAAATCTTGCTTGTGTTTTCCACTTTGTTTTCAATATGAAATGCTTGTAAATTTACAAAATCTGTAGCCATAGCTTTGCCCCTAATTTACCAATATCACAATCAGGTGACATGCTAGAGCTACCAGGTCCAAAGCATCCATTAGGCCTATTGTTTGTGATGGTTGCTCAATAATTCCTGAAGCTAAAGTTGATGAATCAAAGGAAGTACAAGGCTCTTTATTGGCAGTATCGGTAATGACTTAAAGCTTCGGCATGGCGGTACTAGGATGTGCTTTTTACGTGACCAGCCATGCGGGATACAAAACGTCACGGCCAAACGGCACTACCGAACTGTCCCATTCTTACAAACGAAAACTCAGGTCAAGCGAGCCAAAAAAGTACATACGCCCACCGACCTGCAGAGACAAAACGCCCAACCACCCACTGAAACATTCAAAAAAGTACAAAAGGACGACCAGCACGCAGCGAAACAAAACACCCCTCCCTAGCACACCACCGTCCAAAAAAGGCAGCCGACCAGGAACGGTCTCCCGTTAAACGGTCGGTCCAGGTCTGAAACCACTCCCACAAGCTTAAAACAAAGGAGCAATGCCAAAAAACATGGGCAGTACTCTCTAAGCTGTCACAGCCGGTCCTCGGGCACAGTCCATCATCAATCGCCAGTGATACCTTTTCAGATTGGTCACCAAGGCACCGCACCGTGTGCAATTCTCCATGTAAGATCACGGAGCCTGCAACCATTCAGCCTTCAATGCACCGAACGCCATACTTCGGCAGGATGACGTCCCTGTACCAAAAATTGCATTCAAGGCCCTATCCCGCAAGGGACTGAACGAGGGCCGGCCGCGACAGGTCAACAGGGGACAACTCAATAAGAGCGGAGCAAATGACACGCACCACCCTGCTTGGAGTACTACTATGCGGTTCTCTGTTGCTAAACAGCGCCGGGACCCATCGACGCAGGTGCAACCCGCCCCAAAAACGTACAAAATATGGACAAGGCAACCTTGGGTCAGTTACAGCTAGAAATAAATGCTTAAATAACAAAAAGGTCAATTTACTTCCCAGATGAACCACCCCTAACCCACCATCTCCAGTTTTTGGTACATTGCCGCCCTTTGGTACATTGCCGCTCTGTACCACCCGACCAAATAAATGCAAATATCGCTCTCTCCAACCGCACCAGGACGCGACGCGGAATTGGATACACCGCGCCCGGGTACCACAAGATGGGCGAAACAAAACGATTAATAACGGAGACTTTCCCCAAGATCGAAAGCCAGCGGGTGCCAAATGTTTCGAGCCTGCTCTCAAATACCTCAGCCATCTCCTTCCAGTTGACACCACCAGGTGCATCGTAGTCGAACCATATACCATTAATTTTGATATTCTGATCCGACCACGATGCACTGAAGGGTAAGTCCCCGTATCTCCAGCCACCAAGGCGAAGGCAGATAAATCCTGCGAGAGGGCACGAAAAGAGCCCCGACTCGAAAGAACACACGTGACGTCATCTGCATATTCAACGCATTTAACTTTGGCGCCCCCTGGCACAACGAATGGAACAAGTCTCGAGTCCCTTTCCAAAAGACGGGAGATGGCACCCCTGCCGCACCCCTCTCTCTACGTTAAAAACCTCTGAACAAAACCCATTTACGATAACAGAACTGGAACTTTCCTCATACAAAACAAATCCATTTACGAAAATTTGGGTGCAACTTAAACGTCTCCAATACATTCATTAAAAAACCGCGATCCACCATGTCAAAGGCCTTCTGCTGGTCAAGAGAGACCAATGCACATGGCAGATCACGATCAATAACAAAGTCGGTCAAGTCGCGCATCAACCACAAGTCTGGAGATCACCAACAAGATGCGGCATAGCCAGTGCAAGGTGGGTTGCACAAAGCCTTAGCCAGCAACTTGTGGTCCACATTTAACAAGGTGATCGGACGCTTGTTATGAGGATCCAAGTGGTCCCCAGACTTGGGCAGCAAAGTAATCATGCCCAGACGTTGACTTTGGTTTTGGAAGACGGCTCTGTTGTCGGGTCCTATTATTGCCCAGAAGGTTCGGTAGAACTCCCTCGGAAGCCCGTCCGAACCCGGGGACTTGCCATTCATCTTCGAAAGCGCCTTCCAAAGCTCAACAGTGGTTATTTCGACCCCCCCAAAAAAAATATATATATATATATCATTGACCTCGTGGGGAACAGTTTTGGAGATTCCCCTCAATAACTCGGCCTGTGCCGAAGGGTCGACATTGCCACGCGTAAATAAACTCGAGTAATACGCTCTATATACGCGGACAATGCCGTGAGGGTCACTAACCACGGTCCCATCAGTAGCGCGCACAGATGGGACACGTCTGTCACCCGCCAATGAGCTAACGGACTGGTAAAACCTCGGTGAAGGGCGCTTCTTAGCTTCCACCGCTTTGACACGGGCCCTTACGCGGGCACCGTGGTACTTTTCATCGAGATAAGTCTGCAAAGCGATGACAGCCGAGGGGTCGCCAAACTTCCACCTCCGCGCACAGCTTCGAAAATTTCTTTCCGCCGCCGTGCGCGGGTCACGCAATACTGAATTGCGTAGCGTATATGCGCAACTTTACATCATCCCATCAGTGGGATGTAGAGGCAAAGGCCGGCTTCAAGGTTTGCCATCCTTTGTACCTGGTTTCGAAACCTTGGCGGAACGCGTTTTTTTTTCCCAGGACGAACGTGGGTTTCAGGTTTTTCAGGAATTTACAAATTCGTTTGAAATCAGAGTTAGGGTTTAGAAAGTGGGTTAGGGATCCAGTTTAAATGAAAATGAAAGATTGTCGTTCATAATCTGGTGTCAAAACTAGGAAAAAAGGTTCAGAACATGTTTTTTGCAAAAGCGTCACATGTTTGGAATCCAGGGATTTGATTGGCCGATGCCCACGTTCGTCCTGGGAAAAAAAAATACGCTGGCGGAACTCTGCCTCGCCAAGAATCCGACAGTTAAGCTTCCATAGGCCCCGCCCGATCGGGAAAATGAAAGGCAAAACAAACCGGGCTGCAACGGTGTCATGGTCAGACAGCGGACAGCTGAGTGTCACGCAACCCGAAAATTTCAAACTAACGGGCGCATACACTCGATCTATCCTGGAGGCATCTCCCCTGTTAGGCCTCACCCACGTGTACCCCGTACTACACGGGTGCACATGCCTCCAGACATCGGCTGAAAGGTGTGCCGAAGTAAATCTGTCCAGTTCTGTGATCCCAGCGTCAGGACTAGCAGACGCGCAACAGGAATATCATAAAATGTTGTAGACACATCTCCCAAAGATTTGCAGTGAATGTCTACCCTCTTCCCAAGGAACAAAACAGTCAATTTTTGGACCTTTCACTGAAACTTTCTTTACAATTCCATTACCCCCTCTATCTACAATAACTCCAACAAGCTCATCTTAATTGCAAGCAAACATTCCTTGATTCTGTAAATAATCTTTTACTACCTTGCCATCCCACTGTCCTTCGTCACACACTTGGCAGGCATCATCATGAGCTGAAAACTGATGGATGGTGATGTTTGTAGGCTGTAGATCTTTCTTTCGCCTATACTTGTTTTTCTTCCATCGAGATACCTTTAGTCTACATGTGTCACATATGCAAGGAGGATGGATACCATGTGAGTCTATAGTAAAGTCTATATCTAAGCTGTTACAAATATCTCGACTCAGATCCCTTTTTGTTGTTAATTTGGAAGCAGTACTTCCATGACTTCTTATTCCGCAGAGCCTGCAAATGCAAGACAATAAGGCCCGGTGCAGATCCACCTAAAGAGATAAAAGCAAGATCAACATGAGAACTTATTTGTACGTACTTTATCCTTAAAAATTTACACATTAGTATCATCAGGCCATGTAATATTAGGGAGCTGCAATATCCTCATAATACTAACATTTATAAAATCCTCATTTAATTTCATACGAAGTACAATAATATTTCTTTTTTGTAACCAACCTGTACCATCAAAGAGCTACATGATGTATTTGTTCAACTAAGTTAGTCCCTATAGTATGACATAATGATGCAGCAGCTTATCATCTTCATACCCCCAACATAAGTGTGAAGTTCATATTCCCACTGCAGTCGTATATACTGCTTGGTGCCCATTCACAAGGTCACGTAACCAATAATGTAATCCCTGACCCTAACTGAACACCCAACATAACCACCAACCAAAGCCCCTCATTTGAAGTCATATATAAACCCAACATAAAATATTGAAATATTAATATTGCAGGGCATGACCATGCATCCTATGGTCCTGGTTTTAAACATGTCTCGTTATCTTAGTCTAGACCTAGTCCTAAACACCTACCTAATCTGAATCAAGTGTATCCAATGCTTTGCCCGGTCAACAATCTAATCTGTACAATTGATGGGTCTAGAGGCAGCTGGCAGCCCATGCATTGATTGACCTTTTTTCTCACAATGGCTAGATGCTTTAAACAGACAGGCTAGCCTAGGTTACAATACAAGTGGCCCTTCGCTCTGACGACAAGGAATGTTTGAAATCCCTTCATTGAATGTTCTTTCTACTGTACTTCTTCATACTGTAACAGAACTTCTAGTTGACTTGTAAATATAGGGCCTTAAGTAAAAATTGCCAATATAGCCTTATAGCATATAGGATAACAATATTCTGGTGCAGCCTAGTGTAGTCTATCCCATTAGGACCATATGTCATAATACACTAGCAAATATTGCATAAATAATATAGATAGGCCTAGCAAGTACCACAGAGCCTAAGCCAGTAGTAGTAACACTGCATCATTTTTCTCATTAGGATAGACCTAGGCTAGTCCTAATTCCATTGCGTAGGACTATTTCGAGAATGTCTTCTCTTGTTTACTTGCTTGATAATAGTGACACAAAATTTCGCTCTTTCGCGCCAGTTACCATGGTAACGAGGAAGCAAAATGATAAGAGAAGGCGAATGAAATTAAGTTTTACACACACTAGACGCTAGGTGACGCTCCTCAATCGTAATATATGCTGAATCTTTTAAGAATGTAACATTGTGTGTACATCACAAACTGTTCTTTCCTTATTGTGTCACCATAAACAGTTTGCATAATATCTTAGTAACTGAAACAGGCCACATATATGAAGTGCCATATGTGACAATATTATATACCATATATATTGATTATAACGAGTAATATATATTGGTTATGCAGTAATATATATGACTTATGTGTGTTCTTCATATATATACGTTATGCATAACCTATATATATTGCATATCATATATATATCGCATAACATATATATATATATATATTGTTCGTTATAACCTTTATATATTTTATACTATTTTGTCATGTTCGGCGCGGTTATATATATAGATTATAAAAGTGTGAGTGACACGCGCGAGTGGGAGGAGCTTAATTTCCTTGATTATTTGAACATTCGCGCCGCATAAAGCCTAGGTACATGTCAATCAGTCAATGTGTTCAACACATAGAAATTGATTAGGATAAATTTCTATGGTTCAACAAGTGATGGATCTTCAACAAAATAGTTATTTAGACGCCTTTTCTGAGCTCCCAAACATCTATAGTGAAGCAATTCGTTTGCAAAATACGGCAGACGAGCAAAGAGCACATATCGTACAAGGAAGGGTTGAATCTGCGATACATTTGGTACGTGTTTCGCTAGATTACCTTCAACATCTGCCCGTTCCAGGAGATGAAGCTAATTTGATGCTTGTAAGTGGCTTACAGCAGCTCCTTGGAGCTTTAGAAAATTTGCAAACCGGCTACAGTGGAGAGGCTGACGACGATATTGACTACAGTTTTCAGTGTTCGACGATCCAAGGTGATGCTGGCCGACCACGGTAAGACTATAAGACTTGAGAGATTAATCCGGGCATGGCCCTTCGCCTTGGCTAGGCCTAACAGTTAGGCCTAGTTTAGTTTAGTAGATCAAGGGTCAGGAAGGACATTTGTCCTCATGAACGACCCTGTACCACAGATAACACAGACTGCCAGGTGTGATTGTGGATGAACACCGGCTTTTCAGCCTTCTCTTCACGACCAAGTGCTCAGATGATAACGAGACAGGCGTGAACCCATCCTGCTCCCTGGACCGCCATTTAACGTCCCCATCCCATGGACGTGAGAGTACCCCATACTTCGACCACTTTCTCAAAGTCTGGGGAGGTGGAAGCAACTTGCCCGTCACCACTGTGCAACAGCCGTGCCGAACAACCTGAAGCGGAGAACCCCCATTAATTAACAACTGCAGCACATTCAAATCAACTCTGGATTGTTGGCAATCATGTGTTTTATCAGCTTTTATCAATTCCCAAAATGGCCAGCACTGTTCAAATTATTCCCTATACAGTGTTCTCCATGAAGGGTTTTCGGGTGGTCGCGTGCCACCCAAGTGAAAATTGCTGCACCCGCCCGGGCCCCCCTGAAAATAGCTGCCGCCCCTCTTAAACAAGAGCCCAAGGGCACTGTGGTTCCTTGCTTGGGGTATATGACAATACACATAATATTATCAAGCAAGATTGGGCTGAAATAGTCCAAGTAATTGTGGTCCTACATGTTCCCATAAAGTAACCAACACTATAGCCAACACTTTTGTGATCACAAAATGTGATCGGATTTTTTATCAAAAGGCACTTTTGAGATCTAAATATGGCGTCGAAAATGTAAGAAATATAAGAGACCTACAAGCGTGTCAACAGATATGATAACAATGGTGACCTCAGATGACATGACCTTTAAGTTTCAAAATGTTCCACCACACCATTCACAACTTGTCCCAAAATATCAACCATGTCACACCTTGGCATTGAGATTTAATTGCATTAAAAGTCAAAAAATTAACTTTGAACTTGTATGTAACTTCACACACAAAGGTCACCCGGAGGTCAACCAATTGACATTTTTGATCGGTGAGACCTAAATAGAGCATGACTGTAAAAATTCAAACATTTTTTCTTTGCCCATTTTCTCCCCCCATAATACTACTTTTTTAACATTAGCTGACCTTTGGTGACCTTGGATCACATAACCGTTAAGTTTGAAAATATTCCCCTATACCATTTGCAACTTGTCCAAAAAAATCAACCTTGTCACACCTTGGCACTGGGAGTTATTGCATTAAATGTGTGAAAATTAACTTTGACCTCAAATAACTTCGCACACGAAGGTCAAATGGGGGTCAACCCATTGACATTTATGATCAGAAGTTACCTTTGACATCTGAAAATAGCATCGAAACTGTAAAAATCCCCAAAACACGGAAAGGTCACCAGAGGTCAAATTGAGGTCAAGGGTCACCCAGATGCGGGTCAACAATTGGATTACATTGAGGCAACTCCCAACCCTAACAGACATTTTGTTCTCAAGTTATTGCAAAAATACTAGTTTTTTATCATTAATTGACCTTTGGTGACCTTGTATCACATAACCGTTAAGTTTGAAAATATTCCCCTATACCATTTGCAACTACTCCAAAAATATTAACCTTGTCACACCTTGGAACTGGGAGTTATTGCATTAAATGTCTGAAAATTAACTTTGACCTCATATAACTTCGCACACGAAGGTCACACGGGGGTCAACCCATAGACATTTATGATCAGAAGTTACCTTTAACATCTGAAAATAGCATCAAAACTGTAAAAATCCACAAAACACTAAAAAGGTCACCAAAGGTCAAATTGAGGTCAAGGGTCACCCAGATGCGGGTCGACAATTGGATTACATTGAAGCAACTCCCAACCCTAACGGACAATTTGTTCTCAAGTTATCGCAAAAATACTAGTTTTTTATCATTAATTGACCTTTGGTGACCTCGGATCACATGACCGTTAAGTTTGAAAATATTCCCCTATACCATTTGCAACTTGTTTCAAAATATCAACCGTGTAACACCTTGGCACTGGGAGTTATTACACTAAATGTCTGAAAATTAACTTTGACCTCATATAACTTAACATACAAAGGTCACCTTGGGTCAACTTATTGACATTTTTGATTGATGAGACCTAAATTAGAGCATCAAACTATAAAAAATCAAACATTTTTTTCTTTGCCCATTTTCTACCCCCAAAATACTACTTTTTTGACATTAATTGACCTTTGGTGACCTCGGATCACATGACCGTTAAGTTTGAAAATATTCCCCTATACCATTTGCAACTTGTCCAAAAATATCAACCATGTCACACCTTGGAACTGGGAGTTGTTGCATTAAATGTCTGAAAATTAACTTTGACCTCGTATAACTTCGCACACGAAGGTCACACGGGTGTCAACCAATTGACATTTTTGATCGGAAGGTACCTTTGATATCCAAATCTAGCATCAAAACCAAACATTTTCTTTTTTGCTCGTTTCCTCCCAAAATAAGCACATTTTTTCTAATGTGACCTTTGACCTTTTGACCTTGGTTTCAGATGAAGTTTAATCTCCTGATTCCAAAAAACAAAACGAAAAGTCTGTACAACCATCCTAACTCCGACCGAAAAACTTTGACCGCATATAACTTCGCACATAAAGGTCACACGGGGTCAACCCATTGACATTTATGATCAGAAGGTACCTTTGACATCTGAAAATAGCATCAAAACTGTAAAAATCCCCAAAAACACGTTAAGGTCACCAGAGGTCAAATTGAGGTCAAGGGTCACCCAGATGCGGGTCAACAATTGGATGACATTGAAGCAACTCCCAACCCTAACGGACATTTCGTTCTCAAGTTATCGCAAAAAAACTAGTTTTTTATCATTAATTGACCTTTGGTGACCTCGGATCACATAACCGTTAAGTTTGAAAATGTTCCCCTAACCAGTTAACAACTTTTCCCAAAATGTCAATCTTGTCGCACATTGGCACTGGGAGTTATTGCAGTTTTAATATGTTCGGTTTTTGGACCATAACTGACCTTTGGTGACCTTTGTGGGCACCAAAAACAATAGGGCACACCTTCTCCATATGGCGGATCTATAGTCCAAGTTTGGCCTCAATCCAACTTTCCCTTATTGAGATAGAGCGTACCCAAGAAAGTGTCACAGATGCACACACAGACACACACACACACACACACACACGCCAACCTGACTGCATAGGTTCCTTTTGCTAAAGCAAGGAACCAAAAATCCCTCCCCTCTAGACAATCTCAAAACGTCACATTTTGCATTTATCTTTGTTTATGTCATTGCCCAAACATTTGGCTGTCAAAATTGTGTGCAAAAAGTACATACATGTATGTATAGTTTAACTATTAGTATTCATTGAATTACAAATCCTTATTTCTATTTAGGTTTTGCTTGACCATGCCACAGTTGGAAGAACATTATCAAGTTCTTGGATCTTGGAAACAAGTGGCTTCAACACTGGAATATATCATATAGAACCGTTCTTCGAAGAAGACATGAGTTCCAGATGCCTACACACCTTGGAAGCGGCTATAGTCAAATCACAGATGATGATCTTGATGCACTAGTGCAAAGCATATTACAAATCTCACCAGATGCAGGTAAAGTCCAAATGTAATCTATCTAATGTGACAGTACAAAATGTGACAGTACTCTTCAGTTTTATTAAGCATTTCATTTGAAAATGTTTTATCACCTATAGTAACCATTTCAGTTGAAAATGTTGTATTGACCACTTAGTCTGATTCAATTCAAAGCAAGGGGGTTGATCAGAGAAATATACATAATACATTGTCTATTACACATGAAGACCTTGTTTTATCATGAACTTCCCCTTTAAGATAAGGAATCAGTGACAGTTGGTACTCTTGTTCTGATTAAAGGTCTGTACTGTACTACTGTCAAATTGTAGGGAACTGTATAAGTTCTTTTTACTGATTTTTTTTATAATAAATGTTTTATTTGTGATCGCAATTAGTGACATGCAAACCACTGTTTACCTCACGTTAGGCCTATAGACACTGACGTTAACTACTGTACACAAACTCACAAAGCCACATGATGATTTGGTCATTGGAATTTTTACTTGCTCAAGTCATAGAAAAAACCTAGATTGGGGAAATCCCTGAGTGCAATGTAAATTTTGTTATATAGTGTACATGTAGGTTCAATATTGTGTATGTTAATGGATGAGTGATCTAAAGCCAAATATCTGCCCAAATGGAATTCAAGACTCTTTTTTTTCAGAGATATTTTCCTTGATTCTATGTATCATCCATCAAGTTGATGGGATGCTAAAACGAAAAAGAGAAAGACAAAACAGTGTTTGCATTGCGGCAGTGTTTGTATTTGTCGGGCCACATTTAGTGTGATTTGGTAAAGTTACCGAGCTAGCTCTATGTTTAGGATAACGTTGTTATAGATATTGAATACTGTATGTGAAAAAATGCCAGTTGAATTTTTACGGCAAATGGATGAAGTCAAATTTACTCACAGATGAACTGTTTGTATAAAATTGCTTGCGATATCGGTAGGGTGTTATCAGCAATTGACACAAATTTCACAGATACCAATATGAGGCAGATAATGACAATATCAATCGATACCGATACTGTATACTGATAATCGGCCCAACACTATTCCAGAGTGCATTTTGTGTGCTTGTTCATTAACACCAGACTGATGCAAGGATAAGGAAGAACAATCATACAGTCTTACACTACTGAAAGTATAACTGACCAAAGAAATCTATTGAAACTAAAGAAATACATTTCACATAATTTGACCATTTTAAGCAGATTATAGCATATCTTTAAAGCTGTTTGCTGGATGTAATGGTACTGTAGCTATCCATGACAATTTTCAATTTATGCACTGGCATTAAAAAATGATAAAAAATAAACTGTTTTGTGATGATATTAATAAAGACTGCTAAAACAAAACAACACCGGTTTGTTGCAAAATGTACAGGTTTGTTAACAGTGATGAATTGTTGTAATAAAAAAGTATATCATCCAAGACTGTGACTGATGAGGGTGTACAATATCTGTACATAAAAATTTGATATTCATACCCATATAGTTTATAGTAGTTAGTATCTGATTAATTCAATATTTACATTTTTAAAGGTGAAAGATATGTCATTGGAGCTTTGACTGGACGAGGAGTAAGAACTCAAAGATGGCGGTTGAGACAGTCCATTTCTCGAGTGGATCCCATCAATAGATTGCTCAGAAGATCATATGCAATTTGTCGTCGGACATACCATGTTCCTTGCCCAAATCATTTATGGTAAGCAATCGTTAGGCAGCTATACAGTAACACTTGCATTGCTGTATTATGTGTGAGTATGTACAGTACTGTTGCTAATGAAATGTTTCATGTAATGTGCATGTACAGACATACTAATCCTCGAGATCCCCTACATGCATGTTATCAACAGATTTGTGGTAATAAACCTCAATTTGGGTGGGTTTGAGGGATCTTACCCAACTAGCATTGCATACTTTCCGGAATTTGTTGTTCTTTTGAAGATCAAGATGCATGTAGGTAATCACTTTTATTATTTCATATTCCAACTAGTGCACCAATGGTGCAGTGGCTCTTACAAATATTTGTTAATTTATCACAAGTTACATTTCATATTCATGGCTGAAATGAAGTGGTCAGAGTTCATTTGTAACAAATTGACTTCTAGCAATGTGTTAAAATTGGTGTGCATTTTCAGATAATGATCTCAAATAACCCCTAAATGACCTCTGACCCGAAATGTATGGACACCACTTATGTTTCAACACCTAATGATCATTGCATTTGTGTTACACTAAAAAATCCATAAAAAAACAAAAGATCAATGCTATTTTCCATTTTATGACATGTGACCTCAAATCGCTAAAAACTGCACATGCACCAATACTCAATGATTAAAATGTGTAACTTTGGAATACCCCTCATGTCCCCTCATCAAATAAACATTGTGTTCAAGTTTGGTCAAACTCCATTGAGGAGAAGCATGCTGAACAAATGTGGACAGACAAATAGATTTGATTTTGAGGTGGTTTTTGCGTGTGGACAGACTATATTTATGTAGACATATATAGACTCGGTCAGGAGTGTTATGTATGTTGGGTGGTGGGAACCAGGGATTTTGCATTTCCAAAAGTGACTGTGTGTATGTGTGTGGTGTGTGAAAGCTCATTCGTAAGTTTCACTAAATTTTGTTTCATTATTAATGAGTGGGTGCTTAATGCCAAACAAAATAGCTAATGCCACACAAATAGCTCATAAACACAACATCTCAAAAATGGCATGTTAATATAATATTGGACTGGTACATGACACTTATGGAGTAGATATGCTTTGTTCTTGGTATCCAAATCATAAATATTAATGAGTGGTCTGGGCTTAAAATACAATTCTTAAGATGTCAATATCTTTGTAACTGTATCAACTTCATAAGTGACACCAATTTTTTTTTACTTTACAATGGGATGACATTATTTCTGAACCACACAAAAATAGCTTGTAAACACAAAATCTGAAATTGTCTATTAAGATTTTCTGATATAATTTTAATTTTCCAAATTGTTATTTTCACTTGAGAATATGGCAAGAAGGTGATATTAATAAGCTTGGGAGATTTTTTTTTACTTTTTGGTTACAAACGCGAAAGCCAAAGGTGTGTGTATGTGACGGCTGGCTCGTTAACACAGTGTATCCCCAATGACATGTTTGATTTATTAACCCAGTTATTGATATGTTAGATCAATGACAGGTATTTGTGCCATGTGTAGATGTACCATATGGTGTTTCTTTACCTGAACATTAATGAATGGGTGGCACTTATCATGTCATTCTTCACAGGTAGATGTATCATGAATGTATCATGATCAAATGTATGTGACAGTTTTTACCATGCCGTAAGTAATCATACAGTTTGCTATCGTTGTGTTAAAGTCGAAAATGAAATGTGTTCTCATTAATATTCATTTTGCTTAATATATATACTTTTATATATAATATAAGGCCTACTCAATATTTTATTATCTTTATTATCAGAATGCAAACATGATCAGGAACTCACAATAAAATGTGAACAAACAAAGCAATGCTTTACCTTCAGCCTGAAATGCAAGTTTTAAAAATAAACTATGTCACATATATACATATGATCGTGCCTATATGATCAAGCTGCATCTACAGTATCCGTCTGTTGATACTTGTTCAAAATTGTTCTTCTCGTACAGGCTTTGATGGATTTTGAGGAACCTTGGACACAATGTTCATTGGATGAGGGGGCATCAGGGGTCATGTAGGTCATTTACTGTAGGGATTATTTAAGGGCATTACCTGAAAATTCTTCAAATGCTTCTTCTCACAGAGTTATTAATAAATTTTGTCCAAAGTAACACATTATCATCATTGAGTTAGTGGTACCTTTGGGGTGTTCAGTAATTTTGAGGTCAAAGGTTATGAAGTGATTTCTTTGTAAGAAGAGCATTATCATAGCATAGTCTTTCATGGATTTTAGTGAAACATGGATGCAATCATCCTTGGGTTTCATTCTGGTTCTTTATTATCAGAATGCAAACATGATCAGGAACTCACAATAAAATGTGAACAAAACAAAGCAATGCTTTACCTTCAGCCTGAAAATGCAAGTTGTTTATGGTTCTGAGTGGATTTGCACCATTATCTTTTACTGTTTCCCCTTCACAGGCATATTGATGGTAACCATAAATTAATTCCATGGCGGTTGGTCATCCATGGTGGGATCGATGGATACAGCAGACGGGTAGTGTATCTCAGGTGTACCAACAATAATCGTGCCCAAACAGTCCTTAGTTTATTTCAGGAAGCTGTTATCTCTATGGTGTCCCCTCCCACGTCAGGTCAGACTTGGGTGTTGAAAACTATGATGTGGCAGAGTTTATGCTTGAAAGACGAGGGCTAAACAGAGGAAGTATGATAACAGGGAGGAGCGTGCATAACCAGCGCATAGAGAGGTTATGGAGGGATGTGAATGTAAAGGTTGTCCGTTACTTCAAAAATGTTTTTATGGCCATGCAGGATGATCAAGTTCTAGATCCATTGAATGAAATTGATCTTTCATCACTTCATTTTGTTTTTATACCACGAATCAATAGGGCTGTAGCAGAATTTGTACTTCATTACAACAACCACCCCCTTAGTTCATGTCATAATCAGTCCCCAAATCAACTGTTCCACCAAGGTTTTTTTTCAGCTGTTTCATTCAGATTATACTGGAGTAGAGAGTGTGTTTGATAGTAATGAACAGTGGGAGTTGTATGGGATTGACCCTGATGGAGATGCACCTATGAATGAAACAGAAGATGGAGTACAAGTTCCAGAAACACTGTTAATCCACTCGAGAATGATGGAAGTCATGGATATCAATTGTACCTGAACACTCGGTCATTTGTTACAGAATGCAATGTCCACAATTAATATTGCTAATAGGTAATTCCACGGTAAATCGCATTACACTTTTTCAATTTTTTTTTATTGCAGGTTGATTATTTGTGGTATTAAAGCCAACACTCAAAGCAATGATCTCAAATTATTCGGGGTGATGGCACTGCTTTGTCTTATGTATGGTGCTCTTGAGAAAATCAGTAACTCGCATTACCCAAAAAGGACACATAAAAAATTGATGCAAGTTCAATGCAGTTGTTTGCTCAAACAAAAGATGTTGTATCCAGTTGAATGTATGTAGTAGATATCTATTCCACTGGTGTTTACATCAAACTGCTAAATGATATGAAACAACTTAAGATGTGGTGTGGAAGGGGAAATAATCCGGTAACTCGCATAACGGTAACTCGCATTTCACTTTGTCCAGTCATCAATGAAATCTAAATGGAAAATAAAATGCTGAAACTAATATTTCTAGTGGAAGGTGACTTACATTATATGTAAAGTTAAATAAGCAAAAATTTATCAAAAAGTAGTTCATGACAAGGGGGATAAACAAAATCGGTAACTCGCATTACACAAAAAGTACACAGCAAAAATGGAGATACTAGTTTAGTCAAACAAACAATGTTTTGTTCAATTGAATGTATGTACTAGATATCTACTATATCCTGAAGGTTACATTGTAGCACAACAAAATATAAAACAACTTAGAAGTGGTTAGGAGGGGGGGGGGGAAGAATCTGGTATTGCCCAGTCAGTATTTTCATCTTCATAAAATTCTGGAGAATTATTTGCTCTGAAGAACCATTGTAGAAGTTTAAAAGCATTGTACCAACAAATAAACAACAATACTTATACCTCTGTCAATAATTTTAGTAATAATTGCTGGCCAAATTAAAATATGTGATGAACAATGATGACAATGTTCATTTCCAATGATTCACACACAATTTAAATGTTAGCTAAAGCTGGAATAGGGTTTTTCAACTTGTTTTATCATTCAGCATCATGGATGAAAGGTTTTGCATTCTTTGTCATAAGGCAATATTCAGTTTTTTTCAGTATTTACTGTATGACAACTGGCATTACAGTGGTTACTCGATCGCATTACAGCACTGTTAACTTGCATTACCGGTAACTCGCATTACGGCTTTCAGTGGCCCTTCATATCAAAATATGCATGGACTTTCTATTTCTTTGATTATTGTTAAACTCAGTACTTGGTCCAAAAAGCAAAATATGGAATGGCAGAAAATTATCGCCTCCAGGAGAGCAATAATGTTAAAATCTTGATTGCTCAGGAACTCGCATTACATGTCAACATAGACGCCTTTTAACTACAGCAATATACCTACAAGCCAAAAATGGTGAATGGGCAATGTGATGTGATTTTAAAATATCATAAATATTTCACACTTGTACAAGTTACTTTCATACAAGGGAATATGGGACTTTGAAAAATCCACACAGACTCACTTGCATTTTAATTGCAGAACCACAGTCAGCTATCACTGCACTTTTTTGTGGTAAAATGACACTGTATGCTAGGAAAAAGTTTCTGATCTGGACCCTGAATACCTTAGCATGAACCAAAAGCAATATATTGGGTCAGAAAGGATTCTTTCATTTTTGGGGTCATGTCCCTGTTTGCATGGAATTGCCCTAATACATAGCACTCTAAGCTATGCATAACAAAAAGTGAAATGTTAAAAGAATAGTGATGAGAATGAGGACGAAGTAAACTACACTCGGTGGTGAAAGTCCCATTTCTAGTTGCTGAGATATGAATGTTTCAAATAAGTTCACATTTTCAATTTCATTAAGAATCTGGCAACATTTGTGACATCAGTTGCATATTGAATCCATAAAGCTTTTGATTTTCTTGATAATTTAATTAGTGATTTTTTTCTAGAAATAACTTATCCATAGAAAAAGAATACCAAGGTAACAACTGATGCATAATGCATTTTTCATATATATTACAAACTTTGGCATACCACTTCAAATTGGTATTAAAAGGGGTGAAACATGTAAAGAATAACAAAGACTTTTCATACCAAGAGAACTGAATGTATTCTAAGGTATATTTCTCACTAATTAATGATAATGATTATAATATAATTGTTTTATAAGATGAACAATGAACTGAATGTTTAAAACATCACACCTTCAAGTTATTTCATGATTTGACCTCTGATGAAAAGTTGCACTAATGATATTGCAACAGTCGTATGTTTGACAATTGCAGGCTTTAATCTATGGTGATATCCAAGAACTATATTGCAACATAGGCAACAGATAGTTACATCTAACAAATACTCTTATAAGCATTAACCTGTCCAGATCAAAATGTGAACAAATACATGAATTTCTTAAACTTTCTTGATTACCAAATAATTAAAAGAGTAAAAATATTTGACATCATATATATTGTTGACTGGTTGGTCAAGCATGAAACAAGAGAAAGAAAAGAAAATGTTTAAAGCAAAACAAATTTTGTCACTTTGTATTTTATATAGAGATGGAACTTGTGGGCAAGCTTCAATTGTGTAATGGTGACTATTCAGTAAGACAAAATTTTGCTACACTCATGCAACTAGATATATATCAGAATCTTGTGTTCAGTATATCCATGGGTACCACGTTACATAACATGTTTGATACAGTGCAAACACCAACACACTGCAAATGTTCCAAAAACCCTTTCTGCCATGTTGAGCCCATATTCAGATATCAGTAAATGTCATTATCATGATAACACTATTGGTAATATACAGATAATCATATTAACACAATGTAAATTATTTTAGCTACCTCTGGTATGTAAAATGTTGGTACTCCATGTACCTATCCCAGAGGATCACTTCCTCTACTCATACCATTAATTGCATCCTAGATTTAATTATGCTCAAAAATGGGGAAAAAATGTAAAACTTGCCAATGATTTACCATTATCATCTAAGTATCTACACATCTCAAATGTGTCAATACATATTTTCCTGATCAATGGTGACAAATTTTACACCAGATCAGTGATCTCTTCCACCCCTATCACAACGGCAGCCATCTCAAAACAAGCTTATTTACCTGGAATATGACAAACAATGGTACAGCAGCTCGTACAACATTAGAATGGTCTAATAAATTGATATGATCAATAGTAATTAATACTTCACAGGCTTTGACAAATTGTTTTTTAATACTTGCCTGTTGGGCTAGCTGTTCGCTAAACCTACTTGCCCGCATAAAAAAATCGACTTGCCTCAGACCTACAGAATAATTATGTATGCCTGCATATGCCAGATTCTTACAATGTGTTAACTTATATATGGATTTTGGTGACATTTGAACTGTTGTTGTAAAATACAGTAAGTTTCACAGAAAAGAATGAAAATTTGGAATCTAAACCATTTTGATTTAACTTATCAATTTGAAAATGTAAAAGCATTAAAAACATCTGCAATGGTAAGGCTGTGATGTCATCACTTAAAGGGACTATCCCAAATTTAGTAGAAAACCCAGTGTTTTTGTGATTCATTGCTTTTAAATTAACATAAAGTAGTATTTAGTATTGTTCCCCTCCTTACATTAAGTTACCTGTTAAAAGTTCTCTGTTCACTGTGGGCAAAATATGACTCATTAATGTTCAAGATATTCATCTAGCTTGCTTACAAATTCTTAAGGACCATATCAAACAACCTGCTGCAAAATTAGCAGGTTTAATCTATATACACTATATGTAACTTTATAGTATGGGATACACCAATCCTTTCTTCATTTGACCTTTTTCTTGACCTCAAATGACCTTTTACCTCTTACAAAATGCACTATTGAGCTAACCTGATTATAAATTTTATCTGGTAAGATATAGGAATATTCTAGTCGACCAAGGCAATATAAGTAATAAAAAGTTAATTGGATTTTAACAATGTCTGTTCATCATTACATACTGTTGTACAACCACATCTCATCTCAATTGGAAGGGGGAAAAAAATCTTGAAAAAGATGATGTATAATAAAATCATTATTTCAACACCGGCCCATGAAAGCCACTTGTGTTATGAAAATTTAAAATAGCCTGAAAATCATCCAAAATTTATAACCAGCTAGATGAATAAAAAAAATAGATGCAAAGGAACAAACAAGCAGGAAAGGCTTCCAAGATGACATCTGACTTTCAACTGCCTGAACACTTCGTATGAAGCACTCCCCAAGGACATGTTATTTTCAGTAATGTCCAGTACAACCTGTGAGAGGCGGCAGTTTTGAAGTGTTTTCAGATAATGAAACCTAGATGACTATAAAATACCTGAACACCATGAAGGAAGCACCACTCAAGTTTCAAATGCAATAAAAGCTGTACACTTTAAAGCATTTTCAGGTAATTACCTCAGCTGCTCCCTAGATGACATGTTACCTCCAATTCCTATCACCCAAAAATAGCTCATCACCCAATGATTATATTTAAGTCCAAATATCATAAAATAAAATCATGCAAAGGAAAACTTGAAAAATTGTGGACAGAGGAATAGATAGATACATAGGAGCATGATCACAAAAGCTCATTTTGGTATGAGCTTTTAAAACATACATTTTTTAACACCTTAAAGGTAAACAATGCTCACCCCAAGTATGCTAAACATGTTCTAGACTGGTCAGCTCATTTGATTTAATGAACGGGGCTTGATCCAATCATGAATTTCATGAGGTCTGTGAAATTCACTTTGGAGCCAGAATTGTATACCTTTAACAAGTTAATAAAACACTGAATGATCACAAAGGAACTATTTCTAGGCAAAGAAAAACAGTGAAAAGAACAAGATGATAAAATATTGTACAACTAATTTGGTACTATGCCTAAAGTGTTACCTTGAAGGTAATCATGGATGCCATGTTAGTACAAACACTCCCTTGAGTTAGTGTGTATAACTGCATATGCCTACATAAAGCTTATGACAGAAATATTGATTCAAAACCTGCCAAAATAATCACCAGTCTGTGCCATCCTGTCCAGTACTGTTGTTTTGAAAGAGGCATAGGTGGTATGGCCCTGAGGAAACATGATTGAACACTGACAAGTATTGGCGATGGGTGAAACCTCCTCAGGACGTAAGGTGTTAACAGCAATTGTTAGCTTCTGGTCAGGGGAGAATGAAGGGCTGCCAGTTGCAAACTTTGCAAGAATATGTGCGTCTGTGTCATCTAAAAAATAGAACATATATTTTTTGTTATGAACCAATGGGAATCATAAATACATTTTATTGATCAGGCTATGATAAGTATATTTTTGTGAATACTATACAATCATAAACCCCAAAATGTTTAGTGGTTCCAATGCCATAAAATATTAAAAAGTGTTATCATTAGCCTTTTTGCAAAGTTTTCAATACTGTAAGCTAATATGCATTATATTGCTAATGAAACCAATAGGTCCACACCACACCTATACAACATGATGCATCTGCCTGTCAAGACTGGCAAGCTGTCACATGTTTACACACAACAGTGAGGTAGTAAATTCAAGTCAAGCACATTCACCAGACAACTCTTAAGACATAACAAGCAACATATGTACGAGGAATAAGATTAATCCAACTTGGGACTGCTGAGATAACGTGGTTACAAGCTTGGTGTCACACACACACATGACACACACACACACAGGTGTACATTCAGTCAGAGGACTTCATTTAAATTACCTTTATCCTAACCTCATAGGCCCTCACATTGACAAAACCCTAACCTTAGTTTGTCTTCAGAGGACTTGAAATTCCTTTGTTCAAGTCCTCGGACGTTATGACCCTACATGTCCATACACACACACACATTCACGCATACAGGTGGGTTTTACACTATGTCTGAGGACTCCATTGTAATTTGCTTTGTCCGCGCCCTAACCTGACAATACCTTTACCATTGTTCGAACGTCCTAAGACCTTTTGTTTCTATTGAATTTGTCTTCCAAGGACTTGGAATTCCTTTGTTCAAGTCCTCGGACCTGCTGCAAAACACGTCCACACACGCCAACGTGATTGCATAGATTCCTTGCAGCCAAGGCAAGGAATCAAAAAGCCAGTTGCTGATAGATACTGTGATCAAGACCAGCTGGCCGAGGCTGTTCTCGAGTGACAAACACACATACATGATCACAAAGGTCCCTGAGCCTTACTAAAATTTTACTAATAGAACTGTATAAATATTCTACTTAATTAATATCTATGAGGCACTGAATAAAAAAATAAAAAAATGATGGATTAGTAGTCAAGTACTGTCAATACAAATATCAAGTATGGTAACCATAAATCATATTGATCTGTACTTTTAATCTCTAGCTATTTCCAGTGGTTAAGTATTAAGCCAAGCATCCTCATGAACATAAAATGTTTTAATATATATATTATATAAAAATATTTCGAATTCTGATGAAAATATACAGCTATATCATGTTTGATGTATGACAAATGACACTCTGGCTATTTTGTGGTATAGATCATCCGTATGATTATTCTGTTGTCATGAGTATTAAAGGCATGGGTATAATATGTAATAATAAGTATTTGTATGAATCAATAAGTAATATCATAAGTATTTCCAAGTTGGCAATATAAAAGCCATCAGACAGTCTGTTTATACAAATTTCTCATGAAAGGCTATTGCAACACATCATTGTTTTAAACCTTGCATTTCATATAAGTTTGAATATGAATGTATTTGACCAGAAAACCAAAATATTTAGTGGTTCCAATGCCATTGGTGAAATTTTATTAGTTATCTGACATACCTGAACATTGGAGAGAGGTGAGGAATTCCATTGTCATGTGCCAATGAACATCTCATCATCTATCACCATACCAAGGATGAAGCTGATCAGACATACATTCGCAAAGATATTGACATTTTAGCCCGCCCGCTAACAATTATTCATGTCATAGACAACTATACGGCATATCTTGGGACATCTACCAGTTCAAGTTGACATAAATTCAATATACTTCTTTTATGTTTACAGGCCATTCTGATAAATTTAGCCTTAATAATGCATTCATGAATATTAATGAGGATCTCTGATCGATGATCATCTAACATCACACGACAAAGTATGAAGTAAATTGGACATGCAATAGCAAACTACTGACATTTTAAGAATTTGACTGTCCTGCCACTCATTAATATTCATGTCATGGAAAACAAAAAAATAGGGCACATCTAATCATGGAGCACCTAACAATTCAATATGACGGTAGTTCATCATATTGTTTCTACAATTCCATGTTTACAAACTACTTTCAGGGATTAAGCATTAAGCCCCACCCACTCACGAATATTAAAGACCAACTATGGAGACTTTTCGATGAACATAAAATCCCACCATTTTTCATGTATGTAATCCTTAACTGACTCCAATTACATTGCTGTAATTAACTTTACCAATTTCGGACGTTAAATAAGTGAAAAATGGGACGAAAAGTCAGCTTCTATTTCAGACATTCCCGAAACATTCCTAAGACATCAGGTGACCATGTGACGTCAACGTTTGTATACCTCACTCACAACTATACTTTTAGTGTGTAAAGTCGTATACTTGAGCTGCCAAAAACATCAACGATATTACTCCTTTTTCCTCAAAATGTCACAATTCTGTGTTGTTGGAGGTTGCAGTTATACCTCATCCAACAAAAGCATCAGCTTTTTTAGATTTCCGAGTAAAAGAACCGACGTAAAACGCCGCAGACTTTGGATCAATTTTTTGAGATCCACGCGGAAAGATTTTTCAGCACCCGGAGTATCTCATGCCCATGAGTCCACATGCATGACCCTGCTTCTGTGCATGTTGCAAATGTCTCATTCTGTGAAAATTATATACTGTCGATAGCTGTGTCGGACCATGGTCGGACATAGCTAATGTGAAATTGACCGTAAACACGCCCTGGACGTCCTTACATGTAACATTATATCACTCAATTGACAGTAATATATTTACTGTAAGAGATGACCGTATATATATACCGTGCCAAGGGTATAGCATTGTTAGTACATGTACGGTAGTTAGTTACAACTCTCGCCGGCGTTGGCTCACAGCATTTGTAAATAGCCATGTTAGGATTTATCTATTTCATTTGTTGTATTCCAGTATCGTGAGTTCGTGATACATGTGTAATATTGTCCGTTCTGTTTATTCCGACATCTGCATGTTCCAAGGAGTTGAATAAAAACGGTAGTATGTAGCGATCGGACGTTTTATTTCGTTAGTGACTGTCTTGTGATTGTGGGATGTTAGTACTGTTTCAACTAGACCTAACTCTATGGAATTACACAGACTCACGGTAGTTTTTCGCCCAGGATTGAACAAGAAACGTGGATTAGGATATTCACTGCTAAATTTGTTTATTGACAGGATACTTTTTCTGTGTTTGTATACTTTTGGATATTAAAACGAGTAAGTACTATGTAAGTATATTGTACCGTACGGACCTATTGACGCTACGCTATGTAAAAGATGCCTCCATTTGAGTGGAAATTTTGCTAATAAAGTAAGCAATTTAACTAAAATTTCTGCTTATAATTGTCTTAAAACTTGTTGTTAACCTTCATGTGTTCTTGTTTTGAGCTAACAGCTTTTCAAACACTCGAAATTGGAAGTCAAAAACAGTACAATTGTTCGCTATCTGTGTACAAACAGCGCCTATATCAGCGTTTGATTTTCGCGGTATACAAACTTTGACGTCACACGGTGACCAGAGGCTCCTTTGGGTCAATCTCTGTTTTCAGACATTCCAGAGGTTCATGTCACGTGACTACCCAAAATGTCCATTTTCGTGGTCGTTTTTGATGGGTTATAGTAGGTTTTCGAAGATTATTTTTTACACATGTTGATTATGGGTATGTAAACTCCTAAATTAATGGAAAATCTCAAAAAAAAAAATTGCCTCCATATTTGGTCTTTAATATATAATACAAACATACCGACAGGGTTGCAAAGGTTACTCGGCCTTTGGCATTGCAACCAAAAATGTAGTCTGCACATGTAGTGAGCTTGAATTTCCAGACCAAAATAACTGAGCCTTACGATATGTTGAAAGTGTCATAATTAGGGGTAATTAATTACCCAAATCTGTGAAGAAGCTGGATATTAAGCTGACAGTCCTCCGATACCCTTCAGACTCTGCAGGTCTGTCAAGCTTTTGCAAAGCTTCTTGCACCATGATCTTCAAATCCTTGGCCAAGATTGGTCTGATAGCCAAGAGATCTGCAAAGGCTTCTAGATCAACCATGTGGAGCTCTGGAATGCAATCCAAGAGACCCTTCTGCATGGCATCGATGGCATCCCTCCTTATCCCAATGGTATAATGGAACATGAGACAAAGAGCTATGTCATGTTTGTTTTCTACCTGTACAAAACAATAGACAAGTAATTAACTTATCAGCCTGTAATTGTGTACAATCTCATCTAACATAACCATGGTAGTCAGTGGCCTAATAAGGTCATTTTTTGATTGGTGGGGATTTCTTTCTGATTTTTATACATGTCTCTGGTGTACAGCTGATTTGCCAACTGTATTTTTGGGGGGGGGGGTGGCAGTCATAATTAGCCCTGACCTACATTTTTAAAACTAGTGATAGTCATGCATGTACGCTGTCTCTGTCATGAAAACCATAAACAGGACCTAACTTTGAAAATACAGGCTTCAATAAAATTCATAACATGTCAATTTCCTGGAACATATCTATGGACATATATTTCTGTCAAAACCACTGGATGTTCCAAGCTACACATTACTTATATGATAAACTTTGTGCTTTTAAGCTCTTCCAATTACTTCATCAACTAAACCACTCTTTCATTGAATGATATTGCCCATGTATGCCAATCTAAAATTGGTACACTCACCTTCATTGCCTTTGCAGCTGGCCACCCACAGCTGTCAAGCCAGTGTGTTGGCTTGCTCTCATCAGACAACAGTTGCTGAAACATGTCCTCATCTGTCTCTTCCAATAGCTTTAAGGACAGAAAAAAAAACAAATTAGGAAAAATGCATTAATATATTTTATCATATGAAATAGTCGAGAGCAAAATCATTTTGGTTAGGTATGTGGCCACTTTTGTGATGTCATCGGCTCACTTGCTGTGGAAAAGTCTTTGTTAATTCCAATTTGAAATGGTATGCCAAAGTTTGTAACATTTTTATTACAAATGTATTTTACAACAGTTGTTACTCTTGGATATTCTATTTCCATGGATAATTTAAAATCATTAAATTAAGAAAGAGAAAAGCTTCTGGATCAATGTGCAATTGTGATGTCACAGATATTGCCTCATTCTGAATAATCATTACAAAGTTGAACATCAGTTTTCCTCTGGAATATTCTTTTAACTATCATCTGACAAATCATGCACACATAATAATTGTTTTGGTGTATCAGCACATAAATGATCTCCAGCCATCCGAACCTATATGCATTCTACGTCACTGACTAGACACAAATTGGCTACATATAGTTGGAAAAGCAAATACTAAAGAATCACCATTCATGACACACTTAATACATGTTGAGAGTACAATAAACCTTTGTTTTGGTGCAATTGTATAACACTTATTATAAGTTAGAAATCAAGCTTACAAACCTTGTTTACACATTTTTTTTTTGGAGGGGGGATTATAAGCATGGACTGCTAATTGTCACTAATTAATACTACACTACACTAATTAAATGTTCATTTTAAAAATAGCCAGTTAATGCAAATTTTAACTACAAAATGGGGAATTCAACAATTTAGGACCTTTTGACCAATGATTGACTGATTTAACAAGAATGATGACAATGGCAAGGAATTTGAAGGTCATATGGATGTCACCAGGGTTCATTTTAGGTCAAATTACCAAACATTGTTGAATCCACATGAAATTTGGTACATATATAATCAACATTTGGTTCAAAATTTTTTTCCTACATGTATTATTCTCATTACCTCTGTTATGAAATCTTGGAGGCTCAAGTCGATTATGTCATTTTTATGCAGCTGTGCATAAATTTCTTCCTGTGTCTTCTTTAGTATGACTGCAATCACTGCCTTATGTAAGGGAATTTCTACTGACACTTCATTCAGAAGTGCAGTGCCAATCGCTTTCCCCAACACCTGGTACATCCCTGAGAATGTGGGGAATTGATTGTTTGAAGGAAGCAGTTTTCCTGTAGGCGTTGATATTACTAGGTTTTTTTCTGGTGACCGGACCTCTTGAAAGAAGATACAAAAATTTTCACGGATAAGTCCTCCAGCATCAATGCCTTCTCCTTCAAAGTGCACTCTGATGGGTCCACTCTTAGCATCAAACCTGCAATTCTTGAAGAAGGCAATGTTGTCATTAAATAGTTCATCTCTATGAACATATAGGTTGTTTGTAGGTTTGTTGTTGAAGTGAATGAGGGATATGAAGTCTTGTATCAGTGAAGCTGGATTCTTCAGTTTCCTACTTTGCTGGGAAGGATCATCCCCTGACAGACTGACTGACTGTCAGAACTGACTGATGGAGACAGAGTGGCTGAAATTACAAATAAAAAGCTGAAAACTCAATATGATGTAGTTATGGCCCAGTTCCACTGGATGACAGGGGCGGCGCCAGGATTTTCCCGAAGAGGGGGCCCGAGTTCCCCGGCGTGGGTGCCAAATTCCCCAACAAAAAGTGTTATTGTACACATTGTATACGGTAAAGCATAAAGGCCCTATTTTTTCCGAGACGGGGAGGGGGGCACTCCGCTGCAGGGAGGGGCCTGTGCCCCCGATGGGCACCGCCCCTGCTGGATGACACTTTAACCCTGACCCATCCATATACACTGGTTGGATGCCTGAGCATTCTAGCAATGAAGTAATTAATTATTTGATCAGATTTTATTTATGATTAAGAAAATATCCAAAAGCCCATAAAACAAATCCTCCTAATTAATAAAGATGATCCCCAGTCCAATGAGTCCATTCTGCACTAGCTCAAGGGTTAGAGTATGTAAACTTCTAGTGGACATGATACAAATATATATCCTTAAACCAGATATGTGGCAAGGATATGGAATTTTATGAATTTGATTTTGAAGCCACATATACTCATCAGAGTGCAGAGTCATATATGTGTGGATTTGTGCAAAAATTGAGAGAAAGAAAAAGCATATATTATCAGAAGTAGCTGTTTTCAAATTGATACATTGCATTCACGCATACCTTCACATATCTCACAGTAATCTGTGTTAGATGAGTTAAGAAAGGTGCACTGCAGGCAAGCTCTTGCTGTTGGAGGGGCACATTGTGCTGTGGATACTGATGATGTCAATGCTGATGTCCTTTGAGGGGCAGTGGACCTCAAAGCAGATCTAGATGATGAGGATGCATGTGCTAATGATGGTGATGATGATGATGATGTTCCTAAGAACGGGTCTGGCATGTCATTATCTTCCTCATCCTATATATCAAGGAGCACCAGATATAAACCATAAGCAATCTTGGATTAAAATCTAGGACAACCCAACCCAACCAAAGAACAGTCAAATATTCAGTGCTTCTGCAGCGATTGACCAGTGTCTGCAATAAATTTAACTAATATCTCAGACCCGAGTCCGGACTGGAGTCCGGTTTTAAAGGGAACATTGCGAATTATCAGCGCGCTTTGTGTGCAGTTATATATTACTTTCAGCTGGTATTGTCTTCGGATGTAATTTGTGCAAAATGTGTTGTTTAGCACCAATCACTGTAGGGGTGGAAGTCAGAGGGGGCCACAGCCCCATCGGGATGTGTAGCAAAGACAAAAGGCTAATTTGGATACCTCTCCCATTCACTTCATGATTAACGTCACCGAATCCTCTATCAAGGTAGTATCTGTAGATGTATAGGCCGTACAGGTGGACTGCATGCGAGACTGAAATGATCAGTCATGAATGTGACCCTAATATTATGTCATCGAAAACTCGGTATCCGATAGGTGTCATGGGCCCCGAAGTTGGTCCAGCTTCCCTAAGACCAAAATGTATTGCTTAAGGCTACCGTCATCGACGTTTCCCATTTTGTCTCATGTCTGTAAATATATACATTTAATTACCCCACCGAAATAAAAGAAGTGTTTTACTTTTTGGCCAGTAATAATTTATAGGCCTAATATAAATGATGCCACACCTATTTGTTAAACAATGTGGCCAGGTAAAACTAAGATGTAAATTTCTAACCGCCCCCCTCCAATGCCCAAACCCCCCCCCCATACTATGAGATTTCGAAATATAACCATTGACATATGTAGGTAGGTAGGGAATACAGTTATCTATCTGTATATAAATTTTGTCAAATTCAGCCAATTGTCGACTAGCCAAAAT
The DNA here is from genome assembly GCF_037975245.1 of Apostichopus japonicus. NCBI lineage: Eukaryota > Metazoa > Echinodermata > Holothuroidea > Aspidochirotida > Stichopodidae > Apostichopus > Apostichopus japonicus. Next base: position 24,977,273 of record NC_092577.1, read on the forward strand.
GATTAGTAGGCCTACTACTGTAAATAGCTAAGTCTAGATCTATGCCAAGTTTAGGTTTCAAATGTTAGGTATGTAATTTCTGTGATAAAATCGTGCCTATCTGTTTAAACATACTTAATAATATATTTTTAATGTAGTTTATGACTAGTTGTAGGCTCTGATGTTCTTGCACATTGTCATAATGAGCAATTTGTAATGCTGGTTGTTACAAAATGATTGTAATACAGCACCTTCCCATGATGCTCTATTACACATTGTGGGTTTCTGGGGAGGTTAAAGTATAGTGAAACATCAGGTACATGACATTTGACATATTTCCTTAATTAAGCAAGGTGACTAATGAAAATGTCTCTATTTTTGTCATTTTGTTTAATAAATATTTTGTTAATATTTTGCTATTTCATATTGGGGATAGCTGACTATCCCATGATATAACAGCACCTATCCCATGCAAATTAACCTCCACGGCTAACTTAATTCCCAATTGCCCCTAATATATGAAAGGAAATATACATACCGAGGTATCTACAGATATCCTTCTCTCTGGGCGCAGGTACATGGTTTTCTGAGCAAAAATGTCACAAACCTTTGCTCCAGACATTTTTTCTCCTTGTGCTAATCTTGGAACTACCAAGGTTTGCCCCGCAGGCTTTAGAATCTGAAAACTTTCAGACAAAAATCCGGAATGTAAATATGCAAAAGTGCAAGAGTGGTTCTGATGCTATTATAATAAACTAACATATTGATCTATACTTGTAATCGTCAAAATGAGTTATTTCCGTGGGGATAGGGAAGTTAGAAGATATAGCTTCCCATCGACTGGTACAAAATTTGGTAAACAGTGTTTTAAAATGAATGTACTGTAAAATGCCACTGCCACTCCCGAAAAATCAACCGCCACTCACAGATTCCTTGCCTATAACCCTGCATATTTCATATAATTTACCTCATGGAAGATCCATCATTCAGTCTATCAGCAAAAGCATCTTGGAGCCTCCTTGTTACTTTATCAATAATGCATCCTTTTTCATGCAGCCTTGCTCTGTTCTGTCCTCTAATTGTTGAGGATCTGTAGAGTAGAATATGTATGTACGTACATAGCCTATATGTATATGCACCGGGGAGAAAAATCGGACCAAGATACCCTGGACCATACCCGTCGGTAACCGACAAAATAATCCAGACGTATTAATTCGGCTAATTTTAGCCACGGTGTATATAGGCTAGCAGATTTATACATGCATCACAAAATGGTCAATTTATACGCTACTTATAAGTAACTATTTGTGTCTAAGGCACTAACGTTAGGCATGCCAGTGTTCTCCACAGATATACACAGGGATGAGACTGAGCCGGGGGAAAAAAATCTGAAATTTATCGATCGCCGTCCTGGGGGAGGGGCTTAAGGGGAGGGGGTATCCCCTCCCCTTTACAATTTTTTGTCAGGTAAGGAGGGCCTATATGGAATCTATCACATCACGTAACTCGCCAAAAAAGTGTGGAATTTCTGCTTGTATAATTTATCCATTAGCTTTTGTGAACCAAAAAAAGGCTTTTTTGCTTGCTTTGTGCTACTTGATTCCACCACTGGTCAAATTCGGTGTTCCTTCCCTTCACAGTCCAGCATGTTCGGCCAAAAAAAAAAAAAAAAAAAAAAAAAAATTAATAAAAAGTAAATCCAAAAAGTAATAAAAAATAATAAAAAACGCGAATTACGAGAAAAAACGCGAAAATGAAAAAAAAAACAATCGGAAATCCGCGTTTCCGCGGAAGAGTCTCATGCCTGTATACAAGAACATTTTGCAAAAAAAACCTCCTAGCTAGATCACGGGAAATGACACTTAATTCCCAGGCTTTGCTTCGAAACCTTTTTTATTTTGAAATCTCATGTGTACATCGTGCAAGGCATCATGTAGATACTGTACCGTAGGCATACATACTTGTGCACCATATACAGTTTACTATTACATTATTTGTGTATTGTATCTGTAACATTAAGTTAGTTTATGGACAAACATCGCGGAATTGGATACCGTTTAAACATTAAACGAACGTTCATTTGTACCGTTTAAACAGATAGAAAATTACACGGAAATTGACAGTCCTAATACATCAGAGATCATTTTTCTTCTTAGCAAATCAATAGAAACTCAGTGGAATGATGAAAATTTGGTACTTAGGAAAAATTTGTGCAATAACTGATAACAAACATCTTATCAAACATTCTGGAACATTTCAAATTTTTAGGGGGCATGATTTTTTTAGGGGCCGTAACTATTTCTGGGGGTGGCAATTTTCACTTGGGTGGGCCGCCCCCTAAAACCCCTCGTGGAGAACACTGCATGCATATAATTGCTATAATAAAACCAAAAGGTTTTGTGATTCCCTGCTTGAATTGAAAATTCTGATGATGAAATTGCTTTAAACTCCTTTCTGTCCAAATTATATATTTTAGGTTTCCCCTACTCTGAGAAACCTACATGGGTGACCTACATACCAACTATGAGTTTCATCCATGTTTCCCCTATAGAGTTAGCCTGATTACAAGGTTTTCAGCAATTGAACTGTGTTCACATCCTATGAAATCAACAGGTTCGTCTACTCAATATGGGTGACCTACATAACTACTATGACTTTCATAAAGTTTCCCATATAGAGTTAGCCCGATTACAAGGTTTTCAGCTATTGACCCATGCTTACCTCAAGTGACCTTTAACCTCTTATAAAATCAATAGGATTCATCTCCCCAATATGGGTTACCTACATACTAACTACGAGTTTCATTCATCCAGGTTTCCTCTACTGAGCTAGCCTGATTACAAGGTTTTCAGCAAATTACCCATGTTAACCTCAAATGACCTTTGAACTCTTATAAAATCATTAGGGTTCACCTACTCTACTAATATGGGTAACATTTGTACCAAGAGTAAGAATAATCCCACTTGGGACTGCTGAGATAACAGGTTACAAGGTTTTCAGTGTTTGACCCTTATTGACCTCATATGACATTTGACCTATTTCAAAATCAATAGCAATCATCTACTCAATATGGCTAACATATGTACCAAGTAAGATATTAATCCAACTTGGGACTGCTGAGATAACGTGGTTACAAGCTTGGCATCACACACACACATGACACACACACACAGGTGTCCATTACATTCAGTGCGAGGACTTCATTGAAATTTCCTTTATCCTAACCTAATAGACGTAAAATTGACAATACCCTAACCTTTGTCTTCTAATGACTTGAAAGTTGAAAATCACATTGTACTGTATTTCTTCCAAGAACTTCCTTTGTACAAGTCCTCGGACGTTATTACCCTACATGTCCGCACATACCAACATGATTGCATAGATTCATTGTGGCCAAGGCAAGTATGTCGCCCACTTTTTGAATTGTCAGAGTCATGTTTTGTAGGGTCTGATATATGTCATGATTATCTAAGTATTTGCCAAGGTTGTTAAATTGATCTTGGAAATGTAAATATTTCTGAATAATATTACAAAATTAATGTGCAAGGACTTGGAAAAAATCCCCACCCCCCCCACTCTGGGCCCTGATGTAGTCTGCCTGTGTGACTACCAAAAATAAATCATACCATGTTTAAAACCCTATGAAAAATTGAGCACTCTGGAATTTACATAATACAGGTAATCTATAATAATTTTTTACTTAGGCATATGTGCACAGTGAAATTTAGTGTGATTCAACATTGAAGGAAGGTCAAACTTACTCATTTGGGGTCAAAAGGAGGACAACATCAATAGCTTTCCCAGCTGATGCCTGTTGGGTATATGGGCGATACCTTTGATTGGTCCCTCTGCTAGATGATCCTCTCCTACTCCTAGCCGGAGCCTGCCCACGTCCTTGCCCTCGACCACCAAAACGGAACAGGTTCCGCATTTCCTCATGGGCAGTCTGAAACACATTCCTACAATGAATGTCAAAAGAGCATTATGTAAATTAAAAAAACTATGAAAGGTATGTCATGTGTCACTTAATTGTGAACAATGTTTTTTTTTAGTTAACCATTTGGGGAAATAATTTCTTTTCCATTTTCATTTGGAAGATTGCTGCCTAACGTGTAATTATGTATTTGTGAAATTTGATAAGATAATGTCTCTTTCTGATAACTGTCTTGTCACATATTATATTAATGAGTGTAGAATACATTGAATTATATTATATATAATATATAGAGTTCATACCCTTATTAAGTATCTTTCTGATCGATTTAGCATTTTTCTCACAAACTGTTTGAAAGTTATGTTGACCCACATGCATAGTGCATGTAGATTCAGCCCTACATGAATTTGGTATCAGTTATATTCTTGTGCAAGTCAAAATTTGTCCTGTGCATACATGCACATTTTGTCTACATGCGCGCATCATGCACAGAGATGAAGACCTACATGTACCATTTGCCCACATGTAAACGATGAAATACAAAACAAGGAAACAAAATTGCACTTTCAGGGTACAAATACAATCGTCCTAAAGTGTGAAAGTCTATTAAAGTTGAATTTAAATAAAAATAATAATGTAAGTATAATAACTTTGATACAATTTAAGTAACATTTTATTTTCTTCTTGGCCTTTTAAAATTTATTTTCATTAAATAATGAGTCTGATGGCTTGGTCATAAATTGGGACCCTGATTCAGTTTTGCTTTCCTATTTTGAGAAGAATTTTCTTGAAAAGCTGATTTTTTTGGCCTATCCTAAATGTGATTTTGTTCTTCCGCCTCAGGTCTACAAAGACCTAGGGCCCTGTAGGGGCCTAGCCTAGGCCTAACTTAGTAATTACAGTATGTTACAAAAACCTTAATCATACTAGTTATATGAAGCTTTGTGTAACGTACCGTAGTTAGGTCATGGACTAGCACTAGCGTAGACTAACTGGTTAGGCTATATATCACTTTACCATAGCTAGCCTAGGCTTATAGGGCTAGGCCTAGCTAGGGGCCCCTAAGATAAGTTGGTACTAACACTGCAGTTGGGCTAAGTCTCCAGTACAGTTATGCAATTTGTTAGGCTAAGCCTACCTGTTAGTGTTTGTTGGACGCTCTCGGTCTCCCACCACTCTCATTACTTGTCTTGCGACAGGCTCAGCAAGCCTATTTACCAAGGAAGAAAACTCGCTTTCCGTTAAGTTATTCGACATGTTGAAAGCACTGAGTGTTATAGGTCAGTGGTTGAAAGGTTCGATAGTGTATTGCGGACAGATAACGTGGCTTTTGCCCTATTCTTCTATTGCATTACAGTGTAGGTATATACTGAAGCACTAGTATATATACTATACAAGTCCTTTTGCCCGCGCTCCGTCGAAAAAGTTTATCAACATTACCGATCGTACACATGGTGCTCGCGAACGCGATTTGCATAACGGCTCCTCCCACTCGCGTGCCACTCACACTTTTATAATCTATATATATATAACCGCGCCGAACATGACAAAATAGTATATAATATATAAAGGTTATAACGAATATATATATATATGTTATGCGATATATATATGATATGCAATATATATAGGTTATGCATAACGTATATATATGAAGAACAAACATAAGTCATATATATTACTGCATAACCAATATATATTACTCGTTATAATCAATATATATGGTATATAATATTGTCACATATGGCACTTCGTACACATAAGATCGTCAATAATTATTGCTACCAATCCTGATACTTTATAAATAAAGCTTGCTAATTGTGGCATAGCACAGGGACCATGGTGGGGGGGGGGGGACTTTTGTTGCACTGACTATGTGTTAAGCCACGTTTGAGGTTGACTAAATTTATCCTTTTTCATGTATTTATCATGTATGAATAAATTCTGTCTATTGACATTTGAAGATTTTCACGATTGACCCTGTGTGTGACCTCATTACTCACTATGGCACATCAAAGTACCAAGTCTTAGTTACAATGTTTAAAAGCTATTTTAGTGAAAATCTACTGAAGCCCTGCCCCCTCATAAACATGCATTATATCAAATTGAACATATACCATGATGTATCCGCTATCTACCAACACATTCGTAACGAGAATGAAACGAGTTTGACTTTCGGTTGCGAAGTTATTGGTATTTCAAGATTTTTATGTTTGACCCTCTCACCTCATTAACATTCATGAGACGAGCAGCCCAAAAAATAGGGTTCTTATACTCACTATGGCGCATCTTTATACTCAGTATGACTGAATCCAAATTGTTGATGATTATCATAAAAAACAAAAAGTACCTTAACTATACTGCGAGATGTTGTTGACAATTGCTTCTTCTGATGATGATATTCAGAGACTACAACGTTTTGTACAATTACAAAATCTCCATGTTTAATGTCCTCAGTGGAATTTTTTTCCCGCAAAGTAACTTTCATTTTGTCTCTCATATCTTCCGGTACTATTGTTTTCACATCCACTGCTGAACCCATTACTGAAACTTTCTGTGGACTTTCATACTGTGAAGCAACAAGACAATTTAACTTTAAAAGAGCCTATTACATGTACACATGGTTACAATTCTTAATTGTCACCATAGTGACCCAGCACAAAAGTAATGTGAGTCTTATTGGTTATTTATGGGTTTTTTGGGGGGTCAATGGGGTCTGTTGTGTTTTACATGTAAACAAATCCCTCTGAAAAGCACTCATTAGGCAGGTGCCATTTGAAATACATAATTTTGAAAATGGGCATTTAATATCCATTGTGATTTTGAGGCGCACTAATAGCGCAAAGTACAAAATGTTTGTATATTTGTATTTGTATATTTTTGGGTTTTTTAAATTTACAATGTGACGGCAAGTCCCCTATAAAGTCTGCGAGGCTTAACAAAGTAGGAGACTCCCCAAAAAGAAAAAAGAGAGAAAAAGAATATAATAAGAAATAATGAGAAAAGTTAATTGTACCATCTACCATGATAAAATAATTTAATTCATGCAAATTGAAATTAATAATCTTAATAAACAATCCGAAAAATCTTTATAATAATCTTCATCACAAACATACACAAGAATAAATCCATCAATAGTGAGAAATGAAGAGTAAGAAGGCTTATTCTTAACACGAATACGAGGGCTTATAGAACCCATAGTACTTCGATGGGATAAAACTTGTGCATTATTACACTGGCGGGTTTGATGGTTGTGGATTAGTCTATTACTATAAATACAATCTTGAAAAGCTTCGGGTAGCAATCCATTCCATGCTTTATATGCAAATGATGCAAGCTGAACTCTTATAATATCATTTACTTTTAAAAAATGTAATCTTTTGAATAATGGGCTAGTATGATCACGTGCTGCAGCATGTGAAATATGGCGGATAGCTCTCTTCTGGAGAACACATAGGTGATTAAAGTTTGTAGAATAGGTTCCTGACCAAATAGTCGTGCAATAAGTTAGTTGGGGTAAAATCAGAGTTATATACAGTGTTCTGAGTATATTTGGAGGTAAACAATGTTTTAATTTGCATATAATACCAGTATTTTTAGCCACGCTGTCACAGGCTGCTGATATATGATCACGCCACAAAAGTTTACTGTCCATGTGTACGCCCAAGAACTTAGTAGTGTTAACCCGATTAATCATTTTACCATTCATGGTAATATTGTGATTCCATCTGAATGAGTGACTGGCATTAAACTCCATATAATTTATTTTTCTTCTATGTTACAGATAATTTGTTTCATGCAAACCAGGTGGAAAATGTAGTTAGTTCATTAGAAACAGTTTAATGTGATGAGAATAGATTTTGGGAATGGAAGAAAATATTTCTGTCGTCGGCAAATATTATTGTTTTAGCAATATCGGAGACATTAGCGATATCATGGACATTAATTAGAAAAGGCAATGGACCTAGTATAGAACCCTGAGGAACTCCGCAAACGATATTAGCAAGTTAAGATTTGGAATTTGTATATAAAGTGTCAAAAGCATTGGATAGGTAGAGAAATAGGCCTACACAGGTATTGTTCTTACCAAGACTATTATATATATTGTTCACCGCATTTGCTAAAGGTAATTCTGTAAAATGGTCAGGACGAAATCCGTACTGCGCGTTATTAACAATATTATATTTACATAGAAAACTGTATATACGGTTAAACATTGTGTTCAATATTTTTTTTAAAGATTGTTACCCAATTACTGTCTTGTAAATGTGCTATAGAACTGGTGTTTGTGGAACCATTTAACTCTGTATGAGCATTATCAGTGAGACTATCAGAGGGCTTGTTGCTACAAAGACTTCTAGTTTGCTCATTGTTAATAGTCAGGTTTATGGGGATATATGTCTGTACAGTGTCACATTTTCTGTACACAAGAATGTGAATCCCATTGTTTTGGATACATGTAGTGTAGCTGTCTCCAAATTGGAAATTAGAATTACTAACTGCTCCACCAAACCAATTATACAGAATCGGTTTATCATGAAAACCATCTAAATGGGCAAACATATTGTTGTGCTTCACCACTGTTGAAAAATGGTTTAGTTCAACTACAACTGATGCAGTTCAAGTAATAACCACACTTAAATACATTGACATATTCATAAATGTGCAGAGGAGGGTTTTGATAGTTGAAGAGTTATATGAGGTTCTCCACTCAAAACAGTACTCTTCTTGTGCAACAAACAGGTAATTTAGAATTTATGTAAACGCCAACTTGTTTTTCTATAACTTGATCAATTAAGCCATTACACTTTGTATTGGCAGGTTGTCTCAAAGCCAAATTGTTTGCAGATATAAAACTGCTTTTTGTAGAGTAGCATGTTGAACATTGGGAAAGAGTTACATGTGATGCTGAATTCACTTCCTCCGTCATCACACGTTTTCTACAAACCAACTAACAATTCAGCCCCCCCCCTTCCTTTTGGGGCCAAAGGCCAGTGGTTTGTCTTGAGTAAGAAAGTCCCACATAGGTTCACGCCAAGAACAGTTTGGCTTCCCAAACTTATCTCTCTGTTGAGACAGGCTACAACCTTATTAATGAGCTCCTGTGGGGTAGCTGATTCTACAAAAGGTCCAGGTCTCTACAAAACTTAAAAATTACAAAATAATAAACCTCGATTAATGAGTCAATAGCACATGAAGCCCCATGAAAATTGTGGTTTGGGCATCGTAAACCGTTTTGGAAATGAAAAAATGTTTTCTGAGAAATACATTCTAAATGTATACAGCAAACATGGAACACATAATAGGAAATAAAATTCAAGCATCTTGTTGACAACTTTGACCTGGAAATTGTTGGTTAAAACCAAGCAGTGGTCATTACTGCAACACAGGTAAATACTTTTTCAACTCCTCCGTCTAGGATATATGCTCAATGGTGCAATGGCAAATTCCAATCTTCACAGTTTCCCAAAGCTGGAAGTCGTCGTCGTCGTCCTATGAGTCATGACTGACCCTTTGTGACCCTATTGATGATGACGTTCCAACCACTTCTATCCTGGGCATATCGGTGAGCTGCGCAGATGTTCATGCCGGTGATCTCTTTTATCCCGTCAGCCCATCGAACTTTTGGCCTACCACGTTTTCGTTGACCCTCAACATGACCTTGGGTAATGATCTTCTCCAAGTTGTCACCTTCTCTCCTAGAAATGTGTCCAAAATACTGCAGCTTGTTCTTATCTATCTTCTGACATAAGGTAACCTTCGCTCCAATTTGGTTCTTGACAAAATCATTTGACTTACGTTCCTTCCATGATATCCTCAGCATCCTCCTCCAACACCACATTTCAAAAGCATGGATTCTCTTTCTGTCTACTGCTCCCAAAGCCCACGTCTCAGACCCATATGTAGCGATTGGAAAGACCAAAGCATTCATTATATGGATCTTGGTGTTCCTTGAGATCCCTCTGTCTTTCCAGATGTCAGTGAGGTTTATAGCAGATGATCTAGCCATGGCGAGACGCCGTCGTATTTCTTGTGAGCATCCACCATCATCCACAATCAGAGAGCCCAGGAAGTTGAAAGTGTTGACTACTTCGACATCCTCTCCATCAGCTTGAATATGATGGTCATTCTTTCCTCCACATATCATAACCTTTGTCTTCTTAACATTGAGGTACAGTCCGTATTCCTCACTGGATTGCTTGACTCTTTCAATAAGGTCTTGAAGCTCTGCTGCTGTTCTTGCAAGTAGGGTAGTGTCGTAAGCATATCTAAGATTATTTATCTGGCGTCCTCCAATGGATACCTGTCCCACAAAGTCATCTACAGCTAATCGCATGATGTATTCTGCGTAGATGTTAAAGAGATACGGTGACAAGATACATCCCTGGCGCACTCCTTGACCGATTGTAAACCAGTCGCTATCACCACATTCTGTTCTAACTGTGGCCTCTTGACCTTCATACAAAGATTTTATCAGGATGATCACATGTGTAGAGAAGCCCATTTCTTTCATGATTCTCCACAACTTATGATGTTGAACACAGTCGAAGGCTTTGCTGTAGTCAATGAAGCAGAGGAAAAGGGGTTGCTGGAACTCCGCGTTTTCCTCCATCATATTCCTCAAGTTTCCTGTCTGATTTCTTGTCCCTCTTCCTTTTCTAAATCCAGCTTGCTCAGGTGGTAACTCACTTTCAATTTTGTTTCTTATTCTTTCCGCAATTATGTAGAGCAAGACCTTGCTTGCATGAGAGATGAGTGAGATGGTGCGGTTGTAAGCACACTCCCTTGTATCACCTTTTTTGGGTAATGGAAGAAACACTGCCCTTTTTCCAGTCCTCTGGCCAATCTTTAGTTTTCCATATCTTGTTGCACAATGTATGAATTACTGCAACTCCCTCATTGCTGCTTTCCTTAAGTAATTCTGCCTGGATATTGTCCACTCCTGGGGCTTTACCCCTCCTTAGCTTCTTCATTGCAAGCTCCACCTCGCAGAGAAGAATGTCTGGGTCATCCTCAAATTCTTGATCTTCTTCACCCTCCTGTGTGTCATCATCTTTGGATGCATACAACTTTTCACAGTATTCCTACCATCTCGTCTTAATTTCATTTTCTTCTGTCAGGATGTTGCCATCTTCATCTTTCAGGACATTGAGCTTGGTGGTGGGTTTTGAAGTCAAAAGCTTGATGTTTTTAATCATATCCTTGGTGTTATTTGTAGAGCTATCACGTTCCACTTCAGCACATTTTTGCTTGATGTAGTCTGATTTGTCACTCCTGATCTGCTGGAAGTCCTTCACATAAATTAAAATGGACGACACAAACTTTGCTCTTCCCTCCTCAAAGTGAACATCCGTAGTGATCATTATCCTCTCGCATAATGGACTTGCCCACATCCTTGCATAATCAGCAATAGTCTTCTCGCTATGCATCTTCCAGCGTTACCTAACTTGTATACAAGACTTGATACCGGAGAGTTGTATTAACCATCAGCCGTTTACCGACTACATATGAACGCTATATTCAGCAGTAGCTGGAGCGTAATAAGTGGAGATTTTATACCGTCAAGGCATCATCATTCATATCTTCGTATTCGAGCCTACATCTCGCAATTATCAATTACAAGTTAGCGACTACGAGCAGTTGTATTCATCGTCGCCGCGAGCTACATAGCCATTACAGTACTGCATACGCGAGCGGCAGCGAGCAAGTCCAGACCAGAGCGTACTTACATAATGACTACTACTAGCGAACTAATATTACGTTTCGGACAAGTCACCGACTTAGTATATAAATAAACATATATCAGTTGGGAAGAGCAGTGAGTTACTACGAAGGACGGGTTGGAACGGAGGCTCCGTTACGTGAGCCACGTTCGACTGTACACACGTGAAGACATCGCTGGGCGCTGCCATCTTTGTCTGGATCCGAACTTCGAGTGGACACTGCGAATTGCGGAATATCGAAGGAGAAAATAACATAAGTTTGGGGTAAGTTTATTAGTATCTTAACCTTCAACATATCCCACTGAAATTTCCGAAAAATGCCATAAAGTTTGCCGAAAGTTCCCTGCAGAATGGAAAACTCTTTTCTTCTTTTCTTCACCATATCAAAAAGTTCCAGGTCTACATCCAGGTCGCAGACACCCCATGAAAATCATTTGCTTGCAGTTCTCTTTTCTAAAGCCTGCTTGATATTTTTAATTCCGTGGTAAGAAAGGATTTCTTTTCTTTGTTGGCGTCTGGTAAATAGCTCTCCTTTGTACTTAGCAGTGCTTCTTTTAATTACTTTTCACCTACATCATTTAAAAAATTGGGTCCTTTTGGAGAGAATAGCGCTACTCATATGAACCGCTTCTGCATGAGTAGTTACCTTTACACCGTCCATCACCTCTGCATTCTTTATAACACTACCATGAAAAGTTTTCTTTCCATCAGGTTCAACTGATATTTGCTCCACAGCCAAAGACAAATCAACATCCTTCAAATGGGCTATATCTCCACATGATAACAGAGACTGACTAGCATCCATGGCTGCAAATATGAAACTGCTGTCTTCATACAGAATATTTATCACAAGGTTGCCTCTCCATTTCATTCAAATCAATTCTATCATTTTACCTAGCCCATCCCCAATAAGGCTATTCGGGTTAAACAGTTAACTGAGTAATCAGTTAGATGGACTTATTGTGTCATAAGCATTGTACAAGCATTTCGCCCTACCTGTTGCTTCTCTGGCTTTATTAAATTTCCACTCAATGTTTTGCTATAGTCAAATTTCCACCAAAGCTATGAATGTTCTTCATTACATCACAAGGGGTTGATCACATAGTCCGGCAGAATAATTAAGTTGTCTGGCCCTTAACAATGGGCACAATGGTTGGCCTGTACTTAATAGAACAGCTTATCCCACTATGAATAAGCTGGCCTAACCTACTATACTGCATAGTGTTCAGTAGAGTGGAATCTAGTCATGAAACACAAGTTTATCGTGGTCAGGAGAGCAAGCAGAAAGCCAGTGGGCTTGTTGTGATTCCTTGCCAATTGTGATTAAATTGATCAGCAAGGTTCTTACACTGGCTGTGGACCTACCTACCAAATATGTTAACTTAACATGTTTACAAGTTTTTGGAAAATGTTTTTCAGATTCTGCTGTATCTTCAGTAATTATATTTAACATACTTATTCAAAACTTAAAGTGCAAATTGAACAGGGTATGAAGTGCAAGTAATGTGTACTTGAAGATGAAACATATAACATATATATAAAGAGTACTATTCGAGTTTGTTTACGCGTGGCAATGTCGACTTGTCGGCACAGGCTGATTTATTGAGGGGAATCTCAAAAACCGTTCCCCACGATGTCAATGATATTTTGGGGGGCGAAATAACCACTGTTGAGCTTTGGAAGGCGCTTTCGAAGATGAAGAATGGCAAGTCCCCGGGTTCGGACGGGCTTCCGAGGGAGTTCTACCGAACCTTCTGGGCAATAATAGGACCCGACATCAGAGCCGTCTTCGAGGACGCCTTCCAAAACGGACTGTTAAACCAAAGTCAACGTCTGGGCATGATTACTTTGCTGCCCAAGTCTGGGGACCCCTTGGATCCCCGTAACAAGCGTCCGATCACCTTGTTAAATGTGGACTACAAGTTGCTGGCTAAGGCTTTGTGCAACCGCCTTGCACTGGCTATGCCGCATCTTGTGGGTGATCTCCAGACTTGTGCAGTGAAGGGTCATTGCATCCAGCAGAACTTGTGGTTGATGCGCGACTTGACCGACTTTGTTATTGAGCGTGATCTGCCATGTGCATTGGTGTCTCTGGACCAGCAGAAGGCCTTTGACATGGTGGATCGCGGTTTTTTAATGAATGTATTGGAGACGTTTCAGTTGCACCCAAATTTTCGTAAATGGATTTCTGTTTTGTATCAGGAAAGTTTCAGTTCTGTTATCGTAAATGGGTTTTGTTCGGAGGTTTTTAACGTAGAGAGTGGGGTGCGCCAGGGGTGCCCTCTGTCTCCATTACTTTATGTTTTGTTTAGCGAGTCCCTCTCTCGTCTTTTGGAAAGGGACTCCAGACTTGTTCCATTCGTTGTGCCAGGGGGTGCCAAAGTGAAATGCGCTCAATATGCAGATGACGTGACATGTGTTGTTTCGAGTCTGGGCTCCTTTCGCGCACTCTCGCAGGATTTATCTATTTTTGAGAGAGCTACCGGGGCGAAGTTGAATCCAGAAAAGACAAAGTGCCTTCGTCTTGGTAGCTGGAGATACAGAGACTTACCATTCGGTGCGTCGTGGTCGGATCAGAATATCAAAATTAATGGTATATGGTTCGGCTACGATGCACCTGGTGATGTCACCTGGAGCGAGAGGGCTGAGGTATTTGAGAGCAGGCTCGAAACCTTTGGCACCCGCTGGCTTTCGATCCTAGGGAAAGTCACCGTAGTTAATCGTTTTGTTTCGCCCATCTTGTGGTACCCGGGCGCGGTGTATCCAATTCCGCGTCGCGTCCTAGTGCGGTTGGAGAGAGCGATATTTTCATTTATTTGGTCGGGTGGTACAGAGCTTGTCAAAAGGGCGGTAATGTACCAAAAACTGGAGAAGGGTGGGTTAGGGGTGGTTCATCTGGGAAGTAAGTTAACTTGTTTGTTATTTAAGCAGTTGTTTGTAGCGGTAACTGACCCAGGATTGCCTTGTTCATATTTTGTGCGTTTTTGGGGAGGTTTGCACCTGCGTCGATGGGTCCCGGCGCTGTTTAGCAACAGAGAACCGCATAGTAGTACTCCAAACAGGGTGGTGCGTGTCATTTGGTCCGCTCTGATTGAGTTGCCCCCTGTTGACCTGTCACGGCCGGCCCTCGTTCACAGTTCGTTGCGGGATAGGGCCTTGGGTGCAATTTTTGTACAGGGACGTCACCCTGTCGAAGTATGGCGTTCGGTGCATTCAAGGCTGAATGGTTGCAGGCTCCGTGACCTTGCATGGAGAATTGCACACGGTGCCTTGGTGACCAATCTGAAAAGGTATCACTGGCGATTGGGTGATGGACTGTGCCCGAGGACCGGCTGTGACAGCTTACCCTGGTGGAAATTCCAGTTGAACTTTTGAACTGGGTTGAACTGGGTTCAACTGGAATTTTCTATACGGAAATTGGCCCAAATTTGAACTAGGTTGAAATGGGTGAACTGGGGTTCCCAACTGTTTCAACTATGTTTAACTGGGTCCAACTGGTTCAACTATGTTTAACTGGGTCCAACTGGGTCCAACTGGTTCAACTGTTTTACTGGGTCCAACTGGTTCAACTATGTTTAACTGGGTCCAACTGGGTCCAACTGGTTCAACTGTTTTACTGGGTCAACTATGTTTTACTGGGTCCAACTGGTTCAACTATGTTTTACTGGGTTCAACTGGGTCAACTATGTTTTACTACTAATATTTTTAAATAGGTTGAACTGGGATTCTCAACTGGTCCAATACTCGACCCGGTTGGGATCCCCCTAAGGGTTTAAATTTAAAGGTTATTTGGTAAAAGAGCTCAGTATTACATATGACAATTGAATAGATAAGCTTAAATTCATGAATAGAAGGATGCCAACATATGTTGTTTGTAGAACTAAATATACTGTATTAAGAAAATGTGAAATCTACTACAATTTAAAAAAAACATGACATTGACGAGTAAAATTTGCTGAAACCTATTTTAAAATTACAAATAACATAAAAGGCAAGGTGAAATATACTGGCAGGAATCTGAGGAAGTATAAGTTATGAAATACATAAGTGAGAAAGACATGACATTGTGAGAAAGTTGATAACTTATTTAAGATATACAAATAAAATAAACGGCAAGGTGAAATAAAAATTTAAAAATAGGCAAGGTGAAACATACTGAAATATACTGGCAGGAATCTGAAGTATGAGTAATGAAATAAATAATCCTATAGTGTGAATTTGAAAAAAGGTACTTAAAGATTAAAAATATGAATCGATGGAGTGTAACAGTTTTTGACAAGATATTTAAGAATATACTCGGGTTCCAAAAGCAAATGTATATATAATTTAAGTTAAAGCACACCATCGTGGCAAGGTGAACATCTCAAAAGAAGATAAAACATCCATCCCTCCCCTCCCCTCCCTAGATATTGTAGCATGTCAGACTTTGTTTTTATTGGTCCTTTTTCCTTTGTGTCCTGTTCAAATCCATTATTTTTTCTGTTATAAATTTTTTAAACTTCTTTTGCTCGATGGCAAATTCCTCCTTAGAAAGGTTCTGCCTCTCCAACCGATCTTCATAGCATGCTACAAAAGGAAAGAAAAAACAGATTGATTAATCAAAAATGTCTACAGCTGTAAACATATGTATACGATAGAGAAATAAAAGCTTATGTTTGTACTATGTATATATATATATTTATACATATATATATACATATATATATATATACATATATATATACATATATATATGTATACATATATATATATATATGTAATATATACATCATAGCTCCCAAGTTTGGATTAGTGAGATGTGGGTCCCAGGGCTGCCAGAGTAGATCTTTACACTAAGCAGAGTCCCACTATGTTGGCAAGTAATGCATCTCAGTACATGTTAGACATGCATGTATCAACATTTTTATTGCTTGTTTAACTCATGGTTCAAAAACAGTGCAATATTATTATTAATTTTTCACTAAAGTTATCATTGCTTTATACATCAAAGAAATTATGTTAGTGCATAATGGATAACATCCACCTTAACATTTATTATCATCAAGCTAGCATAACCACATGTTTGTTTATTTCTATAATATTATTTATGCACCAGATTTGAAATGGAATATTTGAGATGTTGCACATATATATATATATATGTGTATGTATGGCAGGTTGCTGGTTGGCATTTTGACTCATGCCCACTTGCTCAAAATTGCATGTTAGTGTTTTGCCTAGCCAAAAATAAAGAGAGTGGGTACTTAAGTTCAAAACCTCTTATTTTATGATAAGTATTGGCAGGGTTGTAGCTAAACAATGTTCAGTGGGGGTGGACCGACACCAAAGTTTGGCACGTAGTGTACCACAACATTTATTTTCCAACAAATGACTCCCAGATTGCTTGAATATATAATATAACTCCCATGTGACTAACCGTTTTCACTTACCTTTCATAGTGTCCAACTTCACTGGGCTTAGAGGTGGCTTCGCAGCATTCCCTTTAAAGCGGTTGCAAGCTTTCCCATCGACGGACTTGTCTTTTAGTTTGTCAGACCCCCAAATTGCCACGGCCAGATTCTTGACAAAAACAGAATTTTTATTTTGCAGTTGAAGCATCTCCCATGTCTTCACTGGTAACCAAACATTTTGTCCAATGTGAACCTGCAAAAAAAAATGAAACAAAATAGTCTTCACTCTTTAAAAAATACACTAATTCACTTCATTTTCATTTCAGGATAAGCAGTTTTGTTCGGCTGAGCTTTGGAGAAAAAAAAACCTTGTGCATTGTCTGTGTTTGTACTCCCGTGACCTCTGAAATTATTACTGATAAACGTGTTGATATTAGCTTTGAAATAGAATCACCCGAAATTACCTAAGAATTAGGTTTGTAAAATGCTAGATTGCATGAAGTGTGGGCCGACAATTAAACCACGCAACTAGTGCTATCTTACCACTGCATTTGTTGCTACAAGGCGTATAGTACATGGGGCAACATAATGCAACTGGTTTTCTCGACTGGTTAACCAATGAACCGGAAATGCACAGCACTAGTTTGATTGTGATTGTTTGGTGTAGTTATCTGACTCACTGACCATACTGACGTGCACAAGCATGCTTTGTTTGTAAGCCTTTCAAACTCTCTCAATAGTTATACAGTACATGATCACTTTTTTCCAGAGGAAGAATAATTGCCTCAAGTGTTACATTCTGCCTTAATGTTGCTTAAACATTTTTGCATTACCTTATCACCAGTGGTTTTGTACTTAGAGGGGCGATCACTTCTTTCCATCCCACAAGGTTCCTCTTCAGGGACAATTTCGGGTGAAGATGGTGGAAAGGTGGTGTGCCTGGTTGGTACTTCTTTGGAATTTCTTGGATCCTTGACATCTGATGAGGGAAAATAATAAAAAAAATATTTATATTTAATTGATATTTGAATAGATTTATGGGTGCTGATCATGGTGTTATCTACACAATATAACAACACACTATAAAAAGTTTTTCATTTTGTTAACAGTAGATCTATAGTGTACAAATGAAGCCTTACTTGAAATTAGATCGATAGTTTAATGTTCATAATGTTCAGTGTAGGGCATCCTCACATTTGTAGCATAAACGTGTATGCTGTATACTTCACTAATGACTTTCGCAAAGTATATCATTATGCCAATAGGACACTCCATGTTTGAACAACGGTCAAGGCAATTGGTAAATTTTGAAATATCTGTGAGCCTCTTTTGATGGTGACATCTTAAATTGGAAACCTATGTCTAAATCAACTGGTTATTTGCACAGATATGGTATACATAGGCTATGTACATGTAACCTTGTTAGGTACAATTTCAAAATGCTTGTTAATAAGTGAGAACCTTCAACTTAATAAAGCAATACTACCTTTCTTTTCACAATGTGGGCAGCTCAGTTTTTCCAACAGTGCTCTCTGCAGTCGGATGTTCAAATCCTGCACTTCTTTCATCTTTGCCCCCAGTTCCTTGTTTCTTGTCATCAGCTCTTGGTTTTTCATCTCCAGACCATGGCATTTCCTCTTCATTTCTGGTTCATCTCCAAAAACAGCACTCCTTTTTCGGCACTCAAGCCGTTCTGACAGCAATTTCTTAAGAGAGCTGCTCTTAGCTTTTTGTTGTTCTTTTTTTTTCTCTTTCTAAAAAAACATAATGGATTCCAAATTAGAATTTATTAGCTAAATCAACTTGATAATTTTGATAACAAGTGTTAATAGCATATAATATTTCTACATGTGGATAATAATAATTTCAAATGTTCCCATCCAGTGCCATTGTTTTAAATAAAATATATTTTGATTGTGGGATAAATGTGGTAGACCAAAGACCAAAATATTGTAGGCCTTTTTTAATAGTACTTCGAACAGCACATTCACATATCTATCACTCTATATTAACACATACAATTTGTATTTTAGGCAGTGTTGTGAATATTAAATACCATGAGAGTGTACATGTAAACTTTTGGTAAGCACACAGTGGGCCACCAATCTGCATTTAGTTATCAGACACTTCTATAAGTTCATATCTGTTATTTATTAACAAACATATAAAACAGATTAAAGTCCCATTTGAACTTCCATACAGGTACAGCTAGGGGTTGGGCAAAATAATGTCCAAAGATAATGCATACAGTAGAAGAATTTTTTAACCAAGTTATGCAAAACATGGTTCTGGCAAATCTCAGAATTTGATTGATTAAACTTGTACAGGGAATGAAACTAAGTGGTTTACCTTACGTTGTGTGATTCCTGGGGATAAATGAATCATTGGGCTTTAGCAGCTTACTAGTTGGTAAAACCTTCAAATATTAATTATAGGCAAAACAATAAATGTTGAACTATGAAATCACTTCTAATCCCACCAACTCTAATAGCATTTGCAAATGTGGCCAAAGAGAATGTACTTATTGTAGCGTCTCATAAACAAGACATTGAACAATAAAATATTTACCCTTGCTTTCCCTGAATCTAACATTTCCTGACGTAAAGATGACGAAGCACTTTCATCTTCAGAGGAGTCCTCCACTGATGTGTCAAAGACTTTGGACACTTTGACACGTGTGCCTTCTAACTTCTTCTCTAGCTCCTTTCTTGAAGCTGTAAACAAAAACAAAGAATGTGACTATTTAGTGGGTAAGATGGATCAAATGGTAAGCAGGGTTGCCATATCGGAGGGGGGGGGGGGGGATGGAGGGAGGAAATTGGAAAAATAAAACCTAAATTTCCACCCAGTAATTCTCTAGCCATTATTTACCCCCTGCTTTTAACACCCACACCCCTCCCCTCCACCTGCCTTCTTCAATTAAATTCCAAAATGTACTGGTTAAAGTACATTGTTCAAACATGCATAAGTTAAGCGACAAAATATTTATCCACAAACATATTCCCTGTGTGGTTTACCGTTTTAGTTAAAGCCTCTTTACTTGTCAACACTCTTTATATGTTAAGCTAATTATGCTGTGTTGACCGAGGCTGTTACCATCTGGTGTTCAGCTATGGTGATATGGATTAACTAGTGTAGGTGCACAAACAAAAGAGGCAAACTAACAACAGTTAATTATACTATGTAAATTGCATTGGACACAATAGCCTATATGCATATAGACTAGCCAACAGTTTGAACAAGTACCTGCCAACAATAAAATTTGTGCCTTGTACCATGAGTCCGGGTCCTGTAAGTTGGAATCAATCTCTGTTTCATCGTCGCTGTCAATTGCCAGCCATTGGACCATATATGCTTTATTAGGTATAAAGTCTAGTTCATGCTCCGGGTGAAAGTTCTTAATGTGATTTACATTCACAATTTCACGTTCCTGATCTTTAAGATACCTAATGTATGCATAAGAAATTGACATTATGCCTTATTAACTAAGCTAGGCTCCAATAAGCTAGGCAACTATAACGTTAGGTTATGTCTAACGTTAGTGAATGTAGTATTAGGAAACAGGTTTGTTAGGACTAGCCTATACAATAGTCCTAGGCCACTATCAAGTTTCAGTTCAATTCAAATATTTATGTTAAAAAGCACGTGTAAAATCAATTATAACGTTACAAGTATGTGTCAATAATATAAAGATCACAAACAAGGGAACTCAGCCGCGGTAATAATTTGAAATTGTTGATAAAATCTGTTACAAATTGCGATTCTGCGAGGCTTCTGTTAACGTGGGTTTGCGGTTTCGGAATTTATAAATTTAGCGCTAACGCAAAACAAATGTCAAAGTGCAAATTCAGTCGGATCATACCATTCTGTACTAGGAAGGCATTTTGCCTACCAATTGTTCAAATCGCCGAAAAAAGTATAACATAATTAATTTTTAAATTTGATGAACAGTAAACGTATTTTATTTTTATTTAATACGGTACAATAGTTTATTAGTTCAATCAAAACTGTGATAAATATGACCAAGATTTATTTTACCCCCCTCATAAGTTGGCTAATTTAGCAGTTTCAATATATTACGATACGGTTACTGCTTACGAATTCTCATAATAACATTCCCGATACAATTACGCCTAAAATAAAAGCAGTCTTGTGTATTTTTCATCTGAATTGCGATTCTTGCCTGGTCGGCTATAGGTTTATTATATTGCTAGTTTCTTCGAGAAGTTATCTCATCTACGTGCAGTTATGTAAATACAACATTTATTTATACTTTTATTGAAGTGTAATACGGTTTTGTTGCGTCGTATTGACATTGTTTGGACATTGGTACGATACTGTACATGTATTTACTGCGTGTAACCCTAGCCTAGCCGGTAGTACGGAAAGTATTTATACACCGTGCATATTTTTTACGTACAGGCGTCCATTAAATGTACCTAACGAACTTCGTTGGACTCATACTAGCCTAATTCTAGGCTAGGCTGGTCTCGGTATGCACAAGAAATATTGACAAGTTCGAATCTTGGATATCGCTGTAGGCCCTAGACAAATGGATCCAAATCGAGGAAGGAAAAGGAACAATGTTTCTGTTAGACCTAAGAAAAAATATAAATTCTAGTGATGAAGAACCAACCATTCCTCGGAGGACCCTGAATCGTTATAAAAAAGGCAGTAAGACTCTCAAGAAGGGACAATTAGAAAACAATTGGTCCAGAGATTTCAACTGTTCCACATCCAGTGAAGATGGTAGACCTAACGATGATGTCCATAGCAGTTACGGTGAAATGGTAAGAAAACTTAATCAATAAGATATTGATACTGTAGGTCCGAATTCTCCAATATTTATTAGGTCCAGACCCAAGTGTTATGCTTAGGACCTGCCATGTAACTTATTTCACATGAAAAGGCTTTTAGACATTTATTTCCCCTTCAAATCAACCAAATTGCCTCACCAAACCAAAATTTAAAAAAAGGCATATTTTTATTTCCGGCCGTTAAAATGCCAAAATGATGTTTATTTTCGGCCGTTAGAATGCCAAAATGATACCCTACTTTCGTGTAGGTGCAGCAAACATTGCCTGTGATGATCTTTACCTGTGAGGGAACTCTACCTGCAGCGAACTAATTTGTGGTGAACTTCATTATAAGTGACTTGTATTCGTAATTACCTGTAAATAGGCATACATATATCCTGTAGGCATACAAACTAAGTGTCCCATGTCAAGGATCATTGGGTGTGGGTGCAGAAAAAAATTGTTCCTGATGCAGGATAATGAAAGCAAGATTGCTACCGTGGTGATTTTAAAAAAAATGAAGCGGCTAATTTTAATTATTTTTGCAGTGTTGTACTCTGTGCCACATTCGCTTGGCCGTATATCAATTGCCATACTTGTATATTTTTCAGGTTTCTTCATCTGCTTCTGAAGGGAATTGTTCTGGAAACACTGCAGCAGCTGACTCAACAGTTGAAAGGGAGAGTGATGATTCAGGTCCACCATCTGAAGAACCCAGCAGCCCCTCATCCTCTTCAGAGACAGATAGTGATGTCCCAGCAGATGATGAAGCAGCATTCCAGGCAGATGAGACACTGAATGAACCACTTTTCCAGGGATCACAAGTAACAAAGGCTGAGGTAATCCTGATGGTCATGACTTTTGTGATGCGGCATTGTCTGTCTACAGCTGCCATGGTGGATCTTCTGCATATTATTAATAGCATATTAGGAAGAGTTGTTATACCAGCATCAAAATATGTATTTGAGAAGTTATTTAAAAGCAATTTTTTGAATTTATCATTTCATTTTTATTGCAGTTATTGTTTGAGCTTTGTTAGAACCTGGCAAGGCGTAAATGTAGGTGTTGTCTCTTGCCCACATTGTCAGAGAGATTGCAATGTTGGAAACATGCAAAATAGTAACTTTTTCATTACATCTAGTCTGAAGCATCAGATAAAGACTTTATTTGAAAGGGAGGACATAACAGTCAATCTGGCTTATAGGTACAACAGACATAAGAAACAGGAAGGAAATTTGGAAGATATTTTTGATGGTGAAATTTACAAAAATCTTGAAGAAGTACATAATTTTCCAAATAACTTCACATACACTTTTAATACAGATGGAATGCCAGTGTTCAAGTCTGCAAGTTACTCCCTTTGGCCAATCTATATCATGATTAATGAGCTTCCACCAAGTTTAAGAATGAAAAATTTACTGCTTGCTGGTGTATGGTTCGGCCAAAAAGGGCCTCGTATGAATATATTTTTAGAAAAGTTTGTAAGAGAAGCAAGAATTTTGGCTGATGATGGTGTTGAGTGGGAAAATGAGGGTGAAATAATTAGAAGCAAATTCTACGGAATTTGTTGTTGTGCTGATGCTCCTGCCAGGGCAGCTTTGCAAAACCGCCTGCAGTTTAATGGATACATGGGCTGTGGTTTATGTTATCATCCAGGGCGAGCAGTAGAGAGGGTGGTCAAGTACCCTGTTGATGTTTGTGATCATGCTGAGCGATGTGATGATGAAGTGCTGGAAGACATGGTCAAGGCTTTAGATGAAGGTCGCATCATACGTGGTGTCAAAGGTCCAACACCTGTAATAAATTTGCCAAAGTTTCCATTAGTCTGGGGTTTCCCTCCTGATTTCATGCACTGCCTTCTCCTTGGTGTAGCAAGACAACTTGCTGAACTTTGGTTTAGTAGCCCAGCAAACAGTGTCTATTATATTGGTCAACCAAATGTTTTGAATAGGCTTGATAAAATTCTCAAATCAATTAAGGTTCCATCATTTGTGTCTCGTATGCCACGACCAATTACAGAAAGGAAACACTGGAAAGCCATTGAGTGGTACAACTGGTTATTTTATTTTTCCATCCCATGCTTGCATGGTGTTTTACCAGAGCAGTATTTGAGACACTTCTACGCACTTGTTCAGGGTTGCTACATCTTACTTCAAAAGTCCCTTAGTCCAGAGGATGTCAATACAGCTGATATTTTATTGTTTAATTTTGTAGGTCATATGCAGTTGCTTTATGGGGAAAAAGCAATGACTTCCAATGTCCACTCATTAGTCCATCTGGCAAAAAGTGTC
The DNA here is from genome assembly GCF_037975245.1 of Apostichopus japonicus. Taxonomy (NCBI): domain Eukaryota; kingdom Metazoa; phylum Echinodermata; class Holothuroidea; order Aspidochirotida; family Stichopodidae; genus Apostichopus; species Apostichopus japonicus. The sequence continues at coordinate 25,001,387 of NC_092577.1, forward strand.
AAAATGTGGGGACCTCTTTGGACGCATTCATGTTTCCCCTTTGAAACAGCAAATGGAGAAATCAAGAATGTCTTAAAGGGCAATAGGGGTATAATGCTACAAGCCATGTACAAGTTTTTCCTTGTAAGGGCTCTGCCATTGTTTGGAGCAAATTATATGGTATCCGACAGAATCAAAGCCTTCTGTAAGGAAATGCTTTCTCCCCGAAAGCTCAAGCCAACAGAATTTATGGATTCAGTGGAATTATATGGCGCAGGCTCTGTTCAGCTATTAAGTAATGCTGAGCAAAATGCTTTACTTGTCAATGAACTTGAAGTAGTAAATGAAGCAGTGGTATATAAGCGTTTGGGGAAAGATGGTATCATATATCATTCACAGCAATACACCAAAGCTACACGGCGCAACTGCACAATGTTTTACTTGTCAAATGGACAGGTTGGAAGGATCCAAAAAGTGTTATGTATACAAAATGAATGCATTATTTTGTATAAAATGATGCACTTTGTCCCAGATAATGGTTTTCAAGACCCACAAAACAATACTGATGTTTTCCACATAAAGTTGTGTGCACATCTTTCTGAAAATGTCTCAGCAATTGCAGCAACTGAACTGTGTGGAAGTTGTTTTTTAGTTGATGTTGGCGAGAGGAGTTTCATATGTTTCCCAGCCAGCTATGTGGCTTTATAGTATTGCACATATTTACTTGACAAAGATAGGTACACAGCACTAATTCATTTCATTATGTGAACTCAACAACATTGTTACTTATGATTAAGAACAGAGAGTTAGCAACCATTAATTATATCAATCATATACAATACACATGCTAACACACACAATAAAATGGGGGCCTTGGCCTTCTTTTTTTATGTCTAATGAAACCCTGGGAAGAACAATCCATGAGCAGGCTTTTGTTCACATGTTCTACATGTTTTGGGCCAGAAAGAGTTACTGTACATATTTTACCTGTGGTCAGTGCAGTGCAATGACAGCTGTTCAGCTAGAAAGTTGCTATCTACAGGGTTTCACTCAACCATGAAAGTCATGGGGATAATTCATTTAGGGGTGCCTGATGCTGCAGCCTTTAATTGTTAAACCTTTGTGAATGCAACAATGCAATTTCTTTATACTTCATGCAATATATAGTTTGGACATGGAATATTACTTTTTCCATCTTACACTGTATTATGATATTACAATGTGCAAATATATAATACATTATATCAATGATTATATATTATATAATATAGAATAAATCTATATTATAAGTTAATACACTGTGTGTTTTGTTTATATTATTTTTTATCATTTCATGGGGGAGGTAACTATCAGTACTTTATTACAAGTTCTTAGATTAGAACTAGGGCATTGGAATATGTCACTACATGTATAGACTGTATATATATATATATAAGTCGATCGGTGAATTAACTGGTTCCTCATCTTACCATTAAGCCAATCTATCCTACTTTTACTTCTATATCTTCCTCATCAAAAATTACCTTAATACTTCATGCGATACAGTTTGAACATGGAGTATTACTTTTTTCAACTTATTAAGATATTACAATGTGCAAATATATAAAACATCATATCAACGATTTTGCATGATAAAGAATAAAACTATATTATAAATTGAATGCACTGTGTGTTTTGTTTATTTTTTATCCTTTTATGTGGGAGGTAAATAACTATCAGTATTTTATTGGTAATACATCATTACAAGTTCTTAGATGAGGACCAGGGCATTGGCATTGGGAAATGTCACTAGCTTCCTGTATATACTATCAATTAATTGGTTCCTGTTATTAACATAAAGCCATTCTATCCTAGTTTTAGTTGTATATCTTCTTCATTAAAAACCTGTAAAAACCAACAGCCTACTTCAAACCTGTGCAAAACCAGTGAACCCTTGTTCAACCCCAGCTAGGCAGGTTCACAAGTCAACAGTCTAAACCCAGTTGGGCCAGTGCAAAACCAGTGAAACCTAGTTCAACCCAGCCGGGCAAGTTCACCAGTCAACATAGTCCAAACCCAGTTGGGCCAATGTGAAACCTAGTTCAAACCCAACAGGGAAATTTCACCAGTCAACATAGTTCAAACCCAGTTGGGCCAGTGTGAAACCTAGTTCAATCACAACAGGGCAAGTTCACCAGTAAACACAGTTCAAACCCAGTTGGGCCTGTGCAAACCAGTGAAACCTAGTTAAACCCCAGCTGGGTCAGTTCACCAGTCAACATAGTTCAAACCCAGTTGGGCTAGTGCAAAAACCAGTGAAACCTAGTTGAAGCCCAGCTGGACCAGTTCAAACATAGTTCAAATTCAGTTGGGCCTGAACAAACCCAGTTGAACATTGTGTAAACCCAGTTGAACGTAGCTCATGTACAGCATAGCCCAGTTGGAACCCAGTAAGACCCAGTTAAACACAGTTAAAAACCAGTTAAACATAGTAGGCCCTAGTAGAACCTAGTTGATTTTTTAACTGGGTTCTACTGGAATTTCTACTAGGGTAGAGAGTACTGCCCATGTTTTTTGGCATTGCCCCTTTGTTTTGAACTTGTGGGAGTGGTTTCAGTCCTGGACCGACCGTTTAACGGGAGACCGTTCCTGGTCGGTAGGACAGGGTTTTGTCTTGTATGGATTAGATCCTCCAGTTTGTTCCGTTGCTGTGTTGCAGCGTATTATTTATGTTTGTTCTGTTGTAAAAGAACTTATTTGGAGGAATAGATGTGATGTTGTTTTTAGGGGGAAATTTGCCAGTTGGCAGGCAGTCCTGGAGGCGGTGAAGTCTGACATTCGCCTTCAGGTTGAAGGCGATTTTCGCCGTTTATCTAGGGCTGCCTTTTTTGGACGGTGGTGTGCTGGGGAAGGGTGTTTTGTTTCGCTGCGTGCTGGTCGTCCTTTTGTAGTTTTTTAATATTTCAGTGGGGGGTTGGGCGTTTTGTCTCTGCAGGTCGGTGAGCGTATGTACTTTTTTTTTTGGCTCGCTTGACCTGAGGTTCGTTTGTAAGAATGGGATGGTTTGGTAGTGCCGTTTGGCCGTGACGTTTTGTATCCCGTATGACGGGTCACGTAAAAAGCACTTGAAGATGAAACATGTTACACAAACACATGCTTGATCTTTGCATAGATTCATACTTTAGCAACTTTTCATCATCTTTATCAATCCCTTGAGTGAATAAATTTATGTGAATGAACTTACCAGTCTTATCACTTCTGCACCAGTTCGGGCATCATTTGAAGGATGTGCATCAGTTGATTTTTCATGCCTGCGTCAGTTATTTTTTCATGCCTACAAGTCACTGGCAGGAAAATCATGTAAGTAATTTATATAAACAGTTCCATTATCAAGAACTACTTATAGCAACATCTTTTTTGCAACCCTCACCAGGCATGAGCCAATAAGCATACCATTTGACATTTCTATTGCAAGGTAGGCAAAGGAAGGGGTCTGACTGACTGAACATCCTTGAAATTCACACTGGGATACCAGCCTAAAGCCTGCATGTATTGGGATTTAATAAACGCAGTACCATGACTTTTACCCTGCAAATCTTTCATACAGGATTTTCAAACATTTTAGTCAATTGCCAAGTTCAATGGTGTCAGATTATATCCCAGGAGGTTGGAGTGATGAAATGATTTGTCCAAACCCCCTTCTCCTGGAGGTTGAAGGTGTAAATTGAAAGTTTTGTTAAGCTACACCTAAGCTATATAGTGCTATTGACTTTCAAGGCCATTTGTACTATTCTCTAGGTCAGCAACCCTCCCCACCAGAATGCTTGGTAAGGGTCAAAATAAATTGAACATGTATTCAACTACTCACTTGACTCTCTACGTGGCATCTTACATTTGGTGAGAACAGGATATTTCCTTTGCCTTTTCTGGACTTTATTATCTGCAAATATGCCAAAAAAGACACAGTTGTGAAAGAACAGAAGGAGCACAATTATGACTAAATTTATACTGATTGAAGTTGTGTGAGAATTATTACCACTACCTTCCATTTTTTCATGCATTCCCTGTTACACTTTTGTCAAATGATTATAGGAATGAAATGAACGACGTGGCTACAAGATGGCGTCTCAAAGTTCGCATCGTTCACAAAACAAACATCCCTAAAAAGAGGAATGAACCTGCCTCAACTCCAGTGAGGCCAGTGTCGAAGAAGAAACATTTTCTTCACGTCAATCCGTTTAAAGTCCTAATGGATGAAAAGAACACTGACGGTGATGTTCAGAGAAGAGAAGAGAAGTTAGTAAAGGATAGTTTTCAGCAACATGGTATCGGTACAACGCAACGTCTCAAGGTGTAACGCTAGGCTCGGAAACCTCCCCTACAGATTTATCGAAAGTCATTAGGTCAGTCGTTGTAGCGATGCAGCCAATGATTATGAAGGCGGTTACTGAAGCAATTAACTCTACAACCTCAGCGATAATGGAAAACATTAGGGAAGAAATGAACTCCCTTATGAGCGAGAGGGAAGAGTTGGGCAAAATTAAACATGAGATACAGGTGCAAAGATTTGAGACTGAAAAGAGCAGTACATCGAAAAGACAATATCCGCATATTTGGGTTGCAAGAAACGGAGGATGAAGATTTGGACCCCAAAATTGTGAAGCTTGCCAATGACATTCATGTTTCAATGGGTAAGGAAGATATCAGCACCTGTCATAGGATCATCGGGAATGGGAGGAAACCAAGACCTGACATCGTGAGATTCGTCACACGTTCAGTAAAATCGAACATTATGAAGGCCAAGAAAGTCATGAGACACAAAGCTGAGATGAAAGATATATACATAAACGATGACTTGACGAAGTTACGTCACAGAATTGTTAAAGCTATGGAAGCTACCAAATGTTCTTAAGGTGTGGACCATTCACGGAAAAATTCACGGCGTAATCCAAGCTGAGGGTGGTGCCCAAACGAGGATTGTTGTGGATTCATGCGATGAAGTTTCCAAACTTGGATGGAGTGAAGAAGAGGTGAACATGCTAAAATTTTACTTGGACTTATCTTTACAAACTTTTCTGATGATCATACAGTACCATACAAATTTTCTTTCCAATTTTTTCAACATTTTAGGTTTTCATGAGTATGTTACTGAATTTTAAATCATATGTATATCTGAAAGCAAAACAAATTAATATAGCATTGATACAAGTTGTTTTCCAAACTTTCATATAATTTGTGGTAAGAAATTATCTAGAAGTAAAAAAAATATGGTGGAATCCATGGCTTAGCAGTGTTAATTTCCAAAAAGTTGTCGAAGAATTGTTATTCTGGTTGATACAACTTCTGATTGCATTCTTTGGATCAACTTTGATGATACAATTTGGGGCTTTGATTTTATACTTGGTGCAGTTTATATACCCATGAGGGTTCTAGATACCACAATTTTGAACTTTTTGACGATATTATGAATGATTGCATTGCATTGAAATCTAGGTATAATGCTCCATTGTTTGTTGTTGGTGACTTTAACTCAAGAACAGGTGTGATTGATGACTTTATTGAAGGTAGTGGTATTCATAACAATGAAGGCTTTGACACATCTTGCAATTTGTTTCGTGATGTAAGTAGTACTAAGGATGATCTTGATTGTTTAGGAATATGCATTGACAGACATAACATGGACACATGTACCAATAACAATGGTCATCGTTTAATTGATCTATGTAGATGCACTGACATTCGCTTGGTAAACGGTCGGTTTGGAATATATAGGAAAGTGGGTAGATTTACATACCATTACCAGAGTACTATTGATTATGCAATTGCATCACCAGAACTGATGATGGGCATTAATAACTTTTATGTTAATTCGTTACACAAGCACTCACCAATTTGTATTGTGTTTAAAACCAACAAATTGTCACATTTTCAAAGTGATGATTCTGCAAGTGGTAGTTGTAGTAGTGGTAGTTGCATCCTGCAGGGCCTATTTGCATTGAAAACTTTGTTTGGAATTATAATGATCACTCCACTTTTACAAATACTATCAATGATGTATCCAATAACATCGATAACACTGACCTGAGTAATATCTTTGAGCAGACTATTGATAACTTAATTGACAAACTTAAAGGTGTGTTCAAGGATAGTGCGTATTGTGCTGACATGATCAATTAAAGCTCAACAAAACATACAAATTGTAAACCTTCCAAGAGTAAAGTGTGGTTTACAAGTACTTGTAAAAGGCTTTTTAAAACTGTTAAGTCTCAAGACAGCAAGATTCACATGCAATGTACAGGAAATGTACTAAAACTGCTAAAAATGATTATTATACAAAACTGCATAATGAGATTAGGATGGTTAAAAAGGCTGATCCTTCTAAGTACTGGAATACTATTAATAAAGCAACTGGAAGTAATGTTTCAGTAATAATAATATCTCACTACAAACCTTCTTTGAGCATTTCAGCAACCTTACTGCTAACAATGCTGGGCAGCAGCGCAATAACATGCCGGCAAACAAAGATTTTTACAACTCGCTTTTGAGTTATGAGCTTAATAACCCTGTTACTTTTACTGAAGTGTGTGAATAGATCAAGAAATTAAAAAAAAAAAAACCTCTGGGACTGATGGAATTCCAAATGAATTCATTAAGTATTGTTCCACACATATCAAGGAGCTCATTGTTTAACTCTTCAATCTTGTCTTAGATTCCGGTAAGGTCCCTTCTGACTGGACGATTGCTTTGATTAAACCAATTTACAAAGGAAAAGGCTCAAAAGGTGACACTGATAACTACCCATGGTTATTACAAAGTTGTTTACCGCTGTCCTAAATGAACGTATAAATTGCTTTCTCTCAAGTAATGGTATCGGCATTGTACAATTGACCATATTTTGGCTGTACACTCTATTATCAGTATTTATAATTGGCAAAGGAGAAGGGGATACTGTGGATTTATTGATTATAAGAAGGCGTTTGACCCCGTAGATCGAGTTTCACTTCGGACAAAATTGTTGTCCCTGAATATTGGAGGTAAATATGCATGATAATGCGAACTTGTGTCTTGAACAATGGGAGTAAATCTGATTTCTTCAGTTGTAATGTAGGAGTTAGACAAGGTGGAAATTTATCCCCAATTCTCTTTTCTATCTTTTTGCAGGATTTTGAGTACTTTGAGTATTATAAGGGTCTTGACACTATGTTGAATTGTTTCAAAGAGAATCTCAGTAGCGATGACTTCGAGCTATACTGACGGTTATTTACCTTATTGTATGCAGATGATACTGTTGTAATGGCAGAAAATTACAAAGATTTGCAATTAGCTCTTGACGCAGTACATAAGTACTGCGAAACTTGGCAACTTGTAGTTAACACAGATACAACAAAAGTTATTATTTTTTACAGAGGTAACAGGGGAAAAACAGTCTTCACTTTGGAGGTTATGCTGTTGATATTATAGATAAATATACTTGTCTTGGTACTGTGTTTTATTTTAACAATAGATTCTCTAAAGCCAAGTCACTCGGGCTAGAGGTGCTCTCTTGGTCTTTTATCCAAGTCAAACAATCTCAATCTCCCTATTGACTTACAGGTTGAACTATTTCATCAACTTGTCCTTCCTGTTTTATATGGTTGTTAAGTATTGGGTTTTGAGGATCTCTCATAATATGGGTTGGTTGGTTGGTTTTTTTCTTCTGTTTGTGGTTTGTAGTCTTTTTGTTTTGCTTCTGTTGGCTTTTGGGTCCGTGTCCTTTTCACGTCACGTTAAACGCTACGATAGTGAGAGATTTGTGTTTGGTGGGTTTTGGTGGTTGTTATACAGGCTGGGATTGTTTGTTTTTTTGGTTCTGTTGACCTTTGATCCGTGTCCGTTGTCTTCGAACGTAAAAAGCGCAGTTTTAACAGAGTCTGTGAAACAAAGTGTTACTTTGGGCATCTCTTCCATACAAGTGCATTCAACAACTCGTTAGCGTTTTGCGTCTTTTTCTCATGCACCTCTTGAAGACAGACTCATTAGAGAGTCGGTGAAACAATGGGAGTAGCAGTTCTGTGATGGCCTTTGGATAGTGGCTGATGACTTTTAGGAACCATTACATCCCCGTTGGATGCTACAGCCTTTTGGTACAAACACCAAGATTACTCTCCAGTTGGACACCGCTGATGCGTTGGCCTTTCATCGGAGCTTGAGCTATGCATCAGCTATAGCAAATATGGATTTTTGCATTGCTTCTACTGTGTCATTTTGGGTGATCGCATTGCGATAGTAGGAGCCCCGTTTCTTCATTGTTACCTGAGTGAGCTTTCCCTTCCTCCAGTACCCTTATTCTGGCCTACAAATTTCTTCAAAGATGTACTTTTTACGTGACCCGCCCGCGGGATTAAAAAACGTCACGGCCAAACGGCACTACCTTAACATCCCATTCTAAGAAAGAAACCTCAAGTCAAGCGAGCCAAAAAGTAAAATACGCCCACCGACTTGCAGAGACAACACCCCAATAACCAACTAAAATAATCACAAAACCACAAAAGGACGACCAGCACGGAGCGAAACGAAACACCCCTCTCCTGCACACGTTCTGCCAAAGAAGGCAGCCCCAGATAAACGGCGAAAATCGCTTTCAACCTGAAGGCGAATGTCACACTTCACCGCCTCCAGGACTGCCTGCCAACTGGCAAACTTGCCCCTGATAACCACATCACATCTATTCATCCAAACAAGTTATCTTTCAGAATAGAACAAAGAAATATAATACGCTGCAACACAGCAACCGAACAAACTGGAGGATCTACCCCATAGAAAATGGCTTTAAGCCCTGTCCTACCGACCATGTCCTGTCCTGTCCTGCCCTGCCCTGTCCTACCGGTCTCCCGTTAAACGGTCGGTCCAGGTCTGGAACCACTCCCATAAGTTTAAAACAAAGCAACAATGCCAAAAAACATGAGCTGTCACAGCCGGTCCTCGGAAACACTTCATCACCCAATCGCCAATGATACCTTTTTAGATTGGTCACCAATTCTCCAATTCTCTGTGCAATTCTCCAGGCAAGATCACGGAGCCTGCAACCATTCAGCCTTGAATGCACAGAACGCAATACGCAGAATGACGTCCCTGTACAATAATTGCCCTATTCCGCAAGGAACTGTGAACGAGGGCCGGCCGTGACAGGCCAACAGGGAGCAACTCAATTGTCCTTGTCCGTCTTCGATCTACAACCCCCTTCATTAAATCTTTGACATAATCATAGTTCTTGACTTCATAACTCGCCTTCAGCAACCAACTCTTACCTTCTTGTACTGTATTTCCCCTCGTTGGGAAGAGCCTTTGTGAGGCTTCTTCGCAACGGCCTTTGCCCGTCCAACAGTCTGGTTGTGGTCAATGGCAGGTAACTTCAAGCGAGCTGTCATTGGAGAATAATCGAACTCCAATCTCTTCGGCGCATACTTCAAAAGGACATTGTGAAAAACCTCAAGGGCACCAGTATGCATGAACTCTGCAAGAAATGTAATGTCCTTGAAAAGTCGCTTAGTCAGGGCTACCTTCTTCAGTGCTTAGTGGGCACATGATCCTTCCTTCAGCCATACTTTCTTTCTCTGCTGCAGATCTGTCAGTGGATCATTGCTACATTTCTGAAATAGTGGTAAGTTAGGATGATCTGCCCACTCATGCTGTCCTAGTACATGATAGACCACAGATGACCACATCTGCAGCAACAACTCCTGGTCCTTGTTGCAGGCTCTATCACAAAACCACAGATGTATGATTATGGATTTGATCCAAGGTTCCAATTCTTCATTTCCCTATTTCTTTGCCGCTTTGCACAATTTGCTTTTGATATTTTTAGCTAGGTGAAATATATCCAAGTTATATTTTACAGAACTGTACTTAATACGCGTTAATTTTCTTATTCATGTGTGACGGTCAGTAGGAAATCTTTTTACAATAATTGTATAGCCATTAAGGACTCTATCCATACACCTCTGGAAGCCCTCTGCTTCCGGTCTTTGAGGTGCCCCAGTCTCTGAAACTTGCACAAGTTCCATGTCTACCACCTTCTCTGAACTGACATCCATCAAAGAGTAGCTACATACTTGGCTGAAAACCCTGGCAAATCACAACGCCCATCACCAATAACATCAATTGGGGATCCTTTCAATTTGTCAACCACTGCCTTTTGATGTGCATCCCAGTAACTGTTAATCTCTGGGATGAGGTACATCTTCTGAAGATCATAAAATATAGTGGCAGAAAAGAACTACAAATTTAGAAATTCCATGAATTGAGCAACTCTTTGATATGTCAGTCCAGAGAACATGGTAGCAGCAGAACAGAGGAGGTTACCAATGGGCATCCTGCCATCTAAGGGCCGGGAGGTCCACTTCAACACAACCTGGCCAGAAATACACTTTAATGTTGCAAGCACACCTGACCCAACAACCTGCTTTTTCTATTTCTGTCACATTACTTGAACATTGAGAACATAGAACAGCTTTATGTTAGCATAGCTATATAAGCTTTTGTTCCTCCTGCTTCCGGTTCATAGTATGGATCTCGCTTTTCATCTTCCTGGAATCCTTTTTTACTGCTATCACTGTTGTCCTCACCTCATTCAATTTAAGGGGGGACTTGTCTTGTTCCAAGGACCTTTGTGGTGGCCACGTCTCTTGCTGCGGTGGTGTCTCCTTGGATGGAACCATTCCTTGATAGGACGCATCCGCTGATAACAATGCTGTATGGGTGGTCCAACTCCACTGTCCAAGCATGGTGGGGTTTGATTTGTGGTACACCAGCTTGGCATCCCATCTCTGTTACTTCAGTTTTATTTGTCTGAGTTCATGCGCAAACTCTGGAAAGGGCAGCCTGTACAGTAATAAATCAAAGAGCGTAAACACTCGAGTTAGACTAACATAAGATAAACATTGACTTTAAACTTCCAAAAAAAGACAAATTAAATTTTCAGACATTAATAATGATTAAGGCAGGCCTTAGAATTAACCATGAAGAAAATGATAAAAGAGAAAAGGGGTTTTGATAAAAATGTCCTGCATGTTTTCCAAAACCTGATTGTAAAGAGCAAATGCTCTGGCCCATAACTGACTGATATCTAATTTCAAGGATTGAACTATAAGCATAAATATTCATAAACCATTTAAGGCAGTGACATATCTACTAATTTACATTGACACCCAGTTTTACTTCAGAGTGCAAAACTGTACTGTGACTTAAATTAATATAAAAACAGGAAAGAAACGAGCCAAATTTCAATTTATGTCTTTTCAACCAATTTGCTTTTGGAAATGTGCAGTGCTATACCTTTACAGTACTTTTTTATAGGGGCAACCCACCTGCCCTCTTTTGTTTTCCCCCATCCCTCTGAAAAAAAAAAATTGTATGGACTTAAAACAAAATACCTTGTGACAACCTTAACGGAAAAAGAGGAAAGAAAGAAGTTTTCCTAATACATTAAAACCAAAATATTGCCTACGTACCCAATTTTTTCAACCGACTGGGCTACTCCAAGCTAACAATATTTTACGGATGACGTTATTATTGAGAATGGTTTCTTTGTAAGATTTCAAAACAAGCCCAGAACTTAACTAGAGAGCCTCATAGGTAGATCCAAGGGAGACTTCCCCCTTACAGCCCGTGAAAAAAATAATCTTCAATTGTGAATTCATAACCACTATTAAATGCGGTGACCTTTTTTTTGTGTCAGTTTTTTGTTAAGTACAGTGAAACTAATACATTTTGAACATTTAATGTTAAATATATACAGCTGTTGAATTTTCATGTGTGCGAGCTTAAAGTGCTATGTAGAGATGTTTCAAAGGGGTGATAAAATCTGAGAAGTTTTTGAATTTGGAAATATGATAACAATATTTTTGGTGTGAATTCAAGCACTTTTAAACATGGAATGAATACAGCATATTCAATTGTATTTGCTAAATCAGCTAATACTTAAACAAAACCATCAAGTTTGTAAATTTACAAGTTGAGGAATATTGCATGTAGAATAGAATACATATAACCAGGCACGGAGCCAGAGAGGACATGGGGACACGTGCCCCAGTTGTGAAATTTCTTAAAATTTTGGGAAAAGTAGCTCTGGTGACCATTTGTTTTCAATTTTGTATACACCCAAAAAAAAACATAAAGCAAACAACAAAATATATATATAAACAGAAAAAACATGTCAGAAATTTTAATACCTTAGGGTGAACGGTGTAATAGCTGACACTTCGCTGACACTGTACGCTTCTTTGAAGGTGGCTGATCCTTTGCTGTCAAAAGTTGTTGATTTCCTAGCAAAAAAAGTATGTAAACATAAACAGTTCAAAAGTTCTTGGAACAAAATGAAACATATGGGGGCACCGATAAAGTAGGACTTTACGGGGTAAAAATTCCCATCAAGCCATACTAATATCTCCACCTGAGATTGTCTATTAAAGAGCCATGAATGAGGGGAGGAGAATAAACAGTACAATTTTCCAGTATTTCTAAAAGAAGTGGTTACGAGTTAGCCAATGGGGGGGGGGTGTCTAAAAAGGGCTTTTAATTTTTTTTGGGATTATCTAATTATCTTTTTTCTAGGGGGATGGGAGAAGTAAAAGGAGAAGGAAGGTGACGTAGAAAATGCTGCACAAACTTTCTATAACAGAAAAAATTGCAATAATACTTATTCGAGAAGCAACTGAGGGAACGCAACAAAGGTGGCCGTGGATATAAGAATTTTGTGCACAGTATATCCACGGCACCGATATTTTCACTCTCATTTTAAGATTACCAACAGAGAGAGAGAGCATGTATTCTTAATATGTTAGTATTAGTTATACTACTTCTAAATTGACATAAAAAATTAAGCCTTTGTTGTTGCCAAAAGCAGTGGTCGATCATCTCCGTGGATATATGATAATATCCACGGCTGCCGTTAACTAGTGAACCGCTGCCGTTAACTAGAGGGGGATGAATTTTGTTATTGTAAGCCAAAATTTGTGAAATCATGTGCCGTGAACCGAGGGCAATCCACGATAAGCGATGGATTGGGGGATGTCCCCCCCCCCCGTTCACCAGCTTGATGTAGTGACCCTTTTTCCCCTTTAGAAAATTGGCTTCGAAAAATATGGAAAATCCACCCCCCTTCAACCACCTACATGGACATTGCTCATTTTTAATCTGGGGAACAAACACAGTTAACTATGCCAGAGGGTTCATAGCTGATTTTGATTTAATTTCCCTGCCTACCCTAACAGAGCTACCCATATTTATGGAGGATATTTGTAATAAATATATTACATTATCCTCAGATACAGTAGCATGATCCCACCCCTGCTCAATGATAGTACACCCTTGAAAGGAAATTATCCCAAAAAGTAAACTCTTTTCACCTGTGGTTCATTACACAATAAAAAACTTAGACAAATATTAAAAATGCTAAAAGTTGTACATCAAGACAGCATAATATAAGCCCTTGTTAAGTTTTCAATGATTTTATTTGTTTTCTTTTCACACCTTTCAATTGAAAGAATCAGTGTAGGCCTATTGTACTAGTGCAGGGTTGTCCAACCTTTTGATGAGGAGGGCCACCTGGAATGATTATGATACAGGAGGGGCCGCATGAGCCTACACGCTCCTGTGGCATATCCAGGGTTTCGTGCCAGAGCGGCAAATTTCAGTGGCCCCGCCAGGGGTCTGTTAGGGGGGTATGGGAAATAGTTACTATACAAGCGGAGCGCCACCGTAGGTTGGCGCGTGGCGTGCAAGAAAAAAAATCCCCCAAAAGGTCCTTAGATTGCAGGAAATGACACTTCACAAGCCTTCTGATCTGTATCAAAACAATCTTCATATTGAGATATAATGATCTCTCAAATTTATGAAGAAAGAATTGCTGGGAAAAGTACATTTGTAAATTAATGAGATTGGCGGGCCGGACGGGACCTTGCGGCGGGCCGCAGGTTGGACAACCCTGTACTAGTGCCATGTGAAGCTGTGCACTGTACTAACCTACTGTTATCTTATCGTTAATATTAGAATTATATCGGGGAATTTTTTTTATAATGAATACGTGACGATATGCAAAACAAATGATTTTTTCTACATTTATTCATATCTAAATATCCAACTTTTAACCCCACATTCACAAATCGGCGGCCTAATGTACTGCGCGATATAAACAAACGACATTCGTTAGTTCTCACCTGTTTCGCTCATCTTTTCAGAAGGCGCTGTGGCCTTCTTTCGGGCGACGATGGACGAAAATTCTTGGAATGGAGCCGGGTTTGAATTTTTTCCCGGTTTAGTTCCCATTAATCTTGCTGTAACGTCCTCTTGAAAGCATTTCTCTTCGAAGTGGTCCTCGCAAACAACTTTGTGTTTGTAAAACGTAAAGTTGTCGACGATATGGCCAGTCCCGATCTGATGTAGCCATTTCTGGGAAACTTCTCTCTTCTGTGGGTCCGTTTTTCCGCCAGGAATAACAAAAATAGCTTCTCCTTAGATTTTCCAGCACCATGACGATGTGTACAACCATAAGCTTGGCATTACGGCATTATTTAAACTTTATTTCGAACTTAAAGCAACTTTTTCATAACTTTCTGTGACCATTGTCAACACACGATCTGCATATCAATGTACCGTGTGAGTGGTTGGTTTCCGTGAAACAAAGTGAATCTTGTACGTGACTAAATTGAGGGCGGGTGTACAAAATGGCGCGGCCCATACATTTGATTATAGTAGCGAAAAAATGTTTGAAAAAAATCGAAAAACAATTATTATATTACAATTTCTAAATAAACCAAGGCGTGTATAAGGTGTTTATAATATATCTTTCCATCATAAGGGTTCAGACCAATGGACGGTCGGGACCTGGAAATGGACGACCGGGGGTGGGGTTGTCGAAATGGATAGTTTTAGATACCCCAGCACCCCCTCGTCAAATTGGCGCCATTTTGCTGAAAATTGGAGGGCTGAAGTTTGGGTGGGAACCTCCGGGCAAAACTTGGGGGGCTTCTTCCAAAAAAAATTACCGGTCCTTTACATCATATTGATGACGTCAAGAAATTTCAGCTCATTTGCATATTCGCTCAATTAATGAAAATTCATTCCAAAAAAAATTACCGGTCCTTTACATCATATTGATGACGTCAAGAAATTTCAGCTCATTTGCATATTCGCTCAATTAATGAAAATTCATTAACCTATTTGTCTTGCACTAAATTACTCTATATGTAGAAAAACCTACTTTAATATTTTGGAGCGTTACCATGGTTACTGGGTCAGTCCGATTCCGCCAATTCATTCAGGGTACCACCGCTGGGGGGTCACCTTTCCAAAATAGAAGGGTTGTCACTTCTCCGGGTGGTAGGGGGTTCACTTCTCCGGGTGGTTGGGGGTCATTTAAAAAAAAGGCCATTAAATGCCACCACCACTTCCCACGCCTCCGAACCGCAAAATAATCTGATTCATCATCAGCGCCCCAAGTAGCACCAGATGAGGTGTGATTTGTTTCTTTTTTTGGGCCCCTCACCCGCGCACACAACACCCTATTCAAAAATAAACTTCACATTCGTGATCAGCGTGTCGAGAACAAGCAGAAAAGATACAAATTGCCCGTCTCTGCGACAAAAATGATTTGGACCCAAAAAAAACAACAGCCCAAGGGCACTGTGGTTCCTTGCATAGGGGTATATGACAAAACACATATTATCAAGCAAGATTGGGCTGAAATAGTCCAAGTAATTGTGGTCCTACATGTACCCATAAAGTAACCAACACTATAGCCAACACTTTTGTGATCGGATTTTGGATCGGAAGGTACTTTTGAGATTTGTATATGGCGTCGAAAATGTAAGAAATATGAGGTCACCTACAAGCGGGTCAACAGATATGATAACATTCGTGACTTCAAATCACATGACTGTAAAGTTTGAAAATGTTCGACCAGCACATTCACAACTTGTCCCAAAATATCAACCATGTCACACATTGGCATTGAGAGTTAATTGCATTATATGTTTAAAAATGAACTTTGAACTACATAACTTCACACACAAAGGTCACCCGGGGGTTTACCCTTTCACATTTTTGATCGGTGAGACCTAACTAGAGCATCAAAACTGTAGAAATTGTAACATTTTTTATTTGCCCATTTTCTCCCCCAAAAATACAATTTTTTTAACGTTAATCGACCTTTGGTGACCTCGGATCACATGACCATTAAGTTTGAAAATATTCCCCTTTACCATTTGCAACTTGTCCCAAAATATCAACCGTGTCACACCTTGGCACTGGGAGTTATTGCATTAAATGTCTGAAAATTAACTTTGACCTCGTGTGACTTCGCACACGAAGGTCACACGGGGGTCAACCTATTGACATTTATGATCAGAAGGTACCTTTGACATCTCAAAATAGCATCGAAACTGTAAAAATCCCCAAAACACTTAAAGGCCACCAGAGGTCAAATTGAGGTCAGAGGGTTACCCAGATGCGGTTCGACAATTGGATTACAATGAAGCAACTCCCAACCCTAACAGACAATTCGTTCTCAAGTTATCGCAAAAATACTAGTTTTTTAACATGAATTGACCTTTGGTGACCTTGGATCACATGACTGTCCCGGAATATCAAGCTTGTCGCACATTGGCACTGGAAGTTATTGCACTTTTAATATTTTGGGATTTTTGGACCATAAGTGACCTTTGTGGGCACCAAAAACAATAGGGATCATCCTCTTACTATGTACTATCCACCCACCAAGCTTAGTTCATATAGCATAGCCAACTTACACGTAGGGCCTAGCCAAGCCTATACTATAATTCTTATCACAAAATGGAAATTTTGGCTTAAAAAGTAGGAAGGGTGATCAAAATGTTAGAGAGATTTGATTTGGGAGTACATGGGTGATATGGAGTGAACATTTTATGAAGAAAGTGACACAGGGTACTGTAGAATGGGAGAGACACATCATAGAAATTATAAAGGAAACAGACTAAAAAGCTGTTTACTTTCCATTTCAGAAGATAGAGGAGGCAGCCCTTGAGGATGATACATTGCAGGAGTGCTTCAAATGTGGCAAATAGGAGATAGCGGAAACAAGGCTGAAACAACACAAGAGGAACTGCTCAGGTAGAAGGTATAACTTGTACGGCTCTGTGTTAATTTGTTTCATTCCTTGGCAAAACGATATAGGTGGTCTTGCTGGTCATCGAGCCATGCCCACCCCCAGCCATCGAAATTGTTCTATAATATAGATTCTCGGACACAAATTTTACTTCCAAAGATAACTAATTTAGCACCAGATTGCATGTGATGACACTAAATTGCCCAAGGAATCTATGCGGTGACATGCGTGTGTGTGTGGAGGTGCACCTGCTCGTAATGGCTTAAGAAAGCCAACATTCACGATTGTCTTACTTGGCATGTAGCTTTCCCACATTGAGTACAAGAAGCCTATTGTTTTTGGTGCCCTTTCAAGGTCAACAGAGGTAACAAACATGTCTACGGAGGTCGTATATGACTTGTATGTTGCCCATATTGGGTACAAGAGCCCTATTGTTTTTGGTGCTGTTCCAAGGTCATTTCTTGTCAACAGAGGTCAACGTGTGAAAGACTTGTTATATCAATAACTGGAGAAAGCAAATGTTTACAGAGGTCATATTTGATCTGTATGTTGCCCATATGGGGTACAAGAACCCTCTGGTTTTTGTTATTCTCCTATCTTATATAAAATATGTCAACCCCTAACTCCAAGTAGACCCAATTTAGACCAATAAGCTTGTGCCATGGGGAATGCTAGGGTGGGATACAAGAGATACAATTTTATCTTACTGAGTAGCCATACACCATGACCACTCACTGGTCTTGTCTCCAAGGAGATAAACCTGTCCTTGCCTAATTATCCTGTTATCCACCATTGTTTGTTGAGTAAATAAACTACTAAGCTGGTGTTCAGACAATCCCTAGACAGTGAAGTGTTGAGTAAATAATGTCACGAGGTGTTTGGGGCAGGAGGCTTATTGTTTTTCTAGGAGGGTTAGGGGCAATTATCATATATAGGCGTATCCAGACCCTCGCGCATGCGTGTTACTCGTAAAAAGTTTATAGCTAGTACATACAGTGTGTGCGACGCGATTCACGTTTTGCACACATGTATACGTATATGCGTTCGTGCAACAATGGAGACCTGTTCGCCTGACAATCCTTGCGCCAATCTTCAGCTGATATCTTGCTCTAGATTACTGCGCATGTGTGATTTCTCCAGGTCATAGGTCAAAGGGGTAGTTTGGCGAGTAGTGTACATACGGTGTAAAGGGATGTGGTGAATATTTAGCAACATATATCACACTTCCAACCGCATAACCACTTCCTGGCCCTTCCAGCCCCGTCCTCCTTCTATGACAAGCCAGAACAATGCCAGTTGCCCAAATATTTCACCATATATAAGCAATCAGTTGAATGCTAAGCCTCGTTTCAACCAGAGTTCCTGACGTAAGAATGAATCAATGCACTGCGATTACGCTCCGTTTCGTTGTGGGGATTGTGAATGAAAGCTGTTTGCTTTATCGGTAAGTTAATTTGGTTCACGATGGAAATGACTTTAGGATAGGATGAACATAAATAGACAGAAATTAACCTCTTTTAGACTACATACATTGTTAGGTCAGAAAAAACAACGGTAATCTAAAAGGGGAAAAAATGCACGAAGTATTCGCCGACTCGATTGATACTTTGATAGCTACCGTGACGGCTGTTCTGAAACTGTGAAAGCTAGGCATAGGCTACTACTAGTATTAACCTTAGGCTATACCAAATAAACCGACGTACAGTAATAACCTAGCGATGTTAATTGTTTGTCAGGTTTTTTTTTTTCTTTATTGAAACTGACGTGCTTTGATAGAGATAAAATATCCCACACGTGAAAAAAGTACAAATTAACAAAAACGTAGTATCTCACAGTCAGACTTATTAATTAATTTGCAAGATGTGATAGCCTACAACTTGCAATATGTCTGTGTGTCTTCTGAAGCCTACATCATTTAGCCGTTCGCACGTAGGCTACGGCATTTAGCCTTGGTCTTATATTAGACTATCGTCGCTAGCCTAACTCAACATAAGTAGGGGCCCCCATCCTAATGCAGGTATGTTCGATGATCATTGTAACGTTATCGGTACCTTCTTTAACTAACATTGTTTTCATTTTTGTTTTCATCTTTCAGGTGGGAATGGTGCGATACTGTTGCATTGCAGGCTGTACGAATAACTGTAACCACATCCTTAAATGGAATAAAGAATTCTGTGCATTTACACGACCGCAAATATGGGCAATGCTTCTGCCTCCCACCATTCCAATTGATAACTTTTCCTACTGAGAGGAAAGACCCAGAGGCCAGGAAGAAATGGGTCAAAATTGTGAACAGGAAAAACCATGATGGCAGCAACTGGCAGCCCACATCGTACGACCGCATATGCTCAAAACACTTCAAAGATGGGAATCCAACAGTACAAAATCCATACCCATCGCTTCATTTGGGTTACAAGGATTTGCCCGCAGCGAAAAAAGTTAAAACGAGAGTACCTGTCTATGAAAAGCTAGCCCTACGACCACCACAAGAACCTCTCAAACCTCCTTCTTTGCAGGGTGAAGAGCCAGGTACTTCTGAGCCACCACATGGACACACACCAGATCAAGACCACAACTACTACTTTCAGTGCCAGTGCAGCAAAGGGTGTGAGTGTGATGGATGCATCAGTCTTCATAAAGAAGTTCTTAATCTGCGCCATGAGCTATCGGAGCTCAAATGTAACCAAAAGGTAACTGTAAAGGGGAAGAAAACTGATGTATCTGTCGTAGACACCATTCTTAAAAATGATGCCAATGTGAGACGGTTCACTGGATTGCCAAGCAAAGCAACATTTAATGCTCTGGTTAATCATCTCTCTCCCAGTGCAGGCAGGATGCAGTACTGGGTTGGCAAGAAACGAACCATCACCCCTTCATATCGACGCAGGAAATCTGGGAAGAATTGGCCCCTTAAAACTGGACCACTGAGGAAACTGAGTTCAGAAGAAGAATTGACCATTGCCCTACTCAAGCTAAAACTAAATTTATCCATATACTTCCTTTCTTCTCTTTTTTCTGTGTCCACTAGCTTAGTGTCACAGATTATTAACACCTGGGTCAAGTTCATGGCAATGGAATTAAAACCTTTGATATTTTGGCCAGACAAGGAACTGGTGTTGACCCATATGCCAGTTTCAATGAAGAAGAAATATCCATCTCTTAGGTGCACTATTGACTGTACCGAACTTTTCATAGAAAGACCACGGAAGTTGGATCTTCAAGCCATGACATGGTCTGACTACAAGCACCACAATACAGTTAAGTTTCTGGTGGCAATCTCTCCGAATGGAATGGTGTCATTCCTGTCAAAAGCATGGGGAGGTAGGACCTCAGACGGGGCTATTACCAGGGAGTCTGGATTTTTTAACCTGATAGATCCAGGGGATGTGATTCTGGCAGACAGGGGCTTCACCATCAGAGAGGACCTCCTGCTGCGTGGAGCTCAGATATACCACCCCCGAGTAAAGGCTTAGAGCAGATGACCACAGCAGATGCTCTGAAAACCAAGAAGATCGCTAATGCCAGGATCCATGTAGAAAGAGCAATCGGCAGGATGAAAACCTTTCGTATCTTGCAGGAGACCTTGCCTATCACGTTGGTGCCACTAGTTGATGACATCATAACCATATGTGCTGCCATTGCAAACATGCAGCCACCATTGGTCAAGTGAGAACCATAGACCCTATAGATCAATGGATGCTAGTTACTTTTAAAATGCTTTTAATAATTCATTTAACAACCTTGGTCACAGATGAAGCCTGTTTATTGCAATGGTCTATAGGAATCGTGTGGTAGTTGATACGGTTGAAATATCACTTTTTCAAGTTAACATTTTTAATACCTTCTAGTACACACTACATCAATATTGCAGGCATTATTTCCTTATAAAGCCTTAAGTTCCTTTTGCAAATTACACCCAGTAACATTCAGAGACTAGTTTGTGTATGGACTGAGGGGGGGGGGGTTAAAAAAGTTAGAGTCCATAAAGTTTCATCCCGGTCTGGCTTTGTCCAATATAATTCCTTTGCTTATGACTTATGACAATTGTGCAGCAAAAAGAGTTATGAGCATTACCATTTCATCATGAAAATACAGTTCTCATTGAGCATGTCAGTAGACAAAAGCATTGGCAAGTCAGTGAAACTTAATCTAACTTTTTATTTTCCCTGACAGTATTATTCTTTCAGATGAGAGCTCTAACTATATAGTTTGTAATTTCTCTTCTTTTCCATTAATCCTTTTTAAAGAAACCTTGATTTCACCTTGAGGTGCATACAACAAATATTCACACTAAGTGTATGCATTCCTATATTTTCCATGTTACATATTTTAATTAACTTTATTAACTGTTAGACATCAAGTGCCATACATGTGCATTAGAACATTGAAAAGTGCCAGTGTTCAACTGAAATTTCTATGCATTTTTATTCCTTCCATTCCTTCTTTTTATTTTTATTTTCCCTGACAGTATTATTCTTTCAGATGAGAGCTATAACTATATAGTTTGTAATTTCTCTTCTTTTCCATTAATCCTTTTTAAAGAAACCTTGATTTCACCTTGAGGTGCATACAACAAATATTCACATTAAGTGTATGCATTCCTATATTCCTATATTTTCCATGTTACATATTTTATTTAACTTTATTTACTGTTAGACATCAAGTGCCGTATATGTGCATTACAACATTGAAAAGTGCCAGTGTTCAACTTAAATTTCTATGCATTTTTATTCCTTCCATTCATTCTTTCATAAGTGTGTAAACTAATTTTTATAAACAACAGTATTCACCATTAGCCATCTCAAGCTTGTGCCTTTAATTTCTATGTTTTGTTTTTCCCATAAACTCTGCGAAAGTATGTTGAGGTGTCACATGTTACAAACTGAGTCTATTACTAAGTAGTCAATAAATGCGATGTTAAAATTATTTCTGTCACCACTGTTTTATTTCCATGAGACTGCCAACTAAAAGTCTTAATTATTAAATGGTGAATGGGTCAGTATTTAACTCCCTTAACTTTGCTGTGTGACGTGCTTTTTACGTGACCCGCCATGCGGGATACAAAACGTCACGGCCAAACGGCACTACCGAACCATCCCATTCTGACAAACGAAACTAAGGTCTAGCGAGCCAAAAAAACATACGCCCGCCGACCTGCAGAGACAAAACGCCCAACCCCCCCCCCACTCAAACAATCAAAAACGTACAGAAGGACGACCCGCACGCAGCGAAACGAAAAACCCCTCCCCAGCACACCAGCGTCCAAAAAAGGCAGCCCCAGATACACGGCGAAAATCGCCTTCAATCTGAAGGCGAATGTCAGACTTCACCGCCTCCAGGACTGCCTGCCAAGCGGCAAATTTCCCCCTAAAAACCAAATTACATCTATTCCGCCAAACATGTTTTTTTTACAATAGAGCAAACAAAAATGATGCGGTGCAACACAGCTACCGTAACACGGTCGGTCCAGGTCTGGAACCACTCCCATAAGTTTACTACAAAGTAACAATGCCAAAAAACGAGCAGTACTCTCTAAGCTGTCACAGCCGGTCCTAGGGCACAGTCCATCACCCAATCGCCAATGATATCTTTTTAGGTTGGTCACCAAGGCACCGTGTGCAACTCTCCATGCAAGATCACGGAGCCTGCAACCATTCAGCCTTGAATGCACCGAACGCCATACTTCGGCAGAATGACGTCCCTGGACAAAAGTTGCATTGAAGGCCTTATCCCTCAACGAACTGTGAACGAGGGCCGGCTGTGACAGGTCAACAGGGGGCAACTCAATCAGAGCGGAGCAGATGACACGCACCACCCTGTTTGGAGTACTACTATGCGGTTCTCTGTTGCTAAACAGCGCCGGGACCCATCGACGCAGGTGCAAACCGCCCCAAAAACGTACAAAATATGAACAAGGCAACCCTGGGTCAGTTACCGCTACAAACAACTGCATAAATAACAAAAAGGTCAATTTACTTACCAGATGAACCACCCCTAGTCCCCCCTTCTCCAGTTTTTGGTAAAATACCGCCCTCTTGACCAGCTCTGTACCACCAGACCATATGAATGAAAAAATCGCCCTCTCCAACCGTACCAGGACGCGACGCGGAATAGGGTACACCGCGCCAGGGTACCACAAGATGGGCGAAACGAAACGATTAATAACAGTGACTTTCCCCAAGATCGAAAGCCAGCGGGTGCCAAAGGTTTCGAGTCTGCTCTGAAATACCTCAGCCCTCTCGTTCCAGGTGACATCACAAGGTGCATCGTAGCCGAACCATATACCATTAATTTTGATATTCTGATCCGACCACGACGCACCGAATGGTAAGTCTCTGTATCTCCAGCTACCAAGACGAAGGCCCTTTGTCTTTTCTGGATTCAACTTCGCCCCGGTAGCTCTCTCAAAAATAGATAGATCCTGCGAGAGTGCGCGAAAGGAGCCCAGACTCGAAACAATACATGTCACGTCATCTGCATATTGAGCGCATTTCACTTTGGCACCCCCTGGCACAACGAATGGAACAAGTTTGGAGTCCCTTTCCAAAAGACGAGAGAGGGACTCGCTAAACAAAACATAAAGGCGCACCCCCCTCTCTACGTTAAAAACCTCCGAACAAAACCCATTTACGATAACAGAACTGAAACTTTGTTCATACAAAACAGAAATCCATTTACGAAAATTTGGGTGCAACTGAAACGTCTCCAATACATTCATTAAAAAACCGCGATCCACCATGTCAAAGGCCTTCTGCTGGTCCAGAGACACCAATGCACATGGCAGATCACGCTCAATAACAAAGTCGGTCAAGTCGCGCATCAACCACAAGTTCTGCTGGATGCAATGACCCTTCACTGCACAAGTCTGGAGATCACCAACAAGATGCGGCATAGCCAGTGCAAGGCGGTTGCACAAAGCCTTAGCCAGCAACTTGTAGTCCACATTTAGCAAGGTGATCGGACGCTTGTTATGGGGATCCAAGGGGTCCCCAGACTTTGGTAGCAAAGTAATCATGCCCAGACGTTGACTTTGGTTTAACAGTCCGTTTTGGAAGGCGTCCTCGAAGACGGCTCTGATGTCGGGTCCTATTGTTGCCCAGAAGGTTCGGTAGAACTCCCTCGGAAGCCCGTCCGAACCCGGGGACTTGCCATTCTTCATCTTCGAAAGCGCCTTCCAAAGCTCAACAGTGGTTATTCCGCCCCCCAAAATATCATTGACATCGTGGGGAACGGTTTTTGAGATTCCCCTCAATAAATCAGACTGTGCCGACAAGTCGACATTGCCACGCGTAAACAAACTCGAATAATACTCTTTATATACGCGGACAATGCCGTGAGGGTCACTGACCACGGTCCCATCGGTAGCGCGCACAGACGGGACGCGTCTGTCACCCGCCGATGAGCTAACGGACTGGTAAAACCTCAGTGAAGGGCGCTCCTCGGCTTCCACCGCTTCGACACGGGCCCTGACGCGGGCACCGTGGTACTTTTCATCGAGATACGTCTGCAAAGCGATGACTGCCGAAGGGTCGCCAAACTTCACCTCCGCGCACAGCTTCGAGAATTTTTCTCTTCGACGCCGTGCGCGGGTCACGCAATACTGAATTGCGTAGCGTTTGATGCGCAACTTGATATTATCCCACCACTGGGATGTAGAAGCAAAGGCCGGCTTCAATGTTTGCCATCCTTTGTACCTGGTCTCGAAACCTTGGCGGAATTCTGCCTCGCCAAGAATCCGACAGTTAAGCTTCCATAGGCCCCGCCCGATCGGGAAAATGGAAGGCAAAACAAAACGTGCTACCACAGTGTCATGGTCAGAGAGCGGACAGCTGAGCGTCTCGCAACCCGAAAATTTAAAACTTACGGGCGCATACACTCGATCTATCCTGGAGGCATCTTCTCCGTTAGGCCTCACCCACGTATACACCGTACTACACGGGTGTATACGCCTCCAGACATCGGCTAAAAGGTGTGCGGAAGTGAATCTGTCCAATTCTGTGATCCCAGCGTCGGGACTAGCAGACACAGAAGCCCCGAGTCTGTCAAGACCCGAGTCTGGGACACAGTTAAAGTCTCCGACCATGACACATGGAGCACTACCAGGAACAAAGGAAGGCAGTGTGTTAAAAAAATCTCGTCTAGCAGAAGGCCGATTGGGAGCATACACATTGCAAAGGGAGATGTTACCCTGTGGATACTTGAAAAGAATGCAAACCAATCGGCCCTCGTGATCCGTCTCCACCCTAGTGGCACAACCCGCCTGACGAGGTGACAGGAGGATGACAGTGCCACAGGATGAAGACGAACCAAACGAAGCATGCAGCCCACCACCCCACTCATAGGCCCATAGAGGGACATCTTCTTCCAAAATATGTGTTTCTTGTAGGCAAACGCAGTCGACTTCCATTGAAATACAATATTGGAAAATGCGACTGCGCTTGCGATGATCCCTCATGCCATTCACGTTCAAGGTGGCAACTGAAAATGTATGGGCCATGAGAGGGCAATGGGGCAAAACTACGCCGACGTCGATTCTGTAAGCTTCAAGCGCGCTCTAGACGACATATCGTCGTCGGAGTCGTCACTTGAGGCCGACCTTTTCAGTGATGGTTCCCCCATCTCGTCGTACCAGCTCGTCCCAGTGGCACGTTTCGGCTCGACGATCACCGAGCCTCCGGAGTCGCTGTCAGACATAGCCTCCGGAGACCGGACGACCGAGTCGTCGTCAGACAGAGTCTCCGGATCTGGCGATACCGGCGGCGGACTGGGGAGGGAACTGGACGGGTTGATGGGGGAAGCTGGTGGAGACCCCGTGTCCGCTTCGCTGTGTGGTGGAGACGGTGTGGGCACGGGGTTGATGGGGGAAGCTGGTGTAGACTTTCTCGGTGCGGGCACGGGGTTGGGGTCTGCAACTACGGGGGAGGGTGAAGGAGGTGCGGAGAGTGAATCCGCACCCGTTTCCCCCTCGCGTGGAGCTTCCTCCGGGGCAGTAGGTGCGCCAGAACTTGGCGCCTTTGCTTGACCCCCACTCTTTGTCATAAAGACATAAGAGGAGGGACAAGCGCGAAAGACATGTCCCTCCTTCCCACAGAGTGAGCACACGACTTCGCTTGGGCAAGCAGAGGTATCATGCCCAAGACGAAGGCAGCGCCCACACTTTTTATTTGGGCAGCCCTTGGCTTCGTGCCCGGTCTCCCCACACCTGAAGCAGGTACGGGGCTGACCGGGGTAACGCACGTGAGCTTTATGCCCGGCAATAAAAAGGAAGGAGGGAATGTCCTGCTTGAGGTCGATCCGAACCTGTCGGTGCCCGTTGAACACCCCAGGGGCCTGTGCGTAGGAGCACATTTTAATAGCCTTGACAGCCCCGAACCGACCTAAAACAGTTGCGACAAGTTCTTGACGCACCTCTAATCCTACGTGGATGACAGTTACCCATACGGAACGTTCGTATGGAGTAACTGTCAAACCTTCAACCCCACTCAGCAACGTGACACCCTTCTGCCGGGTCACGTCACTGGTAAAACGTAGATCATACGTATTACGACCCTGGAGAGCTTGTAGAGCATCAACCTCTCCAGGCACAACAACACCCTTACTTTTTAAAATACTAAAAACTTGCACCGGTGGAACCGCTTGTTCACCGGTGAAGGTCAACTTAACAATTTTCGAATCACGGCGCGATGCCATGATACCGAAGGTGGCCAGGCCACAGAGGAGTAACAAAAACAAACTATAAAGACAGGTTTAAACTTAAAACGATATACGATAACTATATACGACAAACGCACACACCCGCCTGGCGGGAAGTATAGCACAGTACAGTACAGTAAGGTAAGGTAAGGTAAGAAAGTAGCTGTATCAGATGGAGAGCGAGAGCGAAACACGTCTGCACTCCACGAAAGCCAACTGATTAATCATCAAATGTAAGTCCTTCTTCTGTCCAAATCATAACTCCAATGGCGCTCTCTCTGAACTCATAGCCATGAAGTTCAGCTACTGCAGCAACAAGAATTTCATCTTCCATGCCACAACTTAGCTTTGCTGCAACTTTTTCACTGTTTTCAAGATTTCCAATCGTAGTTATAACTTCCTTGCTTAGAATAACATCTTCACTGTCAATTGGTTTCTCAATCAAAAAGTCATAACACTGGGCTAGCTGATACTTAGTTGTCAATGTTTTTGAAATGTTTTCGAAATTGTTACAAATGTTTGCAAACTGCTTAAAAACTGGGTTTTTCCTCTCAAAACGATTGATGAATATTGTCGCAATGAACCAAGTTCGCGGATGATTGTAGGGTAGTGGATAATAATGTGCAGCTTTGGAGTCAGATTACGTTGTGGAAGCAACTGAAGGAATAGTTCATGATGATCCTTGATTAAAGATTTAAGCATGTATGTTGCAGGCATGCTTATTGATTGGCTGATAACAGTGTTAAGGATTTCAACCAATAACAAATAAAGATCCCACTCTTCACAGCTACTAGTGAATTGCTAAGCATACCATTTGGGCCGCTGTTTGCCCACTTGCCCCACTAGGATTTAAAATTTGTGACTGTCTGAAAGGGTTCGACTTATTTTTTTTTGTCCACAAATCCATAATTATCAAGAAGAATCCTGCTGTTAAGTTCTTCTAAAGTAAATACTCTTGTCTCAATAAGTTTTTGTATTATCAGATGCATCTCAAGTGGGACGATTCCTTCTGCAAAATCATGCATGATGTTTACAGCTAGGTTTTCCACAATTTGACAACCTTCAATTTCACTGAAAACTAAAGTTGCCCTTATTCCAGTCTGAGAAACGTTATTAACATCAATATCTACTCTATAATTTTCTTGAGTGCGTAGGTCTTGTTGTTCAACCATCTGCTTTTGGAGAACACTGCGGTGACCCTTACAGAACGTACAATAATAGTTGGCACTAAAACTCATGACATATCCCAGGAGGGTATGAACACCTACATTATCTCCTACAACCTGAAAAAGTTGAGGTCTCACTTTGCCAGTAAAATCATTCTCATCTTATCTTTTGACAATACCTGCAAATCATTCTTAACATATTTCACCACCTCATTAACACCATACTTGGAGATAAATTTAGATTTCACAAGTGTAGTAAGCAAGATATTATCTAGCCTAGCTTGGTATTTTACAGGGATTGAATGGACACTTATGTAAAATCCTCCCAACTTATGAATGCCTCTCTTTGCACCAAGGGGGTTTGCTGTTTCAAAATCATCATAATATAACAGTAATGGAATGAACATCATTTCTTCCCTGTTTCCATTATTATACCTTTTGAAAAAGGAACCGTCCCTGTAAGTTTTTAAAAGATTTGGATCACATGAGCTTTGAACAGTCATAATTGAATTCATAACACCTGGTCGTTCCAAGTACTGTTTAAGGGAACTTTTCACCGGTCTTCCTGTATTCCTGTGTATTTTAAATTTAAACGGTTCCCCATCAATTTTTCTTCACTGTTTAATAATGCACCCCTGTCATGAAAGTATCATCGCTGCAAGCTTTCAGAGCTGAAATCTTTAAATGGATCATCAACACTTCTAAATATCACATGCAAGGTTTCTTAAGCAACCTTGTCAAGTGATTTATCACAATGAGTATCAAAGAATCCTGATACTTTTCTCTCTGTATCTGCTACAATACTGTTAATAAATTCCTGCGTATCATCAATTATTCTCTGTATAAGTGAATAAGCTATGCCTGATGACTTCAGTCTGGCAATAAATATAGCAGCTGATTCAGTAATATTTTCATATTCTGCGACTTCTTCATCTGCATCACTGCTGGGTGCAGTTTCATTTTCATTGCTATAGTCTATGTCAGGCCTATTGTTTGCCTCGTGTTAACATTGAGGAACTCATATGACTGCCTCCTGCTGAGAAGAATGCTTTGTCAAGAGATGTTTCTTGTAGCCACATAATGTATTAAACGTTAGCACACATCTACTGTCATCGTTGCCGATGTGTGGTATTTGCTTAGCGTGACCAAAGGGAAATTTCCGCTTGGTCGAGGTCGGGCAGAGGTCAATACTGCCCATATACTAGTTGCCTTTCATATCCACCTCCTCGATTTGCATACTTATGTAATCGATGAACAATTACGTAATCGATGTACACATGCTTCATTCCTCTCCTGGTTCAGAGAGGCGTCCCACGTGCCCCCACTGTTCCTTATTAAGTATTAAGTATTAAGGGGCTTGATATTGTAATTGTATATCTCTTTTAATATCGCATTATAGATATTTGCCTTTAATGTGATTTTGCTGTATGCTTGTGCCTGTTATTTTGATTGCCTTTTTTGTGTATTTGTTGTTTGCTTATTGTTGTAAGAGTATCTGGAGTAGAATATATCGCCAGAGGTAATTACTTTGTTGGTGTTCTGTACAT
The DNA here is from genome assembly GCF_037975245.1 of Apostichopus japonicus. Classification (NCBI taxonomy): domain Eukaryota; kingdom Metazoa; phylum Echinodermata; class Holothuroidea; order Aspidochirotida; family Stichopodidae; genus Apostichopus; species Apostichopus japonicus. The sequence goes on from NC_092577.1 coordinate 25,030,870, forward strand.
TCTCCAGAAAGTCGCCGTTAATCCCTGTAAACCCCTGTACAACGCAGTTTGTCGTGCTGTTGGTTTTGCCCGGTAACGATTGTAAGTTAATTATCAAGAATGTAATTGTCGCCAATCTTTCTCTGTCTTCTTTCATGTTGCCAAATGTTATTTGTTATACCTCTTCCTTTTGTGCGTTGTTTTATAAGGAGAAATACAATGCATTATTATGTTATTATTGATTTGTTCAATTCATGTGTTTATTTCACCATGTTTGTATATTGATGTTTTGATATCTTTACTTTCAAGTTTTCCCCGTGGTCTTGTTGAAACCACGCGTGTAAATAAATGGGTTAAAACCTACAACCACCTGTTCAGCTTCATTGAGCGTCGTCTCGGTGACAGTGAAAAAATCGTTCGGTTTCGACAACCGGAAGTCATGCATATCCTCCGCCGTCCGATATCTGGCCGTCGTTTCTTATTCACCTATTCCTGTCGTCTATAAGCCTACCAATTCCTGTCGTATAAAAACTCACCATCGTATTGCAGTAACAGAAATAGTGTACCACGTTCCTGATTCCCGTAGCACCAATGTACTCGTCGTCAGCCTTCTGACTGACTCATGGAAGACCTGAAGTCTGCCAGGACGTCAGCAAAGAGGGCTGTTACGACGCAGATTAATCGTGTCAGGCAGTATATCGCGGAAGGTAACGTGGACATTAACGATCATGTAATTTTATTGAAAGATCTTTTCAAAGTGTTTACGTTGGCCAACGACAAGTACCATGAGACGCTTACCATAGAGAAGGATGTTGACGAGAGCGACGGGCTCTGCTAAAGAGGCTATTAGGAGTTGCCAGTTAGCCAGGTCTTTGCACGTAAAAAGCAGGAGTTGCCAGTTTCTTGGAGGTAGTAGCGGTTATGCTAAAGCTAGGTCCATATTAGAAAACCGCTTTGGAAACTCGCACCTAGTCACTGAGCGTTTAATACGCGAGTTAACATTTGGTAAACATGTGAGACTGCCGCAACACATACAACAGTTAGCTGATGATATGCAAAATGCATTCCTTGTACTTTTAGAGTTAAAAAGTGTGCAGTTGAGATGGAAAAAATGTGCATTGAAAGCCAAACGGCTCGATGGTTGTTATCCAGGGTTCAAAGAATTCATTGAATTCGCAGGTGAAATCGCCAGTGAGGTAAATGACCCAGTTTATGGCGACGTTTATCTCAAGCGTTGTTGCTTTTTACGTGCTAAGAAACGGACACGGACCAAAGGTCAACAAAACCAAAAACAAACCCAGTCTGTAAAGCAACAACTGAAACCCATCAATCTCTCACTAACGCAGCGTTTAACGTGACGCGAAAAGGGCACGGACCCAAAGGCCAACAGAAGCAAAACAAATAAAACACTACAAACAAGCCCCAAAAAGCCAACCCGAAACCACAAAGAGAAAAATTAAACCAACCTATATTATGTAACGACCACACAGCCCCCACACCTACCAACTAACTCACTCCAAATTTCATCCGGGGAACGCCGTCCCGATAGTAGACGACAGGCTTGCGCCAGCGTCTACGAAAGGCAGTGTCGGGAAGCCGTGCATGGTCCGCCTCCATGCGCCTCCATGCCTCCAAGCGTTCTTTGTCTAAGTCCAATACGTGTACTGGTGAAAGTGCCCAGGCAGTAAAACCTGGAATGTACGCTAGGGCTCAACCTCCTTGTGTACTTGTGATAAGTTTAAACAATTGCGCCCTAGAGAGAGTTGACTGTTGTAATGAACCATAAGTTGTGTCATAACTGCCTCCGTTGCCTCTCATATCACTAGTGATTGTGGCAAGCGCTCTGTTTGTAGTTTGCGAGGTTGTGGTAGGGAACATACCATGTACATTCATAGCTGATAATACTGTAAATTCTTCACCTGATATTGAGGTCTCTAATGCTAGCTTCTCTCGTAGCAAAAGTACAAAAGTTGAGGCCACCGTGAACAGTTTTGTGTGACGCATTTGTATTGTTATCAATTATTATCAATTTGAGCTTAGAACGTTCAACTCGTCAGGTATTCAGCAATCCGAGATGGTGGACCTGTCCTTGTCTTTTAAATCGGGTGAAATCTTGAAATTATGTGCCGTTTACGTAGTTGACGAAATACCAGTTAAGAATGCTATAGTCGATCAGGAATGTTATTCCCATCTTAATGGTATCGGTCCCCTACCTGCTTATCAAAGTACTGGTATCACAGTAGACATTGTGATAGGTGAAAATAATTCTGAAGCACTTGTGCCGTTGGAGGTTAAGCGAGGTGGTCCAGGGGAGCTCTTTGCCGTACGTTACATGTTTGGTTGGAGTCTTAATGGACAATCTCCCATTAGCCTCCCGAGTCGTAAGATAATTTCAAATTTTATATTTTATTATTTTATTCTACTTCGACTATTCAGACTGATGTTTCTCGTTTGCGGGTTTGGATCTCCCGTCATGATCATACGAGGATAAGTTGGTGATATCTTTGTGGGACAAAGAGTACAGGAAAGTGGATGGTCACCATGAACTTCCCATTCCTTGGAGGGACAGGTTGGAGACTCTTCCAAATAATTTTGTTGGCAAAACTAGGTTAGACTCGTTGTACAAGAAACTTATTAGGAACGGCTTGTATGATAGGTATAACGCTGAGATTGTGAAACTTGTAGATAACTGTTATGCAGAGGCAGTACGAGATTCAGAGTTGTTCATGGTAGACAGGATATGGTATTTACTCCATCATGCGGTAGTGTCAGAGAAGAAAGCAGGCAAACTTAGGGTAGTTTTGGATTGCGCTAGTAACTTCAAAGGCAAGTCTTTGAATGATCGTTGTATGCAGGGCCCGACATGATTAATAAGCTTCTGCCAGTCTTGTTGAGATTTCGGCAACATAGTATAGCAGTTCAAGCAGACATTGAAGCTATGTATAATCAAGTTAGGATCCCAGATAGGGATAGAGATGCCCTACGACTCCTATGGTACATTAATGGTAAATTAAGGTACCTTCGTATGACGTCACATTTGTTTGGAGGGGTGTGGTGTGCGGCTAGCTCCGCCTATGCTCTCAGGCGTACAATTGCTGATCTGCCGAGTGTGATTCCGCTTGTTAAGTATGCGGTTGAAAGATCGTTTTATGTAGATGATTGTCTTAGTTCTGTGTCAAGTAAATCAGATGCTTAGATCATTATTAGGGAAACCCCCAAGGCCCTGAAAAGTGGAGGGTTTAAGTTTGTAGTCAATGATTTCAGATTGGTAGCTGAAGTGTCCGTGGAATGTAGGGCTAAGGGAGTTCTAGACTTTGGTACTAGTTGGTAGTTGGTTTTCGTGGAGTGCGGACGTGTTTTCGGCTGCTCTCCAGTTTTCGTTGACCACATACTTTGTGTTTTTTTTTTAATGTTGGCCTTTAAATAGTTTGTAGTTTGTTTAGTGTAGTTTTGGCTTTGTTTGGTGGCTTTGTTTCTGTCAGGTGCGTGGCTTGCCACACCCCTAGCTGTCATGGCGGCTCGCCGTGACAGCAAAATCGTATTGTTGAGTTTTTCGGGGGAGGCTAAGGTCGTCCCCGGACAATTTTTTTTCAGTTTTGCGTTCTGTTGGTTTAAAGGTCCCTGGAGAGGTTGACGCGCTTCAGCGTAAATCTCTCCGGGTATGAATGTTTTTGATATAACATTCACATCGGAGGCTGCCCGCGTGCGAGGCGTCCATGTGTTGGAGGGAGTTGAGGGACTGAAGGTCACACCGTACGACAGTTCGGTGTGGGTCACAGTCCTCCATCTCCCTCTGGACATGTCTTAACAGGTTGTTGTGCGGACACTGGGGCGTTTTGGGAAAGTGAACGGTTACGAGGAGCCGGAATTCCTTGAATGTAAGGGTGTCAAGACCGGGACTAGACGAGTTAGAATCGAACTGAAGTCCGATATCCCCTACAAGAATGATTAGCAAACTGCTAAACTTAATTCGCTCGTCTTAACGGATGGCGATCCTCAAGTCAAAGGGACGGACGTCACCGTGGGGTATACGACTATTACTGGTCATATGTCCCCTCCTGGGTTAAGTGATGTTGGAGATTCAGATGAGCCATTATGTAGGCTAATGAATCATTATTCTTCATGGTATAAAATGAAGAGAGGTTTAGCGTGGCTCTTGCGTCTTCTGCGATTTCTTAAGGGGCAAAAACCTTTAGGCAGATTATCTGTCCAAGAAGTTCGTCGAGCAGGAGATATACTCCTCCGTAAGAGTCAGTCTACTAGTTTCTGTTCTGAGTTAGAAAGGTTAAGTCAGGGTAAGGCTGTCAGAGCATCTAGTTCCCTTAAAACGTTAACTCCGTTTCTAGATGGTGAAGGGCTTCTCAGGGTAGGTGGCCGTTTGAAAGAGTTTGACAGCAAACACCCGTGTATAATCTCTGGTAGACATCCTATTGCTGAGTATATTGTTATGGACGCACACAGTATCGCCCATGCTGGTATTGAGTGGGTGCTAAGTATTGTAAGGAAGGATTTTTGGGTTACTAAGGGAAGGCCGTTGGTCAAGAAGATTGTTAGGGCTTGTGTCACGTGTCGACGTTTGTATTCTAAGCCCTGTGTACAACAAATGGCAAATTTGCCTAGGGAACGTATTGCGGCTAATGTAGCCCCCTTTATTCATGTGGGCATTGATGTGTTTGGGCCGTATTACGTTAAACTTGGCCGTTCTGAAATGAAGCGTGATGGCTGTTTGTTCACTTCTTTAACAGTCAGGGCTGTCCATATCGAGAAGTTGGACTCATTAGATACTGTGGCACGTAGAGGGTGTCCAGAAATCGTATTTTCAGATAATGGCACAAATTTGGTTGGGGGTGAGGCGGAGTTCAGACGGGTCATGAGCGGCCTCTCCAATAAGGTAATACACAGTTATGCAGTAAAAGAGAATTTTGATTGGCGTTTTATTCCCCCTACTGCTTCTCATATGGGGGGAGCCTGGGAACAAGTTGGTGCAATTAAAAGAGTCATGTCTGCTATCCTCCCTAGTACTGTGAGACTTACAGATGAGATCTTGGGGACTTTTGCGAAGTCGAAAGCATTGTTAATGGTCGTCCGTTGACAAAACTCAGCGACGACCCTAGCATTCCGCCGGACAAGTTTGAAAATGTTGATCGTTTCCGTCGCCGCTGGAGGCATGTCCAGCACCTAGCTAACCAATTCTGGCACAAGTGGTTGAAATTGTATCTACCTGAATTGCAAAAGAGGTCTAAGTGGACGGAGGTCACTGATAATCTGGCAGTCGGTGACTTGGTTTTAATCTTAGATGAAGTGACTCCCCGTAACCTCTGGCCGTTGTCGCTGGTTGTTAGTGTTAACTGTAGTAGAGATGGGTTAGTTTTGGAATTGTTTTTGGTTTTGTTGACCTTTGGTCCGTGTCCGTTTTTTCTTTGCACGTAAAAAGCACAGGTCGGTAAGAGTTAAGACTAGGACTACCGAGCTGGTTCGTCCTATTACTGAGATTGTTTTACTTGAATCGGCATTCTCATCAGTGTTTGCAAGCATTGTTGTTGAAATTCCATGTAAATAAAGTTGATGTGTTATTATCTTCGTTATTGAACTGTCAGGTGTGTGAGGCTTTATAGTTGTTTACTTGGTTTAGAAGCTTTACGTCACAATTTTGATTGCTAAAGCTGTTATGGAATTAAATGTACATCGATGGGGTGGTTTAGGTATTCTAGGCATTGTTATACTTGAATATGACGTATTCCAGTGGGGGAGTGTCATCGTTGCCGATGTGTGCTATTTGCTTAGGCAGAGGTGGGGCAGAGGTCAATACTGCCCATTTACTAGTTGACTTTCATATCCACCTCCGATTTGCATACTTCCGTATTTTGTGAAGTAGACATGCATGCTTCATTCCTCTCCTGGTTCAGAGAGGCGTCACACGTGCTCCTATAGCAGTGTTCCTTAGTATGTAAGTATTGTAATTGTTTTATATAAGTATTAAGGGGCTTGATATTGTAATTGTATATCTCTTTTAATATCGCATTATAGATATTTGCCTTTAATGTGATTTTGCTGTATGCTTGTTATTTTGATTGCCTTTTTTGTGTGAGTATCTGGAGTAGAATATATCGCCAGATGTTATTATTTTCTTGGTGTTCTGTACATTCTCCAGAAAGCCGCCGTTAATCCCTGTAAACCCCTGTACACCGCAGTTTGTCGTGCTGTTGCTTTTGCCCGGTAACGATTGTAAGTTAATTATCAAGAATGTAATTGTCGGCAATTTTTCTCTGTCTTTTTATTATTGATTTGTTGAATTCATGTGTTTATTTCACCAATTGTATATTGATGTTTTGATATCTTTACTTTCTAGTTTTCACCGTGGTCTTGTTGAAACCACGCGTGTAAATAAATGGGTTAAAACCTACAACCACCTGTTTAGCTTCATTGAGCGTCGTCTCGGTGACATCTACCTTGACTGCAAACAGGCGACACGCCCTTCTGGGGTGTATACTCAGATTGGTGACTCACTTCGTAGAATCAAAGAGAAGGGTGGGCCACATGTTCTGCTGAACGTGGCCCATCTGTGTTATACCCACCATGCTTCGTTCAATGCTCGTGCCTGTGTGCCCGTCGGCTTGCCAAACCGTCATCTCTCCAGATGTGTGGCGGTCTGTGTGTTGTAAGTTACTAGATAGCCGTCTCCGGGACTTGGCGTGGAGGATTGCACATGGGGTCCTCATGACTAACCATTTTCGCCTAGTTAGGTGGCGATTAGGTTATGGGATTTGTCCCCGTGTGGGCTGTAAAGCCATCGAGACTATATAGCACATTTTGCTGGAGTGTCCCTTTGTCCGGTTGGTGTGGGAATGGTTTCACGCCTTCGTTGTTGGTGTTATTGGTTGCACACAGTGGGCCATTAGTAGTGATTTTGTTTTGTATGGTTTGTTGCCCCCTGTGTGCCCAATCTGGGTTAGGGATCTGCTGTTGGTGTTTGCCGCTGTCATCAGCAGACGCCGTCTAGTTTGATGGGGACGTCTGGGGGGCAGAGGATGTTGTCCCCCTCGTGCAAAGTGACATTAGGTTGCGCATGGAGTCGGACCATGCACGGCTTCCCGACAATGCCTTTCGTAGACGCTGGCGCAAGCCTGTCGTCTACTATCGGGACGGCGTTCCCCGGATAAAATTTGGAGTTACTTGGTAGGTCTGGGGCTTGTGTGGTCGTTACATAATATGGGTTGGTTTTATTTTTCTGTTTGTGGTTGGCTTTTTGGGGTCGGTTTGTAGTGTTTTACTTGTTTTCCTTCTGTTGGCCTTCGGGTCCGTGTCCTTTTGTGTCACGTTAAACGCTTCGTTTAGTGAGAGATTTGTGTTCGTGGGTTTCAGTGGGGTTTTTGTTTTTGTTTTACAGACTGTGATTGTTTTTCGTTCTGTTGAACTTTGGTCCGTGCCCGTTATCTTAGCACGTAAAAAGCACACCTTGACTGTAAAAAAAATTCACCCTGCTTTTATTGGCAATTCCATGTACATGCTTGAGGTGGAAAAAAAAACTTTCTTGTTGCCTCCTTGAATAGTCCTAATGCATTGAAACAGGTGCATGACATCTTTACAGCTTACCTCTTTTCGCCAACCCATTAAAAATTTCAGTCTCAGTCCGACTTTAGGAATCAATTCTTTTATACTTAATTCATCCAACAAGGCGTATGCAGTCACATAAATTCCATTTTCTCTTGAGAAAAACAATGAACCACAAATGAGCAGCGGCAGCAGAGTTTGAAAGCTTCGGGAGTCATATCATTTGACATCAAGCCACTGTAATAGGACTGGATTTTAATGGATGCTGCCCTATTGGAAGCTTTTTGTTTTCAAATCTTAACTTTGAAGTCATTTTTGAAGGAAGTTCCATATACTATTAGCACATGTGCATTTGTTTGTGATATTGATCAATTTATTTTATGGTCTAACCTGCAAATAAATTCATTGCCATCAAGGTATATATGATGCATGGCTTGAAATAACCCACAGCTGAAAGAAGGGTTACATCTCTATGTTCCGACGTCTCTATGTTCCAACAAATGTTTGGACTCTTTTTTTTGACCAACATTTTTTCGGACCCATTTTTTTGTGACCCAATTTTGTTCGGACCCCATTCTTTTTGGACCGAAATTTTTTGGACGACAATTTTTTTAAGGACCCAATTTTTTTGGACCTAATTTTTTGGACCCGATTTTTTGGGACCGATTTTTTATCGGACCTTATTTTTTGGGTCACAAAAGAATGGGGTCCCAAAAAATTTGGTTCCAAAGAAAAATTGGGTCCGAAGACAAATTGGGTCACAAATGGGGTCAGAATAAAATTTGGTCAAAAAAATTAGAGTCCAAACAATTTGTCGGAACATAGAGACGTCGGAACATAGAGACGTCGGAACATAGAGACGTCGGAACATAGAGACGTCGGAACATAGAGACGTCGGAACATAGAGACGTCGGAACATAGAGACGTCGGAACATAGAGACGTCGGAACATAGAGACGTCGGAACATAGAGACGTCGGAACATAGAGACGTCGGAACATAGAGACGTCGGAACATAGAGACGTCGGAACATAGAGACGTCGGAACATAGAGACGTCGGAACATAGAGACGTCGGAACATAGAGACGTCGGAACATAGAGACGTCGGAACATAGAGACGTCGGAACATAGAGACGTCGGAACATAGAGACGTCGGAACATAGAGACGTCGGAACATAGAGACGTCGGAACATAGAGACGTCGGAACATAGAGACGTCGGAACATAGAGACGTCGGAACATAGAGACGTCGGAACATAGAGACGTCGGAACATAGAGACGTCGGAACATAGAGACGTCGGAACATAGAGACGTCGGAACATAGAGACGTCGGAACATAGAGACGTCGGAACATAGAGACGTCGGAACATAGAGACGTCGGAACATAGAGACGTCGGAACATAGAGACGTCGGAACATAGAGACGTCGGAACATAGAGACGTCGGAACATAGAGACGTCGGAACATAGAGACGTCGGAACATAGAGACGTCGGAACATAGAGACGTCGGAACATAGAGACGTCGGAACATAGAGACGTCGGAACATAGAGACGTCGGAACATAGAGACGTCGGAACATAGAGACGTCGGAACATAGAGACGTCGGAACATAGAGACGTCGGAACATAGAGACGTCGGAACATAGAGACGTCGGAACATAGAGACGTCGGAACATAGAGACGTCGGAACATAGAGACGTCGGAACATAGAGACGTCGGAACATAGAGACGTCGGAACATAGAGACGTCGGAACATAGAGACGTCGGAACATAGAGACGTCGGAACATAGAGACGTCGGAACATAGAGACGTCGGAACATAGAGACGTCGGAACATAGAGACGTCGGAACATAGAGACGTCGGAACATAGAGACGTCGGAACATAGAGACGTCGGAACATAGAGACGTCGGAACATAGAGACGTCGGAACATAGAGACGTCGGAACATAGAGACGTCGGAACATAGAGACGTCGGAACATAGAGACGTCGGAACATAGAGACGTCGGAACATAGAGACGTCGGAACATAGAGACGTCGGAACATAGAGACGTCGGAACATAGAGACGTCGGAACATAGAGACGTCGGAACATAGAGACGTCGGAACATAGAGACGTCGGAACATAGAGACGTCGGAACATAGAGACGTCGGAACATAGAGACGTCGGAACATAGAGACGTCGGAACATAGAGACGTCGGAACATAGAGACGTCGGAAGAAGCTCTTTAACATTTTGACATTTTCACCCAGCACCAATTCAAAAATCGCCAATGACGCTGTTCACTGCGCTTTTTACGTGCAAAGAAACGGACACGGACCAAAGGTCAACAAACCAAAAACAATCCCAAGTCTGTTTAACAACCACCAAAAACCCAACTGAAAACCCACAAACAGAAATCTCTCACTGACCCAGAAATCTGGTGAAAGGAAAACTTAAAATCTCTAACCTATTTTACTCGATCACTGATAGAAATTTTGAAATTCTACCTACATAGGCTTAGCTTATTATCGTTGGCGAGCTTTGCACGTGACCTACTGTACGTAGCTTCACGACAAAGTGACAGGGCAACCTCAGTATAATTTTATTATGAGGATCTGAATACTGCATTTGTCATTATATGCAAGCGATTCGCCTCGTTGAAGCTAGCGGCCACTAAGTTCAAGAGCAGACAGTGCTCTGATGTATATATAGCTCAATATCAATGATGAATAATGATGAATACTGTTAGTGGCTGCTCTGCTCTTAATGGCTTCAAGCAAGTAAGCTGGCCCTATGCCTACACTATGTAAAGTGGTGCTTTTTACGTGATCCGCCATGCGGGATACAAAACGTTACGGCCAAACGGCACTACCGAACCATTCCATTCTCAAAAACGAAACTCAGGTCAAGCGAGCCAAAAAAACAACGTACGCCCGCCGACCTGCAGCGACAAAAAACGCCGAAAACATTAAAAAACTACAAAAGAACGACCCGCACGCAGCGAAACGAAAAACACCTCCCCAGCACACCACCGTCCAAAAAAGGCAGCCCCAGATAAACGGCGAAAATCGCCTTCAATTTTAAGGCGAATGTCAGACTTCACCGCCTCCAGGACTGCCTGCCAACTGGCAACCTTCCCCCTAAAAACCACATCACATCTATTCCGCAAAACACGTTTTTTCACAATGGAGCAAACAAAAATAATGCGATGCAATACAGTAACCGAACAAACTGGAGGGTCTACCCCATTATAATATAAAGCCCTGTCCTATCGACCATGAACGGTCTCCCGTTACACGGTCGGTCCAGGTCTGGAACCACTCCCATAAGTTTAAAACAAAGCAACATTGCCAAAAAACATGAGCGGTACTCTCTAAGCTGGGTCCTTGGGCACAGTCCATCACCCAATCGCCAATGATACCTTTTTATGTTGGTCACCAAGGCAATTCTCCATGCTAGATCACGGAGCCTGCAACCATTCAGCCTCGAATGCACCGAACGCCATACTTCGGCAGGATGACGTCCCTGTACAAAAATTGCATTTAAGGCCCTATTCCGCAAGGAACTGAGAACGAGGGCCGGCCGTGACAGGTCAACAGGGGGCAACTCAATAAGAGCGGAGCAAATGACACGCACCACTCTGCTTGGTGTGCTACTATGCGGTTCTCTGTTGCTAAACAACACCGGAACCCATCGATGCAACTGCAACCCGCCCAAAAACGTACAAAATATGAACAAGGCAACCCTGGGTCAGTTACCGCTACAAACAATTGCTTAAATAACAAACAAGTTAACTTACTTCCCAGATGAACCACCCCTAGCCCCTCCTCCAGTTTTTGGTACAATACCGCCCTCTTATCCAGCTCTGTACCACCCGACCAAATGAATGAAAAAATCAGGACGCGACGCGGAATTGGGTACACCGCGCCCGGGTACCACAAGATGGGCGAAACGAAACGATTAATAAATGTGACTTTCCCCAAGATCGAAAGCCAGCGGGTGCCAAAGGTTTCGAGTCTGCTCTGAAATACCTCAGCCCTCTCGTTCCAGGTGACATCACAAGGTTCATCGTAGCCGAACCATATAACATTAATTTTGATATTCTGATCCGACCACGACGCACCGAATGGTAAGTCTCTGTATCTCCAGCTACCAAGACGGAGGCTTTTCTGGATTCAACTTCGCCCCGTTAGCTCTCTCAAAACTAGATAGATCCTGCGAGAGTGCGCGAAAGGAGCCCAGACTCGAAACAACACATGTCACGTCATCTGCATATTGAGCGCATTTCACTTTGGAACCCCCCTGGCACAACGAATGGAACAAGTTTGGAGTCCCTTTCCAAAAGACGAGAGAGGGACTCGCTTAACAAAACAAAGTAATGGAGACGGAGGGCAACCCTGGCGCACCCCCCCCCCTCTCTACGTTAAAAACCTCCCAACAAAACCCATTTACGATAACAGAACTGAAACTTTCTTCATACAAAACGGAAATCCATTTACGAAAATTTGGGTGCAACTGAAACGTCTCCAATACATTCATTAAAAAACCGCGATCCACCATGTCAAAGGCCTTCTGCTGGTCCAGAGACACCAATGCACATGGCAGATGACGCTCAATAACAAAGTCGGTCAAGTCGCGCATCAACCACAAGTTCTGCTGGATGCAATGACCCTTCACTGCACAAGTCTGGAGATCACCCACAAGATGCGGCATAGCCAGTGCAAGGCGGTTGCACAAAGCCTTAGCCAGCAACTTGTAGTCCACATTTAACAAGGCTTTTTACGTGACCCGTCATACGGGATACAAAACGTCACGGCCAAACGGCACTACTAAACCATCCCATTCTTACAAACGAACCTCAGGTCAAGCGAGCCACATTTAACAAGGTGATCGGACGTTTGTTACGGGGATCCAAGGGGTCCCCAGACTTGGGCAGCAAAGTAATCATGCCCAGACGTTGACTTTGGTTTAACAGTCCGTTTTGGAAGGCGTCCTCGAAGACGGCTCTGATGTCGGGTCCTATTATTGCCCATAAGGTTCGGTAGAACTCCCTCGGAAGCCCGTCCGAACCCGGGGACTTGCCATTCTTCATCTTCGAAAGCGCCTTCCAAAGCTCAACAGTGGTTATTTCGCCCCCCAAAATATCATTGACATCGTGGGGAACGGTTTTTGAGATTCCCCTCAATAAAGCAGCCTGTGCCGACAAGTCGACATTGCCACGCATAAGCAAACTCGAATAATACTCTTTATATACGCGGACAATGGCCGTGAGGGTCACTAACCACGGTCCCATCAGTAGCGCGCACAGACGGGACGCGTCTGTCACCTGCCGATGAGCTAACGGACTGGTAAAACCTCAGTGAAGGGCGCTCCTCGGCTTCCACCGCTTCGACACGGGCCCTGACGCGGGCACCGTGGTACTTTTCATCGAGATAAGTCTGCAAAGCGATGACAGCCAAAGGGTCGCCAAACTTCACCTCCGCGCACAGCTTCGAGAATTTTTCTCTTCGACGCCGTGCGCGGGTCACGCAATACTGAATTGCGTAGCGTTTGATGCGCAACTTGACATCATCCCACCATTGGGATGTAGAAGCAAAGGCCGGCGTCAATGTTTGCCATCCTTTGTACCTGGTCTCGAAACCCTGGCGGAACTCTGCCTCGCCAAGAATCCGACAGTTAAGCTTCCATAGGCCCCGCCCGATGGGGAAAATGGAAGGCAAAACAAAACGTGCTACTACAGTGTCATGGTCAGAAAGCGGACAGCTGAGCGTCTCGCAACCCGAAAATGTAAAACTTACGGGCGCATACACTCGATCTATCCTGGAGGCATCTTCTCCGTTAGGCCTCACCCACGTATACACCGTACTACACGGGTGCATATGCCTCCAGACATCGGCTAAAAGGTGTGCCGAAGTGAATCTGTCCAATTCTGTGATCCCAGCGTCAGGACTAGCAGACACAGAAGCCCCGAGTCTGTCAAGACCCGAGTCTGGGACACAGTTAAAGTCTCCGACCATGACACATGGTGCACTACCAGGAACAAAGGATGACAGTGCCACAGGATGAAGACGAACCAAACGAAGCATGCAGCCCCCTCGCACTTGTTGGAGGTGTGGGCTGGAAGGGCATGAGGCCAGGTTGTGCCCGAACAAGCGGTGTAGCCGCTGTTTACAGGTTGGGCATACCCTGGCTGAGTGTAAAGGGGATATCGTTTGCAACTCGTGTGGGAAAACGGGCCATCTCGCCCGATTATGCCCAGACCGCTCATACGCCGCGAGAGTGGCTACGGGCGTGGTTGAAGCGGTCCCTGTCCCGGCCTCTGACACCATACCACATGATGCTCCTGTCATCGCCCCAGTGTCCGACACTAGCGCCCCGATGGAGGCTTTGTTCCCCCTTTCGTGTCCGACCTCTCCCCTGATCGAACTTGCCGAGACTGCCAGCCTGCCCACTGAGGCAGAGCAGGACAAAACGGCGGAGATGGTACTAGCGGAGTGGCACGCGGCGCAGGATGCCGCTTGTACTGGTTCACCGGTAGCTACGCCCGCTATCGGTGATACTAGTCGGGCCCCGAGTCAACCGGCCCAAGAGACATTAAGTGGCCCAGATTCTGACTCGCCAATGGAGGACTGCACTACAGCCGTATTAGTTGTGGCTAAGGAGTCCTCCGATTGGTTTGATGAGACAAAACAGGCCACTGATCTCATTGACTCGAGTGGCCCTTCCACCCTACCCGCAGCCGCTCCCGCTATACCGGACACGATGGTCGCTAGTGGACCTCCTGTTCCTGACAGGGAGGTCCACTCGATCAAGGTTGACGAGGAGTTAAGAACTGTGCTCCCTCGTAGGAAAAGGGGGAATACTGTTAGAGGCTTGAAAAGACCCGTATTGGGAAAATTTCGCCGGTAATGCGCAAGCCTGTCGTCTGCTATCGGGACGGCGTTCCCCGGATGAACTTTTGAGTTAGTTGTTTTGTGTGGGGTGGGGGGTTTGTGTGGTCCTTGCATAATGTGGGTTGGGGGTTTTCTGTTTGTGGTTTGGTGTTGGCTTTTTGGGGCTGGTTTGTGGAGCTTGATTGTTTTGGTTCTCTTAGCCTTTGGGTCCGTGTCCTTTTCACGTCACGTTAAAGGCTATATTTTATACATTTGTGGGTTAGTGAGAGATTTCTCTTTGTGGGTTTTCAGTTGGGTTTTTGGTGGTTGTTAAACAGACTGGGATTGTTTTTGGTTTTGTTGACCTTTGGTCCGTGTCCGTTTCTTTGCACGTAAAAAGCACACTGCAGCCCACCACCCCACTCATAGAGGGACATCTTCTTCCAAAATATGTGTTTCTTGCAGGCAAACGCAGTCGACCTCCATTGAAATACAATATTGGAAAATGCGACTGCGCTTGCGATGATCCCTCATGCCATTCACGTTCAAAGTGGCAACTGAAAATGTATGGGCCATGAGAGGGCAATGGGGCAAAACTACGCCGACGACGATTCTGTAAGCTTCAAGCGCGCTCTAGACGACATATCGTCGTCCGAGTCGTCACTTGAGGCCGACCTTCTTAGAGAGGGTTCCCCATCTCGTCGTACCAGCTCGTCCCAGGGGCACGTTTCGGCTCCACGATCACCGAGCCTCCGGAGTTGCTGTCAGACAGAGCCTCCGGAGACTCGACGATCGAGTCGTCGTCAGACAGAGACTCCGGATCTGGCGATACCGGCGGCGGACTGGGGACGGAACTGGACGGGTTGATGGGGGAAGCTGGTGGAGACCCCGTGTCCGCTTCGCTGTGTGGTGGAGACGGAGCGGGCACGGGGTTGATGGGGGAAGCTGGTGGAGACTTTCTCGGTGCGGGCACGGGGTCTGCAACTACGGGAGAGGGTGAACCAGGTGCGGAGAGTGAATCCTCACCCGGTTCCCCCCACCCTTTGTCATAAAGACATAAGAGGAGGGACAAGCGCGAAAGACATGTCCCTCCTTCCCACAGAGTGAGCACACAACTTCGCTTGGGCAAGCAGAGGTATCATGCCCAAGACGAAGGCAGCGCCCACACTTTTTATTTGGGCAGCCCTTGGCTTCGTGCCCGGTCTCCCCACACCTGAAGCAGGTACGGGGCTGACCGGGGTAACGCACGTGAGCTTTATGCCCGGCAATAAAGAGGAAGGAGGGAATGTCCTGCTTGAGGTCGATCCGAACCTGTCGGTTGCCCGTTCAACACCCCAGGGGCCTGTGCGTAGGAGCACATTTTAATAGCCTTGACAGCCCCAAACCGACCTAAAACAGTTGCGACCAGTTCCTGACGCACCTCTAATCCTACGTGGATGACAGTTACTCCATACGAACGTTCCGTATGGGTAACTGTCAAACCTTCAATCCCACTCAGCAACGTGACACCCTTCTGCCGGGTCACGTCACTGGTAAAACGTAGATCATACGTATTACGACCCTGGAGAGCTTGTGGTAAAGCATCAACCTCTCCAGGCACAACAACACCCTTACTCTTGCCGCTTGCCGCTTGTTCACCGGTGAAGGTCAACTTAACAATTTTCGAATCACGGCGCGATGCCATCATACCGAAGGTGGCTAGGCCACAGGAGTAACAAAAAGAAACTAAAGACAGGTTTAAACTTAAAACGATATACAATAACTATATACGACAAACGCACACACCCGCATGGCGGGAAGTATAGCACAGTATAGTACAGTAAGGTCAGAAAGTAGCTGTATCAGATGGAGAGCGAGAGCGAAAACACGTCTGCACTCCACGAAAGCCAAATCTGTGTTGAACTATTTCATCAACTTGTCCTTCCTGATGTTTTATGTGGTTGTGAGGTATGGGGTTTTGAGGATCTCTCATAATATGGGTTGGTGTTTTGTTTTTTTCTCTTTGTGGTTTGGAGTTGGCTTTTTGGGGCCGGTTTGTAGTGTAGGGTATGGTATGCAGTGTAAGACATACTACATGCCATCTTATTGGTGTTATTGTTATGTGCACTTACCCTTTATTGTTATGTTAATGTTTGTATGGTATGCCTTGCAGCTGGTGTACTGCACTGCTCTATGCAGTGCAGTGTTGGAGGAAATACAAGTCAGTTTTACACATACTACCAACCTGTCAACATCTCTTCTATTGTGCCTTTTCCATCCAACCCTTTAAGTAGTAGTGTACTCTACAATGGCGTAGTCGGCAGGGTTGATGTTTTTTATAGTAGTGGAAGTCCATGGCCACTTATAGTTCCTAATGAACTTTCAAGAAGTGCTTTTGTTGAAAGTCCATTGCCAGTAAGTGTCCGATGTTTTCTATTTCGCTGGTTTGTGTTGTATCTATCATTAATATTAAGTCTGAAAGGTCAGTGTTACAGTATGGAGGATCTGACCAAGAACACTGAGCCATACCCACATCTCAAGTTTATGTTGGCTGACTACATAAAGGAACTATGTGAGTTGTATTTTTTAGATCTATCAGCTTTAAAAACCAAAGAAGAGAGAATGAAAGCTCTACAAACAATTCCCAATCTACAAGATATTACTTCAAAGCCTCAAGTGAAACCCAACATTTTAAGAGGATATGAGCTGAAGGGTTTCCACCCCTTGACTGCAGAGCATGATCTGGAGTGTTACATTGCTACTTTCGAGAGGCTTTGCATCAGCCAGGAAATTCCTGAAGTAAAGTGGACTGTTTTACTTCATACTTTTCTTACTGGGAAAGCTCAAAGAGCTTATCATGTTCTTACGGAGGCACAAAAAGAGGAGTTTCCATTGGTGAAGAAGGCCATATTATAGCAACTTACAAGCTCACCCCTGATGCTTATCGTGAGATTCCATTCAGCCTATAAGCTTTCATCAGAGACCTTTCGTCAGTATAGCAACCGCTTGAATCTGTGTTTTAGACGTTGGTCCAACCCTTCAGATGATTTAATTTCTAACGAAGAATTTGTACGTATTATGGACAAAATAGTGGCGGATCGGTTGATACCCTCGTTACGTGACGAAAACCTTCGTATAAAGTTGCTTGAGCAGAAGTGGGTCTGCATGGCGGAGCTGACAGAGTTTGCCTCCTCTAGGGGCAGATTCCAAAGACCGCCTGGAAGTGGGTCGTATTCGCAACCACAAGCAGGACCTACACCAATGGTTAGACGTCAGAGTCCGTCGAATGTACGCAGATCGTCACAAGAAGTGCCTGATGTGCGCTGTTACAGATGTAATGAACTTGGACACATTCTTGTCCATATAATCAGCCTACTCAGAGTATAAATTTGATCAGATTGTCTGACAAGGTTCGACAGGAAGAGTTATGCAGAGTGCTTTTGCATGAAGGGTCGGATGAACAGGCACCTGCTTTGTGTAGATTGGATGGTGCATATTTTAAAGCTGTGTATGAAAAGGGAGATATTCTTGCTTATGCCGATACTGGCTCTTCTAAGTCTTTCATAAATTCAGCCATAGTGGAGCAGGAACAGGTAGTACCATTAAATCAGCCAATTAGTTTTACACTTTTCGATAAAACACCTTT
Organism: Apostichopus japonicus; assembly: GCF_037975245.1. NCBI lineage: Eukaryota > Metazoa > Echinodermata > Holothuroidea > Aspidochirotida > Stichopodidae > Apostichopus > Apostichopus japonicus. The sequence continues at coordinate 25,048,872 of NC_092577.1, forward strand.
AGTAGTCACTGGGAAAGTCTCTTAAGAGTTGACCATTGCAGGCGAGACTGAGCATGTGGTACTGTATGTTGCAGATATCCCGTGCCAAGTTCTTGTAGGAAGAGATACCTTGGGTACGTTTTCAATTGTGTTTGACATCGGGGATAGTTCATATTGGTCAGAAAAGCAGGCACCTAGAATCAAGTATCCTCTAGTTTGGGTCCAGACTTGTGGGGAGAATGTGGTTCAGCGTGTGGGTGCAGGATCAAGAGTAGGATTAGTAAAAGGTAATGGGAGGGAGATCCAGTCTGACTCTGTGGTATCTGGAAAGATAGAGGGATATGACAACCAGGTAAAGGAGCTTGTAGAAGTGTATGCAGATGTGTTTGTAGATAGTCCTGGTTTTTGTGACTGGTTGCCACATAGGATTGACACTGGGAATGCCAGCCCTGTGAGACGCCGTCAGTACAAACTGTCTCCAAGTAAAAGGGCAATGTTGAAGGAACAAATATCTCAGATGGTGCAGCTTGGTATAATAGTTCCGTCTACTTCAGAATGGGCTAGTCCGGTAGTCATGGTGGAGAAAAAGGATGGCACCTACAGGCTAGCTATTGATTATCGTGCAGTAAATGCTGTGACCAAGCAGTCAAATTATCCTATACCTATAATTGAAACAATTTTGCATTCTATGTATGATTCAAAAGTTTTCTCTACTTTTGATCTTAAGTCTGGATTTTGGCAGTCTGCCATCCATCCGGATGACCAGCATAAAACTGCCTTTGTTTGTGAAGAGGGATTGTTTGAGTTTAGAAGGTTACCATTTGGTCTGCGTAATGCTAGCCAGCAATTTCAGAACCTGGTTGACATAGTCTTTCAGTCCTTGAATAAAGATGCCTCTCGACGTAGTTATTATCCTTATATTGATGACATCGTTATTCATTCTGCAAATTTAAGTGATCATTTCAAAGATTTAAGAAGTGCTCTTGATTGTTTGCGGAAAGCTGGGTTGTTAAGTTTTTGGGTTATATTGTTCATAGTCAGGGTGTCCGGTTGGATCCGTCCAAATGCTCAGCGGTGCGATAATTTCCGCAACCCACAGATAAAAAGTCACTGGAGAGGTTCTTGGGTTTAAGTGGGTTGTGTGCTAAATTTGTACAGCACTATTCCACAATGATTGATCCTCTAAATAAGTTGAGAAAGAAGAATGCACAGTGGAAATGGTCAGATGAGTGCCAAAGTGCATTGGAGAAGTCAAGCAAGAGATCAGTACCAAGGTTTCTCTTACCATTCCAGATTTAAGAAACCTTTTGAGCTCCATACTGATGCTAATGGGGTAGGATTGGGGGCTGCCTTAGTCCAGCAGACTGGATCGGGTGATCGTAGGGTTATTGAATTTGCATCAACAGTATTAACTCCTGCTGAGAAGAATTATTCAGTAACTGAGTTGGAATGCTTAGCAGTAGTTTGGGCTTTTGACAAGTGGCGTCCATATCTTGAGTGTTCTAACACGACTGTCTTCACAGACCATCAGGCATTAGTATGGATGTTGCATAACACCTCACTTAAAGGAAGGTTAGTGAGATGGGCTCTTAGACTTCAAGAGTTTGATTATACTGTACACTACAGGGCCAGGTTCCCAAAACCTTCCAGACGCTCTTTCTAGAGCCTGTATTGGTAATGTTATTTATGACAAGAATCTTTGTTTTTATCGAGGTTGTAAAGGGGACCCTGCAAAGACAGTGTTCTGGATCCAGTGTGAAGGCTGTGAAAAGTGGTTCCATTGGGCATGTCTGGGTCTCAGTAAGCAAGAGGTTGATAGAATTGACAAGTACTTTTGTACTGAGTGCTCTGATTTTTCACCTCCAACGTTAGACAGCTTGCCCACAGGAAGTGCTGATTATAGCAAGTCTCTTATCCTACCAGATATGAATAAGGTAATTTTGGCACAGCAAAAAGACCCAGATCTGTTACAAATGATTCAAGGCTTGATCAACGGGGAAGGCCATTCTGATCGAAAGTATATTCTTGAGAATGGTCTGTTGATGTTTTTGGATGGTTCGGGAAATAACAAAGTTGTAGTTCCTGAGCAACTGATTCATGAGGTTATCACTCACTACCACTGTACCCCTACATGTCCGCATCTGGGGATAAGGAAGACAGTTTGAAAGATTCAAGAAAGGTTTTATTGGAAAGGTGTCAGGAGAGCAGTTGAGAAATTTGTAAAGAAGTACATCTAGCATATATCCATGGCATGTTCTTGCCATGGACATAATTGGTCCCTTTCCGCAAAGTAAGGAAGGCAATCTGTATATTTTGGTTTTTACAGATCACTTCTCCAAATTCTGTCTCTTGTTTACCTTGAAAAGGGCAACAGGCAGAGTGGTAGCTACGGTGGTGAGGAAACTTTTTGGTCTCTGGGGATCTTGTGGGACCCTTGTATCAATCAGATAATGGCCCTCAAATGGTGTGTAAACAGGTAGAAGAGGTGTGCATTCTGTGAGGAGTGAAAATGGTATTCACTGCTCCCTATCATCCACAGTTGAACTGGGTGGAGAGGGTAAATAGAAACCTTGTCTCAATGTTGGCTTCTTTTGTTAAAGGGGACCACCAAGAGTGGTATTGGCATGTCCCAGAGTTTATGTTTGCACTTAATTCATACCGGCATGACTCTACTGGGTTCTCTCCAGCTGACTTGTTCCTGGGTCGTAGAATTAGAGGGCCAGGGGAGTGGGTGGTGGAAAACGAAGGTGGAGAAGGGGGTGAGGGACAAACCAGCAGAATGTTTACGTTAGCCAGGGAAAACATGAGACGAGAGACAAAGAAGAATAAAATAGGGTATGATAAGAAAAGGCAGGAGGTTAAACTTAAAGTTGGGTGACAGGGTTTTATTGAAGTCACATCCATTGTCAAACCTAAGCAAAGCCTTTTCTGCTAAGCTTGCACCCAAGTGGAGAGGCCCTTATGTCGTGAAGACTCAGTTATCACCTTTTGTAATACAGGGTGAGGGAACTACAGAGCAAATGGTTGCACATGTTGATCAACTAAAGTGTATCGAGAAATGAAGATGTTGAATGTGTATGGGGCTCATACTTAAGAGGGCGAAGCCAAGTCTATTGTTGTAGAGAAGTACCCTCATCTTAAGTTTATGCTGTCAGACTACATCAAAGAAATTTTTGAGAATTATTGTCTCTCTTTAAGTGGGGGAGTCGTAGGGTATGGTATGCAGTGTAAGACATATACTACATGCCATCTTATTGGTGTTATTGTTATGTGCACTTAATCTTGATTGTTATGTTAATGTTTACTACATGCCATCCTATTGGTGTTATTGTTATGTGCACTTACCCTTTATTGTTATGTTAATGTTTGTATGGTATGCCTTGCAGCTGGTGTACTGCACTGCTGTATGCAGTGCAGTGTTGGAGGAAATACAGTTGTACACATACTTGACTATGAGACCACAAATTAAGCCTCTTATACACAAAAGAAGACCACACAATGAATTGGTCACTTTGGTCCAGGATGTACACAAAAGGGTTATAGAATTTTCTCTGCAGGTTGGAGAATTGTTTATCAATAAAGCTACTACATAGCTATATCAATAAAGCTACTGTAACTGCATTGAGTTACTACACAGTTGTGTGTACTTTGCTGACGGTTTGGGCTCGTAACATGAATTTTACGTGGCAATTTCATCGCTATTTTTTATTTCGTGTTTTGCAATTGAACTAACGGAGACACTCCGTTTGGTCTTGAATCCCTTAATACACAAAAACGTACATCATCAATGCTGTAGACAATCTCTGAAACCTGTGGGGACTGTTCTTTCGTTCGTACTATAAAAACTTTATTGAAATGACAGAAAATATATAGCCTAACCATTAAAACTCTCGTACGTATCTATATGCAGAATCACCACCACGTGAGTCATGCAGTCAGACAGAAGGCTAAGACATGTGCGTGATTTACTTTCACGTTGCGCAGCTGCTTTCGGGTTGTAAAAACCTGAACAGTTCGCGACTTGTGCAAGAAAAATTGTTATTGCATGGCGCTTTACGAAATGGAATGGCTAATAAAGAAACCGAATGAATAATTCTTATTCATAGTAGACTTACTTGGCTTCAGTCGTAACGAAGTCAGGAATGATATCATTTTAATTTAGTTTGAGAAATTACGTTTGTTCAGATCGTTTAGCATAAAGCATAAATTCGGTTTAGACTACAACGGTATGACTAGTTGTAATTGTACTATACACTGAACCATTGCGTGACATTTATTCCTTGGCAACTTGCCAACGTTACTTGAGATAGTAGTAATTCAGAGCCAGGCAAAAATAACAGTCTGCTGTGCAAAACTGTTTGCGGCACGAACATTGGTAGAAAAAAAGAACGCCGTGGGCCAAACAAGAAGCAGCAAGGAAATGCGATTGGGGATTTAGCTTAACCAGTTAATGTTTTAATTAATCTATTGGATTATTATTTGTTAAAATTTCCTGCGGCTTTACAGAATTTATTTAGAGAATCACTTTGAAAGGCACTTTTGGTGTGTTTGTGTGGGGGGGTGGGTGGGGGAAAAGTCACATTTGATCGCCGTCCACCAGGGGAGGGGAATAAGGGGCGGGGTGTCCCTTTCTCCTTTTGAAAATTGTTTTTCGAAATGGGTTTAGATGCAAAATGGTACCATAATTTCCATTTTTTTTTAACTACCGTCATGTAGCTAAAAGGAGTACATTAAAAAACAACAAATTACAACACAACATGTATAATTTTCTCTCATTGCTGTTATTTCACATCATCATACATTTTCTAAAGTTGCAAAAATTTTCAAAAAGTTCAGTCAATATGTAATATGGAAGGCCTACATTGTAAGGCCAGGGAAGAAAAATGCCGTAAATCGAATTACATTCTAGTATGATTGTTTGGCTCACAGGTTGTTCAAGAACCACCCCCACCCTACCCGATACACTTTGTCTAAACGCACTATATACGACGAGATTGCTTCTGTCCTCCGAAGGTTTTCCGAGACCGTCAACAATCGACCTGTGACGAACTTCGTCAACTTTCGACGAGAAAATGTACCCCCGTGGGCACAACTCACATGACGTTGCAGTTGTTGGCGGAAGGTTTTCAGCGGTAGTTCTGTTGATTCGGTCATCCCGATAAACAGGGTTTGGTGGCCCGTCGAATCGATCAACTGCAGAGCGTCCACTGCTTTGATGGGATGGGTCGAGCAATACCCACACAAGGCTGATCTGCACTTGCAGATCGAAAACTCTCCTGGTTGCCTGTCGCCATGAGAGATAGCGAACTTCAGTTTCCTCAGCAAGTCCGGGCGTTGTTCCAACTGCCTCAAGCTACCTCGGGAGAGCAGCGGGTGAACTTCATCGTAGTCAGAGAAAACGTCAGAAGTGTCGTGATGTGATCGCACATCAAACCCATCGAACTTCATTCCGTGCCAATACCTACTTAAGTCTTTTAGTGCCCGTCGGAAAACACGCCCCTCCTTTTCGATACGTTCTTCGTCCGAGATTGATCGTTGCAAACATGGTGGAATGTTTTCGCCCTCTCCAGTGGCACGGAATGTAACCCCGGACAACTTACGTGACAGTGGGGACCACGCGTGTTCGATGGGATTAAAGGCTGATTGGCCCGGTGCATAGTTAGTGAGGCATAGGAAGTCTAGGTCCATCTCTTTGAATATCCTCTGCAGGTAAAGCAGAACCGTCCATGACTTAACGCTCCAGTCTGGCCCTCCGTTATCAGCAGTAGCAACGATTTTCCTTGTCTCTCTTTATGAAGAACCTGTACAAGGTCATTTGCGTGGCACTGAATGTTCAAGGGACTGACCTTCTGTATCATGTTAACCATATCCAACTTGCCACTTCGTGGAAACTGGTAGTGTATTCTAACCTACTTCGTCTCTTGTCATGGATGTAGTCTCCTTACTCTCCAGAACCATGTAACCCACGGGAGTAATCTTGTAGCCGTGTCCGATCGGAAAATCGTGATTAGGATAGTCGGGCTTGTCGTTCACTGGGAATACCTTCCTGATCTGACGGTATCGACTAACTGCCAGAGTTCCGATTGCCTTGTTCATCGTGTCTGTAGAGCAAGTAACAGAACTTTTCCACAACTGTGTCATGAACTCGACCCTGTATCGGACTCGGGTGGCATAGAAATGACCAACTGGGCTGTCTTTACGTTTGTTGTTAGCCTTCGAAGCAACCTTTGCAGGTACTTGACATCTTTACTTGGCGGCGTTCACATGGTTTGGTTGTCTCGGCTGAAAAAGGTAGCGAATTGTCGACAAACCAATGTTTTCCAGACCAACCACCTCTCTTAAGACGTGATCCCTTATTAGCGGTACCGTTGTTCCACAACTGAGACCAGTATCCTCTATAAAGATATATAGAGGTAAGTAATCCCATGTCGTAGTAAAATCAAATTCTGATACGAAAATCTTCACAATCATTCATATATAATGATACTGGTCGAACTGTTTGACGTATGTACAAATTTGACGATGATTGGTCAATCGGTGTGACGTTTAATGATATATTTACAAGTTTCATGGAGTTCTGATGAATATTCATGAACAAATTGTATCACAATATTGTGACCACAAGGAGACCAGTGATTGTGACACTTGTTCGTCGGCGCCATTTTGGGACATAAAAAAGGTCTTCTAAAAGCATTTCCCCGTATTCTCATTTACTAATTCATCATGTGCTGTTTTGGGATAAGTATCGGGGTAGTGTATCTATTACCCATTCGTTGAAATCTTGGATATTGAATAACATTTCGGCCGTCGAACTGTCCGAGGCGTACATCGTAGCCCACCAGAGCTACGGTCTAACTAGTAGGTCCCTGTGTGTACTGTTGGTTACCGCTATGTACTACTGCTATATTTATTGTGCATGCCTTATTCATTACGCTTCAAGTACAAGTCGCGAACGTGATTGGCCGAATCTTGTGGTGGTTACGTTTCGCAATAAAATACCGCACGCTTAACATGCTAGTTGCTGATATAGAAATGAATACGTTTAAACTTTTATTACAATTATAGCAATAATGGTGAGCATTTACAAATGCCTACAACATGTATTATCTAAGGAGTTGGTATTTGGAGGGGTAATCGTTTTATAGAATATGAATGGAAGGGGTCGAAAATATGAGGTAACGTTGTCCTGAGAAAACAAATTCAGGACTAACTTATGTGGTACTATGTTTGTGGATCGAATGGATAGAATAAAATGTATAGCTACGATTTCTAACATTTGCTGTCTGTCATTTCTTGCGCTTTATTTACTTAAATATATCTATGTAGGCTATAGGCCTTAGAATGCTTTCAGAAAGCCTTGTGATTTGAATGACTACGCTATAAGGCATTTTATTATCTCTACCATATTGAGTATACAAATTTATTCCTTCATATTTTTTAGTAACTTAGCAAGCAAAATTGGAATGGAAAACATTGTTCTCTTTGATAAGTTTCGTAATTTATCATGTGCATGTTTCGCTCTTGATAAAATGGTAATCAAATAATTTGCGTAAATGGGACTTAAGAAAAACACAACACACACACGTGAGGATATCAATCAACTCAATTCTTTTATCAAACAATTATGAAGTAACAAAATTCTGTTCTGCACTTTGCTGTTGATGTACAAGTCGGTTGCCGAAACTTCGAGGCTGTCCTGTAAGAAAGTATTACAGAATCTATTAAGAATTAATACACAACATATGTGGTATATTTGTTTTCTTCTTTATGAATCAAATCATCTACTAAGAGAAAAGAGAGATGGATCAGTGTTAGTGAATGAAAATACTTGAAATAAATCTCCTTCTACTGTGGTCAGAGTGCCATTGTTACGTAAAAACCACAGACCAAGAAAAGGCAAGTACCGCTTTTGTTTACAAAAAATAGCAACGCTTCTGTGCTGGGAGCTCAATGCTCATTACTTTCACGGAGTTACCGTGGGCGATATGCAGGTTGCATAATGAGCAGTGTAAATATAGTATTAACCTATTTTCTTTATGTTATTTTTATATTCTTTAATTGCGCCCTCTATTGCCATTACTAGAAACTTGCAGCACCAGAGAAGTCGAATAAGCTTTTAGCAACCTTTAAAAATGTAATTTTAGTGATCAATCATACTTTGTTTGAAGCTGGCCTTGCATATATTATTAATGGTAAGTTTCAAACATTTAATGGCACTGTAGGTAAACGTAACTCACATTATTTTATGAGTAATCGGTATGTTTATATGCATGTGTTATCGATCACTTGGCGTAAGTTAAGCCTCGTTATCGTACTGTAGTTTACACGTGCACGTTATTGTGAGCGTTTTAAAATCGTTTTGTTCACACTAGTTATTAACTGCATTTTTTAACTGTTTATATTAAGATGGTGCTTAGATGGCTTCGCCATGTAATTCATAATTAATTATTTAAGCATTTAAGCTACTTTAGAGATCATTGAAGCTTCATTTAGGGCTATTTCTTAGTAATTAATTCCTTGTGGCATACAGCATATAAATGCCCACAACGTGACATGTTACAAGGGAACGTCACTTCGCCATTGCTTCACTTAATTCATGAATATTCATGAGCCTCACAGTATTGGCTTTATAACTCACTGTTCATTATTTGTAACTTGTTTAAATGGTATATTTACTCGAAAATCACGCTTTATCACGATTTAAGTGTTGATTGTGTTGCTATGCAGTAAATTTAGCATTAAGATATTATTCAGATATTAAGATATTATTTAAGAATGTTAATTTGTTTGTTTATTACAGGAAACCGACAAGCAGCGATTCATCTTTACTTTTACTTAGCAGAGATCTCAGAAAGGCAACCAAGGTTAGCAATGTAGGCAATTTGTGCCTGTCTGTGTTAAGAATAATATTGTACCGGTTAAAGTGACATAATTAACTTTTAAGATCAAGATGTTGTTTTAACCTTATTTTTGTAAATTCTTACCTTAATTCCGTCCACGATATGATTATAGTGATATCACATTTTATGTTATATGCTCGTGTAGTCTACAACCTCAAGGAGCTGACGTCATCGGATTTATTGTATTGATTCAATAGTATGTAATATGCACTATGTGCCGGTTTTTATGTACTTTGTTTTTCTTCTCTTTCTATTTTTAGTTTTCACGTTGATGTTGAATAAACTATCATCAGTATAGAAAAAATTGTCACCATTTCTGAGTCTGTAACTGCTACAAGCAGTGGTGTGCTGCTGGCTGGGCCTTCGATCATCGCCGGTTAAATTTGCGAGCCTTCCCTAAGCACCGACGATAACTGGCCTTCTCTTCTCGACTAGTTCTAAGATGGTATCGAGGCAGGGGTGCACTGTATCCAATCCCAACCTGCTCCCGGGACCGCCATTTTATGTCCCCATTCGACGGACGACCAGTCAATCCCAGGATCTAACCACTTTCTCGGATCCTGGAGGAGCAGAAGTTTTTTGTCTTCTCTTTTCGAAGTTCAACCACGGTAACTGCGTACAGCAGACCGACAAGACTTATTGCAACTAACTTGAATTCGCAACAGCCCCACATAATTACCAGGCCTACTGCACCACAGCAGAGCCTGGACGCCAAGACCCCGCCAGTCGTCAGTGTAAGTACAGCCACCTATGTATTGCCAAGCATCACTGGTACCGCTCGACGACTGCTCTGCTCTAGCAGATACATGTGAAAGTATTTCCAGTTTTTCTTCAGTGATGTTAATGGTACATATATAGCACCACGTTTCCAGGTTACACAATATTATGGAAGTCGACCTATATAATTGTGTAAAACCATGGAACCTATCGGATGTAATCATCTCATGCATCGTGTCCAAGTCATCTGGGAAAAATATAAGTGCAAGGCTCACCATTCGTCGTAACTTTCTTTAGGAAACAAGACAATTTGGACTGCACACTGGATCTGGGTTTAGTGGATTCCACAATTGATGATGCTGAGACACATGGAACAAAATGGTTGGGATCCCATCAGTATTAGTATTAGTGTTAGTATCAGTGTTAGTATTAGTGGTGTGGCTCCACATTATTTGTAGGGGTTCTGACCGCTCTACAGATTGCTCACTCGGAACGATCAGTTGGTACATGTAAACACAAGTCCCTGTAAACACATGGGTTCGAAACCATGGGACAGACAGAAAATATGCACATATCCAATGCATTCACCATGCCCATCATGTGTATGAATGAGCAATACCTATAATTAGGAACGAAACAAAAGGTGAAAATTTCCAACTTAATTGTTGGTCTACAGAAACTCATCTGCGACTGTTTCTGGAATAACGTAGTAGCTTCGTTGAGCATTATAACTGGTACGCCACGATCACGATGGGGTTTTGTATTTACCAGGTACCACTTGGCACTCTTAAATAGTTTTCATTAGGCCCCATATATAATAAGTTATATAATAAGTTACAAATACAAGACAGCAAATATTTGTTGGATTCCAGTTCAGTAATCGATATGGTATCACCATACGCAAGGGCGCAGCCACTGGGGTCGGAGAGGGCGGGGACGGGGAAGGGAAGGGATCACGTCTCGAACTCTCTGACCCCCAACTTTCCGAAGTCCCCGTACTGTCGGTGCCCTCAACTTTCAACATGTGGTTCTGCTCTTGCCGTGATGATTCCAGAACAATAACGACATCTGCATTCTGGTGTAAAATAAGGAAGTGGATCTATCGCTATCAAATTGGAGTTCCATTCCGAATGCAATCGGGACGATGATTGTCGCTTTGGCAATCTTTCATGCTATATTGTATTCAAGTCGGTGGAAGTGTGAAACTCACATTTTTGGAACTGCCACGGATTGCTCGGAAACTTTATACATGGGTGAAAAGAGCGTATTTCGTAACCATGAGTTTAAAATTTCGACTCCCAAACTCATTTCGTTGTTTTTTTGTGTTATTCAAAAAAGAATTATCTGGGCCCGATGACGTTACGAGGGTAACGAAAGAAATGTCTTAATTGGCTATACAGAGTAATTGCTGATTTCTCCATAGGTGAAGAATGCAAGTAAATTTATCTCTCCGAAGTCAATGAATGAATGTTTTCATCTATAATTCGATATTTTGTTTTGTGCCTTTTCATATCAATCAGATTCGCCATACCTGTGTGACTGAGTTTTGTAAATTTTGCATTGACTTTGCATTGCACAGGTCTTACCTACCTCCCCCCTTTCGATGTTGCAAATACATTACGTAATAATACGGTTGACTCATTTCCACGCTGTATCGACTGACGTTCAGTTGAGGGGTTGGATTCCTTCGATAGACAAATCAGAAGGAATCGAAATCCCCCAAATCAAGTAACACTTCCACTGACCTTTAACTTTAAACAAAATCAGTTACAATATGAGCTTCACAAAAATCCTCCGGGATATTCCTCTCGAGAGACTGTTTTGTGGACAACTACTGACCTACACATATATTTAGCTGTAATTTCTAGCTGTTTGTAATATTTCCTGTGTTAAATCCACAGTTTCAGTCATCGTCTCGATGAATGAGGATGGGCTTCTTTTCTGCTAATGCATCGGCAACATTTTTCCGAGGAAGGCATCATTACAGTTAGCTTGCTAATTCCTGGCAAGTTCTAAGGCACACCTTGCCCTTATTTCTGTAGCACATTCGTCCTTGCCAGTTAAGAGAATGGAAACGGAGTTGAAAAAACAGTTCCCATTCCCAAGACTCATAATTGATATTTGCTGAGGAACATGTTCATCCGGATACAAAAGTTTGGCTGTGGTGTCTATAGAACTTCTTGGAAACACCAAATCCTTGACTGTTATGTCTGAAATGGAGAGGAAAACCTCAGCATTTTCATATCGATATGACACTTGGCATTTCGGCCAAATTTGCATACTGTAAGTTGACTAATTACATACAAAAAATGCATTTATATATCGCCTCTTCATAAACTTCAAAGCGCATAACAAAAGCAGAACCAAACAAAGAACCCCTGTGGCAAGCAAACTAACTAACGATGCAACAGATGTGTTTTCAGGGATTTCTCAAACACTGACAGAGATTTATTGTTCCTAATTAGTAGCCAACACGACCAAGTGTCGCTATTTAGCATTCAGTCAGTATATAAAATGGAACACTCCCTAGCCACCCGGAGAGGGTGGGGGTGACCATTAGCATTCTCATCAGTTATGTTTACTATATGTAGGGGCCTAAATCCGCCAATGTTGAGAATTGAGCGTTATTTATCTAATTTGCATATACCATGCTCAAAATGTACTTTAGTAAATGACTTGCACGCGTTCAACTTTCTACCAACTTTCAACATAATCGATTTATGGTTCGGACGTTATGAACGAACGGACGGATGCAGAGACTTCTGGAGCTTCTTCTGAAGTCGCAGCTAAAAAGCACACTGGACATAGTAAACATTAAAATAACATGCTCGAAAATTCATACAACAAAGTTTTCTTGGCAACTAGGTGTTTGTTTAATTACATTCATAATTAGATCAGTATCATTAAAAAAACATTAATAAAAAACCCAAAATCAATTAAATATTTATTTCTGGAGCCCTCCCTATTTATATAAAACTGTTGGTAAACTCCGGGTAATCAATTTAACGTTTTAGGGTATGTGTTAGTTACTCCTTAAAGGCATTGAAGACTTGTCCCAAACAGCATGCAGCCATCTGAAAAAGTTAACTTTCTGTTGCTTGCAAGTGATGTTTGTTGGTGTCGCTGAAAAAGACAGACAGTAATGAAACGTGATACCTTGATATCTTTAGCTGGACCTGAGATGTTCATCGCTGTATAGTTTATACACTGTCATGTGGGTATTGACCGCAGCTGTATGTACTGACTGTACACTAGTGTCTAATTACCGACGGTAGCAAGCTGTGTTTGTATTTTCTGGGATCGATGGCAGTGTCTAACACTTCTGTTACACCTCATTCGAAACTTAGTCAGATTACCGGCATTAGACATTCTTTTTGCGCGAGTCTTCACACCCTTTTTAAAGCTACTCCATGCTGACACACGTGGTTCCGGACTACAGACCAATAAAAAAGTAACATTCACTCGTTGAAGTTACTCATGCTGGCTGCCCTTATAGATGTGGCAAGGATACGGACGAAAGACTTCTGTTGGTTGCAAAATTCCATACACCATGGAACTCACAAAACTAGTGTTGTAGAGGGGGTGCATAGTCTATGTTAAATGTATGTTCTACGCCTCTGTCCCTGCTGGAATGGCCAGTTTATCTGCCACAATGAAGAATTGTTTTTGGTTCAATTCTGATCCGAGAGATAGGACAAGCAATCAGGGGCGTAGCCAGGATTTTCGAAGTTGTAGGCACGACTATCTGAGCGGAGCGCCACCATGGGTTGGCGCGGAGCGTACAAGAAATTTTGTGGTTTTACAAACCCCCCAGATGGCCGGAAACCGCCCTTCCCGAGTGTTCATTTTGGTTCCCTGGCCTGTTGGTAACTTCAGACACCTTATTCAATATCACATTTAAACCAAAAGACAAACGAGTTAAAAAGTACTTAAATCAATACTACATAATGTATTTAAAATTAGCAAGGTACATGTACAGAGTAAGTCAGTAACAACAGGCAACAAAGTGCTACAGCTCTATAAAGTCTGTTAATCAACGATAGGCTTATTTGACTGTGGAATGTTTCTCAACTGAAATATTATCTGCGTAAACGGGTTCTTAACTAGATGTTAAAAAACTGACAAGATCGGATTGTAGTCTTTTGCGGCAGGTAGAGTGTTGATTAAAAACGGCACGCGATAGAAATCACAGCCTAGATGACAGAAGAATAGGTCACCTAATTTAGCCTTATTCTTGTTACGTTCTACACTCTAGAACTCGTCAAGCAAGCTTATGGATTTGAGTTATGGGTTTAAAAAAACAAAAAAAAATGGCCAAAAAAGTGTAGGCCCGGGCCTACAGTGCTACATAGTGGCTACGCCCCTGGCAATATGGTATAAATCAAAACATTCTTAAAAAAAGATATGTTGAGAGGTAGAGTTCGATGTTTAGGAGAGATTTAGGAGAGATGTTTAGGAGAGAATGGAGAAACAAGAACATGACTGGCATTGTACGAAGGAGATATATCAATTCACGATAGGCAGCAATATGTCATCCATGGCGGGTGAGATGTGTTATATGAAGGTGGATTCAAATTCAACCTAAAATTTATGGGTTATCATGTAAATTCAACCTAACATTTATGGGTTATCATGTTGATTTTGGCAGGTACATGGTTACCAAGCAAGGTTTTTTGTTAGTTGTTTTCAGAAATCTCTTTTTAAGGATAAATTGTTCATGACATCTCCTGATTCCATTACATCAGAATAGAAAACCTGTGAACAAGGAATATGATTTACATTTTAGCCTACTGATTTCACTAATATGTCTATCTGCTTGTAAAAGAAACTGATTTCATTAGATTAGTGAATGGTAATATTACTGTAAAATCTTATAATAAAGACTGATGGCCCACTATATGTTTAATAAAATAACAAAAGCATACCAATTCTTTTCCAGTTTCCACATGATTTAAATACAATGGTAATGGTTTAACAGAATCGTGTTAGCTTCATGCTGTAATGGCTGTAGCAGTAACTACATTTTTTCAAATAATTAAGGGTGCTTACAATCTATGCATAATAGTACTGTGTTTTGCAATTTCTTGAGCATTATTATGTTCAAGTATTTGTTATGAGGTTAACCTAGCCTAGATTCATTTGGGACGATCGAGTACATATTGCAGTCCTGACAAGCGTGCTTATTCCCCCGACAATTGGGTTCATATGCAGGACAGGCGGGCTAATTTGCCCAACGATCTGGTACCGTGATAGCTTCATGCTGTAATGGCTGTAGCAGTCACTACATTTTTCAAATAATTAAGGGTGCTTACAATCTATGCATAATAGTACTGTGTTTTGCAATTTCTTGAGCATTATGTCCAAGTATTTGTTATGAGGTTAACCTAGCCTAGATTCATTTTGGGACGATCGAGTACATACTGCAGGACAAGCGTGCTGATTTGCCCGACGATCGGGTACATATGCAGGACCGGCGTGCTTATTCGCCCGACGATCGTGTTAATAGGCCCCACCAACTATAACAATAACCTAGCCTAGGCCCTATTTGCTATAGTGCAGCCTAGCTAGGCCTACCTCGCGCACAAGCCTAGAACTTAACTAACGTTACGAACTGCCAAGCTTTTATTCTGTATTAATTGGAAAACAACAAAAAACATACATACATACCCTCGAACACTGTTATCACTTCTTCGTGGAAACCTTTATTTGTAAGAAAAGTTCTTAAAGACTCAGCCATAGCTAATTTATAACCTTTACTCTAGCTTAGACATACGGACGTCTGTCTCGTTCATGCCTAGCTGTGTGTACGGCGTGCGTACGTACAGTACAGCGAGTACGTACCTGGCTGAGCAAAGAATGTACACAAATTGTAGCGCTCGTTGTCGCTTATTTTTGTGCGGACTATTTGCAAGTTTTCGGATGACGTAGGCGCATTTCTATTCTCTGATTGGATACATTTTTCAGTGGAATACAGAGACTGAAAATGGTAAGATGCCATGCCACATGTGATTAGCTGATTGGTTAATACAGTCAGTCCAAAACAGCGACTGAACGGTGTAACTGATAAAACAGTCTAAGCTCAGTGTATAACACTGAAAAAATTTCAGTCTCACAGAAGACTGAATTCTTCAGTCTAACATTTTAAGAGAGTACATCGGCATTGCCATTGCATATTGTTGAATGACACGGGGGGGGGGGTGTCATGTGTATATTGAACTTAATTATTGATATACCCAATATGCAAATTTGGCCTTCGTAAATCGTTTCTCTGGATTTACTTATTCAACGCATTCAGTAGAGCAGCAACGTTGAAAATCAATTCCTGAAGCTAGCACTGTAGCACATGCCGCGGATTCATCACATGCAGAATTGAATCGCTAGTGTGTTAGCTCCAGGATTCGTAATCTGTGCTGCGAACCATGTGCTAGCTCCAGCTCCAGTTGTTCTGCGTGCTACATGTTACGATCTTAAATACAAATTCAACTTAGATTCGAAACATATAGGCCTATTTGATAGGGCTGTTGTGGGGGAATAATTTCGATTAGGGTTGTGCACATGCGTCTGCAAAAACGACAAAAAAAGTGAATTAAGATTTGGGGAAAAGTGGGGGGCAAATGCCCCCTCTTGCCCCCCCCCCGTAATCCCGCCCATGCCCTAGGCCCAGTCTAGTGCCCACTCAATATTATTGGACATGGTCCAGAGACTCTAGCCTAACGTTAGGCCTAGCCTATACCCAGGTTGAGTGTGTGGTGTAGGCTACCCACCTGAACTACTGCAAATCAGGGTTGTTGATTTTTTTAAAAGAATCCAAAAAATCGGATTTTTTTGATTTAAATCAGATTTTTTTTATTTAAATCCGATTTTTTTATATTTTTTTAAAACCACATTTCAGTTGGACCCCATTGTTGCCTACATTATCACATATATGCACCCATATCCACCCAGATCATTATATCCCCACATTGGGGATATTATGGTGTTGATCACTTTCAATTTGACCACATGTGACCCACTGCAGTGGCCATTTAATTCATCCAATTTGAACAAAACAAATGAGAGCAACGTATGGTGGTACCAAAAGTTGGTGGTGATCTCATATAGTTCCTGATATTCTCCCATTTGGCTTTTAAACACACTGTGATTGCTATGATGTGGGGATATACGTTGGCGGTTTAACGCCAGCTGATGTCTAGTTTTAATATATAAGCCTTATAGGCCTATAATATATTCAGAATACTTTGCAGGCTAATTAAACCTGGGCCCTGGGCCTCAATCAATTTCCCATTGAACACACATGACCTAAGGCTACTGCAAGTCTAAGAATACCAATTCCAGTCATTCACTTGGGGAGCTTGTTTGTGCAAGCACTGTGGGCCTAACACTTCATAGTTTATCCATCAATATACACAGGAAATACATTCTGGTCCACTCCACTAGTGATAATTGGAGATTACACTAACACCTATTGTATTCTGGGGTGTTGTTTGAGCACTTGACTTATGAATTGAAGTGTCATGACTCATGCCTAAGACACCTTGTCCATTGGGTCTATTGATTGTGCCATGGATGGAGGTACCTCCATAATTGTACACAGATCACATAGTGACCACTAGTCATCCAGTGAGCTCATTGCACTATATCATAATCACATGGACATAGCAGAACATTGCCAAGCCTTAGTCTTATCATATCTCAGCTAGAACACACCTAAATACAGTATGTCTGGTAGGAAACAGGATGCCATTTGGCATCATTTCAAGAAAATACCATCCAATACCATGACTGGGTGCCGTGCGAAGTGTAACAACTGTGGGCATGAATTGCAAGGTCTTGTGAAGAGGATGAAAATTCACTACAACAAGTGCTCAGGGAAGGAAGATGAAGGTGGTGCAAGTACTTCAACGCCTGCTCATGGGGATACAACTGGAGCTGGTAAGTTTACCTATAATGTGCAGAAGAACTGATGACTAGCGTAGTACGTGCTAATAATTTTTTAGACATTTGCCGAAATCCATAATGTAATTTTGAAAAAATGCAATCATTATTTTTTCTAAAATAATAATTGATCTCATACTGTTTCCCAAATGATGCTCTCACATTACAACTTTCTTAATAAGTCTCCAACTGAATTACATTACCTTCAACCCCAGTATTAGTATAGTATTATATATCCCTGATACCCCCCACTTGTACCCTCCCCACACTTGTACCCCCCACCCCTATTGGCAGGTCCTAAATATGGTTCTGCCATTTGTTCCAAAATATGATGGTGTGTGAATTCAATAAATTTTAGGACCAAATTCTGAGAATGAAATGATGACCACTTTCTCACCTAATTCTTTGCTGGTCCATATACTCATTCCATCAACTTGAACTACAATTAGTGACAGTGTACTGGTCATGGAGGAAAAAGGCAGTGTTCTAATGTCACATTCACCAACCAATACAAATTTATTGCCCTCATCATGTTAATGGGAATTAGAATTCCACAGTAGACTTCGCCCCTGGAAATGTTATGCATAAAATTATTTCACTTGTGTCATTTTTGTGTGCCATCTGAGATTATCAGAGATTCTTCTGAGATTATTATGTTTTACAACTTGTAATTGTGGAACGAACACAGGTATTAAGATTCATGTCCTGGGTATACTGGTACCCATATTTGCAATTCAGGCTACGTCAGTACTGTATGTAGTACTATGTTGCAGGTGAGCTATGAATCAATTATCGTAATGTAAGTTCTGTAACAAACCAGTACCAGGTCATTGTATTACACAGTCTCCCCTATATCATTCACACACAAACAACCTTGGAAAAAAAAAGCATGGAGTTGTCTCTCAATGGAACATGTCATTCATGCCAAATATTGCATTATCTGTGTTGTCATGAAGTTGATATGTTCCAAAATTGAATATGCATGTGCTTTCGGATGATCGAAACTCAAGTTCCAAAATGGGCTTTGTCATTCCGTTCGTTTGGCGGTCATTTTGGATTTTGTTTTCAAAAGTTATCGGTGTTAGTGCAATATTCCTGAATGCTTTGTCCCACTGACTATGCACATGTGTTTTTCGGATGAGATTCTAGGTCGATCATGTGCAAACATGGGCATTAATTGCGGCCATTTCAGATTTATCGGGCAGATTTCTTGCAAGTTCTTTCTTTAGCTGATTTACACTTTTTGGGCTATTTCAGACATTGCGGAGTAAAGTTTTTCCACCTCATATGACTTCCCCAACAGTTGACATTTTTTATTTTTTTGGTTGCAGATGCCAATGCATGTCGGGTTTGTCTATGCGTAAATTCCGCACTGATAGCTATGAGGCAATCATTTTTACCCAGCATATTTTTCTTATTCCCAAATTGCAGGACCATCTGTACCCAGCAGTGCTGCATCCACGTCTGCTGCTGATGTACCATCGGCACCTCGACCCAGTAAACGACCCAGTCCCTCAGGAACTCCTCGAAAGAAGGCAGTGCTGGATAGCTTCGTAGTCAGAACCTCAGCAACGCAGAAAGCAGAGCTTGATGAGCAAGTCGCGAAGATGGTCTACGCAACTAACTCTGCATTCCGCCTAGTGGACCATCCCGAGTTCGTGAAGATGGTAGAAATGCTGCGGCCGGGTTATAAACCTCCCTCTAGACAGGATGTGGCGGACGAACACTTACCACAGGTGTACGAGAAGGAAGTGAGGAAGTGTTCAGATATCTTGAGAGGGAGCACTGTGTGTCTAGGACTGGATGGCTGGTCGAATGTCCACAACGAACCCATAATTTGTGCGACTGCAATGACAGAGAGTGGTCAAGTTTATCTGGTGGATACCATCGATACCTCAGGAGAGCCCCACACTGCTGACTATCTTGTAGATGTTGCGAAGGCCGCGATAGAGAAGGCCCAGAGTGAGTTCGACTGCCAGGTTGGGAGCATAGTGACGGACAATGCAGCGAATGTAGCCGCAATGAGGAAGATGGAAGAAGATGAGGAATCTGACCTGGTGACCTACGGCTGCTCTGCGCACATGTTGAATCTCCTTGCCCATGACGTGGAAGTGCCAAATGTGAAGGAACAAGTTGTGCATGTGGTGAAGTATTTCAGGAACAATCACTTCGCGTCTGCCATGTACCGACAGGAGGGAGGAAACTGCCTGATCATGCCACAGGATGTTCGATGGAACACCATGTCGGATTGCTTGGATGCGTACATCAAAAACTGGTCAAAACTGCTCAAGATCTGTGAAGAACACAGGGACAGAATAGATCCTACAGTGAAGACCAAGGTATCAAACATGGTACTGAAGAGATCAGCTGAGGAGCTGCTTGGCAGACTTCGTCCGATTGCTATTGCACTGGACAGGATGCAGCGGGATACCACCATGCTAGCAGAGTCGGTCGATGTGTGGAAGGAACTCCGGGACCAGCTGGGGTTGCTGGATAACAGAGAGGTAACTCGGAAGTTCGAACGCAGGTACGAGCAGGCTATGACACCCGCCCATCTGTTGGCCAATCTACTTCACCCAACACACCGAGGAGCACGGCTCACTGACGATGAGAGGGATGCAGCACTGGACTACGCAAGTCGGAGGTGGCCCTCCATCATGCCAATGATCGTGAAATTCCAGGCACAGTCACGTCCCTTCCAGCCGTGCAAGTTCACGGATGACGTAACCCATGCAGTCAGCCCTGGAGAATGGTGGTGTTCTCATGAAGGGATCAAAGAAGAAAACATCATGGTAGTCAAGAAGCTACTGTCCGCCGTTGCTGCTTCCTCAGGCGTGGAGCGAGTCTTCAGCTCGTATGGACTGGTGCATTCAAAGCTCAGAAATAGACTCGGTACCCACAAGGCTGCCAAACTTGTCTTCCTGTTCAAAGCATTGAACATGAAGTGAACGCCTAACCACAACATCCGGATGGAAATCTCTGACTATTATCTGTGAAGTGTGCATGTACAATATCTAGGAATATCACCGGGGGCAACTTTTTTTACATAGTGCTGCACTGACCTTAAACAGCGATGATGCATATAGTATGTACCCTAAGGTCAATGCAGATAGGCCTACCTGCTGTCAAGTAAAGAGACTTGTGTGTTTAAGGTTAATGAGCAGTTATATACCAAAATACGTATAGGTAGCTTCCGTAGCTTGGTCATAAATTCCAACATTGTTTTTCTGTTTTCCAGTTGTGTCCGCAAATCCGCAATATTACAACTTTTCAACAGCCGGACTACAAAAAAGCTACTTTAATTCACATTACATTGTAAAGATTCAACAGATTGGTTGCCATTTGCCAAAGTATTAAAGGACCACCTATTCAGCAACTCTGATCTTAAGTTAATATTCCATGTCTTTGCCAAACTATGTAAAAACTAAAATACTCGCTATATTTCTCTAAATGTTTTATGTAACCCTAGTTCTGACCGTGATGCACTTGTGTGCGTGATATGATTCCTTTAAATAACAATTTCCAACTCGATAAATATCTTGGTAAACACTGAAACTCAAAATTTAAAAAAGTAGCCTGCTGTTTATTTAGATCTGATGCATCATGTCTTTTACTGTTTTAGGCCCTAATTGACTTAGACAGTTGGACTACAACAGTTCTGAATTCTGAAGTTAGCAAAATAGATGTTTTTAATGTTTCTATTATTTATTCGTTTCCAACTTCCCATTGATGTTTTCACTGTAGGCTATAGACGGAATAAAACTGAAAAATGACCGAAAAATCTGGTATGTATTTGTCATTACTCCATACCTAGGAATACATCGACCCAGAAGGTCACTTAGGCTTTTGGAATGACTTTGGTCGCATGATCGTATATGGACAGTACCAGCCTCTCTTTTAGAACATTGCTCACAGACTACTATAATCTAATTTAGTTGCTCCAGGGATTGCCTTTTTCACCTTAATCCAATGGACTCAACATTAAGCCTCATTCACCTCCCGCAGTCCTGGTCCTCGATTCCTCGAAGAATGAAAGGAATGTTCACCTCCTATCTATCACCACTGAGTTGTGCCGCAACAAAACCAACCATGCAATACATCACTCAATATATCATATGCATGCATACAACTTTCATGGCATCAAAATATAGCAAACTACATTCCTGATTTTGTAGGGTTTAGCTACAAATTCCAGCGTAATGAGTATGGAAATTTAGTGTGTGAACGAACTACAGTGTACAGTATGTCTGGTTGAAGTAATCTAGGCCTAGTAATTCTGGTACCACAGAGACTGGAAATAATGAGGGGGGTAGCCTGAATGTCTTACAATAAATTATTGTGTGTACTCTAATATAGAATTGGTGATTTGCAATGATTTCAAGCAACTATTCACATAAAAAATGGAAAAGTAGTAAAAGTGGTTTAAATCAGTGATTTTTTTGAAAAAAATCATCTGATTTAAATCGCGATTTAAATCAGTGATTTTAATCAAGGTGATTTAAATCAAACAACCCTGCTGCAAATTCATTCGTAATCAATCAGAAATGTTTCCCCTACCAGTCACTCGGAATTTCTGGAATTGTTCCTCCGCACATAGGTTGCTCACACTCCGCCAGAACCTCTATCGATTTCACAACCCCTCTCGAAATACTCTCGCCGGCTCGACATCTTGGCTTGCTTCCTATCCAATGTCCTCACATAGCCTACCGATAGCCTACGGTATACAGCGATGATATGTGCATGTGTACAACAGCTACCGGTAGTTTTTGGCAGTAGCGCGCGTACTTCGTTCGGTTGCATTCAATGACTTCGCGGACGCTGTAACGTTCACGCGTGTGTCGTAACGGTATTATTTTTCACGAATCGTATAGGTAACGTTGCTTTCAGCCGGGCATATTTAGCACGATCGGCTTTGAGTAATTTCCGATCCTGGCGGTTCTGAGATAATTCGCAATTTGGTGTTATGAAATGAATTTCACGCTATCAATGATACACTTTCACAGGAAAAACTCTGTGGGCCTACAATGTGGGAGATTCTTCAAAAATGCGGGAGTTTTTGGGAAAATGCGGGAGACTCGGTCAGGTGGGCGGGTGAGTGGGAGACGACCCGAAAATGTGGGTGACACCCGCCCAAAGCGGGTGCCTTGGCAGCACTGGGCCACGTTCCAAAATTGGGTCTATTAGGCCTTCCAGGAACAGCGTACCAAAAATTTGCACCGTTGAGTGGCGAGGTTTGTTAATTTTTGATACTGATAGTGTTAAAATGACAAAGACCCCCACCCCACCCCCCCAAAAACAGCTCTTGTGGTAACATTCTTTCCAAAAGCGTCTGGTGTCTGCAGCACTACTATTCTTTATTGGGGATTGTACGTCCCGTCAGACGGGTGGAGTTTCAATTCATGGTTTAGTGTTGACCCGTACAACAAAAAAGTAGCTAAAATATATTGCCTTTAATTAATTAGCAATACTTATATCTAGGCTTATATGCCTACACGTAAAAATAGCTTGGCCAACATTGTTCATGTAAGGAAATCCATACTGGAAACAGTGAAGTACCTGGATACCCAGTCCAATCAAGTTTACAAATAAACAAAACAGTTTAGCCTAGCCTAACGTTAGCCTAGCCTAAACGGTTTAGCCTAGTCTAATGTTAGGCTAGGCCTATATTTAAATTAGCGATCTCTAGCCTAGTTTAGTCATTGAAATATCGTTCTTGGGGGGGGGGGGGATTCATTGTACATATGTTCTTTTAAAACTGAAAAGGAAAACATTTTCAATCGCGGATGAGAAATATGCACCGGAGTTACGGGACACGAATTTACTTTAGTGTCATAGCTTAGGCCTACACCATCTTAGGGCCAGTAGTTGTGCGATAAAAATCAGTCAGACTTATATCAATGTGTTTTTATTTTCATATTTAAATTTTTCACAAGGAAAATGTCATCTAAATGATTGAATAAATCATTGAAACCGATCGACGTTACATTACACAGCACTGGTATGGGACTCCATTTTTATAAACGGCAATATTTTATCTCAGATGCGCGATTTTGCAGGAAAACGGTCACGTGATGTTTGGCTATAGTGCACATGATCGTACTAGTGAAGTTTCATACGAATACAACTATGACGCATTATATAAAATACCAATTTCGAACGAACTTTTGATCGACGTTACGTGAACATTAATTTCTAGTACTAGATGATGTCTACAAATTGCCGTTTATTTATTGTACATGGTTAATATATTCAGCGAGGTTAAATCACCATTGTCATGACAAAATAAAATATTTCATAAATGACAATTCAACATTTCAGGTATTTTTTCGTAGGTGCGTGGCTTGCCACACCCCTAGCTGTCATGGCGGCTCGCCGTGACAGCAAAATCGTATTATTCAGTTTTTCGGGGGAGGCTAAGGTCGTTCCAGGACAAGTTTTTTTTTCAGTTTTGCGTTGTTGGTTTAAAGCTCCCTGGAGAGGTTGACGCGCTTCAGCGTAAACCTTTCCGGGTATGAATGTTTTGAATGTTCGGTTCACCTCGGAGGCTGCCCGCGTCCGAGGCGTCCATGCGTTGGGGAGTTGAGGGATTGAAGGTCACACCGTATGACAGTTCGGTGTGGGTGACAGTCCTCCATCTCCCTCTGGACATGTCTGAACAGGTTGTGCGGACACTGGGGCGTTTTGGGACAGTGACCGGCTACGAGGAGCCGGAATTTCTTGAATGTAAAGGTGTTAAGACCGGTACAAGATGAGTTAGAATCCAACTCAAGTCCGATATCATCTCTACCTTGTGGGCTAATGGGCACAGGGCCCACGTTGCATATCCGTGCCAGCCTCGCACTTGTTGGAGGTGTGGGCTGGAAGGACATGAGGCCAGGTTGTGCCCGAACAAGCGGTGTAGCCGCTGTTTACAGGTTGGGCATACCCTGGCCGAGTGTAAAGGGGATATCGTGTGTAACTCGTGTGGGAAAACAGGCCATCTGGCCCGTTTATGCCCAGACCGCTCATACGCTGCGAGAGTGGCTACGGGCGTGGTTGAAGTGGTCCCCGTCCCGGCCTCTGACACCGTACCACCTGATGCTCCTGTCATCGACCCAGTGTCCGTCACTAGCGCCCCGGTGGAGGCTTTGTTCCCTCTTTCGTGTCCGACCTCTTCCCTTATCGAACAGCCTGCCCACTGAGGCAGAGCAGGTACTAGCGGAGTGGCATGCGGAGCAGGATGCCGCTTGTACTGGTTAACCGGTAGCTACGCCCGCTATCGGCGATACTAGTTGGGCCCCGAGTCAACCGGCCCAAGAGACATTAAGTAGCCCAGATTCTGACTCGCCAATGGGGGACTGCACTACAGCCTTAGTAGTTGTGGCTAAGGAGTCCTCCGATTGGTTTGACGAGACGAAACGGGCCACTCATCTCATTGACTCGAGCGGCCCTTCCACCCTGCCCGCCGTCGCTTCCGCTATACCGGACACGATGGTCGCTAGTGGACCTCCTGTTCCTGACAGGGAGGTCCACTCGATCAAAGTTGACGAGGAGCTAAGAACTCTGCTCGCTCGCAGGAAAAGGGGGAACACGGCTAGGTGCCTGAAAAGACCCGTATTGGGAACAAAACATCGTAGATAGACACCTTATCCCTCATCACCCTTAATGTCAATGGGTTGAGGGGTACCCCCAAAAAGGTCTGCTGTCGGGACGGCGTTCCCCGGGTGGGGTTTGGAGCGAGTTGGTTGTTGGGTGTGGGGGTTGTGTGGTCGTTACATAATATGGGTTGGGTTTTTTTCTGTTTGTGGTTTGGAGTTTGCTTTTTGGGTCCGGTTTGTAGTGTTTTTTGGTTTTGCTTCTGTTGGCCTTTGGGTCAGTGTCCTTTTCACGTGACGTTTAACGCTACGTTGGTGAGAGATTTGTGTTTGTGGGTTTCAGTTGGGTTTTTGGTGGTTGTTTTACAGGTGGTTTTTTGTGGTGTTTGTTTTACAGACTGAGATTGTTTTGGCTTCGGTTGACCTTTGGTCCGTGTCCGTTTTCTTTGCACGAAAAAAGCATTATGAACATTGGAATTGCTTTAAAGATGTGTTCTGTGAAATTTTATTATGGCATTTCATATGTGTATTTTGAAATCCTTCTGCAGATTATGTGGAGCAAAGCAAAGGGAAGGTTGTACATATTTTCAGAAAGAAATTTATGGAAAGGATATTTTTAAATTTATGCAAGTGAACATTAATCGAGACATTCCAGGTGTCCATCCTAGTTCCATTTGTGACACTTGTCGAAGGAAACTATCACGCTGTAAGACTGCATCCAGAAAGTCAAAGAAAAACGAACAGTGTACTTCTAACGTACAGCTTCATAAATTATCCGAACATTCAGAGGATAATTGCGCCATTTGCACAACCAATCAATTGGACAAGAACATGCTTTTAGATTTTTGTAGAGAGACAGGATTTCTGTCATGGATGTCCAAAGATGGCAAAGTGATTGCAGTAGTAATGCATGACCTAGGAGAAGTAGTTTTGAAGAGAATTATAATTGGTGACAACTCAGTCACTGCCTTCATTCTTCATTAAAGCAATCACTGAAATTTGGGATTCACAAATCTGTGTGGGAAACCATGATTTTGATACTGTAACTGAGGCTTACCGTGAAGATGGAATGAAAGGAACTGTTGGTCAGACTGTGGCTCAGGTAGAAACTCTTCACACAGGGGACCAGTTAGAAGGGAAAAGGCCATAATAAATGCCATCTGATAATTTCAAGTGAGTATGTACAGCAGTCCAACCGAGCCATCAGTAAGTGCTGTGCTGTTTGTAAATTCTATAGGCAAATTTAAATCAAAAGCTGATAATGCATCAGCAAAGAGGACAAAAGAAGAAAACCAAAAACATTCTCTTGTAAAAACCAGAACTTATTAACAAAGTCAGTCATCTACAGACAGAGATCCAACTATCAAGGAACAGACAAGAAAAGTTGAAGAGCACCATTAGGGATGTGGTTGAAAAGGAAAGTGTGACCATTGATTGTGAAGAATTCCTTTATTAGTTATGAAATGCAATGAAAAGGAATTGGAGTGTATTCTACCAGCTAACACACATTG
Source organism: Apostichopus japonicus (assembly GCF_037975245.1). Classification (NCBI taxonomy): domain Eukaryota; kingdom Metazoa; phylum Echinodermata; class Holothuroidea; order Aspidochirotida; family Stichopodidae; genus Apostichopus; species Apostichopus japonicus. The sequence goes on from NC_092577.1 coordinate 25,075,488, forward strand.
TGCTCTACTTTGGGAGCAGCAAAAAGGCATTGCAAAGCAAATCCTCCAAAGGTATGAGATGGCATCCAGCAATAATCAAGTGGGCAATTGCATTGCATTAAAAGTCATCCTCTGCATATGACATCCTTAGAGATTCTGGATTTCTCATTGTCCCTCATCCAAGTACTCTTCATATGTACACACATTTTACACCGCCATCATGTGGACTTAATGTTGGTTTGCTACAGAGGGTTTTTCGACAGTTTGAACCTCATCAAAAGCTTGTAAACTTGATTTTTGATGAAATGAAAATTAAGGCAGGACTTGTTTTTTCAAATACAAATGGCAAGTTAGTGGGATTTATTGATGTTGGAGATGTCAGTAAAGACATGGAGCGTTTTCAAGCCAGATGCACTGAATTGAAATCTGAAATCCCAAATATGGCCTCGCATGTGCTTCTCTTCATGGTTAGAGGCTTGACTTCAGGCATTAACTTTCCGGTGGCTTTTTTTTCACTAACAAGTGCACCAGGCCATCAGCTGTATGAGATGGCAATGAATTGCGTTAAAGCCCTCAAGCTGCTAGGACTTACAGTTCTCTGTTTGACTTCAGATGGTGCAAGCTGCAACAGAAAGCTGTATGAGATTTTATCAGGAAGCTCCTCTTAACCACTTACTCTTCACTACAAGACGAAAAATGTTTATGAAGAGAACCAGTACATATATTTTAATTCCGACGCACCGCATTCATTGAAGACACTTCCGAACAATTTTGAAAATTCCAATTGGAACCGGAAGACAAATATTTTGGTAAATGAGTGTTTTTATTGTCAAGTTTAATAAAATAGACAAATTGAATATAATTTTCACTGCATAACCCTATGTGTATACATTTTCAATAAGGATAAACGGTATAAGAATGTTAACTTCTTAGGCGAAATTTTCATAGACTCTTGAGTTATCACACCTTAAAGGTTTGCTGAATTGGCCCCAAAAATATCAGGAAATTCAAATATGGTCATCATTGGTCAAAATTTATGTTTTTATAACCACCTTGGAGGAAATTTACCTCATTGGGACATTCAGTCATCTTGCATGTTTAATAAGAATGTCTGATAAGAACTGAAAGAGTAAAGACCTCCAGTAAAGTACTTTTAATTTGCCTCTCAGTAAAGATTTACTCTTCTTTTCTTTCTTTTTACCTCTCATGCTCAGTATAATGGAAAGCCAATCCAATGGATCCACCTTCTGTAGCTTCAGGAATGGGATAAAGGGCGCAAAAGACAAACGCCTGGTTTGGTCCTCCTCCCGAAGCTCTCATATGAGCACCTCCATTTGAACCCAGGTTTGCGAATGAAGGTCAGCTTAGCTGCTCAGGTATGTTTTATATTATACCTTCAGTTATCAGTAAAAACAGTACTTGTTGAATACTTTGTTTCTTGAAGAGTCCCTTCAGTTACTATGGTGAGACCGTCAATAACACTACTGTAGAATTAGTGTTGCAATTTTTTACCGAGAAGAAAAAGACTGTATACGAATGTGGATATGTCATCAGTATTCAGTACCACACAACAGGGATTATGCAATTGATTACAGTGGATAACAGTAGAAGGCAAGGTTGTGCACCTTACAGTGTTTTACTGTTGTAACGCTTGTGCTGAAACATAATGGTTACCAAAGAAATTCTCTGTAAAGGACACTAGAGAAGGCAGGAATTTGTCATGGAATGTTTACCTTCTGATTTAATTAGCCGCAACAATTGTTAGTGGTTTGTGATTTTACAAAGAAATGACAACCAAGAAACTAGTCTAACATGAACTAAAGAAGTTCCTGACATGCAGTATGGATATATTTAAAAACCTACTACAACATTTTATGACAAAATGTTACTTTTGTTAAGAATTGATTTCAGCACAAATTTGGTTACTTTGTCCATTGCAGGTGATGTCCAAGACAGTGGCCAATGCTCTTCAATTGAAGGACAGTTTAATGTATTCATCGACAATCAAATTTATTTTGATGGTCAACAAGTTTTTGGACTGCCTTAATGTAGGCTCTACATCACTGTGGCTGAAAAAGAAGAATAACCGACATCAAACCATACACATCTGTTGATGATGAAAGACTTGTGGTCAGTACACGTATGAATGGTACTGAAAAATAAAAAAAATATGCTTGTATCTCTAAAAAACCTTCTTCTTAACCTTCAAAATGGAGAATAACAAAGTACACTTTTACCAGCACAATGTGTCATGAATTTTTCTTTTCAGACAGTGGCTTACAGAAGAATTTTTGGGGTTTCTTGAAAGAGTGGACTGAAGAAGGTAAGCACCTTCCGGGGTTAACACGAAAGCAAAAGCAGGCATTGCATCTTAGTGTACCCACATTGGCTGGATGTCACATAGCAGGTGTGTTTTGTCTTATTTGTTTCTTTATGTTAATCATTACATATTGAAAAATATGTGGAATTGTTTCAGTACAGTAGTAGGAATAAACTCATGTACAAAATGTATATCCATGTTTGAAGTCCAAGTCATAGAATTGTTCTTGAGATTGGAGAAGTGACCTTAAAGCAGCATTTTGCGTTTGGTCGCCGTTTTCTATTTTTTTTTTACATGTCCGTCGAGTTTTTTTACATATATCAATCACAAAAGTTTTTCCCTTGAATGAGAAAAGTATCCATGAAAAAATTCTACATTTAAAATTAATCGCATACAGTACCCCAAACCCGCTAGTTTGAATTCAACCAATCAGAGATGCAGGTTTAGTTATGAGCCGTTGCTAAAAATAGATTCAAGACTTTGCGTTGGCACAACCAGGGAGTTGTCATGGAACTCCCTGTTACAACTGTCATATAGACTGTACACAAATCAAGCTTGGTGTTGGATTACGTATAGGTCAATCAGGTTCGCCCATATTCATAGCGAGGTTTATTGGGACCCCAACGGAAAATATCTTGGAGAAAAAGAAAGTTGAAAGTTGCAAATTTTTCGACTTTTATGCCATCATTTGAAGTAAGATTTAAATAGATAAGCCTGTTATGTATGTCGTTATGGCATAGTGGAGTCAGTGAGGTTGAGAAATATCATAGAAATGGACGCAAACTGCTGCTCTATCATATGCGCACTTATCAACACTCTTCAAATGAGGCAGACTTGTGAAGCTTCAACCCTAATCCTCATTTTTTTATCAGAGGTGCTAGAAATTATGCTCTTTAAGATCCAACATAGAATTAATAAATCTTGAAAGACTATGTAATGTTTATGAATATTGACAGGGCATGATAAGCAGCAAGAAAAAAATACACATTTTCATTTTGAGGAGCTGGGAAATTCATTGGAAGTTATATACATTTGCAATTTTTGGCATTGAGTATCAATAATTCAATACATCAATATTTAAGATCCAAATTGTAAGTGAACCTTCTTGTGAAGTATACTTCATTACATTTGAATGCCTATTAAACCCATGTTATATGAAAGGGTTAACTGTAGCAAGGCGTTGCTTTGGGACTAAGTATTTTATGTTATGACTACTGTCGATCATATTTGGGGGGGGGGGGGGAGGGGCTCTGATAAGTTCCATTATTTTATGACTTTATTTATTTACTGCTTGATGGCACTAGACTTAAATATGTTCTAATGCACTTTCTTTGAAAAAAAATGTCCAGCTGTTATGATCTAATGCATTGAAATCAGGTGAATGGCGTGAATTCCACCTAGTCTGTCAATTTTTGTGCATTCAGTATCAATAATTCAATACATCAATATTTAAGATCTAAATTGTAACTGATATTGTAAGTGAACCTTCTTGTGAAATATACTTTATTACATTTGGAATGCCTATTAAATCCATGTTATATGAAAGGGTTAACTGTAACAAAGCGTTGCTATGGGACTAAGTAATTTTTTTTATGACTACTGCCGATCATATTTGGGCTGGGGGATCTGATATATTTCGTGCTAATTTTTCATTGTGTGTTAAATTAATAGTGAACGCATCTTATAGTGATACCAATGCATGCTTCATGCTGGCTTTGTACTAGAGCATTAAGTGGTTAAATGAAAAGAAAGTACACCAAACAAGAATATGATTTTGTTGTCAAGTCTTCATTATTAACTTAAAACTTGTACACAAAATTTAAAAAGAGGGAAAAAAATGAAAGGAATATATTTACATGATATGGAATAGATGTTATCTCCTAGGTTTGTTAACCTAAGACCCTGCCCCCCCTTTTTTATCAGACCTTGACATTGAAAACCACACACTTAATCTTAAAAAGAGGGATAAACCTTCAAAAAAGTGTTAAATTATCAGTAGAGATTTAACACTTTGTAGTGTAAGTTTCAGCTTGACAAATTAACTGTTATAAGTGGAACACAACTCGATGTAAAATGTTAAGCATTATGCACCCATCCTGCCTCCCTTCATGCTCTAGGGCTATTCATATCAATTGAATGAATGGTTTCTTCACATCCCTAAACTTTTTGTAAGTCCTTTGTCAGATTTTTTGGATATTTTGTGTGTTATTTGCTTTTTTGTATTCACATCTCATTTTGATGAAACATTTAATAACCTCAGAACGAAGTATAGATCTAGCTTCCTGAGAAAGAACGTCACAAACAGCACTCCATGTAGACAACAGTTGCTGATTACCTTCCATTTTTTTCATTAATAAACCTTGCAGGTTAACATCTTGTAAGCTCACAATATTTTTACTTTGTACGGTTGTCCTTACAAGTTCTTCCATACGTTTGAAACAAATAAATACACTATCATTGACTACAAATAAGCCGCCTCTATTCTGTATTTCAATCCACTCATTTCAATAAGCCAGAAATGAGTCTGCAGCTGGACTTTCATCCTGACACCACTTAGATACTATTTTGACATATTGAGCAGCAACGTCATTGCTTTGCATTTTATTGTATTTTTTTTAGTAATTTATATGGTACATAACCAGCCCAATGCCTGGTCCTCTGTCTGAGTCATTGCTTCAGGGGTCACGTGTAAGGTTGTTGCTGGCATGTCACTTTCCAGCAAGGTTGGCTAAGAGGGAGGAAAACATCTTTTGCAGGGCATGCTGTAAAATGAATACTTCTTCTTCTGCTTCCCTTTGAATATCCACCTCATTTAGTAGTTTCTGCCATCTTCTTAACGTTTTATCCATTGACCTATACTTGTGGAAATCATGCCACATTTCACTGTTCACTTTATCAGAAAATGTGGTCCCTCTTATGTTCTTAGTTATGGACCATAATTGTTGTACTGTTTCTGCAGCTTGCCAAATTTTTCATCTTTTGTATGAAGCATAACTCTTCTTGCTGAATGTACGACACTTTATGTTAGTGGGGTCTACAATTTGAATAGGTCGTCTTGAAAAATGTTGATGGCAGCTTCAAAAAAATCCATCGCAAGCACTGAAGCATCAGCCTTCCTAAAGCTCTTTGCGGGATACTGCATTCCTGTAAATGAAAGAGTTATGACAGTTTTCAAGGAACAGGCTATTTTTCACAATATTATAGAAACACCAGTCATAAATTACATGGCTTGTAACTGGTGAGGATTATTTTCCATCCCTTTCAAAAAAAGGATTCTGCACCATCTGTCAACTTTGAAAGAGAATTCATATTGACGAGTATGCATTTCTTAGTCCTTGGGTCTAAGCAGAACTTTCTCCTTATGGGTGGGGTGATATTAGTTAAAATATCAATAATCAAGAAATTCAAGATATATGCCTCATTATAGCAACAATTGTAGAGAACAATGATTCACTTAAAATTGAGCTTCTAATTTCATAGTAGAATCAAAGAAATTGCATCACTCTATATTCTGTGCTGGACATTATATTCCGCCCCAGATATTTTGTTAACAGGTGAGTGGCGAAATGCTACCTTGTTACCTCTCCATTAGCATCCACTAAAGAATATCAACATTCCTTCAAATCATTCTTAAAAGTTACTTATTGCTCCTAAACTCCACGAATAATTAAAGTTTTGAAAGTTCCACAAATAAATTTCAACTTACTTAAGTTGGTGGTAGTGTCAGATGTGGCTTCTAGTGAGGGTCTACTCTCCATTCTAGTCCTCTCTGATGTTTGAGATGAAGTGAAAGATAAATACATTTTCCAACTGAATGTAACATTTCTCAACATTACTCATTCATATCAAACTAGGAAACCTGTACCTCATGTATACAGTATGTTGGCTTACAAAACCTTTTTTGGAAGTTCAATAAATGCCAATACCAAACTAAGGCTTAACTATCAATAACCATGATGTAGAGCAGAGACTTGGAGGTGAGATAAGTATTGCTAAGGTAAAGATGAAAATCAGTTTTTTTTGACAGTGAGACTAGCATCCTTATTGCTCGGTTCAGTTCAGTTCTCGTGGAGTGGGGACGTGTTTTCGGCTGCTCTCCACTTTTCGTTGACCACACCTTTTTGTGTTTTTACGTTGGCCTTTCATTAGTTTGTGTTAGTGTAGTTTGTGTGTTTTGGGTTTGTTTCCTTTTGTTTTGTTTTTTTATAGGTGCGTGGCTTTGCCACTCCCCTGGCTGTCATGGCGGCTCGCCGTGACAGCAAACGTATTGTTGAGTTTTTTGGGCAGTTTTGCGTTATGTTGTTTTAAAAGTCTCTGGAGAGGTTGACGCGCTTCAGCGTAAACCTCTCCGGGGTATGAATTGTTTTGTTACCTCCATGAGTTGGAGGGAGTCGAGGGACTGAAGGTCACACCGTATGACAGTTCGGTGTGGGTGACAGTCCTCCATCTCCCTCTGGACATGTCTGAACAGATTGTTGTGCGGACACTGGGGTGTTTTGGGGAAGTAACCGGCTACGAGAAGCCGGAATTCCTTCAATGTAAGGGTGTAAAGACCGGGACCAGACGAGTTAGAGTACAACTCAAGTCCGATATCCGCTCTACCTTGTGGGCTAATGGGCCAGCCTCGCACTTGTTGGAGGTGTGGGCTGGAAGGGCATGAGGCCAGGTTGTGCCCGAACAAGCGGTGTAGCCGCTGTTTACAGGTTGGGCATACCCTGGCCGAGTGTAAAGGGGATATCGTATGTAACTTGTGTTGGAGAACGGGCAATCTCGCTCGTTTATGCCCAGACCGCTCATACGCCGCGAGAGTGGCTACGTGGCAAGGCTCGACACATTCAGTCACAGGTGGCTCTGCCTCCCTGGGAAGGTTACAGTTGTAAATAGGTTTATTGTTCCTCTCCTTTGGTATCCTGGTACGGTGATCGCCGCACCGGATCATGCCTTGGTGCGACTGGAGAGGATCATTTTTTATTTCATTTGGGGAAAACGCAAACCAAACCTTGTCACAAGGACCGTTCTGTATAAGACCCCCTTGAGCGGTGGGTATGGTTTGGTCCACCTCCATCTAAACTGCGCTTTCTCCTCTTGAAAGGTGTTTTTGTTGCTTTTGAAAATCCTTCGTTTCCCTTTGCTTTTTTGTTAGGTACTGGGGTGGGTTTCTTTTTCGACACTACTGGCCCGGATCCTTTTCCAATAACCGGCCAAAGGCGACACGCCCCTCTATACTAGATTGGTGACTCTCTTCGTAGAATCAAAGAAGAGGGTGGGCCACATGTTCTGCTGAACGTGGCCCCCTCTGTGTTATACCCAACATTGTTTCGTTCAATGCTCGCGCCTGTGTGCCCGTCGGCTTGCCGGACCGCCATCTCTCCAGATGTGTGGCGGTCTGTGTGTTGTAAGTCACTAGATAGCAGTCTCAGGGACTTTGCGTGGAGGATTGCACATGGGGTCCTCATCACTAACCATTTTCGTCTAGTCAGGTGGCGATTAGGTGATGGGATTTGTCCCCGTGTGGGCTGTAAAGCCATAGAGACTATGCAACACCTTTTGCTGGAGTGTCCCTTTGTCCGGTTGGTGTGGGATTGGTTTCACGACGTCGTTATTGGTGTTATTGGTTGCACACAGTGGGCCACTAGTAGTGATTTTGTTTTGTATGGTTTGTTGCCCCCTGTGTGCCCAACCTGGGTTAGGGATCTGCTGTTGTTGTTTGCCGCTGTCATCAGGAGACACATCTGGAACAGCAGATGCCGCATAGTTTTCGATGGGGACGTCTGGAGGGCAGAGGATGTTGTCCCCCTCGTGCAAAGTGACATGAGGTTGCGCATGGAGGCGGTCCATGCACGGCTTCCCGACACTGCCTTTCGTAGACGCTGTCGTCTACTATCGGGACGGCGTTCCCCGGATGAAATTTGGAGTGAGTAAGTTAGTAGGTGTGGGGGTTGTGTGGTCGTTACAGAATATAGGTTGCTTTAATTTTTCTCTTTGTGGTTTGGGGTTGGCTTTTTGGGGCCTGTTTGTAGTGTTTTATTTCTTTTGGCCTTTGGCTCCGTGTCCTTTTCGCGTCACGTTAGACGCTGCGTTAGTGAGAGATTGATGGGTTTCAGTTGTTGTTTTACAGACTGGGTTTGGTTTTGTTGACCTTTGGTCCGTGTCCGTTTTTCTTAGCACGTACAAAGCACGCAATAGACACTGAAACAAGAATAAAAAATAGGCCTTGCAGGCTGTGCAACACTCAAAATGCTACATAATATACAGTACAACCTGGCCTTCACAAAGAAGCCAGCTGGGATACGTAATTTGGGAGTCTTCACTTGATACTGATAAATTGTTTAGTACATATATCACAGAGACTGCGCAGAAGGTGCCAGCATGAAGCATAACAGAGTGGGGAATATCCAGGGGGAAAGCACATTACAAGCCAAGACGTATTGAGCGAACTTTGTGCCAAAATCATACCTCATCCAAGCTTTCCTTCTTGAGATATCATGTTTTACAAGTTTTCACAATTTGACCCCTGCTGACCTCCACCAATCATTAAAGGGTTCTTGCACTCAATGTTGTACACTTATACACTACATATGAGATTGATCCAAGCTTCCCTTCTTGAGATATCATGTTTACCAGGTTTTCACAACCCGACACCTGCTGACCTTTCACCTCCACCCAAAACAATAGGCTTCTTGTATTCAATATGGTAGACCTACATATGAAATATGAGATCCGTCCAAGCCTCCCTTCTGGAGATACCGTGTTTACGAGCTAGGCGTCACATGCTAAACCCAAAAATTACTAACAATAACAAGGGTCATGTCACAAAAGTGACTAACCAAAAGTGACTCACGTTCCCAGAATATGGGTCACTTTTTCATACATACATTTCATACATGTGGGAGCTACATTGTGCATTGTCATAATCCCCAAGTACTATGCTAAAGTGCAGAAATTTGGCTTGATTTTAACCAAGTGGTAATTCAAAGAGAAGAAAAGTAGCCAACGTTCTCTAGTGCTAGAACAGTAACAGCCAAAAGCTTGTAAGGCTCGTAACGTTAAAACACCTGAGCGTAAATCTAGTAATTTTGCCTTTTATTTACCGTTGACTCATTGAAGACAACTGTAGCTATAGCAACACCCTTCCAATGTATAGTAAACACAACCACAGCCTATGCATAATAACCAGTCTTATGCATAGGACTAGGCTAGGCCTAACGCCACAAGGGGCAGCCATTTTGAAAAGAAACTTGTATCAGATCGAGGGCGCTATAACAGAAAAGGTAAGGCCTAAGTAATACAGTTAATAGGCTAGGAGTACGAGCCTTCGCCTTCGCCAACACAAATATTAAAAATGTAATTTCTACGAAGTTACAAAAACACATGATGAATTATTCAATTAGGCTAGCCTTATAATAGGTTACCTTCAACATTATATTGCAGTAGGTTACATAGGCTAGCCCTAGTCGCGAAGCAACTTCAAAAATATATGAGTATCTTACTGTAAAACGACCGGTTGCTGGGACGCAATTTCCGTGAAAATATGACATGGTATTGCCGTGATAGTAACTCAGTTAGGATAGCCTAGGCCTAGTAACAGCAACCAAGTCTCAAATCATCTGTGAATACAATTTATTCTAACGTTAGCCTTTTGATTACGAAGTCGTCGAAGATCAATTACGAAAGTCGCTTAAACTTTTGGGAAAGCTTTCAACGATTTCAGAAACATTACAAATTTCTACGAAAGAAGAATTGGAAACACGATCACCAAGAGTAGTCTGGTTTACCTTGATACTTTTACAGGACTTTCACTGGTATTGAACCACCAGTGTACTTGTATAGCACTGCGGCGCGCAATTCAGATGTAAAAAGTATAACTTTTGCGGGGTGTCCAAATCTCAAAAGCAGGGAAACCAAGGAGAGCCAAAGAGGCGAACTGCGATGTCGAGTGATAGACTTTGCCCAGGCCTTATACAGGTGTAATTTGGGATTTTATATCGGAATTTGGGGGGCTCGAAAATAAAATGATACTTATTTTTACAAAAACGTCAAATCTTAGTCTGAGCTGTGACCGAGTAATGTAAATAGGATGAAAGAAAATACTTCGAAATTACTGGCCAGTTGAGATGAATTGGTAATATAAACATGAACATGTGATTTTTTTGGCCCAATATCAAACATACTATTGCAAAAGAAACAGTACAGGTCTGTTAACAAGGTTTGACAAAGATCACAGGAAATAGAAATATTACTGGGGTATATTTATGGTGTATGGTGACTGACTGACAATATATGCCACTAGAACCTCTGAAAGGATTTCGACTCAAAGACACTGGCAAACTTGTCTCCATACCTTGCCATAGTCTGTTGTTTTCCCTTTTCAAATGATTGACTGAGTCATCTAGTAATTTAGAATTATTAAATTACAGAAAAGTACTGCACGCATTATTGTAAATGCTACATATGAAGATTGTTCAAGTGATTTGTTGCCAGGCTGGGATGGAAGACTTTTGACAGACACGTTATGTATAGAAGGTTAACTATGGTATTCAAGTCAATTAATGATCAAGGACCGGAGTACATGAATGAGATGTTTAAACCAGTTACAAACATTCATAATCACAATTTAAGATCCTCTACTGCACGAAACCAGCACATTACAGGCAGACACACTCATTTTTATAACAACATTTTTTCATGCATTGCCGCAAAAGACTGGAACAAACTAGAGCAAAGAGTAAAACCAGCAAGAAATCTTAACCATTTTAAACGCCTAGTATCTGATATTGTTTAGGCCTACTTCACTTTTATTTTAACCAAATTTCTTAATTTTGTTTACTCTCTACACGTTTTTTTTCAACTATTTTATTGAGCATTATTAATGTATTTATGACTTCTTAAGTTTTCATACATTTTATATTATTAGAGGGCCTCGTGGAAGATGAGCTATTGCTAAACGAGCTACCCTGTTAAAGTTGAAATAAAATATAAATAATTTGTTACTTTTATTTGTCAGGAAGTGAACAGTTTCTAGAACATGACATATAAATATAGGGGCCGTTTAGATGCAACTTGCGACCCTGGGAAGTGCAATCTGAGAAGTCCTTTTTTTCCCCCGAAAATGTTTAATGCTTCGCGCCATAGATGGTGCCACTCCGCTCAGGAAATCTCCGGAGAGCTTTCCACCCCCCCCCCCCCCATGTTTCACTCGGCTGATGGCCGTGCAGCTAGTGCATGGCCAGAAAGAATTGGAATTAACCATACAACCTCATCATAATTTATTAATTAATATTGAATTAATATGTATATATAAATATTCTTAACATAAAACAATATTACAACATTGAATACAAAAATTGAAAACATGGATATTTACCTGTCAAGGCGTTGTACGAGCACATACATTTAATTCAACTGAGATTCTTGTGAAATCTATCAGATTTTTCTTCTTTTCCTTCTTTTACGAACGCGAAAGAGAAATAAATTGAGCCGACCAAAGAACATGTTACACAGCAAATTATTGCAAAATGCTTGTAGCTGGACACCATCGCTTAGACGAAACAAAGTCAGGACCATGCCATATAAACATGTCAAATGCTACCCAATGAAATTTAACCGTAAATAATAAGTATATTACAGTGAGTTATATTATAACTGTATCTTTAATAAGAGCAGTGAGGTACCTTGAAACTTGAACTTAGTTCACGCAATGAAAATTATGTTGCATATTGAATAAATATCATAATGTCTGATCCGACGTAATCATAATGAAAATATTTCATGGTTCCTTGCTGCTGTTTAATAGTTCTATTCAAAGGGAAATTTTAGAAAGCCCTAATAAAACAACAGCAATTCATGCACACAAACTTTTGTTACCAAAGTAATGCTAAGCCCTGCCCTCTCATAAATTTGTATCATATCAATTGCAACATACAGCATGTGTATAGGCTATCTACCAACATACCAAGTTTGGTGATATTCCAAATGATGGTTGTCAGTAGTTAATACCAGTTGAACATGTTCACGTTTGACCCTTCAACCAAGAAAAGGGAGCAATTCAGATTAATTTGTTTTTGATGAGCTTCAAGTTACAAATCCTTTAGGTAGCAAGACAGGTGTTCATAAACTTGGGGCATTTTATTATGTTCTTAAAAATTTAGATCCCAAATTCAAGTCATCTGTAAAAAATGTGCATTTACTGGCAATGTGCAATTGCGTTGATAAAAAGAAATATGGCTATGTACCAATTCTGGCCCCTTTCATGGAAGAATTATACCAACTTGAGTCACATGAGGTGTTAATTGCCTCGGACAAAGACAAGTCATTTTCACTTCGGGGCACTCTAGCTGTAGTATCAGCAGATAATCTTGGTGGCAATTCTCTATTTGGATTCGTGGAGAGTTTTAGTGCAAACATGCCTTGTAAAGTGTGAACAGGAAAGAAAGAAGACTTTGAACAATTCAACGCGGATGTCATGTATCCTTAAGACCTGAAAATATTTCCGTGTCACACACATCCAATTTCTGTGCAGATGTTATGCAAGTTATGCATGATGTTTTGGAAGGGATAGCACGAATGGAATTGAAGCTTATTTTCAAAGCTTTGATTTTTTTTCGGAAAAATTAATCACATTAGATCAATTAAATTTCAAAATATCCACTCATAACTATGGGTGTTGTCATCAGTCAAATAAGCCTAGTCAGATAATGCAGCACACTCTGAAAACAACTGATAACAGCTTAAAGCAAAGAGCTGCACAGATGTGGTGTTTGAGGGTTGTTCCACTTTTAATAGGGGAGTACATTCCAAGAGGTAATTGTTTCTGGGAGGTAATTCTGAAACTAAGACAAATTACAGATACTATCTTTGCTTCTAAAGTGACAAGAGGACAGTGTGTTTACTTGAGAGTGTTTCCTGATGGGAAGCTTCATTCCAAAGCATCATTTCCCTGGTGCATTATCCCTTCCTGATGCTTCAAGTGGGACCTGTTGTTCACTTGTGGTGTATGCGATTCGAAGCAAAACACATGTATGCCAACAGGCTTTCGGGTGTGGTCTGTTCTTTCAAAGACATTTGTAAAACTGTCACTCAAAGACATCAGATTAGCCATTGTGAGAAATGTTTTTTATCATCTAATGATAATGCTGAAGCATCATTATGTGTGGCAAATGTTACTCCATGTCAAGTGTGCGACATTTGTGGTTTTAAAACTGGTTTACAAAATGTTACAGGACTTTCACCAGAAGATGAAGTTGATGTTACAGATCATATCGTGTACTCTGGCACAATGTACAGAGCTGGTATGGTTGTGGTCATAGAAACTGTAAACGAAACTCCAACATTTTGTAGGATGTCAATATAATTAGTTGGTAAGCTTATTTATATACATGGAGAAGTCTGGGAAGCTTGTTTTTTTGATGAACATTTGCATTGTTATTCAAGTGCAAAAAGGTGAATGCTGCACTTAAATTTCTTTGCAAGTGAGACCTATATTAGCCTAAAATATGTAATAATGTAGAGAAGTGTGTTAATTGTTTTGACTGAAATAAGGACACACATGGTGTTTCTATTCTGTATTGAGGCTTTATACTTATTACTTGACAGTAGAAATTCATATGTGCTCTCCATATGAGGTTTAAAATATGTCTCTCTACTACTTTAAAGTTTTGTAACATACAAGTAAAATGAGTGTAGTTTGATAATTCTGTATTGCAAGATTGTGGTATCCTTGCAGAGAATGCCTCACCAAAATAAATCAGCAGACAATCAACAGCAGATTTACCATGTTGAAGTCCAAGAGAAGATACTACTTCTAATCCTTTTGTGTGAAGCATACAAGAGTGGGCTATTTACACGACAAGAACTAATCAATCTCCTCGTTGACTTTTTGTACCAAATTTGACATGGATTAGAGGAAGTTATATGCGACTCTTGAAGGAAGCCAGATCAAGACAGACGGAACAGTAAGAATTTCAGGAAAAGTTGAAAAAGATGGGTTGTTTATAGAAGTAGAAGAGGATGATGAAGACTGCAGAAATCGTGGAGGAAGCACTTCAGTTTAAGGTTACCCAGGCCCTGTTTCAGAATTCTATGCCGAACCAGCTTCATGCATCCCCTGAGAAGAATCATGAAGTTGATAGTGATGACAACCACGTGGAGAAATCTAGCTGTGAAACTTCCATTGCATGCTCGACAGGAACATAATCTACAGTAAGTGTTTTAAGCAAGGTGATGATACTTTGCTTTGCCACAAACACACCCAGTCTGCTTCTTTAAGGCTTGCATCGACAAGAAAAATTTATATTAACCATTTTGGTGCATTTGCATTAGTTGTAAAATAGTATTTGGCATTCAGTCTCACTAATGTCATCTGGTAGAGACATCTTATATGTTCTTTTCAAAAGCCATTTCCAAAGGGTTACATAAGTTCTCAGAATTGACAAAGATTTAAGCCCTAACAGCAAGTCTTTCAGTCAGTGGTAAAAAGAAACTAAAAGCATATCCAAGTCAACAGTGCTAGTACAATTTCATCGTAGGTGACCCCTTTCATTTGGAACCATATTGAGATGACTTTAGAATTAATAACAGTCTATCCCATTTATTTGGAGGGACTGAAAGTTTTACCCCTACAGATTTTGTATGCAACACATGTACTTGACATTTTCATGTTCTGCCTGATTTCAGGGTTCTTACAATGGTTTTAGTGTTGGAACAAGTACAGTACCTTCTCTATGAGCGTTTCTCTTGTTTCTTGCTGTGAAGGGAATCACGGGTAATTAGGGAGTTGGCATCCATTAAATCAAGATCCGTCCTCCAGTTGCTGCAGTTCTTCATCTCTGCAGCATGCATGTATGTAATACATAGTTGGAATTAGCCAATTTGATATTAATGGATGGCCACATAGCCACAAAACATTAACACAAGCTGTGTATGTGCAGTGAGAACATGCAGCTTGTTTGCATAGTATTGATTCTATGCCAGAAATGGGCCAAAGTCGTTTTGAAAAATACATAGGAGCTTGCAGTACTATGGAGCCACATTTTATAAATTTACTACATATCTCAATTACTTTTTCATATTTCTCAGTCGTTGGACCTCCTATCAATGTTGGATACACTCAAGGCTCAGTTTTAGCAAGCCCTATAAGTCTTTTGCCTGTAATGTATGTATGCTGGAAACCATTCCCAATCTTTGTAGGTGGGATTGATATTGTTCAAAGACACTTGTATGGTTTTCACTGGCATCTTTACCTTCAAATCAGAGGAAAGTTCTACTGATTAGCCCAAAATTACAAAAGATTTGTAAACGACACACAGAGCAGAAGCAAAACATTGAACTTCTGAATTAATGACACATATTGTTGTGAAACATGGAGATCATCTGCCATGTTCCATCTGGTTAATGGTCAAATCAAAGACAAGGAGAGCCTCATGTTTCTACTTATACTCAACTGCAACATAGACATTTCACTTGTCCACATGTTAGTTTCCCTGGAAGTTATTGTGGGATTAAATCTTGAAGTGGCTCGAATGCATGTTTGTGTAAGATATGTAAGTACATCATAGGTTTGTACTGAAGATTTTTAAAGTCAGTCATTGTTTACATTTAAAGTTTGATTCCATGTATTCTTTCAGCTATCCATCACCAGAAGAGAAGGAGAGGGCAGCAAGATGCATCATTGATCGATTTCCAAACCTTCGGGATAAGATGGGTAAATCTGGACATATAAGCAATACAAATCCTATATTTAGTATGGCATATATATTTAAAAAAACGTAAACTAAGAGGGTTGGGGGGGGGGCAGCAGCCAAGGGAATCAGATGTATCAAGTATTATCAAGTTGAAGATTTCAAAGTCTGATCAATATAAAGTGTGAATATGCAGTTTTTCTTTTTCTAAGATTGTTCACTGCACTTTTCTTTGTTCAGAAACTACAATGGTAGTTACTAATTGTCTTAAATGTTCCCCCACCCTCCCAAAAAATAACTTGTGCCCTCCCTGACTCCTAGACCTTAACTGAGCATTATGGCAGTGGATGACGTAGCATCATTTAGCCACTACTCTCTCCAGAAAGCCCCCAGAAACTGCACTTTTTTTTAATAATGCATTTTAAGATATTGCGAGATAGGTGGTACTTTATGACATTTAGGTTTTGTTTTGTTATCATTACATGAGTATAAAATTATTGTTTCTTCTGCAAAACCGGTGGCCAAAGTGGTTATATACAGAGCCGACTGAAGAATATTAGAAGACATCTGCAAAAAAGAATCAGCAGAAACCAACACGAGGTATGTCTGGGGCCCAGTACCAGCTTACAAACATGGAAAATGACAAAGGGCAGTCTACAGGAGATCTTCCAACCGTAGAAAGTGTGCTTTTTACGTGCAAAGAAAACGGACACGGACCAAAGGTCAACAAAACCCAAAACAATCCCAGTCTGGCCGGGACAGGGACAGCTTCAACCATGCCCGTAGCAACTCGCGGCGTATGAGCGGTCTGGGCATAAACGGGCCAGATGGCCCGTTTTCCCACGCGAGTTGCACACGATATCCCCTCTACACTCGGCTAGGGTATGCCCAACCTGTAAACAGCGGCAAACCGCTTGTTCGGGCACAACCTGGCCTCATGCCCTTACAGCCCACACCTCCAACAAGTGCGAGGCTGGCCCGGATATGCAATGTGGGCCCTGTGCCCACTAGCCCACAAGGTAGAGGGGATATCGGACTTCAGTTCAATTCTAACTCGTCTAGTCCCGGTCTTGACACCTTTACATTCAAGGAATTCCGGCTCCTCGTCCAGAGGGAGATGGAGGACTGTCACCCACACCGAACTGTCGTACGGTGTGACCTTCGGTCCCTCAACTCCCTCCAACACATAGACACCGAACCGAACATCAAAAACATTTACACCCCGGAGAGGTTTACGCTGAAGCGCGTCAACCTCTCCAGGGACCTTTAAACCAACAGAACGCAAAACTGGAAAAAAAAACTGGGCCGGGGACGACCTTAGCCTCCCCCGAAAAACTCAACAATACGATTTTGCTGTCACGGCGAGCCGCCATGACAGCTAGGGGTGTGGCAAGCCACGCACCTAGCAAAAACAAAAGCCACGCAACAAAGCCAAAACTACACTAAACAAACTACAAACTATTGAAAGGCCAACGTAAAAAACACAAAGTGTGTGGTCAACGAAAAGTGGAGAGCAGCCGAAAACACGTTCGCACTCCACGAAAGCGAACTACAAGGCAACCGTACAATTCATAAAGCAAAGGACTGGCTGATTTTTGTCGAAGTGCACCATTAGAGAGCAAGGCGGCAATTTTAAGGCGATGAAAGAACAGGGAACCGTGTAAACCGTGTAAACTGGATTAAGGAAAAGTCACCAACGATGACACAGGTTATAAAGGCGTACCCACAGTATATACAAATCCCACAAATTGTAAATTCGGTATTAAAGAATGTAAGATTTGGTTTTCAACCTTTAAAAGTGAAAGTTTCTGTCATTTTGTTCTCCTTTCATTTGATGATTGCTGCTGCAAAATGTTAAAGGTGGGATCGCTCGTAAATTCCTCTAAATTCTGGCCTTCACACCACCCGATTCAAAAGTAATATCAATACTACCCTCTACCGGTTCGTCGCTGTTGTCTCGTAATTTCTCAGCAATCTCGTATTTACGGCTAGTAAGCAATAAACGGGTTTGGTTACCTGAAGCGGTGGCCTTGGCGAAATTCCTGCATAGTTTCTTGTCTGTGGCAGTGTCAGTACAGGGAGTTCTTATGGAACAACTCCCTGGTCAGTAGTATGCCGCGTTTTCGTGTGTCTTGTGTGATACAAAACTCTGTGGTTTTGTCAAAGACAGTTGACAGTTGGCTTTCGTGGAGTGCAGACGTGTTTTTCGCTCTCGCTCTACATCTGATAACTGTTTTTTCACTGTACTGTGCTATACTTCCCGCCAGGCGGGTGTGCGCCAGTTCGTATATCGTTATCGTATATAGTCATCGTATATTGTATTTTATCCAACCTATCTTTAGTTTGTTTTGTTACTCCTCTGTGGCCCAGCCACCTTCGGTATCATGGCATCGCGCCGTGATTCCAAAATTGTTAAGTTAACCTTCACCGGTGAACAAGCGGTTCCACCGGTGCAAGTTTTTAGTATTTTAAAGAGTAAGGGTGTTGTTGTGCCTGGAGAGGTTGATGCGTTGCAAGCTCTCCAGGGTCGTAATACTTATGATGTACGTTTTACAAGTGACGTGACCCGGCAGAAGGGTGTCGCGTTGCTGAGTGGGGTTGAAGGTTTGACAGTTACTCCGTACGAGCGTTCCGTATGGGTAACTGTCATCCACGTAGGACTAGAGGTGCGTCAGGAACTTGTCGCAACTGTTTTAGGTCGGTTTGGGGCTGTCAAGGCCATGAAAATGTGCTCCTACGCACAGGCCCCCGGGGTGTTGAACGGGCACCGACAGGTTCGGATCGACCTCAAGCAGGACATTCCCTCCTTCCTTTTTATTGCCGGACATAAAGCTCACGTGCGATACCCCGGTCAGCCCCGTACCTGCTTCAGGTGTGGGGAGACCGGGCACGAAGCCAAGGGCTGCCCAAACAAAAAGTCTGGGCGCTGCCTTCGTCTTGGGCATGATACCTCTGCTTGCCCAAGCGAAGTTGTGTGCTCACTCTGTGGGAAGGAGGGGCATGTTTTTCGCGCTTGTCCCTCCTCTTATGTCTTTATGACAAAGAGTGGGGGTCAATCAAAGGCGCCAAGTTCTGGCGCACCTACTGCCTCGGAGGAAGCTCCACGCAAAGAGGGGGGGCCGGATGCACCTAGTTCACCCTCCCTTGAAGTTGCAGACCCCAACCCCGTGCCCGCACCGAGAAAGTCTCCACCAGCTTCCCCTATCAACTCGTCCAGTTCCGTCCCCAGCCCGCCGCCGGTGTCGCCAGATCTGGAGACTCTGTCCGACGGCGACTCCGGGGACTCGGTGGTCATCGGGTCTCCGGAGGCTCTGTCTGACAGCGACTCCGGGGGCTCGGTGATCGTCGAGCCAAAACGTGCCACTGGGACGAGCTGGTACGACGAGATGGGGGAACCCTCTCTAAAAAGGTCGGCCTCAAGTGACGACTCGGACGACGATATGTCGTCTAGAGCGCGCTTGAAGCTTACAGAATCGTCGTCGGCGTAGTTTTGCCCCATTGCCCTCTCATGGCCCATACATTCTCAGTTGCCACTTTGAACGTGAATGGCATGAGGGATCATCGCAAGCGCAGTCGCATTTTCCAATATTGTAAATCAATGGAGGTCGACTGCGTTTGCCTGCAAGAAACACATATTTTGGAAGAAGATGTCCCTCTATGGGCTTATGAGTGGGGTGGTGAGCTGCATGCTTCGTTTGGTTCGTCTTCATCCTGTGGCACTGTCATCCTTCTGTCAGCTCGTCAGGCGGGTTGTGCCACTAGGGTGGAGACGGATCACGAGGGCCGATTGGTTTGCATTCTATTCAAGTATCCACAGGGTAACATCGCCATTTGCAATGTGTATGCTCCCAATCGGCCTTCTGCTAGACGAGATTTTTTTAACACGCTGCCTTCCTTTGTTCCTGGTAGTGCGCCGTGTGTCATGGTCGGAGACTTTAACTGTGTCCCAGACTCGGGTCTTGACAGACTCGGAACTTCTGTGTCTGCAAGTCCCGACGCTGGGATCACAGAATTGGACAGATTCACTTCGGCACACCTTTTAGCCGATGTCTGGAGGCATATGCACCCGTGTAGTACGGTGTATACGTGGGTGAGGCCTAACGGAGAAGATGCCTCCAGGATAGATCGAGTGTATGCGCCCGTAAGTTTTACATTTTCGGGTTGCGAGACGCTCAGCTGTCCGCTCTCTGACCATGACACTGTAGTAGCACGTTTTGTTTTGCCTTCCATTTTCCCCATCGGGCGGGGCCTATGGAAGCTTAACTGTCGGATTCTTGGCGAGGCAGAGTTCCGCCAGGGTTTCGAGACCAGGTACAAAGGATGGCAAACATTGAAGCCGGCCTTTGCTTCTATATCCCAATGGTGGGATGAGGTCAAGTTGCGCATCAAACACTACGCAATTCAGTATTGCGTGACCCGCGCACGGCGTCGAAGAGAAAAATTCTCGAAGCTGTGCGCGGAGGTGAAGTTTGGCGACCCTTTGGCTGTCATCGCTTTGCAGACTTATCTCGATGAAAAGTACCACGGTGCCCGCGTCAGGGCCCGTGTCGAAGCGGTGGAAGCCGAGGAGCGCCCTTCACTGAGGTTTTACCAGTCCGTTAGCTCATCGGCAGGTGACAGACGCGTCCCGTCTGTACGCGCTACTGATGGGACCGTGGTTAGTGACCCTCACGGCATTGTCCGCGTATATAAAGAGTACTATTCGAGTTTGTTTACGCGTGGCAATGTCGACTTGTCGGCACAGGCCGATTTATTGAGGGGAATCTCAAAAACCGTTCCCCACGATGTCAATGATATTTTGGGGGGCGAAATAACCACTGTTGAGCTTTGGAAGGCGCTTTCGAAGATGAAGAATGGCAAGTCCCCGGGTTCGGACGGGCTTCCGAGGGAGTTCTACCGAACCTTCTGGGCAATAATAGGACCCGACATCAGAGCCGTCTTCGAAGACGCCTTCCAAAACGGACTGTTAAACGAAAGTCAACGTCTGGGCATGATTACTTTGCTGCCAAAGTCTGGGGACCCCTTGGATCCCCATAACAAGCGTCCGATCACCTTGTTAAATGTGGACTACAAGTTGCTGGCTAAGGCCTTGTGCAACCGCCTTGCACTGGCTATGCCGCATCTTGTTGGTGATCTCCAGACTTGTGCAGTGAAGGGTCATTGCATCCAGCAGAACTTGTGGTTGATGCGCGACTTGACCGACTTTGTTATTGAGCGTGATCTGCCATGTGCATTGGTGTCTCTAGACCAGCAGAAGGCCTTTGACATGGTGGATCGCGGTTTTTTAATGAATGTATTGGAGACGTTTCAGTTGCACCCAAATTTTCGTAAATGGATTTCTGTTTTGTATGAACAAAGTTTCAGTTCTGTTATCGTAAATGGGTTTTGTTCGGAGGTTTTTAACGTAGAGAGGGGGGTGCGCCAGGGGTGCCCTCTGTCTCCATTACTTTATGTTTTGTTTAGCGAGTCCCTCTCTCGTCTTTTGGAAAGGGACTCCAAACTTGTTCCATTCGTTGTGCCAGGGGGTGCCAAAGTGAAATGCGCTCAATATGCAGATGACGTGACATGTATTGTTTCGAGTCTCGGCTCCTTTCGCGCACTCTCGCAGGATCTATCTATTTTTGAGAGAGCTACCGGGGCGAAGTTGAATCCAGAAAAGACAAAGGGCCTTCGTCTTGGTAGCTGGAGATACAGAAACTTACCATTCGGTGCGTCGTGGTCGGATCAGAATATCAAAATTAATGGTATATGGTTCGGCTACGATGCACCTTGTGATGTCACCTGGAACGAGAGGGCTGAGGTATTTCAGAGCAGACTCGAAACCTTTGGCACCCGCTGGCTTTCGATCTTGGGGAAAGTCACTGTTATTAATCGTTTCGTTTCGCCCATCTTGTGGTACCCTGGCGCGGTGTACCCTATTCCGCGTCGCGTCCTGGTACGGTTGGAGAGGGCGATTTTTTCATTCATATGGTCCGGTGGTACAGAGCTTGTCAAGAGGGCGGTATTGTACCAAAAACTGGAGAAGGGGGGACTAGGGGTGGTTCATCTGGGAAGTAAATTGACCTTTTTGTTATTTAAGCAGTTGTTTGTAGCGGTAACTGACCCAGGGTTGCCTTGTTCATATTTTGTACGTTTTTGGGGCGGTTTGCACCTGCGTCGATGGGTCCCGGCGCTGTTTAGCAACAGAGAACCGCATAGTAGTACTCCAAACAGGGTGGTGCGTGTCATCTGCTCCGCTCTGATTGAGTTGCCCCCTGTTGACCTGTCACAGCCGGCCCTCGTTCACAGTTCGTTGAGGGATAAGGCCTTGAATGCAACTTTTGTGCAGGGACGTCATTCTGCCGAAGTATGGCGTTCGGTGCATTCAAAGCTGAATGGTTACAGGCTCCGTGATCTCGCATGGAGAGTTGCACACGGTGCCTTGGTGACCAACCTAAAAAGATATCATTGGCGATTGGGTGATGGACTGTGCCCTAGGACCGGCTGTGACAGCTTAGAGAGTACTGCTCATGTTTTTTGGCATTGTTACTTTGTAGTAAACTTATGGGAGTGGTTCCAGACCTGGACCGACCGTGTTACGGGAGACCGTTCATGGTCGGTAGGGCAGGGCTTTATTTTATATGGGGTAGACCCTCCAGTTTGTTCGGTAGCTGTGTTGCACCGCATCATTTTTGTTTGCTCTATTGTAAAAAAACATGTTTGGCGGAATAGGTGTAATTTGGTTTTTAGGGGGAAATTTGCCAGTTGGCAGGCAGTCCTGGAGTCGGTGAAGTCCGACATTCGCCTTCAGATTGAAGGCGATTTTCGCCGTTTATCTGGGGCTGCCTTTTTTGGACGCTGGTGTGCTGGGGAGGGGTTTTTCGTTTCGCTGCGTGCGGGTCGTCCTTCTGTACGTTTTTGAATGTTTCAGTGGGGGGGGGGTTGGGCGTTTTGTCTCTGCATGTCGGCGGGCGCATGTTTTTTTGGCTCGCTAGACCTTAGTTTCGTTTGTCAGAATGGGATGGTTCGGTAGTGCCGTTTGGCCGTGACGTTTTGTATCCCGCATGGCGGGTCACGTAAAAAGCACTCTGTGGTTTGTTTTACGTTCAGAACTTTTCACAACTAGTGGGCTGTACGCTTTTTACGTGACCCGCCATGCGGGATACAAAACGTCACGGCCAAACGGCACTACCGAACCATCCCATTCTGACAACGAAACTCAGGTCTGTACAGTATAGGTTACAGTCGAGCTTTGCATCAGGCGTAATAGCTTGACCAGGGAGCTGCTACTCTAGCAGTTCCCTGCTTTTAATCTTTTAGGCCTACATGGTGAGCAGTCGAAGTCCGGACTGTTCGGATGCCCTGGTTTCGTAGTTGATTCACTGATTTGGAAAGCTCTCCATGCTTTATGCTGTATCGAATATCATAAGTATAGAAGTACAGTAACCTAATGCTATTTTACTGTACAAACCAGTGTATTCCAAACCTTTACAGATGCGCCAGTCTTGTACTAACCCGAGTAAAGTATTTGAAATATTGTAACCGAAGTCGCGAGTCGACATTCTTTCACAGCTCAAGAAACTAATAGTTATGAACTTTATGTCTGATACACACTGACTCGTGTCACAAAAAGACAAACGCGAATGAGTGAAAAATTGATTGAAGTGATTACAACATTGGGTATCAAACGTATGGTCAAGTCCGTCATGTGTGAACAATTGGTATTTCAGCCAATTTAGGTATTAATTATACATAGACACAGTCACAACCTACATTGTATTTTATATATAAATTTTAGTGATCAGGAGGGAAAGACAAAGCATTTTATGTCATATACCATATATTTAATTATTTTTGGACTCCTGGCAACGGGCCCTTTAGCCGATCACAGGGGAAAAGGGAAGGAAAATACGTTGCCATAAGGGGCGGCTCCACCCTCTTTAGAAAGGATTGGCAAAAAGTGACTAAGTACATGAACAATAAATTAATTCTTATTTCCATTGAAAAGTGACTTGCTGAGCATCGGCCGTCAAAGCCAAATTTTTTTTTTTATAAATCACGTCAGTTTATTGCTTTCCAGCGTATTGTACTCCAGAATTGACTATCCTGCTTCTTGTTCCGAACGGCTCCCAACGAAATGCCAAAAAGTCGGAAACGGGGTTGGGGTGGGTTACCCAGCCCCACCATGGGGTACCTCATCACGAATTACAACTCGAAACTTTAACTGAAATTGGATTGAATTAAAACAAAAATACTAGCTGTCTGCATGGATCATACTTATCTATACTATTGTGTGACCATATAGGCGTTCGGGCTCTAGTCAACCAGGAGAGACTGGGGGGGGGGATTTTTTTTTCTTGCCACAGAAATTTAATCATTGCCCGGAATTTCCTAGCACGGTTAATTAATTTCAAACTTCGACGGCAATGAAGGACAAAGAGAACCATATAGGCCTATGCCTGACCATGGGCGGAGAAACAGGGGGTTGTGGGGTTAACCCCCCACTTTTTGAAGAGGGGGGTTGGCCCACACAATCAACACTCCTAGTTTTTGCCAGTAATGTTCTGTTATACTAGCCTATGTTATGTGCTGCAAATGGCAAAATAAATGAAATGATTAAATTTGAAATTGTTAAAGTCATTTCAACCTTTTACCTGGTACATGAACAATTAACGAAATGAAAGTGGGGTGTAGGCGGTTTGACATTATCTAACGCAACGTAGTCGCCAAGAACCTGAAGTACTTTTAAGGGAGGGCCCGAGGAACATGAACTTATAGCATGCTCCTCATGGTGAAACAATTCTGAAACCAAAATCTGAAGTCGTCTAAAATCAGACAAAGTGCGAAGTTAAAGATATCTTTAAATGTTAATTAAACTCTTAAAATAAATTAAATGTTATATTTGAATATATTTTATGTAAAGAAAAAACTTTTTTTCCCCTCCATTTATTGATAACTTCAGTCAAATTAACAGACTTCATATTTTCATACTATAGATGCTTGAGATTAAATAAACGTCATAACAAAATAACACTTGTTCTCATTAAACAGCACAATTGATCGAACGAGATTAATGGAAAAGAGAATCACATGTCCTAAAGGCTTGTTTAAGCTGCATAAAGTTAACCTTACTTTTACTACGATATCGATGTTGTGTCAACTCTTTTACACTTATTGTAAACTTAAATTTATAGAAGAAATCCTCTACAACAGGAATACATTTATTCAATTTACATTGAAAGATGAAGTGCTTCATATATAAAATAAGAAAATTGTATGGGTGAGCTACATCAACACCGAAACCAAGAAGGATATCCTTCTTGGAGAAGAAAAATTGCTTATTTAATAACATAGCCTCAACCCCTAAAATAAAGGTGGATGTCACACTACACTTCCAGAACAGATGTTCTATACTTTCAATATGCGTATCGCAAAAGGTACAGTTTGGAGAGTCGGATTTTCCGATGATATGAAGAAGTTTATTGGTCCCAATATATTGGATATTGGATTTGATTCGGAAACTGTTGCCCAAGGTATACTGTGGAATCTATTCCAATCGTCAGTCGTCAAACACATTAGCCCATTTACGGCTGGCGGTAGGTATCTGCGCGTCTTTATCTAAATATCGGGAATAAACACACTGGGAAGTACAGTTGGAATGTAAGACCTTATCCAGCCAAATCTCATTGCAATTGGGGAAATTACAATTCTGAACATTATCTCGACGCCACTCCAAAGGAATCGCATTAGTTAAACCAGTATAGATAGTGAAAGGAAACATTGGAAGATTAAATTTAGTACCAAAAAAGTGGAAGGTTAAGGGTCTCCCGTTTTCGCCGTAAAGATCTCTCACAATTTGGTTGTTGATACATTTTTGTCGAATAATTCTTACATTCGTATTACCGTAGTTATCAGTTGGATTATTAAAGATATTTCACAGCAAGCCTTAAAGGAGAAATAAACCATAGTTTTTTTTCCATCCATTCTTACGTTTTGACAGATGGTCTTCCAGTAAAAGCAATAAAAAGACATAAAAATCCCTTCTTTGAGATGAAAAAACGATTTGAATGTCGTTCATGTGTCGCGCCATTTTGTTTGAATGGAGCCAGTTCCGTGACGAAAGCCAGCCACATGCACTGATCTGTACACACATGGCGTATTTTAAGAAAAAAATAGTTGCCAATCCCTGAATTAATTAACATTGTACTTTCAACAATAGTAATGAATAAAATATAGATCAAAAAATAAATTGTCTTTATTGATCTGTATAAAAAACTTAAAAAGTGTTTAAAATTTATTATTTGTAACGAGTATTGGTAAAAATATTAATATTGGGATCATTTCAATGATTTGATTTTACCGTGTTTAGATTGCTTTCACCGCATACTGAGTCCTAGCGATAGCGTCACTTACATCCATCATCGCACTCCAAAAGTTAAATCATTTACTATCGATCAATTATCTTGAAAAAAGAAAATGGAAGCCTTTGGATTAGAAGCATATCTTTTCGAACCAGAATATTCAGAGGAAGAACTGAGACATCGAGAAGAGTTAAGCAAAGATTCACAGTCCGCGACTGTTTGTGATGTTGGCTCGAATTCCGTTGCAGATACGAGTACCAGTTCCGCGAGCCACTGCGAAGAATGGTGTCTGTGTGCACTCTGTTCGCCATTGGAAAGCGAAAAGGAGAGGGTTTGCTGCCATGGATTGTTCGCAGAAAAAGCTGTGTTGAACGCAGGAGAATGTCTAACCAATAGCCCTGAATTCTTTCAGATATGTTTGCAGCCAGTAAATTTAGAACTATGCTTTGTAAATTTCTTGAGGTACAAGAAGAAGGATCCTACGGCTGCTGAGAACATGACGAACAGGTACTGTACACCAACTAGCATAGCAAGGCCCTAAACTTGTTATATACAATGTCAAAAAGAATGAAGTGTGGAAATCTTCATCATAATGAAACAAGTACACGTTTGAGTGATTTTGGTCCCCAACTTATCAGTGGATTATTTTGCTGACTCAATGTGGGAAGCCTTAAAGTGGCAAATAACACTTGAGTCCACGGTAGCAGGCTATTCTACCCCACCTTTATCACACTTCAGTCCAGATTTTGTTGATGTTAGTCTATATTGTAAGAGTTGTACAGTGTGGTTTTGCAGATGATCAGATTTTGAGATGTAATAGTCACAGTGTCCGGTGATGAAACATTTACTGCGAGTCTGATTGAATTTCCTTCTTAAGCTGTTTGAACTCAGTTGGTGCACACTGAACACTACAATATTTCTGTTACTGTACAGCATGTTTAAGAGCACACCCATGTAACATTCTACACTTTTGGCATTGAAAAGTATATGTGTGTGTATGTGTCAATTTGTCCATTGCAGTAAAGTAGTAGCCTACATACTTGGTACTTTTTTGTTGATATGGTAGCCTAAGTTGCATTTGAGAAAATTTTTTCTATAAGCCATCGGTACTCCCAAGAGTTCAATGCTTTGCCAAAGATAGCAACATTTCACATATATACCACTTTACGTACACATAAATTTTGCCAATCCATTACTCTAATCCTTCAACTTTCCTCATGTCCCCCCCCCCACCCTCACCCTTCCCTTTCAAAGCCTTGAAATACCTTGATCAAGTACTACAGAAACAGCATGAAAATTAAAATTTTCATTTCTTGTTCTTTTCCTTTGCAGACAAAGACGTCTAATGGCATATAGACAGCTGGCTCTGTGGTCAAATTATTCTCTTCCTCTGGGTAAAGGTGTGAGGATTGTGCTCCCTTCATGCTGCGTTGGCGAAATAAGAAGCCATTTCCCTGAAGATTCCCATGAACAATACATTGGATTTAGGGAGGTTACTGAGGCATTGCAATTAGAGTAAGAAATGAACTTTAACCGTTATTGACCGTTGCTTGGAAGGCTTCCTCTCAACTACTTTGTTCCTTTTATATGTATCTGTGTGGAGTTTGTTAAATAGTTTATGCATCAATAAAGATATATTGGTTTTTAGTCATCTCCCATTTTGGAATTTTCATTGTCAGTTTACCATAGGTGCCTTATGAAATGAAATGCTATGCCGTCGGTGATGATGACATTGAGAACTTGGCTGAAAAGAACTCTACAGACCAGCTTTATAAATGTACAAAATTCACCATCCATGTTGGCTGTCAGAGAAAGACCTCCCTGGCAGGGCCGTAGCCAGAGTTGGATGTTTTGGGGGCACATAACTGATAAGTCATCGGCTTTTTGGGTGAGGGGTCTAAGGGGATGGGTGATTTTTGCTTGAATCTAAGGGGCTAATATACAAAATGGTGGACTTACTGACATAAGTTCAAATTCAACCAAACCTTTGGAAAAAATTGGGTGTGCACTTGCCCCCCCCCCCACCCCACCTTCCGGTGGCTACGTGCCTGCTCCTCGGACTGTTCAAGATATCTGGAAGCTGTATTCAACCTTTAATATTTTTTCCCAAAAGTTTGATACTAATCATGAACAGAAAAAGTACTTGAACAACAGTAAATTCTATCTCTCTATATATAAATATTTATTACACTTTTGTCAATGGTCTATCCTTAGAATGAAAGACACTACTGTACGTAGTTAAATAAAGACTTGACTGGACTGGCGTTTACTACAGTACATTGAAGCTGCTCTACTAATATCAGAAAGAAAGAAAGAAAGAAAGAAAGAGGGAATTTAGTACAAAATAAAATCCTCTCCATGCAGGTTATGTAAAAATGAGAGATCATTCACATCATGTGAATTTCATCTTTGCACTTATGTAATGCAATAGGTTGAAGTCATTTAAATATGTACACTACAGTAGAAGAATAGATTAAAATGGCAAGGATATCCTACATATTGCTGTAGAACACCCACACAAGTGCTTTGCCATGTACAAAATTAAAATCTGGATGAATGCTTTGCAACCATTTCTTCTTTCTCTGGTGCAGGCACAGGAGCAATATTGGGGGCAGGGGCTTGCTCAATGGCCCCAATCCTTCGATCTTGTTTCCGTTTGATAACACCTGCCATCATTGTAGACAGATACTCAAAACTTTTCTTTTCATAAATTAATTGATCACCCACTGCTTCTGAATTTTAGAATAACACTTCTTAAACTGAAGTTCCCCTTTTACACTAGAACCTGTTCGAGGCTGCTGAACAACAGCATGGGACCTTCCCACATTATGATTGTGGTCCATGGCAGCTAATTTGAGTCTAGCAGACATATAAGGGTAATAAAATTCAAGCCTCTTAGGGGCATACTTCAAAACTACATTATGGTAGACCTCTAATGCCCCGGTATGCATAAATTCTGCCAAATATTTGAGGTCATTCAATAGACGTTTGCTCAAAATAATTTTGTTGAGAGCATTATGTGCAGGCGAGCCATCCACTAACCATCTCTTGCGACGACTGATCTCTGGATCAATAGGTTGGTGGCAACATTCTTTGAATGACTGAAAACGTTCATCATCATGCCAAGAATGTTTACCTGTTATGTGGTGAGAAAGAGACATCCACATTTCGAGTAACATTGAGGGATCTTTTCCACAATTTCTACTGCAATACCAGACATGGTTATTAATAGCTTTAATCCAACACTCTATTTCCTCATTCCCCTTTTTCTTGGCAATTTTTCGTAGTTTTGAAGTAATATTTTTGGCTAAATGAAAAACATCCAAATTGTGTTTGACACCTTGATGATTATCTTTCATTAATTTCCTGATTGAGACATGCCTGTCAGAAGCAAACTTTTCAATACTGAGTATATGGTCATTCAGGACCCTAGAAAAACATCTGGTAAATCCAACAGCCTCCATTTTGACAGAGGAACCGGTCTCAGATACTTGCACCAATTCAAAGTCTACAACTTTTTCGGACTCTATGTCCATTAATGTGTAGCTGCAATATTTTGCGGAGTAACCAGGAGAGTCACAGCGACCATCTCCGACCATACTTAACGGTTTGCCTTTAAGGCTACTTACTAACGAAGACTGGTCTTTGACCCAAGATGAATTTATCTCTGGAACGAGGTACTGCCTCTGAATATCCAAAAATAATGTTGGTGAAAATAACTTCAGGTTTGAAAGGTTACCAAATGACAAGATGCGTTGATACGTTAGGCCAGAATACATAATGGAAGCAGCTGTCAATAAATTACCTACAGGCATCC
Source organism: Apostichopus japonicus (assembly GCF_037975245.1). Lineage (NCBI taxonomy): Eukaryota > Metazoa > Echinodermata > Holothuroidea > Aspidochirotida > Stichopodidae > Apostichopus > Apostichopus japonicus. The sequence continues at coordinate 25,105,620 of NC_092577.1, forward strand.
TTCCTTCCAGGGGTTGTGATGCCCATTTCATCACCTCATGCCCAGAAATACACTGAAGAGTAACCAATAATCCAGTACCCACCACTACTTTTCTTATAGTTTCTACATTGCAATAACAATCATCACATTTAATTTTGAAGAAAATTTTGTCCAGACAAGAACCAAACACTAAATACTTGTCATCTGCCACCACTCTCTCTGGGAAAGGAGTCTTCAGGAAACTTACAGGCCATCTCGTCAATTTCATCATCATCACCTGGAAAGTAGGTGGGGTCCTTGGCCAAGTTATCCGTCTCATCAAAGTGGGATGTTGATGTTGACGGCTCATTGCAAGCGCCTGCCTCTATATTCTCGGCTTGTAGTGAGAGTGAAGGCACATCTATGGGTAGTGGCACTGATGGCTGTCCTTGGGGCCGGGGCACTGCATACACATGGTCGTGGTCAAGGGCAGTAAGGTTGACCATAACATCAGGGCATGTCGTCTGACTCTCCACATCCACTGTGTGTTGAAGACTTTTGTCAGTCTGTATTGCAACATTGCAAGAGGGATTGGTAATGAGTTTCTGAAAAATAAAATGTTTAAAGCAGGCATCGATTATCTCTTTGCTACACATATTTAATGGAATTGACATGGCTGTAGTTGAGTCCAGTTAGTTTGAGTCCAGGACAAGCCGAGTCCAGACCCCCCAATGCTGAGTCCAAGTCTACCCTAGTCCAGTTAAAATGTGATTTTTGTAAAATGAAAGGTCCCTATAGATGCAAAATGTTAAGATGTTTTGTAACTTTCTAGCAACAACTGGGGAAGGGGTATAACGGGTCACCCCCTCCCCTTTGAGGATTTTTGTATTTATATTAAAGGATGCTTAGATACAAAATAGTGAGATGTTTTGGAACTTTCTAGCAAAAAATGGGGTGACATATTGTGTTATGTCCCCTCTAGCCCCAAAATATTTTTTTTTTGGGGGGGGGGGCAAGTCCCTGCTTGCCCCCAGGATCTGCGCCCATGGCTGTAGGTAAACTTTAAAATTACATGAGCTTTAGCTTACTCACTGGCATCATTTGGCGGCTCCAAACTGACTGCTCTGTAGTTTTTCTTTTTGCAGGTGGTGGTGTTCCTGACGTGCCTGGTGTTGTGCTATCAATCCCCTCTTTAGGCGGGTCAAGCAAGCTAGCAACATCCTAACATGAAAAACAAAAGCAAGACATAAATTACAGTGCACAGTTACAGTGTACAGTTACAGTGTACAGAATAAACAACAATTATGTACCCCTTTTATTCTATTGTATGTATAGAATGTTCATATCTGTACTTGTTTTATTTTTGGGGGGCATGGGTTAAGGGATGGCAATAAACATCTTGAAGGAGGTAAAATATTAAATACATGTTATTTTCAATACATCAGTAAGAAATTTGGGAGACAAGAATGTGCTACAGGATAATTTTGAGAGAGGTGAGTGATCCAGACACTAACTGCTTTGGTGTTAAAAACCACATAAGAATTAGAACCTTGGCTTGGATACCAAAGGTGTGAAGATAAAGAGTCTTTACTCTCAAGCTTAGTGATTGCATAACACCTTGATAACATCAGTAAAGTTATCTCCTGAATGATATGAAAAGGTCAACAGACCTTGTTACATCAAGTGTGTCATAAGTAGGAGGCAGGTTGAAACTTGTGAGGAACATCTTAAGAAATCTAATTAAGTGTTTATCTGAGGGGAAATTTTCCCACAACAGACTCCTATTGCAAATAGTAGCTATAGGAACTTCAGTACAGGGATGTGGTACTGTGTCAAGAAACATTTAAAACAGTGTATACCAAAAATGCAGCTGGGGGGCAAAGGTAGTTCAAACTTTGCTTAAAATATTTCAGAGGGTAGAGTACTTTATTGATAGGGTTATTCATATGCTGGTTGTACCTAAATTTCAACTTCTTCAATATTTTTTTTTATCCTGTATGATGCACTCTATAAATGTGCTTTTAATTCTACTGGGACCTATTCCACTTCACTGAGTCACTGTTTTAAAATCATAGAGTAAAATAACATATGTATGTACATGCTTGCAACTGTTCTGTAGTATAGAAGCGTAGAGTAACCTAACCTAGCCCACAACTGGTTAGGCTAAGTTTCTTCGCTACAATTAGGCTGGGCTACGTCATCATGTACATTCTGAGAGAATTTGTAAGTATGCAAGTTTTAATGTTAATCCCCTTAGAATTTATGCAAATCTTTCAACCAAAACACTAAAACTGGAAGTTATGAAAAGAGGAGCAAAAGCCTATTATCGCGTTGGTAGCTTGGACCGATGTGGGCGATTTTATCATTAGGCTCTCTAGTTTGAGAGGCAATGGGTATTGCTTTGCCGCAGAGGAAAGCACACAAGTAGCGATGGCCTAAGTTAGACTAGGCCAGGATAACGATATTACTGCACATAGCGTAGTCTAGCCTAGGTTACTTCGTTATATAGGCTGGGCCAACTTACTTTTTTAGAGACCTTTTCAAGGCTCTATTCGAACGAGCAGCGTCTCCTCTCGGTTTTCTGTGAACAAAAACCTCTGGCACAGCATCTGGTTTTAGTTTTTTCTGGGGGTTTCTCCCATCAATCGAGCACGAAGATCCTCTTCGAAGCATTCTGGCCGAAAATGGTCCTCGCACACAACTTTATGCGATCCAAATTTGAACTTATCGACCGTGTGTCTGGTCCCAATATTGTTCAGCCAACTCACTGAAAGTTCCCTCTTTTCTGGATATTTTATTCCATCTGGAATAACGTAATATCTTTTTCCTTTTCCTGCTCCCTCTTCCCCTCTTCGATTAACACAACCAAAGGCTTGGAATTCAGGCATTTTGACTGGCGAAATAAGTTAAGCGAATAAGTTAGTGTGAATATACTATAACTCGTATAAACGCTGTTTTGTTTTGAAGTTACGATGTGGCTGGTGTACGTCACTTTTGAAGCGCCCTCAATACTCAAAGTAACAAGATGGCCGTTGTTCAAATGGGTAAAATAAAATAATTGGGAAATTCGCGTAAAATTCAGGGAAACTTTATTTTCCTTACTTATTTCACAGATGCAATGAGAAAATTATTCCCTATCGCATGTACACTTAAAAACTCAGAGTTTATTTCTCCTTTAATAATCTGACTTACGAAATTATTTGGAATGCTTTTATCTCTTTCGTTGCAGTTACACTGAAACAGAAACTGCTTGCCAAGTTTCTAAAGCTGCAAATCAAACAAAATTTTCAATGGACCGTGAATATCGTTTCAGTAACGTTTCATCCATGTGCACTTAAGGCTATTGATGAAACTATTAATATGATTTATCGTTGACGATCTCTTCACTTTATCAGAAGTACCTACTCAAATGAAATCGAAAATAATGCTCTCGAGCTCTTTAATAAATCCAATTGGAGGGTTTGGCAAAACCAAGAAAAGGAAACCAGTTGAGAAAGAGCAAACGTTTTGACAATAATATTTCAACCAATCGGGGTCAGGTCTCTACCAGACCATACCCGGAGGCACTTTTTCAATGTAGACAATTTAGGTTGCTAGTTCAAACGAAAGAGTTTCTATTTTGAGAAAGTAAAAGTAAAAGAAACACCCAACATAGTAACAGGACCAGTTGTGACATTCAAAGCTAGATCATTAATACAAGTTGGGACATTATTAATATACGAACCCAAAGGATTGTATGAAAAATAAGAAAAAAAACATGAAACGTGAAGATAAAATGTTATGTTTCAGGATATTTTATGTAAAGACAAAAACTTATGGAGTTGATTAAAATCTGAAAATAAGAAAAATAAATGTGAAACGTGAAGATAAAATGTTGTTTGAAGATATTTTATATAAAACAAAAATTATACTTATAGAGTTGATTTAAATCTGAAAATAACAAAAATAAATGTGAAACTTAAGATACAGGGACATATCTATTTTAATTCCAGCTCCTTGATATCCTCTTCCTCCATCGTTCCACACTTTACTGGCATCACGTTCAGCAAGTCATCTGGAGACATGTCATATCTCTCAAGTATGGTTTTTGACATTTTAAATGTACTCGCACACTCAGTCATGACATAACTTGTGGTTCTGTCAAAAAGAGAACGAAAAAGGATAAGGTAAAATATTTAGTGTTATCATATTACTGTCATGATTTTTTTATTCAGCCATTTTTCCCTTGAAATTTTATTGGGAATTTTGGTCCACTTCTAAAATAACAAGAACAAAACCATTGTGGTTTTGTCTAGGTAGTACACCAACATCGTAAATACGAGATCTTTGTAGGCTTATTTTTTATTGTGTTTACACGGTTTTCACAAGTTGATCGGATGACTGTCTTCCACTATAAAAAATAGCTATCTTGTACCTAATTTGGTCCACCTACACACTAAATATGAAATAAATACATGCTTTCTTGTTGAGCTATAGTGTTACAAGGTTTCCACAATTAACCCTGTTATGATACGAGTACAATGAAAAGGGGTGATCTGCACATCATGGACCACCCACCCACCAAGTATGGCATTAATCGATCATTATCTTGTTGAGTTATCATTCATATTAAACTAGGTTTCAAAATGAGGCTAAGCCCAGCCTCATATATATGCATGTCAATTTCCAAAACAAAAGGTGGTATCAATATCTCATACTAAGTGTCAATAAATCGCCTTGTGGACGACATGTAATTGCAATGTTGATTTTGGCTTATCCTGAGACCTCATTAATATCCATCTAAGAAAATGGCATAAATAATGTGAGTAAATTTGGAAGGCTAGTGTTTGGAGAAAGTGATAAAGGTGTCAACCTTATTATTTGGGAGGGTAGGTGTAGGTATCTTTGGGGTTGGTAGTTTGTTTTTTTAATGGTGCAATCTCGTTAAAAAACGAAATGAGAATTGTGAGATCTTAAGGTCACTAATCTTTTAACGATGCTCTATAACACATACTACTATGGATGCACTGAATCCAATTTGTTTGGACCTTGTGAACGAGATTTTGCTGGATAGTACATGAAATTCGGCCGATATATCTGGTTGGAATCGCTTTTTTCATTACACAAAAGAAAATCAAAAGAAAGAAGTATGAAACAAAGAGGAAATCTTAGGTCAAACCATTCAGGAAATTAAATTAAAGATGTTCAACCTATGGAAGGCACGTGGTACAATTCTATATATATTAGCATAAAATGCATACCTTTACAGCAGAGAGCGAGGTCGATTTAAACTGGTGTTTTTCGTTGAATATATCAACCTCTACATTGGTAATTTCCACAGTGGATCCTTCACTGAAACCCGCAACAGATTCTACGTGTCGACCCCACAGCTTGCAACAAATCTTCTTCTTCGTAGTCACATCTTGCAAAATGACATCCCTCCTCTTCTATGTACACCTATTTTCAAGAAATCAAGAAAACAATTGTATGTTATAAAGAAGTAATTTAGTTACAAAACATCAAATTTACTAAATATGGTCACAGTAATCAAATTTCCTACTCTTTGTTACGATCCTCCTCTTTGTAATTCCTGCTAATAGTAATGAACACTTTGAGGACTCAAATGATCTTTGGCCTTTCTAAAGCGAATGGTTGTGTAATCAATGACACAAATTCATCTTCTCGTTCATTGATGATTGATTGCAGGGGCTTGACATAATGGGTGGGTAACCACTTTGTCCTCCAATGTGTCACAATGCCCGTGAAAATTACACCCAACTGATGGCGTTTGTGTTTTGCTATTGATGCTATTGTGTTATTGCCGTAGCTCAGAATAACGCACTGCAATTGTTCAGTGTGTGGCATGCTAGGTCACAGCCTAGTCTAGCCTATTAATCTAGGCCTAACTTGGGCCTAGCAAAGGCCTAACTTGGGCCTAGCAAAGGCCTAACTGTAGCCTGGCCTCACAAGAATCGGCAGATTTTCATGAGGCATAGTTCGCCCTAGGCCTAGCTCCTGAACGGAAGTGTATGTTTCCATTCTGAAACACTACAGTATTTTGAGTATATGGAGGTGTGCCGGAATATTCCCATTCATGTTCAGTGACTAATTACTTCGCCCGAGAGAAAACATGCCCATTTATTTCCCCTTGGAGCCCCTAAGAGGATCATAACCCACTAAAAAGTCCTGCCAGGTTATCACCGTCCCATGGTTTCAGATTCCTGCTGCAATAAATCTTTATGGTTATTAGCTGCCCTGATTTCTGTCGGTCAGTGTGTATACGACCGACAACATTCTGTGAGTGTGAGTGAACAAGGTCATCCTTGGGGGTTGAGAGACTTGTGGCTCGGGTCCGAAGATTTTCTTACCCTCGTAGAAACTGTGGTCGCCAGCGGCACTGGGGTTCGGTTTTTATCGCAGCACTCTCCCAAAAAGTGCAGTGGGGTTGGACAGTCGCTCTCGGGAACAAAATGCATAATGTTGGTCATCTGGATAGGGCCGCACCCATTATTTGAAGCAGTCTGCGCAATTAGGCTAAGGCCCTAGCCTAGGCTACATCTTGGATAATGGTGGGGACGTGTGAATGCTTGGTTATGTTGTTAGGCTATCTATTGAGAGAATCGCGCGCAGCATACAACTTTTTGGCAAATAGCCTTGCCTAGATCACCGGTAATGATACATCCAGACTTGGCATGTTGCTCCCAAACCTCTTTATCTCATGACTAATTGGCCTAGGCTAGGCCTAACTGTTAGGCGTAATTTAGTTTTAGGGAACTTCAGCATGCCCTTTGCATTTAAATTTTAATGCTGGATCAAAATTAAATATTTGGTCAAGAAAAATTGTGGGGACACGGTACCTAAACAAGAGCCCAAGGGCATTGTGGTTCCTTGCTTGCTTGGGTATATGACAATACACATAGTATTATCAAGCAAGATTGGGCTGAAATAGTCCAAGTAATTGTGGTCCTACATGTTCCCATAAAGTAACCAACACTATAGCCAACACTTTTGTGATCACAAAATGTGATCGGATTTTGATCAAAGGCACTTTTAAGATCTAAATATGGCGTCGAAAATGTAAGAAATATAAGAGACCTACAAGCATGTCAACAGATATGATAACATTGGTGACCTCAGATGACATGACCTTCAAGTTTCAAAATGTTCCACCACCCCATTCACAACTTGTCCACAAAATATCAACCATATCACACCTTGGCATTGAGATTAAATTGCATTAAATGTCTGAAAATTAACTTTGAACTTGTATACATAACTTCACACACAAAGGTCACCCGGAGGTCAACCAATTGACATTTTTGATCGGTGAGACCTAAATAGAGCATGACTGTAAAAATTCAAACATTTTTGGCCATTTTCTCCCCCCAAAATACAACTTTTTTAACATTAGCTGACCTTTGGTGACGTTGGATCACATGACCGTTAAGTTTGAAAATATTCCCCTATACCATTTGCAACTTGTCCAAAAAAATCAACCTTGTCACACCTTGGAACTGGGAGTTATTGCATTAAATGTCGGAAAATTAACTTTGACCTCATATAACGAAGGTCAAACAGGGGCCAACCTATTGACATTTATGATCAGAAGGTACCTTTGACATCTGAAAATAGCATCAAAACTGTAAAAATCCACAAAACACGAAAAGGTCACCAGAGGTCAATTTGAGGTCAAGGGTCACCCTAGATGCGGTAGACAACTGGATTACATTGAAGCAACTCCCTGCCCTAACGGACATTTCGTTCTCAAGTTATCGCAAAAATACTACTTTTTTAACATTGACATTTGGTGACCTCGGATCACATGACCGTTAAGTTTGGAAATATTCCCCTATACCATTTGCAACTACTCCAAAAATATCGACCTTGTCACACCTTGCAACTGGAAGTTATTGCATTAAATGTCTGAAAATTAACTTTCACCTCATATAACTTGGCACACGAAGGTCACACGGGGGTCAACCCATTGAAACTGTAAAAATCCACAAAACACCAAAAGGTCACCAGAGGTCAAATTGAGGTCAAGGGTCACCCAGATGCGGGTCGACAATTGGATTACATTGAAGCAACTCCCAACCCTAACGGACAATTTGTTCTCAAGTTATCGCAAAAATACTACCTTTTTATCATTAATTGACCTTTGGTGACCTCGGATCACATGACCGTTAAGTTTGAAAATATTCCCCTATACCATTAGCAACTTGTCCCAAAATATCAACAGTGTAACACCTTGGCACTGGGAGTTATTACACTAAATGTCTGAAAATTAACTTGACGGGTGTCAACCAATTGACATTTTGGATCGGAAGGTACCTTTGATATCCAAATCTAGCATCAAAACCAGACATTTGTGACCTTTGACCTTGGTTTCCTTTGGTTTCCTTGGTTTCCTTGTTTTCCTTGTTTCCTTGGTTTCCTTGTGACCTTTGACCTTGGACCTGTAGTTTAATCTCCTGATTCCAAAAAACAAAACGACAAGTCTGTACAACCATCCTAACTCCGACCGAAAAACTTTGACCCCATATAACTTCGCAGATAAAGGTCACACGGGGTCAACCTATTGACATTTATGATCAGAAGATACCTTTGACATCTGAAAATAGCATGAAAACTGTAAAAATCCACAAAAACACCTAAAGGTCTCCAAAGGTCAAATTGAGGTCAAGGGTCACCCAGATGCGGGTCGACAATTGGATAACACTGAAGCAACTCCCAACTCTAACGGACATTTCGTTCTCAAGTTATCGCAAAAATACTAGTTTTTTATCATTAATTGACCTTTAGTGACCTCGGATCACACGACCATTAAATTTGAAAATGTTCCCCTAACCAGTTCACAACTTGTCCCAAAATATCAACCTTGTCGGACATTGGCACTGATAGTTATTGCAGTTTTAATATTTTCGGTTTTTGGACCATAACTGACCTTTGGTGACCTTTGTGGGCACCAAAAACAATACGGCACACCTTCTCCATATGGCGGATTTATAGTCCAAGTTTGGCCTCAATCCAACATTCCCTTATTGAGATAGAGCGTACCCAAGCAAGTGTCACAGACGCACACACACACACACGCCAACCTGACTGCATAGGTTCCTTTTGCTAAAGCAAGGAACCAAAAATCTGATTAGGGAGACCCAGACCCGCCCAAAGGATAACGTTGCTACAGAACGTGTGTTCGCAAGGTTGGACTGTCTGAAACGAAACAGTCCCAACATATCAGCACTTGCCATGCAAGGGATTTTATTGTGGAGTATAAAGAAAACTTCAAGTTAATACATGTGACAACTTAATACATGTGACACAAAGACGAGAGATGACCTCGTGAAGAAAGCTGTAAAAAATAGGAAGAATGTGGTAAAGTTATACCAAGATAAAAGAAAAGCTATCAAACAAAACCGACTTAAAGTAAGGGAAGCAACAATAAAGGACAAAGAAGCCAAAGAGCTGTCACTGGTTTCTGAAACCATTGCCAACACCGAAGCGGTACTGAAAACTTGTGGGTTCATATGCAAAAATGTAGAGGATGTTGACAAGCTTATGGAGAACCAACAAGATGAGTTGACCAAGAGTGTGTTAACCGTGGAATTGTGAAAGGGTCGTTTTTTTTTACGTCTGGAGGGAAACCGATATCCACACCACAGCTCACAACAAAACTGAAAGAAATTAGAAATCAGTTGAATGTTGAATGTGAAAGTTCTATCGAAGAAGCGAGCTCATCTAATTCTTTGAAGGACAAGAGCCGTATGGAACTTAAAGAAAAACTCCTGGCAAAACTCAACAGAGGTGTCGAAAGGAAATGTTGTGTGCAAAGGAGTAAAACATCTTTGTTTATCTCCAAATGGGTCAAGCTTAGTAACCTAGCAGGGTATGGTTCTTCGTAAGAGTACCACAAAAGATGTTGAGGAGTTGATGGAAGATGAGTACAGATTGCATTTTGAGAAGGGCTACCAGTTTTACACTGTAATTTATGACCTTCCGTATGATGAACTTTTTATTTATCCCCTCAAAAAAGAATGGGATGATGATTTACTCACTATAATGTAGACAAGTTTTACACTGTAAGGTAGCTAATTGAGGAGAAAAAAGAAATTGTCGATAAAAAAAAATCCTCAAGATTTCTTTTTACAGTGTACAACATGTATTGACGTGTAATTCAATCAACAATGTTATGACTGATAAAATGTGTGCATCTGTATGAAAACATGAACAATGTCAACTGATTTGGGCAAATATCAAGTCCAGTTTAATGTCGAGTACATGTACAATGCAGTCCTACATGTAAATATAGCACCATTATTATTATCAACATTTTTGTGAACCATGTAAACTGGGCTTGATTATAAAATTTACATTCATGACTCAATTTCTTTATGTACTGAATTGAAGTAAAAGTGACCCTTCTATATTGCATATACATGTATGTATGTATGCAAGTATGAAACAAACCCATTTGTATGCATGTGCAATGTGGCTTCAATACTGTGCCTCCAATATTACACATGTATGTACATATCCTTCTCAACTTCAATATAATTACAGGTGTATGCAAGAATTATAGTTATATGTGTATTAATTGTCGTCAATACACAAGAGATCTACATTTTGTGTAGTGTAACCATGAAATTTGCATATGCAACTTATCATAAAATATTTTCTTTAAAATTAAACACAATTTCGAAGCTGCGAATTTAAGTTTTCAATTGATTGGAACTAGTTTTGGCTATTTTTGGTTTTGTTTTTTGCATATTTAATGAGGCAATCAAAGTCATTCCTTTGTTCAAGCTAATTTGCATATGCAAATGTGTTTAAAGGTCTAAATTGCTAATTAATGCTGATATAACCTATTGTTGGTGTTTTAGGGCTCTTCAAAGTTTTCGCATATTTAATTAGGTGTCACCTACATTACAATTTTCCACACACACAAATTGGACATTTCAGTTAAATTGGCAGTTATTACACAAAACAAGAGCAATATTTGTAATTCAAACAAAGCGTAATATATTGCACATGTGTTCGGGAATACAAATCATGTTGAAAAAATATTGACGAGTCACACCTAATTTGCATATTTGAGATTTGAATATATGAGCTCATTTGCATATTTTATGAGATAATTAACTGAATGTTGTATTTTCAGATGCACCTTAGCACAGGTAACCAGCATACCAAGTATCATCCCTGTACTACTTTTAGAACTTGAGAAAACTCATTGACCTGTACTAAGTCATTTTTTGGTACATTTCACATTTACGGTTATAAATTTTGCTTAAAGGACATGTGACACGGAAAACGAAACTCTACTGAACTATTTATAACGTATAACAATTATCCCAAATCGACTTCGATGGTTTTCGACAGAAAAATCCTTCAGATTCAAAATTGGTGAAATATAACCGCTCATATCAGGCCATCGAATGCCAGGTAATTTCGTATTCATTTTTGATGACGTACGGTATTGTAGCGCAGAACGTCGATGAAGTTGTCACTTCTGTGCAGTATATTTTACTGGACGAATTCACGCTATTACTAGATATCTTTACCGAAAACAAACATGACAGTGCCATATTTTCCTCTCAGTATCGAGCTCAGATACTGACGAAAGTAGCGAGAATGATGGTGAGAATATCGCCGATCAACAATATTTACCTGGCGGCGGAGATATCTAGCCTTACATGTACGAACCAGAAACGGATGATTCCGGTGACGAGAACGATGGCGAGGGCCGTGCTGGAGGAGGAGATGTACAAGGCGATGAAGGTAATCGCCAAAGGAATTTGGACTGGTACGTACTCAAATAATGAAGGATACGTGAGTTAGTCGAACATTCCCCCCATTCACCAGTAAATATTTGGGAATTTAAGTGTCCTTTATCACAGTGTCAATATCATTGTTTGCCTTCTGATAAGATTATACTTAATAATCGAACGCCGCCCGAATGCTTCAGGCCAGTGTACGTTGTAGTTGTACATACTTGTTGTAGAAAGCGATTAACAAAGTTTTCGTAGGCATGTAGCCTAGGCTAATTTGGACTCAATCGAAGGTTGTTCACTCAATCGTGTAAGTGATCAAGCAGGAATTAGGCAAGCCTGTGGCTGCCAAGGCCTAACATAGTTATGCCTAACGTTAGTTTAGCTGGCTTAGGTCAGTGACAATATGAATTATATTCTCTGACCAAGGCCTACATCAGTGGCTTAGGGTACTGTGATTCAGTCACTTAAAGGTCTGTTCACTCTGTGGTTAATTGGTGAATAGATAAATGAAGGAAATTATTGTTTGCCCTGTTTGTTTGCCCATCAAATTTACTCATGATAATGAAACTGTATCTGTATGCAACATTGAGGGTGAACAGAACCTAGGCTTGAATCCATCACAGTACTACAGTGCAGTACAATAACTGTTGCTCTAAGAAAAAGTCTGTGCCTTATTTTCAAAGGACATTATTTTGTTATTCATCAGATCATCTCAACAAGTTATTTTCAGTTTTTAATGCATATCTTGAAAGGCACAAGTTGTTGGAATGATATCGGAATGAGTATTTGTTCATGGTCAAGCCGATATGAGCCTGCTTATTCCATTAACGTAGATTTTGTACGATTGTTGGTTCAAATGGTTCCAATCGACCATGGTACTAACACATAATCACTAATCAGACCACTCATTTATTTTCTCCTGGTCATCAGAGTGTGGCTTTAATTAGCTGACCAAGCGAATACATAGGGTCTGTTCTTTCTGTTTATCTAATCTTGGGGTGGTGTCTTATAGAAATAAACAAGGATGATTTGGGCAGTAAAAACTTTCAGTAATATTGAACAGTGCATTCTGTCAGTTACAGGCGATTTTTTTTGGAATCAAAGATCTCTTACATTCGGAAATTTGGTGGGTTGCACTTGGGCTTTGTTGCAGTGGTTCATGAAATACAGGATAGACAGAAACTTCAACAGTTTCTAACTCCCTCAGCATTGTCGTTCACTAATTTATTACTCTATATACAGTGGTCTTTCTTGTGGTTTACTACTACTACTTCAATCTTCTTTCACATAAAGGTGTACCTGTGGTCATTGTGCCATAACATAATGACAACTGCGAGGGAATGCAGATGCTGCACTGAAATTGATCAGGTGAAAGTTGTTATGGAAGAAGAAGGTGCAGGATGCATCACAACACATCCTGGATTTCATGCTGTCTGTCTTGACAGGTGGGGATTGAGGACAGCATATTTTGCTTACCGCCAACAGTATGGAGAAAATCCAAGAGAGCAGTTTACATGAGATTTCTGAAAAACTGCATTGCTTACACGAATTGCCATAGAAATTTCATGTTATTATAATTTTAGAAGCCTTTAACTACACGGCACCAGTTTTATGCTGAAATGTACAATAAATAAAATGGAATGGGCAGCACTTGTCATTATTGATCATTGAAGAGAGGTACAACTCATGGACTTTAATTCATCTGGGTGGCCAGCACTCAATGTCATGCTTAAAGTGTTCCACCATTTGGCATTTAAACATTGTAACTAGCATTAGATAACAATCCAAACAGAACTAATGTATGTTTTCAATACACAGCTTGCAAGTATTGGTACTGAACAAGCTTTTTCTCTCTTCTTTTCCTTTCTTTTGTATCTGTAGGAAGTATCGACACGTGGCGTATCGACAACTAGTGAGGTTTTGTTGGCAGTTTTTGGGGAAAGATGTCAGGGTGATCCTCCCAGCATGTGCCGTATTAAAAATTAGAGACACTTTTCCATCAGACAACTATGAAGGTTTTAGATTGCCTCGACTGTCAATTTGCATGTACTAAATAAACATAACGGTAAATCAAGAGAAGGTGTGTCTCTTTTATTAATGAAAATCTTCATTGGTCATCTACTTTAAAGTGCTGATTTTGTATGGTTTTCTAACATTAAAGAAAGCAAGAAAAAAAAATCAGTGACAGAAGAAAGTATGAACTTGGAAGTTGTGATTGTCTACAACTATTTTTAATTTCACAAAACAATGAGGAATAAATGAGTGCTTAATGTGGCAGTGTGTGAATATGCATGTGCTTGTGTGAAGCCTCGACTTTCAATTACTTCAAGAAGTTGAAGAACTTCTCAAGAAGTAGCTGTAACTTAAAAGAAGGAAAAATTAGAGCTAAAGAAAGACTTACATAACATAAGAACTATATAAGATTAAAAAATACTTGAAATATTTATTTGACATAAAAACAGACTTAAATGAGGGGTCAGGGTGAGGAGAATGGGGAAGAGGACATGTCCCCTAATGAACAAGGAGGGTGGCCCATACATTATCCCTGCAATGTTCAGGCTAGATGAAAACATTTTGTCCCCATAATAAATTTCACTTCATACAAAAAAATGTGTAACAAACTTCACGTGGGTCCCATACAGTATGTACCATTGGCAAGCGGTAGTACTGATTAACTTAAATATAATTTGTAGAAGCAGCATTTCAGCATTTAAAAAAAATGGGTGAAAGTGATCACTATTTAACCTTTCATATAACCCACACCCCCCCCCCTTTGTACCATTGGTCAATCATAGTGCTCACCAACTTTCATGATCATACAATACAATAAGTTTTTCTTATAAAATATATATAATGTTTAAGTGAATCTGTTCAAGTATGGTGGTATAGTAACATAAAACTAAAATTGATGGCAGATGGACGGACGGATAGATGGCTAGATCAGTAGAGCTGTATACTAGTTATATCTGCTCTTGTGTTGCTGGACAGCCTCCTCTTTGTCTGGATGGACATAAGAGCTTGCCAGTGGTGGTGGGGCAGAAGCTTCCTCAAGGTCTTCTATAGTGCTTCTTCCAGCCTTACACAAACTGAAGTAGAGTTGATGTCAGTTTCTCTACATAACCTGCAACCCCAATAAAAAAGACTATTTATTCAAGGGAAAAAAGTAACACTGTGACTTAATGGACAAATTTGCCTTTACATAACTTATGAAAGTTGCATTTCACTGCGAGAGGCTGTAGTTGCAAGAAAAAATATTTACCATAAGTTGCATCGGTAAGGACCTTGGAAACGGTGGCTTGGCCTTTCTTAAACTTTGGGAACCTCATGGCAAACCTTTCTTTTACCTCATTTGTGGTGGCTTGTGATCTGCTTGAATTTTCATTAAAATGGAGAGCAGCAAGCTGTAGTCTGAAATCAAAATTAAAGACTAACATGTGAAGCATAAGAATTGAGTATGATTAAATGGCAGGTGTCTAAACACACCTGCTCATTGTTTTGCTGAAGTATTTACCTGGGTACAAATATTATTACTTGTGGAGAATACACCGATAATTTTCAACCCCTTATCTTCACTTTCAAACATTTCTGCTGGTTTCACAGTAAATATAAGACTGGGAGTACCATTGCTTTTACCAAAGATCATGTTTATAATGTGTACTTAGGAAAGTGTTAGGTATGAACCATTTTGAAAATTAAATATTGATGATGTTACTAATAAAAGACATCCATCTGTTTCCAAATATTTTAAAATTCTTTTTGGGTGTTAAGGCTATGCAGCTGGTAAGTGCAATGTCTACATGAGTTAAACCTTGATGCCTAGAATTGATAAAAGTGGTTCAATGTTTACCTGCTGATCATTCCATGGTAGCTGTAGTGGGTATTCTTCGGGGCAAAGTGTATAACTACACTGTGAAAGCTTTCAACGTTTGAAGTTTGATATGCAGATCACAACTGCATAACGTCTTTCTACAAACACTTAGCAGTTATCACCTGTACCATTTTCTCACAAACTTCGGTGCCTGTTCAAAAAAAGGGATAGATTTTGTGTTGTCATGGATACCATTTTGCATTTATTGTATAATCTTACGTTGAGAAATTGGATAACCTTCCAATTTCTCAACGTAAGATTATCAAGAAGAGAGATGGACATCCACCCATGTTATAATAGTTACACCTATACCTAGAACCACTTACTAGGTTGCAGCCACTTCTTCTTTCTTCCTGGTACATTTAATTCGCCATGGACACATCTTGGGAAAAGATCACTAGCATGCTGGTGCACATCTTGGATGTGATTGGCAACAGACAGCTACTTGGCCAACATCACATGACCGTCAGGTGTAGATGCTGCAACCCAGTAGAGGTGGTTGCTCACACTCTTTGCCCAGGCACCAGCTGCTGCACAGGTTTTCTTTTTCCCCAGCTTGTCAATTTTCTTACAAGTACCTGCAAAATAAGAAATTGTCCATTGTAGAAAAATCACTTTCAGACCAAATTTTACGTAATGAAACAAAACATAGCACTGGTAGTAATCTCATCATGGATGATTACCACAATTTGTTTTATAAGTGATGGTGTAGCAATAGGAACTTGGGCAAGCTTACAAAAATTCATTGTGTATGTTGGTCACTAAACCAAGACAGAGAGTTCTTGCTGTATTAGCTTAATTGAATTTTGCAATAAATAGACACCTTTTGTTATGTGCCAAACATCATAGTGATGACCTGGAGATTTTGCCCTGCAAAGAACTGCAACCTCCCAATTGATTTGTCATGTTCAGATTCATCAGATGAGTGAATTGATGGAGTGTAGTCCGTACTACCTGGCGGTTTTTCGGTGTATCCCGATGAGGATGCCACAGCATCTTGTCTCTGTTGGTCCAGTCAGCAACTTCAATGGTGGTAGGGGACCAGTGAACACTGGACTTGTACATGTGTTACATTCACTGAAAATTAGAATAAACGCTTATTATACCACACACATACAGTTGCTTTTTACGTGCTAAGAACAACGGACACGGACCAAAGGTCAAGAAAACCAAAAACAAACCCAGTCTGTAAAACAACACCTCCCGCTTCAGGCCTTCCAGTTCCATAGCATTACTGCTGGAAACTTCATTGCTCTGTAAAAGGGAACAAATTGCAAGGAATATGAAAGATTTGTTTCTGATTGCCTCATTTCATCAAATGTGAGCAAAAGACATAGTTGTTTAAAGACGCGCTAGCGTACAAGAAACCGGCGGCGCTATTTGTCACTGACCGAAAAAGTTTTGTGCCAGTCACAAAAACCCGGATGTTAATTAGAGTACACACAGTGTTAATTAGAGTATGTTAATTACAGTACACACGGGTATACTACACTACTATACCAGGGAGTTCCATAACAACTCCCTGTCTATACCAATTGGTTCTGTGAAGTTACAACGCTGCGCTGTGCGTGTGTGGGGCTCAGACACCCATTCGGTATTCACACTTCATCGAACGTAGTTACATGATCACCATTTCTAAGGAAATCGGCATTTTACAAAAAATTACGGAAAATGTTCCCAAGGAAAAGATTTGGAAGTGCTCCTGGGAGACCATTATCACATGGATTCGATGCCGCGAGGAGTAGAAGAGAAACAATCAGGAGGCGAAACCTTACGCAAGTTTATCTTCTTCATGCTCATGACGAATGGGTCTCACAGAAGGCAACATGGGTAGTTGAACAAGGGAAGCCTATGAGTAATGCGGAGTTTGCTAATCACCTGCTGACAGATCATGCTGACACAGGTAAGTGAATTTGTCCGATTAAGTCATAGTTAATAGGCCTATATTTACTCTCAACTTTGACTTCAGTTAATTCTTCAAGCAAAGTAAAACTTAGTCTAAAGCCAAAATATAGCTTAGTTTATTTCGAGATGGTTATCGTAGGACAATGTTATACTAGTATAGTAACAATAGGGATTAGGCACCCAAACTAGGCCGACATCCCGGTCTTGTACGTGTTTCATGATGGCCGGGTTGTAACTTCTAAGCAACAATTTGGATGGTAACTTCACGATTATTCAACCAAATGCGTTAGAAAGGCATAAAAAATTTTCTTCAACTAGTAGCTGATCACCCGTCGAACTTTCCTACACTATAGCTCAACCGCTACCGTAGTTTGCGTGCTGTAAAATACACCAAAAAGTAAATAAATAATACTCCTTTCTTATCTTAAAGTCCACTATAGCTGCGCATCGCAGACAAAAAGACTAAGTGAGAGGTTACTTTCTTTGTTGGTTTTTGCTGACCCTAACCAGAATTAGGCCTCGCCTAATGTCCAAATTTGTCAATGCATATTTTGGGGTCTTTCTTAGAATATGTACAGAAAATCAAGACTCGCGGAAATGTTTCTGCAAGGCTGGTATAGCATATAATGGCTGTAAGTGCTTTTCAGTTTAATACAAACTGCAATGCAACTGAACCGCCACTGCATATAACATAACATAACATAACAATTAATATTTATATAGCGCTATTCCATCTAGATCATAGCGCTAGATATATTGCCTACATAAAAGAAAGTGTCAGGACTGCAAGTTTTGTTTGAGAAAAAAAAAACTAAAACAAAGTTACTATTCTCCTGCTCATGCACCTTGAGATCAGTTTATGAAGACTTGTACCAGCTACCTCATAAATTAGGCTTTACTGCATTTTCTTCTCATAACTGTGAAAGGTGTGATGTATTGCAAAAGTTGTGACAAATTTGGCTGAAGCTTCAAGCTAGCTGTGTTCAGGCTAAGCTGATAACCCCAACACTGTAACTTGTTCATTTTTTTAAGTAGTACATTTCAAAGAAAGCTTTCCTTTCCATATTGTAAGAGACTCAGGTTAAGATATGACATGACAATGAATAATCTCAGTAGTGCATATCATGAAGGTAACAGTCTACTGGGAGCTGACTGTCAAACATGGAAAAGTTAGGCGAATATGTACGGTAAGGAAGGACTATAGAGTATACATGTGCGGTAAACATACTTTTGGCTAAGGAGTGTATGCAACATTTGATGGAAAACAGTTTTATGGTTTCTATGTGCTAATGCTCATGTGTACTTAGTGGTTCAAATTATGTTGTGCCATCCATTTTCACAACTTTAATAGTGTCCAAGACTTATGGTGATGTATTGGTTACTATCAGATTATGAAAAAAATTTATTGCCACATTTTAATTTCTCTCAATTTGTAAGGCCCCGAACAGTATACATCTGTGTAACATTTTCAATATCACTGCTGTGAATTACACCAATTTCCCAAAAATATGATTGAAATTGATAATAATGACATGCTACACATACAGTGTAACCTGTTTTGTACGTGAATTTGGTTGCCTGACAAAGAAACTATTACCAGGAACTTAACAATACCCCCCCCCCCCCAATCCCACTCTTCATACTACAGTAATTTTCCTTGGTAGTGAATTTTTTTCCACTATACTTCTGTTGAAAACATAATCTCACAAAACAAGAACTAAAAATTGTCTTCTTAAAAAATGTCTTCTTTGCTTGATGTACTTAACCTTCTTATCATATTGATGGAACCTATAAGAATAACTATAAATTGAATGTTGCATTACAGATGTTCACCTCTTTATATGAGTAGTGTTCACACACAGACTGAGTCAGATGACAGCACCCAAGTGTCACAGCCATCTGAAGCTCCTCTTCTTGATATTGGTAAGTGGAATAGTGGCAACTCCTTAATAAGTTTTAAAATTATTGTTCTTCTCTGGGAATTGAAAATAGCAATTAAACCTTCTTGTTCAATTAAGCTTCTGTATAAGAACTTACACTTTCCTTACAAATAAATTGGTTAAACTGAAAATGAATGAGTACAGCTACTAAGACTGCTCAAATCCACAATTTAATGGTGGTTCTTGTACTATTTCATTGGGCTATGTCAGTTGAAAATGATATTATGCAAGCAATACCACTTTATTTCTGTGATTCAAATCAGTAAGGAATGTACATTTTCCCTGAATAAGGTGACTCAAGTTGATCACTAGACCTGTCTCTCTGCAGGATCTGCATATATATTAAGCATGCCCTAAATAGATAAGGTAGAAGCAGATCGGTGCAATGTGAGAATATTTCAACTTTTATATGTAAATAGTGTAGTTAGTGAGAATACCTTAAGCCTTTTATGCCAACCCAGACAAAAAGTTTGATTTAATAGTCAGGTGGCTTAGCAACAATTTTTAGGCTTAACGTTACAGGCCGGACGTTATCGGTTCCGATTTTTCAAGATGGCGGCCAAAATCCAAGATGGCCGCCAGAAAAAAAGGAAATGTCATATATCTGGCTGTAAAAATCAGAGATGAACAAATGAGGGGTCAATTCAGGTGTTTCCGGGGTCACTGAAACAGATGATGATCATGGCATGTTGCTTGAGTAACCCACTTCCAAGATGGCGGCCAAAATCCAAGATGGCCGCCAGAAAAAAAGGAAATGTCATATATCTGCATGGCTGTAAAAATCAGATGAACAAATGAAGGGTCAATTCAGGTGTTTCCGGGGTCACTGAAACAGATGATGATCATGGCATGTTGCTTGAGTAACCCACTTCGAAGATGGCGGCCAAAATCCAAGATGGCCGCCAGAAAAAAACCAAATGTCATATATCTGGCTGTAAAAATCGGAGATGAACAAATGAGGGGTCAATTAAGGTGTTTCCGAGCTCACTGAAACAGATGATGGTCATGGTATGTTGCTGTGGCCACCCACTTCCAAGATGGCGGCCAGAATCCAAGATGGCCCCCTGGAAAAAAAGGAAATTTCATATATATTCAATCTCCAGACCCCCTGTGCCCTTTTCTGATCGGGACCATCAAACCTTCCGTCCTCAAACGTGTAAATGAAACCGGGCTAGCACCCTGACTATATGTTATGGCTGGTATTCTAATTGTGTCACTTTGGTTGAGGAAGCCACTTATTGGGGAACTTTGAGGTGTGGATAGACACTGTCGCAAACCCGTTATTATATGGGAGTTACGAGTGTCATGTAGGACTGGTTACATTGAGTCAACTATATAATAGGGTAACTTGAGGGAAAACAGACCAGATGTGAATACTGACTCATTGAGAGATTTTGTAGGATTGTGCACCCTTCATAAACACAACGTCAATTGTGCGAACAACACACGCTAAGTCAGGTCACTAGGCATCTGGGGCATTTAACTCGTTCTTTTCGAACCTGTACCCCAGGGCTACTGTTAGCGAGGATCTCCAGGAAGACTTGTTGTCTGGTATAGACAAGCCCACCCCCCCCCCATAGTAAAACGATAGGTTGTGTTCGAATCTCTCCGTTGGTGAGCTCTGGACAGCGGTAGCAGCGATGAAGAAGGGAAAGTCCCCGGTCCTGATGGCCTCCCTGCTGAGTTATATAGGACTTCTGGGAGGTTCTCGGTGGGGACACAGAGGGCTGGAAATATTGTTCTCCTCCCTAAGTCGGGAGACCCTTTGGACCCTAATAGGCGTACAATAACGCTGTTAAATCTGGACTACAAAATCCTGGCCAAAGCATTAGGAAATCGCTTAGCGAATGTGATGCCGGATATTGTAGGTCCTCTCCAGACTTACGCTGTGCGAGTCCTTCGGATTCAACCTAGTGTTTATTCGTTGGTTCTCGTTACTATATAAGGACGTCACGAGCATGGTCACTGTTAACGGATTTACTTCTGGTCCCTCCCCGGTTCGAAGGGGAGTCCGTCAGGGTTGTCCCCTCTCCCCGTTGTTATATATTCTCTTCAGCGAAACGCTCAGTACCTCGCTGGACAGATGCTTGGGGTTTCGACCTTTCAATGTACCGGGTGGGGCTAGAGTTAAATGCGTGCAATATGCCGATGACGTCACTTGTATTGTGTCGGACCTCGTCTCCTTCAAGCCTTTATCGAAGGTTTTGGCCACCTTCTAAGAGGCTATGGTGCCAGACTTAACAAGTCCAAGACCAAAGGGCTGCATTCAGGAGGTTGGCGTGGCCAATCCCTCCCGTTCGATGCTACTTTGTCAGATGTCATGATCAGGGTAATCGGCATCTGGCTAGGTTATGGTGCCCCAGAGGCCACCACTTAGGCAGAGAAGGCTGATCAGGTGGAGGCAAGGCTCGACACATTCAATCTGAGGTGACTCTCCCTCCATGGGAAGGTTACAGTTGTCAATCGTTTTATTTTTTCCTCTCCTTCGGTATCCTGGTACGGTGATCGCTGCACCAGGTTATTCCTTGGTACGATTGGAGAGGATCATTTTTTATTTCATTTGGGGAACGTGCAAACCAAACCTTCTCAAAAGGACCGTTCTGTAAAAGACCCCCTTGATCGGGTGGGCATGGTTTGGTCCACCTACCATCTTAACTGCGCTTTCTCCTTTTGATAGGTTTTTTCGTTGCGTTTGAGAATCCCTCGTTTGCCTTTTTTGGTTCTGGGGTGGTTTTCTTTTTCGCCACTACTGGCCCGGATCCTTTTCCAATAACCGGCCAAAGGCGACACGCTCTTCGGGGTGTATACTCAGATTGGTGACTCACTTTGTAGAATCAAAGAGGAGGGTGGTCCAGATGTTCTGCTTAACGTGGCCCACTCGGCTTGCCAAACTGCCATCTCTCCAGATGTGTGGTGTTCTGTGTTGTAAGTCACTAGATAGCCGTCTCCGGGACTTCGCGAGGAGGATTGCACATGGGGTCCTCATCACTAACCATTTTCGCCTAGTCAGGTGGCGATTAGGTTATGGGATTTGTCCCTGTGTGGGCTGTAAAGCCATTAGGACTATGCAACACCTTTTGCTGGAGTGTCCGGTTGGTGTCGGAATAATGGTTTCACGCCTTCGTTATTGGTTGTTATTGTTGTTGTTTTGGTTATTAGTGTCATTGGTTGACCTCAGATGACTAGTGACCCGACTTAGCGTGTGTTGTTCGCAGAATTGATATGTGTTTATGAAGGGGGGGGGGGGCTTGTCTATACCAGACAACAAGTCTTCCTGGAGATCCTAATAGCAGACCTGTAGTACATGTGGAATGTACGCAGGGAACTTACAGCTAGCTGCAGGGATTGTCGTTTCAGGCAACAGCTTCACAAAAACAGGGCAGCTGTTCAAGAGCATGAATTTGAAATGTATTTCTAAGGACACCTTCTTCAGAGTACAGAAATTGTATGTCGCCCCAGCTGTGGAAGAGATGTGGGAAAAGATGCAGGAGACCGTTTTCTTCATTGAGGGACAAAGAAGTAGTTGTGTCTGGTGATGTCTTCAACGATTCTCCTGGACATAGTGCACAGTACTGCACTTACACTATGATGGAAGAAAGCAGTGGTAAGGTCCTGCATATGGAGATTGTAGATGTGAGGGAAGCAGCTGGGAAAAGCCCAAACATGGAGAAGATAGGCTTCACCCGAAGCATGGACTTTCTCATGGAGAGAATCAATGTCGAAGAGGTTGTGACAGATGGCCACCTTGACATTGCTGCTCTCATGAGAAATTGTTCCAAATATGAAGGTATCATCCACCAAAATGATGTATGGCATGGTAGCAAAAGCCTTACCAAAATGCTCACGAAAAGCGAATGCTCACGAAAGAACAAAGCGATTTTGGAGTGGATGCCAGCCATCAGGAAACACTTTTGGTTCTCTTCCAGCAGTTGTGATGGAGACGAGAAGAAATAGAAAATAGGAAATAGATGAAGGGGAGCATGACAAGGCCTGGCTGACCCAGGGATCAGCAGCACATAAAACCTTAGGGAGGTTGCTGACTGGCAAACGCTTTATGAAAAAGTTAGCATACTACAGGAACTTCAGGCATACCGGCAACCTGGAGTCATTTCATAACCATTTACTTATGTACGCACCAAAGCGACACTCTTACGGGTTTGTTGGGTTTGCTACTCGAAGTAAGCTTGCAGCGATTGACAGCAACTACCATGCTGATCGTGAGCAAGCTGTCACCAAGGACGGACATCTACGATACAGGTGCAAATATAGCAAGCGAACCCGCAACTTCCATGCGGAACCATTACGTGAGGCGAAAAGCTACGGCTACATAGCTGACTTAATGAGAAGTATTGCTGCCAAGCGATTAATAACACCTGGCCACCTTTCTCAGCATGTCTCCCTCGCGCAAGATGATCCAAGAAGGATCCATCCAAGGATGTCAATGCTTCCAAGGTCATCATTAGATGAGCTTGTAAAGGATCATCTCAGTCGCTTTTCACCCCAGCAGCAGATATCTGAACAACCCCCAGAGTGAAGAAACCCATTAGAGTTTTTGTAGTTTCATAGGTGTATTTGTAGTAATTTAGCTGTTGCCATTTCCAATATATCATATATCACTTTAATTTTGTTGACTGTATTACCTCCAACAAGTAAGTTTTCACTCTTGTGTTGCAAAATATGTCAGATTCATAAAAAATTACACATCAAAACCACAATGCTTTCAAATATTCTGATTGTCAATGTGTAATTTCAACTCCATGGTTTTTAATTGTTATTGTTTTACTGTGCTGGCAGCATATGTAGAAAAATGTATTTTGCCATTGAGGCTTTCTCCTGTGTTAGTGATGTATGTGTGTGTGAAAGGAGCAAGGCAAGATCACCATTTAAGTAATTAGTTATCATATCGGACTGATATAGTTGCACTACTCACTCATTTTCTGGAGTGCTGTATTTATCTGTACTTGAACAGGGGCGTTAATATATCAAGTCTTGCCTAATCCTTTTCTTCTAATGACATGTGGTATTTAAAAAAAAATTATGGCTAATATGGGAAGTTATGGAGTGTTGTGTAACAGAATGTATGTTACCCTCATCTTATACACTATACAACATCTATAGTGGTAAATTGGTTGTAACCAAGCGAGAGGTGGGAAGTTTGAATATGCTTCCTTATATACTTTATTTATTTGTTTATATTTGTTTGTACTATTGTTTAAGAAATACACTTGGTATGTTTGTAGGCTATTGCCTTTGGAAAATTTTGATGTTTGTTAAATCCTCTGACCTCACATATATGTATCATGTGAGGCCCTCAATCACTAGGGTCATCTAGTCTTAATGCTCTATCCATCCATAAATTATAATCTTAATGATGGTAAAATCATTCCCCTATTGAGAGGGTCGCATAAGAAAGTGTCACAAACACATATGCATATAGTATGCCTATAAGAATGGGGTTACCCCCTCTCCTCTGGTTCAGTCAATTGATTTTCCATTACTTTCTAGCGTAAACCATTGGTTTGATGGTGTTTCAAAGAATATCGGTTATAATAATCCAATTCACATTGTTAACTGCAATTATAGTCTTAGCTTGTTCTTAGTTGTTCAATTAACTGATATGTAATGGCATGTATTGTCTACTACTTTCATTTTGTGAAAATGGTGCAAATGCCAAAAAAAAAGATTGTTTTTACTTTGTTTTCAGCTGCTGCTAGGAATCACTTTGACAATGATGATATGGTCAGTTGTTATACTGTTTAGTTATCACCAGGCCTGGATGTAACTGTAATGACATCTAAATGCAGCTCTTACTTTTCTACGTATTAAAAAACTTGTAAAGTTCATTAATTTGTAGCAAAGTGAGAATTTTAGCTTTTCATTTTCGTGTTAGTAAAATGCTGTTCTTAAATATATTTTTTTGAAAGAATTTCATTTCATTTTCGTTGTTGCATTTATTTGTTTTATAACATAACAGTACAATTAAGTCAAAGAACAAATACGTGAATGGACGTGATTTTAAAAAAGCCTCTTGCGAGTACAAAAGAAGCAACATAGTAGGAAAAAAACCCAACAATGTAGACAAGAAGAATTTCCTAAACGTACGCTACCCCACCATCTTTATGCCACCATAAGACTACAAAAGCTCACAAGAACATAGCGCTTGAGATTAATGAAATGGTTCAAGATATATTTCACTTGTGATAACAGCTTTCTGGAAAAACTTAATGAGATTCCACAATGTATGCTGCTGTCAAAAAAAACACATGAGGCATCACCCACTCCCCCCCTCCCTTCCCCCATATGCAATAGTGTGACAGGGTAGTACATCAAATGCTTTTGAAAGACACCAATATAACTTTCCACATAATCAAGTGAATCAGTGAAGTTTATCAACTGTATTTGCCAGCACAAGCTTGGTTGAGTGACCAGGACATAAACCAAACTGATGTAAGGGAAATATGCTAGGATACAGAAGATTAGAAACATAAGACAAGTAGAAAAACGGTTTCAATTGCTGACTATTTTGAGCAACTCCCTTTTTGATTTCTTGCCTGAAGGCTCAAGGAATCTATGCGTTGGTGATTGCGTGTGTGTGTATGAGACGCCTTTTGCCTGTAAACACAATAACTCACCAATTGCAAGTGGGATTGAAGTCATTCCTTGGACATAGATGCACCATACTGTATGGAAGAACCCACCTGATTTTGTTGCTCATTCACATGAATAATAATGAGGTCACAGGGTCAACCCAAAAAATCTTCAAATGCTAATAACTCTTTAACCAAAAGTCATAATTTATTTATAATTGGTATTGATATATATAACTTCACATACCCCTCCTCCTCCTCCCCCCCCCCTTCACCTTGTACGTGCACGACTGTGGTACATACTTGAACACACGACTACTAATCGTTCAGTCTACAAGTATTGCATCTCCCAGTTGAAATCCTTTATACCTTCCATCAGCGGAAGGATAGCGCTCCCTGATTTTCCACACACAGCATGAAGGAATGACCAGTCGTCTGTGTGCTCCTAGCCGTCCATGTTGCCAGTAGATGTATTGACGATACGCATAATATCTGAAGTTGGCATTTGACCTATCTGGGGTGTCTGCAAAAGTGTCCTCATTTGCCCTCATCGCAACGTCGAGTATGTAAACATTTAGACAGATTTCAGAAAATATGCCTTGTGTTGCCAAGCATATATTTCTGTTCCCACAGCATCTCTGCTCAATAGCACTGTTCATGTCATGGCAATTCCCACAAACACACCAGGATGGAGCTTCTTCAGCTTGAAGTGAGGCACTCACATCATCATTTGCCTGCCTCGTTATAATATCTTGGTATGCACCAGGATTTCTTCTAAGTAGCTGTGCAGCTATCTCTTCTAGGCTGGGACCTGTCCAGATCCTGGAGGAATGTCTACAATGCAAAGAGAATGAACCAGAAAGTCAAAATAAGTGATATCTTGTAATATAAGAGGAAAATTTGTATACTTTCCAAACTCATGTATAGTTGATGGTAGATGACCTTTGTCCTCCTAGAAAAGCAATAGGTATCAGCCACTCACGAATAGCAGACCTAGTTTAAAGTTTTAGCAAATCTCTGTTGCTCAGATACCATGTTTGCAAAAAAGAAAAGCAAATAAGAATAATGTTGTATTGACATACCAAGTTTAAAGACAACATCTTTGCCTATTTTCACTTAATGGTTTGGAGGTTATCAAACTTCCAGCTACATTTACCTCAAATAATATTTGATCCTCATGAAAAACAATTTTTTTGTTATTTTATGAGTTTATTTTCTATTTCAAAATCCAGCCCCTTAATGTTATGAATTGTATATTGCACTGCTCCAGACAGAAGCAGATTCAAATTACAGTTTAATTAATGATGTGTAGAACAGGTGACGATCTTTTGTGTGGCAAATGTAAGAAATCCACAATACCATTTGCAGAGCATGAGTAACATGAGATAACTCTAATATGTAGACCTGTATGAACACTATTATTTCAGACACTGAAAAAGGAGGATATAGGCCTGTGACTTTTTACCAGAATAACTTCGTCTCGATTTTCGGAAGGTTGTTCGTCTTGATTTGTAGTTGGGGATTGCTCCATTTCTTCTTCCTCACTGGAGTCATCCTAGCAAAATGAGATTTTTCCAAACAATTTTCAATGTGGAGCTATTTTTAAGGAAGTGATATTTTAATCATTTAGTTTGAATATTATTATTGCAGAGATTCAAACTGTCATGCAGTTACCCAACAACACTTCTCGACTGGCAATTACTGGCACAAAAGCTTCAACAATATATTGGAGAATTGGGTTTGCGGATATTCAGTTACAATTGTTAGGGATTTTCCGAAGCTTCAGTTGTGGCAAACAAAAGTAGATGAATGGAAACTTCCTTTGACAACTGGTTAGTGGGCTAACATGCAATGTGATTAATAGTGTACATTTATAAAGTATTAGAGGAGGATCAAATCTATTTGCAAACACAAATTAATGATAAATTGATAGGTAAATGACACCATAGCCTTAATGCCTAGCTCTTACATATAGTTTTGGGATTGCTGAGCAAGCTGCATATTTCTAAAGTATATAAGGCTTGTGGAACAGCAAACTGCATTTTGTGGCAGCTTACTCCTTGGTACCGTAACAATGTTTCGGCCTGTTTAATAAGTATGATGGTATGTTTTGTGCTACTAAACCCCTGTAACTGTACAATTCTTTGACTAAACACTTTTGCATTTGATGATCAGTCCTCTTGGATCTCAAACAACCACCTGTGCAATCTCGTACAAAATAGCTCAACCTAAGAAAGATTTTCAATCAAAGTGGCTATTCTAACGACTGTTCGTAAGAATAATTTCCGACTACGCATGCGCAGTTGCTATTTTTATGACAGGAGAACTATTTTTTACGACCAGGAGTAACAATAAATTCCGGTTAGGGTTAGTGTTAGGATTGGGGTTTAGGGTTAAAGGTAGGGTTACCCCTACTACATGCGCAGTTGCTTTATTTACTTTACTGCGCTTCAATTCGCCTTTGTCGTAAGAATAGTTTATAAATAATTTTCAATCACAGTGGTTGTTGTAGTCTTTACAAATAAAGAAGACAATTCTTATTTCATGCTTTAACAGTTTGCATCCCCCCAAAATCCACGAAAACATAAATAGATGCTTGTTTTCAGGTACAGTAGAATGAGCCCTTGGTAACCACTAATTCCTGATGTTACAGACGATATCTTTCTACCTTAGTTTCCTCTGACATGCTTAGAAAGAAGCTTAGGCTTATACCCTATGTGCTTATATAGTATCGACTAAACAATGGAGTGTTATGGAGCATATTTATACTATGAGATCCATTCTGTATTGAAAGGAAAGCACTTTATGTCAGTACTGCTTACATTACACGTCAAGTAACCGATACTGTCAGACAGTGCCTAGATGTAGTATATTTTGCCAGATGACTGCATTGTATAAAATGTGTACATGGTCACTCTTGTGATCCATTAGTTGCAAGTGAAAAATAATTATGCTGTTTGTTTGGTGAGCCTATTATTGATCATTTTAAGGTAGGTCTAGGCCCTAAAGTGCTAAGTAAAAGTTACCGCTACTTTCTCCACTTAAACATTGTAACCTTCTATTATTTAGCCCTTGTAACTTGTAGTGCTGCTTGGGCTTACTTACTTCGTTGTTAATATTTATATGAAAGAAAAGATAGGCCTCACTATAGCAGCACTAGTAGTACTAGTGGTAGGGCCTACACGATATACTCACTGATTCATAACGGTTTCTGCACGGCTTACGATTGCTTCCACATCTACAACTAACGCCACAGGACTTCTCATCTACTTTGCACGGACAAGCCCCTCGTCCCCTTTTCCTTGAACAAGTTGACCGGCAACGACAAACTACAGGGTCAGTTGTAGTTGTAAACCTCTCACTCGATAATTCACTTTCTTATGGCGTGGCTGACATTGTAAGTACAAGCTGGATTCCGCAAATAATATGATCTTGAGGGCCAGCTAATCGCCCGGCGTAATTTTCAGTAGCGTCTTATTACATTCAGCACACGTACGCATTGACATGCACAGGAAGCTTTGTACACGCTGTAGCGGTCGCACAACGATGTATTGAATAGTATTGAGTCAAGAAGGGCCTCCCATATCCACAGGTTCAGAGGTTATGACAAAATTTTTGCAAACAAGGCTGCTTAGATGGCGCTATCATTGTTTGCATATAACGATAAACTTTATAAATGTAATAGCGCCGCCGGTTTCTTGTACGCGAGCGCGTTTTTAAGGTACATTTGTAGAATCAATCTAAGTTTATATCTTAAATATCAGTACCTGTACTAATTCTTGGTGAAGAACCATGTTCCAGTCAAGGTCAACGAAAGTGTAGGACCCATATTTTGCAGAGTGACCTGGGCTGTCACTCCTTCCATCTCCACCATGGTTCACTGCCATACCGATCTCCTTCAGCCCCTCAATCATCTCCTCCTGCGACTCCCGCCAAACTCTGCTGATTGTTGGATGCAGCCAGTTCCTCTGATGCCTGTGAAATGTCCGTTTTGTAATGGCAGGACAATACATATTTGTAAAGACCCGCAGGGTCTTTGAAGGATTTGATCCTGCAAACAGAATCCCTGCACTCATCATCAGGTTGCCATGGGGAATGTTTCCTACTAACGTCTGGCTGTCCCAGAAGGTGATGTTGGCACACTCTTTACACCTCTGCCTGACCCTTATCATGGACCCTATAATGTTTCAGCTCCCACTCACTGAATTTGCAAAGACCACATTCAAATCACTTATAAAAATTTTTATTTGGTCATTCAGACAGAATTTATATTTTTGAGGATTTTTTAGAACAGCCTTTTTTCATCATGAAGGTATGAAAAATGTCAATCAACAAAACAGGCAATGTCCTTCAGAAAAAAAAAACAGACCCTAATACTGTTCATCTATGATTTGCCAAAAGAAATGTAATTGGACGGGAATAAATCTAGTAACAGGAAAACCATTTTGCACTTTCAGAATTGCACACACCACTGTTTCATGAAAACCTTTGATATTACTTTCTTACATTAGAGCATGCAGGTTTTGTGTGCTTGACCAAACGCATGTAAGGCTGAATTCTAAAAACCAGCAAGATCTGTTGATAATTATTACCTAACAAAACAACCCATTCATCTGCTCACACTTTTTTTTTGGTGTTTGTCTTCAATTTTCACACTTTGAGAGAGAATGATTGACTACATTGTACTTAATATAGTGAATTGAGTTAACATATATGTCATACACTGACATGCAAATGTGAGAAAGAAGGATAATAGTTCTTACACTGGAGATGATCCAGGTCCATGATCACCACTGGGATCAGATGAATGAGAAGAAGGCTCATAAATTGGGCTTGATGGCTGGTTTGGCTCACTGGATTCTTCACTAAGTTCTGATGGTGGCTTTGTAGGGCTAACTGATAATGGAGTGGTTGGCTTGGGGGTAGTTGGCTTATGAGTAGCTGGCTTTGGAAACTCCTCAGATGTGTGTCTGAACTCTAGTGGTGGCAGTGGGACAAAAGCACACTGAACGTATGCCTGAACATACTCTGTTCAAAAAATTGAAGGTTGAGATTTATGTACATTGCAAAATGTTTCTTACCTAACTAGACAATAATTTGCACTTACAGGGTTTGACAAACACATGGCTGCATTGGTTTTTCTTCTGTTTAACAGTTTTAGCAATGTAGTTTAGAAATCCTCAATGTCAATGTCTAATTAATGACATGAATATAACCTTGGGTCTATTTCAAATGTCTTAACTGTCAAGCAACATGAAGTCATGTACACACCATATATCAAGTCAATCTCACATTTATTCGCTAAAACCTGCAAATCATTACTATACAGCATATTCACAACAAAACCAATAGGGCCCACCATTGTGCCAAGTAGTATTTCAACCAACCCACAGTTCTATAGATTCTGTGTGAATGAACCAAATTCAGGCATAATTTTCTCGGGCCCCACCCCTCATATTTAACCAGTAAAATGAAATCTGGAACTGAAAATCTTCAATTCAAACCAACCCACTGTTCTTCACATTTACTTACATCAACACACATGTTATCTTCAGTAAATAGTACTTGAGCAAAGGAACCAAAAACTATACAGACAACAATCTTATCTACCAGTAGGGCATGGGCAGAGGTGATGTATTACCTTTAGACAAAAAAGCAGTCTCAACGGCCAACTCATCTCTGACCTGAACGTTCACAGTATCCCTTGGTGCAACAACAATACTACTTTCACCCTAGAGATGCAAATGTTAGATAAATCACTGATGAAACATTGCACATGACTCCATTCAGTTCTTAGATATTCTGTATTTTGTGTCCATGAACACTTACATATTATGCACACAATAAAACAATATATACATATATATATATATATGTATATATTTACCTGGATTCCACCTTTGGTCGACATTCCATGCTCTAAACGTGTAATTTAGGTCGTGTAGTTTGGCTCGCTCGTGTACAGCCAGTCGTGTGCTTTTTGAGAAACGCTTGATGCTGTTGGATTGTGCACAGCGCCATCTATTATGTCGTAACTTTATTTTCTCAAATCGACCTTTTGATCTTGAGGGACGACTTAACAAAGTTAGGGTATGTATAGTTACCCTCGTATAACAATGAACTTTAAGTCAACAGTCGATTTTTCGGGAATATCTTTCTGTTTGCAATATATATGTTCATTGGAAGAAGTGCTTTGCATCTGAATTTCCATTTCACGCAATGCCCTGGTAAATTTTTGAAGTATTTATCACTGATTTGATTTTAAACAAGATATAAAAAAATTAGGGTGCTAATTTGGAGTGAAGATTTGTCTCTCTCTTATGCACATGCGCAGTGTAGCAATATCAAACTTAACGACGTTCGCACACTTTGTGTAGTGAGAAGTAAGGTGGATAGAATACGTTACATTTTGGTCCTGTCAAGTTCAAAATCAAATGCCTCTTACCATGGTGAGTAATTAAAATCAGTAATAAATAATTATAAGGTAGGCATAATATTATGATTTGATGTGTATGTGGATCTGACCTGCTATATGCATTGGCCATGGCTAACTTTACTGCAGTTAGCGTAACGTTATGGCTGGTCTGTAGCATACTACTGTAGTATTGGTAAGATGTGTTGTGGTAGAAAGCTGCAGCATTTGTATTGTAGGCCACTAGGCTATTACTAGCTATGCCTATCCCAGAATACATTAAAGAATAGGCCTATGCCTAGATACAACATGAATAGGCCTTTTCGCTAAGATCATGTGTAGTATCTGTTCCCTTCGAGGTGATGCACACCCGACGATGATCACACAGTCACAGTCCCGCTGCAAGGCGACTGGGTTTGACAGCGGATCAGTTGTTCGGTAGTTTGGTTTTCGTGCCCAGGTTCTTCCTGGGCGACTTTTCTTTAATTCTCTGGGCTCATATTCTAGGATTATTTATGTAATTCAGAGACACAGACAATAATAACCAAGGCTCCATAAATTTCACTGCAGGGTGTTGTTGACCAGAAGTATAGCTACAGCTAGCCTACGCTAGTGTTTGACCGATAAAATGCGAGATAATCACATGTTTAAAGGGCTGATTATCAGGCAATGGTAAAAGAGGGACCTTGCCTAGGCCATAGGCGTAACTGTTGGCTAATTTGGCACAATTAATTCTAATAGTTCCTATTGTTTTTTATGAAAACTGAATTCAAAACTAAATACAAGGTTAGGCCTGAGTTTGGTTTATTGCCAAATGCAGCTAGTGATAGGTCTAATTCTAGCAAAAAGAGAACCAGCTAGCATGGAGAATGATGTTCCCTTCTGTGTCATTTCTTTACAGAACTAAACAAGTTTTATTTGTGCAGTATATAGGTGCAAACTTCCCTGCTACCTCGATGGTACATATGTTCTCAAACTTTGTATTTAGGTCAGGATTTGTTGCAAGCACATCTATTTGGTTACAATTGCCTAGGTCTACAACTTTTTTACTAAGAGCCTGATAATACATCACTGCGGAGTCTCCTATTGTGATATTAATGTATGCAAAGGATGCTCATGTTTCACAGTGAGACTCTCACTTTCACGTATCGTCTGCAGGTGAAATTGTGAAACTTTACAGTAAAATGCCATTTACACTTGCTCTCGTCTAAGTTTTTTAAATGTTTTTATTTGGAATGCACTTTGAACATAGCTCATTGGAATTTTGTGTTTTCAGATCTGCTTTTATATGCATGAACAATTATCTTTTAAATATTCAGGTTTGAAGCAGCAATCTCTTGAATGCTAACTTTGATACATCATGCCTGGTCATTATCTTCTTAGTGACGTAGAAAACTCTCAGCTGGCTTATTTGTGACTGTTACATTAAATATACACTTGTAGTTATAATGCACCAGCCTTCACGTGTGGATATTTCAGACTGACAGCACATGGTTGCTTCTTGAAAATAAAGTAAAGATGCTTTGTTTTTTCCCTCTGCAGATGAGAAAAAAAAAAATACAGTATCAACTTAACCCAGTGGATGATGCCAAAAATCACTGCAGAAAATGCCAAGATAAGCCTGGATTTGAAGGCAAATTTATAAACCATTACATCGGTATGTGAGCAATTCTTATGTCACAGCCCTATTTGATATCAATCTTACAGCTATAGACTAGTGTAGATTAATTCATGAGTCAAGATTTAGTTGCGGTTTAAAGATGACTGTAAAGCAGAGCTTTTAGCACCAATGTAATCAAAATTGCAATTTTGTGTCACTTAATTACATAATGTTTATGTAATATTAATTGTTATAATTGTAATCATAGGCATTTTTATCATATGTTTCAATAGTGATAGTGATTACAAAAAACACTATGGTTGAAACTATCATACAATAACTCAGTGTTTTCTGTTTAAAGTGTAATTAAGGTTTGGTTTACTATTGACTGAACTCTTTGTACTCAGTAACATTATGTGTGTGTATTGTTTTGTTACAGGCCAGGGAGTTTTCACAACCACAAGTTTTAAGAAGGGAGACTTCCTACTTGATTATGCAGGGGTTCTTATCACAGCCGAAGGAAGTAAAAGGGAGGAAGAGTACCCACCAACCACTGGCAGTTTCTTATTCTTTTTTTTAAAAGATAAGTGGTAGGTACACATACAAAGCTGTTTATTGCCACAGTGACCAGCCACTAATAGTACAGATTTTAAGGACAGTTGCAGCACCTGTATTTCTAGACCATTTCTTCCCACATTTAGGGAGAATGTACTATTAATGGGGGCAAGTAAGTCACTATTTTGGTTTAAAATGTGATGGTTGCTATTATGTTTGGCTGTTTCTATGACCAAAATACCAGTTCTGCTAATAATTGTTGTCACTCACTGCAAAAGGCACCATTGTTTATCTCTGCATCTTCCAACTGTCATTCAGAATGGACAAAGCTAGGTTAACTATAAGAGTACTATAGGTCCTTCTTCAGCACTCATTGCCAACCGGTTGTTTGTTGTCATAAACTGCTGAGTTGTTTGCTGGATACATGACAAAGTAACATTTTAGTTCATTTTAGTTCACAGTTGGCTTCGTGGAGTGCAGACGTGTTTTTTGCTCTCGCTCTCCATATACTACACTGTACTATATTAACTTATACCGTATTGCACTGTACTGTACTGTGCTTCCCGCCAGGCGGGAGTGGTATTTTCTGTTAGTACGTGCGTGCTACAGGCGTTGGTTTGTTTTTCGATATATTGTTCTTACTTTACTATTACTTTTGTTTTGGTTCGTTTCTTGCTCCTCCGTGGCCTAGTCACCTTGCGGTATCATGGCGTCGCGCCGTGATAGCCGTATTGTTAAGTTAACTTTTACCGGTGAACAAGCGGTTCCACCGGTGCAAGTGTTCAGTATTTTGAAGAGTAAGGGTGTTGCGGTTCCTGGAGAGGTTGACGCTTTGCAGGCTCTCCAGGGTCGTAACACATGACTTACGGTTCACCAGTGACGTGACCCGGCAGAAGGGTGTCACGTTGCTGAGTAATGTCGATGGTTTGACAGTTACGCCATACGAACGTTCCGTATGGGTAACTGTCATCCATGGGTGCGTCAGGAACTTGTCGCAACTGTTTTAGGTCGGTTTGGGGCTGTCAAGGCTACCAAAATGTGCTCCTACGCACAGGCCCCTGGGGTTTTGAACGGGCACCGACAGGTTCGGATCGACCTAAAGCAGGACATTCCCTCCTTCCTGTTTATTGCAGGGCATAAAGCTCACGTGCGTTATCCCGGTCAGCCCCGCACCTGCTTCAGGTGTGGGGAGACCGGGCACGAAGCCAAGGGCTACCCAAACAAAAAGTCTGGGCGCTGCCTTCGTCTTGGGCATGATACCTCTGCTTGCCCAAGCGAAGTTGTGTGCTCACTCTGTGGGAAGGAGGGACATGTTTTTCGCGCTTGTCCCTCCTCTTATGTATTTATGACAAAGAGCAGGGGTCAGGCAAAGTCGCAGAGTTCTGACGCACCTACTGCCTCGGAGGAAGCTCCACGCAAGGAGGGGGAACCATGGGGGATTCACCTTCCGCACCTGGTTCACCCTCCCCCGTAGTTGCAGACCCTAACCCCGTGCCCGCACCGAGAAAGTCTCCAACAGCTTCTCCCATCAACTCGTCCAGTTCCGTCCCCAGTCCGCCGCCGGTATCGCCAGATCCGGAGACTCTGTCCGACGGCGACTCCGGGGACTCGGTAGTCATCGGGTCTCCGGAGGCTCTGTCTGACAGCGACTCCGGAGACTCGGTGATCGTAGAGCCGAAACGTGCCACCGGGACGAGCTGGTACGACGAGATGGGGGAACCCTCTCTAAAAAGGTCGGCCTCAAGCGACGACTCAGACGACGATATGTCGTCTAGAGCTCGCTTGAAGCTTACAGAATCGTCATCGGCGTAGTTTTGCCTCATTGCCCTCTCATGGCCCATACATTTTCAGTTGCAACTTTCAACGTCAATGGCATGAGGGATCATCGCAAGCGCAGTCGCATTTTCCAATATTGTATTTCAATGGAAGTCGACTGCGTTTGCCTGCAGGAAACATATTTTGGAAGAAGATGTCCCTCTATGGGCTTACGAGTGGGGTGGTGGGCTGCATGCTTCGTTTGGTTCGTCTTCATCCTGTGGCACTGTCATCCTTCTGTCACCTCGTCAGGCGGGTTTTGCCACTAGGGTGGAGACGGATCACGAGGGCCGATTAGTTTGCATTCTATTCAAGTATCCACAGGGTAACATCTCCCTTTGCAATGTGTATGCTCCCAATCGGCCTTCTGCTAGACGAGAATTTTTTAACACGCTACCTTCCTTTGTTCCTGGTAGTGCACCATGTGTCATGGTCGGAGACTTTAACTGTGTCCCAGACTCGGGTCTTGACAGACTCGGGGCTTCTGTGTCTGCTAGTCCTGACGCTGGGATCACAGAATTGGACAGATTCACTTCGGCACACCATTTAGCCGATGTCTGGAGGCATATGCACCCGTGTAGTACAGTGTATACGTGGGTGAGGGCTAACGGAGAAGATGCCTCCAGGATAGACCGAGTGTATGCGCCCGTAAGTTTTAAATTTTCGGGTTGCGAGACGCTCAGCTGTCCGCTCTCTGACCATGACACTGTAGTAGCACGTTTTGTTTTGCCTTCCATTTTCCCCATCGGGCGGGGCCTGTGGAAGCTTAACTGTCGGATTCTTGGCGAGGCAGAGTTCCGCCAAGGTTTCGAGACCAGGTACAAAGGATGGCAAACATTGAAGCCGGCCTTTGCTTCTACATCCCAATGCTGGGATGATGTCAAGTTGCGCATCAAACGCTTCGCAATTCAGTATTCCGTGACCCGCGCACGGCGTCGAAGAGAACATTTTTCGAAGCTGTGCGCGGAGGTGAAGTTTGGCGACCCTTCGGCTGTCATCGCTTTGCAGACCTATCTCGATGAAAAGTACCACGGTGCCCGCGTCAGGGCCCGTGTCGAAGCGGTGGAAGCCGAGGAACGCCCTTCACTGAGGTTTTACCAGTCCGTAAGCTCATCGGCGTGTGACAGACGCGTCCCATCTGTGCGCGCTACTGATGGGACCGTGGTTAGTGACCCTCACGGCATTGTCCGCGTATACAAGGATTTTTATTTGAGTTTGTTTACGCGTGGCAGTGTCGACTTGTCGGCACAGGCCGATTTATTGAGGGGAATCTCAAAAACCGTTCCCCACGATGTCAATGATATTTTGGGGGGGCGGAATAACCACTGTTGAGCTTTTGAAGGCGCTTTCGAAGATGAAGAATGGCAAGTCCCCGGGTTCGGACGGGTTTCCGAGGGAGTTCTACCGAACCTTCTGGGCAATAATAGGACCCGACCTCAGAGCCGTCTTCGAGGACGCCTTCCAAAACGGACTGTTAAACCAAAGTCAACGTCTGGGCATGATTACTTTGCTGCCCAAGTCTGGTGACCCCTTGGACCCTCATAACAAGCGTCCAATCACCTTGTTAAATGTAGACTACAAGTTGTTGGCTAAGGCTTTGTGCAACCGCCTTGCACTGGCTATGCCGCATCTTGTGGGTGATCTCCAGACTTGTGCAGTGAAGGGTCATTGCATCCAGCAGAACTTGTGGTCGATGCGCGACTTGACCGAGATCTGCCATGTGCATTGGTGTCTCTGGACCAGCAGAAGGCCTTTGACATGGTGGATCGGGGGTTTTTAATGAATGTATTGGAGACGTTTCACTTGCACCCGGTTTTTCGTAAATGGATTTCTGTTTTGTATCAGTACAGTTTCAGTTCTGTTATCGTAAATGGGTTTTGTTCGGAGGTTTTTAACGTGGAGAGGGGGGTGCGCCAGGGGTGCCCTCTGTCTCCATTACTTTATGTTTTGTTTAGCGAGTCCCTGTCTCGTCTTTTGGAAAGGGACTCAAGACTTGTTCCATTCGTTGTGCCAGGTGGTGCCAAAGTGAAGTGCGTTCAATATGCAGATGACGTCACGTGTGTTACTTCGAGTCTGGGCTCCTTTCGTGCCCTCTCGCAGGATTTATCTATCTTTGAGAGAGCTACCGGGGCGAAGTTGAATCCGGAAAAGACAAAGGGCCTTCGCCTTGGTAGCTGGAGATACAGAGACTTACCATTCGGTGCATCGTGGTCGGATCA
Organism: Apostichopus japonicus; assembly: GCF_037975245.1. Lineage (NCBI taxonomy): Eukaryota > Metazoa > Echinodermata > Holothuroidea > Aspidochirotida > Stichopodidae > Apostichopus > Apostichopus japonicus. Next base: position 25,144,229 of record NC_092577.1, read on the forward strand.
AAATATCAAAATTAATGGTATATGGTTCGGCTGTGATGCACCTTGTGATGTAACCTGGAACGAGAGGGCTGAGGTTCTTGAGAGCAGGCTCGAAACCTTTGGCACCCGCTGGCTTTCGATCCTAGGGAAAGTCACCGTAATTAATCGTTTTGTTTCGCCCATCTTGTGGTACCCGCGCGCGGTGTATCCAATTCCGCGTCGCGTCCTGGTGCGGTTGGAGAGAGCGATATTTTCATTTATTTGGTCGGGTGGTACAGAGCTTGTCAAAAGGGCGGTAATGTACCAAAAGCTGGAGAAGGGTGGGTTAGGGGTGGTTCATCTGGGAAGTAAATTGACCTTTTTGTTATTTAAGCAGTTGTTTGTAGCGGTAACTGACCCAGGGTTGCCTTGTTAACATTTTTTACGTTTTGGGGGAGGTTTGCACCTGCGTCGATGGGTCCCGGCGCTGTTTAGCAACAGAGAACCGCATAGTAGTACTCCAAGCAGGGTGGTGCGTGTCATTTGCTCCGCTCTGATTGAGTTGCCCCCTGTTGACCTGTCACAGCCGGCCCTCGTTCACAGTTCGTTGCAGGATAGGGCCTTGAATGCAATTTTTGTCCAGGGACGTCATTCTGCCGAAGTATGGCGTTCGGTGCATTCAAGGCTGAATGGTGGCAGGCTCCGTGATCTTGCATGGAGAATTGCACACGGTGCCTTGGTGACGAACCTAAAAAGATACCATTGGCGATTGGGTGATGGACTGTGCCCGAGGACCGGCTGTGACAGCTTAGAGAGTACCGCTCATGTTTTTTGGCATTGTTGCTTTGTAGTTAACTTATGGGAGTGGTTCCAGACCTGGACCGACCGTGTTACGGGAGACCGTTCATGGTCGGTAGGACAGGGCTTTATTTTATATGGGGTAGACCCTCCAGTTTGTTCGGTTGCTATTTTGCATCGCATTATTTTTGGTTTGCTCTATTGTAAAAAAACATGTTTGGCGGAATAGATGTGATGTGGTTTTTAGGGGGAAATTTGCCAGTTGGCAGGCAGTCCTGGAGGCGGTGAAGTCTGATATTCGCCTTCAGATTGAAGGCGATTTTCGCCGTTTATCTGGGGCTGCCTTTTTTGGACGCTGGTGTGCTGGGGAGGGGTTTTTCGTTTCGCTCCGTACTGGTCGTCCTTTTGTGGTTTTTTTAATGTTTGAGTGGGGGGGTTGGGCGTTTTGTCTCTGCAGGTCGGCGGGCGTATGTTTTATTGGCTCGCTTGACCTGAGTTTCGTTTGTAAGAATGGGATGTTTCGGTAGTGCCGTTTGGCCGTGACGTTTTATATCCCGCATGGCGGGTCACGTAAAAAGCACATTTTAGTTCACTAAATGCACAATGCTCTTAAATGCACAAATCATTTTGAAATAATTAGCCTAATCTTCAAGAGAACTGGAATAAAAGCTGATATTGGTATCACTATTGGAAATTTGTGATGGACATTTCAAAACCTACACACAACTGTATATCCTCCTTTAAAGGTGGAAAAGAAAACAGACTTTTCCTATGTAACATCAAAAACAGGATTGGGAATATTGCTAGTATTAAAATAGAAATTGACCTTCAAAACATGTTTAAATATGGTACAGTGGGATTCTGCAGTATTGCTGCTGTAGTTTTTTGTTCTTTAGGATTCTGCTGTTGGTGCTATAAATGTTTTCAGTAGTGGTGGACAGCATTTCAAACCTAGCTGGAGAAGTTCTGGACACTTAAATATTGAATTGGCTATACATAAACTGTATTCACAACAACACAGCCTAGGATCCATGAATGGCCATTGATTTTCAAAAGACCCTTGACGTATACTATTACCTTCTTAAATATGGCATTGTTTCAAACATAAGCCTAACCTTCAATACATGTTAACAAGGGTATGGAGTAGTGTTTGCACGGGTACGTTATCCGGGTACCCGCCCGACGCGATACTACCTGGTTCCTAATTTATTAGCCGAATCCTACGCAAAGTGTGATTTAAAAAAAAAAAGGAAAACCGACGGTTCGGCAGATTTCCCATTGACTTAGTGTGGTGTTAGGGCTACCATGTGGTCGAAGATAACAGCATATAACGAAGGTACCCGCCCGACGCGATACTACCTGGTTCCTAATTTATTAGCCGAATCCTACGCAAAGTGTGATTTAAAAAAAAAATGGAAAACCGACGGTTCGGCAGATTTCCCATTGACTTAGTGTGGTGTTAGGGCTACCATGTGGTCGAAGATAACAGCATATAACGAAGGTACCCGCCCGACGCGATACTACCCAGTTCCTAATTTATTACCCGAATCCTACGCAAAGTGTGATTTTTTTCTTCAGCAAAGCGATTGTTAGGCAGATTTCCCATTGACTTAGTGTAGTCTTAGGCTATCCCATGGATATCTTATAACTGCGTCACAATTTCAGCTAATAAATAGATGGCTAGGCTAGATTATCCCATTGACTTAGTGTGGTGTTAGGCAACCATGTGGTCGAACGTAACAGCAATAATGACAGTATTCCATGGATATCTAGCGTAACAATTTCAACGAATAAAAAGATGGTTAGGCTTAGCCAGATTTCCCATTGAGTTAGTGTGGTGTTAGGCTACCATGTGGTCGAAGATAACAGCAATAACGAAGGTACCCGCCCGACGCGATATTACCCAGTTCCTAATTTATTACCCGAATCCTACGCAAAGTGTGATTTTTTTTTGGAGCAAACCGATGGTTAGGCAGATTTCCCATTAACTTAGTGTGGTGTTAGGCTACCATGTGGTCGATAATAACAAAAGTATCCCATGGATATCTTATAACTGCGTCACAATTTCAGCTAATAAACAGATGGCTAGGCTAGATTATCCCATTGACTTAGTGTGGTGTTAGGCAACCATGTGGTCGAACGTAACAGAAATACTGAAAGTATTCAAAGGATATCTAGCGTCACAATTTCAACGAATAAAAAGATGGTCAGGCTTAGCTAGATTTCTCATTGACTTAGTGTGGTGTTAGGCTACCATGTGGAAGAAATTATTATTTATTCATGCGATTATTTCATATTTTATTTCATTTATAATTATTTTTTTTATCTATTTTGATTGATTGATTGATTGACCGACCGACCGACCGACTGATTTTTATCATTTCTTTTTTATTTATTTATTTCGTTTATTTCAATCATAAGGTCCCCGGTTCGAGTCACTCCCAGATTAATGTACGTCGTCCAGTTACAGAGTTGTTGACAATTAACAATTCATAATCATGGACGTTAAATATGAATGTAAGAGACTGACTCCGGTCAGCTTGCGGCTTTGATAAGCCAATGAGGCTTCTTCGCGAGTTCCTGCTTGCAGGAGGATCTTATACATACATACATAGAAGGAAAGGGTGACAAGGTATTTTCAGAGATGTTTATGGATTATAGACGGGATAACTAAAAAATAATAATCGCAAGTGGCCTTTTACCAATCGTTTATTCCAAATGCGATCAAATTGCACGAATCGCGCAATCTCACGTCTTATGCGAACCCTGGGCCTGCAAAATAGATAGTAGTAGTAATAACTGTTTAAGAGCTAAATTGGATATTTATATGGTCTGATCCAATAGACGTGGAGAGCAAGCATAAGCAGCGGCGGCAGTGCGATGTTAGTAGTAATGTTAATTATATGAAGTTATTAACAACTTAATGAAAGAAACAAAAGCCAATAGAAATTATTGAGGAAGGTTTTATACATCATCTTACACCTACATATTTGAACATGAGAACATTGTCAGTAGAGAATATAATTAATTTATTATAGCATCCAATATGAAATTTCTTGAAAACATTTTTTTCTGGGTACCCGGATACCCGACAGGTAATGGCTCTTGGGTACCCGGGTCCCGATTTTTGGACCCGTGTAAACACTAGTATGGAGATTCTGCAGCATGGGTGGTCTAATTATTGGCAGAAAAAAGGTTCTTAATCTCCATTGTTCTGTCATTGACATGTAGACAATCCTTTAGATAAAATATATCTCCTTAACTCTTAGCTTTTTATTTCCTTTTTTTTTGTTACTTCCTTTTGTGCGCTTGTCTGTTAATGATTAATTTATTCATTGATTGTTATTAGCCATCTGTTTGATTTTATTTTTAACCACCTTATTGCATTCAAATTTACCAAATTATTTACTTCTGAAGTACTGTTTTTTGATGATCTCCTTCGTTGATTATTCTGGAAATTTGTGTTCCTTTTTTTCAGTGTTGATGCAACAACTAACTCAAAGAGGTTGGGTCGCTTGGTAAACGATAGTCCTGCAAAAGAAGCAAATTCCTACGTGAAAGTAATTGATGTTGATGGTATTCAGCACCTTTGCCTTTTTGCGCGACATGACACAAGGAGTGGTACTGAGTTGAGGTACGACTATGGAGTCCCAGGGTTACCATGGAGGCAAAAATGTAACCGAATTAAAAATCTTGCTGACCATATGTTTGATTGTGAACTGATGGAGGAAGGTACTGCTGAAGAGACTAGGGAAGCATCCACCACAGAAAGCATCCACTGCAGAGGAAGGAGAAATATCTGTATTGAAGAAAAGCAGTGTTGTAGATGAATCTTTTGCATTATCAGCCATTGAAGAGGAATGTGAAATAACAGCCAAAGAAACTGTTGTGGAGGAATGTGAACAAGCAAAGAAAGACACTGATGTAGAGGAGGCATGTGAAATCTCAGCTAAGAATATCATTGGAGAGGAAAGTAAATTACCAGCCAAAGAAATTACTGTGGAGGAATGTGAACAAGCGAAGACAGACACTGATATAGAGGAGGCATGTGAAATCTCAGCTAAGAATATCATTGGAGAGGAAAGTAAATTACCAGCCAAAGAAATTGTTGTGGAGGAATGTGAACAAGCGAAGACAGACACTGATATAGAGGAGACATGTGAAATCTCAGCTAAGAATATTATTGGAGAGGAAAGTAAATTACCAGCCAAAGAAATTGCTGTGGAGGAATGTGAACAAGCGAAGACAGACACTGATGTAGAGGAGGCATGTGAAATCATCGGAGAGGAAAGTGAAATAACAGCAAGAAAAACAGCTGTCACAGAAGGTAAAATGTTCAAGAAAGTCACTGTTGTGGAGGAAGTCATTAAAATACCTAACGAAGATACTTCTGAGGAGAATGGTGGAAGGCCAGTCACTGCTAGAGGGGATAGTGATACAGGCACAGAAACTCCTTTCATAACTGTTGCTAGAGAAATAGACATGGGGGAAGGGAAATGCTAACAACGCTCTCGTGGTTGTGGACTCCCAACTTTCAACAAATGTTTGCGTCAGATTAGGCAAAGCAGAAAACGCCCAGCTTCTAGTGATGAACAATATGTATCTGATAGTTGGGATTCAGAAAGTGATGTTGATGATCCCACCTACCAGTACAAAGGAAGCCATGATGGAGACTCAGATTCTGACTGATTCCTGTTGTAACCTCCAGTTTAGGGTTTGTGACAGATACAAAAATGCTTGTAGGTGAAAATAGTGCTGATCGAGGCTTCACCAGTACCCCAAAGAACCACAACTTGTCAAGAAAACCCAGAAGACGGTGTCCATTCTGTAATATCTTCCAAGCGAGTCTATCAAGGCATATACGGTTAAAACACAAAGGTATCAAGGAAGTTGCAGATGCCATGGAGGCTCCTAAACAGGAACGTTTGAAGCTATTTGATGGTTTTAAGAAAAGGAGGAATTTTTAAAGAAAACAAGGAACAAACTAACCAGGAGAACCCACAATATCAGCAAGAAAGAAAATGCAGAACAGGGTCCGGGAAGATTATTATGTGTGGCAACTGTCAAGGATTCTACCATCCAGTTTTTTGCCAGACATAAAAAGATATGTCTTTCAGAGGCATGTGATGCAACTGTGTCTATACCTCTGTCGTTGCTGACAAAACTGGATGGGGCTGATGACTTTCTGTGTGAAGTCCTTTGCAAATTGAGGGAGGATGATATTGGAAAGATTTGCAAAACAGACCCTCTGATAATTATGGTTGGCAAGAGGCTCTATATGAAGAATAAATTAAAAGCTGACAAGAAGAATGAAGTGAGGAAATCTGTTATGTCCTCAATGAGACGTTTGGCAGCCCTATACCTTGCTTTTAATGATTCAGAAGAAGAGTTGGGTCCTATTAACAGGGAAGAGGCTACAGTTGCAGACATGTTCAAGAGGTGTAATTTCAGTCACTTGGACAAAGCAGTGGTGTCATACACACGCAAAGGAGGTGCACAAGGTATGGATGATTTGAAACACGGCCTAAAGAGTGCCTTGTACTGTGTGATCAAGAGAACAAGTAAGATACTGAAAGGAACCTACCATATTGATGAACATGACAAGAAAGCTGAGGATGTGGACAAGTTTGTAGACATATTTGAGCTAAACCATGATTATCTTTTCGGGGATGCATCATATGCCATGGCCAAAAAAAAAAATTAAACACTCCGCAAACCAGCAGAAATGCCTCTAGAAGCAGATGTCAAGACAGTTACAGACTATACTGTATCAAGGTTGCAGGAGATTGTCAACGACCCCTTCAGCCTATTTGATTCACATTTGTATGTTGAACTGAGAGACTTGCTAGTGTGTCGTCTTACACTTTTCAATGCAAGACGAGGAGGGGAACCTTGCCGTCTTGAGTCTGTGCGAATGGAAGGATGCAGAAGGAAGTGTATGGATTGACCCTGGCGAGGTAGAGAAACTAGACAATGCATTAGACAAGTCTCTTGCAAAGGATATGAAGATTGCATACCAAACAGGAAAAGGCAACAAACACTTAGTGCCAGTGTCTTTGCAAGCACTCAGAATTCCTTGTACCATGTGTTAGGCTGGCATGCAGTTCATAGTGTCTGTGAGAAGTTGGAGTTGGAAAAAGGACATCTGCTTACAGCTACAAAAAATAGACACCGAGTGAGCACGATGTACGCCGTGATGGACACAACAGAAAGTGACAGAAGATATTTTTATGAACATATGGGCCACTGAAAGGAAATCAATCATGATATTTATCAGGCCCAACTTGCTCTAATGGAAGTCCTCAAGGTTGGACGTTCACTAAAAGAAATTGATGGTAACTATATATTTTGAAACATTCCTTCACATTGCAAAGAATAATAAGTATTGTGCTCTTATACATCATGTATCATTTTCCCAACATGTCTTTCCAGTCAATCATAACATATTAAACATGGTTGATTTTACAGTTACGTTTTCATAAAGAAAAAATATTATTTTGGTAATCCAGTGAATGTAATGCATCTCATACCTCTACCTTAAAGTGAACATTTATACTGAATTTGTTATGTAGTTTTTTATTTTGTGTTTTCGATGAACCAAATATATAATAATGATATACCCAGAAGTTGCAGTTATGCAAAATTATATCTTGTGGAATCAGTTACATACAATAAATATCCATACGGTATGTATAAAACTCTAAATTTCAACATCTTTCTCTAATAATGCAGATGCTGAAGAAGATGACGATGAGGAAGCAGAAGTGGAAGCTCCATGTTTTTCCCAAGTCCAAAAGCGTAGACAAGGTAGTATTTATCTTACAACTTTGTATGTGTATATGTTGGAATTGAACTGTACATGCTTAGCTACATTCAGTCTTGTGCTGTTGTTTGATTGAGTGGTTGACATTGTGTACTGTGCGTCTCTGTTGCCCACTGTATGTAACACTGACCTCATTGTGGAATAGTAGGCCTCGTTCTTGTAATATATCATTTTGATTTAATCTGTATCCACAATGTATGTTAAACCTGTATCTAAAAATTTCCTTTATTAATTCAGATGCCAATGAAGATGAAGATGAGGAGGCCGATGTGGAATTTCAATGTTCCTCTCGAGTCAAGAAGCGTAGTCAAGGTTTAAATGGTTGTTTTTGCATCTGTAACTTCTTTATGTATCTTGGAAGTGAACTGATATTTAGCTATGTACAGTAGGTAAGTGCACTATATTGCAGAAAATGTTGATATATGTGCTTATATGTAAAAAATATGTACTGTCGTTTGAAACGGTTGACATGATTTGTATGTGTGTACTAAACCTGTGTATCTTGATCTGTGCTCACAAGTGTAACATGATAGTGGCATAGTACTTCTTGTTGTGGAATCATTTCGATGTAACCTGTATCTACAATGTGTGTTGAACTCTAAACCTCCAAATTTCACCCATTAATTCAGATGCCAATGAAGATGAAGGTGAGCAGGATATTGAAGCTCCATGTTCCTCTCAAGTCAAGGAGCGTAGACAAGGTAGGCTACTGTGTGTTAATTTTAGAAAGTTCTGTAAATACCTTGGAATTGAATTGCTCATGTTTAGCTAGCTTGTTAAGTGCAGTAGTGTACACAGTAATGAAAGGTACCTACTGATGTGAAAGTCAGCCTGCTACACGCATGTATCTGTGTTGCTCAGCCTTACATCATTCTGACTACACTGAATAATCTCTTCCTATTCTTTGAGTGAATGGCATATTGAATCCATGCGATCTGATGTCTGTATCCAGAACTGTTGCATCATGCTGAATACTTTGTGGAATGATACGTTTACCTATATTGCTTGAATGATTGTTCAGATACATATTGCCCTGCAACACCCATGAAATCTGTATTGAACATAGCACAGCCATACATTACATTGGACATTAATGTCTACCTATATTTTTAGTGGTATATATTGTGTACAAGAACTATGCAATCTGTATTGCAGTACTAGCGCTGTCTTGTTATACTGAACACTTTGTGAATAAAATGTCTACCTGTTGTTTGAATGATGTACATATATTCAATTGTAACTTAGTCTTGCAAACTGTATTCTCTACCTATTGCATCAAGCTGTTCATACTATTGTGAAATAATATGGCAACCTATTGTTTGTATAGATGACAAGTGCATTTGTCAGAGCCCTTGACCCATACAAGTTGTATTGTTCTATGCTGCATCATAAACTGAATGAGTGTGGAATAATATGTCTACCTATTGTTGAAATGAATGGTCAACACATATGTCAAACTGGACCCATGATTTACACAATCAGTGTTGTGCAATAGTATTGTTGCATCTGACTACAGCTTTGTGGAAGAATATGTTTATACCTAGTAATTTGGATGAATGATCAACACCCGTACTTTTGCCATAGTATTTGAACCATGCAATTTGTATTGTATTCTGCTGCATCATAAACTGAATGAATTGTGGAATAATATGTCTACCTATTGTGTGAATGAATGGTCCACACATATGTCAGACTGGAACCATTCATACCATCAGTGTTGTACACTAGTACTATATAGCAACAAACATGCATTGTGGAAGAATACTGTACCTCTTCTTATATGTTTGAAGGAATGGGCAACATATATTTATCTATGAGAAACATGCAATGTGTGTTATTCACTAATGCATCATATACTTAACACTGTACAACAATCTACAGGATGCTTTGCGGATCCAGACTACCAATTGATTGAGTATATTTTCAACATATTTGTTCCTATATCCCCCTCTACACTGTGTTCTGTCCTGTTGGCCTCACAGGTACATGTGACTAATTCATGTTGCATTGTAATGTTCTTCTGATGAATTAGACTGGCTACAAAGTAGAGTAATACACTCTAACAGGGCCCAAGTTGTACCATATCTAGAAAGTTATAGTCCGTGTTTGGGATTGTAGCAGATAAAGATTTTCCTGTAGTGGTATTGACTAATTTAGGGTCAATGCATACATGCATGGTCATTGTACAAATGTAAGGAAATTTTGATATGAAGCAATGCAGCAGTATAGTTTGTTCTGACTGTCAAAGTGTGTCTTTCTATTGTTTTTAGTAAGGGTTGTGTTTTCAATAAGCTTTTGACATTTACCAGTGTAGAGGGAACTGAACTGTGGCATTAATGTAGCATGATAACTGTGATCAACAGTACATTTGTCAGACTGAAACCATGCAATTTGTTTTATTCTCTGCTGTATCATGCTCTGCGTTATGGAATGGTATGTCTACTTATTGGTTGAATGAATTGTCGATACATTTGTAAGACTGAACCATGCATGTAATCAGAGTTGTACACTATTGCCACATAATGTGGCATAATATCTACCTATTGTTTGAATGAATGGGCAACATATACATCTACCACAACTAGGCATGCAATTTGTATTGTTCACTGTTGCATAAATATGGACACTGTTGCATCATATTGACTACATTGTAGAAAAATAGGTCAACCTACTGTTTGAATAAAGGGTCTACTTATACGTATTTAAATATATAACTCTTGCAATCTCTATTGCTCATTGAAGCATATTTCTGGCTACATTATTGTGGAACAATATGTCTACCTATTGCTTGTATGATTGGTCAACACCTTTATATTTGTTTTCAAAATCATAGCATGGCATTCAACAGAATATATTTTTATTTTATTGAATAGTTGGAATGCAAATGTAAGAACAATTTATTTGTTCACTTTTGCTGGCATTTATTGGTTTAAAATGGATTTGACTGCTCATGAAGTGCTACCATTTGCAGTTGACCATTGTTGTTATCCTTCTACTATATGTAATTAAATTTTGCCTTCGAAAATATATATGACTGTATGTTAGCATGGTATAAGTACAGTAGGTCAGCCCATGATCCAGGATTCCATTCAATGATTTTCTTAACTGGTAGAAGGAATGTTTACTCAAGAATATTGAAAGTGTCGCTACTTTGATATACTCAAAAGACTGTTACTGTGCATGCTGCTTATGAATTGTTCATTTGTGTTGGCTACTGTTTAAAAAATGCTTATTATGGTGATCCCAATGTGTGAGAGTGGTATCCTGTCAGTGTTGCAGGGTTTGGGAAGTCACTATTCAGAAGCTGGAGAACTCTGGATATTGTATTTACTGCGTTATTTTTAGTTGACAAGAAAAAGTGTACAAAGATCTCACTTGTTTGTGTTATTCAATTCTAATTAGTATTCTTTGTTCCTTAATTGTTGAATCATATATCTGTTATCATTCTCAGGTCGCAAATACACTCACTGGACAAATGATGAAGAACATGATGAGGTTAAAAATTACTTTAACTCATTCATTCTGGACAAAGAATCAAAGAAACTACCAGGTCAGAACTAAATAAATGGTACTTTTTGTTATGATATGTAGGCAATGACTTCCTACCAGTTTGTCTGTTAGCAAGGAGTTAACATGTATTTGTGTACATGCATTATCACTATCTTTGGATTTGTGAGTTTGTGGTGTGCATGCATATGTGAGAGTGGGTGTGATATATATGTCTGTTGGTTTTCTATTGGAGGGTCAGGAAACCTTTCTCACTTAAGAACATCAAAAACTAGGATCCTTTCAATGAAAACTGTGGATGAACACTAATTTCGAGAGGTTTTATCATTTGCTTTTGACTAGGATTCAAAAATTAACAAGTCGTGTATGTAGTAATTACCACCCCCCCCCCCACCCCCTCAACATCCTGCTGAAATGACTTTCTTTTCCCTCCTTATCCGAAACATATGAGAGCATATTCCGGGGCTTAGCCACTTTTCCACAAGCAGAATGGGGTGGAGGTACGCAATGGTTGCACACAGTTGCTTGTCAGCTGGGTTGGACTCATTGCAAACTCATATAATGCAACACTTATAGGAGCAGCTTGTTATGCTGGGCTTGAACATTTTATCTGGAACACATTTCCCATTGGTGAACCATCTTGGAACTTTTAGGTTGCAAGTCAGTAGTGCTGTGCATGTTCAATTAATCTACTAACAGTTTCAGTGTTGTCGTTAATTATCTTAAGCACAGGTTTTCACATTCAGGTAAACACTTTTGTGACTGTTTCTCTTCATGTACTACATCTTTATTCCATCATTTCAGGAAGGAAAGAGATCCTATCTTTTCTGACAACAGCAACAAGCATGTGACATGATTGGGGCACAATAAGAACTAAAGTTATGAATGAAAAAGCCAAAAGAGATAAACTACGACAGCATAGAATGCAAGCAATGGAAGTATCTAATAAGTGACAAGTCTGGAGCTGACATAACTTCCTCTACATCGACCCAAATGTGGAAGTGGAATAACCTCATCTTAAAACAATTTTAAGTTTTATGGCTTAGGTACCTGATTTTTGGTTTATATTTTCTTTTTGTTTTATTCTACTTTGGATAGTTCAAAACAACTATGCTGGTTGATTTTAATATTGTATACCAGGTATACCTTTTACATGCCTGTCCACAGGTAGATTTTTTTATTGTTATATGTCATAAGGGTCTTCCTTCAGGAGTTGAAAGTCAAAATGTTTTTAAAAATGAAGCTCATGCATATGCAAAGGAGGCTATGGATAAACTTTAACAATACTGGATTGAGACCTATAAACTGGATTTTGCCTTAAAATGCAAGAAGTTTTAATTAAAGTACAGGCACAAGTTACACAGTGAAAATCTAGATACTGCATCAAATGCATTCAAAACCACTCTTCTGTTTATCTGTACCTCAACTCCTGCTTCCACTTTTTTGAAAACATTTTCTTGTTTGGCCACGATAGAATTTAAAACAGCTACAGCAGACACAATGTTCATGTTGTTGTTTCACATGAGGTTTACAATGTGTACATTACCTTTAGAACTGTTGTCATTAGGAAAGATCTGTCTTGGAAATGTTACAGAAATGATACATATGTTATCAATAAGGAGTGTAACCCTTTTACACCTGGGTTATGAAATTCAGCTTTTACTAGGAACCTCCATTATTTCAAATATTTGTTTGTTAAAAAAGAGTTATTTCCAATAAGGATCTCTTATGTTTATAATGTTCACATTTGTTTCCCATGGTTTCAAACTTATTGCTGCTTTTGCTACTATATGTTACATTACAAATGTATTTTGTTAAGAGAGTTTGGCTTTGTACATACATATAGGGGGTGAGTGGGGGGGGGGGGGTTAAAGTTGCAAGTTATTACACAGTGAAGTGCACACATGATGTGATAATTGCTACAAAGCTTTGGAATAATGAACTAAAGTGAAGGTGAAAGTTTCAAGATAAAATCTGGAGACAGTATATTATGATCATGAAATTGACACTGTAGCCTAAGGTTGACCTTGTGTACTGGCACATAGGTTTACATTAGTAGTGGTTGGGTGCACCTTCACCCTTGCTTCTATGATAAACCACCTGTAATGACAAGCTTATGAAGTTTGAATAAACCAGTGTTCCTGAAATATGCTTTTGTGTTTGTTCTTTGAGTGGCTACCTTTGTGAATCAATTGTTTAACCATATAACTATATAGTAGTTTGCTGCAGCTAATAAGTTACAGCGTCCACTTAACATGTGCAACTTAACATGTCACTTAATATTTGTTTTCAAGAGGGCTTGTGAATTGCAGGGAAAGTTCTTTATGGTAACTGTATTATACCCAAATATACATCTCATACTAGCTCTTTCATAACCCTACCACGAAAGCCAACTAAACATTTGAGTCCTCACAGTTTGAGAGCAAAATCAACTGAACAAAATTTCAGTGCAGTAGCACTTCGCCTAGAACACAGGGGCATCCCTAGAGCATAGTACATTGGGGTGGGTCAACTTGCATGGAAAAATACCAACTGAAACGGCTTTTCTGCAAGTGGCACAAGGGCAGTGATCACCTGAGGGGTTAGGAGGGCACCATACTAGGCTGGTTTGAAAGCTCTAGAGGGTTGGGGTGAAATGAAGTTGGGACTTTTGAATATTTCAACATAATTAGATGAAATTTGATAGTACATATGTGTAAGCTTTTAAGTAACGTTCCTGTAAATTGGATTTTACAGGTTTTTATTTAGGTTTTAGGTTTGTGCCAGCATATTGACCTTGTTTGAAAGAAATCAAAATTCAACCCCCCACCTCCCCTTCCCTATCCCTCACTTTCATTGTGACAGTCCAGCTAGAAGTGTTTTGACATCAAAAGAAGAATAGTTACAAGCTTGACCAAATGTAACCTTCATACGACATAAAAAATAAGGTAAATATTACAAACGTATGAACAGCAAAGCTATTAGATTCAGGAACTTGGTTCAAACAAGAAAAATTAACCAGACAAGTGACAATTGATCCATGTAGTATATTTGACTAGTACCACCAGCCTATAACAAAGGATATCATCAAGTAACATCTGGAAAATGGCGAAAAATCCTAGAATTTAAGCTAATTAATCTCTTGCATAATTTGTGAGATAATTTTTAGAATTGAGAGGAAACTGAATATATTGAATTGGTATGAGATAGGTTCTTTGTATGAAATACAATACCCCATTTAACTTAATCACAAACTCATATAGGCCATTCTAGTTGTTTCATTTGCTATAGAATTTCCCTCTGGTTTTCTCATTATCAGGCTCTTTTTAACATGTTAGTATATGTCTCCCTTAAGGTCAGAGTTATTGGTCGACATATACACTGTCGCCCTGTCAAATAATACGTCGACATATAACAATGTCGCCCTATGGTACATGGGAGGGTTAGAAAACATTAAGTTGACAGTTTTTTGGGAGGAAAAAATGTATATCTTACCAGAAGCATAATTTTGAAGAAATGCATGTACATCATTTTGGGGCTGCATGTGCTGATGTTTCAAACAGTACGGTGTAAACCAAAGCTGTCACCAGTGTTAATATATTGCTGATTTTGACAATTGTTTACCAAAGGTAGTGTTTTAGACGATGTCGACCAAAGGTGCGATCCAGTGTTATATATATATATATATAGCATGAAATGCTATATATTCAGTGAAAATATCTGACAAAAGTGTTTTCAAGTAGCAAACAATACATGACTTATGAAAGTTGCACTGTGTCTGTATGCAGATTAACTCTCTCCTCTACTACACTCAACTATTCTATTATCAAGGTGACATGTTAATTTGACCCATAGATGAAAACCATTCATGACAGACTTTGCTTCCAATTCTTGCCACAACAACTAAGATGCAAGATTTATCATTAGTTGGAGATTTTTCAAATTCAACACACCTAATGGAAGCAACATTTACAATACGTTTTAACTGTTATTTATGTAAGTATGACTGCAACAGAAATTGATATTGTTAAAAGAATAATTAACAAAAAACTCACCTCTGATGATGCAATATCATCCATCATCAATGGTGTTGATTCCAGATGACTGGCTTTCTTTCTTTTTATTAATTCGCGCACTGTTGGGAGTGGTTGTGCTCGAAGAGACGATGGTTTTTCTGATATACTGCTACCTTCTGCAGCTTCAAGGGTCTTCAGGGTAAAGAAAAGGAACATTATTTATTAAAATCCAATGAAGCAAGACACAACGTACCAACATCTTAGTGATTTCCACACATAGAAAAACACACTCAACTCTTTCCCTACTCAATAACCCTCTTGAACTAAAATTCCCATTGCCTCATGCAAGCAACATTGTTCTGTTAAATGAAGAAGAAAGAAAAGAAATCTATATACGGCAATTGACACGTACAGATCATGTCTCCTTGAGTCAGGCTATTGCCAATATGTTGCCTTTAATAGCATATAAGCAAGTTGCAAGTAGATACAAAAATTATTACCACAATCAAACTGAACACAAATCGCTTTTTATTCTGTATTCTGACTGAAATCAAGCCCTTTATGTGTTTGACTTCTGGTATAGAAATGAGCCCAAAAACTGATGCTGGCCTTAAACTGACAGACTATGAATTCAATTGAAAATCAATCATATTTCAGCCTTCAAAGCCTTTTTTAATACAGGGTACTAGCAGAATACTGTACCTATTCATTGCAATTTACATTATCGACATCACGACAAGCCCTGTCAGAATGGCCCCCTTGCTAGGCCTACAGCTCAGGTTTTGGGTAGAGTGGATACTTCACAACCTATGACCTACCCTCTAATGCCATTATAATCAGTTTACCACTACAAATTTACCTTGTGACAAATACATGTACGAACCAGCTGGAAATTGCTGACATCTCACAGATTTTGCTAAATTTTATAGGCTGTGCCTATTCTTACGACTAGTCGTAATAATTATTTCGAAATTATTCTTATGACATCGGCGAATTGAAAGTAAATAAAGCAACTGCGCATGTCGTAGGGGTAACCCTAACTCTAACCCTCAATCCAATCCTAACCGGAAATTATTGTTACACCTGGTCATGAAAATAGTACTCCTAGTCGTAAAAGTAGCCACATTATAGCAACTGTGCATGCGCAAAAGGGAATTATTGTCCCAAAGAGTCGTAAGAATAGCCACTTTGAATTTTATATACTGTTGGAGCCCAGCAATAGGCCTAAATAATTTTCTTAGCTACAGAAACATATTGAAATGCTAATAGGTGGCTGCTGGAGTGCACTCTCTGTTACTACTCATTATACTTATTATTGGAAAAATCCTAAATGTGTAAAATGACAGCTATGAACCCACCGTGCTATCCTTTGGTCTCAATAAATAACGAGTTACTCACAGCACTGCACGAAACTGTTATCTTAGGTTAGTGTAACTAGGGAACAACAGTAGGCCCTATTCTCACACTTTTAAAACAATCCATTGTAGGCCTAGCCTAGGCCTTATGCCAAATACCTTCCACCTCACAATGTAGGCTCAGCAACATCACTACATACGCTTTCATATCCTACACCAACATAAGGATAGGACATGTACATAGTAAAAATATGATCATGAGAAGATACCTTGCTCAGTGATAGCTTGGACTAGGCCTATGTTACTAAATGGGGTAATGATTTGAAAGGTGGAAAACCAGCAAAGAGTTTAGTCTAGCCTAGGCCTAGTCTGAATGCACTCACCCTAGCATGTTCTCTTTTCCTGAAAGCTCCACCGATCTTTCGTTTCTTTACGACCGTTTCGGCCACGAAAGAGACCGGCCCAGGGGTGGACATGGCACTGCCGCTTGGCCTGCTAGTACTACTGCCAGTACTGCTAACATCTGGCCTATCCATCGGGCTGCTTCCTTCCTGTTGCCTTGGCCTAGCCTCCAAACAAAGTTGGCACAGCATCGTCCTTCAGCCTTCGAAGTTTATGTGGCGAAAGTCCAAATTCTGCAAACCTACTCCCCACAAATTCTTTGAAACACGTCTCATCGAAGTGTGCACTGCACAAAAACGAATAAGCAGTGGGCTGAAGCCAGTGTTTGCGGGTGTTTCTCACGGCATTTACCCAAAGTTTCCGAACGGGTTCTCTTTTGGGGAATCCATCAAGACTCACGCCGTCTTTACTGGAGTTGCTGCATCCGCCAGCGATACAAAATTTTCCCATCGTCGGTAACAGCGGTTTAAAATGATATCAATTTAGACTCCATTTTGACTAGGCCTGCTGCCCAAGTTTACTATGACCAATATTTTTCATATTCCATTTGTAACTCCAGGAGGAACACATATAGTTTCGAGTGTATCCACACAATGGTCTGTATGACCAAGTATGGTCATCACTCACTGATAGGTTCATCCAAATGGAAATTTCAAGAAAATTCATTGAGATTTCCGGGAAGGAAATCCCTTTGTTTTTTGGTTTTTTTTTCAAATGACCCTTCAATGACTTCTGATGGCCTCCAATAATCTTTGGTTCATTATTTTTCTTCCTTTTATGCCACCCCTTCTCCTATGAAGTTTGCGCCGCCCTTTGAACAAAATGAAAAAAAAAATAACCAGCATATGAAGCATACATGCATGACAACGCAACATATTGCATATAATTGTGTGTTTCTTTCAACTTAACGGATGCGCCCATGAACTTTTCCTGAGCGGCGTAAACAAGCCTATATTCAAATCCATCATATCTCTCTACTGTTGGAACGGTGCTAGCAAGGGTTGTTGGTACCAACTACCAAAAATACCATCGTTGGTTTGCATCCCGAGTACACCTGGATCTCCTGTCGATGAAATGGGAAAGAGATTTTGCCTAAGGACACTAAAGAACATCAGTCATAGAGTTAACTACATACAACATGTAAATATCCCTCTTGTCAGCAATAACGACTGTTGGAACCTTCTGGTTTTTCTCATCTGCTTTTAATATTACAAATGCATATTTTATACTGTTTCTTGAAATATCTATTTCATTTCCATAATATGTCGACAGTCGGCTTATATACAATAGTCTATAAGGCACACAAAGTTCGATATAAGCATTTGTAACCCATAACAATACCGCAAAGCCATTAATAATATATGTTTTCGGGAATTATCTGGTGCTTGCTGTTGATGTATGTCAACTTATTTGTGTGCACCCTGTTCTCTGTTACCACGCACATACTGCGTGACTTTCTCTCGCCTTAACTGAATAAACCTGACACATCCTACTTTTATTGTTCGAATCATCTTTCCACCGTTATGGCGTCTACAACAGGTTATGGGCCCAGGAATCGGCTTTTATTTGACGGTGATGAGGAGAAGTATGAACTGTGGGAGATAAAATTCCTGGGCCACTTGCGACTGCAAAAGCTACACAAATTAATTTTACCGTCGGACGACGAAGTTGATCAAGAGAAGAATGCAGAAGCTTTCGCGGAACTAGGATGAAGTCTCATTAAGATTTTACCGAGACATTACACGAACGGAGGGATTATGTGAGAAACTATGAGCGGCTCTTGACTTCAGCTTTTAAAGGCTGTCATGCTATAGAACACATTATATTATCAGGGAGGGCTGTAAGATAATGTGAGTAATCTTAATAATAATCGGGAGGGCACGTAATCCCTCCGTTCGTGTGATGTCTCGGTAAAATCTTAATCAAACTTCATCCTAGGGATTCGTTAAATTTGGCGATTCTACCTCGCCATTCCACTACACTGCGTTTTTACGTCAGACTTGAAAGCAGTGTTCAGAGCATGACAAAAAGACAAACACAGTCATTCAATGTATACCAGCTGTATTGCTTAGTACTTCACAACTAAAACACTGTAGCCCTGTTTAAGGCACAAAATTAGAAGTTACTTCCTTCGTCTGTTTAAAATTTCAGTTATAATCAGCAAGGGAGATCCATAGCAATCCCACTAGCCTGCATAACCTCCCGTAGTAGCCAGCGGGATAAGGTATCTTTCGATGCAGGTCTGTGGATCTGAGCATATGTAATAAAATGTTGTGTTATATTGCCTCTAATATGTTTTGTTACATTTATATAGTGAACCAGTAATTGATAAACATCTAGTTTTACATCATGCCTATAGGCAGGTAAACAACCTGCAATTGCTTTCTACCAGGCCGTGATTGTTTTAGAAGATTGGGTATTACAAATACAACCTAATGTTCTTTCAAATGCATATTACTTATATCAAGTGCTTTCAAAGTTTGCAAACGTTGTGCTGTAACTAATGCAACGAGGATAATTAACTTAAGCGATAACACATCCGTAGGGTATAGCGATCGTAAATACACTAGAACAGTAGAAATTTCCCAAGTCTCTTTGTATCTTGGCTTTCACGGTCGAACTTCAAACACTCCTTTCATGAATCGAGTTACAAGTCTGTGACTTCCCACAGAAATATTTGTTATTGTAATCCGACAAAGCTGAACGAGCTGTGTTAATTGTGCTATAGCTTAGATCCAACTTGAAGAAATAAGTAAAATATTCTAACACTTGAGTTATAGTTGGGAAAAATGAATCAATTTTTCTCCGAGCACAGAACTGCACCCACTTTGCATGGTAAGACTGATACTGTTTTTTGGTTGAGTCTCTCCACGATGCCAACAAAGTGTCCTCTGGAATGTTACTACGTCTGAATCTCTCCCTGAGATGACACATGCTAGAAGCTGCAGCTTTTGACGGAGCGGGTGTACTTGATTTGGGACATTTGGTAGTTGTAGCACATTTTTCCCCTTCGGCAGTAGCCTGCGCGTAGCGATGGTCATTGAGAAAAGCTTCGTATACCACGTCTGCGTTGGCCATAATGGTAGTATGATCACCCCCTTTGCTTCGTCGTTCTTTACTTTCTGTAGAACTCTGGTGCTATGTATTATAGTTAATTAAATAAATATGTTTGAAAAGAACTGTAGATTGGCAATACAGAGCAAGTGATCCGCCATCTCAATAAACATGATTCGACACGACAGAAACATGGCGACGAAGGATGTCGATGATTGGTAACCTCAAAGTCAAACGGGACATTGTAAAAGCAGTAATTTTTTTTGGAAATTTACCGTAAGCCAAGCGCTCGTCTCGTGCGAATATACTACCTAGCCTACCTATATGTTGTGCAGTACTACTACGTATACTGCCCATGGACTAAACGCAGAATAACGTGTGACCTAACGTTATAACGACGAATCCATTGCGTTGGAAGTGACAAATATTATCTCTAACCACAGCGAAGGAACAGTTTGAAAATGTTTGACAACAAAAGGAATGTAACTGCGACACATGTGAAAGTGATCAAGTGCAATATGGGACTATTTTGTTCGTTCAAACTGAAGTCGACAACCCAAAAAATTGTTCGTGAAGAAATGCAGCCGAATCCGATGACTGTCAACTGGTCAGATTCAATGATGTTGGCGTTGCAGATGTCAGTGCACCGACGTTGCTTGCCTTGGAAGACAACGGAAGTCTGGCATTATTTACCAACGAAAGTGGACTTTTGAGGACCCCAAGGTAAGAATTTATATAGAGAAAAAAAACTCAACTGGAGTCATATTTTGGTAAAAATAATTAGGTGATATTGCAAACAGCCTAGCCTACAATACTTCAATGTATAGCACATTGGCCTAAAATATATTCAAGTAGTATACAGTAGGTAGCTAGTAGCTAGCCTAGATTACATAAATGCACATCCAAGCCTATACTGTTATATGAAAAATATAGCCTATATTCATAGCCTTAGTGATTGTGTAGCCAATTACTGTAATATTGTGACGAGCCCGCTTCCTCCGATAGTAAAACTATATCGGGACTCGCGATAGAAAGGTACTGGGATATCTTGATGCCGTATTTATGCTTCTTCAGGAGATGTCTCGAACGGAAGAAAACAATGACTCCACACAAAAAACAATTTGACGAGATAGGATTTGATTAATGATTCGGTATAATTTCTTCTCTGTCGATTCTCTTTACAAATAAAACTAAATTACAATGATTTGACTTGACTTGACTCCGTCAATTAAACAATTAGGAGTGATGAAATAGTAACGAAGCAATGACGAAGCGACGAACTGATCACGGAGCGCTGACGGAGTGATAAATTTCTGACGGAGTGATAAAACTTTCGGCCCCCTTTTACTTTTATACCTTACTTCTATAAAATTCCACTGCGCACAATCAGTAGGCAGCCAATAACCTGACCATCCTGTATTAACTTAACGATATAAAAATAAGTGCGCTGGCACTGATCTGCCCTGATTGGTTGGGAGTTTGGAAGTCCATCCCCTTTCTATGGAAACTTCCATACCACGTGAGAGAACCTTCTCGAATGTTCCACAGACATAATGGAATCTATTTTGGGAAAAGGCCCTGTACCAAGATTCAATAAGATAGTTAAAAACTTCTCGTGGGAAAACTGAATCCATGACCTAGATAAATACATAAGAGGCCTGTAAGGTGTCTCGATGGAGTGTTTCGGTAACATGAAAGAGATGGTATTACTATTTCATAACATTACAGTAGCCTAGCCTAGAGCCTTACAAATTGTTTAGCATCTGCTCCGCTCTGATTGAGTTGCCCCCTGTTGACCTGTCACAGCCGGCCCTCGTTCACAGTTCGTTGCGGGATAAGGCCTTGAATGCAATTTTTGTCCAGGGACGTCATTCTGCCGAAGTATGGCGTTCGGTGCATTCAAGGCTGAATGGTTGCAGGCTCCGTGATCTCGCATGGAGAGTTGCACACGGTGCCTTGGTGACCAACCTAAAAAGTACTGCTCATGTTTTTTGGCATTGTTGCTTTGTAGTAAACTTATGGGCGTGGTTCCAGACCTGGACCGACCGTGTTACGGGAGACCGTTCATGGTCGGTGGGGCAGGGCTTTATTTTATATGGGGTAGACCCTCCAGTTTGTTGGGTAGCTGTGTTGCACCGCATCATTTTTGTTTGCTCTGTTGTAAAAAAACATGTTTGGCGGAATAGATGTAATTTGGATTTTAGGGGGAAATTTGCCAGTTGGCAGGCAGTCCTGGAGGCGGTTAAGTCTGACATTCGCCTTCAAATTGAAGGCGATTTTCGCCGTTTATCTGGGGCTGCCTTTTTTGGACGCTGGTGTAGCATTTTCAGATTATGCATGCCCCTTAGTTGTAGTAAACAAACCGAATGGTAAGGTACGATTATGTAGTAACTATAAATTAACAGCCAATACGGTGTTGACATGTGAGCAGTATCCTGTACCAACACTTGAAGATTTGATGCAAGATTTACAAGGTCAACAGTACTCCAAACTGGATCTGTCACATGCTTATCATCAGATTGAACTGGAACCAAAAGCCGGAAATTATTACAACAGTCAATACCCATCGCGGATTGTTTCAGTACTCACGTCTACCTTTCGGGATTGCTTCAGCCTTGTTTCAGAGGACCATGGAATCACTCTTAGGTGACATACTAATGTGTAAGACCGTATCTGGATGACATAATTGTCAGTGGAAAGAATCCAGTGGATCACCTGAACAGTGTGCTTTATACGTGCTAAGAAAACGGACACGGACCAAAGGTCAAAAGAACCAAACCAATCCCAGTCTGTAAAACAACAACAAACAAAACCCCACTGAAACCCACAAACACAAATCTCTTACTAACGCAGCGTTTAACGTGACGCGAAAAGGACACTTACCCAAAGGCCAACAGAAGCCCAAAAAAAAAAAAAAAAATACAAACCGGCCCCAAAAAGCCAAGCCCAAACCACAAATAGAAACCATTCAACCAACCCATATTATGTAACGACCACACAACCCCTACACCAACAACTTACTCACTCCAAATTTCATCCGGGGAACGCGCTTTTTACGTGACCCGCCATGCGGGATACAAAACGTCACGGCCAAACGGCACTACCGAACCATCCCATTCTGACAAACGAAACTAAGGTCTAGCGAGCCAAAAAAACATGCGCCCGCCGACCTGCAGAGACAAAACGCCCAACCCCCCCCCCCCCCCACTGAAACATTCAAAAACGTACAGAAGGACGACCCGCACGCAGCGAAACGAAAAACCCCTCCCCAGCACACCAGCGTCCAAAAAAGGCAGCCCCAGATAAACGGCGAAAATCGCCTTCAATCTGAAGGCGAATGTCGGACTTCACCGCCTCTAGGACTGCCTGCCAACTGGCAAATTTCCCCCTAAAAACCAAATTACACCTATTCCGCCAAACATGTTTTTTTACAATAGAGCAAACAAAAATGATGCGGTGCAACACAGCTACCGAACAAACTGGAGGGTCTACCCCATATAAAATAAAGCCCTGCCCTACCGACCATGAACGGTCTCCCGTAACACGGTCGGTCCAGGTCTGGAACCACTCCCATAAGTTTACTACAAAGTAACAATGCCAAAAAACATGAGCAGTACTCTCTAAGCTATCACAGCCGGTCCTAGGGCACAGTCCATCACCCAATCGCCAATGATATCTTTTTAGGTTGGTCACCAAGGCACCGTGTGCAACTCTCCATGCAAGATCACGGAGCCTGTAACCATTCAGCCTTGAATGCACCGAACGCCATACTTCGGCAGAATGACGTCCCTGGACAAAAGTTGCATTCAAGGCCTTATCCCTCAACGAACTGTGAACGAGGGCCGGCTGTGACAGGTCAACAGGGGGCAACTCAATCAGAGCGGAGCAGATGACACGCACCACCCTGTTTGGAGTACTACTATGCGGTTCTCTGTTGCTAAACAGCGCCGGGACCCATCGACGCAGGTGCAAACCGCCCCAAAAACGTAGAAAATATGAACAAGGCAACCCTGGGTCAGTTACCGCTACAAACAACTGCTTAAATAACAAAAAGGTCAATTTACTTCCCAGATGAACCACCCCTAGTCCCCCCTTCTCCAGTTTTTGGTACAATACCGCCCTCTTGACAAGCTCTGTACCCCCAGACCATATGAATGAAAAAATCGCCCTCTCCAACCGTACCAGGACGCGACGCGGAATAGGGTACACCGCGCCCGGGTACCATAAGATGGGCGAAACGAAACGATTAATAACAGTGACTTTCCCCAAGATCGAAAGCCAGCGGGTGCCAAAGGTTTCGAGTCTGCTCTGAAATACCTCAGCCCTCTCGTTCCAGGTGACATCACAAGGTGCATCGTAGCCGAACCATATACCATTAATTTTGATATTCTGATCCGACCACGACGCACCGAATGGTAAGTCTCTGTATCTCCAGCTACCAAGACGAAGGCCCTTTGTCTTTTCTGGATTCAACTTCGCCCCGGTAGCTCTCTCAAAAATAGATAGATCCTGCGAGAGTGCGCGAAAGGAGCCGAGACTCGAAACAATACATGTCACGTCATCTGCATATTGAGCGCATTTCACTTTGGCACCCCCTGGCACAACGAATGGAACAAGTTTGGAGTCCCTTTCCAAAAGACGAGAGAGGGACTCGCTAAACAAAACATAAAGTAATGGAGACAGAGGGCACCCCTGGCGCACCCCCCCCTCTCTACGTTAAAAACCTCCGAACAAAACCCATTTACGATAACAGAACTGAAACTTTGTTCATACAAAACAGAAATCCATTTACGAAAATTTGGGTGCAACTGAAACGTCTCCAATACATTCATTAAAAAACCGCGATCCACCATGTCAAAGGCCTTCTGCTGGTCCAGAGACACCAATGCACATGGCAGATCACGCTCAATAACAAAGTCGGTCAAGTCGCGCATCAACCACAAGTTCTGCTGGATGCAATGACCCTTCACTGCACAAGTCTGGAGATCACCAACAAGATGCGGCATAGCCAGTGCAAGGCGGTTGCACAAAGCCTTAGCCAGCAACTTGTAGTCCACATTTAGCAAGGTGATCGGACGCTTGTTATGGGGATCCAAGGGGTCCCCAGACTTTGGCAGCAAAGTAATCATGCCCAGACGTTGACTTTGGTTTAACAGTCCGTTTTGGAAGGCGTCCTCGAAGACGGCTCTGATGTCGGGTCCTATTATTGCCCAGAAGGTTCGGTAGAACTCCCTCGGAAGCCCGTCCGAACCCGGGGACTTGCCATTCTTCATCTTCGAAAGCGCCTTCCAAAGCTCAACAGTGGTTATTCCGCCCCCCAAAATATCATTGACATCGTGGGGAACGGTTTTTGAGATTCCCCTCAATAAATCAGCCTGTGCCGACAAGTCGACATTGCCACGCGTAAACAAACTCGAATAATACTCTTTATATACGCGGACAATGCCGTGAGGGTCACTGACCACGGTCCCATCGGTAGCGCGCACAGACGGGACGCGTCTGTCACCCGCCGATGAGCTAACGGACTGGTAAAACCTCAGTGAAGGGCGCTCCTCGGCTTCCACCGCTTCGACACGGGCCCTGACGCGGGCACCGTGGTACTTTTCATCGAGATACGTCTGCAAAGCGATGACTGCCGAAGGGTCGCCAAACTTCACCTCCGCGCACAGCTTCGAGAATTTTTCTCTTCGACGCCGTGCGCGGGTCACGCAATACTGAATTGCGTAGCGTTTGATGCGCAACTTGATATTATCCCACCACTGGGATGTAGAAGCAAAGGCCGGCTTCAATGTTTGCCATCCTTTGTACCTGGTCTCGAAACCTTGGCGGAATTCTGCCTCGCCAAGAATCCGACAGTTAAGCTTCCATAGGCCCCGCCCGATCGGGAAAATGGAAGGCAAAACAAAACGTGCTACCACAGTGTCATGGTCAGAGAGCGGACAGCTGAGCGTCTCGCAACTCGAAAATTTAAAACTTACGGGCGCATACACTCGATCTATCCTGGAGGCATCTTCTCCGTTAGGCCTCACCCACGTATACACCGTACTACACGGGTGTATACGCCTCCAGACATCGGCTAAAAGGTGTGCGGAAGTGAATCTGTCCAGTTCTGTGATCCCAGCGTCGGGACTAGCAGACACAGAAGCCCCGAGTCTGTCAAGACCCGAGTCTGGGACACAGTTAAAGTCTCCGACCATGACACATGGAGCACTACCAGGAACAAAGGAAGGCAGTGTGTTAAAAAAATCTCGTCTAGCAGAAGGCCGATTGGGAGCATACACATTGCAAAGGGAGATGTTACCCTGTGGATACTTGAAAAGAATGCAAACCAATCGGCCCTCGTGATCCGTCTCCACCCTAGTGGCACAACCCGCCTGACGAGTGAATCCGCACCCGTTTCCCCCTCCTTGCGTGGAGCTTCCTCCGGGGCAGTAGGTGCGCCAGAACTTGGCGCCTTTGCTTGACCCCCACTCTTTGTCATAAAGACATAAGAGGAGGGACAAGCGCGAAAGACATGTCCCTCCTTCCCACAGAGTGAGCACACGACTTCGCTTGGGGCAAGCAGAGGTATCATGCCCAAGACGAAGGCAGCGCCCACATTTTTTATTTGGGCAGCCCTTGGCTTCGTGCCCGGTCTCCCCACACCTGAAGCAGGTACGGGGCTGACCGGGGTAACGCACGTGAGCTTTATGCCCGGCAATAAAAAGGAACGAGGGAATGTCCTGCTTGAGGTCGATCCGAACCTGTCGGTGCCCGTTGAACACCCCAGGGGCCTGTGCGTAGGAGCACATTTTAATAGCCTTGACAGCCCCGAACCGACCTAAAACAGTTGCGACAAGTTCTTGACGCACCTCTAATCCTACGTGGATGACAGTTACCCATACGGAACGTTCGTATGGAGTAACTGTCAAACCTTCAACCCCACTCAGCAACGTGACACCCTTCTGCCGGGTCACGTCACTGGTAAAACGTAGATCATACGTATTACGACCCTGGAGAGCTTGTAGAGCATCAACCTCTCCAGGCACAACAACACCCTTACTCTTTAAAATACTAAAAACTTGCACCGGTGGAACCGCTTGTTCACCGGTGAAGGTCAACTTAACAATTTTCGAATCACGGCGCGATGCCATGATACCGAAGGTGGCTAGGCCACAGAGGAGGAACAAAAACAAACTATAAAGACAGGTTTAAACTTAAAACGATATACGATAACTATATACGACAAACGCACACACCCGCCTGGCGGGAAGTATAGCACAGTACAGTACAGTAAGGTAAGGTAAGAAAGTAGCTGTATCAGATGGAGAGCGAGAGCGAAACACGTCTGCACTCCACGAAAGCCAACAGTAAGGACGCCGTCCCGATAGTAGACAGGCTTCCGCCAGAGTCTACGAAAGGCAGTGTCGGGAAGCCGTGCACGGTCCGCCTCCATGCGCAACCTAATGTCACTTTACTCGAGGGGGACAGCATCCTCTGCCCTCCAGACGTCCCCATCGAAAACTAGGCGGCATCTGCTGTGTCTCGTGATGACGGCGGCAAACAACAGCGGATCCCTAACCCAGGTTGGGCACACAGAGAGCAACAAAGCATACAAAAAAAATCACTACTGATGGCCTACTGTGTGCAACCAATAACGAAGGCGTGAAACCATTCCCACACCAACCGGACAAAAGGGACACTCCAGCAAAAGGTGTTGCATAGTCTCGATGGCTTTACAGCCCACACGGGGACAAACCCCATCACCTAATCGCCACCTGACTAGGCGAAAATTGTTAGTGATGAGTACCCCATGTCCAATCCTCCTCGTCAAGTTCCGGAGACGGCTATCTAGCGACTTACAACACACAGACCGCCACACATCTGGAGAGTTTGCGGTTTGACAAGCCGACGGGCACACTGGCCGGTCATTGGAAAAGGATCCGGGCCAGTGGTGGCGAAAAAGAAACCCACCCCAGAACCTAACAAAAAAAGGCAAAGGGACACGAAGGATTCTCAAAAGCAACAAAAACACCTTTCAAGAGGAGAAAGCGCAGTTTAGATGGTAGGTGGACCAAGCCAAGCCCACCACTCAAGGGGGTCTTATACAGGGTTAGCGCTTATACTGGTTAGCGCTTTCCCCAAATGAAATCGCACCAAGGCATGTTCCGGTGCACCGATCACCGTACCAGGATACCAAAGGAGAGGAACACTAAAACGATTAACAACTGTAACCTTCCCAGGGAGGGAGAGCCACCTCCGACTGAATGTGTCGAGCCTTGTCTCCACCTGATCAGCCTTCTCGGTCCAAGTGGTGGGGCACCATAACCTAGCCAGATGCCGTTTACCCTGATCATGACATCTGACCAAGTAGCGTCGAACGGGAGAGATTGGCCGCGCCAACCTCCTAAACGCAGCCCTTTGGCCCCAGTAGCCTCTTGGAAGGTGGCCAAAACATTCGATATTGAAGGAGACGAGGTCCGACAAAATACAAGTGACGTCATCGGCATACTGCACGCATTTAACTCTAGCCACACCCGGTACATTGAAGGGTCGAAAACCCAAGCATCTGTCCAGCGACGTACTAAGCGTTTCGCTGAAGAGAACATACAACAACGGGGAGAGGGGACAACCCTGACGGACTCCCGTTAACAGTGACCATGCTCCTTATAAAGTAAAATGACCCAACGAATAAACACTAGGTTGAATCCGAAGGACTCTAAGGTTCTGAACAGGAAGTCATGATCTAGCATGTCAAAGGGCTTCTCCTGGTCCAAAGTGACCATTGCACATGGCAAATCAGGAACTTTAACAAACTCGATTTCCTAATGCTTTGGCCAGGATTTTGTAGTCCACATTTAACAGCGTTATTGGACGCCGACTTTGGGAGGAGAACAATATTTCCAACCCGCTGTGTTTGGCTCATGTAATTCAACTGGAAAGCGGTAGCGAACACATCTCTCAAGTCCCCACCGAGGACCTCCCAGAAGGTTCTTTAGAACTCTGCAGGGAGGCCGTCGGGACCGGGGGACTTTCCCTTCTTTATCGCTGCTACCGCTGTCCAGAGCTCACCAACGGAAAGATTCGAACCCAAGCTATAGTTTTTACTCTCGGGAGGGGGAGGGGGGCTTGTCTATACCAGACAACAAGTCCTCCTGGAGATGCTCGGTTACAGCAGCCCTGGAGTACAGGTTCGAAAACAACGACCCAAATACCCCTAGTACTGCCTGCGGGCTCTCCACGACGACCCCACCAGGATGACGCACTGCCCTAATTCTGCGTTCAACCACAGACTTGGTATCGTCCCGGTAAAAACGAATAGTGGGCTTCTCGTCCGCTTCAACAAACTGGATTCTGGCACGCACTCGGGCTCCGTGCAGTTTCTCATCGAGAAACACCCCAAGTGCATGCAGATCATACGATGAAGAACCATCCCTTCCTCTACTGCACAGGGAGGGAATGGAACTTTGGTGAGCTCTCTCAACACAATACCTAATTGCGAACTGCTTAATAACAATTTCCGTGTTCAGCCAAAGTCCCTTCTCCACATGAAAGGACTCCGGCAGCTGCAAGCGCAAAACAAGTGCGTCATGATCAGACAAAGGAAATGAAATAATCGAGCACCGAGATCGAGGAAACTTGCGTGGGGCATATAACCTGTCGAGTCTGGATGAAACTGATCCATCTGGTCTATGCCACGTACAAGCAACCACCTGGAGATTTTGGGACCTCCAAACATCCACAAGATCTCGGTGCTTGACAAACAAGCCTAGCTCAATGAAGCCAGTGGTACAATTGGGGGCTCTTTCCTCGAACGTCTATCTAAAGCAGAGTGAAGGACACAGTTGAAGTCCCCACCAAGGATACAATTTGCCCTACCCGGTACAAAGGATGGCAAGACCGTCAAGAAATCTTTCCTACATGCTGGCCGGTTGGGGGCATAAACATTGCAGACTACCAACTCACCCTACCAACTCACCCCGCGTGAGCATTAAATGTATGCACACACCACCCGACCTTCATCATGGTCTTTCTCCACTTTTCCTCACACAATGACACAGTTTTGGGGACACCAAAATTACAGTCCCGCAAGATGCCCCTGATCCAAAGGAGGCATAAAGACCTCCCCCTCCCCACTCCAAGGACCAAAGATGAACATCACTCTCCCAAGATATGTGGGTCTCCTGCAAAAGGACCACATCCACTTGGAGCAACTTGCAGAACTGTAAAATCCGCCGCCTTTTGGAGGTACCCCTCATCCTATTCACATTAAGGGTGACGAGGGATAAGGTGTCTGGTGACATAACCTGCGATGTTTTCCCAATACGGGTCTTTTCAGGCCCTTAGCGGTGTTCCCCCTTTTCCTACGGGGAGCAGAGTTCTTCGCTCCTCGTCAACATTGATCGACCATCGTGACCGGTATAGCGGAAGGGTGAAAGGGCCGCTCGAGTCAATGAGATCAGTGGCCTGTTTCCACCAGTCAAACCAATCGGAGGACTCCTTAGCCACAAGTACTAAGGCTGTAGAGCAGTCCTCCATTGGCAAGTCAGAATCTGCGCCACTAAATGTCTCTTGGGCCGGTTGCCTCGGGCCCGACTAGTATCATCGATAGCGGGCGTAGCTACCGGTGAACCAGTACAAGCGCCATCCTGCCCCGCATGCCACTCCGCTAGTACCATCTCCGCCGTTTTGTCCTGCTCCGCCTCAGTGGGCAGGCTGGCAGTCTCGGCAACTTCGATCAGGGACGAGGTGGGACACGATAGGGGGAACAAAGCCTCCACCGGGGCGCTAGTGTCGGACACTGGGGCGATGAGAGGAGCATCAGGTGGTGCGGTGTCAGAGGCCGGGACGGGAACCGCTTCAACGTCGCCCGTAGCCTGCCAAGCCTATCCTTCTGCAGACCGACACTAGTCCATACGGTCTAGGAGCGATTATCAGCCATCACATGCCAGATGGAAGTGAACGCCCAATAGTATTCGCATCACGCACTTTGACTGAGTGAACGAAACTATGCCCAGTATGAGAAGGAAGGATTATCCATTATATTTGGACTAAAGAAGTTCCATAAGTGCTTTTTACGTGCAAGAAAACGGACACGGACCAAATGTCAACAACACCAAAAAACAACCCGTCTGTTTAACAACCACCAAAAACCCAACTGAAAACCCACAAAGAGAAATCTCTCACTAACCCACAAATGTATACAATGTAGCGTTCAACGTGACGTGAAAAGGACACGGACCCAAAGGCCAACAGAACCAAAACAATAAAGCTCTACAAACCAGCCCAAAAAGCCAACTCCAAACCACAAACAGAACCCCCAACCCATATTATGTAACGACCACACAACCCCCCCCCCCCACACCTAACAACTAACCCACTCCAAAACTTCATCCGGGGTACACCGTCCCGATAGTAGACAACAGGCCTACGCATTACCTCCGAAGTTTTCCCAATATGGGTATTTTCAGGCCCCTAGCAGTGTTCCTCCTTTTCTCGTCAACCTTCATCGAGTGGACCTCCCTGTCAGGAGGTCCACTAGCGACCATCGTGTCCGGTATAGCGGCTGCGGGTAGGGTGGAAGGGCCACTCGAGTCAATGAGATCAGTGGCCTGTTTCGTCTCCTCAAACCAATCGGAGGACTCCTTAGCCACAACTACTAAGGCTGTAGTGCAGTCCTCCATTGGCGAGTCAGAATCTGGCCCACTTAATGTCTCTTGGGCCAGTTGTCTCGGGGCCCGACTAATATCACCGATAGCGGGCGTAGCTACCGGTGTACCAGTACAAGCGGCATCCTGCTCCGCATGCCACTCCGCTAGTACCATCTCCGCCGTTTTGTCCTGCTCTGCCTCAGTGGGCAGTCTGGCAGTCTCGGCAAGTTCGATTAGGGAAGAGGTCGGACACGAAAGGGGGAACAAAGCCTCCACCGGGGCGCTAGTGTCGGACACTGGGGCGATGAGAGGAGCATCAGGTGGTACGGTGTCAGAGGCCGGAACGGGGAACGCTTCAGCCACGCCCGTAGCCACTCTCGCGGCGTATGAGCGGTCTGGGCATAAACGGGCGAGATGGCCCGTTTTACCACACGAGTTGCATACGATATCCCCTTTTTACTCGGCCAGGGTACGCCCAACCTGCAAACAGCGGCTACACCGCTTGTTCGGGCACAACCTGGCCTCATGCCTTTCCAGCCCACACCTCCAACAAGTGCGAGGCTGGCCCGGGTATGCAATGTGGGCCCCTGTGACCATTAGCCCGCAAGGTAGAGGGGATATCGGACTTCCATTCTAACTCGTCTAGTTCCCGGTCTTGACACCCTTACATTCAAGGAATTCCGGCTCCTCGTAGCCGGTCACTTTCCCAAAACGCCCCAGTGTCCGCACAACAACCTGTTCAGACATGTCCAGAGGGAGATCGAGGACTGTCACCCACACCGAACTGTCATACGGTGTGACCTTCAGTCCCTCAACTCCCTCCAATACATGGACGCGGGTAGCCTCCGAGGTGAATCTAACATCAAAACAATTCATACCCCGGAGAGGTTTACACGCTGAAGCGCGTGAACCTCTCCAGGGACCTTTAAACCAACAGAACGCAAATCTGAAAAAAACTTGTCCGGGGACGACCTTAGCCTCCCCCGAAAAACTCAACAATAAGATTTTGCTGTCACGTCGAACCGCCATGACAGCTAGGGGTGTGGTAAGCCACGCAACTAAGAAAACCACAAACCACGAAACAAAGCTAAACTACACTAAACAAACTACAAACTATTGAAAGGCCAACGTAAAAAAGACTGTGTGGTCAACGAAAAGTGGAGAGCAGCCGAAAACATGTCTGCACTCCACGAACACCAACTGCCAACTAACTGTGAGGAAACAGCGTGGTTATTTGATCGACTCTTGCCCACAGAAAGAGAACAAATAAACCTGGTCTGTGACGTAGAAAAGCGTCCAGTGGAAGCGACAGAGGTGAAACGTCTCACTGACAAAGATCCAGTTTTGGCACGTGTCAGACAATACATATTAGATGGATGGCCGCAGCAGAGAAATCTTCGGGAAGATTAGTGCTTTTTAGGTGACCCGCCATCCAAAATGTAACTGCCAAATGGCACTACCGAACCATCCCATTCTGATAAACGAAACTCAGGTCAAGGGAGCCCAAAATAATTATGCCCAGCGACCTGCAGAGACAAACCCCAACCACCCACTCAAACATTCGAAAAACCACAAAAGAACGACCAGCACGCAGCGAAACGAAACACCCCAGCACACCACCGTCCAAAAAAGGCAGCCCCAGATAAACGACGAAAATCGCCTTCAACATGAAGGCGAATGTCACACTTCACCGCCTCCAGGACTGCCTGCCAACTGGCAAATTTCCCCCCTAAAAACCACATCACATCTATTCCGCCAAACATGTTTTT
This sequence comes from Apostichopus japonicus, assembly GCF_037975245.1. Lineage (NCBI taxonomy): Eukaryota > Metazoa > Echinodermata > Holothuroidea > Aspidochirotida > Stichopodidae > Apostichopus > Apostichopus japonicus. Next base: position 25,177,520 of record NC_092577.1, read on the forward strand.
TTTCACAATAGAGCAAACAAAAATAATACGGTGCAACACAGCAACCGAACAAAAACTACCCTTATAAAATAAAGCCCTGTCCTACCGACCATGAACGGTCTCTCGTTACACGGTCGGTCCAGGTCTGAACCACTCCCATAAGTTTAAAACAAAGCAACAATGCCAAAAAACATGAGCGGTACTCTCTAAGCTGTCACAGCCGGTCCTTGGGCACAGTCCATCACCCAATCGCCAATGATACCTTTTTAGGTTGGTCACCAAGGCACCGTGTGCAATTCTCCATGCAAGATCACGGAGCCTGCAACCATTCAGCCTTGAATGCACCGAACGCCATACTTCGGCAGAATGACGTCCCTGTAAAGAAATTGCATTGAAGGCCCTATCCCGCAACGAACTGTGTGAACGAGGGCCACAGGGGGCAACAGGGGCAACTCAATCAGAGCGGAGCAAATGACACGCACGACCCTGTTTGGAATACTAGGTATCATGCCCAAGACGAAGGCAGCGCCTACACTTTTTATTTGGGCAGCCCTTGGCTTCGTGCCCGGTCTCCCAACACCTGAAGCAGGTAAGGGGCTGACCGGGGTAACGCACGTGAGCTTTATGCCCGGCAATAAAAAGGAAGAAGGGAATGTCCTGCTTGAGGTCGATCCGAACCTGTCGGTGCCCGTTCAACACCCCAGGGGCCTGAGCGTAGGAGCACATTTTAATGGCCTTGACAGCCTGGCCAAACCGACCTAAAACAGTTGCGACAAGTTCCTGACGCACCTCTAGTCCTACGTGGATGACAGTTACCCATACGGAACGTTCGCATGGGGTAACTGTCAAACCTTCAACCCCACTCAGCAACGTGACACCCTTCTGCCGGGTCACGTCACTGGTAAAACGTAGATCATACGTATTACGACCCTGGAGAGCTTGTAAAGCATCAACCTCTCTAGGCACAACAACACCCTTACCCTTTAAAATACTAAAAACTTGCACCGGTGGAACCGCTTGTTCACCTTAAACATTTTGGAATCACGGCGCGGTGCCATGATACCGAAGGTGGGTAGTCCACAGAGGAGTAACAAAAACAAACTACAAAAACAAACAAACTACAAACGATATACGATAACTATATACAATATACGCACACACCCGCCTGGCGGGAAGTACAGCACAGTACAGTAAGGTAATAAAGTAGCTGTAGTATGTGGAGAGCGAGAGCAAAAACACGTCTGCACTCCACGAAAGCCAACAATGAGCTGAGTCTTCTTGCAGTGTCATGCCACAGGGTTCAGACTATTTTGTAACAAAATGTTTTTCACATGAATGTTGACAGAGATTAAAATGTGTTCAAATGTACAAGATTTAACCAAATCAATAAACTCTTGGTGATTAAACTACACTGATGTAGTCATGACCCCCCCCCCCCCCCGCCAATCACTATGGGCGGCACACCACTATTATTTTTTTCTGTCCTTAACTATTGACTTTGGATATATATATTTATCAAATATTTCTGGAGTTTTCTGCAATCAATAATGGAGAGCAGTATTGTAGGATTCTACTGCTACATATAACTGAACACAGCCTTGGTGGAGCAATGTATTGTACTAACCTGATTTGAAAAATGCTGTGATGGGCTGCGTCCCTTTAATGCCATGAACTCGAGTTCGCTTGGACACTCCTGTGGGTCTTTCAGAGTGCCGACGTTTTGAGATGCATGTCTCTACAAGATATTAAATAGTAGAAAAATGCTGAGGACTTAATATTACATTCAAAGTAGGATTTTCTTATAAACCTGTCAACTTGTAAACACTTCTCTTATTTTGGGTGTCTGTGGAAGACCTGAACTACAATATCGAATGAGGAAATAAGTTTTACCAGTTTGTTTGATTTCTCATTCATTTTAAAGTTTTAATGATATCCTTTTTGGTTCCTTGCTTTTTGCAAAGCAAGGAACCTATGCGTTCAACTTGGCGCGTGTGTGTGTGTATGTGTGTGTATGTATGTGTGTATGTGTGTGTATGTGTGTGTGTGTGTATGTGACGCTTGGCTTGTGTACATGATATCTCAATAAGGAAATGATGTATCATGATCAAACTTGTTGGGTGGATAGCCCATAGTGAGAGGAAGATCCCTATTGTTTTTGGTGCCCGCAAAGGTCAGTTAGATGCCAAAAACCAATATATTAAAAACAGCAACAACTCCCATTGACAGGGTCCGACATGGTTGATATTTTGGGAGTAGTTGTGAATGGGGTAAGGGATCGTTTCCAAACATAACGGTCATGTGATCTAAGGTCAACAAAGGTCAATTAATGATAAAAAACTAGTATTTTAGCGATAACTTGAACAAAATGTCCGTTAGAGTTGGGAGTTGCTTTAATGTTATCCAATTGTCGACCCGCATCTGGGTGACCTTTGACCTCAATTTGACCTCTGGTGACCTTTACGTGTTTTTGGGGATTTTTACAGTTTTGATGCTATTTTCAGATGTCAAAGGTACCTCCTGATCATAAATGTCAATAGGTTGACCCCATGTGACCTTTATGTGCCAAGTTACATGGGGTCAAAGTTTTTCGGTCGGAGTTAGGATGGTTGTACAGACTTGTCGTTTTGTTTTTTGGAATCAGGAGATTAAACTACATCTGAAACCAAGGTCAAAGGTCACATTAGAAAAAATGTGCTTATTTTGGGAGGAAACGAGCAAAAAAGAAAATGTTTGGTTTTGATGCTAGATTTGGATATCAAAGGTACCTTCCAATCAAAAATGTCAATTGGTTGACACCCGTGTGACCTTCGTGTGTGAAGTTATATGAAGGTCAAAGTTAATTTTCACACATTTAATGCAACAACTCCCAGTTCCAAGGTGTGACATGGTTGATATAAGTTGCAAATGGTATAGGGGAATATTTTCAAAATTAACGGTCATGTGATCCGAGGTCACCAAAGGTCAATTAATGTTAAAAAACTAGTATTTTGGGGATAGAAAATGGGCAAAGAAAAAAATGTTTGAATTTGTATAGTTTGATGCTCTATTTAGGTCTCATCAATCAAAAATGTCAATAAGTTGACCCAAGGTGACCTTTGTATGTTAAGTTATGAGGTCAAAGTTAATTTTCACACATTTAGTGTAATAACTCCCAGTGCCAAGGTGTTACACAGTTGATATTTTGAGACAAGTTGCAAATGGTATAGGGGAATATTTTCAAACTTAACGGTCATGTGATACAAGGTCACCAAAGGTCAATTAATGATAAAAACTGGTATTTTTGCGATAACTTGAGAACAAATTGTCCGTCAGGGTTGGGAGTTGCTTCAATGTAATCCAACTGTCGACCCGCATCTGGGTGACCCTTGACCTCAATTTGATCTCTGGTGACCTTTTCGTGTTTTGTGTATTTTTACAGTTTCGATGCTATTTTCAGATGTTAAAGGTACCTTCTGATCATAAATGTCAATGGGTTGACCCCCGTGTGACCTTCGTGTGCGAAGTTATATGAGGTCAAAGTTAATTTTCACACATTTAATGCAATAACTCCCAGTTCCAAGGTGTGACAAGGTTGATATTTTTTGTAGTAGTTGCAAGTGGTATAGGGGAATATTTTCAAACTTAACGGTCATGTGATACAAGGTCACCAAAGGTCAATTAATGATAAAGTAGTATTTTTGCGATAACTTCAGAACAAATTGTCCGTTAGGGTTGGCAGTTGCTTCAATGTAATCCAATTGTCGACCCGCATCTGGGTGACCCTTGACCTCAATGTGACCTACTTAGGTCTCACCGATCAAAAATGTCAATTGGTTGACCTCCAAGTGACCTTTGTGTGTGAAGTTATGTATACAAGTTTAGACATTTAATGCAATTAAATCTCAATGCCAAGGTGTGACATGGTTGATATTTTGGGACAAGTTGTGAATGGGGTGGTGGAACATTTTGAAACTTAAAGGTCATGTCATCTGAGGTCACCAATGTTATCATATCTGTTGACACGCTTGTAGGTCTCATATATTTCTTACATTTTCAATGCTATATTTAGATCTCAAAGTGCCTTTTGATCAAAAATCCGATCACATTTTGTGATCACAAAAGTGTTGGCTTTAGTGTTGGTTACTTTATGGGAACAAGTAGGACCACAATTACTAGGACTATTTGAGCCCAATCTTGCTTGATAATATTATGTGTATTGTCATATACCCCAAGCAAGGAACCACAGTGCCCTTGGGCTCTTGTTAGGATCAACATCTCCCGGCCGACGAAAATATTAGACGAATGGAAGAACGAAAAAAGAAGGCAATGGAGGTGGGGAACAACGCAGAACGGAATAGGTTGCAGCGGACTATAAATAGATACATCTATAGGAAGAGGAGTGAACACTTCGAGAGGATAGCAACGGATTCCACGTCATTATGGAACTTTCTGAAATCAGTGCGGAATCCTCACAAAAATGATAACAAGGTCACCATATCGAGGGAGCTTGGATCTAAGCTAGACACCCACTTCGGCCGATTCAACAGTGCGGTTATAAAGGACATTACTCTGAACTTACCGCATCGCTCTGTCAATGACACTCCTGGAATAGAACGAGATCAGGTTAAAAGGCAGTTTAGACTCGTCAAGCGAGGTGTCGCATCAGGTATTGATAACATACCCTGGTGGGTTTTTAAATATTGCTCAAATGAAATTGCTGACATTTTCACAGTCATTTTCAATGAAAGTATTAAACAGTATGATTCCATCTGACTGGAAACATGCCAAAACTACTCCTGTGCCCAAAATTTGCAGCCCTGCTTCAGTAAATGATTATCGCCCAATTGATATATCAAGCATAGGGTTCAATTGTGTGCAAAAGTTATCACTTTCGTATGTCACACAATCCATTGATGAACATGGTGATCCAAATCAGTTTGCGTACAGAAAAGGTATCTCGTGCCCTGATGCAATCCTCGCCCTTGTCCATGGCATAGTGTCTGGGCTAAACTGTAAACAGACGACGATATCTAAGTCCCATTGTGGACTTTTCAACTGCATTTAATGCAGTCCTGCACAATCGTCTACTAAATGACCTGTGTAACTTCATCGATGAGCCATGGCTCATTCATTGGCTTAGGGATTTCATGCAGGGATGGTCAAGACAAGTTAAACTAGACAAAGGCGATACAACAACTTCTGAAATCAGAGTAGTTCCACAAGGTGGCCCCCTATCAGCCCTATTGTTTACTATTTATACAGATTGCATTCGCTCTAATTGCTCAGTAATTAAATATGCTGATGACACTGATTTATCGTGCAATATCACCAAAGGCTCCCACCAGCAAAATCAGCATGAGTATCAGGATTTTATCACTAGTGTATCACATTGTCGCCACACTCATGTATATTGCTCCTCACTTTCCTGTCCATATACGGGAAAGGGTGTTTGAGGCCTCTATCTTGCCAAATATAATATATGCTGTCCCGGTCTGGTATCACTTTATCCAAATAAAAGATAAGAAAAGATTTTTAAGTTTCCTCAGATACTGTGAAAGAATCTTTGGATTAAATCATAACCTACTTAAAGATAAAGTTAATACCGCTGCTAGAAAGGAATTTGAGAGGCTACTAAATAACATCCAAAGAAATGAAGGACACCCACTCCATTGTGCAATAAACTCTCTGTGCAATAAGACAAACTACAATTTGAGGAATGCTGCAACAACTCCCAGATTCAGGATTGAACTTTATAGGAATTCTTTTGTTTATAGGGCGTCCATGTTCATACAGCATGGTGCTCTAGAACCATTGTTGTGATTTTGTTTTTCAGTGTTTTGTCTAGTATTTACTATTTTATATCTTTATGATAATTTTATTTATTTTCCTATTTATAAATTTTTAATGATTTATACTGCAAATAAAGAATTGAATTGAATTCATCTCGATTAATCAATACCTGGAACGTTTTACCGCTCTCACATTGCTCGCGTGGACCCGCTCAAGCCTAGTTTCTATTATTGTAAACTGGTCATACATACACGTTTTTCATATAAGGACACTATGACATCGATACTGTATAATAGCCAGAACTAAGGACGCTTGGAATGGAGGAATCGTCTCAATCATTTTGTCTTTTAAGCGTCGGAAAATCACTGCTGATTATTATTAAATATTATGAGGGTATAAAACAAGTGGGATGTGTGACAATACCGACCATAATGTAACCAGTAGTATTACTGGTTTCTCGGCCTTTTGGCTAAGATCATGTGTAGTATCTGTTCCCTTCGGGAATGGTGATACACACCTGACGATGATCACACAGTCACAGTCCCGATGCAAGGGGACTGGGGCTGAGAGCGGATCAGTCGTTTGGTAGTTTGGTTTTCGTGCCCAGGTTCTTTCCTGGGTGACTTTTTCTTAAAAAGTACCAGTAGTATTACAATTTAATTGATATATCTTTCAGCGTAACCTTCGATATACTGTAGATATAAGATTAAACATTGATTTTCTCTTTCCTCAATTACATCGTGATCCACAACAACTAGCAAAATGACGAAACGGATGACAGCCAAATCCACGACAGCCCAGAAGGACCATCACCTCCAGAATCGCCCCACCATCAGGTAGTCAGGCTAAATTGCTTTTTTGAAGTATAGTAATCTATCTCACTTCCTTGAGTCACCGCATCTTAACTCGTTTCTCCTTTGTTGAAAACCGCGATAAATTACGGACATGTAATTATCTGAGAGCCGGCATTACTTTACAAAGCTACTTTACTTCTGTATATGCAGACCGAAAGTGTGAAGTTCATTAACGCCAGACAATCAATGGCTTTAATCCTACTTAATCTTCACCAATCCTAAGTAAAAGAAATACAAGTCGGGGATGGGGGGGGGGGGATGAGGAACAGTATATATTATGGTATTTAATATTGATTTATTTATTCACCGAACCTGCCGAATTGGCACGAGGTCCAAGACGAGAGCGACCAGCTTGAACAGGTAGAGGTAACATTTTTCTGTTGAGATATACGTGCAGGGGCAAATGAGAAAACAGGCCTTGCTACATTTCTTGTTCAAGATTTGAATAACTTATAAGTATTATTTAACGAGGGGTGGCTAATGCCAAATTCCATTGCAACTAGTATAGCGCACATATATTGTAACTTGAAACAGAAACAAGTGGCATTAAAAAGTCAAGTTGGTTGGGTAAACACCGTCCTGTGATGGACCTAACCCTGTTTGTATTCTTATTCATCTCTTAAAATATACACTGGCAAATCTGTGTGATGAATTACATTAACAAGTGAACCTTTTATTCTGACCCTGCAGTATTATATCTCTGCTCTAAAGCTGTTTTTGGTTCCTTGCTTTAGCAAAAGGAACCTATGCAGTCAGGTTGGCGTATGTGTGTGCTTTTTACGTGACCCGCCATGCGGGATACAAAACGTCACGGCCAAACGGCACTACCGAACCATCCCATTCTGACAAACGAAACTAAGGTCTAGCGAGCCAAAAAAACATACGAAGTAACATGCAAAAATGTTACCCAAGCACGACGACACGTACAACACTGATGGGTAATGTGAAACACAGCATCACACGCATTAAAACAATCGAAGACCATTAACAGGGTTGTACTGCTGAGTTTTTGAAGAAAGACTACAAAACAAACCAACTGCTGCTGAAGAAACAAAGTGTAAACATTCAAGAGTTCTGCTGCCGCCATTGGTCTTTATTATGACTTTTCTGTCAATATCATTGGTGATATGGACATTTTGGCTTCCAGATTAAAGGTACGAATCAAACGTCTGGGAGGTAAATGCCCCTAAAAAGGTCAATGCCCGTTCCCTTCTGCACATATTATATGACATCACGGTCACGCCAATACTTGTGTCCAAATGCTTCAAAACATGCCATTTCTTTCATTGTTGATGTTGGGTGTGGAAAATAACCTTTTCATCCTGAATTAAAAAGTCTTGAATTTCAATATATCAACACTGAGGGAACCCTTACGGATTGATAATCCAACACAATCGTAGTTTAGAAAAGGTGTTTCTGCAGGAATTTCTCAACCAAGGCTTCCTACACAATGAGTTTTCTCCTGGCAACTTGAATCCAGTGTAATGACCATTGGCTGGAAATTCACTTCTGATCCTTTGGACTGCACATGATGGTAGCACAACCCTGACGTGTCTTGCTAGGAACCCCAAGTATATCATTGAACCTGTTTGACCGTAGGCTATGTATCTGTACTGCCTGGGAAAAAAATTATGAAAGTTCAAAATGTATTAATGTTGGCCCACGATGTCCACAATAACAAGCAGGCATACAATGTACAGTTATGGTTACATTTGTTGTGATTTTACACCTTCCATGTATCATGAAACATTCTTTTGTTTCAGAAAATTTATTTCCAAAACTCCAGGCCAAAGTACTAGCCAAGTAATAATGAGTAGGAAATAACACATATGCCTACCTAGCATGGCTGCATAATGCAACTTACATCCCCGAGCCAAACTTTCAGTATGCAACCAACCGTACTAGTACTACACACTCTACATATGGGTTGTAAGTTTCCGTAACACAACGCACAATACGGTTTAGGGTGTTCCGCGAATTCAAACAACACATGCACAAAATGGACTGGATTTTGTTTTTAAATGCTTCGTTAATAAATTCTTACCACGTTGTATGTTCCTTGCAATGGTTTCGAACGGATTTCATCTTCGATATATTGTGGAGCTTCAATTTCGGCTCGTTTAACAGGCTCGAACTGATACGGTTCTAACACCTCCGCTCCACCCTCAACATTCGGTTCAATACTGGAATGATCATCGCCTTCACTCTATGCTTCGAATATGAGAAAGGGCACTCTAATTATAGCCCAATTTCACTGCCTGGTGAAGAACCATTATCACTTTGAACTTCGGTTGCCGCAATTGGTTCTGGATCCGCCATTTCACAGGAAATTTTGATTTGATATCGCACTTGTGATCGGTGTTTTGTTTAGTAACTACTGGTGGTATGTGTACTTGTCTACTGTGTACGTGAATGGTATGTTCGGAGGATCGTAAGCAGCGACAACAAATGTGTTCAAAACGTGACGTCACATGACGTCATGCGAATCGGAAAATTTTCGAGTAAAGAAAGTTTCAAACGCCGAAAAGGGTAAATTCATTCTAAATTTTCGACTCGAAAAATCAAGTTTTAAACTGGCAGATTGGTTGATACATGTTCTAGAGAACATTCTTTGATGGATCCCAAAAATTTTGAAATTTTCGTGTCATGGCCACTTTAAGATACAAACCAATCAGATTGCTAGCCATACATGTTTTCCTTCTTCAAATGCATGCGCCTCCACATCAGATAAACTAAAGCAAATATGGCTTAAAATAGTGATTGAGTACTTCATGTATGCTGTTATGCTGTTATGAGTACTTCATGAATGCTGTTATGTAGTGAATAATATTACCTGCAAGTTATACAGATTCAAAGATACGCTAACTGGTTCAAAAATTGCTTATCAAGATAAATTATTTTAATAATATGTGATATCTTTTATGTCCATGATACTTTCAAAACCCAGGCTTGAAATAACGTTGATATGGTGCTTTTAATGAAGACAATATGCTGGAATTTCCAATTCACAAAAGAGGAAAAAAGCCTTGAAGGGTTACAATGTTAAATGCTTTGTTGGACCGATATGCACGGTCGGAGCCAGTGGGAGAGGGGCCAACTGGTACTTTTTTTCCAAAATAGCTTACGTGCCTTACTGGCCCAAAAAAAATGGCCCTGCTGTTGAAAATGTGGTTTTGGATTTCGTAAGCCTTTGTCTATTGAATATTTCATTTTAATATTTATTTCTAGTTTCTATATGCTATTTTTAATATGGCATCTCATATCTTTTTGTAGCACAATCACAAGAATATAATTGATAGCATACTAACACATCAAATAATCATACATATTTAAGTTATCGGACAATGTGTACCAGCTTATAGCATAACGAGTTGTGAATGTGTATGAAAGACTCTTTTTGATGTTTCCCACCCCTACCCTCCCGATATTGCATAATGTCGAAAATAGTACAACATTAATTCCCGTACCATGATTACTGAAAACGTCATTGACCAAAATGAAATATAACATGGTGGTACCCACGAATCAAGCTAAATATATATTAGCAACGGCTTATAACTAAACATGTTACCTATTAATTCATTAGTTGAAGTGTTAAACGAAGTTACTGATTCAGAGTAACCCCACCCCCACCCCCACCCGAAAAAAATTCAGTCAAACTTCTGCAAATCAATGAGGAAATATGAGCGACCATGCCAAATGGAAGAAAAAATAGTGATATAGGATACCATTATTTGTTTTGCACATCTAAAACGTGGTTCCACACATGAAAATTACGCAAGTGATAACCTGTTTGTAAGTTGTGCAAAAAATAATAACAAAAGATAGCTGTTGATGAATTACACAATGTAAATATTTGTGCATAACTTCTATGTATTAACATTCATGTTAGTCGTTTAAGTGATCAATATTAGTTTTGGAATTGAAATCATCAGAAGTGAAATATCGAACTTCGGCGAAATCCATATTAAACAACACTATTAAGAAGAGCCAACGAAACATTCAGAGAAAAACATATCAACAATATATGTTTTAGTTGTTCACGTGCAACTTGATAGAAAAGAGATTGGGTGTGGGGGGCACATGTGCCATAGTGACTCATACAATGCTAATCTGACATTGCTAATTCTATTCTATGTCATGTGGAAGCCTAAGACCACCTTGGTGAAGTGGAGAATAATGTGGTTCTCTGAAAGAGTCAACCGTCAGTGGAGGTCAATAAGGTTTGAAGTTTACATTTTGCCAGCATTAGGGATGCACCGGATCCAAATTTTTGGATCCGGCCGGAACCGGATTTTGCCGGATAGTACATGAAATCCGGCCGGATAAAATCGCCCGGAACCGGATTTTTTCATTACACAAAAGAAAATCATTAATAAGAAGTAGAAAACAAGGACCAAATCTGAGGTGAGGTATACACATATAATAAAGAAGGTGAAATTAAGACCCCAATTATGAGATTAAATATGACTTGAAGTGGTGTAATCTACATTCTTTAATAAAATAACTACAATATAATTGTTCACAAGCTTGATACAGTATGTAAATTTGTTTGCTGGAAAAATACTGCATACTACCTATGAAGACTGTTTAAAAACGGGAAGCTACATTTCACAAATCTCATACTTTATACTGAATAAAAAGATTATTTAATTGTTGTATTAACACTACTATCTGGATTTAGAATTGTCTTTTATTATTCATTATTTGGTAACAAATTTTTACACTGCAATATTATCTGTGAAAAAAAAGCATTGTATCTTTCCAGAAGTGGAAGAAACTTCTTATCTATCTTTTATCTATCCTTTAAAATGGAATTGAATGTTCATTAGAACACTTAATGATTTAGGTTTTTCATGAACTTTTAGGAACTTTCATGGTGACAAGAGATATCTCTTTCTGTGAGAAAATTAGATGTTTTTTCTGTGAATGGCACCCCATTTTGTGGAAACTCTTCTAGTCCATTGCTTCATCTATTTATAAAAGTGCCAAGATTACAATTTGCATATTACCATGACCACAAACAATGAGTAACAATTGACCGCTTTCTAGACTGTAGTGGTCCACAAAAAGATCCATTGTTTGAGCTTTCTAGACAGGAAATGGACTGTAGTGGTTCAGAAAAAGATCCATTGTTTTGACTTCTTAAGGTTCTGATGCACATGTTTGGATTTTGGACATTTCATGCAAGTGTTTCTCTCTGACAAGTAGTACTGTTGATGAAAGTTATTTCACTATAAGATTTGGAAGCATTTCACTGTTCAGGATCAGGCTGATGAAATTGCAGAGTGTGCATTGTGTAAAAAGGTATAAGAAGAGGACCACCAGGATGTCTGCCGAAGAATTTCAGCACCTCTCCTTTGCACAGACATCTTCAAGCCAAACATACTGATTGGCAGTTGGCTTTCGTGGAGTGCGGACGTGTTTTCGCTCTCGCTCTCGCTCTTCATCTGTTACAGCTGTTTTTGTACTGTGCTGTGCTATACTTCCCGCCAGGCGGGTGTGATAGCTTGTGTTCGTGTGTTTTCCTCAGTTCGTATATCGTTTGTTGTTTCACTATCCTGTCTTTTGTTTGTTTTGTGTTACTCCCCTGTGGCCTAGCCACCTTCGGTATCATGGCATCGCGCCGTGATTCTCGGATAGTTAAGTTGTCGTTCACCGGTGAACAAGCTGTTCCACCGGTGCAAGTTTTTAGTATTTTGAAGAGCAAGGGTGTTGTTGTGCCTGGAGAGGTTGACGCTTTGCAAGCTCTCCAGGGTCGTAATACGTACGATTTACGTTTTACCAGTGACGTGGCCCGTCAGAAAGGTGTCACGTTGCTGAGTAACGTCGAGGGTATGACAGTTGCTCCATACGAGCGATCCGTATGGGTAACTGTCATCCACGTAGGACTAGAGGTGCGGCAGGAACTTGTCGTAACGGTTTTGGGTCGGTTCGGGGCTGTCAAGGCTGCCAAAATGTGCTCCTATGCACAAGCCCCTGGGGTGTTGAACGGGCACCGACAGGTTCGGATCGACCTGAAACAGGACATTCCCTCCTTCCTGTTTATAGCAGGGCATAAAGCCCACGTGCGGTATCCCGGTCAGCCCCGTACCTGCTTCAGGTGTGGGGAGACCGGGCACGAAGCCAAGGGCTGCCCAAACAAGAAATGTGGGCGCTGCCTTCGTCTTGGGCATGATAGCACCGCTTGCCCAAACGAGGTTGTGTGCTCACTTATGTGGGAAGGAGGGACATGTCTTTCGAGCTTGTCCCTCCTCTTATGTCTCTAGGACTAAGAGTGGGGGTAAGTCAAGTTCCGACGCACCTACTACTTCACGAGAGGGGGAATCTGGTGGGATTTTACCCTCCCCTGCACCTGGTTCACCCTCCCCCGTCGTTGCAGACCCCAACCCCGTGCCCGCACCGAGAAAGTCTCCACCAGCTTCCCCCATCAACTCGTCCAGTTCCGTCCCCAGTCCGCCGCCGGTATCGCCAGATCCGGAGGCTGTCTGACGGAGAATCGGTGGTCATCGATTCTCCGGAGGCTCTGTCTGACAGCTACTCCGGTGAATCGGTGATCAGCGAGCCGAAACGTGCCACTGGGACGAGCTGGTACGACGAAATGGGGGAACCCTCTCTTAAAAGGTCGGCTTCAAGTGACGACTCGGACGACGATATGTCGTCTAGGGCGCGCTTGAAGCTTACGGAATCGTCGTCTTCGTAGTTTTGCCCCACTGCCCTCTCATGGCCCATACACTTTCAGTTGCCACTTTGAACGTGAATGGCATGAGGGATCATCGCAAGCGCAGTCGCATTTTCCAATATTGTAAATCAATGGAGGTCGACTGCGTTTGCCTGCAAGAAACACATATTTTGGAAGAAGATGTCCCTCTATGGGCTTATGAGTGGGGTGGTGAGCTGCATGCTTCGTTTGGTTCGTCTTCATCCTGTGGCACTGTCATCCTTCTGTCAGCTCGTCAGGCGGGTTGTGCCACTAGGGTGGAGACGGATCACGAGGGCCGATTGGTTTGCATTCTATTCAAGTATCCACAGGGTAACATCGCCATTTGCAATGTGTATGCTCCCAATCGGCCTTCTGCTAGACGAGATTTTTTTAACACGCTGCCTTCCTTTGTTCCTGGTAGTGCGCCGTGTGTCATGGTCGGAGACTTTAACTGTCCCAGACTCGGAACTTCTGTGTCTGCAAGTCCCGACGCTGGGATGACAGAATTGGACAGATTCACTTCGGCACACCTTTTAGCCGATGTCTGGAGGCATATGCACCCGTGTAGTACGGTGTATACGTGGGTGAGGCCTAACGGAGAAGATGCCTCCAGGATAGATCGAGTGTATGCGCCCGTAAGTTTTACATTTTCGGGTTGCGAGACGCTCAGCTGTCCGCTCTCTGACCATGACACTGTAGTAGCACGTTTTGTTTTGCCTTCCATTTTCCCCATCGGGCGGGGCCTATGGAAGCTTAACTGTCGGATTCTTGGCGAGGCAGAGTTCCGCCAGGGTTTCGAGACCAGGTACAAAGGATGGCAAACATTGAAGCCGGCCTTTGCTTCTACATGCCAATGGTGGGATGAGGTCAAGTTGCGCATCAAACGCTACGCAATTCAGTATTGCGTGACCCGCGCACGGCGTCGAAGAGAAAAATTCTCGAAGCTGTGCGCGGAGGTGAAGTTTGGCGACCCTTCGGCTGTCATCGCTTTGCAGACTTATCTCGATGAAAAGTACCACGGTGCCCGCGTCAGGGCCCGTGTCGAAGCGGTGGAAGCCGAGGAGCGCCCTTCACTGAGGTTTTTTACCAGTCCGTTAGCTCATCGGCGGGTGACAGACGCGTCCCGTCTGTGCGCGCAACCGATGGGACCGTGGTTAGTGACCCTCACGGCATTGTCCGCGTATATAAAGAGTACTATTCGAGTTTGTTTACGCGTGGCAATGTCGACTTGTCGGCACAGGCTGATTTATTGAGAGGAATCTCAAAAACCGTTCCCCACGATGTCAATGATATTTTGGGGGGCGAAATAACCACTGTTGAGCTTTGGAAGGCGCTTTCGAAGATGAAGAATGGCAAGTCCCCGGGTTCGGATGGGCTTCCGAGGGAGTTCTACCGAACCTTCTGGGCAATAATAGGACCCGACATCAGAGCCGTCTTCGAGGACGCCTTCCAAAACGGACTGTTAAACCAAAGTCAACGTCTGGGCATGATTACTTTGCTGCCCAAGTCTGGGGACCCCTTGGATCCCCGTAACAAGCGTCCGATCACCTTGTTAAATGTGGACTACAAGTTGCTGGCTAAGGCTTTGTGCAACCGCCTTGCACTGGCTATGCCGCATCTTGTGGGTGATCTCCAGACTTGTGCAGTGAAGGGTCATTGCATCCAGCAGAACTTGTGGTTGATGCGCGACTTGACCGACTTTGTTATTGAGCGTGATCTGCCATGTGCATTGGTATCTCTGGACCAGCAGAAGGCCTTTGACATGGTGGATCGCGGTTTTTTAATGAATGTATTGGAGACGTTTCAGTTGCACCCGGTTTTTCGTAAATGGATTTCTGTTTTGTATCAGGAAAGTTTCAGTTCTGTTATCGTAAATGGGTTTTGTTCGGAGGTTTTTAACGTAGAGAGGGGGGTGCGCCAGGGGTGCCGTCTGTCTCTCTCTCGTCTTTTGGAAAGGGACTCCAGACTTGTTCCATTCGTTGTGCCAGGGGGTGCCAAAGTGAAATGCGCTCAATATGCAGATGACGTGACATGTGTTGTTTCGAGTCTGGGCTCCTTTCGCGCACTCTCGCAGGATCTATCTATTTTTGAGAGAGCTACCGGGGCGAAGTTGAATCCAGAAAAGACAAAGGGCCTTCGTCTTGGTAGCTGGAGATACAGAGACTTACCATTCTGTGCGTCGTAGTCGGATCAGAATATCAAAATTAATGGTATATGGTTCGGCTACGATGCACCTTGTGATGTCACCTGGAGCGAGAGGGCTGAGGTATTTGAGAGCAGACTCGAAACCTTTCGCACCCGCTGGCTTTCGATCTTGGGGAAAGTCACCGTTATTAATCGTTTCGTTTCGCCCATCTTGTGGTACCCGGGCGCGGTGTACCCAATTCCGCGTCGCGTCCTGGTGCGGTTGGAGAGGGCGATTTTTTCATTCATATGGTCTGGTGGTACAGAGCTGGTCAAGAGCGCGATATTGTACCAAAAACTGGAGAAGGGGGGACTAGGGGTGGTTCATCTGGGAAGTAAGTTAACTTGTTTGTTATTTAAGCAATTGTTTGTAGCGGTAACTGACCCAGGGTTGCCTTGTTCATATTTTGTACGTTTTTGGGGCGGGTTGCACTTGCGTCGATGGGTTCCGGCGCTGTTTAGCAACAGAACCGCATAGAAGCACACCAAGCAGAGTGGTGCGTGTCATTTGCTCCGCTCTTATTGAGTTACCCCCTGTTGACCAATTTTTGTACAGGGACGTCATCCTGTCGAAGTATGGCGTTCGGTGCATTCAAGACTGAATGGTTGCAGGCTCCGTGATCTTGCATGGAGAATTGCACACGGTGCCTTGGTGACCAATCTGAAAAGGTATCACTGGCGATTGGGTGATGGACTGTGCCCGAGGACCGGCTGTGACAGCTTAGAGAGTACTGCCCATGTTTTTTGGCATTGCCCCTTTGTTTTGAACTTGTGGGAGTGGTTTCAGTCCTGGACCGACCGTTTAACGGGAGACCGTTCCTGGTCGGTAGGACAGGGTTTTGTTTTATATGGATTAGATCCTCCAGTTTGTTCCGTTGCTGTGTCGCAGCGTATTATTTATGTTTGTTCTGTTGTAAAAAAAACTTATTTGGAGGAATAGATGTGATGTTGTTTTTAGGGGGAAATTTGCCAGTTGGCAGGCAGTCCTGGAGGCGGTGAAGTCTGACATTCGCCTTCAGGTCGAAGGCGATTTTCGCCGTTTATCTAGGGCTGCCTTTTTTGGACGGTGGTGTGCTGGGGAAGGGTGTTTTGTTTCGCTGCGTGCTGGTCGTCCTTTTGTAGTTTTTTAATATTTCAGTGGGGGGTTGGGCGTTTTGTCTCTGCAGGTCGGTGAGTATATGTACTTCTTTTTGGCTCGCTTGACCCTGAGGTTCGTTTGTAAGAATGGGAGGGTTTGGTAGTGCCGTTTGGCATCCCGTATGACGGGTCACGTAAAAAGCACATCCTGATACATACAGGCAGGCTAAAGAACAATCAAATGCAGAGAAAAAGCAACTAGATGCATATCCACCACCAAAACAAAGGAAAATGATGTTGATGGGACATCAATCAACACTGAAGGATTGCTTGGAGAAGAGAAAGATATGGGATATCAATGATAAGCGAGCAGAGGTTATACACCAGAAGATAATGAAAATGATTGCTATGGATAATCAGCCATTCACTATTGTAGAGGTTTTATTGAGCTCATTGGACATCTTCAGCCAAACTACATACTTCCAAAAACATATGAGGACTTACAAAAACATATGAGCTAAGCTGAAAATAGAGCTACTTCCAACAAATGCACCTTTCATATTATTCACTTCAGATATTTGGACATGTCAACATTCTAATGAGTCTTTTGTTTCCTTAACTGCTCACTGGATAGATCCTGACTTTCAGAGGAAGAATGCTGTCCTTCATGCTAAACATTTTCCTGGCTCACACACAGGAGAAAAAATTGAACAAATGATTCGTAGCATGCTGGTCGATTGGGGAATCACTGAGGGGAGACAACACATCTTAGTTCGTGATGGTGCAGCCAACATGGCTTTGAGAACGCGACTTGCTGATTTAGAAAGTGTTCATTGTTTTTTGCACATACTGGACCTTCTTATACGAAGCAGCATTTTGGATCAACGAGCAGTGATTGACTTGTGTGCAAAGGTGAAGAGAATTGCCATCCACTTCAGTCATTCAAGTCTAGGTTGCAATGAGCTAAAGAACTTTCAACGCGAGCAAGGGGTGAAGCAACCCTTAATCACAGTGCAGGATGTCCCAACACGTTGGAACAGTACCTTTATGATGCTGGAACGTGCGCTCACACTTAAAAGGCCTATTTTGCTATATGCTGCAAATCATGTGATCCTCATTTTGAGCTCTAATGAATGGAATCTTCTGGAGAAAATGCTGCACATTTTGCAGCCATTCTACGAAATAACCAAACAAGTCAGTTCAGAGCTGTGTTCTCTCAGTGATGTAATTCCCCATGTTGTTGCCCTCGACAGATACCTATCAAAGGTAGCATCTGAAATTGACAAATATTTCAGTCTACCGATTATTCCAAGATCCTCTGACCCTGTGGCATTCTGGAAGGAACAAAAGTTCATTTTCCCGACTATTTCTCAACTGGCTCGGTGTTATCTGTCCTGTCCTGCTTCCTCTGTATATTCAGAGCGTCTTTTCTCTGAAGCAGGAAAAATTTTTGCCCAGCAACGTGCTCGCCTTCTTCCGAAAAATGGAGAAAAACTTGTCTTCCTTCATCACAATTTGAGAAAATATGTTCAACATACAGTGAAAGCGGGAAATTAAATTTGTTTACATTCCCAAATAGCAAGGAATGATATAAATATGGAAATCATGTTGTTAAATTATTTACTAGGATAATTGTCTCTGTATGTGATAACTGTAGAAAGGTTACTTTTGAAATTGTTTTCATTGTCAGCTCTGGAATTAATCTTTTTTGATGAGAATTAAAGTTTTTCTAAGGTTTAAGAATGAACTTTAAGATAAAGTGGTTTCAGACGTACAGTATTTAACTATATAAGAGATTGTTTCAGACATAAAATTCATGTTTTCATGTTTTCTCTGAATTTTTATGTCTGAAACAAACATGAATGCCAACAATAATGGGAAAGTAAAGATTCAATGGAACAGTATTTTGACTGAAAGGTCTATTTTTAACTGCACAATATTAAACTGATGAAGGCTGCAAGAAATGATTTCACTGCAAACTGTATTTGTTGTACAGTATATAGCTTGATATTATTACAGTAGTTGTATTACTTTGGTTGATCTTTAGAAACAGTGGGTCAGACCATTCAGAAAATTAAATTAAACATGTTAAACCTAATTTTGTCCTTACTTTTAATGTTTTTAATTTTTGAAAATAGTTTACATTGATTTAAGTTAATACCAACACCTTTTTAAGGAATAATTCAGGCCAGATTTTGAAAAAGATCCGGCCAGATTTTGAAAGATATCCGGCCGGATTTTGAAAAATATCCGACCGGAACCGGATAATTTTTCACTATCCGGCCGGATAGTCCGGCCGGACCGGATATCCGGTGCATCCCTAGCCAGCATGTCAATTGAATGATTTAGATACTTCGCCAGCATAGCTCAATTGCTTCCCAAGGAGAGTTTATGGCCAGGCGTGCTGACAAAAATTGCATACAAACCAGTAGTAGTGATAACTAGCCCTGACATGCTGTCGCACCATCAAATTGTAATAACAAAAATTGCAAATGATCTATCCAGTATTGCGTGTCACCAGGGAGTTGTTATGGAACAACTCCCTGGTGTCACTATATCAAGTTCTGTTTCATGAATGGAGGAGGGGTGATTTATGATGTAATTTACTTGCAGGAAATTAAGTAAGCCCACAGAATGTAAATGAACCAAAATTGTAGCCAGTTTTCCATTTGTGGATGACGCTTATTTTTATTCCTTACTAAGTTCCCCTGTGATGATCTTTTCAGCATTATTTGAGCATCTCCATGAAGATCTTATTTTCAATGTAGGTAAAGAATTAATTTCTGACTTCAGCATTCCACATTATTTTTACAAGATGGTGAGATACAAGTCACCATATACTTGCAAAATGTCTGAATTATATCATTTGAAGGCCATAAAAGGAAGAGATTTTAAGTGTTGTCTAATATTGTTGCATGTTAACATGTCAAATGACAAGGAACAAAAGCAGCATGTGTTCGTATTCTTCACTTTACAGCTCCTGCAACAAAACTCAGAAAAGATAACCTACATATTCATCGCTACTTCAAAACAGTAAGTATAAAAATGTTTTACTTGCTCTTTCCTACTTTCATAGTATTTCAAAAGGAACTGTTTGCCACAATTTAACAAAAAGCATTGGATGGTCCTGAACATGTTTTTCTATACCTGTGCATTTACCTGTCAACTCATCCTCCAGACTGTTAAAAATACTAATTGTTAGTACTATTATTCTTAGAAAGCACATGCTGTTTTGAAATGAAGCAATGTTTTACAACAATAACGCAATGAAGTTTTGATAGTTTCTGCAATGCAAACACACCTTTCCGGAAAAATGCAACCAATTGTTCTTTGCTGCTATAATGATGACACAATACTGTGAAATAAACTGACAAAAACCTTTGCCTGCCATTTCTTTTTCTTAACAACAACTTGGTGTGTACGCTCGCTCACACATGAATTAATTGTTAAGTCAACAACACAACATGAAAACCCACATTCAAGGACAACCACCTAGCTAGCTACAAAGTGTTGTGTTACACGGTACTGTGGGAAAAGTGAACAAACTTTGACAACTCCTTATATATACCTAAATAGAAAGGCAGGAGGAGCAGATTTGCGTCATAGTAACGACCATGCCAGTCTATCTTGTTAAATGGCGAGAAATTTACGACTACTTTTTAATAGCAAAAATTTGGAACGCAACTGACTTCAAGTAGGACATAGTGCCATGTGGGTTATTTTTGAACAACCATGGTCTGTTTATAGCTCCATGGAAAAACTAACAGACTTTTCGATTTTAGGGAATTAATGAAAATGACTAACAAGATAAAAAGATTAGGCATATGAACCAATGGGGGAGGGAGGCGGGTATATTAGCGTGATATTGCGTGGGTTCCATAAACCATTTGTGAAGGCAATATTTGTGAAGGCTGATGACAACACAAACAATCTTGCTTGACGGTTAGTATTATTGTTATGATGGTAATATATGCTTTTTCACGGAATTCCCTGATTTCTTTCTTAATTTACACCTCTCAATTTCCGTGAATTTCAAACAACAGCGTTACTGTAATATTACAAATTCTCTCTTGATTTTCATAACGTTCCCAACATTATTGCAACGATAATTCATGATTTTAAACATTTTAGTAGCATTATAGTAGTAACAACTCAGGAAGAAGGTATATTGCTATAGCTACGGGATATTTTTCAAGATTTTAACTGACCATTGGGTACATTTAATGAACACTACCATATTAATTATGGGTCGCTATGATTGAAATGATGAAGTAGGATGAAAACAACATACTATAGCATGTGGCTACAGAAAACTTTAGAGTAAGATTCAAGTGTGCATTTGGTGGATCAGATAAGGGGGAAGAGAAGCAGAAAAAGGAGAAACCTTTCCTGAATAAACAGTCAGTCTACTATTAAACGTTATTATTTGAGTGTCGAAACAAAGAGAGTGGATTGGTGTAACACTTTGAAAATGTATAACTTTTGTTTGTTTTCTTAGCCAATGGTAGGTCTACTTTTTATAGTAATTACTTTGAGTGATAAAATGTTGTAAAAATTAATCAATTTTGTAGCTACAATTTATACACGACAAACAGCCCTCGCAACACCAATAAGAGCCCCCGCCATCTCAAAAAAACCCATATATTTTGAGCCCTGCATGTCACCTTTAAATTGTGATAAATGACAAAACAAGGAAACATAGTTTGAGAGAATGAGGCGATGATGTAACATTTAGGCTGTGGAATTTACTTTGCACAACACAAGAAATCGTTAACAAACTTGGGATAATTTCACTGGTTGTGCAAACTGGAATAATTGACATACCTGTGCATTTGGTAATATTGTTGAATTTCTATACAACATTGCTAAGATATTTGACTTGATATTCTGAACATTAATATCTTTTACAATGTTCTTCGCATCTGGATTAACAATTTACATCTTACATGTATACACAATTTAATTATCATGTATTGGTCTTCTTTGGAATTAAATTTCAATTGCCAGGATGGTGATGGCGATTTGCCACCACATTTAAAAATCATCCTGATATTTTTCATTTGCATTTCAGAAATGGCATTAAAACGTTACACATTGTATGTCCTGACGGAACCCACCAGCAGAGGATGCAACGCGGCATTCTTTGCCCTCTCTGCAAGCCAAGATATCCTTGAGGGATATATACAGAACCCTGGCACGCAGAGCTCTAACTTGGCAACTAAAGTAAATAAAAAAATCTTTGTGATCCACAAATATAGTATCAACACACACCAGGAGAGTAAAACAATCCGGCTGACACTGTATGAAGACTCTTCAAAGGTAACTTCTGATGCAGTTGATTGATAAAATATGGCGGCTATTAATACCTTGTGTTCCTTTGATCAAATCAATATTCTTAAAACAGTGTATTTGGCCATGAAATGTAAGAAATAAGTAAGACGTATATCAAGTCAAAAAAACACAAGAACAAGAATCACCTCATACAACTGCATCTAGAACAGACATGTCAAATGTTCAAACCCTGAACCACATTTAACTAAAACGGCAGATGAGGAATCAATCTTTGCCAAATGCAGGAAACAATATCTTTTATACAACCAAAACCCTTACGGCTATGGGATCTACCAAGAAAAATTGGTGCCTGATTAGGACATATGTGAATTTGAAACACTTTGGAAACATTCTACATAACATACGGCCTTCTAAAACAGTTTAATATTCAATGAGATCAAAGATAAATGCAGTGACTACATCATTCCCAAAGAACATTGATTTGATGTACTCAACTTAACACATATCTGAATTATTGTATATACTCCATAATTTCTTCCAAATGCCTGACACAGCAATGATATGAGAAATTATTTCCTCTCAACAGATATTCCAGACTGAGAAGTCATTTGAAGTAAACGAGGAAGTGGTTGAAAAGTTTTTTAAACACCCACAAGCCACTGTGCCAGAGTCTCTGGCATCGCCAAAAAACGAAAGCTGCCGATTGAAGGCAGAATTCACCAGGTATGTACATTGACTGCTGAAAGAAGACATAGCTACTCCCTTGTTTACATCTACATACAGCACTTGTGCTGCCCTCACTCGCGCGGATTACTCGCTAGCCAGCCAGCCAACCATAAAGAGGCAAAGACAGATGTAGCTTTCTGAATTTCCCCACTTGTATTTGTGTGGTTAAACTGTGAAACAAGATAATTGATGCAAAGTAATACTACAGCTTTACGAGATTAATTACTAAACTAAACAGGATAATGAATGTACTCAGAACAATGATGTGCTAACAATGTCGGTTATGATTAATATAGCATAACTATGACTGAGTACAAAAGAGACGAGAATAAAGTAGATTACCTCTAATAGCAATACTACAAAAATGTACCTTCAAATTAACTAACTGAATAACATAGCGATCTATCCGATTACACCCTTGAACTTGAAAATAGAATCTACAAAGACTAATATTAAGTAAATTAATGACATTAATGAAGTAAACTATTGATCCAATAGACTTGATATCCCTGTGATATAAACGGTGAGCAAGCACATAGCATGTAGCTGTGCTCTAATGGTACATACTGAGTTGCCGATAAATAAGGTAATTAAATAATGCTAATATGTGGTCAACGTTCTTCACAATTGATGACACCTCAATGAAAGAAATTTCCTACATTCTACATAATAAAACAACGAGTACTTACGAACTATTAATATGCCAGGACCAAAACTGAAAACACAAAAGAGAGACTTGATAGGCGAATAAAACAATGTTGCCAGCAATACACAAAACTGTATACTGCATAGTACAAACCTGCTGAAACAAACTGTTACAGACATATCTGAACTAATGTAAAAATTACAAGGAAAGCTGGAGGAGAAATTCTAATATATGACCATAGACAGCTTTTTACGATCACAGACACAAAGGAATGTCGCACTGTGGTCGGATTAATGTGACCCCTGAGACCATATAGGCAGACCAGCTCTCCATCTATTGATGAAGGACACTTAATACTAAATATGGTTAAAATATATTTATAAATATAAATATAAATATGGTTAAAATATATTAAAGGGCATGACAGCACTGTTTTATCATTACACAACAACACTACACACGTACAACTATTTCAAGCACTAACTAATACGTGAACACCTAATAATAAATACCATAGGGGATACACTGTAATGATCTCATGACGCGTGATATACAGGTCCAAATCATTGACATATTCCACCACACTTGAAGAGTATTAAATAGTAGAATCGCGACAAAATTACTCAAGATCAAGCTAACGCTGCAAACAATATGCTTCACAAATATTGCCGAATCATTAAAAACAAGCCTTAATGCACCAATGTGCGTTATTCTCGAAATTTCTCCAATGATAGGATACTATAACAATAACAACAAGCTAACTGTACAGTTTCAAAATAGAAAAATTCAAATTGAAATAAATTACATTTTCTCATTGGCGTATTTGGAATCTCTGATATCAATACATGAAATGTTGGCGTTCCCCGAATATTGCCTGTGAATCACATCCACATAGACTACAGTTTTAATGAATGGGGTAAAATCAGAACTTTCATCGTGCGACTTTTACACTGGATAGGTCTGAATAACGTTACAAACACACGGATGATTGATGCATTGCCTTAGGCATAAAAGACAATGCATCTATATACGTGTACCACAATGGGGATGTTATTTTCCACACTTGGAAACATATAGGATGCAGCTGATCGAAATTTTTGGATCCGGCCGAAACCGGATTTTTCCGGATAGCGCATGAAATCTACCCA